>NW_026692907.1:9213750-10575000 GCF_021218885.2 Marmota monax | reverse complement strand
CACCCACATGCCATAGAAAAATGTGCAGGATGCGGGAGTAAAAAGGCTGCAACCACAAGTCGCAGAGACAAAGCTAGGAAAACTTGGGGAACTTTTGCCACAACAATGGGCGTGGACTCCATGTTGTTTGCATCACCATGGTAACCAAGGGGCACCTGGCTGAAGAGCGGGCTTCCTGGTCCCACCTCCCACACTTTCATGGGCTTCTGATTGGTTCTTCCACAGTCACTCAGACAGGACTTCTAATCCCGCCTTCCAGTCACTAACCTGTATTACTGTATTTCAGATTGCTACTGGAGGTGCTCAGAGCCTGTATTTTTAAGTATGCCCACTTGTAAATGCTAATGAAAGATATCTTTTTCAGACAAAATTTAATTCCACAGGTTTCTATGTTGGAGCCCTAAATTTAAGTTAGTTCTGAGTTAAATAACCTGACTTTTCTTTATAATTGTATTACTAAATAATGTTATATAAATAAGAGATATCAAACATGCTTGTTTGTATTTAACTTTAATTTTGGAGGTTATGGGGATGCATTTGCTTGCCACAGGAACAAAGCCGGCAATGTTCCTGTGATGACCAAAAAATCCTTATTCTCAATACTGACTATAAAAAAATAAATATGTATACTCAAGGATCCTATTTCAGTTACATCAAGTGATGTCACATAAAAGAGTGCACTCCTAGTTAAAAATAAATTGAAATGGATCCAAGTATTTTAAGAACCATGTGGTTACATAAAGTTAATACAATTATTATAAGTTATGTCCTTATTATCAATATATATTTTTCTAGATACTCAGATAACCTATATTTGCTAATCTATAAAATAATTAGCACATGTCTAATTGTTTACTTAATATATATTTGCCTAGTTGTTTTTCTTCAACAGAAAACCCATAATTTATATGTTTTATATGACATTTATCAGGTACTCTGCCTTTTAGAACAGATAAATGAGAAAAATGTATTTACTATAAATTTGCTTTTAAGTGAAAATTCAATCTTCAAGTAGTTTCTAATTCTCAAAGTTATTGTTCAAACTCATAAGATGATAACAAATTATAATTCTGTCTACAAAATATCTAAGGATTTTAACTATATTTTTTGATATTTCTTATCAAAGTACAATAATTTTTTATAGATTCTAAGGTTTTAAGAAATTATTCTAAAGTATAACCAGAAAAAAATTCTAAAAGAAAAAGATGCTTCAACAAAGAGAACGCACACATTGGATCCTAAAAAGAAGAAAGAAATTGTCTTTGGGTTAAACAAGGTCTTTATATTCATATTTCAATGATAAAAATATTTTTCTAAATAAAAATATTTTTATATTATTATCTAAACAGATGATGTAAAAAGTTAGAACAATTAAAAAAAGAGATTTATATATCCTGAACTGACTATAAAAATTTTAACTGATTAATTCAAGGATATATCAGGCTATTTTCCTAATTTGACTATACTGATATGAGCTAAGATTTTGTCCATATGTTGACATGATAAGCACCTATTAAAATGTTAAGTTTATTTCCTTAAAGAAAGATGTTTATTGCCTAATAATTCTTCCTGTTTAAGACAAAGATTAATGATAAATAAATTCACATCTGGGCTGGAGATGTGGCTCAAGTGGTAGCTCGCTCGCCTGGCATGCATGCGGCCCTGGTTCGATCCTCAGCACCACATACAAACAAAGATGTTGTGTCCGCTGAAAACTAAAAAATAAATAAATAAGTACTAAAATTCTCTCTCTCTCTCTCCCTCTCTCTCTCACTCTCTCAAAAAAAAAATAAATAAATTCACATCATTCATTAAACACTAAGTATATTAAACTACTAACTTAGATCCCAATTTTGACAATTGTCCTTTGAGATTAAATTTGATTGATTATAAGACACTGAGATACTGTTGATTCTTACATATTTTGTTTGTTAGATAATTATGAGATTTAAAAAAAAAACATTTTGTTAGGTCTGAAGTTCTCCAAATTAAAGCTATATGTTACTTTTGAACAATAAAGTTTACGAACTTAAAAAATTCATTGATATTATATATAAAGTTCTCTGGTTTGACCTATTATCCATAAAAAATACAGTAAGATTTATATACTACTCCCTACACTAAAAAATAACCTTAATCATATTTTTTAAGACAATTAAGAGATACTTATTTAAAGGGCAGTATTGTAAAATATAGAGCTATTTTTAAACCTTCTCTCAAAAAGAGATTGAGGGTTCTTTCTAAATTGTTAGGCTGGGTCAACTAGTCTATATTAAAAAATTATAATAATCAATAAAAGATAAATCTATTCTTTTTTTAAATATTTTTAGTTATCGGTGGACACAACATCTTTGTTTGTATGTGGTGCTAAGGATCGAACCCGGGCCACACGCATGCCAGGCGAGCGCACTACCTCTTGAGCCACATCCGAAGCCCTAAATCTATTATCATTTAAATACTTGTAGTATTATCTATAACTTAAACTAATGATATTATAACTTATGCCAAGCCTTTACTCAATTTTATTAAATAAAGAAAAGGGGGAATACAGGACCCCACAGAGACACACACTAGATTTTACAAATATTTTTTTTTCTTAAATTGTAATATTGAGAGTCTTAATGTTACTGAACATGATTCAGTAAATTAAATCAGATATCAAAGGAAAGTTTAAACCAGTCATCACGATAATGACTGAAAAACATGGCTTAGGAAGTAAATTTACAGCTGTAGAGTTTACAACCATGCAGCTTCACTTGCTTGTCAGATAAGTAGAAATTATGAAAAGACTTGTATGGACCCATTTCCCAGGTCCACCTTTAACGTGTCTTGCAGTGCGGACTGGAAAGTCCATCCATAAAACTAGATTGTCCTGACTGTAATGGTCAGTTATACCTATACATTGATTCTATGGTAAACAGACTGTCTGGAAGTATCTTTTGAGAAAAAGATGGTGTTGAAATAAAGAATTGTTCCGCATCCATATGGATAGCAGCTATGGACCAGATGTGAGTAATACCAACTAAGGGCCAGTTATCTATGAGGGATCATGCCCTGAGTCTTAGTACTGCTCTATTCATCTATCTGTGTCTCTTGGCTTTGTCACAATATTACTGTTTGTCTGTCGATGGCCTTTCTCCTTCCTTCCTGAACACAGCCTCACCAGCCCAGTGCTGTGAGCTGGGCCCTCCACAGAGAAGAAACCTGAATTTGCTGATCCTAGGGTAAATGCTGGTGTAGAGGCCACGGGGGCATTATCTATCAAGGAGACAGAGAGCCCTCTCAGGGACAATGCCTTGCACAGTCCACATAACCCTGTTTGGCCCCCGAGGATGGCTGGTTAGTCAATGAGGGGTAAGATTACTCAAGGGAGGAACAACCTAAGATAGGCACAGTCACAGAGGGGCCATCAGGAGAAAACTTTGGGGCCAACAGAAGTGAGGCACAGAATCTCACCCCCCCACCTGTGCAAATTCTTCACCGCTTCTGAGAGAGGTCTCCTGCCCCCATGGTTGCTTTGCTCCCCATGTCTAGAACCCAAGTGAATGACAGACCTAGTCAACAGTGTCTGCCTGCTTATCACAGCAGGAAACAACTGCAGCTACAAGAATGGGCCATGTCTGGATGCTTTTCTCTTTCTTGGTTCCCATTTTTTTCTATGCTTTTCTCCTTTCCTTTTTTCTTTTATCATGGTTCTCCTTTAGCAATAAATTTAATAAAGGGGAGGAAATGTTAGAATAGCCTTCAGTTGCAACTAACAGTTGCGAGCATTTAGAGTTTCCTCACAGTGTGATTACATTAGGCAGAAGATGATTGGCTTATGGATACTATGTATGATTGATGGGCACGCCCCACTCAAACCCTATAACAGTTGTGTATATTCCAAAAATAAACAGAGCTACTGGACTTCAACTTGAGGTTTGTCACCAGCCAGTTATCACCAGCTCCCGTGACTGAGGTAGCCAAAGTAGCCGAGCAACAAATTGACCACACCAATGACAGAAACGTATGCTAGACAGCAGATAAAAAAACCCAAGTCAGCCAATTGTGCTGAAATTTAGTGACTAAGACTACATTTACCTATATGGACAATTGTTGGGAAGATTATTAAAATAGATTTTTCCAAAAGTATTTATATTTCTGACAGACCTAATTAACCCCTTAAATGTGAGGGTTAAGAAAAAAAATGATAAATAACCTATAGCCTATAAAAATTCAACTTATTACATCATTAGTTATTGCCAGCTAATATTTCAGAGCTATAATATGCTGAGGTTAATATTCAGGCTTTAAAAATAGGTTTATGTCAATTAACCACACCTAGGCAAACTGCTAGTCTCATAATCCCTGAAGTGACTACTTTAAATATTATTCCTTACTTATTCAATTACAGCCTTTGTGGCTATGTCTTAAAACTTACAATGTATGAATTTTCTTAATGTTTGACTTAAATTACTTCCAAAATCCTTCATGTTCAGATAAGTGCTGATGGAAGGATGAGAACTAAGTAATAATGTTCTAGAAGACAATGTAATAAATAATGTGAGTGAGCCCCTTGTTCTATGTTTATGGAGAAGCCTAAATGCCATGGCAATGAAAATGTTTGTTACTATGGCCAAAAACAATGCATCCCAATAAAATTGGGAAAAGATTAAAAATCTTCTGATGAGTGTTTGGAGAAGTAATAATAACCCAGATTATTGTGTTGATTGTGTTATGAAGATAATATGTTTTCTACTAATTCTTATTGTTTCAAGAGCAGATCGTGATGACCTTGGACCAAGAGTCAAGTGACTGAAAGATAAAATTTCAAGTTACATTTTTTAATATATATATTCAGAAATGGGGAATATGTGGGAGGCCAACCTTATATGTGACTGAGTTACACTCCCCGGCTGGGTGCTGAGGCTCTCAGTCACATAAATGTGGCACCCTTCTTGGGTGTGAGGGTTGGTGTCTCATACATGGGTGTGTCTTGCTACAACCCTATGGGTGAGGCTACGCTCACTTGTTCCTTTGTAATATAACCCCTTGCCCTGTTTAGGATAGAATCTTCCATGGAAGTACCTTGTGTGTGGCCCCTTCTCTTACTGTGCCCTTGGGTGTGGCCTGCCCAGGTGTCAGTCAACCTGCTGACAGTGGACATCATGAAGAGACTCAGCCCTCTGAAATCTGACCCCTTACCTTATTTAAATAACTTCTCCTCAATAAAAGGGGTCAGCATATGCTTTCGCTCTCTCTCTTTCTGTGGACCCTTAAGGTCAGAAAAGCCGTCACAGTGACCCCAAAGAAAAAGGTATTTGTGTCTCTTGTGTGGTTATTTCATGCAGCCCAGTTAGCTTACTTTCTCTGGAGTGATCCCTGAGCCTTTTAGTTGTGAGAACTGAAAGCCGGTACCAGCACATCCCACCCAAACACCCACAGTCTTTCCAGTTTCTTGTCTGTCATCACAATTTCTGGGGGCACTCTTCTGGATTTAGGCAGGGAGATCAAGCAATGTCTTTTGAACAAGATTTCCATCTTTATAGCCACACACGAAATCAGGTAAATGTAAAATGTGCACCATCTTCTGGTCATGATGATGTGACATTTTCTGTAGACTTCTGGTTCTTCAATTATTAGATGCAGGGTTTCCTCTGCTTTTCCAGTTGCTAAATCAGAGGTTCTTTGTAATTTGGTGTGTGTGTGTGTGTGTGTGTGTGTGCATGTGTGGGCTCACTGTCAATAAAGAACCACCTGAGGAAGTAGGTTAAAATGCAGATTCTACTTTTTGGTACTGAAGATTAAACCCAGGGGAACTCTGCCACTGAGCTGCAACCCCCTTTTAATTTATTTATTTTGAGACAAGGTCCCTATACATTGCTGATCCTTACCTGAACCTGCAATCCTCCTGCCTCAGCTTCCTGAGTTGCTGGAATTACAGGTGTGTGCCATCATGCTAGGCGAGGTTCTGATGTCTAAATGTACACCTGCCCCTATCCAGGATCCTAATGGGAACTGCTTATGGAACTCGCTCTGAGAAAAAAATGATACCACAAAGGCTGAGGGTGTAGATCAGAGGTAGAGTGGTAGAAGGCTCGCCTATCATGCCCATGACCTTGGGTTTAATTCCTAGGACCAAAATCAATCCATAAATAACCATCCCAAAACAACAACAATAAAACAATGCTACGAAGGGCAAACCTTCATTGCTTTAAAGGATAAATCTTATTGAAACTCCCCACATGAAGACACCTCAGTGACCCTGTCATGCTGTAGGGGTGAACTGCAGGATCCTCATGAAGACCTGCTTCTCACATCTCATCTTGGTGACACATATGACTTTGGGTGATGTGTGGAACCTGCTCTTCTCAAATGCTGCTGTTTTCCAGGGACACCATGTGGAAGCACACCCCCATCACTTCTCTGGCCATCTGGTTAACTCCTATTGCTCTGCAGCCTCTACATGTGGCTTTCCTGACCCTTGCTCCATAGGCATGCTCCTTAGTCCTGCTTCTTTGTATTCCAGCCTCCTCTCTAATACCATTGTCTTCCTCTTCTGCAATCCCTGTTTCCCATCTGCCTTCACAGATGACTCAGCAAGCTGAGCCCAGGAAATGGGTCTTATTCAGTTTGTATCCCTTGAAATTGACACATAGTCAACCTTTAATAAATTACTTAAGACATGAAAAAATTGTGTTGTCCCTCCTTTGATTTTTAACTTTTTTAGTGGGGAGAACTGGGGATTGAACCCAGGGACACTTTACCCCCGAGCCATATCCCCAGGCCTTTTTATTTTGAGACAGGGTCTTTTGCCAAGTTGCTCATGGCCTCACTATGTTGCTGAGGCTGGCCTGAAAGTTGTGATCCTATCCCCTCAGCCTCCCAAGATGCCAAAATTACAGGTGAGGGAAACCAAACCCAGAATTGAGTCTCTATTTTTGTGGGGGGGGAGTTGTTGGTGGTGGTGGTACTAGGAATAGAACCAAGGAACACTTGGCACTGAGCCATGTCACCAGCCCTATTTTGTGTTTTAGACACAGGGTTTCACAGAGCTGCTTCATGCCTGGCTGTTGCTGAGAGTGGCTTTGAACTGGTGATTCTTCTGTCTTAGCCTCCAGAGTCTCAGGGATTACAGCCATGCCCCACCGCACCCGCCCTGCAGGAGTCTCTAGATTTTAAAGATCAGTTTTAATTGCTGTTCAATTGTTAGTATTGGGGATCGAAACCTGGGGCACTTTACCAATAAGCTACATCCCTAGTCTTCTTCTCTTTCTCCCTCTTTGTTCTAAGAATCCCTGAGGAAACCAAAATCTGTGGATGCTCAAGGCCTAATATATAATGGCAGGGTTGGCATCTTACTGTATATAGCAGCATAATTCACAATAGCTACACTGTGGAAATAGCCTAGATGCCCTTTAGTAGATGAATGGATAAAGAAACTGTGGTATATATATACAATGGAATATTGCATGGCTTTAAAGAATGAAATTATGGCATTTATAGGTAAATGGATGGAATTAGAGAATATCATGCAGAGTGAAATAAGCCAATCCAAGAGAACCAAAGGCCAAATGTTTTCTCTAAGTGGATGCTGATTTACAATGGGCAGGGGGCAAGGGAAGAAAGGAGGAACTATGGATTGAGGAGAGGGGGAGGGGAGGGTGAGTGGAGGGGGATGGTAGAATGATATGGACATTATTACCCCTCTGTATGGGTATGAATGCACAAATTGTATAACTCTACATTATGTACAACCAGAGAAATGAAAAGTTATGTTTGTGTAAAAAAATGAATAAATCAATAAAAATTTGTTTTTAAAAATGTCATGGCTGGAATGTGGATCATAGTGGTACACCATTTGTCTTACATATTTGAAGCCCTGGGATCAACTCCCAACACCAGTAAAGAAAGACAAATGAACAAAGGCATAGTATTTGCATATAACCCCCACACACCCTCCTGGACACTTTCTTAATTTATTTATTTTGAAATGCTGGAGATTGAACCTCTCATATATGTTTTATTTATTTATTCATTTTTTGGAACCAAAGATTGAACCCAGGGGCTCTTAACCACTGAGAAATACAGGATCTTGTTAGTTGCTTGAGTTGCTTAGTGCCACTCTGAGTTGCTTAGGCTGACTTGAACTCATGATCCACTTGCCTCCTGGGCCTGTGGGAATTCAGGCATGTGCCACAGTACCAGGCTTTCATATATTTTAACTCACCTCTACATTACTTATACCTAATGCAATGTAAATGCTTTGTAAGTAGTTGTTTTACTGTATTGTGGAGGGACTCAGGAAAGGAAAAAAAGCCTATGTGTTTAGTACACATGAAATACATTTTTTTTAAACATTTGTCAATTCACAGTTGGTTGAATCCACAGATGTGAAGCCCTCAGATGTGGAGGGCTGGTGGACCTGGGGAAGTCAAGCTGCTAAGCACATGGCCAGATCTAGGGGAAGGCAAAGCTCTCTGCTGAGCTCTACCCTGAAACAAGCACTGTGCTGAGTGCTCTAGCTAATTAAATGCTTGCAAGAACAGAGGAGGAACTGCCAATCTAGTTTTTAGATCAAGAGCCTGAATGGCCAAGTGGCCCAACTGGGATCCAAACCCTGAGACTTCTGAGTGGACACCAGGCCTTGGCTGGCCTCCACAGGCTGCATACCCAGAGGGGGCATGGGAAAGACACTCACCTAGGGCAGTTACTGAAGGCAAAGGAGGTATGCATTGGAGCCTTCATGGAGCAAGGGTTGACCTGGTCACATCAGGAAGTAGTCTCTCACCACTGCTCTGCCCTGAGCATCTGCTCCAGTCTTTCCATCTGAGGAGTTCCTTGTGGCCCTCAGCCCTCATGGCTGACCCTGGCACCAGTAGCTTCTGAGATCCACATGTTACAACCTGGACACCAGAAGGGGGTGAAACCCTCTTCTAAATCCCAGCTCCTAAGTTTCTGATTGGCACAGGTAGTGTCTGGTACCTGTTTTCTGGGGGCCAGAGGCCAAGTTAGTTCTCTTGCAGGAACATGGCAACTTACTGTTGCCATCCTGGGATGAGGAATGGGTCTAGAGAGGGAGGTTTCCAGGCCAGGGGAACTTGGTAGGTAGTCCAGGAGGCAGCTACTCCATAAGCTTATTCTTTGCCCTTGATCTGATCCCCACTCCTAGTTCCTTCTTGCTCCTACCTTCAATTTGTCTTGACCACTACTCATGCAAATTAAGCTTCTGTCCTCATGTCTATTGCATTCTGTGGTTGCACTCTCTGAAAATAATCCACCGCTATTGTCTGAAACTCCACATGTTTTGTATTCAAAATGCTCAGATAATTCAATGGCATTGCACAGATTTCCACACCAAGTCATTTCAAACTCACTGATTGGTTTAAGGACTGGCTGCCTTAGGGGTCCCAGTTTGTATTCAAGCATCTGCCAGGTGACCCTTTTCTACAGGTCTTGGACTGAGTGCTTCCACTGTGCATATGAAAAGGGGCTGGTACCAGGAGGAGACATCCACCATACCTAGCTTTGCCATGATGCTCCTTCCAAAAGGCTTTCCTAAGCTTTTCTATGCTGAAGTCCACTAATGGTATAGCATTAGACCCTTGAGATTGCCATAGGATGCAAGGACATTTGTCCAACTCAACAGAGATCCAAATGTACTGTGTCTTAAACAAGTTAGAGTATTATTCCTTGCTCAAATATCAAATAGGGAATGAGTAGTCCAGAGCAGATTTGATGGGGATGAGGCTGCTTCTGATTCGTTGTTCCATCATCCCTCCTATGTGGGCCTCATCTTCATGGATCTAGCTCTCTGGTTACCACATTCCAGCAAGTCAGAGGGGGAAAATGCATCCCTTTCACTTTCAATGCAGGAGCCAAAATTTGCACCCATTGCCTTGTTAATAGTTCATTAGCCAGAACTTAATATTGCTTGGCCACATCAAACTCAAGGAGGACTGGGAAATGGAGTCTGTCCCCTGGGTGGTTAGGTGCCCAGTTAAAATTTGGTAGTTGTTTTACTAAGGAGGAAGAGAACCTAGATATGGTGGACAATGGTACCACCATTCTCCTGTCACCCATTTCTGATGCCTCTCCATGGGTATGTCACCCCATCTTGGCATGCCCCCATTCCTGATTCCTTTCCTGCAGGGCTCTGTCTTCATCCCCACCCAAATTGCTCTATACCCAGTGTCTCATAAGAAACTTCCAACTTATCCCTTTGCTTCTAGTCTCCCCCTGTGATCATTGGAAGAAGCAAATCTGATCAAATGGCCCCACTATTCAGAAATTTTTCATTGGCTCCCACTGCCCAAAGCAATTTGCTTCCCCCCTCCCCTATACTGGGCTTAAGCTCATGACTACAGTACCTCCAATCTACACTTCCTATAGTTTCAGATGATTGGTCTCCAAACATTGGGGTTCACTTATTCAATTGTTTTTTCATTTGCTGATGTACAGTAGGCTCTCTGAAAGGTGCAGAAGATTCACCTGCGATCTAGAGACATGTCATTTCCATGGGACAAAAACTAGGATGATGGAAGAGCTGGATGTTGGTCTCAGGGGTTCAAGGGAGGTGGGTTCCACCAGATGTGTGGTCTTTGGTACTTTACCCCATGCACCTTACCTTTTGGGACCTCAGGTTCCTGTAGCAAATTGGCAGCTATATATCAACTTCAGAAGGTCATCGTGGAGTTTAATTGTGGGAAGCCATTCTCTCACATGATTGGGCATCTCCCTGATTGGGTGTGAGACATTCTGGCCAAACTGTGTCGGAGCTAATCCCCACCCTCACCAGGTGCGAGAGCCTGTCTGTGTGGGAGACATTGACTATTGACCCTAAGACCAATCACTGACCCTGACCTTGGAATGCTGCCCCCCTCGACCTTTATTGGATGGAATTTCCCCCTGAATTTCTTGTTCCCCAATAAAAGGCCATTCCCTGGCATGCCTTGCCTCTCTCTCTCCTGCTAGTCCTGAGGAAGCCTTGCTGCCCCACCGGGTGGTTTGAGGTGGGAGCCAGAGGAGGGCCATCTCAGACCTGGTCAAAGAAAAAGTTAACGTGCTGGTCGAGCGGTTGAATTGGCTCCCATGAGGAGGCATTTTAGTTTAACTAGATTGAGTGGGAGTGCGATATAAAGATGAAGGAATTGGTGACAATTTTGAGTCACAAAAGTACCTGGAGGTACTGAAGGAATGAGACTTTAAATTAATTAAAATGAGAAATTCAACTTCTACTGATAAGGAGATGTATCTGACTATTGTGGACACCATAATTAATCAGAAAGGAAAACAGATTAAAAAAAAAAACTCAGTTATTACAATTCTTAAAGGTCATAGGTGAATTTTGCCCTTGGTTTTGTGACCAAGAATCCCCAAATTTACATGCTTGGGAGAAATTAGGGAGGAAATTACAAAAAAAAATTGCCTTTCTAATGAATTACCTGGAGTCATAGAAAATATTCAAAAAACTTGGAGGGCCTTAGAAATTTGTCTTTTTGAATACATGGGCCATAGTTCATGGCCCTCTGAAGATCTATTGAAAGGCATTCAGAAAGCTATTAAGTCTATTCAAATGGAAAATCCGCCTGAAGCTAAGTTAATTTCTTTCCCCTTGAGCTGGTTTAAAAGAAAGCTAAACCAAAAGTTAGGAATGTGACTTTGAACTTGCAGGAACAAGATCAGGGTAGCTTGCAGGAAGATTATAGAGAGGAATGTCATAGAGATCAGGGTCATAGAGAGGAAACATCCACAGTCATAGAGAGTCCTCCGGAAGAGATAGACAATCCTCCCGGAGAGGAAAATCCAGAAGAAATTCTTAGAGAGGCACAAAGCCCTTCTCCACCACGTGGCTTAGAAGCCCAATTTCGAAATGGCAACAGCGGAGATTCTTCCCACGAGTCACAGTCTGAGGAAGAGGAATCAGACATTAAAATTCAGGACTTAAGGAGAAATTTTAACAGACTGCGTTTAAAACCGCCTGCCCAGGCTATTAGAATTTGGCCATTATCTGCTAAAAGGACAAAATTTAACAGGAACTCTGAATTAACAATGACTTTTCTTACCCCATTCCAGCGAGGTATTAAGAAGGTGCAGGAGGCTGGAGAAGACATTAGCGGTTTTCAACTTTTCCCAGTTTTTGAGCAGTTTAATGACCAAGACCAAAGAGTTCGAGTTCATGCTGTAATTCCATTTAAGACTATTAAGGAATTGAAGAGTGCTTGTGAGACTTATGGTCCGAATTCACCTTTTGTACAAAATTTGATTGATACCATATCCTCACAACCACTTCCACCATGTGATTGGATTTCATTAGCCAGATCTTGTTTGAGTGGAGTAGATTTTTTACTTTGGCAATCTTATTGGGCTGATTTTTGTACTGAACAAGCAGAAAAGAATAGAAAACAAAATTTACAGACCCCAGTAGAAATGTTTTTAGGAACGGGTAAATTTGCTGATTTGGAAAGACAGTTAAATTATGAATTTGCAGTGTATGATCAGATAACTGACTGTGCTAAACGTGCCTGGAAAGAAACCCTACAACCACAGGAATTGGTATGAAAACTCTGTGAAAAATGCTATCTCTGCAGGAGAAACAATCATTTTGCGTGAAAATGTCATGCTTGTAATTTTAAGTTCTAGGCTCCTTTTGCTGTTGATAATAGATATTACAGGACTCAACCCCATGTGGCGGATCAAGATGGTGCAGATCAGCCTGCCTTCTTGTCATCATTTCCGCCTGGCCAGAACACAAATTTCTGGTTGGCCCTCCCCCCATGCCGAGAATGAGGAAATAGATGATGGTCGCGCAAATTGACATCATCGCACCGACCATGGGGGCTGCCATTTTTATTTTACTGGAGCGGAACAACAGTTTCCGTACAAACCCTTAATGATTTTCAAAAACTTTTAGGAGATATTAATTGGCTGAGGCTATCCTTAAAACTAACTACTTCTGATTTAAGTTCTTTATTTCAGATATTAATATTTCCAACTGAGCATACCCCAACAGGAGCCATATGGCAAAGATTGGGAGTTATTGAATGGATTTATTTAGCCCACTCCCCTCAAAAATTATTGATTCCTTTTCATGACTCTATTGCTCAATTAGTCATTAAAGGTAGAACAAGGATTTTACAATAAATTGGATCTGAACCTGGTATCATAATTATTCCATTTTAAGTTCAACAGAATAATTGGCTTTTCAAACTTCTAGCTTATGGCAGATAGCTTTTGCTGATTTTCCTGGCCAGATAGATAGCCATTACCCTCATGATAAGATTATCCAATTTGCATCATTAACATCACTTATTTTTCCAAAGATTGTGCTTGCACACCCTATAGATGAAGCTTTATCAATGTTCACTGATGGTTCAAGCTCAGGTAAAGCAGGTTTTTATAGTCATGTTCACACAGAGGTAATGCAAACTTCATATACTTCTGCCCAAAGAGCAGAGTTTCAAGCCCTGATTTGTGCCTTACTTTTCAAATGAGCCTATTAATATTTATTCTGACAGCTTATATGCAGTTGGAGTTACCAAAAATATTGAAACTTCAGTTATTGTGTATACTTCATCACAAGAGTTATTTGAATTATTTCATAATTTACAAAAGGCAGTGCTAATGCAAAAATACCCATGTTTCATAGGACACATACGGGCTCACACTAATCTTCCAGGACCTTTAGTTTCAGGTAATGACAAGATTGATAAATTAGTAGCTTATTGTCAACAGATGTCTTCATATGTTTGTGCACAAGCTTCCCATTCCTTGTATCATCAAAATGCTTCTAGCTTACGTAAAAAATTTAATATTACCAGAGAACAAGCTTGTCAAATTGTAAACCAATGCCCTAAGTGTGTTATTCACACTCCATCTCCACCATCAGGGATAAAAACCCATGGATTAAAACCAAATCAAATATGGCAAATGGATGTAACTCATATTCCTCAATTTGATAAGCAATGTTATGTACATGTCATAGTCAATACATATTCCAGATTTATTTTTGCCACAGCATGTACTAAGGAAAATACTCAACATGTAATTTCTCATTGCCTAGCAGCCTTTTCTGGGTTAGGGTGCCCTATACAGATTAAAACAGATAATGTACCAGCTTATGTAAGCTCTTCTTTTCAACAATTTGCCAAGAGTTTCAAATTAATCATAAAACAGGAATTCCTTATAACCCCCAAGGTCAAGCCATTGTGGAACGAGCTCATTTAACTATTAAGTTTCAATTACAAAAATTAAAAGGGGGGAATAGGTTTATGACTCCCCAAAATAGCCTAAATCATGCTTTGTTCATTTTAAATTTTTTAAACTGTGACGTACAAGGTCACACTGGGGCTGAGAGACTAATGTTTCCCACAGTACCAGGCCCTTTAGGCAGAGTTTTGTGGAAAGATTTACAGACTGGTCAATGGGAAGGCCCAGATCCAGTGATTATGTGGGGCAAAGGTCATGCTTGTATTTTTCCAGAAGGTGCTTTTTGTCCTATCTGGGTGCCTGAACGTGCAATCAGACATGGAAGAGATAGAACCGAGATTCAAGTGAATGAAGATTGACCCGGAGAAGCCCCCATTCAAAAGGAAGAGATATCAGAAAAAGACAAAGAGAAAACAGATTGACCCAGCCAAAAAGCTGCTTTCATGGGAAGACGTGAAGAAGCTAACAACACAGGCTTCCCAAATAATTCGACTCCTAGGAAAGAACAGGACCCCAGTCTTGATGGTAGGGACAGTAATTGCCCTGCTGGGCTGTCAGGTAAAGGGGAACCAGACAGACACTTACTGGACATATTTCCCAGATCCACCCCTGGTACACTTAGCTGTGTGGACTGGAGAATCTATTCCAGTGTTTACTAATGACTCATTCATGATGGGAGGATTTACAGATACTCATATTACTCCCAATCATGTGACTAGATTTAATTATTCTGGCTACAGTGCCCAATTCTCTTTGAGTTGGTACCACGATAAACATGATGTCTGTCTGAAAGTATCATTTGAGGAAAAATCAGCGATTGGAAGACCTAGACTGACTAACTATTCTATTTATGGAGACTTAAAACCTTATACTAGATCAGTAATTAAGATGGAACTTTCCCATAACAAGCCAGTCATTTCTGCAAAACCTCCATGGATACCCCACTGTCCAAATATATTAGAAGAAGGAACAACATACAACCCCACCTATCCAGAAAGCCCAGCAAGCTAATCACTCTGTTTGTTTGAGGCAGATGGTTTTTGATTTTTTATTTCCAGTACTGGGCATTGAAGCTAGGGGTCCTATATGCTAAGCAATATCTCTACCACTGAGCTACACCCCAAGCCTTTTTATTTTTATTTATTTATTTATTTATTTGAGATAGGGTGTCACTAAGTTGTTTAGGTTAAACTTGAACTTGTGATCCTCTTGATTCAGCTTCCAAGTAGTTGGAGCCAGTGCCACCACACCTTGTAGGATAGTGATTCATAGCCTCTGCTATGCATTAAAATCACCTGGGGATATTTTAAGTTCCCATGCCCAGGCTACAATCCAGACTACTCAAATGGGAATAGAGAGAGGAACAGATGAAGAATTCTTGTTTTGTTTTCTTTGAAGCTCCTCGGAGGATTCTCAGGTGCAGCCAGAGTTGGAAATAACTGTTTTAGAGCCTCCCATAAACATTTGGATTAAAGGCTTCAGTCACAGGCAATTACAATAATATTTTCGATCCAATCAGGTATGAGGAGGGGGTCATTGGGAGAAGACATGCAGAACTGAGGGTGCTAGTCCAAGCATCTTCACAGGGTAGAGACAGGGGCCACAAATCCCCACAAACTTCTCCAAGGACCTCCAGCTGGGGTGTCATCCCCAGCTGCAGCCATAGAATTTTCATAGGGCCACCCGAGGCACACAAGAGGTGCTGAAATTCTGGGTCTCTGGAATCTAACCCTCCAGCTGGAGAACAAAAAGTGCTTTTAGCTGAGTCCTCAATGGGAACTGGAAAGGAGGGGAGAGGGAGGGCAGCACAAGCATGCAATAAATTTACACGGAGTGGAGAAAAGAATGGTGCCCCTGGAGCCCTGAGGTAATGAGAGGCTTCTCGACCGCACCTTCCGCCAGGCCTCATGATGTTGGCAACCCCCCCAACCCCACCCCGCTCCCCCAGCCAGGTCGTTAACAGATCTTATAGGAAGGTGGCCATGATCTTCATACATGTGGGGTTCCATTGCTTTCCAGTCTCCATTTTTCCATTAGCCATTCGGATCCGTTTGTCTGGCCCTTGACACTGAGCACTAGGATACAACTGTGAGGCTTCAGGGCTTGGGCATGGATTTCAGTCCTCAGGTGTCCCCATCCCTACCCTTCTCTTGTCCCCTTCCAAGAATTGAAAGAACTTTTTTTATTTTATTTTGTATTTAAAGCAAATGTAGGTGCACTGAGAAGGAGGAGGAAGAGAGAGAGAAGGATGAGGAGGGGGAGAGGAGGAGAGGGAGAAAGAGAAGAGACTGGAGATGTGACTCATAGGTAAAGTGCCCCAGAGTTTTATCCCCAATACTTACAATTGAACAGTAATTAAAAATGATCTTTAAAATCCAGAGACTCCTGCAGGGCATGATAGGGCATAGCTATAATCACTGAGACTCCAGAGGTTGAGGTTGGAGAATCCAGTTCAACAGCCAGGTGCAAAGCAGCTCTGTGAGACCCTGTCTTTAAGACACAAAATAGAGCTGGGGACTTGGCTCAGTGGCTGAGTGCCCCTAGTTCAATCCCCAGTACCACCACCACCACCATACAAAAAACAACCCAAAATAGACTCAATTCTATGTTTGGTGGCCCATGCCTGTAACCTTCACATCTTGAGAGGCTGAGAAGGTAGGCTCACGTCTTCCAGGCCAGCCTCAGCAACTTAGTGTGACTTAAGTCATATGATCTGCCCAGATTGAGTCAGGAAGACACACACAATTTAAAGAGACAAATAACAAAGGAAGAAATAGAAGAAGCCATCAAAAGACTACCAACCGATCAGAGCATACACCGAGCACGGAGCGGCCGAGTTCCGGCTCCCAGAACTGCCCTGGCCCAGGGCTAAGGAGCCCAAGGAAACTGCTTCTTGGAGCCTGCTCTTATCACAGCATACACCAAGCACAGAGCGGCCGAGTTCCGGCTCCCAGAACTGCCCTGGCCCAGGGCTAAGGAGCCCGCGGAAACTGCTTCTCCTTCCGGGTCCTGCTGAGGGCCGGTCAAGACTCACCCGTTGCTTTGGTTACCCGGCAAAGGGAACGAAATGCTGCCATCCGCATAGGATACCAACATGGCAGAGATCTGATGTCATCAGAAAGCGGCGGAGGAGAGAACTTCATCAATACCAGCGGCGACAGAAACAGTTGGTCTCCTGGTAGGGAGGGTGAGACACAGACACGCGAGTCTCTCTCAATCTGTCTTTGAGACAGAGGGGAGGAGCCGGGCCGCCATCCGGGCCCGGAGCAGGCCCAGTGGCTCGCCGGCTTGGTGGTCGCGTGACCCCAATTGGAGAGGGGGCGGAGCGGAGCCGCCACCCACGCCTGCAAGGTGGGCAGACCCGTGACCCAGTGGTACACGGGCGTGGTAGGAGGGGCAGGGCAGAGCTGCTGCCTGCGCCTGCAAGGTAAGCAGACCTGCGACAGATTGGCGGGTCAGGCCCAGCGGCCTGCCAGCGTGGTACACACGTCACCCCAACTGGAGTAGGGGCAGAGCAGAGCCTTCGCCCGTGCCCGGATCAGGTCCCGCTGGTGTGGTGGTCACGTGACCCCAATTGGAGTGGGGGCGGAGCGGAACCGCCACCCGTGCCCACAGGGTGAGCAGACCTGCAACCAACCTGCAGATCAGGCCCAGCGGTCCGCAGGCATGGTAGGAGGGCAGGGCAGAGCTGCCGCCCGCGCCTGCAAGGTAGGCAGACCTGCGACAGACTGGCGGATCAGGCCCAGGAGCCTGCCGGTGTGGTACACACATCACCCCAATTGGAGTAGGGGCAGAGCAGAGTCGCTGCCCGTGCCAGGAACAGGCTCAGCGACCTGCCGGCGTGATAGTCACGACACCCCAATTGGAGTAGGGGCAGAGCACAGCCGCCACTCGTGCCCGAAAGGTGAGCAGACCTGCAACCGACCAGTGGGAGAGGCCCAGTGGCCTGCCGGTGCGACAGACACGTCACCCCATTTGGAGTAGGGGCAGAGCAGAGCCGCCGCCCTTGCTCACAAGGTAGGCAGACCTGCGACTGACCGGTGGAACGGGCCCAGCGGCCGGCCGGGGTGGTAGGTACGTCACCCCAATTGGAGTAGGAACAGAACAGAGCCTTCGCCCGCACCCGGAACAGGCCCAGCGGACCGCGGGTGTGGTAGACAAGTCACACCAATTGGAGGGGGGGCAGAGCAGAGCCACCGCCTGCGCCTGCAGGGTAGGCAGACCTGCAACCAACCGGCGGATCAGGCCCGGTGGCCTGCCGGCGTGGTACATTCGTCACCCCAATTGGAGTAGGGGCAGAACAGAGCCACCGCCCGTGCCCTCAATGTAGGCAGACCTGCAACTGACCAGCGGATCAGGCCCAGTGACCTGCCGGTGTGGTAGACACGACACCCCAATTGGAGTAAGGAGAGAGCAAGAGACACCGCCCATGCCTGCAAGGTAGGCAGACCGCTGCCCGACCCTGCAAGGGAGACTTTTCAACTATACAAGAGCAATATAAATATATAGGGGAAAAAAACATTTCAAAAACACAACAGTTTCATCAAACAGAAAGAAATGCAAGCAGTATGAAAAGACAAGGAAAGAAAGGACTACAAGCAATGCAGGTCAACTCAACTTTAGAAGAGGTAACAGCTGCAGCAGATGGAATGTCAGATAAAGAATTCAGGATATACATGCTTCAGATGATCTGGAGTATCAAGGAAGACATTAGACAGCAAAATCAGACAATGAAAGATCACTTCGACAATGAATTACACAAACAAATCCAGGAAGCAAAGGATCAACTATACAGGGAGATAGAGGTTATAAAAAACAAACAAACAGAAATCCTAGAAATGCAGAAAGCAATAAACCAACTTAAAAACGCAATGGAGAATACTACCAGCAGAGTAGAACACTTAGAAGATAGAACATCAGACAATGAAGACAAAGTATTTCAACTGGAAAAGAACATAGACAGCTCAGCAAGACTGTTAAAAAACCATGAGCAGAACATCCAAGAAATATGGGATAACATTAAGAGACCAAACTTAAGAGTCATTGGGATACAGGAAGGTACAGAACTCCAAACCAAAGGAATGAGCAATCTATTCAATGAAATAATAGGAGAAAACTTCCCAGACTTGAAGAATGAGACAGAATGCCAAATCCTAGAAGCCTACAGGACGCCGAATGTGCAAAATCATAAGAGATCCACACCTAGACACTTTATAATGAAGATGCCCAACATACAGAATAAGGAGAGAATTTTAAAAGCTACAAGAGAAAGGAAGCAGATTACATTTAGGGGTAAGCCAATCAGGATAACAGCTGATCTTTCAACACAGACTCTGAAAGCTAGAAGATCCTGGAATAACATATTTCAAACACTGAAAGAAAATGGGTTCCAACCAAGAATTGTGTATCCAGCGAAATTAAGCTTCAGGATGGAAGATGAAATTAAAACCTTCCACGATAAACAAAAGTTTAAAGAATTCGCAGCTAGAAAACCATCTCTTCAAAACATCCTCGCCAAAGCATTACAGGAAGAGGAAATGGAAAATAACAATGAAAACCAACAGTGGGAGGTAGGACAGTAAAGGGGGGGAAAATAATCAAAGAGGAAAACAAACCATGTTTAGTAACAGAAATAAACAAATATGGCTGGAAGAACAACCCATATCTCAATAATAACCCTAAATGTTAATGGCTTAAACTCACCAATTAAGAGACACAGGCTAGTACAGTGGATCACAAAACAAGACCCAACAATATGCTGCCTACCGGAGATGCATTTGATAGGAAAAGACATACATAGGCTGAAGGTGAAAGGTTGGGAAAAATCATATCACTCATATGGACTTCGGAAACAAGCAGGCGTGTCCATACTCATATCAAATAAAATAGATTTCAAGCCAAAGTTAATCAAAAGGGATAAAGAGGGACACTACATACTGCTTAAGGGAACCATACACCAACAAGACATAACAATCATAAATATTTATGCCCCAAACAATGGTGCAGCTATGTTCATCAAACAAACTCTTCTCAAGTTCAAGAGTCTAATAGACCACCACACCATAATCATGGGAGAGTTCAACACACCTCTCTCGCCACTGGACAGATCTTCCAAACAAAAGTTGAATAAGGAAACTATAGAACTCAATAACACTATTAATAACCTAGACCTAATTGACATATATAGAGTATACCACCCAACATCAAGCAGTTACACTTTTTTCTCAGCAGCACATGGATCCTTCTCAAAAATAGATCATATATTATGTCACAGGGCAACTCTTAGACAATATAAAGGAGTAGAGATAATACCATGCATCTTATCTGATCATAATGGAATGAAACTGAAAAATCAATGATAAAAGAAGGAAGGAAAAAGCATACATCAGTTGGAGAATGAACAATAGGTTACTGAATGATCAATGGGTTATAGAAGACATCAAGGAGGAAATTAAAAAATTCTTAGAGATAAATGAAAACACAGACACAACATATCGGAATCTATGGGACACACTGAAAGCAGTTCTAAGAGGAAAATTCATTGCTTGGAGTTCATTCCTTAAAAAAAGAAAAAACCAACAAATAAATGATCTCATACTTCATCTCAAAATCCTAGAAAAAGAAGAGCAAAACAACAGCAAAAGAAGTAGAAGGCAAGAAATAATTAAAATCAGAGCTGAAATTAATGAAATCGAAACAAAAGAAACAATTGAAAAAATTGACAAAACTAAAAGTTGGTTCTTTGAAAAAATAAATAAAATTGACAGACCCTTAGCAATGCTAGCGAAGAGAAGAAGAGAGAGAACTCAAATTACTAGCATACGGGATGAAAAAGGCAATATCACAACAGACACTTCAGAAATATGGAAGATAATCAAAAATTATTTTGAATCCTTATACTCCAATAAATTAGAAGATAGTGAAGGCATAGATAAATTTCTTAAGTCATATGATCTGCCCAGATTGAGTCAGGAGGATATAGACAACCTAAACAGACCAATATCAATTGAGGAAATAGAAGAAACCATCAAAAGATTACCAACTAAGAAAAGCCCAGGACCGGATGGGTATACAGCAGAGTTTTACAAAACCTTTAAGGAGGAACTAATACCAATACTTTTCAAGCTACTTAAGGAAATAGAAAAGGAGGGAGAACTTCCAAATTCATTCAACGAGGCCAACATCACCCTGATACCTAAACCAAAGACACTTCAAAGAAAGAAAACTACAGACCAATATCTCTAATGAACCTAGATGCAAAAATCCTCAATAAAATTCTGGCGAATCGGATACAAAAACATATCAAAAAAATTGTGCACCATGATCAAGTAGGATTCATCCCTGGGATGCAAGGCTGGTTCAATATACGGAAATCAATAAATGTTATTCACCACATCAATAGACTTCAAAATAAGAACCATATGATCATCTCGATAGATGCGGAAAAAGCATTCAACAAAGTACAGCATCCCTTTATGTTCAAAACTCTAGAAAAACTAGGGATAACAGGAACATACCTCAATATTGTAAAAGCAATTTATGCTAAGCCTCAGGCTAGCATCATTCTGAATGGAGAAAAATTGAAGGCATTCCCTCTAAAATCTGGAACAAGACAGGGATGCCCTCTCTCTCCACTTCTCTTCAACATAGTTCTGGAAACACTGGCCAGAGCAATTAGACAGACGAAAGAAATTAAAGGCATAAAAATAGGAAAAGAAGAACTTAAATTATCACTATTTGCAGGTGACATGATTCTATATCTAGCAGACCCAAAAGGGTCTACAAAGAAACTATTAGAGCTAATAAATGAATTCAGCAAAGTGGCAGGATATAAAATCAACACGCATAAATCAAAGGCATTCCTGTATATCAGCGACAAATCTTCTGAAATGGAAATGAGGACAACCACCCCATTCACAATATCTTCAAAAAAAAAATATTTGGGAATCAACCTAACAAAAGAGGTGAAAGATTTATACAATGAAAACTACAGAACCCTAAAGAGAGAAATAGAAGAAGATCTTAGAAGATGGAAAAATATACCCTGTTCATGGATAGGCAGGACTAACATCATCAAAATGGCGATATTACCAAAAGTTCTCTATAGGTTTAATGCAATGCCAATCAAAATCCCAACGGCATTTCTTGTAGAAATAGAAAAAGGAATCATAAAATTCATATGGAAAAACAAAAGACCCAGAATAGCAAAAGCAATTCTAAGCAGGAAGTGTGAATCTGGAGGTATAGCGATACCAGATTTCAAACTGTACTACAGAGCAATAGTAACAAAAACAGCATGGTACTGGTGCCAAAACAGGTGGGTGGACCAATGGTACAGAATAGAGGACACAGAGACCAATCCACAAAATTACAACTTTCTTATATTTGATAAAGGGGCTAAAAGCATGCAATGGAAGAAGGATAGCATCTTCAACAAATGGTGCTGGGAAAACTGGAAATCCATATGCAACAAAACGAAGCTGAACTCCTTTCTCTCACCATGCACAAAATTAACTCAAAATGGATCAAAGAGCTTGATATCAAATCATTGACTCTGCATCTGATAGAAGAAAAAGTTGGCTCCGATCTACATATTGTGGGATCGGGCTCCAAATTCCTTAATAGGATGCCCATAGCCCAAAAGTTAATAACAAGAATAAAGAAATGGTACTTACTTAAACTAAAAAGTTTTTTCTCAGCAAGAGAAACAATAAGAGAGGTAAATAGGGAGCCTACACCCTGGGAACAAATTTCTACTCCTCACACTTCAGATAGAGCCCTAATATCCAGAATATACAAAGAACTCAAAAAATTAAACAATGAGATAACAAATAACCCAATCAACAAAAGGGCCAGGACCTGAACAGACACTTCTCAGAGGAGGACATACACTCAATCAACAAGTACATGAAAAAATGCTCACCATCTCTAGCAGTCAGAA
Organism: Marmota monax; assembly: GCF_021218885.2. NCBI lineage: Eukaryota > Metazoa > Chordata > Mammalia > Rodentia > Sciuridae > Marmota > Marmota monax. The sequence continues at coordinate 10,551,872 of NW_026692907.1, read as the reverse complement.
AAATGCAAATCAAAACCACCCTAAGATACCATCTCACTCCAGTAAGATTGGCAGCCATTTGGAAGTCAAACAACAATAAGTGCTGGGGAGGATGTAGGGAAAAGGGTACACTTGTACATTGCTGCTGAGACTGCAAATTGGTGTGGCCAATTTGGAAAGCAGTATGGAAAATCCTGGGGAAGCTGGGAATGGAACCACCATTTGCCCCAGCTATTGCCCTTCTCAGACTATTACCTGAGGACCTTAAAAGAGTGTACTATAGGGATACTGCCACATCAATGATCATAGCAGCACAATTCACAATAGCTAGACTGTGGAACCAACCTAGATGCCCTTCAATAGATGAATGGATTAAAAAATGTGGCATTTTTACATAATGGAGTATTATGCAGCACTAAAAAATGACAAAATCATGGAATTTGCAGGGAAATGGATGGCATTAGAGCAGATTATGCTAAGTGAAGCTAGCCAATCCTTAAAAAACAAATTCCAAATGTCTTCTTTGATATAAGGAGAGCAACTAAGAACAGAGCAGGGAGAAGAGCATGAGGAAAAGATTAACATTAAACAGAGATGAGTGGTGGGATGGAAAGGGAGAGAGAAGGGTAATTGTATGGAAATGGAAAGAGACCCTCATTGTTACACAAAATTACATATAAGAGGTTGTGAGGGGAAAGGGGGGAAAAACAAGGGAGAGAATTGAACAACAGCAGATGGGGTAGAGAGGGAAGATGGGAGGGGAGGGGAGGAGGGATAGTAGGGGATACGAAAGGTAGCAGAATACAACAGTCACTAATATGGCATGATGTAAAAATGTGGATATGTAACTGATGTGATTCTGCAATTTGTATTTGGGGTAAAAATGGGAGTTCATAACCCACTTGAATCAAATGTATGAAAGATGATATGTCATGAGCTTTGTAATGTTTTGAACAACCAATTAAAAAAAAATTTAAAAAACCCACAAAATAGGGCTCAGGAGTTAACTCAGTGGCCGAGTGCCCCTGAGTTCAATATGCAGTACTACCACAACCCCCCCCCCAAAGAATACCCCCCAAAAGAGACTCAATTCCATGTTTGGTGGCCCATGCCTGTAACCTTCACATCTTAGAGGCTGAGGAGGTAGGCTCACAACTTCCAGGCCAGCCTCAGGAACTTAGTGAGGCCATGAGCACCTTGGCAAAAGACCCTGTCTCAAAATAAAAAGGTCTAGGGTTGTGGCTCAGTGGTAAAGTGTCCCTGGGTTCAATTCCCAGTGCTCCCCTCTAAAAAACTAAAAACACATAGGAGGTACAACACAATTTTTTCCTGCTTTAAGTTATTTATTACAGGTTGACCATGTGTCAACTTCAAGAGATACAAAACTGACCCATTTCCTGGGCTCAGCTTGTTGAGTCATCTGGGGAGGCAGATGGGAAACAGGGATTGCAGGAGAGGAAGACAATGATATTCCTACAAAGAAGCAGGGCTAGGGAGCATGGAGCTAGGAAAGCCACCTGCAGAGGCTGCAGAGCAGTAGGAGTTAACCAGGTGGCCAGAGACGTGATGGGGGTGTGCATCCACATGGTGTCCCTGGAAAACAGCAGCATTTGAGAAGAGCAGGTTCCACAAACCACCCAAAGTCATATGTGCCTCCAGCATGAGATGTGAGAAGCGGGTCCTCATGAGGAGCCTGCAGTTCACCCCTGGCATGACGGGGTCACTGAGGTGTCTTCATGTGGGGAGTTTCCGTCAGAATTGCCTCTTAAATCAATGAAGGTTTGGCCTTCATAGCATTGTATTGTGGTTGTTGTTTTCGGATGGTTATTTGTTCATTGATTGATTTTGGTGCTGGGAATTAAACCCAGGGTTGTGGGCACGATAGGCAAGCCTTCTACCACTTTACCACTGATCTACACACTCAGCCCTAATGGTATCATTTTTTTCTCAGAGTGTGTTCTGTAAAGAGTTCCCATTAGAATCTTGGATAGGGGCAGGTGCACATTTATTTTATTTTATTTTTTAAATTTTTTATTGTTGGTTGTTCAAAACATTACAAATTTCTTGATGTATCATATTTCACACTTTGATTCAAGTGGGTTATGAACTCCCATTTTTACCCCATATACAGATTGCAGAATCACATCAGTTACACATCCATTGATTTACATATTGCCATACTAGTGTCTGTTGTGTTCTGCTGCCTTTCCTATCCTCTACTATCCCCCCTCCCCTCCCCTCCCCTCCCCTCCCCTCTTCTCTCTCTACCACCTCTACTGTCATTCATTTCTCCCCCTTGTATTATTTTTCCCTTTCCCCTCACTTCCTCTTGTATGTACTTTTGTATAACCCTGAGGGTCTCCTTCCATTTCCATGCAATTTCCCTTCTCTCTCCCTTTCCCTCCCACCTCTCATCCCTGTTTAATGTTAATCTTCTCCTGCTCTTCGTCCCTACTCTGTTCTTAGTTACTCTCCTTATATCAAAGAAGACATTTGGCATTTGTTTTTTAGGGATTGGCTAGCTTCACTTAACATAATCTGCTCTAATGCCATCCATTTCCCTACAAATTCTATGATTTTGTCATTTGCAGCTAGAATTTGCAGCAGGTGCACATTTAGTCATCAGAATCTCGCCTATCGTGATAGCACACTCCTGCAATTCCAGCAACTCAGAGAGCTGAGGCAGGAGGATTGCCAATTCAAGGTCAGGATCAGAAATTTATATGGACCTTGTCTCAAACTAAATAAATTAAAAGGGAGCTGCAGCTCAGTGGTAGAGTTCACCTGAGTTTAATCCCCAGTACCAAAAAGTAGAATCTGCATTTTAACCTACTTCCTCAGGTGATTCTTCATTGATAGCATGCACATGTACACACACACACACACACACACACACACACCATATTACAAAAAACCTCAGATTTAGCAACTGGAAAAGCAGAGGCAACCCTGCTTCTAATAATTGAAGAACCAGAAGTCTACAGAAAATGTCACATCATCATGACCAGAAGATAGCACAGATTTTCCATTTACTGATTTCATGTGTGGCTATAAAGATGGAAATCTGTTCAAAGGACATTGCTTGATCTCCCTGCCTAAATCCAGAAGAGCACCCCCAGAAATTGTGATGACAGAATAAACACTGGAAAGACTGTGGGTGTCTGGGTGGGATGTGCTGGGGATTCAACTCAGGGCTACCTGAGTGCTAAACACATATCCTGCCCCTGAGCTGCACCCTAGCCCCATAAAGACTCTTTCACAACAGGTGGGAACAGCCATTCATCTCCACAGAAGATACTCTTCTTTAGAGAAAGATTACCTCTTAAGGACCTGTCCTCTAGGCTAGAATAGTACCAACCCCAAAGGAAATCTCTAATCTTGTTCTACTTGAGCTGCAAAGTCAGGGTGAGAAGAGGTGGGTCTCTGTAGAATTTCTGGCCTCCAGCCCTGGAAAAAAGGAGGCTTCTAGACCCAGGACAAGTGCAGATGGCTCCACAGGGTCCCTAGTGATCCCTCCCCACCAGTTTTTCCTAGTTCCTATTGAGTCCTGGCATCCATAGGGATGCAAGCAGAGCCACTATCTTGGCACCAATGCTGAGGCAGAGGTAAGTAATTGTGGGTGTGCAGCAGCCATATCTGTGCAAAATGCCTTTTTCCTCTACACTTAGCACACTCTGTTTATTTATTTATTTATTTATTTATTTATTTATTTATTTATGTGTGTGTGTGTTGCTATAAATCAGACTCATGACCTTGTTCATGTGAGGCAAGCACTGAAGCAGCTGAGCTATATCCCCAGAACTTTCTGCTTTGTTTGTTTGTTTGTTTAGTACTGGGGATTGAACCCCAGAGCACTTAACCAATGAGCTATATCCCCAGTCCTTTTCTTAATATTTTGTTTTGAGACAGAGTTTTTCTAAATTGCTAAATTGCTGAGGCTGGCCTTGAACTCACAATCCTCCTAATTCAAGCTTATGAACTGCTGGGATTACAGGTGTGGACCACTGCACTTGGCTCAGAGCCCTCTTATGAATTCCCAAAACTCTTATCCAGAATCCCCTCCCATGTTCCCTCTACCTATCCCACTATGAATCAGCCTCCTTGTATCAAAGAAAATATTCGGTATTTAGTTTTGGGAGATTGGCTAACTTCACTTATCATTATCTTCTCTAATTCTATCCTTTTACCTGAAAATGCCATGATTTTATTCTCTTTTTATTGCTTAGTAATACTTCATTGTTTATATATGCCACATGTTTTTTATCCATTCATCTATTTTAGGGCATCTAGATTGGTTCTACAATTTAGCTATTGTGAATTGTGCTGCTATAATCATTGATGTGGCTGTGTCCCTATAGTATGCTGTTTTCAAGTCTTTTGGGTATAGACCAAGGAGAAGGATAGCTGAGTCATATGGTGGTTCCATTCCAAGTTTTCCAAGGAATCTCCATGCTGATTTTCATACTGACTGCACCATTTTGCAGTCCCACCAGCAGTGTAGGAGTGTACCTTTTTCCCCACATCCTCATCAACACTTATATTGTTTGTATGCATAATAGCTGCCATTCTGACTGGAGACAGATGAAATCTTAGAGTGGTTTTGATTCGCATTTCTCTAATTGCAGGTGATAATGAACATTTTTTTCATGTGTTTCTTGATTGATTGAACATCAACTTCTGAGAAGTGTCCCTTCTGGTCCTTGGCCCATTTATTGATTGTTTTTTTTTTCTTGGTATCTAGCTTTTTGAGTTCTTTATATATCCCAGTGACTAGTTCTCTATCTGATGTGTGAGGGGTAAAGATTTGCTCCCAAGATGTTGGCTGTCTATTCCCCTCACAGACTGTTTCTTTTGCTGAGAAGAAACTTTTTAGTTTGAGTCCATTGTTGAAGACTAACTTTGCACATGACTGAGTCACACTCCCCCCCTGGGTGCTGAGGCACTCAGTCACAGAAATGTGGCAGAGCTTTCCCCATGCTTCCTGGGTTCAAGGGACAGTGTCTAGTGCTTGATGTGTCTTGCTACAGCCCCATGAATGAAGCTAGGCTCACCTGTTCCTTTGTAATATAATCCCTTGCTCTGTTTATGGTAGAATCTTCCATGGAAGTGCCTTGTGTGTGTTCCCTTCTCTTACTTTGCCCTTGGGTGTGGCCTACCAAATGTCAGTCAACCTGCTGACAATGGACATCAAGAAGATAGACTCAGCCCCCTGAAACCTGGCCCCTTGCCTCATTTGAATAGCTTCTCCTCAATGAAAGTGGTCAGTGCGTGCTCTCTCTCTCTCTCTCTCTTCCTGCTGACCCTTAAGGTCAGAGGAGGCGTCACAGCGACCCCAAAGAAAAAGGTATTTGTGTCTCTTGTGTGGTTATTTTGTGCAGCCCAGTTAGCCCAGTTTATGTGGAGTGACCCCTGAGCCTTTTAGTCCTGAAAACAAAAACCCAGCAGTCCATTCCATTTATTGCTTCTTGATTTTCATTCTTGTACCACAGGAGTCTTATTAAGGAAGTGGGGGCCTAATCCCACATGAAGAAGATTAGGGCCTACTTTTTCCTTCTATTAGACAGTGTTTCTGGTTGTATTCCTAAGTTCTCAATCTATTATGATTTGAGATTTGTGCATGGTGAGAGACAGAGCTTTAATGTCATTTTGTTGCATATGGATTTCCAGTTTTCCCACAACCATTTGTAGAAGAGCCTATCTTTTTCTCCAATGTATGTTCTTGGCACCTTTGTCTACTATAAGATAATTGTAGTTTTGTCGGGTAGTTTCTGTGTTCTCTATTCTGTACCATTGGTCTACCAGTCTGTTTTGGTGCCAATATCATGCTGTTCTTGTTACTATTGCTCTGAGCTATCGTTTAAGGTCTGGGATAGTGATGGCACCTGCTTCACTCTGGGGATGAAGGCCTGTTTGCCTGTGTACCTGATGGAAATGGCAGGGATCAGTGGATTGGGGCTTCTGTAGTGGGTGATGTGCAGAAATTACCAACTTATTTTTTTCTATTAACACATGATTTAAATCATATAAACAAAAACAATACATCCAAAATAAAATAAAATGTATTGTTCTTGGGGCTGGAGTTGTGGCTCAATGGTAGACAGCTTGCCTAGCATGTGCGAGGGCCTAGGTTCCATCCTCAGCTCCACATATAAATAAAGGTATTTGCCACACTCTGGCTGGGCACAAAATCATGAGCCACTCAAGCAGGAACAAACTTTATTTTTTGAAACTGCCGCCAATGTCCGGTATGCGCCAGGGAAGATTTTCGATCCACACACGCGGCCTCCTCCTGGAACCGCAGAGAGCGCTCCTCCCCGGAACTCCCTCCTACTGTACTTCCCCAACCAATGGGAACTCTCCAGGAGTCCTGTAGCTGGCCTAGGTGAACAGCAGGAATCCAATATCCATATGAATGCAAATCTTAACATAATCATATCATCTCAATGGCTAGCTGGCTTCACCTTTCAACCAAAAATGCCATGCATCATATACTTGGCTCTTAGCAGGTATTGTGTGCAACTACAACTAAAAATAAACAAGTATTAAAAATAAATAAAATGTACTGTCTTTGGTGAAGATACTATGTAAGCCAGAAGTGGCCACTACATCCGGTTTATGGTTCAGTTCTCAAACTCCCAGTTTGCTTCATGCTATAAATCTCTTGAGGGCTTTTAATCCTAAATCTTGGCTAAATTTTTCAGGTTTAACCTGTTGGCCTCAAAAATCCTGAGCAATGGTTTACCTGTGTGTGTATTTATTACTACAGCAATCAGTTATGTGCTTTCCTTGAAATTAAAGTGAGAGGCACCTCTCCATGAAACTCTAGGCATAAAATCCCAGGCAACTCTGCTACAAACAATAGCTAAAGAAATGCCAAGAACCATGCCAGAACAAACAGACATTTCCACACGTGAAGCAAATCAAATGCCATTTCTTGCAGCCAAAGATCTTTATTCCAAATATACGGTTGTGGGCTGGGGATGTAACTCAGCACTAGAGCACTTACTTGTCTAGCTTATATGAGGCCCAGGGTTAAATTTCCAGTCCTGCAAAAATTTTAAGTTAAATTCTAAAAGGATTAGAGGTATGGCTCAGTGGCAGAGTGTTTGTCTATCAGGCCATGAGGTCCTGGATTCAATGCTCAGCAGTACAACAAAAGAAAAACAGAAAAAAAAAAAAAAGATAAACAATTGGAGTTTGTATGTTGACAGACAATTGAGGTTGTTTTGTCTGCTTGTTTGGGTGCTAGTGATGGAACCACTGGCGTTTTCTCCTATGCTACATCAGGTTTTTACTACTGAGCATCAGAACTAGGGGGTAGTTTTGTTTTGTTTTAGAGACAGGATCTGAATAAGTTGCTTAAGGCCTACTAAGTTGCTGAGGTTGGCTTTGAACTCACGATCTTCCTGCCTCAGCATCCCCAGGCAGCTGAGACCACAGGCAGCCTCTGCCACCTCACCTGAGAGTCTTATGGGTTTTTTTGTGGGAGGCCAGTGATACTGGGGATTGAACTCAGGGGCACTCGACCACTATGCCATATCCCTAGCCCTATTTTGTATTTTATTTAGACACTGGGTCTCACTGAGTTGCTTAGGGCCTCACTTTTGCTGATGATGCCTTTTAACTTGGGATCCTACTGCCTCAGCCCCCCAGCTACTAGGATTATAGGTGTGCAGCCCCAAGACCAGTCCAGTCTTATATTTTTGATATTTTAATTTTGACCTTAATAATTTTTATTCTTTCCTACTGAGATATAAAACAAAACTATAAATGAAATTGCTCTGATTTAAGTTTCATGAATATTGGAAATGCTCTCCAATGCAGTTAATTTTAAAATATTGTCTTACCATTAAAAAGTAAGAAGTTGGGGCTGGTGTTGGGGCTGAATTGTAGAGTACTTGCCTAGCATGTGTGGGGCACTGGGATCAATTCTCAGTACCACATATAAATAAATAAAATAAAGGTCCATTGAAAACTAATTTTTTTTTTTTTAAAGTAACAACTCTTCTTCTTCGAAGACTCCATAATGGTTCTCATGAATGTCCCAGCTCATGGTCCTTTCTTTTCTTTTCTTTCTTTCTTTTTTTTTTTTTTTTTTTGGTGGTACTGGGGATAGAATTCAAGGTGCTTTACCACTGAGTTCCATACCCAGGGAGGCTTAAGCACTGAGCCACATCCTCAGTCCTTTTTATTTTGAAATAGGGTCTCATTAAATGGCTTGGAGCATTGCTAAATTGCTGAGACTGGCCTTGAACTTGCAATCCTCCTGCCTCAGCTTCCTAAACCTTATAGGGATGATAGGTGTACACCTACATGCCCTGCTTAGGCTGATGGTTTTAAGAGTATCAATGAGCCAGTGTGTAACTCACCTGTAATCCCAGTATAACAGTGGTCCATTGATGATTTGGGTACAGTCTTGCTGCTCTGCTACTGTGACCGATTTTTACTGATTGATTTATTTTTAAATGGACATACATGTTTTCTTTCTCTTCCTGCTCCTCACTAATCTCATCATCCTCCCTAATTTCAGGGGAAACAGGATTCCTGGACAGTTTTCTGTCCCTGAGCACACCCCCACCACAGAAACAAAGTAATCCAGACTTTGAGGATGGCACCAGAAGATCTCAGAAATTACTATCTCCCAAATTTTAGTGCATTACAATTCGAGACAGAAGACTTGGAATATAGACTTTGAATCACCTCTTTTCTTTTTTTAATCTTTTGTTCAGTTGTAGATGGACACTGAGACATCAGGCAAGGTGGGCAGTGACTAAAGTTGGCAGATTTAAAAAGGCCGCTGAACAAGGCTTTATTCAAGATATCACTACCAGGCAGAACTCATCAGACCCAAAGAGTGAACAGGAGAAGGGTATGAGGAGAAACTGCATGGGAGCTTGACCAGACTGGACTTTTATGGGATTTACAGCAGTAAGGGAAGAGCTTGGAACAGGAAAAGGTGTTTTTACTGTCCCTTGAACCACTGGAGTTGGTTGGGGGAGCTGGCTGAGCTCCAGGATTGGCCAGCTGTCCTGCTGATTGACAGGAGTTTCCCTGGTCCCCTGATTGTTTCTTTCCTAAGCCTGCTGCTTTGTTCTAAGTCACTGCCACCAACCTGACACACACAACATCTTTATTTCATTTATTTATTCTTATGTGGTTCTGAGGATGGACCCAGTGCCTAAGGCATGCTAGGTGAGAACTCTACCACTGAGCCCCAGCCCCAGCCCCTGAATCACCTCTTTAAAAGCCCCTGCTCCCCTTGATGGGCAGAATCCTCTGGGACAGGAGTCCCTTGGGCTTGTCTTTTGCTACCAAAGCAACAAAACTTCTTTTTCCTTTTTCTCAAAAGGGTATCCTCTTTGGGGACATGGGACAAACGTTCGGTCACATCAGGATCTCAGAAGGCTGAAGCAAGAGAGCCTCAAGTTTGAGGTCAGCCTGGGTAATTTGGGAAGAACCAGTCTCAAAAGATAAAGCAAAAATAAAAAAGACTGAGGATATAGCTCAGTAGTAAAGTACCTTTGGGTTCAACCTCTAGTACAAATAAAAAAAAAAAATCAATGATGATGCAAAGATGAAAAGCAAACACCAGGTTTTTTTTTTCTTTCTTAGATGTAGTTGGACAAAATACATTTATTTTATTTATTTATTTTTATGTGTTGCTGAGGATCCAACCCAGGGCCTTGCATGTGATTGGAAGGACTTTCCCACTGAGCCACAACCCCCACCGTGTTTTTAATCATTTTTCAATTTTATTTAATTAATTTACTTAGTTAGTTAGTTATTCCCATTTTGGTGCTTGGGTCAATTCAAGGCCTTACACATACTAAGCATATGCTCTAGCAGTGAGTTGTGTTGGCAGCAGGTCCACCCTGGCCCCTGGAGCCCTACCTCCACTAGTTTGTTCTGCATGCCAGTGTGGCCAGCTCACAAGGCCATGGCGAACTTGCGGTTTTTCTGTTCCTGCTTGTCCGTCTGAGACATATGTGTCCCACGGGAATGCCTTGACCTTTTCTGGTCTGATGGACTTCTTGTTAAGGGGGGTTTCGGTACCTGACAATAATAGATGTTGAAACTAAATTTCTCCCCCCTCCCTCCTGCTTTTGGGTAGTTTTCCACTTCTGCTGCTTGGGGTATAAAAAAAGGTATGTTAGCAATAAAGATTATTATTGACTCCTGGATGAAGAACCTTGGTGTCCTGTGTGTCTTTTAACCTCGCCGTCCCTCGCCGGACTCGGCTCCCTTGGCCGGACGCGGCAAGTTGCACCTCCAGGTCCCAACATCAGGTTCTTTTTGGGCTTGATCAGAGGTTGCTGCCTGGTTTCTGTGATGATCAAGGAATTTGAAATCACTGATGATCTCAGAGCTGGGAAAAATGTGAATTCACAAGCAGGTTAAACAGTTGGGGAGTCCTCAGCTCCAGACTTGATGTGCAACTCAAAGATCTAGAAAAACAGAATAGTATTTTCCATCCTGTCAGGTAGACTTCACTGTACTGATAATTTCAGGGGAAACATGAAGAAGCAAAATGAAAACATAAGAAGGGAAAACCCTGGACTCTTTCTAGGGATGCAATATATACCAAACCAAAACATTTCCTGTTTTTTGTTTTGTTTAGTTTTTGCTTCTAGGAATTGGACCTAGGGCACTCAAACACTGAGCCCCATCTTCAGAACTTTTTTGTATTTTATTTAGAAATAGGGTCTCACTAAATTGTTTAGGGCCTTGCTATTGCTGAGGCTGGGAATTGGAACTCTTGGTGCTCCTGTGTCAGCCTTCTTAGCCTCCAGGATTACAGGCATGTGGGAGACCAGGCCCAGCTGGCCTAGAACTCTTGATCCTCCTGAGTCATTCGAATAAAAGCCTCTGTTACTGTGCCTGGCAAAACAAAGGTTTCAATGGACAAACTATTCAAAAAACTGTTGCCAAAAGCTCAGTCCTTGTCCCCATTGATGCCAATCCAATAACAAAGACACAGTTTTGAGCAAAAGGAAAAAGAAGGTTGATTGCTTTACCGGCAAAGGAGAAACACAGGGGGCTGCTGTCCCAAAGGCTGTGCTTCTGCCCATCAGCAGGAACAGGAGGCTTTTACAGAGGGGATTCAGAGAAAAGGTGATTAGGGAGGAGAGAGCAGGAAGGGCGTGAGAGAATAGGGTAGAGAAGAGAAGCTCAAGGAAATGAAGATCAGGGGTGAGAACACCAAGAAGAAGTTTAGGGAAAAGAAGATCAGGGAGGAGAAGATCAGGGAGATGAAGACTGGAAAAAAGAAAAAAAATTAAGTTTCAAAGCCACAAGGGATATAGGCAAAGCACCAAGTGAACCCCTGTTACAAAGCTATTCAGGTCCTTTCCTTCTGGAGGAGACAGTGTGTCCCACAGACAGCACACTGCAATTTGAAGACCTCTGCTCTAAGGAGCCATCACCCCAATGGCAGCCTAGCCCCCAGCCAGCTGGCTGTATGGGAGGTGCACCACAAACAGGCTGATTAAAGCTGAGAGGCTGCCTTAATCTTTGTAGAGGGGCTGAGGGGAAGCCATACTGGTTGAGGTTATTTCAGTGATCAGAGGGAAGATGGGCTTGCACAGAGTTGATGCAAAGGAGAGGGATGGAAGTGGATTTAGGAATGGATGAACTGTGGGATTAAAGAAGACAGAAATCCTGAGTGGGCTGAGCATTAGGCACTGGGAGGTGCTTTTTTAAAGTTATTTTCATTTTATTGGAACCAGAGATTGACCCAAGGGGCACTTTACCACTGAGCTCCATCCCCTGGCCTATTGATTGATTGATTGATTGACAGTTTCTCACTAAATCCCTAGGCTGGCCTAAAACTCATCATCTTCCTGCCTTGGCCTCCAGAGTCCCTGGGACTACAGGTGTATGGCCAGGTGAACAAGTGCCTTTGCCTAGACACATGTCTGCCGGCAGGATAGGTGGGGTGGAGATCTCAGTGGCAGGCTTAGGGAGAGACTCTAGGGAGGGGCCTTGGCTGGGATGGGATTCCAGGGAGGGGAGGAATGCAGGTTGAGAGGGGGTTGGACCTAAAATCTCAAAATCCTCAGGAGGGGAGGAGCTAAGGAAGAGGTGAGCAGTGAAATAGCCTTGGCTGAGACAGTCTCCCACCTTTGTTCACTGAGCAGCTCTGAGGTAGCGATCTCCTCCCAGGTAAGCCTGGCCCTGGAACAGGCCCCGCAGCAGTTGGGCCCCCTCGCCTCTTGCCCTGCTTCATTCCCTATGGGTTGTGGGGTGCTATGAAATAGCATTTTTAAAATCTCTATTTTCAAAGTGGGGGTAGTAAACCAGCAGGGCTCTGAGAAGTAAATGAAGCATGTGAACAGGTCTATAGAGGTCCTATCTGTAAAAAGTTGGTGTGGTGGCGGGTGAAAACTTAATAGTGTCTTTTTCAGGAGCAGTGTGATAGCCAGAGCTGTGGAGCAGGCGCCTGGTTTTCCGTCTTCTCCATTGCCCACAGGGAACTTGAACTTTTTTCTTTCTTTTTTTTTTTTTTTTCCACTGAGAATTTAACCAAGGAGCACCCAACTATCCCCAAATCTGTTTTATATTTTATTTAGAGACAGAGTTTCCCTGAGCTGCTTAGCACCTCCCTATTGCTGAGGCTAGCTTTGAACTCTCCATCCTCCTGCCTCAGTTTTCTATGCCTCTGGGATTAAAGGCATGTGACACTGTGCCAGGCTCCTGTCTTTTTAAGGAAACATAAGTAGACAAGTAACTGCTCTTTTCCCTGTTGATAAGATGGTGATTTCCTGCACAGTCAAACTTAAATCTTGACTTCAATATCATGGACTTGACTTCTAGGTAGAGACTGCTGCACACATTGTGTAGACTACATCTGCTCTGTGAAACTGGTCTGTTCCTGGCAGAGGCACCCAAGTGGGTGAGTAGCTGAGGCCTGGCCAGTAGTTTGGGGACTGGACAGTGGCGGGCAGGTCGGCAGGGTGGGGGAGTCCACGGTGGGGGAAGGGTATCTTAGAGTGAATCAAGTGAATGACCCTTTAGAGTCTCAGGAGTTCTAGATAAGAACTTTAGTGCCTAGCTCCATGGCACACACTGTAATCCCTGCGATTTGGAAGGCTGAAGCCAGGGAATCAAAAGTTTGAGGCTAGCCTCAGACATTTAGTTTGATCCTGTCTCAAAAAATGAAAAAGAGCCAGTCTGGTGGTGCAAGCCTGTAATTCCAGCATCTGGGGAAGCTGAGACAGGAGAATGGCAAGTTCAAAGCCAGCCTCAGCAAAGGTGAGGCACTAAGCAACAGGTTGAGACCCTGTCTCTAAATCAAATACAAAATAGTGCTGGGGATGTCACTCAGCTGTCTAGGGCCCCTGAATTCAATCCCTTGGTACCAAAAAAAAAAAAAAGAAAAAAAAAAAAGGTTGGGAGGGGGGCACTGAGGATGTGTCTCAGTTATGGAGCTCTCCCCCAAGGATCAATGCCAACCTCCTTGCCAAAATAAATAAAAGGAGTTTAGCTTGGGGCTGGGATTGTGGCTCAGAGGGAGAGAGCTCGCCTGGCTTTCTTGAGGCATTGAGTTCAATCCTTAGACCTTAGCACCACATAAAGATATTCTGTCCACCTATAAAAACTCAGTTTAGATACCAAGTTTATAATGATTAAATATAAATTCTAGTTTAATTAATGAAAATAAATGTGATCAGTGATCAATTTCCCACTCAAGATCCTAGCTACTCTGAATTCATCCCATAGGCACTCTGGGTGGAGAGTCCCTAGGAAAGCAAGGTAAAACAGGTTGAGCAAAATTTCTGGTTAGCATTATAGACCTAAGTGAAGCTGAGGCAAGAGGCATGGGTTAGCATTATAGACCTAAGGAACTGAAAAACTGAGCTTTATTTTTAAGCTCATTTTCTTGGTACTATGCAATAGGAGGCAGTATCCTTAGGAAGAAGTGAGACTGTTGAGCAATTCACAGGCCTGGGGCCTCTGGGCTGGGTTCAGTTCTAGTTAATGAGTATGCTTCCTTGGGTCAGGGGCCTTTGTCATTTTTTAATGACTTCATATTTTTGCTATGATTTTCTCCTTTGATACTATTGGAGTTTGGTTCTCATTGTGAGGCCAGGTGGTTGAAAACCTTTTAGTCTCTACAGATCTCTTCTCCTTGCTGTGTACTCTTCCATAGTTTGGACATTTTGGTGTCTTTGTTCCAAGTCAGCAGTGGGTATGTTAGTAATTTCCAGTTTTTCTCTTGTGGTACCTGTGGCTTTTCAGGACACATGACCCTAAAAAGTGAGTGTTGGGTGACAGGGCCTCTGCCAGGTTATTTACCCCAAGACCTAACAATTCCTGGGGTCCCTTTAAATGCAGAAAGGGCAGGTGTTTCCCCCTGTACTGGCTGCAGGGGCTTTCAAATACAGGGATGTGGGTTTTTGTGTGTTATTTGGGGGAGTTTAGGGGATTGATTCCAGGGCCTTGGGCATGCTAGGCAAGTACTCTACCACTGAGCCCTGGCTCCAGGGAACTTATTTTTTGGTACCAGAGATTGAACCCAAACTCAGAGGTGCTTAAGCACTGAACCACATCCCTACCCCTTTGTATTTTTTACTCTGAGACAGCCTGCGTAAGTTCTGAGGCTGGCTTTGAATTCCAGAATCCCCAGAATGACAGCCAGGTGTCCTGCACCCAGCTCCAGGAAACTTTTGATTTGCATTCCCCGAATAATAAAATTGAGAATCTTTTTGTATTTATGCTCTGTGGCTTTTGTGTATATGCTTACACAGAACATGACTGCAGTATATATTTTTTATGCCACTTTTTTTTTTTTAGCTGAGGATTGAACCCAGGTGCCTTTTACCACCAAGCTACATTCCCCAGCCCTTTTTTTCTCTCTGAGGTGCTGAGGGTCTCCCTGAGTTACTGAGGCTGGCCTTGAACCTTCAGCCCTCCTGCCTCAGCTTTAGCTGGGATTACAGGCATGTCCCTCTTGCATAGTCATTTGTTTGTGTGTAAATCTATGTATATATACACAGAGATTTCATATTATTTATCTTAAACTTGGAGGGGAGCAGAAGTGTTTCAGATTTATTTTCAGATTTTGGAATAAAGCGTGTGTGTCTATGTGTGTATAAAATGAGATGACAAAGTGTAATGATGTGAAGTATTTTACTGGTTTCGTGTTGGTGCTCTATAAACTCTGCATTTTGGAGCATCTCAGATTTAGGATTTTGATTATGGAATGCTCAAACTACATATATACAAAATAATGTGCAAGTTTTAGTTATATAATTGGTGTGTCATAGATATTATAGAGAATTACATGATGTGTACACATTGTCATTGGATCAACCTTTGTCTTATCAGAGGTCATTGTTTTCTAGTCACAGCACCCTCAGTATTCAAAACCTTGTTTGTAGGTTTTTGTTTTGTTTTGTTTTGTTTAGTACTGGGGATTGAACCTAGGAGTGCTTAATCACTAAGTTACTGAGGATGGCCTTGTACTTGGAAGCCTGTTATACCCTAGTGACTCTGGGGTAGTAGGTGCATGCCACTAGGCCCTACAAGACATTCTGTTGTTGTTGTTGTAGATGGACACAATGCTTTTTTATTTTTATGTGGTGCTGAGGATCAAACCCAGTGCCTCACAAGTGCTAGGCAAGCGCTAGGCTGAGGCTGTGGTTCAGTGGTAGAGCACTTGCCTAGCCTATGTGAGGCACTTGGTTTGATTCTGAGCATCACATATAAATAAATAAAGTTCTATCAACAACTAAGAATATATATGTATATTCAATTTAACTGAGGCTCCTTAATCAAAGATGGGTCCTGAAGGAGGAGGAAAGAGGGGTGTGGTTTACTTCTGTATTGATATTTTAATACTGTATTCTGGAAAAATAATATTCTTCATTGACTTGACAGAAAATTTTATTTTTTTTATTTTATTTTTTAATTTTTTTTCTTTTTTTTTTTTGGTGCTGTGGGTTGAACTCAGGGGCATAGAACCACTCACTATCCTTTTTTCTTTTTGATGTTTAATTTTTAGTGGTAGATGGACACAATATCTTTATTTTTTTCGTCGTGCTGAGGATCAAAGTCAGCGCCTCACACATGCTAAATCTAGTGCTCTATAACTGAGACACAATCTCAACCCCCTATCCCTTTATAATGGCCTTGAACTTATGGGCGTCCTGCCTCAGCTTCCAAAGTAGCTGAGATTTGAGGTTGACACCACCACATACAGTTTGTCAGTTGATTTTTGAGGAATGGTCCTAATGTTATCAATCTCTGTAATTAAAAAGACTTCTCTTCCTTGGTTTTGTGCAGGATTCCATCCAGGTTGTTATGGTACCTTGTTAAAAAAAAATGTTAGTTTTGGTTAATTTGTTGGATGCTCATTATGCAGAACGTAAACTGAAAAATTAATACTATGAGAAATCAACTAGTTCCATTATTTTTAGTTTTCAGTTGTCAGGCTCATCTGTTTTTCTTCCTGTGCTGGGGAATGAACACAGGGCCTTGCGTATGCTACACATGAACTGTGCCACTGAGCTACATCCCCTACACTTTTTATACTGTTCTTGTGAAATGGATCAGGCTGACCTTAAACTTGTGATCTTCAAGTTCCTGAGGAGCCTCAAGTTCCCCAGCTTCCTGAGTAACTGAAATTATAGTATATGCCACCACACACAACGTGTCAATGGATTTTAATGATCATGCACAAATTGTGAATACTGACTTTTCTCGTTCTAGTATTCATATGCCCATCTCATTAGTTGTCCTCTACTAATTTTTATGGAGTACACATACTTCATCAAGTTCATATTACTGAGTTTCTCAGTGAAATTCATTGGTAAATAATTTTTCATTTCTCTATATTTCAGATGAGAGTTTTTTAAGGATTTTAGATTTCTGGAGCCTAACCAGTGTGCAAGAACTAAAATTACTCTTCAAAAGTGAAAACAATACAGTCTGGACAATATAGAACCCTGTCAACTGTACAGTCAAAAATGTCTAGATTTGCAAGGAAACAGGAAAAATCCACCTGTGTCAAAAGAAATCATCTAAGAGGTACTGATAAGGAGATACCTCAGATGTTAGATTTCAAGTACAAACATTATATATCAACTACTATTGTGGAGAAATTTAAGGTCTTGTTGCAAATGCAGGACCTGATGTTCTTTGAGATGAGGGAAACTCTGAAAAATGACCTAAAGGAAATGCTAGTAAAAAGTGAGGCATCTGAAACAAAAGATAAAGAGCACTGTGGTAGCAGGGAAGAGTGGCAGGAAGTGAAAGATTTAGGGTTACAGAGCTTCAGGAACAAAGACAAGGCCATCAAAGCATCAAGAGAAGAAGAAACTCTGATGGATGAAGGAGCCGTGCTCACCCTGGCTGCAGACCCTCTGGCATCAACCACCTTGGAAGTCAGTAAGCAGTGGGGCAACATCTTCAACATTTTGAGAGAAAATGGCTTTTGCCCTGAGTTTCAGTGTGAGGTCAAATTAGCATTTAAATATGATGATGAGATGAAGACATTTTCAGACCTGCAAAGCTTACAACAATTTACCAGCCAAAAACCTGTCTTAGAAGAATTACTGAACCTTGTGCTCCGACAGAAGGAAGAACCAAATCTAGGAGGAGGATATGGGCTCCCCGTAAAAGGGGTAAGTATATTAATATGTCAAGTTATGTGCAAAGCAGAAGTAGTAGTTGGTGCAGTTATTCTGGAGAAAATTAGTTTTGTAGGGTTTTTTTGTTTTTGTTTTTTTGGTGCTGGGCTCTGAACCCAGGGCCTTGCACAGGCGAGGTTAGCACTCTACCAACTAAGCTGTATCCCCAGCCCAGAAAATCAGTTTTTATGAAACAATTCCATTAAATAAAAAGCATGACATTAAAAATAATTACTTTGACATTTCTTCACAATTTTTATTTACATTTACTTATTTGGGGTGATGAGAATTGAGCCCAGGGGTATTTTACCACCAAATTACATCCCACCCGTGTTTTTGTCTTTAAGTTTTTAAATTCTTTTTTGTGTGTGTGTGGTGCTGAGGATCAAATCCAGTGTCTCACACCTGCCAGGTGAGTGCCCCACAACTGAGCCACATCCCTAACCCTTTTTTGTATTTTATTTAGAAGCAGCTTCTCCATGAGTTTCTTAGGCCTCAGCTTTTGCTGAGGCTGGTTTTGAACTTACATTCTCCTCCCTCAGTCTCATGAGCTGCTAGGATTATAGGCAAGCACCACTGTGCCTGGTTACAAGGACTTATTGCAATAAACATACAAGTGATGAAAATAGTCATTTAGAGTCTGTTATGTACAAAGCATCAAAGGATAGGAATGTAGAAGGACCAAGGTAGGCATAAAGACATCATGAAAATTTGTTTCGAGTACTACTAAAGTAGCTATGAGTGTGTTGGAATAATCATAGAGACACTTGCCTTGCTTGGGGACTAGGCCTTCACAAACATGTAATTACTTCAAGGCCCCAGGTTTGATCCCCAGTACCACACACACACACAAAAGGAAGAATTATTGAAGCAGTTCTTCCAGTACTTGCTCATTGTCAAATGGTAGTCATATTAAATTTAGAGAGTGAAGTGAAAATTTTTAATTCTGTAAGAGACACACAATTTACAACAACAACAACAATTTTTTTTTTTTTAATTTCAGGGTAATGCTCTAGTAAATTCAAAAAGTGAAGCTGGAGGAACAGCAAGTGATGGCCTGCATTTCTTATTCACCAAAGAGGTAAAAGTCACTATGCCAGAAGTGAAGAACTTAGAGACTCGGGAGGAAGAGTTTTCAGAGAGGAAGGATAAAGGAATCCCTACTTTTGAGGTGACAGGAGAAAACTCAGAGACCAACAAGGATGACATCATTTTGGTGAGGGCAGAAGAGGAAGAAGGGGCCTGTGCCATAGAAGAGGAGGAACAAGAGGAGATGGAAGAAGAGGAGACCTCTGGGGAAGAGGAGGAGGAGTGGTGGGAGGAGGAGGAGGAGGAGTGGTGGGATGAGGAGGAAGACTGGTGAGAGGAGGAGGAGGAGGGTAAGGATGACTCAATATTATGTGAGAAAAGGGACTCAACCTGTTGCCTTGCTCCTGCGACAAGGACAAGTGTGATGGGAAAGATGGGAGCTGTTGAAGAGATTATGGTGTTCTGTAAGGTACGGAATTCTGAGAAGGAGGAGGAAGAGGAAGTAGGAGGGTTTTCTATGTGGAAGACTCTTCAAACACAAACATCCAAAGAGGCAGACCTAATCCAGGAAACAGAAAAAAACTATAGAACAACTGTGATCGGTGTCCTCAGAGAGATGGGAGAAGAGATTGGAAAAATTAAAAAATGCCTTCCAGATATCTTAGAAACTAAGAATACAATAGATGTTCTGAGGAGTAGAATAGACATCCTTGAAGAAAGACTTTACAGTCTAGATGACGAAAAGGCACGATTCTCTAGGGATATCATACTCGTTGTGGCCAATGAGAAAACTAAGGGAGAGGGAGGACAGATTCACAAGTGCCAACGTCTGTTTGATAGGAATCCCAGAAAAAGACAGTGAAGAGAATGAAGCAGAGGACATACTGCAGGAAGTAATTGAAGAAGATTTTCCAGAGCTTAGGGATTCTAGTCTTGGGATAGTGAGGGCTCACCGAATCCCCAGTGTGATTGACAAAAACAGACTGACTCCGAGACACATCTTGGTGAAGTTTTTGAATTGTAGTGATAAAGAGAAAATCCAAAAGGCTTCTAGAGAGAAAAAAGAAAACACCTACAGAAAGGCTTTTGCCCTAGAATCCTGTATGCAGCCAAATTGGCATTTGATTTCCAGGGTCAAACAAAGATATTTTTTGATATGGAAGAATTTAGGAAGTTTATTTCTTGTGTACCCACTTTGAAAGAATTATTGGGGAAAACAACATAGGTGGCTGCAACTTACACTCTCCTCACCCCAACATAGATCTAGAAAATTGACATACAACATCATGTCTGTCCAGAAGAGTGGGAGCTAACTGGAGATGAGGGGAAAGGAGTGGTCTTACCCAGATGTTAGGAAGGTTAAAGGGCATATTTTAAAAATTTAATGATAGTCATTGTAGTTGCCTAGGGTGAAGATTCTGTGTTACTGAGCAGGGAGGAAGGAATCTATCCATGGAACAGATGGGGAAAGTAATAGAAATGTACAGGGGTAAGGTGGCAGGGTAAAGTAGAGAAGAAAAAATGAAACTGCTGAATGTATGGGGAAGGATATTTCATAATTTTATCATGTTTCAGTGAATCTGCTTTTTCCATTTGAATATACTCATTTTGCTATTAAAAGTTTTACCTTTTCCAACATACTTTGTCATTACTTTCTTCCCTGTGTTTTCTTTTTTTTAATTGTTTTCATTTTGAAATTTTTATATTTATTTTTTAGTTGTTCCTCACTCCAGATGCAGAGATTAGAAAATGAGAAACCACAGAGGGTTAAGGCATTTGGCCCGGGGAGACAGTTGGGAAGATGGGCCCCTTAGTCAGAGTTGCCCCATTATCTTTCCACTCTCGAAATTTTGCCTTGACAGCTTTATAGAATTCCCACACACTTTTAAAAGACTTCTTTCAGGAAGCTGCAAACAATAATGTTCTGCATACTACTCAGCCTGCTTCCCATAGTAACATCTTCAATAACGAGTGTGATATTGTTTAACTAGATGTTTAGGTTTCTATGGTCCTAAAGAAATTAATAAAATTGAAAATAGAAATTGAATATCAGGTTTGGGGGCCAGAAGTGCAGCGTCACTATCATTTGACTGAAATCACTATTACAGGTTTCAGGGAGACTTTCTTCTGGACTTTTTCAGCTTCTGGTGGCTGCTGGAATCCCTTGGCTTTTGTTCAGGTGCCACATTACTGCTGTTTCACTCTTGTCACCCCAAGGCTATTCTTTCCCAGAGGGAGTAACTCTGTCCCTCTAATAAGAATACTTGCAACTGCATTTAGGACCTATGCAGATGATCCAGGATCATCTTCTCATGACCAAAAGACCATTTGGTCAAATTTGCAAAGTCCAATGGTGTGCCCAGGTTCTCAAAATTGGGGCGTGGTTGCTCCCCCTCCAATACAAAGGATTTAATTATGGGATTCTCTGCACTGAGCTACACCTCCAACAGTTGTTATTTTAAGACAAGGTCTTCTAAGTTGCTGAAACTGTATTCAGTTTGTGAGCCTCCTGCCTCAGTCTCCCCGCTGGGTGTTTTGAAGAAGAGTATGGCTTGGGCCCCTACAGGCTGTGGGAGGTAATAAAAGATTGACAAAGCCACCCTTCACACATCTCTAGTCATCCTCTGTGAAAGCTGAAGGGGTAGGTGGTTATAGATTAAATACATCCTTCCTCCCACCCCCAAGTCCCTTGGAATCTCAATGTGACATTGAAAAATGGTGTGATTCAGTTAATTGAGATGAGGTCATAATAGATTAATTGTCCTTAAGCCAATCACTGGTGTCCTTGAAAGATACACAAGAGTATGTCAAGGTGGGGTTGCTTGGAGTGATAGTTCCACAAGTCAAGGGACACCCTGTATGCCCAGCAACCAGCAAAAGCTGAAGGGTGAGGAAGGATTCTTGTTTTACTCTGTGAGCATGATCTATAAGCAAGTACCCTGACTTCCCTCCAGGCTGAGCATTGAGGCAACCGGGTATCCCAACCTCTCTGTGAAGGTGAGGGGTGAAGTGTGTGGAGACTCATACTTACTGTTACCTTCAGAGCTTAACAAATTATGGGTTTAATTACAAAGCCCTTCTTTAAAAAAAAAAAAAAAAGGTATACACAGTGGCTGGGGGAGTAACAGTGGTAGAACATCCACTTAGCCTGCACACATGCAAATGGTTCCACCCTGGGACATAAGATAAAAGCCAAACTTTCCTTTTCTCACCCATAATTTATTTGGGGGGTGACTTACTGGGAATTGAACCTAGGGGTGCTTTACCACTGAGTGACACCCAACACTTTTTACTTTTATTTTGAGACAGTCTCACTCACTAAATGCTTAGGGTCTTGCTAAGTCACTGAGGCCAGCCTGTGTTCCTCCTGCCTCAGCCTTCCAAGCTGCTGGGATTAAAGGTGTGCACCATGAGCCCAGCCACACATAATTTTTGCTTACTGGACTTGTAGACTAAAAAGCATGATCTTAAATGCCATTGCATATTATTTGTAAACCAATCTGCTACTATTGGACACGTGGGCTATTTCTTCATGGGAGACAGCCTGGGGAGGACCCAGGAAGTGAGAAGGTGGTGTCAGCTGAGTCTTCCCTTCATGGTAAACACTGGGTGCTTTTTATACACACATCATTTCACCCTCACTGAACTCTCCTGTGCCATTATCTGCCATGTTATAGGTTATAAAATAAAAAATCATGCAAATTACTTGCCCAAATTTACAGAAGTAAATAGTAATATGAATGATCGAAAATTCCAAATGGTCCATCCTTGCCACATTTACAGTACTTATATTTTTCTGTAATTCCTACACGTGTGAGGTAATCGCTATACCCCTGAGCTAGTACAGCCTTAGCTTTTTTTTTTTTTATTTACAGATAGGGTCTCATTAAATTGCCTAGAGCTTTGCTACATTACTGAAGCTGGCCTCACACTTGCAATCCTCCTGCCTCAGCCTCCTGAGTTGTGGGATTACAGGCATGCACCATGATGTCCGGAGCCATAGAATTTTCATTTTGCCAAATTGAAACTCTGCCTGTTAAACACAACTACCCTCCCACTCTCGAGAAATGTCAAGTTTCTGTTTTTATTAGACTATTCTAGATATACCATGTGAGTGAAATAATAGAATATTAGTTCTTTTGTGACTTCCATAATATCCCTGAGGCTCATCTGTGATGTAGCAGGTGTCAGCATCTCCTTGAAAAAGGCTGTGGAATATTCCATTGTACAGACATACCACATCTTCATTCATCCATCCATAGATGGGCATTTCTCTTTCTTTCACATCTTGGCTATGGTGAATAATGCTGCAATCATTATGAGTGTGTAAAAATCCCTTTGAAGTCCTGTTCTGGATATATATCTAGAAGTAGAGTTGTGGAGTCATAAGATAATTCAGTTTTTAGTTGTTGTTGTTGTTGTTTTTTAGAAATTTCTCTATCATTTTCTAAAGTAGCTGTAATTTTTTTTTTACATTTGCAACTGCATCTGGGTTTTTATTTTGACAGAGGGTCTTGATAAGATTCTGAAGGATTTGCTAAGTTGCCCAGGCTGGCCTCCAACTTGAGTGCTTCTTGTCTCAGCCTCCAGAGTCACTGGAATTACAGGCATGCACCACTATGCCTGGCTTAAAGAAGATTTTGATGCATAATTTTTTCCTTCTCCTTCGTGGAGGTACACATGCTGCTGCTTGAGCCCCCTGAGGCTCTGGCTTCTGGCTCAGACTGCAACCAGGCCTGGCCACCTGGCCTGCCCATGTCATTTGCAACCAGCACAACTGCTGCACCTTGACTTCACGTGCGCCCCACAAGTTGGGGTCAGCAGGACTGGGGTATCTGGCCCATGCCTTCCTGCATCTGGAGACTGCTGCTTTGACCTCCTTCTTTTTCATCCTGTCCCAAGGAAGCTAACTTAGTGGGCCTCCAAAAGTCACCTCTATCAAAAGCAAGCAAGTTTCATATGAAAGTACATTTTGGCTGGAAAGCCCACTGCTCTACCAAATAAAAGACCTGAATACCTGCCTCTAAGTAATCTGCATGCATCTTCTTTGGATAGTGCAGTGTAAGAGGGAAATCTCACTGCTGATCACATTTTCTCTCCACAACATTTTTCCTTCCTTCCTCTCTCCTCTCTCCCTCCCTTCTCTTTCTCTCTCTCCCACCCTTCTCTCCCTCTCCCCCCCCTTCTCTCCCTCTCCCCCCCCCCTCTCTCTCTCAGTGCTGGGGATTAGATCTGGGCCTCATACATGCAGGCAGATACTCTACCACTGAGCTACACCCCCCAGAACTGCTGATCAAATTACTAACTCCTGATGGGATCCTGCCGCAGTCTGGCTGGGCACAAAATCACGAGCCACTCAAGCAGGAACAAACTTTATTTTTTGAAACTGCCACCAATGTCCGGTACCTCCCAGGCAGAGATTTTTTCCACCCACGCGGCCTTCTCCCGGACCCCGCAGAGAGAGCTCCTCCCCCGGAACTCCCGCCTACTGTACTTCCCCAACCAATGGGAACTCTCCAGGAGTCCCATAGCTGGCCTAGGTGAACAGCAGGAGTCCAATATCCATATGAATGTAAATCTTAACATAATCATATCATCTCAATGGCCAGCTGGCGTCACCTTTCGACCAAAAAATGCCATGCATCATATACTTGGCTCTTAGCATCTCCCCCCTTCTGTTTAAGTAACAAGCAATCTGGCTAGGGACCTTGCCTGTTAGGTTTGTCCAATTCAACATATGGTTCTTACCCGTCATTGGAAAACTGACTTTTAGGCATCAGCCTCCTGTCTTAGGTTGATACCACTGCAATTGGATCATACCCGTCACTGACTACCGGTCCAGCATATAGCCATACTTGTGGATAGGCCTATGTACCAGTGGGGGGGTGAGGTTCTTTGCCTCACCTCTGTTGGCCCCCAAATTTGGCCTTGGTGCCGGTGGGGGGGTGAGGTTCTTTACCTCACCTCTGTTGGCCCCCAAAATTAGACCATCACTAGTAGAAGGGAGGAGGATACAGAAATGTCATGACACCAAGTCAATTAACGGCTCCTAGGAAAAATTGCATCACTGGTGACACATCAGCAAAGATACGCTAGCACTACCATAATTCGCTGCATCAACAAATAGATCACAAAGCATACAAGTGATACATAGTCCAGGCAAGTTCTGTAAGCAGTTCAAAGCAGAGGAATCTATCAATATGTCCATATCCTCCCAAAATAAAGCATACAAGTGATACATAGTCCAGGCAAGTTTTGTAAGCAGTTCAAAGCAGAGGAATCTATCAATATGTCCATATCCTTCCAAAATAAATCGACTCATTGATTGAGCATTACTTGTTGAGTTATAAATCATTGATGTATCAGTTTACACGGTTTGTTGTGATAACTCTCGAAGAAGTTGTAGTTTGGTTTTATCTTTGTCTTCACCGGCACTGGGATGAAAATAGGAATTTTGACAATGATGCTAAAAAAAAAATATGTAACATTTCAACAGGTACTAAGAAAACAATATTTAGAACAATTTACATTATCCTGAACAGAATTATTAAATATAATGAAAAGGAAAGGTGAAAGTAAACAAACAGATCTGTTAACCTTCTATTTGTTCATATATTAAAACAATCCTCAACAGCTGTTTACCCAAATTAAATTAAACTATTAAAATCACGTGAATAATAAAAAAATTTTTTTTGGATCCATGTGCATGAGCGCTCCTCATATGTGATATATGGACATACGCACATACAGACATACAACACAAAACAGAAGTGTGCACACGTAACATATAACACATAAGACAATAGTAAAGGCCTTGTAGCTTTACCTAGGTGAAATCTCCATTGCAATGTTCAAAAACTCCACAGTCAAAAAATAAAACTGATCAGAAAAAACATTAACCTAGGTCTGTATGAGCTCAAAGATAAAATAGAACTTTATGATGTGGGAAAAAGCAATAATAAAATAGATATTGAAAAAAGCATCCTGGTTAATCACTGTTGCAGATGTAAGAATAGCCAAGCTGGAGATCTGGATATCAGCTGTTATGGATTTGAGTCGAATCATTTTCCTTTTGGCCTGTAGAAATTGTTTTAGTTAGTCTCTCTGGAATCCAAATCGGCTGCTGTTCTCCCTGTGGAAAAACACAAACAGAGCCCCAACTCCAGACTATCACTGGGTCAGGACCTTTCCATTGTCCTGTTAGAATATCTTTCCAAAGTACCTTAGGCTTATGTACATTTTTTGGATACAAATGTCTTTCTGCAGCACTAAGCCCTGATGAATCCAAATTTAAAAAGTTTAGAGTAAAAAGGGTTATTTTAAGTTTATCTTTGGGGGATATATACCCCCTTCCAATTCCCTCCTTTTGTTTTAATAAGTACATTTTAATAGTTTGATGAGCTCTTTCAACTATGCCTTGTCCTTGTGGATTGTATGGAATTTCTGTTATGTGAGTAATGCCAAATGATGAGCAAAATTGTTTAAAAGAGGTAGAGGTATAGCCAGGACCATTATCTGTTTTTAACTGTTTTGGAACGCCCACAGTGGCAAAATTTTGTAAGCAATGAGCTATAACATCTTTAGTTTTTTCTCCGGCATGAAGGGAGCCCATCAGAAATCCAGAAGAAGTATCAACTGTAACATGTAAATATTTTAATTTTCCAAATTCTGGCAAGTGTGTGATGTCCATCTGCCAAATATGGTTAGGTATCAGTCCTCTAGGATTGACTCCAAGATTAACTTGTGGTAAAAAGGTCACACAATTTTGACATTGTTTTATTATATGTCGGGCTTGTTCTTTAGTTATTTTAAAACGCTTTTGTAAAGTATTAGCATTGACATGGAACCTTTTATGAAAATTTATAGCTTCTTCTATTGTGGAGAAAATATGTATGTCATGTGTAGATTTATCTGCTAACTCATTGCCCAAACTAAGGGCTCCAGGCAATCCTGTATGTGCCCTGATATGTCCTATAAAGAATGGATCTTTTCTGTCCCAGATTAGACTTTGTATAGTGGAAAACAAAGAGAAAACAGTAGAAGAAGGGGAAATCCTACCAGCATCTTCAAGGGATACTATAGCATTAACTACATACTGACTATCAGAAAATAAATTAAATACAGAATCTTTAAACATCATAAAAGCTTGTAATACTGCATTAAGCTCTACCTTTTGAGCTGATTGTTTTGGTACTAAAAATGTAAAAGTTCTATCTGGGGTAACTACTGCTGCTGTACCATTATTTGACCCATCAGTGAATATATTTGGAGCATTCATGATAGGGGTTTTTTTTGTCATCTTTGGAAAAACTACAGGATGTTTAGACCAAAAAGACAACAAAGGATTAGACAGTAAGTGATTATCAAATGAAACATTAGATTTACACATGATTATTGCCCAAGTATTTAACTCATTAGCTAACTCATCAATTTGATCTATAGTATATGGAGTAATAATTTTATTGGGAGAAATCCCAAACACTCCCTTGGCTGCTTTTATTCCTTTGAGTATTAATTGTCCTACAGCCTCAGGATACCTAGTAAGAATAGTGTTAGGAGAATAAGATAAATGTATCCACAATAATGGACCTTCTTGCCAGAATACTCCTGTAGGAATATTTTTTGTTGGCAGTACAATAAATAATAAAGGCAAACTTATATCAATTCTATCCAAATGTATATTTTCCATATATGTTTCAATGATTTTTAATGCCTTTCTTGCTTCAGGCGTCAACATGCGGGGTGAATTTGGATCTGATGGACCTTTGAGGATATCAAATAAAGGTCCCAACTCTCCTGTTGGTATGCCTAGATAAGGCCTTATCCAATTTATGTCTCCTAATAACTTTTGAAAGTCGTTAAGTGATTTGAGTTGATCTACTCGTATTTGAATTTTGGGTGGACGGACCATGGTTGAGGATAATAAAACCCCTAAATAATTAATTGGAAGATTTAATTGTACTTTATCTATTGCTATCTCTAGATTATAATTTTTTAATAAATTTGTAAGTGTGGCATAACATTCTAGCAATGTGTTTTTATCTTTATGTGCCAATAACACATCATCCATATAGTGAAATATTTGTAGTTCAGGATTTTGATTTCTAAGTGGCTGGATTGCTTTGTTAACATAAATTTGACACATAGTTGGACTATTAGCCATCCCTTGAGGGAGTACTTTCCATTCATATCTCTGATCAGGACCTTCATGATTTAGTGCAGGGATAGTAAATGCAAAATGTGGACTATCCTCGGGATGAATTGGAATTGAAAAAAAACAATCTTTAATATCTATAGCTAAAACATACCAGGTTTTTGGTAAAGCAGACAATTGGGGAATCCCTGATTGAGCAGGTCCCATAATAACCATCTCATTATTAATGGCTCTTAAATCTTGCAATAATCTCCATTTACCAGATTTCTTTTTAATGACAAAATGGGAGTATTATGGGGAGATACGGAAGGTTGTATATGTCCCTCTGCTAATTGTTGTTTGACCAGGTCATGGGCTATTTGTATCTTTTCTTTAGTCAGGGGCCACTGAGGAACCCACACTGGTCTTTCTGATTTCCAAGTAATTTTGATTGTCTCAGTGGCCCTTTCTGAAAACCCAATCCATGTCTATTTGTTTCTTGATCTATTTGAATTGGTGCTGTCATACCTTGTTCTTGTTCTCTTAATCTTTCTTCTTTCCTAAAGCCTTGTCTAGCCCTAGTAGTGGGCGCATTAGGATTGATGTTATTTGTTAATGTCAAACCTAATTGATCTAGGACATCTCGTCCCCATAAATTTATAGGAAGATGATCCAATACATAGGGCTGTATAGTTCCTTCACATCCTTCAGGATCCTTCCAATCTAATACCATTGCACTTCTATGGGGATTAGTTGCCACTCCTAGGCCTCGAAGCATTTGAGTGGCTTGTTGTAATGGCCAATGTTTCGGCCATTCTTGATGAGATATGATGCTAAGGTCTGCACCTGTATCAAGTAGCCCATTAAAGTCATGTCCTTGAATATTTAGTTTTAGCATTGGGCGAGAATCTAGATTTAAAGACAGCATAGCCCAATCTACACCTGTGGAGCCTAATCCCCTGGAACCTCTTTCTACAGTACAACTGGAAAATTTATCATGTAGGCTGGGTATTATTAATAACTGTGCTATTCTATCTCCTGGTGAAATTACTGATATACCTCTTGGAGAACTAGCTATAATTTTTATTTCACCTTCATAATTGGGATCAATTACCCCAGGACTTATCATAAGTCCTTTTAGTGTTGAAGAACTGCGTCCCAATAATAAGCCTACTGTTCCTTGGGGAAGAGGTCCTTTTACTCCTGTGGGAATGATTTGAACTCCCATCTCTGGAGTTAGTACTGCTCTGGCAGAGGCGCAGATGTCCAACCCTGCGCTCCCTCTAGTTTGTCTGATGAGGGATTTAATGGATAATGCGTCCTGGGCACTACCTTGATGGTGTTGCTGGGTTCCTCCACTGCCCCGTATATTTGTGGTTTTGGGCCCCGGAGCATTGGGCCCTCCAGTCCGTTTTTTGGCAATGGAGCCTGATGTCTTTCTCCACGATATCGTGGGTAAACACTTGGTCCTTGTCTGTTTTTTGATAACGGAATACCCTCTATGGTGTTTTGAGAACGGCATTCATTAGCCCAATGTTTCCCTCTACGGCATCGTGGGCAAATACCCGGTATTCTATTCCTTTGATACCTAGCCTTGTTAAACCCTCCTCCTATGGGGCAACTCCTTTTAAAATGTCCTGTTTGATCACAATTATAGCATGTTTTTGGCCTGGCATCTAAAGCCTGTTGTACTGCTGCTAAGACTTGCCCTTGTTCATTAATATCTCTACATAATTTAATATATGTGTTTAAATCTTCATGTTTCCATGGTCTGATGACCTCTCTGCAGCAACGATTTGCTTGGTCATAAGCCAGTTGTTTTATAAATGGCATTGTCTGTTCTGTATCTCCAAATACTCTAGATGCTGTCTGAATAAGCCTATCTACAAATTCATGTTCATTAGCTCCTTGTATTACCTTAGATAATTGTCCTTGTAAATCTCCATGCCCCTGTAAAGTTTTCCATGCCTTAATTGCATCTACAGCAATTTGTGCATATACACCAGGATCATATTCAATTTGTTGCCATTGACCCTCATAAGGTCCTTTTCCTAATAACATATCTAGATTTCTTTGAGGGTAACCGGCTGCTGCATTTCGCCTAGCTGTCTCCATGCAAAATTCCTCATTGGCAACCTTCCATAACAAATATTGTCCTCCATTTAGCACAGATCGACACATGTTAGCCCAATCTGCTGGCGTCATGTCTAAGTTGGTAATGGATTCGACCATGCTCACAGTGAAGGGTGCTTGCGGCCCTTAGGTTGTTACAGCCTCCTTTAATTGCTTCACTGTTTTGAAATCTAAAGCACGTGAATTCATTGCCCTCCTGCCTGCTCAAGTACAGGGCATGCTAATCTTTGGGGTCCTGCCTCAGGATTCCATCCATCAACTACGGGAGTTGAGGGCCGCTCAGCTGTAGATGGAGCTGTTGGTTGAATTACACCCTCTGGTGATAGAACGAGGTTAGTAGTAGCCTCCTGTTGTAATTCCCCGCCTGATGGTTGTTTTTCCTCTAAGCTTTCTTTCTTCAAATCTTCCTCTGTCTGACTAGCTTGAGAGACCTTCTCTTTCGCTTGACCTAACATGTTTTCTACCATAGTCTGGACCTCTAACAATTTACTTAACAGTCTTTTGGTTTGTTTTTTACTAGTTTCTAATCTACTATAAAGGTAACGCAACCCAATAAGATAGCATAAAACAAAACCGAAACAGAATGAAACAAAAACCAAACAAAGAATAGTTGTATCAATTTTCTCTTTCTCAGGGCCGAACAACTTCAAACCTTGAGCCAACCATTTTTCCCAGTTTGCCTGAGAAAATTCTAGGGATAGGCAGCTTGAAACAAAAACAAGATAAATCAAAACGAGAACACATTGTTTTTTGAAATGGTCACCCATTTTGTTGTCTTCCTTCAGGGGCTAGCAATTTTACTCACCTCCAAGCTTCAGGCGTTCCCCGTGCGGGCTGCCAGTTGCCGCAGGCTGGCTGGGCACAAAATCATGAGCCACTCAAGCAGGAACAAACTTTATTTTTTGAAACTGCCGCCAATGTCCGGTACCTCCCAGGCAGAGATTTTTTCCACCCACGCGGCCTCCTCCCGGACCTGCAGAGAGAGCTCCTCCCCCGGAACTCCCTCCTACTGTACTTCCCCAACCAATGGGAACTCTCCAGGAGTCCCATAGCTGGCCTAGGTGAACAGCAGGAGTCCAATATCCATATGAATGCAAATCTTAACATAATCATATCATCTCAATGGCCAGCTGGCGTCACCTTTCGACCAAAAATGCCATGCATCATATACTTGGCTCTTAGAAGGATCCTCCAGTGTTTACCAAGCTTGATGCAAATTTAGACTCCTTGGATTTAAAAGTCTTATAAAACAACCATAAAACAGACAGACTCAACACTGAACCACAAAGGAAGGTATGAGGGAATAAAATCAAAAGCATTAATGTAATCTTATCCACAATGCTGTCTTTGCTGGAATTTAATAGCTGGTTACAGTGTGATTATTGCTAACCACTGCAGAAAAGGCACATTTAAATTTTGTTTACCTTTTTTGAGATCCTATTTTAGTAGGGATTTCTCTACTAAAGCTGCTGGTATTGGCAGTGCTGAGACAATGACCAAGATGGTGCTGACAGCAAGCTTCTTTCTCCACCTCTCCAAGTTGAAACACAATTCAGTTGTTCCCAAGAACATGTGGACTCAATGTATTGAAACATTTTGAGCTTTGCTAGCAAATTGTTGAGAAATTAACATGCAATTACCTGATGCAAAACTCCTAAGCCCCAGCAAGATGTGCTAGGTTGCTTAAGATGAAGGGGGCTGGGGTCTGCCTCAACAAATTCTCTTCTTTATTCCTACACTCTATCCCCAGGCCTAGAGCCTTATAATTGGAGGCCTCTGGGTTGGGTGCAGTGGTGCATGTCTGTAGTCCCAGCAGCTCAGAGGCTGAGGCAGGAGGATTGTGAGTTCAAAGCCAGCCTCAGCAGTTTAGTGAGGCCCTAAGTAACTCAGTGAGACCCTGTTTCTAAAGGAAATATTTTTAAAAAGGCCTGGGGATATGGCTCAGTGGTTAAACCCCTCTGGGTTCAGCCCCCAGTGTAAAAAAAATAAATAAATAAAAAGTGGAGGCCTCTGTGTTCAGAGCACAGCCCAGGTGCACCAGGGCAGAAGACTAATGAGTTTTAATTGCAATCTGTTTGTAATCTAATTCCAAATTTGGGTATGGCTGCCCTACAGTAGGTCTCTCCAGACTAAGAATAGACTCTGCTGGAAAGAAAGGCAAATGTCATACTCTGTTATTCTAGAATTTGTATTCTAATTCAGGAAATTTGAATTGTGAAAAGTGTATATATTCAAGAGACAATTAAAGCAAATTTCAAAATTAAGGCAAGGAGTGAAGCCAGGGGCATTCTAGCCCTGAGCTACATCTCCAGCCCTTTTTATTTGGGGAGAAGTTCTCCCTGAATTGCTCAGGCTGAGCTCTAACTACTAATTAAAATTATAATTTTCATTCATTCCTTGCCAAGAGTGCCTTGGCAAGAACTTCTAGAACAATGTTCAATAATATTTGTAATGTCAGGCATTATCTTACACCTGATATTATCAGAAATGCTGCACTTTAGCATTAAACTCATCCTTCCTTGGATTTATAGAATTATTTCCTGTGGGCTCACCCACTCCACCTGTTGATCTTCAATGGTATCACACTCACCAGAGATGGCCTTTTGGAATTCATAGGGATAATTTTTCATTTAAAATATTTTGTTATTTAATAATATGTTGTTGTGAACAGAATGTGTTTAGTCAAAATTCATGTGTTGAAGGTCTAATATGGTCATATTTGGAGGCTGGGTTTGGGAGGTAATTAGGTTTAGATCAGGTCATGAGTGTGGACCCTCATGATGTGATTAGAGTCCTTAGATAGAAAAGGAAGAGAGGACACATTGAAGAGAGCCCAGGGGAGCCCAAGGTGGGAAGGCAGCTGTGTGTGTGCAGGTGAGATGTGAGTGCCCCACGCCCAACTTTTTTTACTTTAAAATGTTTTCATATCTAATTACAAGTAAAATTGGTCCGTAGTTGTCTTTACTAGGTTCCCAGATGAGTGACATGTTGATTTTGTAAAGTCCATTAAGATGGTTCCTTTATTGCTGTATTGTTTTGAATAGATTAAAATGCACATAATATCTTTTCTTTGACTATTTAAAGAGTTGCGTGTGAAATTACATCAGTCTAGGGTTTTTGAGAATTCTAAAATTTTCTTTCATAATCTTTATGCTTTATATCTTTTTCTAATCTTATATATATGCTTATTGAATACACATGCTTACTGAAGATCATCCATGCCTAGGTTTCAAATTTATTAAAGTAATTCGTAACAGTCTCAAGTGTATTTATATTTCTCAACATTGGAGCAAGTTTCCCTTTATTATTTCTTTTTTTTTTTTTTTTGAGTGTATTGTCTTTTTTATTTTTTATTTTCAGCACCATCTCCAAGTGTATACACAATATGATTATGACTTGGCACAGTTTTTAAAGGTGAAAAAGGCTAGTTGCTAGTTCAGTTATAAAAGATCTGGTACATAAAAGGAGCTGTATTCTACCTGCTACAGACTGCATTTTACACCTCCAGTTAGGACCGAAACAAGCCACAAGGAGGGAATACCCACCCAAATTAATACTGAAAAGAACTAAATTTCACTTCTTATAATGCTTATAATTGCTTCACCTGGAATTAGAATATAACTAAGGACAACTAAAATAGTGTACCAAACAATAAAGTAGTCATTTTGCTGACATTCTATAAAATCGTCAGTTTTAAGCTCAGTTCAGAGGCTATTAAAAAAATATACTAGACCTAGTAAAGTGCCTCCATTCATAAAAGGAAACACCCAAGATTAGAGATAATTTCATACCGACGTGCATCTAAAATAGGTCGATGTATACAGTAAATAAACAGCATCTCTCGGCTGCCATATTCAGTTAGTGAAATACACATCCAGCCTTCTTCGCAGTCCTGCATGTGTGCAAACTAGAAACTAGAGACACAGTCCCCCTCATCCATCCCACTCCAAAAAAAAAAAAATCAGCATCTAGTCTCAATCTGCTTGACAGTACTCCGCACAGCCTACTTCACGAGGTTCCAAGTTGAGCCAGTGCTGACAGCTCCGCATCTCCCCAATAAACAGGGAAAGATCGTTCGCAGAACAAAACGGAGGGCAGGCAGCGAATGCGGTAGCGTCAGGTGCCCGCAGACTGGACGCCGGGCCCTCAGCGCAGCTTCTTGCCTGGCAGCCTGTCCCTAGCACCGCGCAGCGGCGGACGCACGGCAGGCGGGGCTGGCACTTTGGAGAGCGAACAGTACTTGATGGTGTGCGCATTGTCGCCGCTGGCGCCGCACAGGGGGTACGTGTAGCGACGCAGCACAGGGCACAACACTCTCCCGTCGGGGCCCTTCAGAATGCGGGTGGTGTAGAGAGCCACCGCCTCCTTGTTGTTCCGGCAGAACACGCACACCTGCAGCTCGGGTTTGAGCAGCCAGGCGGCGGCCGTCCCCGAGGTAGCTTGCGTCTGGGCTCGGCCGCCCACGCCGGGGCCCGCTCCTCTCGCGGCGTCACCTCGGGGGTGGTGGTGGCGGCGGGCGCACAGCCCAGCAGCACCGCGGCGGCGCGACCTGCGAACGGGCTCAGCTCGGCGAAGCGCTCCTCCAGCAGACCATTTTCGGCGGGGCCTGCGCATAGCTCCAGCGCGCCCCCCAGGAAGCGGCTCCGGGACCCCGTCTCGTCGCCGTCCTCGTCCTCGTCATAGTCGGGCGGCCCCAGCGCCCCGGGCCCGGCCCCCATGTGTGGGGGGGAGCAACAGGACTAGGACCACGAAGAGGGCGGGGAGCCGCCACCACGGGCGCAGCCATAGCGTGGTTCGCCGTCCACCACCTTGGTGATGAGCATAGCGAGCCCCAGGTAGTCGTTCCACAAGCTGAAGGGCGGCGGGGCGAGCGGGGCGCCCATGGAAAAGCCTCCTTGGGCGGGCTGCAGGCCACATGCCGCCTCCCCGCCCTGGCGCAGGCCTGAGGGAAGAAACACGCCTAGCCTGCTCTCCGGCCAGCTGCTCCCTTTATTATTTCTAATTTTGTGTTTTTGCTCTCTCCTTTTCCTTCTTCCCCTTTTCTTTTTTAGGCTAGTTACCAATCCTCATCTTGTTCAGTGATGCACATTCTATATTTACAAATTAAATTTTCATATTAATCATTAACTTCTGACCTATAACACTATTGCACTCTTTCTTCTGCTATTGGGGGGATATAATTATTTATTTATTTTGTGGTACTGGGGATTGATTGAACCCAGAGGCACTTAAGCCCTGAAGCATTTCCCCAGCCCTTTTAAAAAAGAATTTGGGACAGTGTGTTGCTAAATTGCTTAGGGTCTCACTCAGTTGCTGAGACTGGCCTCACTAGCTATCCTGGTGCCTAAGCCTCTGGAGTTAGTGGATTACAGGTATTCCCAACAAGCATGGCTCAAAATGTATTGTGTTTTTTTTTGTTTGTTTGTTTCATTCTATTTTGGTATTGGGGATAAAACTTCAGGGTGCTTCACCACTGAGCCATATCTCCACCTTTTTAATATTTTATTTAGAGACAGGGTCCCTTAGGGCCTCCCTAAATTGCTGAGGCTGACCTTGAACTCATGATCCTTGGTCCTCAGGCTCCTGATCCGATGGTATATCAGATGTGCACTACCTCCTCCCACCGTTTTTTTTTTTTTTTAAACTTCTTCATATAGGTGAATTTTCTTTTCTTTTTGTGAGGTGTGGGTTTGGGTGGGGATTGTTTTGTTGTTGTTGTTTTTCACTTTTGTTATTTTCTAGTGCCAGTTAGTGACATTCTTTGGGGTAGCAGCTATGGGCTCAACTGCACCATCTGTTGACCTTCTGGGACAGCATGCCCACTGGAGATGACCTTTTGAAACTTGACTACTTTTCAAGGTATTTTGGAACCTATGTTCAAAAGACTAGAGAATCCTGAGCAAGATGGGAACATGCAGATACTGGGCTTGGAGACATCAAGGAGGCAGAAGGCACCATAGGGGAAATTCTTAGAGGAGGGGAAAAGGAGCCTCACAGTCTAGCAGGAGGGAGTGACCCACTTGGGATTGGTGGGTGTTAGGAAGTGGGGAAGCTGGGCCAGACCACAGTGGAGTGTGAATCCAAGGCTGGAGTTCAGAGAACTTCTGTAGGCAGCGGGGAGCTTTTGGTGGGTCTATTGAGGGCAGGATGTCATGAGCTGAGAGGGGTTCAGCAGATGCAGTGGACAGCTGGGCGGTGGGCACTCCTGCCAGGTCAGTTCTCAAAGTCAGGGTGTGCTGGAACTCAGGAGCACTTTGGAAGAGTCCTAGGTACAGATGTCCTCGGGATGAAAGTATTTGGAGAGGCTCAGGGTCCCTAAGGGAAAGGAGCTAAGAGAAGAAAAGAGAATGAAAACTTTTCAATGGGTAGGAGGAGAGAGGATCTGAGATGGAGCCCTGGGGAGGAGAGCCAGGGAGAGCAGCATGGCAGAAGCCCAGGAGAGAGCAGCACTAAGCTCAGGAAGTCACTGCATTAGCACTGCACATGGTGGAGGAGGGACAAAACAGAGGAAGAGAGAATGGGAGAGACTGTTCCCAGTAGAGGGCTCCCTCATTCTGGCACCAAACCTGTTAAGGAGCAAAATGGAAGCACTGATGGGAAGTAGGTTCTAGAAAGAAGGGGTTCTTACTGTTGTTGGGAGGTCAGACTTTTCCTTGACTGGCTGGGTAGCACATTCTTGTTGAAGATATTGACTAGTGCTTTTTTTTTTTTTTTTTTTTTGGTGGTTCTGGGGCTTGAACCCAGGGCCTTGCACATAGTAAGCAAGCACTATATCAACTGAGCTATAGCCCCAGCCTCTGGTGCTTTTTTAAAAAAAATTTTGTCAAAGAAAAGTCCACTAGATGAAGAAACCTAAACTAAGTAGTATTTCCTTCGTATTAGAGACTTGCTTCAAGTTTCTTATAAATAGATGTC
The DNA here is from genome assembly GCF_021218885.2 of Marmota monax. Taxonomy (NCBI): domain Eukaryota; kingdom Metazoa; phylum Chordata; class Mammalia; order Rodentia; family Sciuridae; genus Marmota; species Marmota monax. The sequence continues at coordinate 10,515,053 of NW_026692907.1, read as the reverse complement.
TCTCTAAATATTGGGAATATTTGATTGTAGATTGTGGATATGTTGAACTTTTCCATGCAAATGATGTCTAACAAATGCCCATGGGCTCTCAATAAATGTTAGTCACCCACCTTCCACTCAAAGTACTTTCTATGTAAATCAGGCTCAGTGTTCCACCCTAGGAGGTAGGTTATTCCTGATTAGAAAGGAGATCAAGTCTGCTCCTGGGGCCACACGTGTCTGCTTCCAGGTCCAGGCTGTGTGCTTCCAGCCTGGCTTGACCTTTCCAGGCACACAAGCATTTACCTCTGCTAAGCCTGCTCTCTTCTTTGTCTCTCTCTCTCTCTCTCTCTCTCTCTCTCTCTCTCTCTCTCTCTCTCTCTTTGTATCAGGGATTGAACCCACGGGCACTTGTTCACTGAGCCATATTTCCAACCCTTTTTTATATTTTATTGAGAGACAGGGTCTCACTGAGTTGCTTAAGGCCTCGCTAAGTTGCTGAGGCTGGTTTTGAACTTGTGATCCTCCTGTCTCAGCTTCTAGGATTCCAGGCATGCTCCAGGGTGCCTGGCTCACTTTGTCTGTCTGCAACTGGGTAATCACTTTGGAAGCTACAGGAGAGTCCTCTTGCTTCCAGACTGCACATAGACCAGGAGGCATGTGGAAAAGGTCACTGTGTCGTCCAATGTGACTTGTCCTCCAACAAACACTCATACAAACCATGCTGGATTCTAGTAGATAAAAGTCTGTCCAGATCTTGAACAAGTCTCCTGGCCCATGATGGAACATGAATTCAAAGGGCATCACCATGTTGTGTGGTGTGAAGGATCAGTTTCTGGTTTTCAGGATTATTTTTACTGTCTTGATAAGTGACTAAAAGGTGTCCAGGTCGACATGCTTGGCTATTCTGATGCTTATCTGAAATGCTTAGAATTAAAAATATTTGGGATTTTTTCAGATTTTGGAATAATAACATACACCTCATGTGTTTGGGATGGGAATCAAGCTTAAACATGAAATTTTAATTTGTGTATATGAGTGTATGTGTGGGGGTGGTCTGCAGATTGAACCCAGGGATGCTTTAGCAGTGAGCTCAATTCCCAGCTATTTTTATTTTGAGATATGGTCTCATTAAATTGCCAAGTTTGGCCTTGAACTTGTGATCTACCACATAGGCAAAGAAAAAGAAAATGCTTCCCCTCAAAATTTGTGGCTGACCAACCTTTTCATAAATACACTTTTATGAGTTTTCTTGGACAGCCATGTCAAATTACCACACATTGTGTGGCTTAAAGCCACAAAGTTTACTTTCATAATTCTAGTTATTTGTTTCCAGTAGCTTCTGGCTCCAGGTTTCCCCTGCATGGTGGCTGCTTCGTTCCAATACTGCCTCTATCCTCAGATGGCCTCTAAGTGGGGCCCCCTTTGTTGAGCTGTTGATGTTGGTTTGGGATATGCTGCATTTGACCTTCCTGTGGGCTAATCAGAGGGAAGTGTCCACATGGAAGTTAGGCTGAACAGGAGTGGTGTGGTAGATTCATGGCCTTTCATCCAGGAGTGAATGTGTCTATATTACTTATATCTAATACAATGTGAGTGCTATGTAAGTAGTAGTTTTACTGTATTGTAGAGGGACTCATGAAAAGAAAAATAGCCTGTATGTGTTTAGTACACATGAAATACATCTTTCAGTTCACAGTTGGTTGAATCCACAGATGTGAAGCCCTCAGATGTGGGGGGCTGGCAGACCCAGGGAAGCCAAGCTGCTAAGCACATGGCCAGGTCTAGGGGAAGGGAAAGCTCTCTGTGGAGCTCTGCCCTGAGCCAAGCACTGTGCTGAGTGCTCTAGCTAATTAAATGCTTGCAAGAACAGAGGAGGAACTGCCATCCCAATTTTTAGATCAAGAACCTGAATGGCCAAGTGGCCCAACTGGGATCCAACCACTGAGACATCTGAGTAGACACAAGGCCTTGGTTAGCTTCCGCAGGCTGCATACCCAGAGGAGGCATGGGAAAGACACTCACCTAGGGCAGTTACTGAAGGCAAGGGAGGTATGCATTGGAGTCTTCATGGAGCAAGGGTTGCCCTGGTCACATCAGGAAGTAGTTTCTCACCACTGCTCTGATCTGAGCATCTGCCCCAGTCTTTCCATCTGAAGAGTTCCTTGTGGCCCTCAGCCCACATGGCTGACCTTGGCACCAGTAGCTTCTGAGATCCACATGTTAAGACCTGGACACCAGAAGGGGGCTGAAGCCCTCTTCTAAATCCCGGCTTCTAGTTCTTGATTGGCACAGGTAGTGTGTGGCACCTGTCTTTTTGGGGCCAGATCCAAGTTAGTTCTCTTGCAGGAACGTGGCAGCTTACTGGTACAGTCCTGGGATGAGGAATGGGTCTAGGAAGGGAGGTTTCCAGGCCAGGGGAACTTGGTAGGTAGTCCAGGAGGCCTCCTCCATAAGCTTATTCTTTGCTCTTGATCTGATGCCCACTCCTAGTTCCTTCTTGCTCCTACCTTCAATTTGTCTTGACCTCTACTCATGCAAATTCAGCTTCTGTCCTCATGTCTCTTGCACTCTGTGGTTGCACTCTCTGACAATAATCCACCACTATTGCCTGAAACTCTACGTGTTTTTGTTTTCAAAAAGCTCAGATAATTCAATGGCTTTGCATCGATTTCCATACCAAGTCATTTCAAACTCACTGGTTTACTGGCTACTTTAGGGGACCCATTTTCTATTCAGGCATCTGCCAGGTGACCCTTTTCTACAGGTCTTTGGGCTGAGTGCTTCCACTGTGGGCATGAACAGGGGATGGTACCAGAAGGAGACATCCACCGTATCTAGCTTTGCCATGATGCTCCTTCCAAAAGGCTTTCCTAAGCTTTTCAATGATGAAGTCCACTTATGGTATAACATTAGACCCTTCAGATTGCCACAAGGTGCTGAGGACATTTGTCCAACTCAACAGAGATCAAAATATACTGTGTCTTAAACAAGTTAGAATATTATTCCTTGCTCAAATATCAAATAGGGAATGAGTAGTCCAGAGCAGATTGGATGGGGACGAGGCTGCTTCTGACTCGCTGTTCCATCATCCCTCAGGTGTGGGCCTCATCTTCATGGATCAAGCTCTGGTTACCATATTCCAGCCAGTGGGAGGGGGAAAATGTGTCCCCTTCACTTTAAATTCAGGAGCCAAAGTTTGCACCCTTTACCTTGCTAATAGCTCATTAGCCAGAACTTAGTTGCTTGGCCACACCAAACTCAATGGGCACTGGGAAATGGAGTCTGTCCCCTGGGTGGTTAGGTGCCCAGCTAAAATTTGGGAGTTGTGTTACTAAGGAGGAACAGAACATAGATATGGTGACAGTGGTACCACCATTCTCCTGTCACCCATTTCTGATGCCTCTCCACCATTCAGTATGTCACCCCATCTTGGCATGCCCCAGTTCCTGATTCCTTTCCTGCTGGGCTCTGTGTTCATCCCCACCCAAATTGCTCTATACCCAGTGTCTCATAGGAACCTTCCAACTGATCCCTTTGCTTCCAGTCTCCCCCTGTGATCATCAGAAGAAGTCAATCTGATCAAATGGCCCCACTATTCAGAAATTTCATTGGCTCCCACTGCCCATACCAATTTGCTTTTTTTTTTTTTTTTTCCTGTACTGGACTTGAGCTCAAGGCTACTCTACCACCAAGCTACACCTGCAACCCTTTTTATTTTATTTTATTTTATTTTTTGTACCAGGAATTGTAACCAGAGAGGTTTCACCACTGAGCCCTGTTCCCAGCCCTTTTTACTTTTTTGAGACAGGATCTCACTAAGTTGCCTAGGGCCTTGCTAAGTTGCTGAGGTTGGCTTTGAACTTGAGTCACTGGGATTACAGATGTGCATTTTTCTGAGAGCTTCCATTCTCCAAGTGGTCTGTGAAGCAGACTTCTGGAGTTCCAGGCTCAAGTCCTAATTCTTAAGATTAACACGTGACACATCTCCCCACTTCACCCCCAAATCTCAACTCTGTGTACTTCTCCCATACAACTAGAGTCATCCTGAAGTTCTCTCCTTGCTCACGAGGCCACGCCTTTTCACGTGCCCAGTACAGTGTCTGCTGCTCTGTCCCCAGTGCTCTAGCTAGCTCCCATCCACCCTTATGGCTTCCTCCAAAGCCACCTCCTCTGGGAGCTTTCCTGACTCCCTCTGGCAGTCAGTTCCCACAGCACTGTGCAGTCCTTACTCCCCTGTGAACCGGGAGGAGGTGTGGAACTTTGAAGAAGAGGGGTCTAGTGGGTGGTCTTTAGGTCAATTGGGGATGTGCCATAGAAAGGAATTGAGGTATTTCTAGGGGGACCCTGGTTAGTTCTTTTATGAGGGGCTGTCAGAAAAGCTGGAACTCAGACTATCCAGCTCTCCAGCTTCCTGTTTTGAGATGTGATTCTTCCTCTTCCATGAGCTCCTATCATCTGTCCTAGGTCCCTTGCCAAAGCCTGGGCCATGAGGATTAGAGTTACAGCCTTCAAAACTGTAAGCAAAATAAACCTCTTTTTCTTCATAAGTAGGCTGTCTCAGGTATGTTGTTATAGAAATTAAAAAAATGAACTAATATAGACCTGTACTGCAAGTTCCCAAGAATCAATAGCAGAGAAATGCACATAAATTTTGAGACAGAAGAATGAGAGGCAGCACTTTTAATATACAAACAGTAAAGACAGGACAGAGCCCTGCTACCTGAACTGTGGATGTAGCCCAATAGCCTCAGCATCCTCTGGAAACTGATCAGAAATGCAGACTCTCAGTCCCCACCCCAGACTTACTTCTTTCTAACAAGGTCCCAGAGGATTTATATGCACATTAAAATTTGCAAAGCACGGGGACAGAGAATGTATAATTGTAGCTTTTTGCTCTAACAACATGTTTTATGGTCAAAATAAATCCATTTAAAGCAATTTTCCACCTCATTATTTGCCCCAACCTCTTCACCTCTGAGCAGCATCAACACGCATGAATGCTCTTGCTCTGAGACTTGGTATCTCTTGAATCACAATAGCATAAAGAAGTTTTCCACACCATTTCTGAGGACAGCCTTTATGGGTTATAAACTGGATTCCAAAACTTCCATCAGCAGTTTGTTGTAAGCACCTCCAGGAGGTAGGTTGTAGGATGATTTCTGCTTTTAGAGATGATGAAACCGGGGTCCCAGGAAGCTTTGTGACTCACCCAATGAGTGCCATGCAAGGTAGCATTCCAGCCACAAGAAAAACTCATGATTTGCGTTTTCAGCAGGAGGCTCACCAACCTGGATGTCTCTTTTCTTTTTATATAAAGGGGAGATTTGTGGGGTTTTTTTTTTTTTTTTGGCATAAGAAGTGTTCAGAAAGAACAATTCATAGATAATCTATGTGAGCTACTGAATATGTACCATGCATGTGTGGGGCTAGAGAACAGGGAATTCTCAAGAAGGAATTGTCCAGTGGAGAGAGGTCAGTGCGGGGGACCCTGCCCTGTGCACCCACTCCTGCTGCAGCTATGGCTCAAGGGCTCTTCAGCTAGGAGCCCTGACACCTCAGAGCAGATGCTTGCTCACAGGAATAGCACTGGGGATTACTGTGAGGCTATGGATGAACGTGGTGGCTTCTGAATGACAATAATCCATCTCCAGGATCTCACTTGGATTCGTTTCTTCTGTGGGCTGGGAATAGCTGATAGAACTGGACCCTGCCACTCTGTGATGCACATCATTGACTAGGACTTCCTGATTAATTCCATTTCTAGGGGCAGATTGGAGCCACTTGATGACTCAGAAATGGTCAAGAGTGTTATAGTTGGCAATGATGCCAATATGCTTCTTCCCACCTTGTCTGAATTCAAGATTTCTCTGTCAAGCCCCAAATGGGACTTGCTCATTTTCACCTGACTTCATGGTGATTTCCCGAAGGTCCTCTTGAGAATGATTTAATTCCTTGCCATCCTCTCTAGACATGCATATTCAGTGGGACATATATGTATATATTTGATTAAAAACAAAATGACAATGCATTTTAAAATTTCTTGTAAAAAGTATTGCTTTTCTAATGTGCGAATGTGCTCCTGCCTGCCTGCCACACAGTGTTGCCAAGGCAGAGTCACAAGGAATTCAAGGCTGAAGATGTTTGGGATTTGGGCCAAAGCTGATGCTCCCACACTCTGCACCTTGCACCCCACTCTGAAACCCTTGTTGTTCTTGGGGCTTGGCCTTAGGTGTAATCTACAAAGCATCGTAATGAGCAGAATTACACAACAGGAATGTATGTGCATATTTGACATAGTTTCTTCTCTTGAGGGGCGACCCTCAGGCTGTGACCCTGACCTCTCCAAGGGCAGGGAGGAGTGCAGAGAAGGAGCCTTTTCTTCCTGGCTGCTGGTTCCTCTGCAGCCTCTACAGCCCCAAGGACCTGCCTGCTCTGTGTGGGCATGCAGAAGGCCTGCAATTTCCACATGGGAAGGTGAATGCAGAACGATGGACAGAGCGGTGTGGCCAGCCTACAGAGGAGGAAGAAAGGAGAAATACATTGTACCCTATCTGCCTCCAAATCCAGCGAGAGAGCTGGATAGGGGGCATGCCTGGGGCAGAGGGGTCTATGTCAAGTAGCCCAGGGAATGTGCCCTGTGCCTCTGCCGGGAGTACTGTGTTGAGAGCAAACGTTTACTGTTGATGAGAGATGCTGGGCCTCAGAGCCCCCACAGGAAAGACTCCAGGAGCAGAAGGGCTGCCCTCTCCTGTAAATGCAGAGCAGCAGGCACAAGCCTCAGTACCCACCAGGCGCCTTCCGCTGGAATGTCTCACTCTGTGGATGGAGACACTGCGCTCACCCAAGTCACCTGGGTGTCAATTCAGGTGTGAATCCTGAGGGAAGCCTGAGCCATGTGACTGGCCCCTGGGGGGGCGGGGGGGTCTAGAACCCATCTTCATGCTGCTCACACTGTCTGGCTTTCCTACCCTGACCCACCTCTGCTAAAGCAGATATCTGCCTCCATGTTGTACCTGGCACTAATGTCCCTCCTTCCAGGTTAGAGCCTTGCCCTGCCCTGCCCTGCAGCAGACCTGGCCCTCAGAGCTGCCCTGGCACCTCCCCATCCAGCACTTGGTGGGGGTTGGCTGTCTAAACTCACTTGGATTTCAGTACGTGCCCAACCCAGGTTCTCACCAGCGGCACTATTGACATTTGGGGCCAGATAACTCTTACTTCACTGCTGTCCCTGGGCACCGTCAATGTTTAGAGCACCCCTGGCCTCTGCCCATCAGATGCCAGGAACACTCCTGCACTCCTGGTGACACATACAGATGGCTTCAGACATTGTCAAATATCCCCCAAGGGGCAAGATGACCCCCACCTGAGAACCACTGTACTAAACAAAGTGTGGCAGCCAGCTGGCTTCTCCTTCAGAGGCCTGTCTCCCTCCACTGAGTGACACCCCCTGCCCCACTCCAAACCTTCACCCTCCCTATTCCCTCTGGACACTGCCTGTCAATGCTGAGGTTCTCACTCACTGATGTGCCAGCTGTTTGGTTTTCGTGTCACTATTCAATTAGTCATAATCATCACAATGACCATCAACAATATACGTCATAGAAGTCCAGTATAGGGTCGTAGTCATTACAGCCTTAGGCATAGTATACTGCTATACCCATTTTACAGATGAACATCACAGAGGCTCAGAAGGGGTAGGTGACCTTCCCAAGGCACAGTCACTGGACCCAGATTCAAACTCCTGGGCTTTGAGTTTTAAAGTCAGTGCTTTTAACAATCACTCTTGAGGTGTCCAAAGAGCAAAAGATGCCCACCCCCATCCCCACCCCATGGATCTTCTACCTCTAGAAAGTGGCCACTTATCTCTCTTACCTGTGACAGAGGTTAAGGGGCCCAGGAGAACTCTCACATTCCCTCTTGATTATCTGGGCTAACCAGGAACTCCCAAAACTCACCCTGCCGGTCCCACAGCTCTCCCCTCTCAGCCCTCTTCTGGGCAGTAGTGGTGGTCACTTCTGAGAGGGCTCTGGGTCTATGATACACAGCCATGATTTAGGTTAAGGGCTGCCTCCCTCATCCCCAGGGCACCCCGGCAGGGAGCTTGGGAACCCAGACCTTCTGACCTCATGATATTTGGGAAAGGGGCTTATATCTTAGCAGCCCACTCTGTTCCTGTGTGAATTTCAAGAGGGTCTGTGTTTCCTAATTATTTCAGAAATGACTTTGGGGCACAGCTGGGGTTTGCAGGACACGGGGACACTGGACAGGGAGCCTGCTGTCTGGTGTGATGCAGGGGACTCGGCTTGAAAGCTGAAGGATCAATCTTGGGTAGTTCAGATGGGACCAGGAAAAGGTGCTATCCCTGGGCAGGGCTCCCCTCTCCAGGCTTTTGTTCCCCTTGAATTGAGGATGTTAAATCCTAAGATGTCTGCTTGAGCCCTGGGATTGGAATGCCAGGGTAATGGATGCCAGAGTCAGGCTGGAGCTGGGATCTCTGCTCTAGGATGGGCTCCCTGTAGCTTGAGCATGTGAGGGAACATTTCTAGGCCTGTTTCCCTATCAGCAAATGTGAGGATCACTGTGCCTGCCTCGCTGGATCATGAAGAGGATGAGCAATGATGCGTGGGAAAGGTTTAGTTCCCATGAGCACTCCAGAAACTGTGCCTCCTGTAGCTTCTGATGAGTGGTCTCTAAAGTTTGGGGTTCACTTATTCAATTGATGATTCATTTGCTGATATGCAGTAGGCTCTCTGAAAGATGCAAAGATTCACCTGAGACCTAGAGATATGCTGCTTCCGTGGGACAACAATGAGGATGATGGGAGAGCTGGATGTTGGGCTCAGGAGTTCAAGGTAGGTGGGTTCCACCAGCTGTGTGATCTTGGGTACCTTACCCCATGTACCTTACCATTTGGGACCTCAGTTTCCTCTAGCAAAATGGTGGCAGCTATACCAACCTCAGAAGGTCATTGATTTTAGCACAGGTTAGTTATCATCATCATCATCATCATCATCATCATCATCATCGTCATTATCATCATCAATGTCCTCACCTTACCGAGACCTTTATTTAAGAAACCTGGGTCTAGCAGGGCTACTTCACAGGCTGGCTCAGTGGAATGGGCCAGTTTGCAGAGTGGATCAATATCAGAGAGGTATTTCCAATTTCACTACGAGAGATGACTCTGTAAAGTTTGCTCCTTCATCCAGTTGTCCAGAGCTGTGGGTTTCCCAGCCGTCAGGCTGCAAGCACTGTATTGCCTCATTAAATCTACAACAGCCTTGTAAGGTTGATTTTTTTTTTCTACTACTGTATGGTTCCTTGGATTCTGCTGGCCTACGAGGCACTTTTCAGGACCATAAGTTAAACACTAACCTACTTGTTAACTGATCATAAGTCTCACCTTATCAGTCAGGCTGCTGTCCCAGGCCGGGTGGGCCAGGAGCAGGCACACCAGGTTGGCATTGCCATGGTGACAGGCCATCATGAGAGCCCACAATCCATCGTGGTCCTGCAGGTTGACATCTGCCTGGCAGCTCAGTAGCGCTTGGACCATGTCTTCCTGGTCGTGGATGACCTTCAGCATCCGGGCGGTCTGGCCTTCCTGCACACAGGGCAATGGGGATATGGTGAGGCTGCTGTTGGTGCCAGGGTGCTCAACAGGAACTCCTCAAGAAAATGACCATTCCTTACAACGTGGGTTTCCTTCTCTGTCTGGCAGAATTCTACTTCCCCAGGGTGCTAGTCATGTACTCCATCTGCTCTAAAGGCTTTCCAACCCACCACCACCACCCAGGTGGGATTCATCATACTGGGCATCACAGCTTGTCAATCTCCTGCTCTAAAGGACTGTACAGTTGTTGGCAGGGACTGTCATCTTTGTCTCTGTTCCACAGTACCTAGCACTGAGCACTGATACATGTGGAGCCATGGGGGAGATGAAGGTTGAGTGCTTCAGAGGCCTGCCTTCCTATCACTGCCCTGGCCCAGCCTTCCCCAGGAAGCCTTCTTCTGCTCCACGCCTCTGGTCTTTTTAGATTAATGATGCCCAAAAGCCTTTGTTTCAATAAGCACTCACGTCCCTGTGGTTTTTCTAATCCATAGTCACTGCCATCCCTGTGATAACTGGCGGACAAAGCAAGAGAATCTGAAAGCGAGTCCCATCTCCAGCTCTGCCAGCCACCAGCTTGGAACCTGGGCTGCCTCGCTGCCTTCCCTGAATTCTAACTTTGTTTACAAATGAATGGCTTTTCTGTGTGTATCTCACAGGACTTTTGTGGGAATCACATAAGATAAAGGATATAAATATAGTAATGTGTGGTGGTAATTTTTTTGATTAAAAACTGACAAATTCTTATTTCCCATAGATTTTCTTGTATATACTATTTAAAATTTTTTATTGGTTCTTTTTAGTTTCTCATGGCAGTAGAGCTTATTTTGACATATTATACATATACGGTGTATGACTTCCCATTCTTGTGGTTGTACATGACGTGGAGTTACACTGGTTGTGTATTCATATTTGAACGTAGGAAACTTATGTCTGATTCATTCTACTCTTTCCCATACCCATCTCCCTTGTATACACTATTTACATGTCGATATTTTCCTATAGTCCTCTTATACGGATTTATTATATTTTGCCCCTGTGGTTCTCCTGAGTTCCAGGCATGTTAGCACTTTCTCTCTGATGGGATACTGGGCTTTGTAAGATGGCAAGAATAAGGCAAAGACTGTGTTTTCCTTCCTTTCATATTCCTTGTGGCTCTGAACACCATGTCTAAAAAGTGCTAAGGACGAGTTTGCTGCTGTGCTGGCTGATTACAACTCCAATCTGCAGTCCCTGTGCATTCTGCTGCCCTGTTCAGCACCCTGGGGCTTTGAAAAAAGAAAGAGGGCTTGGAATCAGAAAAATTCAGGCTCTGCCACTTACAACCCACATGAATGTGTGCAAGATATCCTCCATATCTCTCCCTGATCAGGGAATACAGGAATGACCAGCATTCTTGGTCTGGTGGACTTGTAGTGAGCCCTGGGCATATGTTAGCTGTCAGGGTCTTCATGTGGGTTGGAGATGGTGTATGGTAATTGCTCATTTTGTGGTGTGCATTACTAAACGTCCTAGTCCCCCACTTCTCTGAAATCCAGTCACATCTTTCCAGAGAAGCCTGTGTACATTTTTGGTGTGTTTTACTCAGCCCCAAGGTAATGGTTGTTCATGGATGAACCCAACCATGATTTTCCATCCAGACCCCTCTCCCCAACTGTCAGTTAACCAAATGGCATTTGCAGCTTGCCCTCCCATCTGCCCCTCTTCTTGACGCAGGATTCCTTCTTCCCTCACTGTTTCTCTGGTCTAGCTCAATACACTTTAATTCAGTGGTCATTTACAGAGTATTACTGGTCACCAGGCTCTGCACTGACCCTGGAGATACAAAGAAAAAATAGTAACTTATTCCTAGGAGACTCCCAACTCCATTCCATTTTACCTGGCCTCTCCACCTGTCCTCATAATTAGAGGTCTTATAGTAGCCACAAGGGGACAGCTGCAGCTATGAATTCCCATCCCTTGTTGGGGGAGCTGGGGCAACTCCCTTTCTCTCCTAGAGCACAGGTGTTTCCTCTGAAAAAAGAATAAGTTGGCCTTGATCACTGCTGAGCATCCCTCTTAGAAGAGGCCAGGTTAGAGAAAAATTCACATTTATGGGAAAAAATATTATTTAAAATGAAAATAGCTATAGGGAGTCTTGTGAAATAGGAGTTGTAGGTGAGTGAAAATACTTTGTAAACCAGAAAGTGATCTACAAATATCTGTGTGTGGCTATCAGGAGGATGGCTATTGGATGGATGAAGTGTCCAAAGTGGCTTTGCCATCAGGTTAGGTCTCTGCAGTTGTATTGGGGGAGTGTGGAACAGTGGAGCTGAGTCAGTTTTGCATGGGGTTTCTTGCCTTTCTCCATATCTAGTTTCAAATACTATCTGTTTAGTCTCTCTTTTTCTTTTCTTTTTTTTAATGGTACTGGTATTGAACCCATGAGCCCAGGAGCATTCTGCCACTGAGCTGCATCCCAATCCTTTTCCTTATTTTACTTTGAGCCTCTCACCAAGTTATCCAGGCTGGCTCAGATTGTCATCCCCCAGCCACACTCAATCTCCTAAGTTCCTGGGATGACAGGCATGTGCACCCAGTTTAGATGATGTTTTTAAGGGTGTTTGTATAGCAAACAGTCCTGGAAGATAGAGGTGGTATCTTCTTCTAAGACATTGCCCAATATAAGAGATAAAAGGCTGAGACAGGAGGATCTCAAATTTGAGGTCAGCCTCAGCAACTTCACAAGATCCTGTCTCAAAATAAAATATAAGAAAGGACTGGGGAGGGGCTCGGGTTGTGGATCAGTAGTAGAGCACTTGCCTTGTACATGTGGGGCACTGGGGTTGATCCTCAGCATCACATAAATAAATAAAATAAAGATACTGTGTCTACCTACAACTAAAAAAGAAAAAAGAAAAAGAAAAAGAAAGGGCTGGGATGTGGCTTAGTGGTTAAGCATCCTTGTGTTCAATCTCTGGTATAAAAAAAAAAGGATAAAATCTCAGATACTTCACAGTTCTTGACAGTTATGCCATCATCTATGTTCACTCCAAAGGGACAGGAAAGAGGCTGGGGTTGTGACTCAGTGGTAGAGCGCTGGCCTAGCATGTGTGAGTCCCTGGATTCGATCCTTAGAACCACATTAAAATAAATAAATAAAACAAAGGTATTGTATCCAACTACAACTGAAAAATAAATATTAAAAAAGGGGGACAGGAGAGTGAAATGTACACTATTCATTCCTGTGTGGTCAACATGGCAAGTGACCTCTGGAGGGATCCCCACTATTCTATGCAGTACCTTGTCCAACTCAAAGTCCTGCTAGGTAAGACCACACACCTGCCCTGTGTTCTCCAGAAGAGGATTCCAGACCCCAAGGCTCTGATTGCCTTGAATACCTTTGCTGCTCACAAGATCTCTCTTGGTGTGAACCTAAAACAACTTCTACCTATTCACTCTATGGGAAGTTCAGAACACTGATTTTGGGTCACATTTATCAGAGTTGCTTGGGGTAACAGACAGGCTGCTTGAGAAGAGCATAGAGTTCCTGACATTGGAGGTCATGGGCTCAGAGAGCATTATAATGAAGCTGGAGGCTGGGTGCCCCTGGCACACGCCTGTAATCCCAACAGCTCAGGAGGCTGAGACAGGAGGATGTGAGTTCAAAGCCAGTTTCAGCAATTTAACTAAGCCCTAAGCAAGTGGGTGAGATCCTGTCTCTAACTAATATACAATAAAGGGCTAGGGATGTGGCTCAGGGGTGAATGCCCCTCAGTTCAATCCCTGGTAATAATAGTAATGATGATGATGATAATAATAATATGAAGTTGGAGACTATTTGGTATTTTACAAATTAAAAAAAAAAAAGGAGGGGGAGGAAATCACCGAGGTGACTTTCAAGTATTGTTCTTACCAGAGGCAAAGGTACCCAGTGAGTTAGTGGGCCCATGTGTCCTAGTAGACCCAAATGTCCTGACTCTTTGGCTACTATCTTTGTTGTAGGGACCTTTTGGCTCTTGGCAGAAATTACTCTTAGCATCTTGACCCACAGTACTGTTCCTGGGAACCACAACATGATTTATATGCCCAAAACAATGTCATCACACTGGTTGGTGGAGAGGGAAGAAAGACAGGGAAATTTTCTTTATTTTTCTTTTTTATTCTTTGGGTACCAGGGATTGAACTCAGGGGCACTCAACCACTGGTCTGCATCCCCAGCTCTTTTTTGTATTTAGAAACAGAGTTTCATTGAGTTGCTTAGGCCTCAGCTTTTGCTGAGGCTGGCTTTGAACTCACAATCCTCATGCCTCAGTTTCCCAAGCTGGTGGGATTACAGGTGTGTGCCACTGCACCTGGCCCTCAGGGATGTTTTCTTTTCATTGTCTTTTTTCCTTTTTCCTTTTTTTTTTTTTTTTTTGTTACCAGGAATTGAACTCAAGGTCACTTAACCACTGAGCCACATCCCCAGTCTTTTTTTTATGTTTTATTTTGAGACAGGGTCTTGCTAAGTCCTTAGAGCCTCATGAAATTGCTGAGGCTGGCCTTGAACTTGAGATCCTCTTGCCTCAGCTGTCCAAGTTGCTGGAATTACAAGTGTGTGACATTGCACTCAGCCATGGGTATTTGAGATCTGGTTATTTCAAGGACTGTGGAAGTGTGCCAGGCAGAGTGCTCACTCACCAACAGAACTCTATAATGATGCTTTGATCCAAGCTGAAGCCTGGGAAATGAGCATCCTTATCATTCCTGGGACTGGTCAACAACAGTTCCTGTATGTCCTGGCTATCTGCCAATTCTGTCCACCAGGCTGGAAACTGATGACCCTGGAGAAAGGAGGAATGACAGAGGTGGTAACTTCCTTAAAGGACTAGGCCTCCATAAAGCATCCTCACTGGCTAGATGCCTGTGGATCATGATCAAGGTAGACTGCCAATGGGGCTTTTTTTTTATTTCTCAAAAGGCTAATGGTAGAAATGTTTGGTTCAAAAAGCCAAGTTCAGGTGGAATATGCTCAACTTTAGAAGCTCACTGACCCATTCCCTGGCTGTCTGGGTCTCAGGAACCTTTAAAGAAACCAAATATTCCACCTCTAGCAATTAGAGAAATGCAAATTAAAACTACACTGGGATTCCATCTCAGTCCAGTCAGAATGGCAATTATCAAGAATACAAGTCACAATAAATGTTGGCAAGGATCTGGGGGATAATGTACATTCATACATTGCTGGTAGAACTGCAAATCGGTGCAACCTGTCGAAAGCAGTATGGAGATTCGTAAGAAAACTTGGAATGGAACCACCATTTGACCCAGATATCCCATTCCATGGTTTATACACAAAGGACTTAAAATCAGCACACTACACTGACACAGCCACATCAATGTTTATAGCAGCTCAATTAACAATACCTAAGCTATGGAAATTAACCTAGGTACCCTTAAACAGATGAATGAATAAAGAAAATGTGGAATATATATACAATGGGGTACTACTCAGCCATAAAAAGATGACTTTATGACTTTGCCAGTAAATGGATGAATCTGGACACTATCATGTTAAGTGGAATAAGCCAATCTCAGAGAACCAAAGGTCAGATGTTGTCTTTGATATGTGGATGCTAACTTACAACAAGGGTGGAAGGGAAAATGGAAGTTCGGTGGATTAGACAAAGTAGAATAAAGGGAAGGGAGGGGAATGGGAATAGGAAAGACAAAAGAATGAATCAGACATCACTTTCCTATACTTATGTATGAATACATGACAAATGTGACCCATATCATGTACAATCTCAAGTATGGGATCCTAATTAGAATAAGTATACTCCGTGTATTTATAATATGTGAAAATACACTCTACTATCATGTCTATCTACAAAGAACAAATAAAAATTAAAAAGAAAAAAAGAAAAGCAAATATTCAGGCTTTGGAGGCCCAGCCTTCTTGGGTGAAAAATTCTCCATGAATCTGTATGGAATTTCTTGCCTCACTGGCAGACTAAAACTTGAAAGTTTCCCATATCTATTAAAGAGGAGAGAGATCTCCTTCACGCCACCTACCTGAGTTGCTTGGATGTTCACATTTCCTTCTCTTAAGAGCTTCCAGACAACAGCCATGTCTTCATCCGTCTCCGCAGAAGCCAAGGGAGTGATCATCACGGCAGTATAGCCAGCTTTGTTCTGGTGGTCGACATTGCAGACCCCTGCAAGATAAGCAACGGGGCCTGGAATAGCCCCAAGGGGCCAGAAGGCAGCCTCCACTTTAGCCAGGTCAACAAGATGCTGCTTGCTGGTTAATAATCCAAGGAATAGCGCCATCCACAGCAGGAGTCACTAGTTTACAATTCTGGTAGCATTTAAAGGTAGCTACCTTTCTTTAACAAGTTTTCTGAGGATACCCAGGAAGGGAGGTCCACAGGAGGCCAGAGATGGCCAAAGGGTCAATGACCATGACTTTACTTCCTAAACCTGAGCATATGACATTATTCTCATTTTACAGATGAGGACTCTGAGAGGCTAAGAAGATGCATAAACTATTCATGTGCAGGTGAAGCAGAACCAGGGCTCAGGATTGTCTGGGTCCTGAGCCCATCCGTCACCAGCCACATGTACCCACAGCTCTGCACTACAGGTCTCACTCTCACTACCTCATGTCTGTATGTAACTGAAGCTGGTGGCTGGGCATGTAAGTCCTTTAGGATAAACATAGAAAATCTTCCGGAAATGACCATCTCACTTGAAAAACGGGGAGATAAAAACACCATAACTTTTGAATAAAACAAGAATAAACCTTTCACAACAGAATGAAAAACTGCAAAAAATTCTCACACATGCACACACACACTTTAAATTTTCTGTTTTTTGGTTTGTTTTTTTTTAATATATTTCTGTTTTTGAAACAGGATCTTGCCAAGTTGTCCAAGCTGACCTTGAACTTGTGATCCTCTTGTTTCTGCCTCCCCAGTCACTGGGATTACAGGTGGGTGCTACTGCACCCAGCTAAAACTGGTATACTTTTGAGATGAAGTAGTAAAGAAGAAAGGAAAAGAGATTCTTGGTTTGTGGTCCTGGGGCTATCCAAAGGAGAGGTAAGGCATTGTGAGACACAGATGTCCCTTATATAAATGATCTCACCTCTCCAGGGTAGTATTGTGTGCAAAACCAAATTGTCCCTGTGCAGTTGTTCATTAGAAAAGCCTAGGTGGCTCTTTTGAGCAAAATAACAAAATTATCTCAGTAGATCAAGACAGTCTTTCTTAGGCTGCCCTCCTCTGTGGAAAAGAGTGAATTACAGAACCTCTCATAGGATTATTGTGGAATTTATGGTTAATGTATTTAAATCTCTTTAAATCTCTTAAGTAAATGCTTAGTTTACAATGATCATTCAGAATAGTATTCTTGTAGATTAGGAATTCATTAGAAGAAATCTAATTTATGGAACAATGTCAATTAGGGCTACTTACAGGTTCTGTGCAAGGAGAGAACCCAGCATTTGTTTGATATTCCCTCTGCTCCACCCCAAGCATTTTTCAGAAGTGTGCAATTGTTATACCTAAGTGCCAATGGATCTGCAAACCTTGGCTTGGCTGACTCATTAGCAGTTTTTCCTCTCAAGCCCCTCTGACCATGGCTGTGATTGAGTGGGTTACGAACCTTGAATGATAACCCAGTGCACTGCCTCAGAAGCCTGTCCTGATTAGGAGTGAAGGTGGACATTGCTGTGTTAACAATTTTTGTTTTTACCCCTACTTTAAGTTTGCTTTAAGATGTGTGAATAGGCCTCAAGTTACCAGTGCTCTTATCTCTTCAGAAACATGTTGTGCAGCACTCTGGAGTGAGGTCCTCACCGGGGACCCAGAAAAGGGCTGAGGATCCACATTCATGCCACATGCCCCTGAAAGGCTCTCCACCGAGCATGCTCAAATTTAACAAGCTTGCACCACTAGGGACCCAGCTTATGGAGGTGTACTCTGTGTTTCTATTCTCAATAACAATGAGTCACAGCCTGGCTGGTGGTGCACACCTGTAATCCCAGCAGCTCTGGAGGAGGCAGGAGGCTTGCAAGTTCAAAGCCAGTTTCAGCAAAAGTGAGGTGCTAAGCAACTCAGAGACTCTGTATTTTAAATAAAATAAAAAATAGGGTTGGGGATGTGGCTCAGTGGTTGTAGGTCCCTGAGTTCAATCCCCAGTAATAATAATAATAATAATAATTATTATTATTATTATTATTATTATTATTATTATTATAAGAAGAAGTCATCACTTTCTGTACAGCACTTTACAGTTTGTAATGTGCTTTTCAGATGCTTCACAATGGCCTCTGAAGGGAGGCCAGGTTTGGGAGTGTGACAGATCTGTCACTCTCAACACACTTTTTTACTGATGAGAGAAAATAATGGCATTTTGGGCCTGTTCTCCACAACCCTCTTCACCCTCTATGCTAGTATGTCAAAGGGGAAGCTTCCAAACCACCTTAAAGTTGATGAGTATTAGCTGGATGTCTAATCAACAGTAGCAGAAATTTATAGCACCCAAATCTTAGGGTGTCTGCTCACTGTCCTGGCCTAGCTCACCTAGAACTCCTAATAGGCTACAAGTCTGTGAGCTACTTAAGAGAGGGCTCCATGTTACTGGTCTTTGGATTCTTCACACACATATTAGGTGCTCTCAAAGCCTCAGAGTGTCCCTGTGAACTACTTGGGGGTAGTAGAAAAAGTCCATATTTGGAGAGTGACAGATCTTGGTTTGCATTCTGGCTTTGTGACTGGTTCTGTGACCTCAACCACATTTATTGACATCTCTGAGCCTCAGTTTCCTCACTTGGAAAATGTGATTAATATCTGTTTCACAATCTCCACAAGGATTTTATATGTGAACATGTATGTCATACCTAGACCAGTTTTGGGGATGGGGAAGACACTCAAAAGACTCTAGCTACTGTTCTTCATGTTCTCTATTGAAAGCCCAGAATACTAGAAATGGTAAGTGGAATACAGAGGCATGCTCCACTGAACCATGTGCCTCCCTCAACTGAGCTACCATTTTGATGGTACCCAGGAATCCATGAATAACTGAAATCAATAACAGTGACTCAAACTTAGAACTGGAATTTAATTGCTGGGGATTGAATCCAGGATCTTGTGCATCTGAAGCAAGCACTCTACCAACTGAGCTATATCCCCAGCCCCAATGGAATCTAATCTCTTGATGATGTGAGAATTAGATAGAAGTTTAGGCTATTTTTCCATATGTCACCTTTCCTGTTCAGAAGAGCCTCGAGGCTGCTTAAAAGAACAGTGGAGAACTGGAAGTACACTGGAGTTTAACTGAGCTCCAGGAGTCACCCATTACTCATTCCTTTAACAGACAACATCATCCAGGAACTGGATTAGGAACTTGGAATACAGACGTAAAGGAACAGACAAGAGTCCCTTTTTACAGAGTTTGCATTCTGTTGGATAGAAATACAGAAAAAGATCATCTAAAGAAAAAAACAGGTGTTCCCCTAGAACAGATGGGATACCACCCCTTTAAATAGAGTCACGAGAATGACTTCAAGGAGGTGACATTTGGGCTGTGACCTAGGTGATAAGGAGCCATCCTACAAAAAGTTTCAGCAGAAAGAGTCTAGATAGAAATAAAATACAAAGATCCCAGGAGCAAGGAGTTAGGTGAGTCTGAGGCCAGCATGGCTGGGTGGAACACAGGAGGAGAGTGTGGTGACACAGGGACAGCTATGGTAGGTGGGATCTTGCAGGGCAGATCATGGAAACTGTCAGAGGAAGTTAAATTAGATGGACAAGACCTGAGAAGTGGGAAAGCTGTTGGTTTCTGAGATCAGACCCCATCCCCCAGCCCCACGCTTCCTTAATAAGGGAACAGATCAGCCTCTGCTCCAATTCCTGGAGCCAGACGCTCCCAGGACTCCAGTGCTTTTGCTCTAGCCAGGTCCTCCTGAAACTCTACTACCTGTAGATTTTGGATTTGGAACTCTCAATAGCTTTCTGGACATTTCTGCTTGGATGACCCACTAGAAACTGAAAATCTGCCTCCCCACACTTGCTCCTTCCGCTTTTACAACACCATCATCTTCTCAGCCATCGAAGCTTGACAGAGAGCTCTGACTTCCCAGGCCCATCACAGCCAGGTGGTCACTAACTCTCCAGTGACTTTTTGCTCTTCTATTCCTGCTATGATCATCTAGTCCTCACTACCTCTCTGTGGACCCTTGCAGTGGAATCCCAACTAGCCTGCCACCTCCTCCTATCCTTCCTCCGCTAATCTGCTCCTACCACTGAATTATGCTTCTTGGAGAACTTCCCTGGTGATAGAGCTCCCTACAAAAAAATTTGTACTACTTCCCAGCACCTTTCAAACAGGTGTCAGTCTGGCACTACAAGGTCCTCCATGCCAATGGCTCCAACTTACCTTCCCAACTTTTGTTCACATCTTGTCCAAACCAGGAGCCATTCTGACCTCCAGGTGTCTTTTCTTTTCTTACCTTCTCTGGTGCTCTCCTCACCTGGAACACTTCTCTGCCTGTGGAACCCCATCTGCTTCAGGGCACCTTTCCTACTCCTGCATTGAATAGTATCTCACTTCTTCTGCATCCCTAAATCACATTCTGTATCTCTCTTCAGAGCCATCTTGCCCTGCTCTTTTGCATGTCAGGTTGTAGCCAGGATGGACCTCATAAGTCATCAATAATTATCTCACAAACAATAACAGAGTCCAATTGGTCAAATGGAGCCAAGATCTTTGTTAAAAATTATCTTAGAAAGACAAGAAATGGTGACCTTTCCTAAGGCAATGTGGTAGAGCTCTGAAGTTGAATAGACCAAATCTAGAATCTGCTCTACCATTTATCAGCACTGTGACCTGAGTAAGTTTTAGAACTCTCTGAGCCTGCAAATTGAGAATAATATCATAAGTCTATTGTGGTGAATGAATGACATGATATAGGCAACATGGTCTAGTCCAGTTTCTGGAGTAAAGAAGGAACTCTGAGGAGTGAAGAATTTTCTTGCTGGAAAGAGGTATGGTACATGAATGGCCCTCAGCTACAGAGGAGGCTGAGAGAGGAGGATTGCTTGAGCCTAGGAGTTGGAGGCCAGCCAGGTAACAAAGTGAGATCCTCTTTAAAAAAAAAAATGGGATCCAGACTGCAGATGCAGCCATTTCTGACCAGTGTCCTCCAGCAGCACCTCATGATGGAGAAGTTGGAGTGGGACACGCTGTAGTGGAGGGCTGTGTTCCCGTTATGATCAGCCAAGTTGACAAACAGCTTCAGGAGATGTGGGGAGTGAGTCTGGACCCCAGCGAGGTAGGCGGCCACCATGGCAGGGCTAGATGACTTCCAGCTGGAAACATGGAACCACTCTTGACTGATGGTGTTCAAGCTTTGCCTCTGAAACCCCAAAAGATTCCAATTCTGAGACGTTCCCTGGTCTAGGATGTCCCACTTGACACCAGGACGTGTCAGCTTTGAATGTTTCTGCCTCCATCCCTTATCTCCCTGTATCCCTGCAGGGGATTTATGTAGGGGACTGACAGACAGCAAGGTTGGGAATGCAGGAACACATGGGACCTGTGATCAACCCTCCATGTGAGGTAGCAAGGAGTTCTGGGATGACACTGCAATAACCAGGAACAACTCCCTTTCCTAGGTGATGACCTGAAACTAGTATAAGTTGAGGTCATATCCTGTGTGCACCGGATTACTAAGACTCTCTTTCATGCTCACATTGTCAGTCTACATTGACTTACCCCGTATGGCACGAGGGCTCTTGCCTTTTTATACTAGGCATAGCAGGAAAGTCACAACATTATACAGAAGGGAAAAGGGCATGCCACAAACAAAGACAAACATACGCAATTTATGCTGGACATAAAACCCAAACAGGTGGGCTTGAATTATTCTTGACTTTCTTTTCCTTTTTTTGTGGTGCTAGGACTTGATCCCAGGGCCTTGTGCATTCTAGACAAGCACTCTACCACTGAGCTACACCTCCAGCCCTGTTCTTGGCTATGAGTTTTGTTGGGCTCTCCAAAGTGAAAAGTTTAACGACCCATGACAGGTCCCCTGCTCTCTGTAGCATCTGGCTCCCCTGGAACCATAGGAGTGTCAAAGTTGATGACATCAACTCTGTATGTAACATGACCTAAGGGCTTAAGATGACACAAGTTTAGATTATTTACCTAAAGGGGAGGGGAAGCTATTGGGGTATGGTTGTCATGAACGATTTCATGCTCATTCTGGAAAGAGCACTGGGTTTGGAGTCACTAAATCAATGTGATTAGGTTTGAGTCCTGTTTCAGCTTGCGACCTTGGAAGTATATAACTTTTTTGAATACTACTTGTCCCTATTACAAACTGGGAATGGAAAAATGGGCTGTGTTCCTTATTTCCAAGTCTCTGCATAGCCTGTGTTGTCTCTCAGGCAGGGGCAAGGAGGGAGCACAGGGGGACATCCATGCTCAGATCCTAATGTGGGTGTGGTTGTGGGGTTGCACATACATGGCCTCTGATCACTTGGTTTTCCAAGTCAGGAACAGAGAAATCACTTGTGGCCAAAAGACGTACATATCAGAATCTCTCCCTGCCTCCTTTCTCCTTTTCCCTCCACCATCCTCCCCACCCCCATCTCTCTCTCTCTCTCTCTCTCTCTCTCTCTCTCTCTCTCTCTCTCTCTCTGTTTTTGATCCTAGAGAGGATTATCTGCTTCACCCAAGGAATCTTCAAGAAAATCTGGAGAAAGACCCTCAAAGGAAGGAGCATAGCAGTGGATTTTAAATGAAGAGGTTAGACTTAGTTCCATAATTTGTTTAAGAACAAGAAACAGGAGTTTCAATTCACATCCACATCGCACACTGCTTCTTTAAGTCTGGGAACTGCCATATGCCAAATTAGCTACAATAAAATAATAAAAATGGTCTGACTAAGTAATAAACTCTGCTGAATTGATATTTTTACTCTTTGGGCTCTTCTGCAGAGGAGAGCAAAATAGGTTTTAAAACGCTTACAGGTTTTTCTGCTGTGTTTCTGACAGCTCTCTCCTACCGTGGGAAATGTGCCCATGTCAGTAGCTCTTGATTAAAAGTAGGACCCAATCATCACATGTTCAAATCTCCATGGGCCACGAAGGTACAAAGGAGCAAACATGGATTTTCTTATTTCTGGTCTTTCGACCCATAGGTGCACTTTAAGAAAAGCAGTAATAACTATGGAATTAAGTGTCAGAGCTTCAGGGGGTGGACACACACCACTCACTACCACTGTTCCCTTGATGAGGAGGTAGGCTCTGAGCCTTGCCCTCACCCACTTCCTGCCTCACAGGTGAGGTTCTGGGACCAGAACCCACAGTTCCCATTCCACGAGCTCTTCCCACTCCACCCATACATTTCCCCAACCTCAGAGCAGAGGTTTGAGCCTCAACCACAAACACTTTAGTGACAGACACTCAGGTGGTGATGCCTAATCTCCCTTGGTAAATGCCTCTGAGCCCCTGACTTACTTTCTCATGCAGATTGATCCTTCCACATCCTCAGCATAATCCATCATTTTGGGTGGCAGCATTTGGGTAAATGACAGAATTCCCTGAGGAGAGGGACACCTGTGTGCACATTCACACCATGGCATAAGGCAAGGGGCCAAAGTCACCCTGGTGGGAAATCTTTACAGGACAATGAAAAATCAAAGTACCAAGAGCTGGTCTGTGGTGGTCCCAGTCTCCGGCAGATACTGGCTCAATGCTCTGCATGCGTTAAGAAATTTTTCTGAGGGTTTATATCTAAAGAAAACAAACACACACACATGTGTATATATATGTATACACACACACAAAAGCATATTTATGTAATCATTCTCCACATTGATAAAAACGACTCTCATTTTCCTCTTTCACTTCTCAGCAACTCAAACACCCAAACCGGGTAACTCCCCCAGGATAGGGAACATTCCTCAGAAGTGTGGGGTGATCTGAGCACCCTGCTGATGTGGCTCTGAAGAGCCTTTGCATCCTGCTCTTGTTGGAACAGATAAACCAAGTTGCAGAGGCTGTGGGCTCAACACAATGCCTGACTCACTGGGGACTGGAGGGCTGCTGTTCTGACTTTGGATGAAATTTTTCTTCCTGGGTTGACAAGAAAAAAAAAAAAAATCCAAAGAGCCCAACACATACCAGCAAATCTCCTCAGGTCCTTCTTCCATGAAGGAACCACAAGGGCTAAGAGTTCATAAAATGAGAAGCACTGACACTGGGTGCCACAGCGACATGCACACAGGCCTCAGTGGGCTCTAATGGCACCTGTCCCCGAGAGCCCACTCACTTTTATTTATTTTTAATTTTTTGCAGTACTGGGAATAGAACCCAGGGGCGCTCTACCATCAAATTGCCACCTCAGACCTTTTTATATTTTGAAAGACAGAGTCTCACTAAGTTGCCCAGGTTGACCTGGAACTTGAGATCCTCCTGCCTCAGCCTACCAAACAGCTGGGATTGCAGGTGTGCGCCACCATGCCTGCTTGCTCAGCACAGTTTCATCGGGCTGCCACACAGAGCACCCTGTGCATCAGCTCACTAACCAGCCTCTGTTGCTGTTCAGCATTCCCCCAGCAGCAGGCTGCAGGTGGTGATGATGATGATGATGATGATGGTGGTCCTGACAGCTATTGCTCCTCTCATCGGGAGCCCATTCCATGGCAGGAACTGTGTGAGGCACGTAAGTGCTTTTTCTCACACAATTCTCAGATCAAATCTAAGAGGTCACTATTATCCACATTTTTTTCAGATAAGGAAAGGGAGGTGACCCCAGCTTAAGGACCTTGCCAAAGAATACCATGGGCAGTTCTTGAATCAAGGTGTGGTCAGCTCCAAAGGCATGGCCTCTGATCACTTTCTTTTCCAAGTCAGGAAAAGAAAGACTCCCCCTCTCCTTTCTCCTTCTCCCCCACCTTGCTTCTCTTTCTCTTTCTCTCTCTCTCTCTCTCTCTCTCTCTCTCTCCCACCCCCCACCCCCAGTCACATCACGTGCCTCCCATCACTTTACAGGGTGGTGTCACCTGGCCAACAAGAGAGGCAGAGAAGTGTATGGGTCAGAACCAGCAGGTCCAAACTGCTCTGCTAGCAGCATCACTTCCCTCCCTCAGCCTCCATCTCCACACCTGTAAAGTGGGGGTCATAGTGATGGCTGCCTTGCAGGATCGTGAAAAGGCTTATATAAAATAATACATGTCCATCCATCACATTTCCAGTGCTAGGTGAATGTTGGCTTTATCCGCAGAGCTCTACCTATGACAGAATATTCCAGGAGTCATGTCTGTTTAGTTCAGCCACTGCCCAGAGCCCAGCCTGGAAGAAAACTCAACAAACTCTGCCCAACGGGTGGATCGACAAATGACCCAATGACCGGATGGAAGGGTGAGCGCATGCCCTTGCCCCTCACCAGAGGAATGGCGGCCCCCTCTGCACCCATCTGACTCACCTCTCAGCCTTGGGATGGGGGGCTTCTTCCCCAAACCCGCTTTCCTGGCCTGTGCTGTCAGTGCCCTCAGGGACATCCTGGCCAGCCTCGCAGCTGGTGGCATCTTGGCCCCGCCTGTGTTCTGGGCCACCACATTTCTTCTCAGCCTCGCTGTCAGACAAGTCCTCTGGAGAGCTGTCCTCACCACTGGTCTCCTCGCTGGAAGTGGTCTCATAGCTGGAGAAGGAGAAGAGGTCACTCGTCCTGTCCTACCTGCCCAGGGCTATGTCAACACCAAGGAGAACAAGGCAGGTCTCAGGTCACACTCCCCAGTTTACTAAGCACATCCTGCAGGCCAGGATGAGGAAGCTCCCAGGAACCCTACAGTCAGAGAAATAGGCTCTGGTGCTGGATGCCATTTGTGAAGAAAAGCTAATTTCTGCTCTTTGCAGCAAACACACCAACACCCTATCCCTGAATTGGCTGATGATTTGGTGATTCAGACAGGCAATCCAAGGTTCTCACAGAGCCATTTGCTTCTGGAATCCTAATGTTAGGTCCAGAGAGGAGCCCAAGTCTAGGTTAGCATCCCCACCTCCATCCTGAGTTCCTTGAATTGCCTGACAAGTCTTCACATCTCTGGGTGGAGGGCAGACCTCCTGCAGCTCTCTCCTCCCCATCCCAGGGTGAGACTGGTAAGGGGTGAGCTCCTCTGCACCTGCTCCCAGCAGGACTCAGATACTCAAACACGCACCTGCTTTTCTCACCTGAAGCCTGTTAGAACTACAACTGGGAGCAGCAAAAGTGTGGTCTCAGGTACTTGACTTGTGGCTTTACTCCTGACAGTGAATCTTACATTCAGCTATAAACGATCCTATTGCCTTATCACAACCAGAGACCAGGGGCAAAGTACTGGACGATTTACCGATTCCCCTGCCGATATTCAACAGGAGATCCCAATAGAGGATGCTGGTATTAAGATCTGGGTTTTGAGGACACTCCACAGAGCCACAGGGATCAGTGACTATGGTTGCTGCTGAACCCCTTAAGGTCTTTTTCCATCAGTGGCTTCTACATAAGAACTCTGTGCTCACTGGATCTGCAAACCCAGCAGGCTCCCTGGTATGCCTGCATTCTATTTTGCTTAATTCTCAGATATTTCTTCTCCATTGTGTTTGGAATAACAGTTTTCTTTTGTGATAAAGAAATGGGGGGCATACTATGTTTACCAAGCTGTGTACATCTTAGAATTGCTTCCATAAAAACTTCACCTAGGGCTAGAAGTGTCACTCTGTGGTAGAGCACTTGCTTAGGATGTGCAAGGCTCCAGGGTTTTGATCCCCAGCACCACAAAGGAAACAAAACACAACAAAAACAAATTCAAATAAAATTTTTACCTGGAAGAAATTTATTGAGCACCTACTATGTGCTAGGTAGTGTTCTAAGTGCTTATATCAAAGCCCCTGCCTTAGGGGAGCTTATATGCTAGTAGGGAGAGGCAGATACAGACATGCAACAAATATTATATTCAGAAAGTGATAAGAATAATGCACAAAGTTAAAAAGGGCCATGGGCTAGTGATGGGAGGAAGAGCAGCTTCAATTAGGACATGGGTTCTTAACCTCAGCTGCACATTAGAACACTTGGGGTGGGGGTTAGCATTCCCAGTAGGTGGACTGTCTCCCAGACTAATTAAACCTGAGTCTTCAGGATGGGGATCAGGATTATTTATGCTCCCGCACCCCAGGAGGGGCTCAGTCTAAGCAGGGGAAGCAAATACCAGGGCCTTGAGATGGGCCTGAGCTCAGCATGTTGGAGGGAGGTGAGGCAGGAACTGAGGTGGACGAGAAGCTGAGCCATGATCTAGTTCCTCCAGGTTTGGGCACAGAGGGGGACTGTGAAGGGCATTTAAGCTGGGCAGCAGCGTGACCTGCATTAGGCTTGGAGATCAGGCTGATCCTCCTCCTCTGCATGTGAACTGGTGAAAGCACAAAACATGGTTCTTCATGGACCAGAGGGTCACACACCAGAGGAAGTGAGAGCAGCAGCCCACCTGACAACCTGCTTCATCATTTCTGACGTTTCCTTCACAGAAACTACAACAATGATGCCACCCCTGTTTATGTCTAGTGTTTTGTGGGACTTAAGTTTGCAGGATCCCCACTTTTTCTGGGCAGTCTTCCAGACATACCGCCAGCTGGGCTAGACCCCTCCTTGGGCTTCCACAGCATCCTGTGCTTCCTTGACTAATACAACTGGTCTTGGCACGTCAGCATTTCTCCCTTGTTTCTTGACGTATCTGAGAGCTAAAGGTAGGGACCTTGATCTATTTGACTTTTTTTTTTAATACCCACCACCTAGCATATCATTGGCATTTAATAAATGCTGAATGAGCGATTTAGAAAATATAGTCATGTGCTTAGTGACATCATAGATGTTTTGACTTTTGTAAGTACTTTGTGGTGTCCCATAGTGACAAAAATTGCCTAATGCTGCATTTCTTAGAGGTATCCCTGGTTGTTAGGTGACATGTGACTGTAATTTTCTTTCTTTCTTTCTTTCTTTTTGGCACTGGGGAATGAACCCCAGGGCGTTTTAACACTGAGCTACATCCCAGGTCCTTTTAAAAAAATCTTTTCTTTAAGACAGGGTCTCACTAAGAAGCGGAGGCTGGCCTCAAACTTGCAATCCTGATGCCTCAGCCTCATGAGTTGTTGGGATTAGAGGCATGTGCCACTGTTCCCAGCTGCATGACTATATTCTAAATCCAATGTTTAAGTCCCTAGACTACAGAAGGCTTGGTTCATGTGCTTTATCAATAGATTGGTTGTTTCCCTTCATTGCCCAAAACCTGGGTTTGGTTTGCAGTAATTAAAGGAGAAACATTTTAAACACATACAATTTTACTAGTTTCAGTGTCATGGTTTGGGTTAAAGACCTTCCTCAAAGGGTCCATGTTCCCCCAAACTCCCAGAAACCACCCAGAGTCCTGGCCCTGGGGGAGACCAAAGCCAAGTATGTTAAAAGCAGAGGTTCCAACAAACCAGCACATCTGGCAAAGAGCCAAACATGTGCAAACCCAACATGGAGTTTTAAAGGACCTTGGAGATTAATTCCCTTGCAGAAGAACAAAAACCAGATGCTTCCCCCTAGAAAAGAGAGCACCGAGGACAACAGCAGGAGAGGTAGCAGGGAAGGCAGTCGGAGCTTCACAAGCGATGCTTACCCACTGTTAACCCCAACAAACTGAAGGTTCTTTTTGGTCCCATTACCTCCTGCATGGAAGTCATAGTCTTTCTTTTTCATTGTGGATTTAAGGCTGGTCGGCGGGGAGCTCTCTAGGTAGATACAATATCACAGGTTAGAAAGATCTTGGAGAAGCAAAAGCAGGGCTTTTCCTTTAAGGGGATACAGGTTACAGGTGTGTGAAAAGGTGGACAGGGACAGAAACCAGATAATTCAAATCAAATGTTTTGAGGACTTTGGGCAGAAGTCTGGCTTTCTGGTGGCTGTCAATAGAATGGTTCCTGTTAATGATGCCCCTCTCTATATGGATGAGTAGAGAGACTGGAACATTCTCCCAGGGAACCACATGGGCACATGTCATTGTTGTCCCTATCTTATGGCTAGGAAATCTGAGACTCAGGATTCCTTGGGGAATGGCAGAGCAGGAATACAACTTAGGTCTATGGACTCTTGGGCCAGCACCCTTCTCCACTCAAGGGCATCTCAGAAGTCCTTTCTAGTTCATGTGCACATTGACACTTGTGATGTGGGGGTAGTGATGACACTGGAGACATGTGAGAAGGGCACAACCTCATGCTGTGCTCAGTGGTATGGGAGGCATTTCCCAAGGGACAAGATGGAAACTAGCGCCAAAATGAGAAGGCAGCCAACCTGTGACCTGTGGCAGGAAGCAGACTTGCATGCTGCCCACTGAGCCAAGCATGGTAATGGCTCCACTCTCCTCAACAGTGAAGAGTGTGAGATCGGTCAGAAGAGGAGGAGCTGCTCTGGCCCATGTGAGCCCCTGCCCCCATGCATGCGCACAGAAAATACTCAGTGAACAATTCCCAATCTCTATATAATGCTCATCCAAAACCAGGCTAGAGAAAACCTCTGATGTGGGAGGGCCAGAAAGGGTTTTTCCTGTTCCAGCAGGAATGCTGGAACCCAGTAAACTGGCAGGGAGGCTGAGGGGAGCACCCAGGGCAGGACCACCCTTGGCCAAGACTTTGCCTTTGTGCGATGAAATGAGAACAGCGCCCCCTCTGGGTAGACCCAGTGCTGCAGGCACATGGTTTGGCAAAGGGAGCATGGGCTGGATTTCAGCTCCTATTTGCCCTCCCTGGCTGGCATCTTTGTGGCTGACACTATCTGTACAGCTGAATGTGGTGGCCCTGCAGTCAGACTCACACCTACACAAGGAGAGTAGAGGTGCGGACCCCATGCTTACACAGGTCAGTTTTTATTCCACTAGGCTCCTGAAGGTGCTAAAATCTTTTTAGAAATCTACTCATGTAACCAAAACCCCCTTTCCCTTGGATTTGTCATATAAAGGAGAAAAGGTTCCCTGCCTTGGGCACCAGTATTTACCGGTTGGAGGGGAGGAGGGCGGGGCTGCAGGCTCCTGTGGGGGAGCCTGGGCTGAGTAGGCAGACAGCAGCTGGTTGAGGGAGCTCAGCAGCTGGCTCTGGATGCTGCTGAGCTTGGAGGCAGGCTGCTTGATGGCGCT
The DNA here is from genome assembly GCF_021218885.2 of Marmota monax. Taxonomy (NCBI): domain Eukaryota; kingdom Metazoa; phylum Chordata; class Mammalia; order Rodentia; family Sciuridae; genus Marmota; species Marmota monax. The sequence continues at coordinate 10,485,288 of NW_026692907.1, read as the reverse complement.
GGCCAGCTCCGGGTACCCATGCTCCAGGCAGCTCCACTGCTCCTGCAGGAGCTCCTGGATCTTTTTCACATATTGCCCAATGGTGGCATCTGTTGGAGAGCTTGGTGGCCTTCCCGGGTGCTCCTTCCCTGGGAGCTCCTCCCTGGACCCTGGGGCAGCCTCTCTGTCACTGCTCCGTGAAGAACCTTGTGCTGCCCTGGCCAGGCTCTCGCCTCCTGCCTGCAGGCCTCCCTCGTGCTCAGAGCCTGCTTCTTCAATCCTGAGTTCAGTGGGGAGGCAGCAATGTAAAGGGGAGGCAAGGACCTTCTCAGGTCCCTGTGGCAGTGAGAGCTGGGGCGGTAGCACAGGCTCTGTCAGTCTCTGACCCGTTCGAGTGTGACCATTTTGCCCCCATAGGAAGCCATTCTCCTCTCCCCCGGCCCCCAGCTTTCAGAGTCTGTGATGCTCAGAAGGTTGACCCCGATGCTCTTGTCACATGACTCCCCTGGGAAGAGCCCACGGGGAGGGTCAGTGTTCACCATGGCATCAGCCTGGCCCTGGGCATCTCTGGACGTCTCTTGGCTAAGCTTTTCTTCCAATTGGGCTACAGTGCACTCTAGCTCTCGAATCCTCTGTTCCCGCGTCTTGATTTCCTCTTCCTGCTGCTGAAGGGCAGCTCGGACCTGGGTCAGATCCTTGGTTCTGCCAGACAATTCACCCTCAAGGGCTGAGACCCGCTCCTTCAGGGTGGAGATGCTGTTGGGGTCCACCAGGGCAAGGTCCAGGCTTTCCTCAGTTACCCGGATGCCGATGCTTCTCACATCCAACTCTATGGGCGGCGGGGGTGGGATCTCACTGATGTTGAGCTCGACTTCCTCCAGAGGGAGCTCATTCTCAGGGATGGGAGATGGCAGAGGTGGGGGGCTGGGTGTTGAGGAGCCAGGTGTGAGAACCGCCCCCCCCCCCTGCTTCTCTGGTTTGGGGTTAGCCTTCCGCACCCTCTAGGAGTGCATTTTGGAATGCGGGAGGAGGCCCTGGGAGAAACATGTGATTTGGAGCCTTCACTTCCCCCACTGCAGGCTCAGCCCCCTCCTGGACTAACTCTGGGAGCCCTGCCACCAGGTCTCCCAAATCGCTGTCAGATGGGTGGTTGCTAGAGGGCTGGAGCTGTGAAAACCTGCAAATCCTTCCACCTGCAAATCCTGGCATTCCAGACGCTGCCGTCCCCCTGCAGAGGAGGGAAGGCAGGAGGTGCTGGAAGACCTGAGCTTAGGTTTGGCCCCTCCGAGGCCCTGTTTTGGGGCAGCGTGGCTGGCATGCTGGAGCTCTCAAAAGCTGGGGCCATCCACTCCCAGAAGTGAGCTCGGCTTCCTCTGGAGCAGCAGCCTCCAGCTGCCTGGAGGCCTCCACCAATAGGGCCTTCCTATGATAGCTCACCTGGCTCCCGCTGGCTGAGGCGTGGGGAGGATCACCTAGCAGCAGTGACTGGGTTTGCTCCTGGGTCCTCAGTGACACCTTCCTTGGCACTGCGGGAGACCAGTTTTGCTGGGGGATAGTAACATGGGGGCGAACCCCACTGTCAGGAAGGCTGAAATTGCGGGGCAACGTGCTAAACTTGGCCTGCTTGGCTCTTCTGTGGATAGGAATCCTTTTGATGGTGTTCCCTTTCTCAAGGTCATCTACATACTTGAGGAAGTCCAGGGCCAAGTGAAAGTCATATGGGATCTCCACAGAGTACGGGTGGCTCCTTGGAGGGTCTTTCTCTTCATTACCCGGAGAGATCTGGTCTTTAGCTGAGAGGGAGGAGGAAGAGGAGGAGGAGGAGGAGGAGGAGGAGGAGGAGGAGTTAACAAAATTTAAAGGGTGATGAAACTTAATATCTGTGATTTCAACTTGACAATGTCACGTGAGATTTCTCCCAGATGTTCTAACCTCTAAATTGTGCTGAGAAGCTCACAGTCCTTTTGGCTGTACTGGGAAACCATCTTATTAAAGCAATGTGTATTTAGCCAGTGCCTGCAAGGGAACAGGTAGAGGGAATGATTTCTAATTTGCAGTATGTCATCTCAGATGCTGGTGTGGAATCTGCCTGCAGACCAGCGAAATGACATTATCTCATACTTTTTTTCCCAGTTGGAGTCATGTAACCATTGAAATGAAGTGGCCAGGAACTGGCACATCAGGGGGACTAATTGGCAATTATGGATATGGAAGGTTTTGAAAGATGAGATATACAATTTACTCAGCATAAAAAAGAAACTTGCATTACTCAAATGGGAACTAGTAAATCTTGCTACACTGGAGGCATCAAGGAGTTGCGCCCTCTACATTATTGAAGCTTCCTCCCATGCCTGAGCCTCCAGTTACAAGAAGATCAGAGAGAACTGGAACAAGTGAGCCTGCATAGCTAATGCTCTTTCCCCCTGAAAACTGCTTAGTGCTTAACAAGTGATCATGCGTAGCTGAATTCCACTTTCAAACACCATGCCCGTAAGGGAATACATTTTTCATAGGTTGGAAAAAAGGCAGGGAGGGAGAAAGGCCAACAAATGTCAAAAGGGACACAGGCCAATATTCTCCAAGAGATATGGACCCTGTGGATCCTGTGGCTTTTAAGGCACCCTGAACTATGGGGGATGCTATGGGGAACTTTACACCAAGGTGCCATTGGGCTCCTTGCAGCATCGACCTACTGGCCCCCACAGAGGCCTCTAAGAACAAGTCAGTCCTTCAACTGTTGGAGTCCCTAGGGACTTCTCTCCAGGCATCCTCTTCTGGTCAGAAGAAGACCAGGTTCTTCCAGCATTCCTCATGTGATACTATTACCTCTGACATTCTGCTGAGCATATTCTGAAAATGCTGAGCTCAAAAGAAGTTCAGAATACAGATTCTGGAGCTCCATCTATTTCTCTGCTCCTAGCCTTGCTGCATCTCATCATCTGTAAAGTGGGATAAATAATAGGTAATATAGCATTATTATGAGACCTAATTAATTAATAATGAATATTAGGTGCCTGACGCAATGCCTAGCACATAATAAACACCTGATACCTGCTCAGTAGTGATTATCTTTGTGGAAGACAAAAATATTGAGAACTGAGGCTCCAGGATGGAAATCAACTCCTGTGATTCACTGTTGCATATTCTGGGTCTACAAGTTCTTTGTGACCGATTCCTTGGCTCTAAGGGGAGGGGGCCCCTGGGTGGAAAAACAGCATAGCAACAAAGCAGCAGTAATTCAGTTCACTTCCCTCAGCCACAATTTATTCAGCTCCCATGGGTCAGTTGCTAAGCTAGGTCTCAAGAGCATGAAGATGAGTCAGGTATAGCTGCCCTGCCCTCCAAGGATTGATGTGATCCAGTAGGAGTACTGCCACACATGCAGTACAGCAGGGTAAGGGGTCCAAATCAGGCTCAAGGTACAGTCTTCTCTGACTTATTTTTCCAGTTTCTCTAAAAACAATTTTCTTAAACATGGAAGCTAATTTTGCCTTGGTAAGAGAGAGTAGAAATCACAAAAGTGACATAGGACTGGGTGTTAAATGAACAAACAGGAATTTATCAGGAGAAGAGGAGGGTGAAAGACATTATACCAGTTTATCTCCAGATGGTACCATCAATTCCTACCCTCTTTAGACAAGCAAGCAAATTCCACATTGAGAGGTGGAGTCTGTTTCTCCATGCCTTTGGATCTGGGCTGATCTGGGACTGCTTTGACCAAAAGAATATGGCAGAAATGATGCTGAGAGAATTCTATGCTGGGTCTCTTAGGATGCCCAGTTGGTGGGAAGTTGGCTGCCATGTAAGTCCAACTTCCCTTAGGCTTTTGTCTGGTGAGGAAGCCCACAGAGGGAGAAGGGTCCTGCAGAGAAAGGAAGAGTGATGTCTCCCCAGCCCTCAATGATTCCAGCCATCCTCGCCCCAGGGTTAGGCAGGAGAAAAACAGTCACCAACTCAGCTGGGCACAGATGACACAGGCTTGTAATCTCAGTGACTCAGGAGGCTGAGGCAGGAGGACTGGAAGTTCAAACCTCAGCAACTCAGCAAGACCCCATCTCAAAATAAAAGTGTAAAGAGGGCTGAGGCTAAATATCAGTGATAAAGTGTGACTGGGTTCAGTCCCCAGTACTGCTAAATAAATAAACACACATAAATAAAATTCACTAGCTGTCATCCAACTTCAACTACAGGAAGGGCCCCAAGTGAGGAGGACTCAGTTGAATCTGCATCAATATTAAATTATGGTGGTAAACCACCAAGTTTCGGGGGGGGTGGTTGTTATCCTCCAATAGATAGCCAGGACAGATATTCTAGATAGACACCAGAATGTGCAAAGACATGAGACATGGAATTGCATTGTGTGCCAGGGCTCTGTAAATGCAGCTCATATGGCCAGAACCTAAAGTGTGGAAGAGAAGAACAAAGAGCAGAAAAAGTAAATTGAAAAGGTAAGCAAGCACCAGGTCATAGAGCAACCTACATACATGCCAATAAGTTTTGATCTTATTCTCTAGGTAACAGGAGTCACTAAGGGTTTTAAACAAGGGAGTGGGAGGCTGGACTTAGCTCAGTAGTAGAGTGTGAGCTCAGCATGCATGAGGCCTAGGATTCATTCCCCAGCATCCCAAGAAAGATTAAACAAGGAGGAGACTAAGTCAGGTGTGATTTCAAAAGGAGCATCTTGCAGAGGACTGTTATTATTATTATTCTGTGCTGCTAGGAGTTGAACCTATGACCTTGTGCATGCTAGGAAAATACTCTGCCCCTGAGTGACACCCCAAGCCCTCTCAGAGAACTGGAAGAAGGATAAAACTAAGGACCAGCTGGGATACTGCTGATGTGGTCAAGGTCAAAGAAACTAAAGGTAATGGAGGGAAAGGGACAAGATGAAAAAATGTGCAAATGATGGTGCTACCTGGGGCACACTGGGGCTTGATTTTCCCTGAGGATGGTGATATATTAGGACTGAGCTCTTCCCATGTGCCTGCCTGATAGCTGCTTCTTCTGGCTAATGCCACATGTGGGCCAGGTGGCTCTCTGTGCTTAGGGAAGTATAGTTGCCTCCAAAAAATGAGACAAAGCCAACTAGACATATGAAGACTGAACTCGTGAACATGGACACAACAGAGCCTGCCAGCCATCATTACTGAGCAGAGCCACAGGCCTGTGGGCAACTATGTCACAAGCACAGCACGGTAGGGAACAGGATTGTGTTGCTGCTGATCTACACCAAGGTTCCTATTGGGTTTTAGAACTTTTGTAGCAGGTGACTGGCCTCCAGATAGATAAGGAGCGAACACTCTTCTAGCATTCCCCAAAAACTCCCTATCACTTCCCATTCACCCACATAGTTTTTCTTATACCAACTATATCTCCCTTCCACCCCAAAGCAGCAGGCTGGCTGCTTCAGTAAATGAGAACAATGTTTCCAATTACACTCAGCTATATTCTTAAGTCCTTTGGTTCACTCAGAAGCCTCCTGGAGTACAAGGACAGGACAAATCAGAGAGGAGACATTTGTCTCAAGTGGAAAGCAGATTTATGACCCAGAAAGCAAAGACCTCTCCTAAAGGAGAGTCTGCATTATTTACCTTTATTGCCTCTGCACTGATTTTCCCAGAGGCCTCTGGGAGCAGGTTCAGAACACAAATGCAATAATAACATCAAGTAAGAAACAGCAGGTTCAGAGGCAGAATCTTCCACAGGGAGGCAAGGGGAACCAAAGGAGACAGAGAGTAAGCAGTTATCATGGATGAGAGGGTTAATAGGTACTTTCTTAAACCCATCCTCATGTGCATGCATGCGTGTGCACGCATGTGCGCGTGTGCACACGCACACACATAGTCTCACTCGTGATCCATCACGCTGCCCTGTCTGCCACTTGCCACTCTTCAGCCCTTTTCTTTTTCCCAGTGCAGGCAGAATGTTGGACCTCCATGATGGAGCTTGAGCTGATAGGCAGGGAGACCCAGCCTCACCACATGCTCCACTCCTGTTAATTCTACCTGGTGACAGGTATGCAGGAGCTCACAATTCCAGGCATGGGGCCAGGACAAGAATTAATTAGGAGAACTGTCTGTACTGCAAATGACATTTGGATCAGATAAGCCGAGCATAGCTAGGCTGGCTGGATTTGAATTCTGGCTGTCATCTCCTACCTGTGAGACTCTAGGCAAAGTATTTCATTTCTCTATGCCTCAATTTATCCATATATAAAGAGGAGATAATAATTCTTAGAGTTGTTGCAATATTAAGGCTCATGGCACAGAGTAGGTAATCAATGAGCATTCTAAAGGTGGTGGAGTGGCAGGGATGGGGGGGGCTTGGCTCTGAATAGGTGGGGGAGGATTTGCTAAAGATTCTCTCCCTAACTCTGTGAGGACTACAGCCTCAGGAGGGAATGAGAGCCCAAGGAAATAATTCTGGAGAAAAAGGAAAAATAAGTTTGGGGAAAAAGAAAAAAGTAAGATACAGGAGGCTCGAAGCTATCAGGAACTGTCTTTTTCTGAAAGCAAAGCCAAGGAGTAGATGCCTTGGAAGGACCTAAAACACAGCCATCAGCCTCAGAGTCACACACAGATGGGAGGAAGAGGGCTGGGAAGGGACAAGGTAAGGAGGGAGTACCACAGAATCATCTGGAGGGACAAAAGAAAGTTCAGCAGGTGACTAAACCAATTAGAGTCACTGAAAGTGAGAAAGAAACATTCAAAAGTCTGTAATCAGTGTCTGGAGGAAATGGGAAAAACAGAAACAGGAGAGAAAAATGGCTAAAAATAAAGCCAGAAAGAACAGGAATTAAGTCAGCCTCTTCAAAAGGCCAAGACAGCCAGGGAGGCTTTCCTGCTTGGCCTTTACTCTGAGACGCTGTGCATGCAGGGAGGGGCACCTCTTGGGAGCTGCTGTGGGTAATCCTGTGGAAATGGTGATGCTGAGGATGCTGAGCAGGGAACAACGAGGCCAGGTGGCAGGACGACAGGCCCCCAGGCGCTAAGGTGTTAGCTGGTGCTCTCTGGGACCACTTCCAGTGATGCACCGCAAAGACAGCTCTCTGGGGAGAAAGGTAGGCCCTTGAAATATATGGCAATGCATCTGGAAAAAGGCAACAGGCAGGGCTGCAGCTGATGTCTGCTCCCTAAGTCCTGGGCCAAAAAGGGGCATGTGATGCAACGGGGATTACAGGCTCTCCTATTTCTAACACCGGGTGATCTGGAAAAAGAATTTCATCCGAAGTCAAAAGATCAGGGTCCAGACTATGACCTTCAGCAAGTTTCTTAGGAGGGGAAGAGGGAAATATTTATGGAGACATCCACTGTGCTTGATAGTTGTTATTCAACAACTTTACATGCATTAGCACATTCAGTTCTTTACCAATCCTAGGAAATAGTATTCATACCTGTTTATCTAGGGGGTATGGTAGACAGTTTGCAGAAACAGCCACAATATTACCCCAGCCTTGGTACTACCCAACAACTACCCTGACCACAGGGTGAGCCTGTGGCTGGCATTGGCCAGGAGGGCAGTGGCAAATGAGGCATACACAGAGATGAGCATTGGTTGTACATTGAGATCTGTCTCTTCTTGTTGTGTTTGAACACTTCTGCCACCATGTGTGAATGGGCTCCAGCTAGCTTCCTGGATGATGAGCAACAGTTGAGCAAGCCGGCCAACACCAACCATCACTGACAGCCCAGGTGACATGCTCAACCATCAGACATGTGAATGAGGCCATTCCAAACTGTCCAACCCAGCCAAGCCACCCAGAGGACCATGTGAATGGGCCTAGGCAGCTCAGATCAGGATAACAAGCCTGCCAACCCAAAGAATCTTTTGACAACAACTGGCTTTAAATCACAAAAATTTTAGTGGTTCACTAAGTGGCAAAGCTACCTCACCTACAAGGGGACTGAGGCTCAGAGACATTAAATGACTTGTAGAGTCACAAAGCTGTGAATGGAGACACTTTTGCCACATGCCTCTTGACTTCAAATTCCCCATCTATAAAAGAAAGGTAATGAAGGAGGGTATACTGCTCCCTTCCTGATGCTTGGATGAGATGAGAAGATGCTCTGAAAATTACACAGGTCCAATATTTTGTATTTTATGATTTCATTTTCATTCTCTATTCTTCTGTAGTTCACACCTGAAATACATGATTTGGGCTTCCCTACACTGCCTGTTAGGGAACGTCTCCTACAGGCCTCCCATAGGCTATTTGCAGGATTTATGGTAACTATCCCATTCCAACCCAAGTGTCCCTTTAAACAAGGGAATAGAAAACCCCCTGCCTACCATCTGTCTTTTCCATCTTAGGGAATGCGACTCTCTGCCTCTCAGGCACTCTTCATTCACTCAGTCTGAAAGAAAGAAGGGTAGAGGGTGGAGAGTTCCTTCAAAATTAAGAGTTGAGAAGGGGCTGTGGCTGTGGTTCAGTGGTAGAGCACATGCCTGGCATGTGTGAGGCACTGGGTTAGATTCTGAGCACCACGTATAAATAAATAAAGATCTATCAACAACTAAAAAAATAAAAATAAAAGAGTTGAGGAAACACAGCATCAAAGAAAGTAACACCCATCTCTGCCTTTCTCCCAGAGTTCACAGACCCCTGAGGAAGGACAGAAAGAACCTGAACACATTCGTAGAGCCCAGTTCTGGTGTGTCTTTGTGGATTGTGAGCGATGGTTGACAGTGAAGGTGCACTTGGTCCAACCCCCTAGTTTGAGAGATAAGAAAACTGAGGCTGAGGAGAAAAAGGTCTGTCCAAGGTCTCTCAGGCTATTAATGAAGGAGCTGGAACCAGACCCAAGACTTCTCACAACCAGCACAGTGCTCATTCCATAAAATCAACAGCTGACATTTACCTACCCATAACCTGGTAAGAGACTTCCAATGCATTTTGTGAAAAGGTTAGAATAAGAACACCCATCGATGACCTGCAACACCCCAATCAAATACAAGACAAAGATGAGATAATTGTAAGTACTGACACTTATGGGTGATTTCTTACTGTGGGCAGAACAGAGGAAGTTCAACCCAGGTGGTCAGAAGATATCAGTATTTATCCAAGTAGAACATCGCCTGGCTGAATTAGTGTCCCTTGAGGTTTGGCCATAAATTCTCCCAGAAGTTTTAATCCATTCCCAGGACTGACTCTTAAAATGGTAAACAACCTCCATCCTGCCCCCATGACAATGAATCACCCAGGAAATTGGCTTTTTATGATTATAACTCCACACACATCAAATAATGAATTATCCGTGATACCACAGCAGTGAAAGCAGGGCTGTTTTCGGAATTCCCAATTGCTTAACGACGACATCCAGACCAGAAAGGTGGACTGCTGATGAGGGAAGGGCTGGCAGAACTGAGAGGAAGAGAGATCCATGAAGAGGGTGGAAAACAGGGAACCAATAAGTAACCAGAGAAGAAAAATATCAGACCTGTCAAGAGAGAAATGCTGTTATAGTTTGGATGTGAGGGTCCCCCAAAAGCTCATGTGTGAGACAACGCAAGAAGGTTCAGCAGAAAAATGGTTGGGTTAGGAAAGCCTTAACCCAATCAGTGAATCAATCCCCTAATGGGGATTAACCATGGTAACTGGAGGCAGGCAGGTGGGGTGTGGCTGTAGGAGATGGGTCACTAGGACATGCCTTTGGGATACATATTTTGTTTCTGAATAGTGGAGCTCTCTCTCTCTCTCTCTCTCTCTCTCTCTCTCTCTCTCTCTCTCTCTCTCCCCCTCTCTCACTCTCTCCCTCTCCCCCTCCCCCCCCTCTCTCCCTCTCCCCCTCCCCGCCTCAGTGCTGGGGATTAGATCCAGGCCTCATACATGCAGTCAGATACTCTACCACTGATCTATACCCCTCAGACCTGCTGATGGGATTACTAGCTGCTGATGCGATCCTCTAGTGTTTACCAACCTTGATGGAAATTTACACTCCTCAGAATTAAAACTCTTATAAAACAACTGTAAAACAGACAGACTCAACACTGAACCACAAAGGAAGCTATGAGGGAATGAAATCAAAAGCATTAATATAATCTTATCCATGATGCTGTCTTTGCTGGAATTTAGTAGCTGCTCACAGGGTGATTATTCCTAACCACTGCAGAACAGGCACTTTTGAATTTTGAATACTTTTTTGACATCAGAGAATGGTAAGGATTTCTCTCTTAAAACCAATAGAAACCTTCCTTCCCCCCAGTGTCAACAGAAGCTGTTGGTATTGGCAGTGGGGAGATAATGACCTAGATGGTGCTGACAGTAAGCTCCTTTCTCCACCTCTCCAAGTTGAAACACAATTCACTTGTCCCTGAGAACATGTGGATGCAATCTATTGAAACATTTTGAGCTTTGCTAGCAAATTGTTGAGAAATTAACATGCAATTACCTGATGCAAAACTCCTAAGTCCCCCAGCAAAATGTGCTAGGTCCCTTAAGATGAAGGGGGTTGGGGTCTGCTCAACAAATCCTCTTCTTTATTCCTACACTCTATCCCCAGGCCTAGAGCCTTATAATTGGAGGCCTCTGGGTTGGGTGCAGTGGTGCATGCCTGTAGTCCCAGCAGCTAAGAGGCTGAGGCAGGAGGATTGTGAGTTCAAAGCCAGCCTCAGCAGTTTAGTGAGGCCCTAAGTAACTCAGTGAGACCCTATTTCTAAATGAAATATTTTAAAAAGGGCTGGGGATATGGCTCAGTGGTTATGCCTCTCTGGGTTCAACCCCCCAATATAAAAAAAATTTAAAAAAAGTGGAGGCCTCTGTGTTCAGAGCACAGCCCAGGTGCACCAGGGGCAGAAGACTAGTGAGTTTTAATTGTAATCTGTTTGTAATCTAATTCCAAATTTGGGTATGGCTGCCCTACAGTAGGTCTCTCCAGAATAAGAATAGACTCTTCTAGAAAGAAAAGCAAATGTCATACTCTGTTATTCTGGAATTTGTGTTCTAATTCAGGAAATTTGAATTTTAAAAGGTGTATATGTTCAAGAGACAGTTAGAGCAAGTTTCAAAATTAAGTCCAGACAAGGAGTGGAGCCAGGGGCACTCTAGCCCTGAGCTACATCTCCAGCCCTTTGTATTTGGGGACAAGGTCTCCCTGAATTGCCCAGGCTGGGTTCTGACTTGCAATCTCCCTGCCTCAACCTCCGCCGAGTAGTTGGCATTGCAGGTTTGTGCTGCAAGGCAAGAGAGATTTCTAAAGACACTAAGCAATTTCTCCCATCTTTCATTCCATATCCCCCCCTGACCCATCTGGACTAGCAGTTCTGAGTGAACTGGGCCCTTCTCTCTACCTGATTCTCCTTGGGTCCCACATTTGCAAAGCCCTTCTTCCCATCCTCATCTAGGAATTCTTTACACTTCTCAGCTGTAGCCTCCACCAGGAAGTTGTCTCTGGGCCCCAAGTTTAAGATAAAACAGCCCTTTTCATTCTCTTTAAAATCAGCTACATTGGCCAGGCATGGCAGCGCACATCTGTAATCACAGTGGCTCTGAGGCTGAGACTGGAGTATCGTGAGTTCAAAGCCAGCCTCAGCAAAAGCGAGGCTCTAAGCAACTCAGTGAGACCCTCTCATTAAATAAATACAAAATAGGGCTGGGGATGTGGCTCAGTGGCTGAGTACCCCTGAGTTCAATTCCTGGTACTTCCCCCACACACACACAAAAAAAATTAGCTACATTGTAGAGTCATACTGATGAGGCTGGAAGATTGACAGTCTCTTAGGGACAGCAGTATACTGGATGGAGCTTTTTCAATTTTCTTGACAAGCTGCTGAGAGCCACGGCGGAGTCTGTATGGCCCCTGGCATTTTGCCAACAGTATTGATTGACAGGCGAGGCATTACTATCCGCCTTTGCTGCAACTTTTGAGTTCTCGCACTATTTTGGAGTTCTCGTGGGGATTTCCGGGGATTCCCCGAGAGTTCCCATTGGTTGGGGAAGTGCAGGAGGAGGGATTTCTGGGAGAGATATTTCCGGCTGGGGGTTCCTGGACTAGCTGCGTGGTGTTCGGGAGGATTCCCCGGGAGCTGTGTGAAGTGTTTTCCTGCAGTTCAAAAATAAAGTTTGTTCCTGCTTCAGTGGCTCGTGATTTGTGCCCAGCCAGACTGCGGCAACAAGCAATTAAAAAAGTAGATCTTTGAAATTGGAAAGTCCAAACTCTTTCCTGTATTCCCAATCTGATTTCTCTACATCCCACATGGAAAAAAAAAACAACAACAACAACAACTAAATATATAAGGTGTTTTGGAGAGAGCTTAGCTCATCATGTGTGTAAATCATTCCATACTGAGTGATGTTTGTATTCATGTACAAAATATAAGGGATGACCCTGAGTTGGATTTAACAAGAAATACACAAGTGCTGGGCACAGTGGTGCATCTGTGTAATCCCAGAGATGCAGGAGGCTGAGGCAGGAAGAGAGCAAGTTAGAGGCCAGCCTCAGCAAATTAGAGAGGCCCTAAGCAACTTAAAGAGATGTGTGTCAAAATAAAAAAATAAAAATGGGATGGGGATGTAGTTCAGTGGTATAGGCCCACTGGGTTCAATCCCCAGTACCACCAAAATGATGAAATTTTTAAAAAGAAAAAAAAGGAGGGCTGGGATTGTGGCTCAGTGGCAGAGTGGGTTCATTCCTCAGCACCACATAAAAATAAATATATAAGAAAGAAATGTATCATGTCCATCTACAACTAAAAAAATATTAAAAGAAAAAGAAAAAAGAAAGCGAAAAGCAGGATACCATGGGAGTGGCCCTGAGCCACTTGAGGACGGAAATAAGAAGATGTTTTCTGTATCTGTCATTGTCACTACCTTTTCCTACACACCTTGCTTTACTGAGCTCTGGATGAAGTGGCAGAACAGCCTAAAGGGACAAGGAGGAATGGGATCTGCCTCAACAAATGGAATGGATTGAGGCCTGCACCACCCCTGCTATTAGAAATTCATATTCAGGGAATGCTGTAGGAGTGGGTTACGGTGACTTGACACCCAAGGATCCCAAAGGGGATGTCACATTGAGTAGGTGGGTGTTGGGGCTATGGAGGGGACCCCCAACCACAGTATGTGGCTAAAGTTGTGTGCCTCATTGGCCCAGGACATGCTGGCAGAGTCACCTCTTCCTTCTGCATTCCTTTGTTTATCTGAATATCTTAAATATATTTCAATATATTTTTCATGTTGCACTAATAGATTTCTTTTCCAGGCATAGGTTCTCTCTTTTGGTACATAGATTGTGGTCAAATGGCAATGGACTTCTCTGCCACACGACCAGCGTGGGCTTCATGAAAGAAGGTTTTGTTCATAAAAAATTGCTAGTGAGTTTTAAATTAAGGAGACATACTCTCATTACCTTTAATATCAGCTCTGAGATGGCTTCTCCTAGCTCCCGCCTCCAGCCACCTAATGCAGTGGTGAGGTTTACAGAACAGACTAGTGATAGAAGGAGAGCACACCAGGGAGTGAGCTTTTATTGGGGAACAAAAAAATTCCAGAGAAATTCCCATCCAATGAAGGTTAAGGGGGGGCAGCATCCCAAGGTCAAGGATGATGATTGTGTCTTCAGGTCAGTGGCCAGGCACGCCTCTGCATGGACAAGCCCTTGGACCTGGGAAAGGGTGGAGAAGGCTTTTAACACAGCTGTATCTAAGCTCCTGTCACCCAGCCAGGGAGGTAACTCAAATCACCTGCAAGGATGGCCTCCCACAGACTTCTTAAGTATGTTGTAATTCTTGCTGGAGAGGTTTCTCAATCAACTTTTGTAGTACAGGGGAGTACAATCTTCCAAACCAAGCAAGAAGAAAAAGGAGAACGATAAAAAAAAAAAAAAAAAAAACCAAAACAATATCTCCTTCTTTTCTAGTGCATTAAGCTGTTTCTGTTTTAAGATTATATAGTCTGTAAGTAATGACAGAGGGTTTGATTTGTTTGGTTGGTTTCCTGTTCTTGGGGGTTAACCTCAGGGGTGCTCTACCACTGAACTGACATCTCCAGTTCTTTTTATTTTGAGGCAGGATCTCATAAGTATTTGATAGCTGGCCTCAAACTTGCCATCCTTCTGAGTGTCCAGTCTCTGGGATGCAGGCCTGCGCTGCCACACCTGGCTAGTAAGGACAGTTTTGCAGCCACCTACTAATTATAATTTTCATTCAGTCCTGTCCGAGAGTGCCTTGGAAGAATTTCTAGAACAATGTTCAATAATATTTGTAATGTCAGGCATTATCTTACACCTGACATTATCAGAAATGCTGCACTTTAGCATTAAATTCATCCTGCCTTGGATTTAGAGAATTATTTCCTGTGGGCTAGCCTGCGCCACCTGTTGATCTTCAAGGGTATCACACTCACCAGAGATGGCCTTTTGGAATTTATAAGGATAATTTATAATTTAAAATATTTTGTTATTTAATAATATGTTGTTGTGAACAGAATGTGTTTACTCAAAATTCATGTGTTGAAGCTCTAATATTGACATATTTGGAGGCTGGGTTTGGGAGGTAATTAGGTTTAGATCAGGTCATGAGTGATATGATTAGAGTCCTTAGAAGAGGAAGAGAGGACACACTGAAGTGAGCCTGGGGGAGCCCGAGGTAGGAAGGCAGCTGTGTGTGTGCAGGGCAGATGTGAGTTCCCCTACACTGAGCTTTTTTTTTTTTTTTACTTTAAAATGTTTTCATATCTAATTACAAGTAAAATTGGTCTGTAGTTGTCTTTATTAGGTTCCCAGAGGAGTGACATGTTGATTTTGTAAAATGCATTCAGATAGTTCCTTTATTGCTGTATTGTTTGGAATAGTTTAACATGCAGCAAAATATCTACTCTTTGACTATTTAAAGAGTTGCCTGTAAAATTACATCAGACTAGGGTTTTTGAGGAGAATTTTAACATTTTCTTTCATATTCTTTAGGCTTTATATTTTTTTCTATACTAATTTTATTAATACATGTGTTTATAGAAGATCATGCATGCGAGGGCTTTCAAATTTATTAAAATAATACATAACAGTCTCAAGTATATTTATATTAACTCTACATATGGAGAAATTTTCCCTTTATTATTTCTAATTTTATGTTTTTGCTCTCTCCTTTTTCTTCTTCCCCCTTTCTTTCTTAGGCTAGTTACCAATCCCCATCTTGTTCAGTGATGCAGATTTTATATTTACAAATTAAATTTTCATAGTTTCTTAATCATTAACTTCTGAGCTATAACACTATTGCATTCTTTCTTCTACTCTTGGGGAGATTTATTTCTTTCTTTAATTGGTGGTACCAGGGATTGACGGAACAAGAGGTACTTAACCCCTGAAGCATATCTCCAGCCCTTTTTAAAAAAAAAAAAAATTGAGACAGGCTGTTGCTAAATTGCTTAGGGTCTCATTCAGTTGTTGAGACTGGCCTCCAGTGGTGATCCTCTTGCCTAAGCCTCTGGAGTTGCTGGGATTACAGGCATTTACCACCAAGTGTGGTTCATAATTTATTGTGGTTTTTTTTGTTTGTTTGGTACTGGGGATAGAACTCAGAGGCGCTTGACCACTGAGCTACATCTCCAGTCCTTTTTAATATTTTATTTAGAGACAGAGTTGCTGAGGGCCTCGCTAAATTGTTAAGGTTGACCTTGAACTCATGAACCTTGGTCCTCAGAGTCCTGAGCCTCTGGTATTACAGATGTGCACTACATCACCAGGCTGGGTTTGTTTATTTATTTATTTATTTATTTATTACTTCTTCAAATAGGTGAGTTGTTTTTTTTTTCATTTTTTGGGGGGGAGGGGGAAAATTGTTTTGGGTTTTTGTTTTTCCACTTTTGCTTTTTTCTAGTGCAGTTCATGACTTTCTCTGGGGTAGCAGCTATGGGCTCAACTGCGCCATCTGTTGACCTTCTGGGACAGCATGCCCACTGGAGATGACCTTTTAAAACTTGACTACTTTTCAAGGTATTTTGGAAACTATGTTCAAAAGACTAGAGAATCCTGAGCAACATGGGAACATGCAGATACTGGGCATGGAGACATCAAAGAGGCAGAAGACACCATATGGGAAATCCCTAGAGGAGGGGAAAATGAGCCACACAGTCTAGCAGGAGGGTGTGAGAACAGCTTCTTATATTGTATTTAGAACAAATGCTAGCCAGGTACCATGGCTCATGCCTGTAGTCTAAGCACATGGGAGGCTGAGGCAGGAGGATCACAAATTCAAAGTCAATCATCAATCTCAGCAATTTAGCAAGCCCCTGAGCAACTTAGGGAGACCCTGTCTCAAAATAAAAAATGAAAAGTGATGGGGATGTGGGGCTGGGGATATAACAGTTGGTGGAATACATACCTTGCATGCACAAGGCCCTGGGTTCAATCCCCAGCACCACCAACAACAACAACAAAAAAAAAAAGAGGGCCAGAGATATGATTAAGTGCTCATGGGTTCAATTCCTTTTACATGAAATAAATAAACAAATAATAAAGAACAAATGCTGCCATGCATAATTGCACAAACCTGTAATCCTAGCAACCTGGGAGTCTGAGGCAGGAGAATTGCACATTTCCGGACAGCCTGGAAAACTTAGCAACAACCCATCTCAAAATTAAAAATAAAATGGACTGGGAACTTAGTTCATTCATGAAGCACCCCTTTCAATCGCTACTACCACATATGTAAAGAAAAAAAATGCTTCCCCTCAATATGTGTGGCTGACCAACACTTTCATCAATACAATTTTATGAGTTTTCTTGAACAGCCATGTCAAATTACCACACACTGTGTGGCTTAAGACCATACAACTTACTCTCATAGTTCTAGGTCTTTGTCTCCACTAGCTTCTGGCTACAGCTTTCCCCTGCATTGTGAGTGCTTCATTCCAATTCTGCTTCTATCCTCAGGTGGCCTCCAAGTGTCTCTCCTCTGAAAGTCTTTTATATGAATTTGTCATTGGACTTAACTTCATCTGGATAATCTAGGGTCATTCATTCTGAGATCCTTTATTATATCTGCAAAGACCCTTTTTCAAATGAGATCACATTCACGGTGAATGTGAAATAAGATGTGGACACATCTTTTTAAAGGCCACCATTCAACCTGCTGTATCAGTAAAAATGAATTAATAGGAAAATAAAATAAAAATCAGACACCAAAGAAGCCCACAGATTGTAGGCCTTTGGCACTGAGCCCTTAACTTCAGGGATCTGACTCAACTCCAGGTAGATGGTGCACCAGTGGTATCTCCTAGAGAATTGCTTGGTGGGAGGGGGAATGACTTCTACACATCAGAGTGCTCTATGTTAACTGTGTAGGTTTTGAATAGGCTCTTGGGAGAGGAAATACTGAAGGAGGAATTGGTTTCAGGGGGACCCCTGTGTTGAGCTCTTGATGTTGGTTTGGGACATGCTGCATTTGACCTAGTCAGAGGGAAGTGTTCAAATGGAAGTGAGACTGAACAGGGGTGGTGTGGTAGATTCATAGCTTTTCATCCAGGTGTGAATGTCAATCTCTGTCAATCCTGGTTCCAGCACGTATTGGCCATGTGGCTTTGAGCCTTATAGGGTAATGGGGAGAATTAATACAGGGGGAACGGCACCTTGGAATTGGTGAGAGCCCTCAATCTGAGGACCTAGCACAAAATTGGCCCATGCTTTGAAGAGCCAACTGACACTTTTCTGGACTTCCTATGAAGGTGGGTGCCATCACCATGGACCTCCCTCCCTTCTCCCTGGCCTACCTTCAGGAGCCTGGAGGCATTCAAGGAGACTGGAGTGATTTTGAGGGGGAGTGGGTAATGGGGATTGAACCAGGGTGTTACACCACTGAGCTACATCCTCAGTCCTTTTTTACATTCTTTATTTTGAGACAGGATCTTGTGAGATTGACCATGAATCACTATCCTCCTGCCTCAGCCTTCTGCATCATTGGGATAAAGGCATACACCACTGCCCTGGCTAGGACTGAAGGGATTCTGATGTTGTGAGTCTCACAGGGTATGTGGTGCTGCCCAGTCACCCCTCTACCCAACAAGACAGTAGACTTCCCTAGAGTAGAGGCCCAGGAACTCTCTCCAGGCCTTCCCCAAGCATGGAAGTGGGATGGAGGCCAAAGGTAGAGACAGAGAGGATGTCAGGGATCCTGTGGAACACCAGCTAGTCTCCCTGGGGCTCAAGGTCCATCTCTCTCCAGGATGGGGGTGGTGGTAAAGAAACTGATCTAAACTACAGTGTAGAGAATATCTTCCTTAGGGGCAATTGAGGAAATGTGGGGTTCAAACATCTGTGCTCTTTGCAGAGGCCCTTTTCTTTCTAGAAATGCAGAGCATATGGGCATTCCAACATCTCAACAGTTCCAGTCTTAAACACTCTCCCTCCTTGTCCTCTCTGTCCAGTGGCCACCCAGCAGGACCTGCAGGTCAGTAACTGACTTAATGCTGGGTCCCTGAAGCAGCTTTGTTCTTCCACCAGTGTTTGCCCCCTGCTTTAAGGTGCTCCTTCCCCAGCCTGGGGTACTGAGAAGGGAACAAGAAGTGCTCTGGTGCATGACTGTGGGGTGTAGTCTCCAAGCCTGATCAGCTGGCCTGAAATCCCAAACCTGCTCTTTACTAGGCAGGTGGCCTCAGATGAGTTACTCAACCTCTCTGTGCTTGAATTTCTTCATATAGAAAACAGAAATAACATCAGTACTTATTTTATAAGGTTATTGTGAGAAGTACATGGCTCTGTATGTAGTCATTAGAATCAATGCCTGGGCAGTTCTAAGTACAGTTGTCCTTGGTGTTGGAGGGGTCTTGGTTCTAAGAATCCCTGAGGAAAACAAAATCTGTGGATGCTCAAGTGCCTAATATAAAATGGCAGGGTTGGCATCTCACTGTTTATAGCAGATTAATTCACAAGAGCTAAACTGTGGAAACAGCCTAGATGCCCTTCAGTAGATGAACGGATAAAGAAACTGTGATGTATATTCACAATGGAATATTGTGTGGCTTTAAAGAATGAAATTATGGCATTTACAGGTAAATGGATGGAATTAGAGAATATCATGCGGAGTGAAATAAGCCAATCATAAAGAACCAAAGGCCAAATGTTTTCTCTAAGTGGATGCTGATCCACAATGGGCATGGGGCAAGGGAAGAAAGGAGGAACTATGGATTGAGCACAGGGAAAGGAGCAGAGGGGGAGGGGAGGGTGAGTGAAGGAGGATGGTAGAATGATATGGACATAATTACCCCTGTGTATGGGAATGAATGCACAAATTGTATAACTCTACATCATTTATAACCAGAGAAATGAAAAGTTGTGTTTGTGTAAAAAAATGAATAAATTAATAAAAATTTGTTTTTAAAAAAATGTCAGGGCTGGGATGTGGCTCAGTAGTGGTTCACCATTTGTCTTACATGTTTGAAGCCCTGGGATCAACCCCCAACACCAGAAAAGAAAGACAAATGAACAAAGGCATACTATTTGCATATAACCCCCACATACCCTCCTGGACACTTTCTTAATTTATTTATTTTGAAGTGTTGGAGATTGAACCTCTCATATACTTTGTATTTATTCATTCATTTTTTGGCACCAAGGATTGAGTCCAGGGGCTCTTAACCACTGAGAGATACAGGATCTTGTTAGTTGCTTGAGTTGCTTAGTGCCTCGCTGAGTTGCTTAGGCTGACTTTGAACTCATGATCCTCTTGTCTCAGCCTCCTAGACCTCTGGGATTACAGGCATGTGCCACCGCACCAGGCTCCCATATATTTTAAATTGTCTCTACATTACTTATACCTAATGCAATGTAAATGCTATGTAAGTAGTTATTTTACTGTATTGTGGAGGGACTCATGAGAAGGAAAAAAGCCTATTTGTTTAGTACACATAAAGTACATTTTTCTAAACATTTGTCAATTCACAGTTGGTTGAATACACAGATGTGAAGCCCTCAGATGTGGAGGGCTGATGGACCTGGGGAAGTCAAGCTGCTAAGCACATGGCCAGGTCTAGGGAAACAGAAAGCTCTCTGAGGAGCTCTGCCCTGAGCCAAGCACTGTGCTGAGTGCTCTAGCTAATTAAATGCTTGCAAGAACAGAGGAGGAACTGCCATCCCAGTTTTTAGATCAAGAACCTGAATGGCCAAGTGGACCAACTGGGATCCAACCCCTGAGACATCTGAGTAGACACCAGGCCTTGGTTGGCTTCCGCAGGCTGCATACCCAGAGGAGGCATGGGAAAGACACTCACTTAGGGCAGTTACTGAAGGCAAGGGAGGTATGCATTGGAGCCTTCATGGAGCAAGGGTTGCCCTGGTCACATCAGGAAGTAGTTTCTCACCACTGCTCTGATCTGGGCATCTGCTCCAGTCTTTCCATCTGAGGAGTTCCTTGTGGCCCTCAGCCCACTTGGCTGACCCTGGCACCAGTAGCTTCTGAGATCCACATGTTACAACCTGGACACCAGAAGTGGGCTGAAGCCCTCTTCTAAATCCCAGCTCCTAAGTTTCTGATTGGCACAGGTAGTGTCTGGTACCTGTTTTCTGGGGGCCAGAGGCCAAGTTAGTTCTCTTACAGGAACATGGCAGCTAACTGGTGCTGTCCTGGGATGAGGAATGGGTCTAGGAAGGGAGCTTTCCAGGCCAGGGGAACTTGGTAGGTAGTCCAGGAGGCAGCTACTCCATAAGCTTATTCTTTGCTCTTGATCTGATGCCCACTCCTAGTTCCATCTTGCTCCTACCTTCAATTTGTCTTGACCTCTACTCATGCAAATTCAGCTTCTGTCCTCATGTCTCTTGCACTCTGTGGTTGCACTCTCTGACAATAATCCACCACTATTGCCTGAAACTCTACATGTTTTTGTATTCAAAATGCTCAGATAATTCAATGGCTTTGCACAGATTTCCACACCAAGTCATATTAAACTCACTGATTGGTTTAAGGACTGGCTGCCTTAGGCATCCCAGTTTATATTCAGGCATCTTCCAGGTGACCCCTTTCTGCAGGTCTTTGGGCTGAGTTCTTCCACTGTGGATATGAAAAGGGGCTGGTACCAGGAGGAGACATCCACCATACCTAGCTTTGCCATGATGTTCCTTCCAAAAGGCTTTCCTAACCTTATCTATGCTGAAGTCCACTTATGGTATAGCATTAGACCCTTAAGATTGCCACAGGGTTCTGAGGATATTTGTTCAACTCAACAGAGTTCCAAATGTACAGTGTCTTAAAAAGTTAGAGTATTATTCCATGCTCAAATATCAAATAGGGAATGAGTAGTCCAGAGCAGATTGGATGGCGACGAGGCTGCTTCAGACTCACTGTTCCATCATCCCTCAGGTGTGGACCTCATGTTAATGGATCAAGCTGTCTGGATACCACATTCCAGCCAATGGGAGGGGGAACATGCATCCCCTTCACTTTAAATTCAGGAGCCAGAGTTTGCACCCTTTGCCTTGCTAACAGCTCATTAGCCAGAACTTAGTTGCTTGGCCACACCAAACTCAAGGGGGGCTGGGAAATGGTGTCTGTCCCCTGGGTGGTTAGGTGCCCAGCTAAAATTTGGGAGTTATGTTACTAAGGAGGAAAAGAACACAGATATATTGAACAATGATACCACCATTCTCCTGTCACCCATTTCTGATGCCTCTACATGGGTATGTCACCCCATCTTGGCATGCCCAGTTCTTGATTCCTTTCCTGAAGGGCTCTGTCTTCATCCCCACCCAAATTGCTCTATGCCCAGTGTCTCATAAGAAACTTCCAACTTATCACTTTGCTTCCAGTCTCTGCCTGTGATCATCGGAAGAAGCAAATCTGATCAGATGGCCCCCATTATTCAGAAATTTTTCATTGGCTCCCACTGCCCAAAGCAATTTGCTCCCCCCTCCCCACTGTACTGGGCTTAAGCTCAAGGCTACTGTACCTCCAAGCTACACCTCCTGTAGTTTCTGATGATTGGTCTCCAAACATTGGGGTTCACTTATTCAATTGTTGATTCATTTGCTGATATGCAGTAGGCTCTCTGAAAGGTGCAGAAGAATCACCTGTGATCTAGAGACACGTCGCTTCCATGGGACAAAAACCAGGATGATGGAAGAGCAGGATATTGGGCTCAGGAGTTCAAGGGAGGTGGGTTCCACCAGCTGTGTGATCTTGGGTACTTTACCCCATGCACCTTACCTTTTGGGGCCTCAGTTTCCTCTAGCAAATTGGTGGCAGCTATATATCAACCTCAGAAGGTCATCGTGGAGTTTAATGATTTTGGCAACAGGTTTGTTTTAATTGTCGTCGTTGTCATCGTCATCAATGTGCTCACCATACTGAGACCTTTATTTAAGAAACCTGGGTCTAAAAGGGCTACTTCACAGGCTGGCTCAGTGGAATGGGCCAGTTTGCAGAGTGGATCAATATCAGAGAGGTATTTCCAATTTAACTACGAGAGATGACTCTGTAAAGTTTGCTCCTTCATCCAGTTGCTCAGAGCTGAGGGTTTCCCAGGCGTCTGGCTCCAAGCACTGTATTGCCTTATTTAAATCTACAACAGCCTTGTTGATTTTTTCTTGCTACCACCATATGGTGTTATAGTTAAAGCTTTGTCCCGGGGTTTCATAAACTGACTTCCAGACCACTCACGTATAATCGAATCAAGACTTTATTGAAGCACACCGATGACGACTGACCAGTAAAGTTGTTCCCTAATCAGCCCAGAACAATTGCAAGGCACTCTGTGTAAGCCTGAAAATCACAAAAGTGATGTTCAGAGGTCTAGCCAATACAAGCAATCCAGGTTACAGAAGTGGGAGAGTGCAGTCAAGTGGGAAGCCTAACCAATCACAGTTAGCCCAATCAGCCCAGTTAGAGAAACAGAGCCCCGTTACCCTAGTTATAGAAACAATGCCCCATTAGGTAGTTCCATGTTCTTAAAGGTTTCTATAGCAAAAGGAAAAGAACATCTTGTCCCAGTCATGACCCTTGTATTTGGCATGGTTGTTTTACAGAATGGAGTCAAAAAACGATTGGAGTCACTTTTGCTTTTACTATCACAGTGGTTCCTTGGATTCTGCTGGCCATCGAGGCACATTTCAGGACCAGAAGTTAAACATTACCTTATCAGTCAGGCTGCTGTCGCAGGCCAGGTGGGCCAGGAGCAGGCACCTCAGGTCGGCATTGCCAAGGTGACAGGCCAGCATGAGAACCCACAATCCATTGTGGTACTGCAGGTTGACCTCTGCCTGGCAGCTCAGTAGAACTTGGACCATGTCCTCCTGGTCATGGTTGACCCCCAGGATCAGGGCGGTCTGGCCCCCCTGCACACAGGGCAACGGGGATATGGTGAGGCTGTTGCCGGTACCTGGATGCTCGGCAGGGACTCCTCAAGAAAATGACCATTCCTTCCAACGTGGCTTTCCTTCTCTGTCTGGCAGAATTCTACTTCCCCAGGGTGCTAGTCATGTACTCCATCCGCTCTAAAGGCTTTCCAACCAGCCACCACCACCCAGGTGGGATACATCACACTGGGCATCACAGCTTATGAATCTCTTCTGTTCTCAAGGACTATACAGTTGTTGGCAGGGACTGTCATCTTTGTCTCTGTCTCCACAGCACCTAGCACCCAGCACTGATACATGTGGAGCCATGGGGGACATAAAGGTTGAGTGCTTCAGCAGCCTGCCTTCCTATCACCGCCCTGGCCCTGCCTTCCCCAGGAAGCCTTGGTCTGCTCCACGCCTCTGGCCTTTTTAGATTAATGATACCCAGAAACCTTTGTTTCAAGAAATCTCATGTCCCTGTGGCTATTTCTAATATGTAGCTGTTGACATCTCTGTGATCACGGGTGGACACAGCAAGAGAATCAGAATGAGAGTCCCATCTCCATCTCTGCCAGCCACCAACATGGGATCCTGGCTGCCTCACTGCCTTCCCTGAATCCTACCTTTGTTTACAAATGAATGGCCTTTCTGTGTGTATCTCACAGGACTTTTGTGGGAATCACATAAGATAAAGGATGTAATTAGAGTAACGTGTGGTGGTAATTTTTCTGATTAAAAATGAACAATGTCTTATTTCCCATAGATATCCTTGTACATACTATTTAAAATTTTTTTATGTGTTCTTTTTAGTTTCTCATGACAGTAGAGCATATTTTGACATATTATACATATAAGGAGTATAACTTTCCATTATTGTGGTTGTACATGACGGGGAGTTACACTGGTTGTGTATTTATATGTGAAGGAAGGAAAGTTATGTCTGATTCATTTTACACTTTCCCATTCCCATCTTCCTTGTATACACTATTTATATGTTGATATTTTCCTATAGTCCTCTTACAATAATTTATTATATATGTATTTTAATATTTTATTTTTTTATATATTGGTGGACACAATATCCTTAATTTATTTCTATGGGATGCTGAGGATTGAACTCAGTACGTCATGCATGCTAGGTGTGTGCTCTACCACTGAGCCACAACCCCAGCCTGAATTGATTATATTTTGCCCCTGTGGTTCTCCTGCGTTCCAGGCAGGTCAGCGCTTTCTCTCTGATGGGATACTGGGCTTTGTAAGATGGCAAGAATCAGGCCAAGACTGTGTTTTCCTTGCTTTCTGATTCCTTGTGGCTCTGAATCCCATGTCTAAAAAGTGCTGAGGATGAGTTTGCTGCTGTGCTGGCTGATTACAACTCCAATCTGCAGTCCCTGTGCATTCTGCTGCCCTATTCAGTGCCCTGGGGCTTTGAAAAAAAAAAAGGGGGCTTGAAATCAGAAAAATCCAGGCTCTGCCACTTAGGATCCACATGAATGTGTGCAATTTATCCTCCATATCTCTCCCTGATCAGGGAAGACAGGAATGACCAGCATTCTTGGTCTGGTGGACTTGTGGTGAGAATGGGGTCCTCAGCAAGCCCTAGGCAGGTGTTACCTGTCAGGGTCTTCATTCGGGTTGGAGATGGTGTATGGTAATTGCCCAGTTCATGGTGTGCATTACTACATATTCTGGTCCCCCATTTCTCTGAAACCCAGACACATCTTTCCAGAGAAGCCTGTATGAATTTTCGGTGTGTTTTACTCAGCCCCAAGGTAATGGTTGTTCACTGGATGAACCCAACTGTGAGTCTCCATCCAGACCACTCTCCCCAATTGTTAGTTAATTCAAATGGCATTTGCAGCTTGCCCTCCCTTCTGCCCCTCTGCTTGACTCTGGGTCCCTTCTTCCCTCACCGTCTTTGTGGTCCAGATCAATACACTCCACACACAATTCAGTGGTCATTTACAGAGTCCTACTGGTCTCCAGGCTCTGCACTGACCATAGAGATACAAAGACAAAAAAGTACCTTATTCCTAGGAGACTTTCCACTCCATTCCATTTTACATGGACTCTCCACCTGTCCTCATATTCAGAGGTCCCATAGTAGCCGCAGGGGACAGCTGCAGCTATGAATTCCCATCCCTTGTTGGGGGAGCTGGGGAAAAACTCTTTCTCTCCTAGAGCACAGGTGTTTCCTCTGGAATAAGAATAGTTTGGCCTTGATCACTACTGAGCATCCCTCTTGCAAGAGGCCAGGTTACAGAAAAATTCACATTTACGGGAAGAATATTATTTAAAATGAAAATAGCTATAGGGAGTCTTGTGGAATAGGAGTTATAAGTGAGTGAAAATACTTTGAAAATCAGAAAGTGATCTACAAATCTCTGTGTGTGGCTATAAGGAGGATGGATATTGGATGGACAAAGTGTACAAAGTGGCTTTGCCATCAGGTAAGGTCCCTGTCTGCAGTTGCGTTCGGGAAATGTGGAACAGTGCCTCTGAGAATATTGTTGGAAGTCAGTTTTCCATGGGGTTTCTTACCTTTCTGCATATCTAGACTCAATATTACCTGCTTATTCTCTTTTTTTCTTTTTTCTTTTTCTGGTACTAGGGATTGAACCCATGAGCTCAGGAGCATTCTGCCGTTGAGCTACATCCCCAATCCTTTTCCTTATTTTATTTTGAGACTCTCACTAAGTTATCCAGGCTGGCCTCAGATTGTCATGCCCCTGCCTCACTCAGTTTCCTGAGTTGCTGGGATGACAGGCATGTGCACCCAGTTTAGGGTGTTTGTATAGCAAATAGCCCTGGAACATAGAGGTGGTATCTTCTCATAAAACAGGGTCAGACTCTCCTACTGCCCATTACAAGACATAAAAGGCTGAGACAGGATGATCTCAAATTTGAGGTCAGCCTCCTCAACTTCACAAGACCCTGTCTCAAAATAAAAAAGAAGAAAGGACTGAGAGGGGCTAGGGTTGTGGCTCATTGGTAGAGCACTTGCCTTGCACATGTGGGGCACTGGGTTTGATCCTCAGCATCACATAAATAAATAAAATAAAGATTGTGTGCATCTAAAACTAAAAATAAAAAAAGAAGAAAGAGCTGGTATGTGGCTTAGTGGTTAAGCATCCCCTGGGTCAATGCCTGGTACAAAGAAAAAAAAAAAGATGAAATCCCAGGTACTTCACAGTTCTTGACACTTATGCCATCATCTATGCTCACTCCAAAAAGACAGGAAAGGGGCTGGGGTTGTGCTCAGTGGTAGAGTGCTGGCCTAGTGCGTGCAAGGCCCTGGGTTCGATCCTTAGCACAACATAAAGATAAATAAATAAAACAAAGCTATTGTGCCCAAGTACAACTAAAAATGCAAGTGACATTTCCAGGGATCCTCACTGTTCTATGCAGAACATTGTCCAACTCAAACCCTACTAGGAAAGACCACATCCCTCCCTGTGTTCTCAAGAAGAGGATTCCAGGCCCCAAGACTCTGATTGTCTTGAATATCTTTGCTGTTCACAAGATCTCTCTTGCTGTGAACTCCAAACAACTTCCATCTAATCACCCTATGAAAAGTTCAGAACACCAATTTTGGGTCACTTTACACATTTATCAGAGTTGCTTGGTGTAAGAGACAGGCTGCTTGAAAAGAGCATAGGGGTCCTGAAATTGCAGGTCATGGGCTCAGAGACCATTATAATGAAGCTGGAGGCTGGCACCATGGCCCAGGCCTGTAAACCCTGTAGCTTAGGAGACTGAGACAGGAGGATGCAGTTTAAAGCCAGTTTCAGCAATTTAGCTAAGCCCTAAGCAACTGGGTGAGACCCTGTCTCTAAATAAAACACAAAAAAGGGCTGGGGATGTGACTCCGTGCTTAAGCAACCTGGGTTCAATCTCTGGTAAAGAAGAAGGAGGAGGAGGAGGAAGAAAGGAGAAGAAGAAGAAATTCTCCACATATTTAGGTGTTTATGTTCAACAAGAAGGGTAGGAATTCTCCAAATATTTTAGGTGCTTAGTTTCTTGTTAGAATCCATGAGCCTTAAGCTGCTCTTTCTTCACAACACCAACCTCCGAGAGACACTGGAAAATGGTTTTCTTTTTGGTCACCTTAAAGCTGAATAATCTAGCCAGATTGGGTTTCTTTTTGCCCTAATCACCTGCAATGCCCTTCCTGCTGCAGGTTGCTAGATTTCAATAAGAAAGTCATCCTCAGTCCCTGCCTGAAGTAAGTCAGAACCCTTAGTTGCATCAGCAAAGGTGTGGAAAGATTGGAGGTTCTGGAGAGTGGACATGGGATACTCCTGTGAGGCCAGCGAGAGGATAAAACTGCTTCCAGGTCCCCCTGGATCGCCATGTCTGGAAGCTGCTGTGGCGAGAAAACCCAGAGAAAAGAGAGCATCCCTAGAGGGATCCAGCTGCCCCCTCAGCTGGGACACAGGGAGACACTGGGAGGCCACATTGTGGTTTTTGAAACATCTCCTTTCTTATACTATTGTTTTTCAAATTTTCTAAACAAATGAAACTTTTTGTACCAGATTTCCCCTCCAATTTTAGAGTTTATTTATACTTATCTATTAAAGTGAACCAGAATAATGAGACTATGTGTAGAGGGGGGAGAGCAAATTTGATACAAGGGCTTACTAAATAGATTAAGTTGCTTAGGTCCTCACTGAGTTGCTGAGGCCACAGTTGAACTTGCAATCCTCATGTCTCTGCCTCCCAAATCACTGAGATTACAGATGTGGGCCACTACAACTGGACAAACTACTCTTTTTGTTCTATTCAGGCCCTAAACTGGTTGGAGAAGGCTCAACCACTCTATGGAAGGCAATAGAAGTCCACTGCTTTAAAGGATACTCTCATCCAAAAACACCCTCCAAGATGACACATCAAATTAACTCTCTCACAATATCATGGAACCTTGAGCAGAGTCCCTTAGGAATGGCCTTAGCTTAGGTAAGCATGTAAGTCTTATGTATTCTTATATTCAACCCCATTCAATCCCTGCCCCTCTAGTATGCACAGTTGCAGGGCAGCCCTGATCACTTCTTCTACCTCCCCAGAACCCCAGAGCAGATAGCTGGAGACCTGGCCTTGGCCATCCCTCCACCCAGGGATCCTATATACCCTAAGATACTAATCAGGTGGTTTGTCAGGCACTTGGGGCAATGTCCAAACACAGCATAGTTGAGGAGCCCTCCATGATTTCACTTCCATGGAAGTCTCCAGCAGTAGGTTAACTCTTGTCTCACAAAACACAGCCCAGGACAAGCTGAGCTCTCTCACTATAGGCCTTTGTGAGCACTATGCCTGAGCACTGAGGGTAGTTCTCCAGGCATAGCATGGACCACCATCATCAGTATCATTGGGAGACAAGTATATGTATGCCCTACTTTGGAACAACTGGGTCAGGACCTCTAGAGTGGGACCCAGAAATCTGTGTTCTGATGATCACCTGAGTACATTAGGTCCCCATTGCCCTTTCTACTTCCAGTCTGTGGCCATTCACAATTTCCAGGTTCTTTTTGAGAAATCCAAGTGGACATCAATTTTAGAAGAAGATAGGAACATAGGTAAACCCTAATCATGGCCTTACTAGTGGAGGTATGTCACACTGGAGAGCAAGCATCACATTGAGTCGGCAACTATATCAATATTTATTAGCATCAGAAATAACATACAGCCCCCATCTATCCTGAAAGCCCAGCAAGCTAATCACTCTGCTTGTTTAAGGCAGAAGGTTTTTGATTTTTTTTTTAATTTCAAGTACTGGGCATTGAACCTAGGGGTCCTATATGCTAAGCAAGATCTCTACCACTGAGCTACACCATAAGCCTTTTTTTTTTTTTTTTTTTTTTTTTGAGATAGGGTGTCACTAGTTGTTTAGGTTAACCTTGAACTTGTGATCCCTTGATTTAGCTCCAAGTAGCTGGAGCCTGTGCCACCACACCTGGCAGGACAGTGATTCATAGCCTCTGCTGTGCTTTAAAATCACCTGGGGATATTTTAAATTCCCATGCCCAGGCTACAACCCAGACTACTCAAATGGGAACTAGAGAGAGGAAGAGATGAAGAATTTTTGTTTTATTTTCTTTAAGCTCCTCAGAGGATTCTCAGGAGCAGCCAGAGTTGGAAATAACTGTTTTAGAGCCTCCCATAAACATTTGGCTTAAAGGATTCAGTCCCAGGCAATTACAATAATATTTTATATCCAATCAGGTATGAGGAGGGGGCGCCTATGGAGAAGACATGCAGAACTGAGGGTGCCAGTTCAAGCATCTTCACAGGGTAGAGTGGAGTCCAGACAGGGGCCACAAATCCCCACAAACTTCTCCAAGGACCTCCAGCTGGGGTGTCATCCCCAGCTGCAGCCACAGAGGCTTCATACAGCCGCGCGGGGGCGCACGAGAGGCGCTGCGATTCTGGGTCTCTGGAATCTAACCCTCCAGCTGGAGAACAAAAAGTGCTTTTAGCTGAGTCCTCAATGGGAACTGGAAAGGAGGGGAGAGGGAGGGCAGCACACACGTGCAATAAATGTACAGTGAGAGGAGAAAAGAATGGCCCCGGAGCCCCGGGGGTAATGAGAGGCTTCTCCACCGCCCCTGCCGCCAAGCCTCATGATGTTGGCGACCCCCCGCGCCCCCAGCCAGGACTTTAACAGACCTTATAGCAAGGTGGACATGATCTTCATACTTGTGGGGTTCCATTGCCTTTCAGTCTCCATTTTTCCATTAGCCATTCGGATCCGTTTGTCGGGCCCTTGACACTGAGCACTAGAATACAAACGTGAGGCTTCAGGGCTTGGGCATGGATTTCAGTCCTCAGGTGTCCCCATCCCTACCCTTCTCTTGTCCCCTTCCAAGAATTGAAAGAACTTTTTTATTTTATTGTGTATTTAAAGCAATTATAGGTGCACTGAGAAGGAGGAGGAGGAGAGAGAGAAGGATGAGGAGGGGGAGAGGAGGAGAGGGAGAAAGAGAAGAAGACTGGGGATGCAGCTCATTGGTAAAGTGCCTCAGGGTTCGATCCCCAATACTAACAACTGAACAGTAATTAAAACTGATCTTTAAAATCCGGAGACTCCTGCAGGGTTTGGTGGGGCATGGCTGTAATCCCTGAGACTCCAGAGGTTGAGCCAGGAAAATCAAAGCCAACCTCAGCAACAGCCAGGCGAAGAACAGCTCTGTGAGACCCTGTCTTGAAAACACAAAATAGGGCTGGGGACTTGGCTCAGTGGTCGAGTGCCCCTGAGTTCAATCCCCAGTACCACCACCACCATCACCCAAAAAAAAACCCAAAATAGAGACTCAATTCCGTGTTTGGTGGCCCATGCCTGTCCCTTCATGTCTTGAGAGGCAGAGGAGGTAGGCTCACATCTTCCAGGCCAGCCTCAGCAACTTAGTGAGGCCATGAGAAACTTGGCAAAAGTCCCTGTCTCAAAATAAAAGGCTTGGGGATGTGTCTTAGTTGTAAAGGGTCCCTGGGTTCAATTCCCAATGCTCCCCTCTAAAAAAACTAAAAACACATAGGAGGTACAACACAATTATTTCATGCCTTAAATAATACATTTCAGGTTGACCATGTGTCAACTTCAAGA
The DNA here is from genome assembly GCF_021218885.2 of Marmota monax. NCBI lineage: Eukaryota > Metazoa > Chordata > Mammalia > Rodentia > Sciuridae > Marmota > Marmota monax. Next base: position 10,454,460 of record NW_026692907.1, on the reverse strand, counting down.
GATACAAAACTGAATAAGACCCATTTCCTGGGCTCAGCTTGCTGAGTCATCTGGGGAGGCAGATGAGGAAATAGTGACTGCAGGAGAGGAAGACAATGCTATTCCTACAAAGAAGCAGGACTAGGGAGCATGGAGCTAGGAAAGCCACCTGCAGAGGCTGCAGAGCAGTAGGAGTTAACCAGGTGGCCAGAGAAGTGATGGGGGTGTGCTTCCACATGGTGTCCCTGGAAAACAGCAGCATTTGAGAAGAGCAGGTTCCACAAACCACCCAAAGTCATATGTGCCTCCAGCATGAGATGTGAGAAGCAGGTCCTCATGAGGAGCCTGCAGTTCACCCCTGGCATGACAGGGTCACTGAGGTGTCTTCATGTGGGGAGTTTCCGTCAGAATTGCCCCTTAAAGCAATGAAGGTTTGGCCTTCATAGCATTGTATTGTGGTTGTTGTTTGGGGATGGTTATTTTTTATTTATTGATTTTGTTGCTGGGAATTACACCCAGGGTTGTGGGCACGATAGGCAAGCCTTCTACCACTCTACCACTGATCTACACCCTCAGCCCTAATGGTATAATTTTTTTCCTGAGAGTGTGTTCCATAAACAGTTCCCATTAAGGTCCTGGATAGGGGCAGGTGCACATTTAGACATCAGAATCTCACCTAGCATGATGGCACACTCCTGTAATTCCAGCAACTCTGGAAGCTGAGGCAGGAGGATTGCCAGTTCAAGGCCAGGATCAGAAATTTGTAGGAACCTTTTTTCAAACTAAATAAATTAAAAGGGGGCTGCAGCTCAGTAGTAAAGTTCCCCTGAGTTTAATCCCCAGTACCAAAAATTAGAATCTGCATTTTAACCTACTTCCTCAGGTGATTCTTCATTGACAGTATACACACAAACACACACAAACACCAAATTATTAAAGAACCTCAGATTTAGCAACTGGAAAAGCAGAGGAAACCCTGCATCTAATAATTGAAGAACCAGAAGTCTACAGAAAATGTCACATCATCATGACCAGAAGATGGTGCAGATTTTCCATTTACCTGATTTCATGTGTTGCTATAAAGATGGAAATCTTGTTCAAAAGACATTGCTTGATCTCCCTGCCTAAATACAGCAGAGGGACCCCAGACATTGTGATGACAGACAAGAAACTGGAAAGGCTGTGGGTGTCTGGGTGTGCTGGGGATTCAATTCAGGTCTACCTGAGTGCTAAACACATATCCTGCCCCTAAGCTGCACCCCAGCCCCAGAAAGACTCTTTCATAACAGGTGGGAACAGCCATTCATCTCCACAGAAGCCTCTTGTTTAGAGAAAGATTACCTCATAAAGACCTGTCCTCTAGGCTACAATACTACTAAGCCCCAAAGGAAATTTCTAATCATCTTCTACTTAGGCTGCAGAGTCTGGGTGAGAAGAGGTGGGACTCCATAGAATTTCTGGCCTCCAGCCCTGGAAATAGAAGAGGCTTCTAGACCCAGGGCAAGTTCAGATGGCTCCACAGAGTCCCTAGTGATCCCTCCCCACCAGTTTTTCCTAGTTCCTATTTGAGTCCTGACATCCATAGGGCTGGAAGCAGAGCCACCACCTTGGCACCAATGCTGAGGAAGAGGTAAGTAGTTGTGGGTGTGCAGCAGCCATATCTGTGCAAAATGCCTTGTTCCTCTACACTCAGCACCCTCTCTTTTTTGTGGAGCTAGGGATCAAACCCATGGCCTTGTTCATGTGAGGCAAGCACTGACCAGCTGAGCTATATCCCCAGCCCTTTTTGTTTTGTTGGTTTGTTTGTTTGGTACTAGGGATTGAAGACAGGGGCACTTAACCAATGAGCTACATCCCCAGCCCTTTTCTTTATATTTTATTTTGAGACAGGGCCTAGCTAAATTGCTAAATTGCTGAGACTGACCTTGAACTCATAATTTTCATACTTTAGGCTTCTGAACTGCTGGGATTACAGGTGTGGACCACTGCACCTGGCTCAGAGCCCTCTTGTGAATTCCAAAAACTCTTATCCAGATTTCCCTCCCACGTTCCCTCTCCCTATCCCGCTAAGAATCAGCCTCCTTATATCAAAGAAAACATTTGGCATTTGGTTTTGGGGGATTGGCTAACTTCACTTAGCATTATCTTCTCTAATTCTATCCTTTTACCTGAAAATTCCATGGTTTTATTGTTTTACTGCTCAGTAATATTCCATTGTGTATATATGCCACATGTTTTTTATTCATTCATCTATTAAAGAGCATCTAGGTTGGTTCTACAATTTAGCTATTGTGAATTGTGCTGCTATAAACATTGTGAGTCTGTGTTTCTGTAGTATGCTGTTTTCCAGTCTTTTGGGTATAGACCAAAGATTAGGATAGCTGGATTATATAGTGGTTCCATTCCAAGTTTTCCAAGGAATCTCCATACTGCTTTCCATATTGACTGCACCATTTTGCAGTCCCACCAACAGTGTAGGAGTGTACCTTTTCCCCCACATCCTCATCAACACTTATTATTGTTTGTATGCATAATACCTACCATTCTGACTGAAGAGAGATGGAATCTTACAGTGGTTTTGATTTATATTTCTCTAATTGCTAGTGATGATGAACATTTTTTCAAGTGTTTCTTGATTGATTGAACATCATCTTCTGAGAAGTGTCCCTTCTGAACCTTGGCCCATATATTGATTGGGCTATTTATTTATTTATTTTTGGTATCTAGCTTTTTGAGTTCTTTATATACCCCGGTGATTGGTGCTCTATCTGATGTATGAGGGGTAAATATTTGCTCCCAAGATGTAGGCTGTCTATTCCCCTCACAGATTGTTTCTTTTGCTGAGAAGAAACTTTTTAGATTGAGTCCATTATTGGAGACCAACCTTGCATGTGACTGAGTCACACTCCCCAGCTGGGTACTGAGGTTCTCAGTCACAGAAATGTGGCAGAGCTATCACCACCCTTCCTTGGAGGGATTGTGTCTAGTGCATGGGTGTGTCTTGCTACAGCCCCATGGATGAAGCTACACTCACCTATTACTTTGTAATATAATCCCTTGCCCTGTTTAGGATAGAATCTTCCATGGAAGTGCCTGGTGTGTCCCCTTCTCTTACTTTGCCCTTGGGTGTGGCCTACCCAGATGTCAGTCAACCTGCTGACAGTGGACATTAAGAAGATAGACTCAGCCCTCTGAAACCTGGCCCCTTGCCTCATTTGAATAGCTTCTCCTCAATGAAAGTGGTCAGCTTATGCTCTCTGTCTCTCTCTTCCTTCTGCCCCTTAAGGTCAGAGGAGGCATCACAGCTACCCCAAAGAAAAAGGTATTTGTGTCTCCTGTGTGGTTATTTTGCACAGCCCAGTTAGTCCAGTTTATGTGGAGTGACCCCTGAACCTTTTAGTCATGAGAACAAAAACCTAGAAGTCCATCCCATTTATTGCTTCTTGATTTTTGTTCTTATGCCACAGGAGTCTTATTAAGAAAGTTGGGGCTTAATCCCATATGAAGGAGATTAGGGCCTACTTTGTCTTCTATTAGACATAGGGTCTCTGGTTGTATTCCTAAGTCCTCAATCTATTATGAGTTGAGTTTTCTTGCATGGTGAGAGATAGGGCTTTAATTTCATTTTGTTGCATATGGATTTCCAGTTTTCCCAGCACCATTTGTAGAAAAGCCTGTCTTTTTCTCCAATGCATGTTCTTGGCACTTTTGCCTACTATAAGATAATTGTAGTTTTGTGGGGTAGTTTCTGTGTCCTCTCTTCTGTACCATTGATCTACCAGTCTGTTTTGGTGACAGTACCATCCTGTTCTTGTTACTATTGCTCTGTGCTATCCTTTAAGGTCTGAGATAGTGATGCCACCTGCTTCACTCTGGGGATGGAGGCCTGTTTGCCTGATGGAAATGGCAGGGATCTGTGGATTGGGGCTTCTGTAGTGTATGATGTGCAGGAATTTCCAACTTATATTTTTTCCTGTTAACACATAATTGAAATCATATAAACAAAAAGCATGCATTCAAAAAAATACAATAAAATAAAATGTACTGTTTTGGGGCTGGAGTTGTGGCTCAATGGTAGAGAGTTTGCTTAGCATGTGTGAGGGTCTTGGTTCCATCCTGAGCTCCACATATAAATAAAGGTTTTGTGTGCAACTACAAGTAAAACATAAATAAATATTACAAATAAATAAATAAAATGTACTAATCTTCATGAAGATACTATGTAAGCTAGAACCAGCCACCACATCTGGTTTATGGCTCAGTTCTCCAACTCCCAGGTCACTTCATGCTATAAATCTCTTTAGAGCTTTTAATCCTAAATCTTGGCTAAACTCTTCAGGTTTAACCTGTTGTCCTCAAAAATCCTGAGTAGTGGTTTACCTGTGTGTGTGTGTTCATTACTACAGTAATGAGTTACGTGCTTTCCTTGAAATTGAAGTGAGAGGCACCTCTCCATGCAACTCCAGTTATAAAATCACAGGCAACTCTGCTACAAACAACAGCAAAAGAAATGCAAGAACCATGCCAGCACAAACAGACATTTCCACATGTGAAGCAAATCAAATGCCATTTCTTGCAGCCAAAGATCTTTATGCCAAATATTCAGCTGTGGGCTGGGGATGCCACTCAGCAGTAGAGTCCTTACTTGTCTAGCATATGTGAGGCCCAGGGTTAAATTTCCAGTCCTGCAAAAAGTTTAAATTAAATTTTAAAAGGGTTAGGCTCAGTGTCAAAGCTTTTGTCTACCATGCCATGAGGTCCTGGATTCAATGCTCAGCACATCAACAACAACAAAACAAAACAAAACAACAACCAAAAAAGAAAGAAAGAAAAGAACAGATAAATAATTGGAGTTTGTATGTCGACAGATAATTGAGGTTGGCTTGTCTGATCACAGAGCTGGGAAAATTGTGAATTCACAAGCAGGTTAAACAGTTGGGGAGTCCTCAGCTCCAGACTAGATGTGCAACTCAAAGATCCAGAAAAACAGAATAATGTGTCCCCATCCTGTCAGGTTGGCTTCACTGTACTGATAATTTCAGGGGAAACATGAAGAAGCAAAAGGAAAACATAAGAGGGGGAAACCCTGGACTCTTCCTAGGGATGCAATATATACAAAACCAAAGCATTTCCTGTTTTTTTTTTTTTTTGTTGTTGTTGTTGTTGTTGTTGTTGCTGTTGTTGTTTTGGGTACTTGGGATTGGACCTAGGGGCATTCAAACACTGAGCTCCATCTCTAGACATTTTTGTATTTTATTTAGAGAAAGGGTCTCGCAAAATTGCTTAGTGCCTCGCTATTGCTGAGGCTGGCTTGGAAATCTTGGTCCTCCTGTGTTAGCCTTCTTAGCCACTGGAATTGCAGGTCATGTTCCACCAGGCCCAGCTGGCCTAGAACTATTGACCTTCCTGAGCCATTGGAATTGCAGACCTGTGTCACCGTGCCTGGCAAAATCAAATATTTCAATGGACAAAATATTCAAAAATCTGTTGCCAAAAGCTCACTCCTTGTTCCTGTTGATGCCAATCCAATAACAAAGACACAGTTTTGAGAAAAAGGGAAAAAAAAGTTTGATTGCTTTACCAGCAAAGGAGAAACACAGGGGGATGCTGTCCCAAAGGCTGTGCTTCTGCCCATCAGCAGGAACAAGAGAATTTTACAGAAGGTATTCAGAGAAAAGGAGATTAGGGAGGAGAGATCATGAACGAAATGAGAGGTTAGGGAAGAGAAGATCAGAGAAGTTCAAGGAAAAGAAGATCAGGGTGAGAACATCAGGAAGAAGTTTAGGGAAAAGAAGATCAGGGAGGAGAAGATCAGGGAGATGAAGACTGGGGAAAAGAAAAATTGTTTCAAAGCCATAAGGGATATAGTCAAAGCACCAAGTGAACCCCTGTTACAAAACTATTCAGAGCCTTTCCTTCTGGAGGGGTCAGTGTGTCCCACAGACAGCACACTGCAATTTGAAGACCTCTGCTCTAAGGAGCCATCACCCCAATGGCAGCCTACCCCCCAGCCAGCTGGCTGTATGAGAGGTGTACCATAAACAGGCTGATTAAAGCTGAGAGGCTGCCTTAATCTTTGTAGAGGGGCTGAGGGGAAGCCAGACCAGTTGGGGGTTATTTCAGTGATCAGAGGGAAGATGGGCTTGCACAGAGTTGGTGCATAGGAGAGGGATGGAAGTGGATATAGGAATGGATGAACTGTGGGATTAAAGAAGATAGAAATCCTGAGTGGGCTGAGCAGTTAGGCACTGGGAGGTGCTTTTGAAATTATTATTTTTATTTTATTGATACCGGAGAAAGGCCCAAGGGGCACTTTACCACTGAGCTGCATCCCCTGGCCCATTTATTTATTTACTTATCTATCTATCTATCTATCTATCTATCTATCTATCTATCTATTTTGAGACAGGGTCTCACTAAATCCCTAGGCTGGCCTAAAATTCATCATCTTCCTGCCTCAGCCTCCGGAGTCCCTGGGACTGCAGTGTGCAGCCACGTGAACAGGTACCTTTGCGGAGACACATGTCTGCAGGCAGGATAGGTGGGTTGGAGATCTCAGTGGCAGGCTTAGGGAGAGACTCTAGGGAGGGGCCTTGGCTGGGATGGGATTCCAGGGAGGGGAGGAATGCAGGTAAAGAGGGGGTTGGACCTAAAATCTCAAAATCCTCAGGAGGGGAGGAGCCAAGGAAGAGGTGAGCAGTGAAATAGCCTTGGCTGAGACAGTCTCCCACCTTTGTTCACTGAGCAGTGCTGCTGCAGTGATCTCCTCCCAGGTAAGCCTGGCCCAGGAGCAGGCTCCACAGTTGTGCCATCTCAAGTCTTGCCTTGCTTCATTCCATATGGGTTGTGGGGTGCTAGGAAACAGCATTTTTAAAATCTCAAATTTCACAGTGGGGGTAGTTAACTAGCAGGAAGAAAATGAAGCATGTGAAGAGATTTATACAGTTCCTATCTGAAAAAAGTTGGCATGGTGGGGGGAGAGAACTTAATACTGTCTTTTTCAGGAGCAGTGTAATAGCCAGAGCTGTGGAGCAGGTGCCTGATTTTCCATCTTCTCCATTGCCCACTGGGGAACTTGAACTCTTTTTTTTTTTCCACTGAGAATTGAACCGAGGAGCACCCGACTATCCCCAAACCTGTTTTATATTTAATTTAGAGACAGGGTTTCCCTGAGCTGCTTAGTACCTCGCTATTGCTGAGGCTGATTTTGAACTCTCCATCCTCCTGCCTCAGTTTTCTATGCCTCTGGGATTAAAGGCATGTGACACTGTGCCAGGCTCCTGTCTTTTTAAGGAAACATAAGTAGACAAGTAACTGCTCTTTTCCCTGTTGATAAGATGGTGATTTCCTGCACAGTCAATCTTAAATCTTGACTTCAATATCATGGACTTGACTTCTAGGTAGAGACTGCTGCACACATCGTGTAGACCACATCTGCTCTGTGAAACTGGTCTGTTCCTGGCAGAGGCACCCAAGTGGGTGATTAGCTGAGGCTTGGCCAAGGGTTTGGGGACTGGACAGTGGCGGGCAGGTCTGCAGGGTTTGGGGAGTCCACTGTGGGGGAAGAGTATCTTAGAGTGAATCAGGTGAAGTGACCCTTACAATCTCAGGAGTTCTAGATTAGAACTTTAGTGCCTAGCTCCATGGCACACACTGTAATCCCTGTGATTTGGAAGGCTGAAGCAAGGGAATCAAAAGTTTGAGGCCAGCTTCAGACATTTAGTTTGATCCTGTCTCAAAAAATGAAAAGGGGCCATTCGCGGTGGCGCAAGCCTGTAATTCCAGCATCTGGGGAAGCTGAGACAGGAGAATGGCAAGTTCAAAGCCAGCCTCAGCAAAGGTGAGGCATTAAGCAAATGGGTGAGACCCTGTCTCTAAATCAAATACAAAATAGTGCTGGGGATGTCACTCAGCTGTCTAGTGCCCCTGAGTTCAATCCCTTGGTACAAAAAAAAAAAGGTTGGGAGGGGTTCACTGAGGATGTGTCTCAGTTATGGAGCTCTCCCCCAAGGATCAATGCCAACCTCCTAGCCAAAATAAATAAAAGGAGTTTAGCTTGGGGCTGGGATTGTGACTCAGAGGGAGAGAGCTTGCCTGGCTTTCTTGAGGCACTGAGTTCAATCCTTAGACTTTAGCACCACATAAAGATATTCTGTCCACCTATAAAAACTCAGTTTAGATACCAAGTTTATAATGATTAAATATAAATTCCAGTTTAATTAATGAAAATAAATGTGATCAGTGATCAATTTCCCACTCAAGATCCTAGCTTCTCTGGGTGGAGAGTCCCTAGGAAAGCAAGGTAAAACAGGCTGAGCAAAATTTCTGGTTAGCATTATAGACCTAAGTGAAGCTGAGACAGGAGGCATGGGTTAGCATTATAGACCTAAGTAACTGAAAAACTGAGCTTTATTTTTAAGCTCATTTTCTTAGTAACTATGCAATAGGAGGCAGTATCCTTAGGAAGAAGTGAGACTGTTGAGTAATTCACAGGCCTGGGGCCTTAGGGCTGGGTGGGTAGGTGAATTCTCCCTAGTCTTTTTTTTAGATGTTGATAAACCTTTATTTTCATTTATTTATTTATATGCAGTGTTGAGAATGGAAGCCAAGGTCCAAGGCTGTACTGGTTGCAGGCCAGGGCTCCACTGCTGAGCCACAAGCCTGGCCCCTTCCCTAGTTTTAGGAATGGGAGAAGAAAACATTTGTGTTTTCTTGGCTTATGGCCTCCCTCTTTTCATAGGTTTATTAGCTATCTGCAATAAGTCATTAAGGTAAATGACTTAAAAAGAGGCCTTTTTTTTTTCTGACAGTATTAATGAACTTTCCACTCCAAGTTGGGGGTAGGAGCTCAGAGGGTCAGGCTCTGTATTTGAGGCCCTCCATTGCATCCCCAGTGTCTCACAAAACACTAAATTCCACTTCATTTAGTATAGGCTCTGGCCTCCTTAGCCACCCAGTTTGGTGGGCTATTACTTATGGGGTGCAGGGTAAGAGAATAAGGTAGAGTGCCAAGTTCACTTCTAGTTAATGAGTATGCTTCCTTGGGTCAGGGGCCTTTGTCATTTTTTAATGACTTCATATTTTTGTTATGATTTTCTCCTTTGATACTATTAGAATTTTGTTCTGATTCTGAGGCCAGGTGGCTGAGAACCTTTTATTCTCCACGGATCTCTTCTCCTTGCTGTGCACTCTTCCATAGTTTGGACATTTTGGTGTCTTTGTTCCAAGTCAGCAGTGGGTATGTGGGTAATTTCCAGTTTTTTTCTCATGGTACCTGTGGCTTTTGCAGGACACATTACCCTAAAAAGTGAGTGTTGGGTGACAGGGCCTCTGCCAGGTTATTTACTCCAAGATCTAACAATTACTGGGATCCCTTTAATTGCAGCAAGGGCAGACTTTTGCCCTAGTACTGGCTGTAGGGGCTTTCAAATACAGGGATGTGGGTTTTTATGTGTTATTTGGGGGAGTTTAGGGGATTGAACCCAGGGCCTTGGGCATGCTAGGCAAGTACTCTACCACTGAGCCCTGACTCCAGGGAACTTATTTTTTGGTACCAGAGATTGAACCCAAACTCAGAGGTGCTTAAGCACTGAACCACATTCCTACCCCTTTGTATTTTTTACTCTGAGACAGCCTGGGTAAGTTCTGAGGCTGGCTTTGAATTCCAGAATCCCCAGAATGACAGCCAGGTGCCCTGCACCCAGCTCTAGGAAACTTTTGATTTGCATTCCCAAATAATAAAATTGAGCATCTTTCTGTATTTACGCTCTGTGACTTTTGTATATATGCTTACAAAGAACATGACTGCAGTATATATTTTTTCTGCCACTTTTTTTTTTAAGCTGAGGATTGAACCTTTTACCACCAAGCTACATTCCCAGCCCTGTTTCTTTTGAGAACAGTTCTCTCCGAGGTGCTGAGGGTCTCCCTGAGTTACCATGGCTGGCCTTGAAACTTCTGCCCTCCTGCCTCAGCTTTAGCTGGGATTACAGGCATGCTGTTCTGGCATAGTCATTTGTTTATGTGTAAATCTATGTATATATATGAACAGATTTCATATTATTGATCTTAAATTTGGAGGGGAGCAGAAGTGTTTCAGATTTATTTTCAGATTTTGGAATAAAGCGTGTGTGTCTATGTGTGTATAAAATGAGATGACAAAGTGTAATGATGTGAAGGATTTTACTGGTTTTGGGTTGGTGTTCTATAAAATATGTATTTTGGAGCATCTCAGATTTAGGATTTTGATTATGGAATGCTCAAACTACATATATACAAAATAATGTGCAAGTTTTAGTTATATAATTGGTGTGTCATAGATATTATATAGAATTACATGATGTGTACAAACTGTCATTGGATCAACCTTTGTCTTATCAGAGGTCATTGTTTTCTAGTCACAACACCCTCAGTATTCAAAACCTTGTTTGTGGGGTTTTTCTTGTTTTGTTTTGTTTTTGTTTTTTGTTTTTTGTTTGTTTGTTTGTTTGTTTTGTTTTTAGTACTGGGGATTGAACCTAGGAGTGCTTAATCACTAAGTTACTGAGGCTGGCCTTGAACTTGGAAGCCTGCTATACCCTGGTGACTCTTGGGTGGTAGGTGCATGCCACTAGGCCCTATAAGACATTCTTTTGTTGTTGTTGTAGATGGACACAATGCTTTTTATTTGTTATGTGGTGCTGAGGATCAAACCCAGTGCCTCACAAGTGCTAGGCAAGTGCTCTGCCATTGAGCTGCACATTCTTAAACAATTATACTATTACCCAAGTGAAATTATACTGTTACCCTAGTGAAATTAATATTCCTTGATATCAGTTAATACTCTGTACATCCAAAATCTCTGCTGCTTTATAATTAATCTATAATGAAGAATAAACAAACATTACAATGCATTTGGAACATTCTGGTAAGTCTACAAGTATATGGCTGTCACAAGCCACATGTAAAAACTGTTGTTCTTTTTCAACAGATTTTTTGATAAGTTTTTTAAGCCTGAGAGTTTATCAAACTGAAGACAGTTTTAAAAAGTAAGCCATAAACACACAAAAAATTGATCTATTCCAATTAGTACCCAAATAAGGCACACACATTGCATATAGTGAGTTCTGTTATTGTGAGCTAGAGAAGGCCCCTCTCTTGCTTGGGTATGAATTTTCAAGTCCTGTACAAGGCTCTGTGTTGTGGGTTGTGTGGCTGCTTCCTCATTCATGCACCACTCCTGGTGCTGGATTGTCCTTAGTTTATTTCATTAAGAAGGTGATTTTTTTTGCAACCAGTTCATCTGTTTTAGATTTGCCCAACAACTCCACATTCCCTTTGTCCCCCAGCTCCTAGCAATCACTTGTGTGTCTATGAATTTGACTACTATGGGAGCCTAGCTCAAATGGACTATTTCTTAGTTCGGGCCTACTTCACTTAGCTTCTATTCAGGTTTCTCTGTTGTATTCTGTGTCAGAATTTCCTTTAAGGCTGGATGATGTCCCGCAGCATGTATATGCTGAGCCTTATTCACCTATTCACCCATGGTTACGTATTTAGGTTATTTACCTCTAGCTGCTATAAATAATAATGTTATGCTGTGGAATGGGAGCCAGGAGCAATGGAACATATTTGTAATACCAGCAACTCAGGAGGCTGAGTCTGTAGGATTCCAAGTTTGAGGTCCACCTTACCAACTTAGGCCATAGCAATCTAATGAGACCTTTGTATCCACCTCCCACCATTGTCCTGCAAAAAAATAAAGTAAAATGAAATTTTAAAAGGGCTTGGGATGATAGAGCACTCCTGAGTTCAGTCTTCAGTGTGTATATTCCTCCCCTGCCAAAAAAAATTATGCTGCAATGAACATGAATGAACAAATACCTGTGAGTCCCTGCTTTTCTTCTTCTGGGCATATACACAGAAGCAGAATTGATGGCTTTTACAGTAACTATTTTTTTTACAGTAACTATATGTACGGGGACATGATAATTATACGTAGTAGTGCGATGCATCATTCCATATTTGTATATGCACATAACATTGTGATTAATCTCATCCCCGAGTACCTTCCCTATTCTCCCTTCCCCATGCACTTGCTTGTTCTACTGAGCTACCTTCCATTATTACTAATTAGTATATGATGATTATATAGAAAAGTTGGGTTTATTGTGACATATGCACATGGGCATTGCATAATTTGGTCAGTTTTGCTCTCTGGTACTTACCCATGCCTCCCCCTTCCCCTCCTGTTTCCCTTCCTCTATTGGTGGTCTCCCTTCTATTTTAGTGAGATCTTTTGATAATTCTTCTTTCTTTCTCTCTAGCTTCCACCTGAGGGAAATCATACAGGCATGTGCACCATGCCCAATTTCCCTGGCCTTTTTGTTTTATTTTGAGGCAGGGTCTTGCTAAATTTCCCAGACTGGCCTCAGACTTGTGATCCTCTTGCCTCAGCCTCCCACATAGCTGGGATTATAGGGGTGTGTCATGGTATCTAGCTATTTGTTTTAAGATGGGGGTCTCTGTTGCCCAGGTTTTTCTGGAACCTGTGGGATCAAATATTCATCCCACCTCAACCTCCCTAGCATCCGGGATCATAGGCACGAAGGGCTACATACCTAGTTAATTCCTACTACTTTTGATAATTTACCCTGATCTCCATTCCAAGAACCACTGAACCCCTGCAAGGTGGTGTGTTTTTTGTTTTGTTTTTGTTTTGGTTGTGTGGGCATGAACCAGGGCTGTGTGCATGCTAGGCAAGCACTCTACCAACTTAGCTATTTCCCCAGCCCAAGGATATGATTTTTGAACAGCTTGGGGATTGTTGGCAGTGGTGAACTGGACTGATAAGACTTGAGTACCCACCAGGCCACAGAGAGGAAGAGGGTGGAACGATCTCTGCTGTCAATCAAGCCAGTTGTTCTGTGCTTTTCCTCCCTTGTGCCTGTTAGCTGCCAATTCAGAAATGGAGTAGCCTGTTGCTGTGGTCAGACACTTGCACAATACAGTGTATATAATGATTAAAACCAAAGGGGAGGGGCTGAGGCTGAGGTTCAGTGGTAGAGCACTTGCTAGCATGTGTGAGGCACTGGGTTTGATTCTGAGCATCACATATAAATAAATAAAGTTCTATGAACAACTAAGAATATATATGTATATTCAATTTAACTGAGGCTCCTTAAGCAAAGATGGGTCCTGCAGGATGTGGGAAGAGGGGAGTGGTTTACTTTTGCATTGATATTTTAATATTTGTATTCTGGAAAAATAATATTCTTCATTGACTTGACAGAAAATTTTAATTTTTTTATTTTTAATTTATTTTTTTAATTTATTTATTTATTTATTTATTTATTTATTTATTTATTTATTTATTTTGGTGCTCTGGATTGATCTCAAGGGCATAGAACCACTAAGCCATATCACTATCCTTTTTTCTTTTTGACATTTATTGTTTAGTGGTAGGAGGACACAATATCTTTATTTTTTATGTGGTGCTGAGGATCAAAGTCAGTGCCTCACACATGCTAAATCTAGTGCTCTATAACTGAGCCACAACCCCAACCCCCTATCCCTTTATAATGGCCTTGAACTTATAGGCGTCCTGCCTCAGCTTCCAAAGTAGCTGAGATTTGAGGTTGACACCACCACATACAGTTTGTCAGCTGATTTTGAGGAATGGTCCTAATGTTACCAATCTCTGTAATTAAGAAGACTTCTCTTCCTTGGTTTTGTGCAGGATTCCATCCAGGTTGGTACGGTACTTTGTTAAAAAAAAATGTTTGTTTTGGTTAATTTGTTTGATGCTCGTTATGCAGAATGTAAACTGAAAAATTAATATTATGGGAAATCAACTAGTTCCATTATTTTTAGTTATCAGCTGTCAGGCTCATCTGTTTTTCTTCCTATGCTGGGGAATGAACCCAGGGCCTTGCGTATGCTACACATGTACTGTGCCACTGAGCTACATCCTGTACACTTTTTATATATATTTTTGTGAGACAGGATCTTGTGAAATGGACCAGGCTGACCTTAAACTTGTGATCTTCAAGTTCCTGAGGAGCCTCAAGTTCCCCAGCTTCCTGAGTAACTGAAATTATAGTATATGCCACCACACACAGCGTGTCAATGGGTTTTAATGATCATGCACAAATTGTGAATACTGACTTTTCTCATTCTAGTGTTCATATGCCCATCTCATTAGTTGTCCTCTACTTATTTTTATGGAGTACATATTGTAAATGAAGTTTATATTACTGAGTTTCTCAGTGAAATTCATTGGTAAATAATTTTTTAATTTCTTTATATTTCAGGATTTTATTTTTAAGGATTTTAGATTTATGAAGCCTAGCCAATGTGCAAGAACTAAAATTACTCTTCAAAAGGGAAAACAATACAATCTGGACAATATAGACACCCTGTCAACTGTACAGTCAAAAATGTCTAGATATGCAAGGGAACAGGAACAAACCACCTGTGTCAAAAGAAATCAGCTAAGAGGTACTGATGAGGAGATACCTCGGATGTTAGATTTCAAGTACAAAGATTATATATCAACAACTATTGTGGAGAAGTTTAAGATCTTCATGGAAATGCAGGACCTGATGTTTTTTGAGATGAGGGAAACCCTGAAAAATGACTTAAAGGAAATGCTAGTAAAAAGTGAGATATCTGAAACAAAAGATAAAGAGCAGTGTGGTAGCAGGGAAGAGTGGCAGGAAGCAAAAGATTTAGCTTCACAAAAAACAGAGTTTGGGGAACAAGAAGAAAAAAATTCTAAATTCGTTGAGTGTACTGAAAACTTATCTTTTAGAAATGAGGAAATAGACGACCTGAGTTGTAAATGGGACAAAGTCAAGATGTCCACTAGCAATCAAGGGAAGGAATTATCCCAGAATGAGTCCCAAAGTTACCAAGCCATTGGAGGGATGGCAGAAGCCTCAGATATGAATGACCACACATGTAGAAATGGCAGTCACCACATACAACTACCCGACAAAGAAAAGCGAAAGCATAGGGAGGGTGGAGCAGTAAAAGCAATGGAGAAAGAAAACTTCCAGAGCCTCAGTAACAAAGAGAAGACAATCAAAGCATCAAGAGAAGAAGAAACTCTGATGGATGAAGGAGTCATGCTCACCCTGGCTGCAGACCCTCTGGCATCAGCCACCTTGGAAGTCAGTAAGCAGTGGGGCGACATCTTCAACATTTTGAGAGAAAATGACTTTGAACCTGAGTTTCAGTGTGAGGTTCAATTAGCATTTAAATGTAATGATGAGATGAAGGCATTTTCAGACCTGCAAAGCTTACGACAATTTACCAGCCAAAAACCTGTCATAGGAGAATTACTGAACCGTGTGCTCCAAAAGAAGGAAAAACCAAATCTAGGAGGAGGATATGGGATCCCTGTAAAAGGGGTAAGTATATTAATATGTCAAGTTATGTGCAAAGTGGAAGTAGTAGTTGGTGCAGTTATTCTGGAGAAAATTAGTTTTGTTGGGGTTTTTTGTTTTTGTTTTTTTAGTGCTGGGCTCTGAATCCAGGGCCTTGCACAGGTGAGATTAGCACTCTACCAACTGAGCTGTATCCCCAGCCTGGAAAATCAGTATTTATGAAACAATCCCATTAAATAAAAAACATAATATTAAAAATAATTACGTCAACATTTCTTCACAATTTTTATTTACATTTACTTATTTGGGGTGATGAGAACTGAGCCCAGGGATACGTTACCACCGAATTACATTCCACCCTTGTTTTTGTCTTTAAGTTCTTAAATTCTTTTTTTGAGTGTATGGTGCTGAGGATCAAACCCAGTGTCTCACACCTGCCAGGTGAGTGCTCCACAACTGAGCCACATCCTCAGCCCTTTTTTGTATTTTATTTAGAGGCAGCTTCTCCATGAGTTGCTTAGGCCTCTGCTTTTGCTGAGGCTGGTTTTGAACTTACATTCTCCTGCCTCAGTCCCATGAGCTGCTAGGATTATAGGCAAGCACCACTGTGCCTGGTTACAAGGACTTATTGCAATAAACATACAAGTGATGAAAATAGTCATTTAGAGTCTGTTATGTACAAAGCATCAAGGGATAGGAATGTAGAAGGACCAAGGTAGGCATAAAGACATCATGAAAATTTGTTGTGAGTACTACTAAAGTAGCTATGAGTGTGTTGGAATAATCATAGAGACACTTGCCTTGCTTGGGCAAGTCACCACATAGAAGAAGAAGAAATATTGAAGCAGTTCTCCCAGTACTTGCTCATTGTCAAAGTGGTAGTCATATTAAATTTAGAGAGTGAAGTGAAAATTTTTAATTCTGTAAGAGACATACAATATACAAAAAAAAAAAAATTGTTTGTTTTTTTTTTTTTACTCTCAGGGTAATGCTCTAGTAAATTCAAAACATGAAGCTGGAGGAACAGCAAGTGATGGCTTGCATTTCGTATTCACCAAAGAGGTAAAAGTCACTAGGCTAGAAGTAAAGAACTTAGAGACTCGGGAGGAAGAGTTTTCAGAGTGGAAGGATAAAGGAATCCCTACCTTTGAGGTGACAGGAGAAGACTCAGAGACCCACAAGGAAGACATCTTTTATGTGAGGGCAAAAGAGGAAGAAGGGGTCTGTGACGTGGAAGAGGAGGAGGAGTGGTGGGAGGAGGAGGAGGAGTGGTGGGAGGAGGAGGAAGAGTGGTGGGAGGAGGAGGAGGAGGGCGAAGATGACTCAATATTATGTGAGAAACAGGACTCAACCTGTCGCCTTGTTCCTGCGACAAGTGTGATGGGAAAGATGGGAGCTGATGAAGAGATTGTGGTGTTCAGTAAGGTACGGAATCCTGAGAAAGAGGAGGAAGAGGAAGTAGCAGGGTTTTTTATGTGGAAGACTCTTCAAACACAAACATCCAAAGAGGCAGACCTAATCCAGGAAACGGAAACAAACTATAGAACAACTGTGATCAGTGTCCTCAGAGAGATGGGAGAAGAGATTGGAAAAATTAAAAAATGCCTTCCAGATATCTCAGAAACTAAGAATTCAGTAGATGATCTGAAGAGTAGAATAGACAAGCTTGAAGAAAGACTTTGCAATCTAGATGAGGAAACAGCATAATTCTCTGAGGATATCATAAATATTTTGGCCTATCAGATAGCAAATAAACACTAAGGGAGAGGGAGGATAGATTCAGAAAGGTCAACATCTGCTATTTGCATTTCTGTACAATTCCTCCAAGTACAGAGTTTTCATTTTGCCAATTTGAAACTCTGCCTGTTAAACACAACTTCCCTCCCACTTCATGTTTTATTATTGGGGGTATTCTAGATACCCCATGTGAGTGGGATCATAGAATATTAGTTCTCTTGTGACTGACATTTCACTTCCATAATATCCCTAAGGCTCATCTGTGTTGTAGCAGGTGTCAGAATCTCCTTGAAAAAGGCTGTGGAATATTCCATTGTACAGATGTACCACATCAGCATTCATCATCCATAGCTGGGCGTTTCTGTTTCTTTCATGTCTTGGCTATGGTGAATAATGCTGCCATTATTATGAGTGTGTAAAACTCCCTTTGAGATCCTGCTCTGATTATACACCTAAAAGTAAGAGTTGTTGAGTCATATGATAATTCAGATTTTAATTTTACTTTTTTTGTTTGTTTGTTTTGTTTTTTTTTTTTTTGACTATATTTACCTGTATTCTCACTTTCTTTTTTTTTTTATATTATTTTTTTTATTTTTTTTATTGGTTGTTCAAAACATTATAAAGCTATTGATATATCATATTTCATACATTAGATTCAAGTTGGTTATGAACTCCCAATTTTACCCCAAATACAGATTGCAGAATCACATCGGTTACACATCCACATTTTTACATAATGCCCTATTAGTAACTGTTGTATTCTGCTACCTTTCCTATCCTCTACCATCCCCCCTCCCTCCCCTCCCATCTTCTCTCTCTACCCCATCCACTGTAATTCATATCTCTCCTTGTTTATTTTCCCAATCCCCTCACAACCTCTTATATGTAATTTTGTATAACAATGAGGGTCTCCCTCCATTACCATGCAATTTCCCTTTTCTCTCCCTTTCCATCCCACCTCATGTATCTGTTTAATGTTAATCTTTTCTTCCTGCTCTTCCTCCCTGCTCTGTTCTTAGTTGCTCTCATTATATCAAAGAAGACATTTGGTATTTGTTTTTTAGGGATTGGCTAGCTTCACTAAGCATAATCTGCTCTAGTGCCATCCATTTCCCTGCAAATTCTATGATTTTGTCATTTTTTAGTGCTGCGTAATACTCCATGGTGTATAAATGCCACATTTTTTTTATCCATTCATCTATTGAAGGGCATCTGGGTTGGTTCCACAGTCTAGCAATTGTGAATTGTGCTGCTATGAACATCGATGTAGCAGTATCCCTGTAGTACGCTCTTTTAAGGTCTTCAGGGAAAAGTCCAAGAAGGGCAATAGCTGGGTCAAATGGTGGTTCCATTCCCAGCTTTCCCAGGAGTCTCCATACTGTTTTCCAGATTGGCCGCACCAGTTTGCAGTCCCACCAGCAATGTACAAGAGTACCCTTTTCCCCACATCCTCTCCAGCACTTGTTGTTGTTTGACTTCATAATGGCTGCCAATCTTACTGGAGTGAGATGGTATCTTAGGGTGGTTTTGATTTGCATTTCTCTGACTGCTAGAGATGGTGAGCATTTTTTCATGTACTTGTTGATTGATTGTATGTCCTCCTCTGAGAAGTGTCTGTTCAGGTCTTTGGCCCATTTGTTGATTGGGTTATTTGTTTTCTTATTGTTTAATTTTTTGAGTTCTTTGTATACTCTGGATATTAGGGCTCTATCTGAAGTGTGAGGAGTAAAAATTTGTTCCCATGATGTAGGCTCCCTATTTACCTCTTTTATTGTTTCTCTTGCTGAGAGAAAACTTTTCAGTTTAAGTAAGTCCCATTTGTTGATTTTTGTTATCAACTTTTGTGCTATGGGTGTCCTATTAAGGAATTTGGAGCCCGACCCTACAATATATAGATCGGAGCCAACTTTTTCTTCTATCAGACGCAGAGTCTCTGATTTGATATCTAGCTCCTTGATCCACTTTGAGTTAACTTTTGTGCATGGCGAGAGGAGGGGATTCAGTTTCATTTTGTTGCATATGGATTTCCAGTTTTCCCAGCACCATTTGTTGAAGATGCTATCCTCCCTCCATTGCATGCTTTTAGCTCCTTTATCAAATATAAGATAGTTGTAGCTTTGTGGATTAGTCTCTGTGTCCTCTATTCTGTACCATTGGTCCACCCTCCTGTTTTGGTACCAGTACCATGCTGTTTTTGTTACTATTGCTCTGTAATATAGTTTTAAGTCTGGTATTGCTATACCGCCTGATTCGCACTTCCTGCTTAGAATTGCTTTTGCTATTCTGGGTCTTTTATTTTTCCATATGAATTTCATGATTGCTTTATCCATTTCTACAAGAAATGCCGTTGGGATTTTGATTGGCATTGCATTAAACCTATAGAGAACTTTTGGTAATATCGCCATTTTGATGATGTTAGTTCTGCCTATCCATGAACAGGGTATATTTTTCCATCTTCTAAGATCTTCTTCTACTTCTCTTTTTAGAGCAAAACAACAGCAAATGTAGCAGAAGGCAAGAAATAATTAAAATCAGAGCGGAAATCAATGAAATTGAAACAAAAGAAACTATTGAAAAAATTAACAAAACTAAAAGTTGGTTCTTTGAAAAAATAAATAAGATCGACAGACCCTTAGCCATGCTAACGAAGAGAAGAAGAGAGAGAACTCAAATCACTAACATACGGGATGAAAAAGGCAATATCACAACAGACACTACAGAAATACAGAAGACAATTAGAAATTATTTTGAAAACCTATATTCCAATAAAATAGAAGATAGTGAAGACATTGATAAATTCCTTAAGTCATATGATTTGCCCAGACTGAGTCAGGAGGATACTCACAACTTAAACAGACCAATAACAATAGATGAAATAGAAGAAGCAATCAAAAGACTTCCAACCAAGAAAAGCCCAGGACCGGATGGGTATACAGCGGAGTTTTACAAAACCTTTAAGGAAGAATTAATACCAATACTTTTCAAGTTATTTCAGGAAATAGAAAAAGAAGGAGCTCTGCCAAATTCATTCTATGAGGCCAACATCACCCTGATTCCGAAACCAGACAAAGACACCTCAAAGAAAGAAAACTACAGACCAATATCTCTGATGAACATAGATGCAAAAATCCTCAATAAAATTCTGGCGAATCGGATACAAAGGCACATCAAAAAAATTGTGCACCATGATCAAGTAGGATTCATCCCTGGGATGCAAGGATGGTTCAATATACGGAAATCAATAAATGTTATTCACCACATCAATAGACTTAAAAATAAGAACCATATGATCATCTCAATAGACGCAGAAAAAGCATTCGACAAAGTACAGCATCCCTTTATGTTCAAAACATTAGAAAAACTAGGGATAACAGGAACTTACCTCGACATTGTAAAAGCTATCTATGCTAAGCCTCAGGCTAGCATCATTCTCAATGGAGAAAAATTGAAGGCATTCCCCCTAAAATCTGGAACAAGACAGGGATGCCCTCTATCACCACTTCTATTCAATATAGTTCTCAAAACACTGGCCAGAGCAATTAGACAGACGAAAGAAATTAAAGGCATAAAAATAGGAAAGGAAGAACTTAAATTATCACTATTTGCAGATGACATGATTCTATACCTAGAAGACCCAAGAGGGTCTACAAAAAAACTACTTGTTTTGTTTTTTAAGGAATTTCCTTATTTTCCATAGTAGCTGTATCATTATATTGTCAACTTCCTCTGGGTTTTTATTTTGACACAGGGTCTTGATAAGTTTCTGAATGACTTGCTAAGTTGCCCAGGCTGGCCTCCAACTTGAGAGTCTCCTGTCTCAGCCTCCAAAGTCACTGGTATTACAGGCATGTACCACTATGCCTGGCTTAAAGAAGATTTTGAGGCGTAATTTTTTCCTTCTCCTTCGTGGAGGTTCATATGCTGCTGCTGCTGGAGCCCCTGAGGCTCTAGCTTCTGGCTCAGACTGCAACCAGGCCTGTCCACCTGGCCTGTCCATGTCATTTGCATCCAGCACCACTGCTGCACCTTGACTTCACGTGCACCCCACAAGTGGGGGACAGCAGGACTGGGATATGGGGCCGTGCATTCCTGTGAATGGAGACAGCTGCTTCAACCTCCTTCTTTTTCATCCTGTCCCAAGGAGGATAACCTAGTTGGCCTCCAACAGTCACCTCCATCAAAGCAAGCAAGTTTCATATTAAAGCATGTTTTGGTTGGAAAGCCCACTGCTCTACCAAATAAAAAGACCTGAATACCTGCCTCCAAGTAATCTGCGTGCATCTTCTTTGGATAGTGCAGTGTAAGAGAGGAATCTCACTGCTGATCACATTTTCTCTCCACAACATTTTTCCTTCCTTCCTTCCTTCCTCCCTCTCCCTCCCCTCTCTCTCTCTTTCTCTCTCTCTAGTGCTGGGATTAGATCTGGGCCTCATATATGCAGGCAGATACTCTACCACTGAGCTACACCCCTAGCCCTGCTGATTGAATTACTAGCTGCTGATGGGATCCTTCAGTGTTTACCAAGCTTGATGCAAGTTTACACTCCTTGGACTTAAAAGTCTTATAAAACTACTGTAAAACAGATGCACTCAACACTGAACCACAAAGGAAGCTATGAGGGAATGAAATCAAAAGCATTAATATAATCTTATCCACGATGGAATTTAGTAGCTGCTCACAGTGTGATTATTCCTAACCATTGCAGAATAGTCACTTTTGAATTTTGCATACCTTTTTGAGTTCAGAGTTTGGTAAGGATTTCTCTTAAAATCAATAGAAACCTTCATTCCCCCAGTGTCAACATAACCTACAGGTATTGGCAGTGGGGAGACAGTGACCTAGATGGGGCTGACAGCAAGTTCTTTTCTCCATCTCTCCATGAACACGTGGACTCAATCTATTGAAACATTTTGGGCTTTGATAGCAAATTGTTGAGAAATTAGCATGCAATTACCTGATGCAAAACTCCTAAGTCCCCAGCGAGATGTGCTAGGTCACTTAAGATGAAGAGGTCTGGGGTCTGCCTCAACAAATCCTCTTCTTTATTCCTACACTCTATCTCCAGAGCCTTACAAGTGGAGGCCTCTGGTCTGGGTGCAGTGGTGTATGCCTGTAGTCCCAGCAGCTAAGAGGCTGAGGCAGGAGGATTTTGAGCTCAAAGCCAGCCTCAGTGGTTTAGAGAGGCCCTAAGTAACTCAGTGAGACCCTGTTTCTAAATGAAATATTTTAAAAAGGGATGGGGATATGGCTCAGTGGTTAAGCCTCTCTGGGTTGAAACCCCCAGTATATGAAAAAAATTTTAAAAAGTGGAGGCCTCTGTGTTCAGAGCACAGCCCAGGTGCACCAGGGGCAAAAGACTAATGATTTTCAATAGTAATCTGTTTGTAATCTAATTCCAAATTTGGGTATGGCTGCCCTACAGTAGGTCTCTCCAGACTAAGACTGTGCTGGAAAGAAAGGCAAGTGTTATACTCTGTTATTCTAGAATTTGAGTTCTAATTTAGGAAATTTGAATTTTAAAAGATGTATATATTCAAAAGACAGTTAAAGCAAGTTTCAAAATTAAGTCCAGGCAAGAAGTGAAGTCAGGGGCACTCTAGCTCTTGGCTACATCTCCAACCCTTTGTATTTTTGGACAAGGTCTCCCTTAATTGTCCAGGCTGGGCTCTGACTTGCAGTCCTCCTGCCTCAACCTCCCCTGAGTACTTGGCATTGCAGATTTGTGCTACAAGGCAAGAGAGATTTCTAAAGACACTAAGCAATTTCTCCCATCGTTTTATTCCATGTCCCCTGCCCCCGACCCCTCTGGACTAGCAGTTCTGAGTGAACTGTGTCCTTCTCTCTACCTGACTCTCCTTGAGTCCCACATTTGCAAAGCCCTTCTTCACATATTTTACAGAGGTACTGCTTTAAAAACACAACCTGGGTTGATTTAAGATAATAAGCCATCACCTACAAGACAGCTACATACCCCAATTAATAAAAAAGATAAATAATTATAAAGGTATAGACATTAAAGCCCAGTACTCTTAATATAAGGATGTTAAGATTTATTTACTGGATGTTTAAGATGAAGATTTAAAATTAAAGTTAAATCAAAAGGGCCAAGAAAACCAATATTTGGCTCTTGCCCTCTGAGTCAGTCTGAATCCAGGAAACAGGAACCTTCTCTAAAAAGCTTTGCAACTCTGGGCCATATAACCTCCTGATCAGGGAGATTAATGAGACCACTGGAGAACAAAAAGCCAATCAGTGCATTTGCTATATAGAGGAAGGTCATTAGAGAAGGGAAGCCACATGGTCAAGCAAGACCTGAACCCATCCTAGCTCAAATGGCACTAGCAGAACTGAGAAGCTGCTGTAAAGTTTACCCAGGAATGACTCCCATAAAAACTCAGCTGACTATTGATAATAGATAAAAACAAAAGTCAGTTTAACTGCTTCATCTTAAACACTCAGCAAAGACAGTTAAAACCAAAACACAGCCATTCCTGGGCATTTTAAATAATAATAATAATAATAATTTAAGGTATACACCTTATGTTAGCCTGAGATAAGCAAGATAAGTAAGACTGGAGGCTACAAAGAAGGATTCTCAGACAGAAATGCCTGACAACTATAAAAAGAGACTATCAAGAGGAGCTTCCAGAGACAGAAGTTTTTAGTTTAAGGCCTACAGATATTCCTAACCTACACAGGTAGGCTTGGTGTTTGCTAGTATGATTATCCAGCCCTGAGTAACAGAATTAAAGGTTTCTCTATTAGACACAAAGGTCCTTCAACTTTACCAGGACCACTTAGTAAAAAAAAAAAAAATGCTGCTGCTGATTTAGCCTCCAAAATGTCTGCCTTTCTATCTATGGATCCCCAAACTTTACATTCTCAATTCACCTTAATGTTTCTTCTTTAGCTCATCATTGTAAAATTCCTTGTGAAGCGACTTCTCAAATTATTCACGGTTGTTCCCTCTGCTCTACACAGATACACTCTCCTAATTTTGACATTAATCCTAGAGGCCTTTTACCGGGTCATTTATGGCAAATTGATTTATTCATTATCCTTCTTTTGCCAAATTAGCGTATGTTCATGTGTCTATAGATATTTACTCTCATTTCATTTATGCTTCTCCTCATTCAGGGGAAAGAGTCAAAGATGTAATTGCTCACTGTATGGAAGCTTTTTCTATTATGGGTCTCCCTAAACATATTAAAACAGATAATGGTCCAGCATATACTAGTACATCATTTGCAAGATTTCTTCACACTTATGATGTAAAACACACGACAGGTATTCCTTATAACCCTCAAGGACAACTCTTAAAGCATATATGTCAAAAACAAAAGGGGGGAGTAGCGGCAGTCCCCGCTCTCGTTTAGCACATGTATTATTTATTTTAAATTTTTTAACTGTAGACCCATCTACAAAACTGACAGCTGCAGATTGCTTATGGCATGCTAAGGGACAAACAGCCCATCCACTTGTAAGGTGGAAAGATGTTTTAACAGGACAATGGATGGGTCCTGATCCTGTATTAATGTGGGGAAAAGGAGCTGCCTGTGTTTTTCCACAAAATGATCCCGGACCTCGATGGATTCCTTCTCGTCTGATACGGTTTGACTTTTCTAAAACTACATCATGAATGCTCTTACCTCTTTGCTTTGTTGTATATTTTATAGATGCTGTCCCTAACCTTTTTTCTCCTTTTCAGAGCTATGGAAGTTGCTTCTTTCAATCATACCAATGTATGGCTGAGATTGGCTCAATTGGCAGGGACTGATAATATCTGCCTAAAAAAGATGTTCATCTGGGAGCAGTACTCGGTTCCTGTTTACTACCTGTCTGTCATCCAGCAGAAGAAATAAAAAATATGACCCTTTTCTCCAATTTTGATAAAACTATTACTTATGCTGATTATTCTAATTGGGGCACCCCTTCTTATCGCCTACCCCGAAATGCAGTTCAAGTTATAACCACTACTGTTATTGTAACCGATAATGACACCTAAGCTGAGTTTCACAATTGTGCAACTACTTGTAGATCTATGGGACCTTCCTTTGCATGTAATAATTCCTTTGCTGTTCCTTCAAGTTATGGACATGTACCACTTCCAAGAGGCTGTTATTTTTCCCCCCTGTGGAACTTATACATTCAACTACATACTGGCAAATATGACTCATGGAACATGTTGCTGTCTTAGTTGTCTCACAGTTTTCTTTCCCTCCATTGGTGATTTGCTTCCTGAACATCCTTCTCGTCGCTTACGAAGAATGGCTACACTAACATCAGACTGTAAGGACGATATAAACTTATTATCTAAAGCAGAGTTTGATACATTGACCTTTTCCCTTGTGGGGATCCCTGGATTGGCAGTAGAAGCTTATAAGACAGCTATGAAATTGACATGTGTAATGGCAAAAAACATTAATCGTACATCTACTGCTCTAGCCTTGAATGAAGAACAGCAGGTTTTATGACAAGGAGTTTTGGATAATAGAGCTGCTATAGATTACTTACTATTGTTACACCATAAAAAATGTATTCAAGTAAAAAATATGTGTTGCTTTAATCTGACAGATAACAGTGTTCCTTTTGATACAGAAATTCATCATTTGAAAGAAATGATTGATAATATCAGACAATATGAAAGAAATAAAGAATTATTTTCATGGTTAACATCTTGGCTTCCTAATATTTCCTGGTTAAAAGAATTAATTATATGTGTGATTTTGATACTTGGCATTTCTATACTTGTTTGTGTCATTGGTCATTGTATGATCACTTGTCTCTTATCTCGTCCACCTGTGGTGACTTCATATGCCCCCCGATGGTTTGGATGATTGTTGCCAATGACAGGTAAGATGAATCAATGTGCATATCAACCTAAGACAGAGGCTTTCATTTTCCATCAATGGAAGTCTTCCATGACGGGTAAGAATGTTGTAGTATGGTTCACAACCTAAGACAGGCGCAATCGCCGTCATTGTTATTTAAGGGGGAACTGTGTGCTCAGGCACACAAACAGTTAAGTTTTGCTGTGCTTAGCAAAACAAGGAGTTCTGTGAAAAAGTATGAACTCTTTGAACTGTGTCCTTGTTGCTGTCTTAAGAAGATATGGGGGGGATAGTAGAGGATAGGAAAGGCAGCAGAATACGACAGACACTAGTATGGCAATATGTAAATCAGTGGATGTGTAACCGATGTGATTCTGCAATCTGTATATGGGGTAAAAATGGGAGTTCATAACCCACTTGAATTAAAGTGTGAAATATGATATGTCAAGAACTATGTAATGTTTTGAACAACCAACAATAAAAATTTAAAAAAAAAGAAGATATGGGAAAAGAATGTTCTGCCAAGTGTAAAATTTATATATGTATATAAATATATGTGTGTGTGTGTGTGTGTGTGTTTGCCTGGGAATAACTAACCACGAGTTAATTGATAAGAAATATGGAGCACTGTGACCATAAACAGAGTTTTTCTGAGAATGTTTATCCATGCTTTTAAGGATTAAGCTGCCGAAAGGATGTTTTTTTTTCTTTTCCCTTGTTTAAATTAACAATGCTGTATAAAAGAAGGAGAGAAAAAAAGTAAAGACAGTGCTCATTTTCTACTGAATGTGTGTGTGTGCATGTGTCTTTTTTAAGCATCTCTGCTGTACCAGAAATTACAGATTGTCAGTGGGTTCTGACAATTTAGCAAGCCCCTGAGCAACTTAGGGAGACTCTGTCTCAAAATAAAAAATAAAAAGGGCTGGGGATGTGGGGCTGGGGATATAACTCAATTGATAGAGTACTTACCTTGCATGCACAAGGTCCTGGGTTCAATCCCGAGTACCACCACCAAAAAAAAGGGGGGGGGGGGCGCTGGAGATACGATTAAGTGCTCATGGGTTCAATTCCTGGTACATGAAATAAATAAATAATAAAGAACAAATCCTGCCATGAATAATGGCACAAACCTGTAATCCTAGCAACCTGGGAGTCTGAGGCAAGAGAATTGCACATTTCAGGCCAGTCTGGGAAACTTAGCAAGAACCCATCTCAAAATTAAAAATAAAATGGGCTAGGAACTTAGTTCATTCGTGAAGCACCCCTTTCAATCGCTACTACCACATATGTAAAGAAAAAAAATGCTTCCCCTCAAAATGTGTGGCTTACCAACACTATCATAAATACCATTTTATGAGTTTTCTTGGACAGCCATGTCAAATTACCACACACTGTGTGGCTTAACACCATGCAATTTACTCTCATAGTTCAAGGTCTTTGTCTCCACCAGCTTCTGGCTACAGGTTTCCCCTGCATTGTGGGTGCTTCATTCCAATTCTGCTTCTATCCTCAGATGGCCTCCAAGTGTCTCTCCTCTGGAAGTCTTTTATATAAATTTGTCATTGGACTTAACTTCATCTGGATAATCTAGGGTCATTCATTCTGAGATCCTTTATTATATTTACAAAGACCCTTTTTCAAATGAGATCACATTCACAGTGAATGTGAAATAAGATGTGGACACTTCTTTTTAAAGGCCACCATTCAACCTGCTGTATCAGTAAAAATGAATTAATAGGAAAATAAAATAAAAATCAGACACCAATGAAGCCCACAGATTGTAGGCCTTTGGCACTGAGCCCTTAAGCTATAGGATCTGACTCGACTCCAGGTAGATGAACCATTGATAGCTCCTGGAGAATTGCTTGGTAGGTGGAAGAATGACTTCTGCACATCGGAGTGCTCTATGTTGACTGTGCAGGTTTTGAATAAGCTCTTGGGAGAGGAAATACTGGAGGAAAAATTGGTTTCAGGGGGTCCCCTGTGTTGAGCTCTTGATGTTGGTTTGGGACATGCTGCATTTGACCTCCCAGTGGGCTAGTCAGAGGACAGTGTCCACATGGAAGTAAGGCTGAAGTAAGGGGTGGTGTGGTAGATTTATAGCCTTTCATCCAGGTGTGAATGTCAATCTCTAGCATGTATTGGCCATGTGGCTTTGAGCCTTATAGGGTTACGGGAAAATTAATACAGGGAGAATGGCATTGGGTGAGACTTTTCATATAAATTGGAAATGGTGAGAGCACAAAACTGGCCCATGCATTGGGGAGCCAACTGACACTTTTCTGGACTTCCTATGAAGGTGGGTGCCATCACCATGGACCTCCCTCCCTTCCCCCTGGCCTAACTTCAGGAACCAGGAGGCATTCAAGGAGACTGGAGTGATTTTGAGGGGGGATGGGTAGTGGGGATTGGACCAGGTGCTACACCACTGAGCTACATCCTCAGTCCTTTTTACATTCTGTATTTTGAGACAGGATCTTGTGAGACTGACTTTGAATCACTATCCTCCTGCCTCAGCCTCCTGCATCACTGGGATCAAGGTATACACCACTGCCCTGGCCAGGGCTGAAGGGATTCTGATGGTGTGGGTCTCACAGGGTATGTGGTGCTGCCCAGTCACCCCTCTACCCAACAAGACAGGGTACTTCCCTGTAGCACAGGCCCAGGAACTGTCTGCAGGCCTTCCCCAAGCAAGTAAGTGGGATGGAGGCCAAAGGTAGAGACAGAGAAGATGTCAGGGACCCCCTGGACACCAGCTGGGCTCCCTGGGGCTCCAGGTCCATCTCTCTCCAGGATGGGGGTGGTGGTAAAGAAACCGATCAAAACTACAGTGTAGGGAATTTATTTCTTAGGGGCAATTGAGGAAATGTGGGGTTCAAACATCTGTGCTCTGGGCAGAAAATTTTTTCTTTCTAGAAACACTGAGCATATGGGCATTCCAACATCTCAACAGTTCTAGTTTTAAACACTCTCCCTCTTTGTCCTCTCTGTCCAGTGGCCACCCAGCAGGACCTGCAGGTCAGTAACTGACATAATGTTGGGTTCCTGATACAGCTTTGTTCTTTCAGCAGTGTTTGCCCCCTGCTGTCAGGTGCTCCTTCCCCAGCCTGGGGCACTGAGAAGGGAGCAAGAAGTGCTCTGGTGCATGACTGTGGGGTGTAGTCTCCAAGCCTGATCAGCTGGCTTGAAATCCCAGACCTGTTCTTTACTAGGCTGGTGGCCTTAGATGAGTTACTCAACCTCTCTGTGCTTGAGTTTCTTCATATAGAAAACAGAAATAACATCAGTACTTACCTTATAAGTTTATTGTGAGAAGTACATGGCTGTGTATGTAGTCATTAGAATCAATGCCTGGGCAGTTCTAAGTACAGTTGCCCTTGGTGTTGGAGGGGTCTTGGTTCTAAGAATCCCTGAGGAAACCAAAATCTGTGGATGCTCAAGGCCTAATATATAATGGCAGGGTTGGCATCTCGCTGTTTATAGCAGCTTAATTCACAATAGCTAAAGCGTAGAAACAGCCTAGATGCCCTTCAGTAGATGAATGGATAAAGAAACTGTGGTATATATACACAAAGGAATATTGTGTGGCTTTAAAGAATGAAATTTTGGCATTTACAGGTAAATGGATGGAATTAGAGAATATCATGCGGAGTGAAATAAGCCAATTCTAAAGAACCAAAAGCCAAATATTTTCTCTAAGTGGATACTGATCCACAATGGGCAGGGGGCAACGGAAGAAGGAAGGAGCTATGGATTGAGCAGAGGGGAGGGAGGAGGGGAAAAGGGGAGGGTGAGTGGAGGGGGATGGTAGAACGATATGGACATTATTACCCCTGTGTATGGGAATGAATGCACAAATTGTATAACTCTGCATCATGTACAACCAGAGAAATGAAAAGTCGTGTTTGTGTAAAAAAATGAATAAATCATAAAAATTTGTTTTTAAAAAAATGTCAGGGCTGGGATGTGCCTCAGTAGTGGTACACCATTTGTCTTACATGTTTGAAGCCCTGGGATCAACACCCAACACCAGAAAAGAAAGACAAATGAACAAAGGCATAGTATTTGCATATAACCCCCACACACCCTCCTGGACACTTTCTTAATTTATTTATTTTGAAATGCTGGAGATTGAACCTCTCATATACTTTGTATTTATTTATCCATATTTTGGCACCAAGGATTGACCTCAGGGGCTCTTAACCACTGAAAGATACAGAATCTTATTAGTTGCTTGAGTTACTTAGTGCCTCACTGTGTTGCTTAGTCTGACTTTGAACTGATGATCCTTTTGCCTCCTGGGCCTCTGGGATTACAGGCATGTGCCACAGCACCAAGCTCCCATATATTTTAAATTGTCTCTATATTACTTATACCTAATGCAAGGTAAATGCTAAGTAAGTAGTTGTTTTACTGTATTGTGGAGGGACTCATGAAAAGAACAAAAGCCTATGTGTTTACTACAGATGAAATACGTTTTTCTAAACATTTGTCAATTCACAGTTGGTTGAATCCACAGATGTGAAGCCCTCAGATGTGGAGGGCTGGCGAACCCGGGGAAGTCAAGCTGCTAAGCACATGGCCAGGT
Organism: Marmota monax; assembly: GCF_021218885.2. Lineage (NCBI taxonomy): Eukaryota > Metazoa > Chordata > Mammalia > Rodentia > Sciuridae > Marmota > Marmota monax. Next base: position 10,423,957 of record NW_026692907.1, on the reverse strand, counting down.
CTAGGGGAAGGGAAAGCTCTCTGCGGAGCTCTGCCCTGAGCCAAGCACTGTGCTGAGTACTCTAGCTAATTAAATGCTTGCAAGAACAGAGGAGGAACTGCCATCCTAGTTTTTAGATCAAGAGCCTGAATGGCCAAGTAGCCCACTGGGATCCAAACCCTGAGACATCTGAGTAGATACCAGGCCTTGGTTGGCGTCCGAAGGCTGCATACCCAGAGGAGGTATGGGAAAGACACTCACCTAGGGCAGTTACTGAAGGCAAGGGAGGTATGCATTGGAGCCTTCATGGAGCAAGGGTTGTCCTGGTCACATCAGGAAGTAGTCTCTCACTGGTGCTCTGCTCTGAGCATCTTCTCCATTCTTTCCATCTGAAGAGTTCCTTGTGGCCCTCAGCCCACATGGCTGACCCTGGCACCAGTAGCTTCTGAGATCCACATGTTACAACCTGGACACCAGAAGGGGGCTGAAGCCCTCTTCTAAATCCCAGCTCCTAAGTTCCTGACTGGCACAGGTAGTGTGCGGCACCTGTCTTTCTGGGAGCCAGAGGCCAAGTTAGTTCTCTTGCAGGAACATGGCAGCTTACTGGTGCTATCCTGGGATGAGGGATGGGTCTAGGAAGGGAGGTTTCCAGACCAGGGGAACTTGGTAGGTAGTCCAGGAGGCAGCTCCTCCATAAGCTTATTCTTTGCTCTTGATCTGATGCCCACTCCTAGTTCCTCCTTGCTCCTACCTTCAATTTGTCTTGACCTCTACTCATGCAAATTCAGCTTCTGTCCTCATGTCTCTTGCACTCTGTGGTTGCAGTCTCTGACAATAATCCACAGCTATTGCCTGAAACTCTACATGTTTTTGTATTCAAAATGCTCAGATAATTCAATGGCTTTGCATAGATTTCTACACCACGTCATTTCAAACTCAATGATTGGCTTAAGGACTGGCTGCCTTAGGGGACCCAGTTTGTATTCAAGCATCTGCCAGGTGACCCATTTCTGCAGCTCTCTGGGCTGAGTGCTTCCACTGTGGGCATGAACAGGGGAGGGTACCAGGAGGAGACATCCACCATACCTAGCTTTGCCATGATGCTCCTTCCAAAAGGCTTTCCTAAGCTTTTCTTTGCTGAAGTCCACTTATGGTATAGCATTAGACCCTTGAGATTGCCATAGGGTGCTGAGGACATGTGTTCAACTCAACAGAGATCCAAATGTACAGTGTCTTAAACAAGTTAGAATATTATTCCTTGCTCAAGTATCAAATAGGGAATGAGTAGTCCAGAGCAGATTGGAGGGGGACGAGGCTGCTCTGACTCACTGTACCATCATCCCTCAGGTGTGGGCCTCATCTTCATGGATCAAGCTCTCTGGTCACCATATTCCAGCCAGTGGGAGGGGGAAAAAGCATCCCCTTCACTTTAAATGCAGGAGCCAGAGTTTGTACCCTTTGCCTTGCTAATAGCCCATTAGCCAGATCTTAGTTGCTTGGCCACACCAGACTGCAAGGGGGGCTAGGAAATGGATTCTGTCCTGTGTATGGTTATGTGCCCAGCTAAAATTTGGGAGTTGTGTTACTAAGGAGGAAGAGAACACAGATATAAGCACAATGGTACCACCATTCTCCTGTCACCCATTTCTGATGCCTCTCCACCATTTAGTATGTCACCCCATCTTGGCATGCCCCAGTTCCTGATTCTTTTCCTGCAGGGCTCTGTCTTCATCCCCACCCAAATTGCTCTATACCCAGTGTCTCGTAAGAAACTTCCAACTGATCCCTTTTCTTCCAGTCTCCCCCTGTGATCATCAGAAGAAGCAAATCTGATCAGATGGCCCCCATTATTCAGAAATTTTTCATTGGCTCCCACTGCCCAAAGCAGTTTTTTTTTCTTGGGGTTCACTTATTCAATTGTTGATTCATTTGCTGATATGTGGTAAGCTCTCGGAAAGGCACAAAGATTCACTTGTGAAAACTAGAGACATGCTGCTTCCATGGGACAACAATGAGGATGATGGAACAGCTGGATGTTGGGCTCAGGAGTTCAAGGGAGGTGGGTTCCACCAGCTGTGTGATCTTGGGTACTTTACCCCATGAACCTTCTATTTAGGACCTCAGTTTCCTCTAGCAAAATGGCAGCAGCTATATCAACCTCAGAAGTTCATCATGGGGTTTAAATAATTTTGGCACAGGTTAGTTACCACCACCACCACCACCATCACCATCATCATCATCATCATCATCATTGTCACAAATGTCCTCACCTTACCGAGATCTTTATTTAAGAAGCCTAGGTCTAGCAGGGCTACTTCGCAGGCTGGCTTGGTGGAATGGGCCAGTTTGCAGAGTGGATCAATATCAGAGAGGTATTTCCAGTTTAACAATGAGAGATGACTTTGTAAAGTTTGCTCCTTCATCCGGTTGTCCAGAGCTGTGGGTTTCCCAGCCATCAGGCTCTAAGCATTGTATTGCCTCATTTAAATCTACAGCAGCCTTGTGAGGTTGATTTTTTTTTTCTACCACCATATGGTTCATTGGATTCTCCTGGCCATTGTGGTACTTTTTGAGACCAGAAGTTAAACACTAACGTACTTGTTAACTGCCCATAAGTCTCACCTTATCAGTCAGGCTGCTGTTGCACCTGGCCAAGTAGGTGCAACAGGTCAGTGTTGCCATGGTGACAGGCCAGCATGAGAGCCAACAATCCATCGTGATCCTACAGGTTGACCTCTGCCTGGCAGCTCAGTAGCACTTGGACCATGTCCTCCCAGTCATGGCTGACCCCCAGCATCAGGGTGGTCTGGCCTCCCTGCACACAGGGCAACGGGGATATGGTGAGGCTGTTGCTGGTCCCTGGGTGCTCAGCAGGGACTCCTCAAGCAAATGACCATTCCTTCCAACATAGCTTTCCTTCTCTGTCTGGCAGAATTCTACTTCCCCAGGGTGCTAGTCAGGTACTCCATCGGCTCTAAAGGCTTTCCAACCCACCACCACCACCCAGGTGGGATTCATCACACTAGGCATCACAGCTTGTCAATCTCTCCTGTTCTCAAGGACTGTACAGTTATTGGCAGGGACTGTCATCTTTGTCTCTGTCTCCACAGTACCTAGTACCCAGCACTGATACATGTGGAGCCATGGGGGAGATGAAGGTTGAATGCTTCAGTGGCCTGCCTTCCTATCACCGCCCTGGCCCAGCCTTCCCCAGGAAGCCTTGGTCTGCTCCACACCTCTGGTCTTTTTACATAGAAGCCTTTGATTCAATAAGATCTCATGTTCCCATGGCTATTTCTAATCTGTAGCCCTTGACATCCCTGTGATCACCAGCGGACACAGCAAGAGAATCAGAAAGAAAGTCCCATCTCCAGCTCTGCCAGCCACAAGCTGAATGTGTGCAAGACATCCTCCATATCTCTCCCTGATCAGGGAAGACAGGAATGACCAGTATTCTTGGTCTGGTGGACTTGTGGTGAGAATGGGGTCCTCAGCAAGCCCTGGGCATGGGTTATCTGTCAGGGTCTTCATGCAGGTTGGAGATGGTGTATGGTAATTGCCCAGTTTGTGGTGTACATTACTCGATGTCCTGATCCCCCACTTCTCTGAAACCCAGACACATCTTTCCAAAGAATCCTGTGCGCATTTTTGGTGTGTTTTACTCAGCCCCAAGGTAATGGCTATTCTTTGGATTAACCCAACCATGAATTTCCATACAGACCACTCTTCCCAACTGACAGTTATGCTAAATGGCATTTGCAGCTTGCCTTCCCATCTGCCCCTCTGCTTGATGCAGGGTCCCTCCTTCCCTCACTCTCTTTCTGGTCCAGCTCAATACACTTTAATTCAGTGGTCATTCACAGAGTCCTACTGGTCACTGGGCTCTTCGCTGACCCTTGAGATCCACAGACAAGAAAGTAGCTTATTCCTAGGAGGCTCCCAACTCCATTCCATTTTACCTAGCCTCTCCTCCTGTCCTCATATGTAGAGGCCCCAGGGTAGCTGCAGGGGACACCTGCACCTATGAATTCCCATCTCTTGTTGAGGGAGCTGGGGCAACTCCCTTTATCTCTTAGAGCACAGGTGTTTCCTCTGGAAAAAGAATAGGTTGGCCTTGATCACTGTTGAGCATTGGTCTTGCAAGAGGCCAAGTTAGAGAAAAATTCACATTTATGGGAAGAATATTATTTAAAATGAAAATATTTATAGGAAGTCTTCTGCAATACGAGTTGTAAGTGAGTGAAAATACTTTGAAAACCAGAAAGTTACCTACAAATATCTATATGTGGCTATCAGGAGGATAGCTATTGAATGAACAAAGTGTCCAAAGTGGCTTTGCCATCAGGTTAGATCCCTGTCTGCAGTTGCGTTGGGGGAGTGGGGAACAGTGAATCTGAGAATATTGTTGGGAGTCAGTTTTCCGTGGGGTTTCTTGCCTTTCTGCATATGTAGACTCAGTTATTATCTGCTTATTCTCTTTTTTCTTTTTCTTTTTCTGGTACCAGGGATTGAACCCAGGAGCCCAGGAGCATTCTGCCTCTGAGCTACATCCCCAATCTTTTTCCTTATTTTATTTTGAGACTCTCACTAAGTTATCCAAGCTGGTCTCAGATTGTCATCCTCCTGCCTCATTCAGTCTCCTGAGTTGCTAGGATGACAGGCATGTGCACCAAGTTTAGATGATGTTTTTAAAGGTGTTTGTATAGTAACAGCCCAGAAAGATAGAGGTGGTATCTTCTTCTAAGACAAGGTCAGACTTGCTTACTACCCATTATAAGAGATAAAAGGCTGAGGCAGGAGGATCTCAAATTTGAGGTCAGACTCAGCAACTTCAGCAGACCCTGTCTCAAAATGAAAAATAAGAAAGACTGGGGAGGGGCTAGGGTTGTGCCTCAGTGGTAGAGCATTTGCCTTGCATTTCTGGGGTACTGGGTTTGATCCTCACATCACATAAATAAATAAAATAAAGATTTTGTCCATCTAAAACTAAAAATAAAAAAAGAAGAAAGGTCTGGAATGTGGCTTAGTGGTTAAGCATCTCTCAGTTCAATCCCTGGTACAAAAAAAAAAAAAAAAAAAGAATGAAGTCTCAGATACTTCACAGTTCTTGACAGTGATGCCATCATCTATGCTCACTCCAAAGGGACAGGGAAGGGGCTGGGGTCGTGGCTCAGTGGTAGAGTGCTGGCTTAGCATATGCAATGCCCTGGGTTCTTAGCCCAACATAAAAATAAATAAATAAAACATTGTTATTGTGCCCAACTACAATTAAAAATGCAAGTGACATTTCCAGGGGTCCACACTGTTCTATGCAGAACATTGTCCAACTCAAAGCCCTACTGCCCTGTGTACTCAAGAAGAGGAATCCCGGCCACAACACTCTAATTGCCTTGAATACTTTTGCTGTTCACAAGATCTCTCTTGGTGTGAACCCCAAACAACTTCTACCTAATCACTCTATGAAAATTTGAAAACACTGATTTTGGGTCACTTTACACATTTATCAGTGTTGCTTGGGGTAACAGACAGGCTGCTTGAAAAGAGCATAGGGTTCCTGAAATTGAAGGTCATGGGCTCAGAGAACATTATAATAAAGCTGGAGGCCACCAACATAGCTCAGGCCTGTAATCCCAGCAGCTCAGGAGGCTGAGACAGGAGTATGGAGTTCAAAGTCAGTTTCAGCAATTTAGCTAAAACCTAAGCAACTGGGTGAGACCCTGTCTCTAAAGAAAATACAAAGAAAGGGCTTGGGATGTGGCTTGGTGCTTACGCAACTTGGGTTCAATCTCTGGTAAAGAAGAAGGAGGAGGAGGACAAATGGAGGAGGAAGAGAAAGAGAGGAAGAAGAAGAAAAAGAAGAAGAAGAAGGAGGAGGAGGAGGAGGAGGAGGAGGAGGAGGAGGAGGAGGAGAAAGAGAAGAAGAAGAAGTAGTGCTCCACATATTCAGGTGTTTTGGTTCAAGGAGAAGAAGGAGGATTTCTCCACATATTTAGGTGTTTAGTTTCTTGTTAGAATCCCTGAGCCTTAAGCTGCTCTTTCTTCACAACACCAACCTCCCAGAGACACTGGCGAATGTTTTTTCTTTGGTCACCTTAAAGCTGAACAACCTAGCCAGATTGGGTTTCTTTTCACCCTAATCACCTGCAATGCCCTTCCTGCTGCAGGTTGCTGGATTCCAATAAGAAAGTCATCCTCGGTCTCTGCCTGGAGTAAGTCAGAACCCTTAGTTGCATCAGCAAAGGTGTGGAAAGATTGGAGGTTCTGGAGAGTGGACATGGGATACTCCTGTGAGGCCAGCGAGAGGATAAAACTGCTTCCAGGTCCCCCTGGATCACCGTGTCTGGAAGCTGCTGTGGCAAGAAGACCCAGAGAGAAGAGAGCACCCCTCAGTGAGATCTAGCTGCCCCCTCAGCTGGGACCCAGGGAGACACTGGGAGGCTGCATTGCATTTCTTTGGTGCCTTTCCTTGTTTGTCCCTACAACAAATGGGAACTGGAAAGGAGGGGGAGGGAGGGCAGCATGCATGTGTAGTAAAAGTACATAGAGAGGACAAAGGAATGGCCCGGAGCCCCGGCTGTAAAGAAAGGCTTCTCGACCTCCGGTGCCGCCAAGTTGCCCAGCCAAGTCATTAAATGACAGTACAGGAAGGTGGCCATGATCTTCATACTTGTGGGGTTCCATTGCCTTCCATCTCTATTTCTCCATTAGCCATTCAGATCCATTTGTCTGGCCCTTGACACTGAGCAGTAGGATACAAATATGAGGCTTCAGGGCTTGGGCATGGATTTCAGTCATCAGGTGTCCCCATCCCTACCCTTCTCTTGTCCCCTTCCAATACCTGAAAGAACTTATTATTTTGTTGTGTATTTATAGCACTAAGTGCAATTGTAGGTGCACTGAGGAGGAGAAGGATGAGGAGAGGGAGAGAAGGAGAGGAAGAAAGAGAAGAAGACAGGGATGTAGCACATTGGCAAAGTTCCCCAGGGTTTGATCTCCAATACTAACAATTGAACAGTAATTAAAACTGAACTTTATAATCCAGAGACTCCTGTGGGGCATGGTGGGGCATGGCTGTAATCCCTGAGACTCTGAAGGCTGAGACAGGAGAATCTTGAGTTCAAAGCCAGTCTCAGCAACAGCCAAGCAAGAAGCAGGTTTGTGAGAACCTGTCTCTAAAACACAAAATAGGGCTGGGGACTTGGCTCAGTGGCCAAGTGCCCCTGAGTTCAATCCCCAGTACTACCACCAGCTGCATCCCTTCCACCCCAGCCAATCAACCAACCAAACAAACAAACAAACAAACAAAAAGAGACTCAATTCCAGGTTTGATGATCCTTGCCTGTAATCATCACATCTTGGGAGGCTGAAGAGGTAGGATCACAACTTCCAGGCCAGCCTTAGCACTTTAGTGTGGCCATGAGCAACTTGGCAAAAGACCCTGTCTCAAAATAAAAAAGCCTGGGGATGTGACTCAGTGGTACAGTGTCCCTGAGTTCAATCCCCAGTGCTCCCCACTTAAAAAGCTTAAAACACATAGGAAGTACAACACAGTTTTTTCAGGCCTTAAGTAATTTATTAAAGGTTGACAATGTTTCAACTTCAAGAGATACAAAACTGAGTAAGACCCATTTCCTGGGCTCAGCTGCTGAATCATCTGCGGAGGCAGATGGGAAACAGGGATTGCAGGAGAGGAAGACAATGCTATTACAGAAGAGGCTGGAATACAAAGAAGCAGGGCTAGGGAGCATGCCTGTGGAGCAAGGGTCAGGAAATCTACCTTCAGAGGCTGCAGAGCAGTAGGAGTTAACCAGGTGGTCAGAGAAGTGATGGGGGTGTGCTTCCACATGGTGTCCATAGAAAACAGCAGCATTAGAGAAGAGCAGGTTCCACAAACCACCCAAACCATATGTGCCTCCAGCATGAGATGTGAGAAGTGGGTCCTCATGAGGAGCCTGCAGTTCACCCCTGCAGCATGACGGGGTCACTGAGGTGTCTTCATGTGGGGAGTTTTAGTCAGATTTGCCCTTTAAAACAATGAAGGTTTGTCCTTAGCATTGTTTTGTTGTTCTTGTTTTGGGATGTTTATTAATTGATTGATTTTGGTGCTAGGAATTAAACCCAGGGTCATGGGCATGATAGGTGAGCCTTCTACCGCTCTACCTCTGATCTAAACCCTCAGCCATTGTGGTATCATTATTTTTTCTCAGAGCATGTTCCATAAGCAGTTCCCATTAGGATCCTGGATAGGGGCAGGTGTACATTTAGACATCAGAACCTCGCCTAGCGTGATGGCACACACCTGCAATTCCAGCAACTCAGGAAGCTGAGGCAGGAGGATTGCAGGTTCAGACAAGGATCAGCAATGTATAGGGACATTGTCTCAAAATAAATAAATTAAAAGGGGGTTGCAGCTCAGTGGTAGAGTTCCCCTGGGTTTAATCTTCAGTACCAAAAAGTAGAATCTGCATTTTAACCTACTTCCTCAGGTGATTCCTCGTTGACAGTGTGTGCACGCGCACGCACATGCACGCGAGCGCGCGCACACACACACACACACACCAAATTACAAAGAACCTCAGATTTAGCAACTGGAAAAGCAGAGGAAACCCTGCATCTAATAATTGAAGAACCAGAAGTCTACAGAAAATGTCACATCATCCTGACCAGAAGATGGCTCAGATTTTCCATTTACCAGATTTCATGTGTGGCTATAAAGATGGAAATCTTGTTCAAAAGACATTGCCTGATCTCCCTGCCTAAATCCAGAAGAGGGCCCCCAGAAATTGTCATGACAGAAAAGAAACTAGAAAGACTGTGGGTGTCTGGGTGGGATGTGCTGGGGATTCAACTCAGGGCTACCTGAGTGCTAAACACGTATCCTGCCCCTGAGCTGCACTCCAGCCCCAGAAACATTTTTCATAACAGGTGGGAAAAGCCATTCATCTCCACAGAAGGTGCTTGTTCAGAGAAAGATTACCTCATAAGGACCTGTCCTCTAGGCTGGAATAGTACCAAGCCCCAAAGGAAATCTCTAATCTTGTTCTACTTGGGCTGCAGAGTCAGGGTGAGAAGAGGTAGGTCTCTGTAGAATTTCTGGCCTCCAGCCCTGGAAAAAGAAGAGGCTTTTAGACCCAGGGCAAGTGCAGATGGCTCCACAGGGTCCCTAGTGATCCCTCCCCACCAGTTTTTCCTAGTTCCTATTTGAGTCCTGGCATCCATAGGGTTGGAAGCAGAACCATCACCTTGGCATGAATGCTGAGGAAGAGGTAAGTAGTTGTGGGTGTGCAGCAGCCATATCTGTGCAAAATGCCATGTTCCTCTAGACTCAGCACCCTCTTTGTGTGTGTGTGTGTGTATGTGTGTGTGATTGGTGTTCAGGGTCAAAACCATGGCCTTGTTCATGTGAGGCAAGTACTGACCTGCTGAGCTATATCCCCAGCCTTTTTTGGTTTGTTTATTTATTTGGTTTGTGTATTTATTTGTTTGGTACTGGGGATTGAAGCCAGGAGCATTTAACCAATGAGCTACATCCCCAGCCCTTTTCTTTATATTTTATTTTGAGACAGGGTTTCATGAAATTGCAAAATTGCTTAGGCTGGCATTGAACTCACAATCCTCCTAATGCAGGATTCTGAACTGCTGGGATTACAGGTGTGGACCTAGGCACCTGGCTCAGAGCCCTCTTATGAATTCCAAAAACTCTTATCCAGATATCCCTCCCATGTTCCCTCTTCCTATCCCACTAAGAATCAGCCTCCTCATATCAAAGAAAATATTCGGCATTTGGTTTTGGGGGAATTGGCTAACTTCACTTAGCATTATCTTCTCTAATTTCATCTTTTTACCTGAAAATGTCATGATTTTATTCTCTTTTATTGCTGAGTAATATTCCATTGTGTATATATGCCACATGTTTTTTATCCATTCATCTATTAAAGGGCATCTAGGTTGGTTCTATAATTTAGCTATTATGAATTGTGCTGGTATAAACATTGATGTGGATGTGTCCCTGTAGTATGCTGTTTTCAAGTCTTTTGGGTATAGAATGAGGAGAGGGATAGCTGAGTCATATGGTGGTTCCATTACAAGTTTTCCAAGGAATCTCCATACTGCTTTCCATATTGACTGCACCATTTTTCAGTCCCACCAGGAGTGTATGAGTGTACCATTTCCCCCACATCCTCGTCAACACTTATTATTTTTTGTATGCATAATAGCTGCCATTCTGACTGTAGAGAGATGAAATCGTAGAGTGGTTTTGATTTGCATTTGTCTAATTGCTAGTGATGATGAACATTTTTTCATGTGTTTCATGATTGATTGAACATCATCTTCTAAGAAGTGTCCCTTCTGGTCTTGGTCCATTTATTGATTGTTTTTCTTTTCTTTTTTTTTTCTTTTTCTTTTTTTTTTTTTTTTTTTTTTGGTGTCTATTTTTTGGAGTTCTTTATGTAACCTAGTGATTAGTGTTCTATCTGATGTGTGAGGAGTAAAGATTTGCTCTCAATATGTAGGCTATCTATTCCCCTCACAGATTGTTTCTTTTTTTTTTTTTTTTTTTTTTTTTTAGCTTTTAGACCATTTATTTCAATTCAATAAACCATTCTCCCTGGGAAATGTCAAATCTGATTTCTCCCCTCAGGCATAGGAAAGCAATGTGCCCACCCTGTTTCAACTTTACATGAAATTCCAAATAAACAGACTCTCCTGATAGAATAGATCAATGGCTTTAAATGATGCAAAATTTTACATCTTTATAATAAGTCACCTTTACACATTGAAAAACAGAATCTCTATAAAATAAGTTAATATTTTGCTTTCAGAACAACAATATTATTTGCTATCATTATAAATAAATAGAATTCACTTGAGATAATGATTTTTCAAATGAAAGGATTAAAACAATCCCAACATTAAAACCAAAACAAAGGCATTTTATGTTCTCACATCTTTATTATTTAGTTTATAATCCTGGCTCAAGAACAAGTCTTGGATTTTTATATCACAAATTTACCTTTAAGTAACATATAATGCACTTAAGGCAGATTTACCTTGAAAATGGCCTTGGCTTCTAAACACTAATATACTGCTGTACATAAACAGCAAAACCAGATTGTTTCTTTTGCTGAGAAGAAACTTTTTAGTTTGAGTCCATTGTTGGAGACCAACCTTGCATGTGACTGAGTCACACTCCCCAGCTGGGTGCTGAGGCACTCAGTCACAGAAATGTGGCAGAGCTTTCCCCATGCCTTCTTGGGTTTGGGGAATGGTGTCTAGTGCATGGGTGTGTCTTGCTACAGCCCCATGGATGAAGCTACACTCACCTGTTACTTTGTAATATAATCCCTTGCCCTGTTTAGGATAGAATCTTCCATGGAAGTGCCTTGTGTGTGTCTCCTTCTCTTACTGTGCCCTTGGGTGTGGCCTACCCAGATGTCAGTCAACCTGCTGACAGTGGACATCAAGAAGATAGACTCAGCCCCCTGAAACCTGACCCCTTGCTCATTTGAATAGCTTCTCCTCAATAAAATGGGTCAGTTCATGCTCTCTCTCTCTCTCTTCCTGCGGACCCTTAAGGTCAGAGGAGGCCTCACAGCGACCCCAAAGTAAAAGGTATTTGTGTCTCCTGTATGTTTATGTTGAGCAACCCAGTTAGCCCAGTTGACCTGGAGTGACCCCTGAGCCTTTTAGTCCCAAGAACAAAGACCCAGCTGTCCATACCATTTATTGCTTCTTGATTTTCATTCTTGTGCCACAGGAGTCTTATTAAGGAAGTTGGGGCCTAATCCCATATGAAGGAGATTAGGGCCTCATTTTTTTCTATTAGACATAAGGTCTCTGGTTGTATTCCTAAATCCTCAATCTATTATGAGTTGAGTTTTGTTGCATGATGAGAGACAGGGCTTTAATGTCATTTTGTTGCATATGGATTTCCAGTTTTCCCAGCATTATTTGTAGATGAGCCTATCTTTCTCTCCCATGCATGTTCTTAGCACCTTTGTCTACTATAAGATAATTGTAGTTTTGTGGAGTAGTTTCTGTGTCCTCTATTCTGTACCATTGGTCTACCAGTCTGTTTTGGTGACAATATCATGCTATTCTTGTTACCATTGCTCTGCACTATTATTTAAGGTCTGGGATAGTGATGGCACCTGCTTCACTCTGGGGATGGAGGCCTGTTGGCCTGTGTACCTGATGGAAATGGCAGGGATCCATGGATTGGGGCTTCTGTAGTGAATGATGTGCAGAAATTCCCAACTTATTTTTTTTTCTGTTAACACATGATTGCAATTATATAAACAAAAATTATGCATCCAATAAAATAAAATGTACTGTTCTTGGGGCTGGAGTTGTGGCTCAATTATAGAGAGCTTGCCTAGCATGTGTGAGGGCCTGGATTCCATCCTCAGCTCCACATATAAATAAAGGTATTGTGTGCAACTACAACTAAAAGATAAATAAATATTACTAATAAAATGTACTGTTCTTTGGTGAACATACTATGTAAGCTAGTACCAGCCACCACATTTGGTTTATGGCTCAGTTCTCCACCTCCCAGTTCACTCCATGATGTAAATCTCTTGAGGTCTTTTAATCCTAAATCTCGGCTAAACTCTATGGGTTTAAACTGTTGGCTTCAAAAATCCTGAGTAGTGGTTTACCTGTGTGTGTGTTTATTACTACAGTAATCAGTTATGTGCTTTCCTTGAAATTGAAGTGAGAGGCACCTCTCCATGCAACTCCAGTTGTAAAATCACAGGCAACTCTGCTACAAAAAACAGCAAAAGAAATGCAAGAACCATGCCAGCACAAACAGACATTTCCACACATGAGGCAAATCAAATGCCATTTCTTGCAGCCAAAGATCTTTATGCCAAATATTTGGCTGTGGGCTGGGGATGTAACTCAGCAATAGAGCACTTATTTGTCTAGCATATGTGAGGCCCAGGGTTAAATTTCCAGTCCTGCAAAAATTTTATATTAAATTTTAAAAGGGTTAGGCTCCGTGGCAGAGCATTTTTTTAACACTGCTATGAGGTCCTGGATTCAATGCTCAGCACAACAACAACATCAAAACAAACAAATAAACAAAAAAAAACAGAAAAAAAAAAAAAGAACAGAAAAATAATTGGAGTTGTATGTCGACAGACAATTGAGGTTGTCTTATCTGCTTATTTGGGTGCTAGTAATGAAACCAGGGGCATGTTCCATCATGCTAAATGAGGTTTTTACCACTGAGCACCAGTCCTAGGGGGTAATTTTGTTTTGTTTTAGAGACAGGATCTGAATAAGTTGCTTACGGCCTAGCTAAGTTGCTGAGGCTGGTTTTGAACTCACGATCTTCCTGACTCAGTCTCCCCAGTTGCTGAGATCACAGGCAGCCTCCACTACCTCACCTGAGAGTCTTATTTTTTTTTGTTTTTGGGGGATTTTTTTTTGCTGAAGGCAGGGGCTACTGGGGATTGAACTCAGGACTTGACCACTAAGCCACATCCCCAACCCTATTTTATGTTTTATTTAGACACAAGTTCTCACTGAGTTGCTTAGCGCCTCACTTTTGCTGAGGCTGCCTTTGAACTCAGGATCCTTCTGCCTCAGCCGCCCAGCTGCTGGGATTACAGGTGTGCACCCCCAAGAACAGTCCAGTCTTATATTTTGATATTTTAATTTTGACCTGAGTAATTTTGATTCTTTCCTACTGAGGTGTAAAGCAAAACTGTAAATGGAATTGCTCTGATTAAGTTTCATAAATATTGTAAATGTTCTTAAATGTAGTTAATTTTAAAATATTGTCTTATCATTAAAAAGTAACATCTTGGGGCTGGCGTGGTGGCTCAGTTGTAGAGTGCTTGCCTAGCATGTGTGGGACACTGGGATCGATTCTCAGCCCCTCATATAAATAAATAAAATAAAGGTCCATTACCAACTAAAAGGAAAAAATAAAAAAAGTAACAACTCTTCATCTTCCAAGCCTCCATAATGGTTCTCATGAATGTCCCAGCTCATGGGCTTTCCTTTTCTTTCTTTCTTTCTTTCTTTCTTTTTTTTTTTTTTTGGTGGTACTGGGGATGGAATTTTAGGTGATTTACCACTGAGTTCCATACCCAGGGATGCGTAAGCACTGAGCCACATCCCCAGTCCTTTTCATTTTGAGATAGGTTTTCATTAAATGGCTTAGGGCCTTGCTAAATTGCTGAGACTGGCCTTGAACTTGCAATCCTCCTGCCTCAGCTTCCTAAACCTTATTGGGATGATAGGTGTGCACCTCCACTCCCTGCTCAGGCTGATGGTTTTAAGAGTATCAATGAGCCAGTGTGTAACTCACACCTGTAATCCCAGTGTAACAGTGGTCCATTGATGGTTTGGATACAGCCTTGCTGCTCTGCCACTGTGACTGATTTTTATTGATTGATTTATTTTTAAATGGACATACATGTTTTCTTTCTCTTCCTGCTCCTCCCTAATCTCAGGGGAAACAGGATTCCTGGACAGTTTTCTGTCCCTAAGCACACACCCAGCACAGGAACAAAGTAATCCAGACTTTGGGGATGGCACCAGAAGATCTCAGAAATTACTGTCTCCCAGATTTTAGTGGATTACAATTCGAGACAGAAGACTTGGAATGTAGACTTTGAATCACTTCTTTTTTTTTTTTATTTTTTTTTTTCAGTTGTAGATGGACACTGTGAGATCAGGCAAGGCGGACAGCAACCAATGTTGGCAGATTTAAAAAGGCCTCTGAACGAGGCTTTATTCAAGATATCACACTAGGCGGAACTCTATCAGACCCACAGAGTGAACAGGAGAAGGGTCTGAGGAGAAACAGCCTGGGAGCTTGACCAGACTGGACTTTTATGGGGTTTACAGCAGGAAGGGAAGGGCTTGGGACAAGAAAATGTGTTTTTACTGTCTCTTGAACCACTGTAGTTGGTTGGGGGAGCTGGCTGAGCTCCAGGATTGGCCAGGGGTCCCGCTGATTGACAGGAGTTTCCATGGTCACCTGATTATTTCTTTCCTGAGCCTGCTGCTTTGTTCTAAGTCACTGCCACCAACCGGACAGACACAACATCTTTATTTTATTTATTTATTCTTATGCGGTGCTGAGGATGGAAACCAGCGCCTCAAGCATGCTAGGTGAGCACTCCACCACTGAGCCCCAGCCGCAATCCCTGAATCACCTCTTTAAAAGCCCCCTGCTCCCCTTGTTGGGCAGAATCACAATTTCTGGGACAGGAGTCCCCTGTGCTTCTCTTTTGCTACCAAAGCAACAAAACTTCTTTTTCCTTTTTCTCAAAAGTGTATCCTCTTCAGGGACATGGGCCAAACTTTCGGTCACATCAGGATCTCAGAAGGCTGAGGCAAGAGAGCCCTAAGTTTGAGGTCAGCCTGGGCAATTTGGGAAGACCCTGTCTCAAAAGAAAAAGTAAAAATAAAAAAGACTGAGGATATAGCTCAGTAGTAAAGTACCCTTGGGTTCAACCCCTAGTACAAAAAAAAAAAAAAAAAAATCAATGATGCTAAGATGAAAAGCAAACACCATTTTTTTTTCTTTCTTAGTTGTATTTGGACACACTTCCTTTATTTTATTTATTTATTTTATGTGTTGCTGAGGATCGAACCCAGGGCCTTTCATGTGATGGGGAAGCACTCTCCCTCTGAGCCCCAATCCCAGCCCTGTTTTTAATGTTTTTTTAAAAAAAATATTTATTTAGTTAGTTAGTTAGTTAGTGATTCCCATTTTGGTGCTTGGGTCAATTCAGGGCCTTGCACATGCTAAGCATGTGCTCTAGCAGTGAGCTGCACCTCCAGGTCCCAACATCAGGTTCTTTTTGGACTTGATCAGAGGTTGTTGCCTGGTTCCTGTGATGATGAGGTATAGCATCAAGGAATTTGAAATCACTGATGATCACAGAGCTGGGAAAATTGTGAATTCACAAGCAGGTTAAACATTTGGGGAGTCCTCAGCTCCAGACTTGATGTGCAACTCAAAGATCTAGAAAAACAGAATAATGTGTTCCCATCCTGTCAGGTTGGATTCACTGTACTGATAATTTCAGGGGAAACATGAAGAAGCAAAATGAAAACATAAGAGGGGAAAACCCTGGACTCTTTCTAGGGATGCAATATATACCAAACCAAAACATTTCCTGTGTTTTGTTTTGTTTTGTTTTGTTTTTTGTAGTTTGTTTTTTTGTTTTATTTTTGTTTTTGATACTGGGGATTGAGCCTAGGGGCACTCAACCACTTAGCCCCATCTCCAGACCTTTTTTGTATTTTATTTAGAGATAGGGTCTTGCTAAATTGTTTAGGACATCGCTATTGCTGAGGCTGGGGCTTGGAACTCTTGGTCCTCCTATGTCAGCCTTCTTAGCCTCCAGGATTACAGGCATGTGGGAGACCAGGCCCAGCTGGCCTAGAATTCTTGATTCTCCTGAGCCATTGGAATTACAAGCCTCTGACACCATACCTGGCAAAACAAAATGTTTCAATGAACAAACTATTCAAAAAACTGTTGCCAAAAGCTAAGTCCTTGTCCCCATTGATGCCAATCCAATAACAAAGACACAGTTTTGAGAAAAAGGGAAAAGATGGTTGATTGCTTTACCAGCAAAGGAGAAACACAGGGGAATGCTGTCCCAAAGGCTGTGCTTCTGCCCATCAGCAGGAACAGGAGGCTTTTACAGAGGGGATTCAGAGAAAATGAGATTAAGGAGGAGAGATCAGGAAGGAGGTGAGTGGTTAGGGAAGAGAAGATGAGAGAAGCTCAAGGAAAAGAAGATCAGGGGTAAGAAAATCAGGAAGAAGTTTAGGGGAAAGAAGATGAGGAGGAGAAGATCAGGGAGATTAAGACTGGGGAAAGAAAAAAATAAGTTTCAAAGCCATAAGGGATATAGTCAAAGCACCAAGTGAACCCCTGTTACAAAACTATTCAGAGCCTTTCCTTCTGGAGGGGTCAGTGTGTCCCACAGACAGCACACTGCAATTTGAAGACCTCTGCTCTAAGGAGCCATCACCCCAATGGCAGCCTACCCCCCAGCCAGCTGGCTGTATGGGAGGTGCACCATAAACAGGCTGATTAAAGCTGAGAGGCTGCCTTAATCTTTGTAGAGGGGCTGAGGGGAAGCCAGACTGGTTGGTGGTTATTTCAGTGATCAGAGGGAAGATGAGCTCGGACAGAGCGGGTGCAAAGAAGAGGGATGGAAGTGGATTTAGGAATGGATGAACTGTGGGGTTAAAGAAGACAGAAATCCTGAGTGGGCTGAACATTAGGCACTGGGAGGTGCTTTTTAAAGTTATTTTTATATTATTGGTACCAGAGATTGACCTAAGGGGCACTTTACCACTGAGCTCCATCCCCTGTCCCACTTATTTATTTATATATTTATTTATTTATTTACCCCCTTTTTAGTGGTTTTTATTTGTGCACCATATCAATAGGTAATAGTGGAACTCATTATGACATATTCTTTTTTCTTTTTTCACAATACCTTTATTTATTTATTTCTATGTGGTGCTGAGGATCGAACTCAGGGCTTCATACATGCTAGGCAAGTGCTCATCCACTGAGCCACACCACAGCCCTGACATATTCTTAATGCACATAATTTGATCAGTCTTATTACCCCACATCTCCTCATTTCCTCTCCTCCTCTCTCACCATATCCTCTTCCTCTATTCTACTAGCTTCCCTTCTATTATTAATTTTTTACACTTTTAATATTTTTATTGATGCATTTTAATTATACATAGTAATCAGGTTCATTGTGACATATTTATATATTTTGTTATTTGCATATTTATATATGCACATAACACAGTTTGCTCCAATAATTTCCCCAGTACTTCCCTTTCCCTCCCATCTTCCTTCTGCCTGTTCTCCTCTCTCTAGTCTTCTGGTTTTTCCATTGGTGCATTATAATTTTACATAAAAGTGAAATTCATTTTGATATATTCATACATTCCTACAGCATAATTTGATCAATTTTATTCTCTTGTTCTTCTCCTTTCCCTCCCTTTCACCCTCCCCCTTAGTCCCCTACCTCTACTCTACTCATATCCCTTCTATTTTCATGAGATCCCTGCCCCCCCTTTGTTAAATTTCTTTTTTCTCTCTACCTTCTTTATATGAGAGAAAACATTTGACCCTTGACTTTCTGAGTCTGGTTTACTTCACTTAACAGGATGTTCTCCAATTCCATCTGTTTTAGACAGCTTTTTCTCTGCCATAACCAAAGACCTGGCAAGAACAATTAAAGGAAGAAAAGGTTAATTGGGAGCTCATGGTTTCAGAGGTCTCAGTCCATAGATGGCCAACTCCATTGCTCTTGGCCCAAGGTGAGGCAGAACATCATGGTGGAAGAGTGATGGCGGAAAGTGGCTCAGGACACTCAGGATATAACACCAGAAAGGAAGAGAGAGAAGGGGTGGGGGGTAGGGAGAGAGTGCTCTTTTCTCCGCAAGGACAAAATATAAAATCCAAAGGCATGCCCCCAGGGACCTACCTCCTCCAGCCACACCCTACCTGCCTATAATTACCTCCAAGTTAACCCCATATGAGGGGATTAATGCAAAGATTTAGTTAAACCTCTTTAAAACCCAATCATTTCCACTTTAAAATTTCTGGCATTGTCTCACATGAGCTTTTGGGGGACACCTAATATGTAAACCATAACACCATTTATTTATCAGCAAATGACAATTTTTATTCTTCTTTATGATTGAGTAAAACTCCATTATATATATATATATATATATATATATATATATATATATATTGTATTTTCTTTTCTATTCATCTGTTGATGACACATAGATGGGTTCCATAACTTGGCTATTGTGAATTGTACTGCTATAAATATTAGTATGATGCATCACTAATATATGCTGATTTTAGCTTTTTTGGATAGATACCCAAGGAGTGGGATACTGGGTAATATGATGATACATTTGTAGTGTTTTGAGAAATCTCCATCCCAATTTCCATAGTGGTGGTACTAATTTGCAGTCCCACCAACAATGTATGAGGGTACTTTATTTCTGCATCCTTGCCAGAATTTATGTTTCCTTAATGGCTGCCATTCTAACCTGTGTGAGAGGAAGTCCCAGTGTAGTTTTGATTATTGCCCTTATTGCTAAGGATGTTGAACAGTTTTTCATCATTTTTGACCATTTGTATTTCTTCTTTTGAGAATTGTCTGTTTAGTTCATTTGCCTATTTATTGATTGGGTTACTTGTTTCTCTGATGTTAAGATTTTGGAGTTTTAAAATATATTCTGGATATTCATTCCCTGTCAGAAAAGTATCTGGCAAATATTTTTCTCCCATTTTGTAGGTTTTTCCCTTCACATTCTCTCTCTCTCTCTCTCTCTCTTTGTTGTTGTTGTTGTTTGTTTTGTTTTGATTTGTGGTGCTGAGGATTGAACCCAGGGCCTTGTGCATGTGAGGCAGGCACTCTACCAACAGAGCTATATTCCCAATCCTTCCCTTCACATTCTTAATTGTTTCATTTACTGTGCAGAACAGTTTAAATTTGAGGTCATCCCACTTATTGATTCTTGGTTTCATTTCTTGAGTTATAGGAGTCATGTGAAGGAAGCCAATGCCTGTGCCAATACATTGGAGTGTTGATTATGTTTTCTTATAGCAGTTGCAGTGTTTCTTCTCTAATTGCTAGATTTTGGATAAATTTGGGTTTGGGTCAGGGTAAGAAAGAGGGATCTAGCTTCATTCTTCTACATATGGATATCCAGTTTTCCCTGCACATTTGTTTAAAAGGCTGACTTTTCTCCAACTTATGTTTTTGGCACCTTTGCAAGGATCAGATGATGGTAACTGTGTAGGTTTGTCTCTGTGCCTTCTATTCTATCCCATTATTCTTCATATCTGTTTTTAAGCCAATACCATGTTTTTTTTTTTTGTTGTTGTTACTACAGCTCTGTAGTATAATTTATAGTCAGGTACTGAAAAATAACAATGAAAACCAACAGTGGGAGGTAGTACAGTAAAAGAAAAACTAATCAAAGAGGAAATACAAATCATGTTAAGTAACAAAAATCAACAAATATGGCTGGAAGTACAAACCATATCTCAATAGTAACCTTAATGTTAATGGCTTAAACTCACCAGTCAAAAGACATAGGCTAGTAGACTGCATTTAAAGAAAAAAGATCCAACAATATGCTGCGTACAGAAGACTCATCTGATAGGAAAAGACATACACAGACTGAAGGTGAAAGGTCGGGAAAAATCATGCCACTCACATGGACCTTGGAAGCAAGCAGGGGTATCCATACTCATGTCAAATAAAATAGACTTCAAGCCAAAGTTAATCAAAAGGGATAAAGAAGGACACTACATACTGCTCTAGGGAACCATACACCAACAAGACATAACAATCATTAATCTATATGCCCCAAACAATGGTGCAGCTATGTTCATCAAACAAACTCTTCTCAAGTTCAAGAGTCAAATAGACCACAACACAATAATCATGGGAGATTTTTAACACACCTCTCTCCCCACTGGACAGATCTTCCAAACAAAAGTTGAATAGAGAAACTATATATAGAGAACTCAATAATACAATTAATAACTTAGACTTAATTGACATATATACCAACCAACATCAAGCAGATACACTTTTTTTCTCAGTAGCACATCAATCTTTCTCAAAGATAGACCATATATTATGTCACAGGGCAAATCTTAGAAAATACAAAGGAGTAGAGATACTACCATGCATTTTATCTGATCATGATGGAAAGAAATTGGAAATCAATGATAAAACAAGGAAAAAAAATTCCTACATCACATGGAGAATAAACAATATGCTACTGAATGAACAAAGGGTTACAGAAGACATCAAAGAGGAAATTAAAAAATTCTTAGCGGTAAATGAAAATTCAGACACAACATATCGAAATCTTTGGGATACTATGAAAGCAATACTAAGAGGAAAAATTCAGTTCATGGAGTTCATTCCTTAAAAGAAGAAAAAGCCAACAAATAAATGACCTCACACTACATCTCAAAGCCCTAGGAAAAGAAGAACAAATCAGCAGCAAATGCAGTAAAAGGAAAGAAATAATTAAAATTAGAGGTGAAGTCAATGAAATTGAAACAAAAGAAACAATTGAAAAAATTGACAAAACTAAAAGTTGGTCAATTGAAAAAATAAAGAAGATTGATAGACCATTAGCCATGCTAACGAAGAGAGAGAACACAAATTACTTATTTATTTATCTATCTATATATGTATCTATCTATTTATTTATTTTGAGATAGGGTCTCACTAAATCCCTAGGCTGGCCTAAAATTCGTAATCTTCCTGCCTTGGCCTGACCAGTCGCTGGGACTACAGGTGTGCGGCCACATGAACAGATACCTTTGCCAAGACACAAGTCTGCAGGCAGGATAGGTGGGGTGGAGATCTCAGTGGCAGGCTTAGGGAGAGACTCTAGGGAGGGGCCTTGGATGGGATGGGATTCAGGGGAGGGAATGAAGATTCAGAAAAATCTCAAAATTCTCAGGAGGGGAGGAGCCAAGGAAGAGGTGAGCAGTGAAATAGCCTTGGCTGAGACAGTCTCCCACCTTTGTTCACTGGCCAGCGCTATGGTAGCAATCTCCTCCCAGGTAAGCCTGACCCTGGAGTAGACCCTGCAGTGGGGCCCTCTTGCCACTTGTCCTACTTCATTCCCTATGGGTTGTGGGGTGCTAGGAAACAGCTTTTGTTAAATCTCCTCCATTTCCAATGTGGGGCTAGTAAACTAGCAGGGCCTTGAGAAGAAAGTGAAGCATGTGAAGAGGTCTATACAAGTCTTATTTTTAAAAAGTTGGCATGGTGGGGGTGACAACTTAATAGTGTCTTTTTCAGGAGCAGTGTAATAGCCAGAGCTGTGGAGCAGGTGCCTAGTTTTCCATCTTCTCCATTGCCCATGGGGGAACCTCAACATTTTTTTTTTCTCCACTGGGGATTGAATCGAGGGGCACCCGACTATTCCCAACCCATTTTATATTTTGAGACAGGGTTTCCCTGAGCTGTTTAGCACCTCACTATTGCTGAGGCTGGCTTTGAACTCTCCATCCTCCTGCCCCAGCCTTCTGTGCCTCTGGGATTACAGGCATGCGCCACTGCGCCTGGCTCCTGTCTTTTTAAGGAAACAGAAGTAGACAAGTAACTGCTCTTTTCCTGTTGATAAGGTGGTGATTTCCTGCATAGTCAACCTTGAATCTTGACTTCAATATCACGGACTTGACTTCTAGGTAGAGACTGCTGCACAGTAGAACACATCATGCTCTGTGTAACTGCTCTGTTCATGGCAGAGGCACGCAAATGGGTGAGTTGCTGAGACCTGGCCAAGGGTTTGGGGACTGGACAGTGGTGGGCAGGTCTGCAGGGTGGGGGAGGCAGCTGTAGAGAAGGGTATCCTAGAGTGAATCAGGTGAAGTGACCCTTTAAAATCTGAGGAGTTCTAGATTAGAACTTCAGCGCCCAGCTCGGTGGCACACACTGTGATCCCTGCGATTTGGAAGGCTGATACAAGGGAATAAAACGTTTGAGGCCAGCCTCAGACATTTAGTTTATCCTGTCTCAAAAAATGAAAAGGGGCATAATCCCAGCATCTGGAGAGGCTGAGAAAGGAGGCTCCTGAGTTCAAAGCCAGCCTCAGCAAAGGTGAGGCACTAAGCAACTGGGTGAGACCCTGTCTCTACATAAAACACAAAATAGTGCTGGGGAT
This sequence comes from Marmota monax, assembly GCF_021218885.2. Taxonomy (NCBI): domain Eukaryota; kingdom Metazoa; phylum Chordata; class Mammalia; order Rodentia; family Sciuridae; genus Marmota; species Marmota monax. The sequence goes on along the minus strand of NW_026692907.1, from coordinate 10,401,238 downwards.
GTGGCTCAGTGGTTGAGTGCCCCTGAGTTCAATCCCTTGGTTCCCAGCTTCCTAAAAAAAAAAAAAAAAAAAAAAGGCAGGCCATGGGAGCTGAGGATGTGACTCAGTAAAGGAGCCCTACCCTAGGGGTCAATTCCAAGATGTTTGCCAAAATAATATGTAAAAGGAGTTTACCTTGGATTGGGGATTGTGACTCCAAGGGAGAGCAGGAGGCACTGGGCTTTGATCCTCAGCACCACATACAGATATTCTGACCACCTATAAAAACTCAGTCAAGATACCAAATTTACAACTATTAAATATAAATTCCAGTTGAATTAAGGAAAATAAATGTGATCAGTGATCATTTTCCCACCCAAGATCCTAGCTACTCTGAATTCTACCCACAGGCACTCTGGGTAGAGAGTCCCTAGAAAGCAAAGTAAAACAGGCTAAAGCAAAATTTCTGGTCCGGTCCAGATGATAGCCTTTAAAAGGGGTTAGCTTTACAGACAAGTGACTGAAAAATTGAGCTTTGTTTTTAAGCTCATTTTCTTAGTACTATGCAATAGGAGGCAGTACGCTTAGGAAGAACTGAGACAGTTTAGCAATTCACAGGCCTGGGGCCTTAGGGCTGGGTGGGTAGGTGACTTCTCCCTAATCTTTTTTTAGATGTTGATGGACCTTTATTTTCATATATGCAGGGCTAAGAATGGAACCCAAGACCCAAAGCCACATACAAGTGCTCTAACACAGAGTCACATGTCCAGCCTGTCCCCCTAGTTTTAAGGAAGGGAAAAGTAAATGTTGTTGATTTTCATTTGCTTGGCTTGGGGCCTCTCTCTTTTCATGTTTATTAGCTATTTGCATTGTCATTAAGGTAAAAGACTTCAAAATTGGGCTTTTTTTTCTTGACAATTTAATGAACTTCCTTTAGTATAGGCTCTGGCCTCAGTAGTCACTCAGTTTGGTGGGCTATTACTTATCGGGTGCAGGGTTAGAGAATAAGGTAGGGTGCCAACTTCAGTGCTAGTTAATGGGTCTCCTTCCTTGGGTCAGGGGCCTTTGACATTTTTTAATGACTTTTTATTTTTGTTATGATTTTCTCCTTTCTTGCTACTGGGAGTTTTGTTCTGATTCTGAGGCCAGGTCCTTGAGAACATTTTAGTCTCTACAGATCTATTCTCCTTGCTGTGTACTCTTCCATAGTTTGAACATTTTGGTGCCTTTGTTCCAAGTCAGCAGTGGGTATGTGGGTTTGGTTTTTTTTTTTTCCAGTTTTTTTCTCATGGTACCTGTGGCTTTTGCAGGACACATGACCCTAAAAAGTGAGTGTTGGGTGACAGGGCCTCTGCCAAGTTATTTACCCCAAGATCTAACAATTCCTGGGGTCACTTTAAATATAGCAAGGGTGGGCTTTTGCCCCAGTACTGGCTATAGTGGCTTTCAAATACAGGGATGTGGGTTTTTGTGTGTTATTTGAGGGAGTGAGTTTAGGGGATTGAACCCAGGGCCTTGGGCACTCTAGGCGAGTACTCTACCTCTGAACCCTGGCTCCAGAAAACTGAATTTTTGGTACCAGAGATTGAACCCAAATCCAGAGGTGCTTAACCACTGAACCACATCCCTACCCCTTTGTATTTTTTACTCTGAGACAGCCTGGGTAAGTTCTGAGGCTGGATTTGAATCCCAGAATCCCCAGAATGACAGCCAGGTGCCCTGCACCCAGCTCTAGGAAACTTTTGATTTGCATTCCCTGAATAATAAAATTAATCATCTTTTCATATTTACTGTTCTTGTGTCTTGTGTATATGCTTACAAAGAACATGATTACACTACATATATTTTGTCTGCCACTTTTTTTTTTTAGCTGAGAATTGAACCCAGGTTCCTTTTAGCACCAAGCTACATCCCCAGCCCTTTTTTTTTTTTTTTTTTTTTTTGAGAACAGGTCTCACTGAGTTGCTGAGGGTCTCCCTGAGTTACTGAGGCTGGCCTTGAGCCTTCAGCCCTCCTGCCTCAGCTTCAACTGGGATTGTTTGTATATAAATATAAATATATATATATATATATATATATATATATATATATATATATATATATAATTTCATATTATTTATCTTAAATTTGGAGGGGAGCAGAATGTTAGAATTTTTTCAGATTTTGGAATAAAATGTGTGTGTCTATGTGTATATAAAATGAGATGAAAAAATTTAATAATGTGAAGGTTTTTACTGGTTATTAAAGTTGATGCTCAATAAACTCTGCATTTTGGAGCATCTCAGATTTAGGATTTTGTTTATGGAGTGCTCAAACTATATGTATAGAAAATAATGTGCAAGTTTTATGTATATATTTGGTGTATCATAGATATTATATAGAAAGATATTATATAGAATTACATGATGTATACAAACAGTCATTGGATCAACCATTGTCTTATCAGAGGGCATTGTTTTCTAGTCACAAAACCTCAGCATTTGAAACCTTGTTTGGGTTTTTTGAGTGCTGGGGATTGAACCCAGGAGTGCTTAATCACTCAATTACTGAGGTCTCCCTGGAACTTGGAACCTGCTGACTCTGGAATAGTAAGTGCATGCCACTGGGCCCTACAAGACATTATTTTGTTGTTGTTGTAGATGGACACAATGCTTTTTATTTTTATGTGGTGCTGAGGATTGAACCCAGTGCCTCACATGTGCAGGGCAAGTGCTCTGCCATTGAGCTAAATATACCTAAACAATTATATTATCCAGCTAGTGAAATTAATATTCCTTGATATCAGTTAATCCTCTGTCCTTCAAAAATCTCTGCTGCTTTATAATTAATCTATTCTGAAGAATGAACAAATATTATGATGCATCTGGAACATTCTGATAAGTCCAGAAGTGTATGGCTGTCACAAGGCACACCTAAAAACTGTTGTTCTTTTTCAATTGATTTTTTAAATAAGTTTTTTTAAACCTGAGACTTTATCAAAATGAAAACAATTTTTAAAAAGTGAGCCACATATAAAAAAAATTGATCTATTCCATTTAGTGTCCACACAAGCCACACATGTTGCATATAGTGAGTTCTGTTAGTCTAAGCTAGAGAAGGCCCCTCTCTGGCCTGTGTGTTGAGGATTCAAGTCCTGTACAAGGCTCTGCATTGTGGGTTGTTGCGGCTGCTTCTATTTGTGTACCACTCCTGGTGCTGGGTTGTCCTTAGTTTATTTCATTAAGAAGGTGATTTTTTTTCAACTAGTTTGTCTTTTTTAGGTTTGTCCAACAACTCCACATTCCCTTTGTCCCCCAGCCCCTAGCAATCACTTGATGTCTATGAATTTGACTACTATGGGAGCCTAGATCAAATGGACTATTTCCTAGTTACAGTCTGCTTTACTTAGCTTGTATTCAAGGTTTCTTTACGTTGTATTGTGTGTCAGAACTTTCTTTAAGGCCGGGTGATGTTCCACTGCATGTATATGCCATGCCTTATTTACATTATTTACAATCTCTGTAATCAAAGAGACTTCTCTTCCTTGGTTTTGTGAGGGATTCCATCCAGGTTACCTTAGACTTTCATATTTGCTATTGTATATTGTTAAAAAATGTTTGTTTTATCAGCTGTCAGGCACATCTATTTTTCTTCCTGTGCTGGGGAATGAACCCAGGATCTTGCGTATGCTACACATGTACTGTGCCCCTACACTTTTTATATTTCTATTTTTGAGACAGGATCTTGTGAAACTACTCAGGCTGACCTTAAATTTTTGATTTTCAAGTTCCTGAGGAGCTTCAAGTTCCCCAGCTCCCTGAGTAACTGAAAATATAGTATGTCCACCATACACGATGTGTCATGCACTAATTGGGAATACTGACATTTCTCATTCTAGTGTTCATATGCCCATCTCATTAGTTGTCCTCTACTAATTTTTATGGAGTACACATACTTCATCAAGTTCATATTACTGAGTTTCTTAGTGAAATTCATTGGTAAATAATTTTTCATTTCTTTATATTTCAGATGAGAGTTTTTGAGGAATCTAGATTCCTGGAGCCTAGCCAGTGTGCAAGAACTAAAATTACTCCTCAAAAGGGAAAACAATATGATCTGGACAATATAGACACAATGTCACCTGTACAGTCAAAAATGTCTAGACTTGAAAAGGAACAAGAACAAACCACCTGTGTCAAAAGAAATCAGCTAAGAAGAACTGATGAGGAGCTACGTCGGATGTTAGATTTCAAGTATAAACATTATATATCAACAACTATTGTGGAGAAATTTAAAGTCTTGTTGCAAATGCAGGATCTGTTGTTTTCTGAGATGAGGGAAACCCTGAAAAATGACCTAAAGGAAATGCTAGTAAAAAGTGAGATATCTGAAACAAAAGATACAGAGCAGTGTGGTAGCAGGGAAGAGTGGCAGGAAGTGAAAGATTTAGCTTCAGAAAAAACAGAGTTGAGGGAACAAGAGGAAAAAAATTCTAAATTCGCTGAGTGTACTGAAAATTTAACTTTTAGAAACGAGGAAAGAGACAAGCTGAGTTGTAAATTGGACAAAGCCAAGATGTCCACTAGCAATCAAGGGAAGGAATTATCCCAGAATGAGCCCCAAAGTTACCAAGCCATTGGAGGGATGGCAGAAGCCTCAGATATGAACGATGACACATGTAGAAATGGCAGTCACCACATACGACTGCCTGACAAAGAGAAGCCAAAGCATAGGGAGGGTGGAGCAGTAAAAGCAATGGAAGAAGAAAACCACCAGAGCCTCAGGAACAAAGAGAAGACTGTCAAAGCATCAAGAGAAGAAGAAACTCTGATGGATGAAGGAGCCATGCTCACCCTGGCTGCAGACCCTCTGGCATCAGCCACCTTGGAAGTCAGTAAGCAGTGGGGCGACATCTTCAACATTTTGAGAGAAAATGGCTTTTGCCCTGAGTTTCAATGTGAGGTCCAATTAGCATTTAAATGTGATGGTGAAATGAAGACATTTTCAGACCTGCAAAGTTTACGACAATTTACCAGCCAAAACCCCGTCATAGGAGAATTACTGAACCCTGTTCTCCAAAAAAGCTTAAGTAGCAGTTGGTCCAGTTATTCTGGAGGAAAATCAGTTTTATGGTTATTTTTGGTTTTTGTTTTTGTTTTTGTTTTTTTGTGGTGCTGGGCACTGAACCCAGGGCCTTGCATTGGTGAGGTAAGTACTGTACCCCCAGCCCAGAAAATCAGTTTGTATGAAAAAATTCCATTAAATGAAAAGCATGCCATTAAATATAATGACTTAGACATTTTCTTTACAATTTTTTTTTTACATTTATTTATTTGGGTGTCTGAGAATTGAGCCCAGGGGTACTTTACCACTGAATTACATCTCACCCCTTTTATTGTTTTTAAGTTTCTTTAGTTTTATTTTTTTATGTTGTGCTGAGGATCAAACCCAGTACCTCTCATATGCCAGGCAAGCATTCCACAACCAAACCACATCCCAAGCCCTTTTTTGTATTTTATTTAGATGTAGGGTCTTGATGAGTTGCTTAGGCCTCAGCTTTTGCTGAGGCTGGCTTTAAACTCACATCCTCCTGCCTCAGTCTCCTGAGCTGCTAGGATTATAGAAATGTGCCTCTGCCTGTTTACAAGGTCTTATTGCAATAAACAGATACGGGATGAAAATCAGTAGTCATTTAAAGTCTGTTAAGTACAAAGTATCAAGGGATAGGGACATAGAAGGACCAAGGTAGGCATAAAGACATCATGAAAATTTGTTGCGAGTACTACAAAAGAAGGTATGAATGTTGGAATAATCATAGAAAAACTTACCTTGATGGGGACTAGGACTTAACAAATACGTAATTACTACAAGGCCCTGGGTTTGATCCTCAGCACCACAAAAAGGAAGAAATGCTGAAGCAGTTCTCCCAGTACTTGCTCATTGTCAAAGTAGTCATATTAAATTTAGAGAGTGAAGTGAAAATTTTAATTCTGTAAGAGACATTCAATTTACAAAAGTTTTCTTTTGACTTTCAGGGTAAAGCTCAAGTAAATTCAAAACATGAAGCTAGAGAAACAGCAAATGATGGCTTGCAATCCTTATTCATCAAAGAGGTAAAAGTCTCTAGTCCAGAAGTGAAGAGCTTAGAGACTCGGGAGGAAGAGTTCTTGGGGTGGAAGGATAAAGGAATCCCTACCTTTGAGGTGACAGGAGAAGACTCAGAGACTGAAGAGGATGACATATTTTGGGTGAGGGCAGAAGAGCAAGAAGGGGCCTGTGACATGGAAGAGGAGGGAGAAGAGGAGATGGAGGAAGAGGAGACCTGTGGGGAAGAGGAGGAGGAGTGGTGGGAGGAGGGAGAAGAGTCCTTGGAGGTGGAAGAAGAGGAGACCTCTGGGGAAGAGGAGGAGGAGTGGTGGGAGGAGGAGTGGTGGGAGGAGGAGTGGTGGGAGGAGGAGTGGTGGGAGGAGGAGGAGGAGGGCGAAAATGACTTAACCTATCACTGAGTCCCTGCGACAAGTGTATTGGTAAATGAGGGAGATGATGAAGATGTTATTCTTCTAAATTATGCATTGGATTCTGAGTCCAAGGAAGAAGAGGTTAGTACATGGAGACTTCGTTTAGCAGACAGATGGAAATTTGGAGGTATAATCTGGGAAACAAGTAAAAGCTTTAGAAAAACTATGATCAGTTCCTTTAGAATGATGAAAGAAGAGGTTGGAAAATTTTAAAAAAATGCTTTTCAGATATCCTGGAAACTAAAAATTCAATGGATGATCTGAGGAGTAGAATAGACATCCTTGAAGAAAGATTTTGCAATCTACATGATGAAATGGAAGAATTCAATAAGGATATCATACAGATTGCCAAGCAGATAATAAAGAAACACTAAGGGAGAGGGAGGATAGATTCAGACATGCCAACATAAATTTGATAGGAATCCTAGAAAAAGACAGTGAAGTGAATGAAGCAGAGTACATACTGCAGGAAATAATTGAAGAAAATTTTTCAGAGCTTCACGATTCTAGTCTTGGGATAGTGAGTGCTCACCGGATCCCCAGTGTGATTGACAAAAACAGACTCACTCCTAGGCACATGTTGGTGAAGATTTTGAATTGTAGTGATAAAGAGAAAATTCTAAAGGTTTTTAGAGAGAAAAAGAAATCACCTACAGAGGCACAAGAATCCGACTGACAGCCAACTTATCACTGGCACCCTGGATGCAAGAAGTCAATGGAGCAACATCATAAAAGTGCTTCAGGAGAAAGGCTTTCACCCTAGAATCCTGTATCCAGACAAATTGGCATTTGATTTCCATGGTAAAACAAAGATTTTTTTTATATGGAAGAATTTAGGAAGTTTATTTCTTGTGTACCCACTTTGAAAGAATTATTGGAGAAAACAACATAGGTGGCTGCAACTGTCATTTTCCTCACCCCAACATACATTTAGAAAATTGACAAATAAAACATCTCTGTCCAGAAAAGTGGAATCTGTTTATTTGGGGATGAGGGGAAAGGAGTTGTATTACCTAGTTGTTATGTAGGTCAAAGGGCATATTTTTTAAAATGTAATGGTAGTCTTAGTTTGCCTAGGGAAGTTTCTCTATTACTGAGCAGGGAAGAAGGAACAGATGGGTAAAAATATTAGAAATGTACAGGGGAAAGGTGGTAGGGTAAAATAGAGAAGAAAAAATGAAACTGCTGAATGTATGGGGAAGGATGTTTCATGATTTTATCATGTATCAGTGAATCTTCTTTTTCCATTTGAAAATACTCATTTTGCTATTAAAAGTTTTACCTTTTCCAACGTACTTTGTCATTAATGTGTGTAGTTGAATAGTTTTTGAATTTCACTGCCTAACTCCATACAGATCAACTCTCTTCCCTGTGTTTTCAATACTTGGGCTTTTTATTTTTTGCAGTACTGGTGGTTGAATCAGGATCTTGCCCATACGAGAAAAGCCCTCTACCATTGAGTTGCACCCCACTCATGATGCAGATCTTAGAAATTGAGAAACCACAGAGGGTTACAGCCTTTGGTCTGGGAAGACAGTTGGGAAGATGGGCCCCTTAGTCAGAGTTGCCCCATTATCTTTCTACTCTCGCAAGTTTGCCTGGACAGCTTTACAGAATTCCCACACTTTTTAAAAAACAACTCTCCCGCATAATACTCAGCCTGCTTCCCATGGAATGAGTGTGACATTGTTAACTAGATGTTTAGGTTCCTATGGCCACTATAAGAAATTAATAAAATTGAAAATAGAACTTGAATCTCAGGTTTGGGGACCAGAAATTCAGCATCACTATCATTTGACTGAAATCAGTATTACAGGCTTCAGGGAGAATGTGTTCTTACTCTTCCAGCTTCTGGTGGCTGCTGGCATCCCTTGGCTTTTGGTCAGGTGCCAAGTTACTGCTGTTTGCCCTTGTCACCCAAGGTTATTCTTTCTCAGAGGCAGGAACTCTGTCCCTCTAGTAAGGATACTTGCAATTGCATTTAGGATCTATGCAGATGATCCAGGAACATCTTCTCATGTCCAAAAGACCATTTGGTCAAATTTGCAAAGTCCCTTTTGCCACATAGGTTGGATGTCCAGGGTCTCAAAATGGGGGCTGGATTCCTCTCCCTCCAATACTATGGATTGAACTATAGGATTCTCTGCACTGAGCTACACCTCCAGCTCTTTTTTATTTTAAGACAGGGTCTTCTAAGTTGCTGAAACTGTCCTCAGTTTTTGAGCCTCCTGCCTCAGTCTCCCCACTGGATGTTTTGAAGAAGAGTATGGCTTGGGTCCCTACAGGCTGTGGGAGGTGATAAAATGTTGACAAAGCCACCCTTCACATATCTGTAGTCATCCTGTAAAGCTCAAGTGGTGCATGGTTATAGATTCAATAGCATCCCTCCTCCCACCTCCAAGTCCCTTAGAATTTCAATGTGACATTGAAAAGTGGTGTGATTCAGTTAATTGAGATGAGGTCATACTAGATTAATTGTCCTTAAGCCAATCACTGGTGTCCTTGAAAGATCCACAAGAGTATGTGGAGTGATAGCTCCACAAGCTAAGGGACACCCTGTATGCCCAGCAACCAGCAAAAGCTAAAGGGTGAGGAAGGATTCTTTTGTTACTCTGTGAGCATGATCTATAAGCAAGTACCCTGACCTCCCTCCAGGCTGAACAGTCAGGCAACTGGGTATCCCAACCTCTCTGTGAAGGTGTGGGGTGAAGTGTGTGGAGACTCATGCTTACTCTTACCTTCAGAGCTTAGTATATTATGGGTTTAATTACAATGCCTGTCTTTTAAAAAAAAATGTTGCTGGGGGAGTAACAGTGGTAGAACATTCACTTAGCCTGCACACATGCAAATGGCTCCATCCTGGGACATAAGGTAAAAGCCAAACTTTCCTTTTCTCATCCACAATTTATTTGGGAGGGTGAGTTACTGGGAATTGAACCTAGGGGTGCTTTACCACTGAGTGACACCCAGCGCTTTTTACTTTTTTATTTTGAAACAATCTCACTAAGATGCTTAGGGTCTTGCTAAGTCACTGAGGCCAGCCTGTGTTCCTCCTGCCTCAGCCTTCCAAGCTGCTGAGATTACAGGTGTGCACCATGAGCCCAGCCACACATAATTTTTGCTTACTGGACTTGTAGACTAAAAAGCAAGACCTTAAATGCAATTGCATATTATTTGTAAGCCAATCTGCTACTATTGTACCTGTGGGATGTTTTTCCATTGGAGACAGCCTGGGGAGGACCCAGGAAGTGAGAAGGTGGTGTCAGCTGAGCCTTCCCTTCATGGTAAACACTGGGGTGCTTTTTATACACACATCATTTCACCCTCACTAATGTCTTCTGTGCCATTATCTGCCATGTTACAGGTGAGGAAATAAAAAATCATGCAAATTACTTGCCCAAATTTACAGAAGTAGATAGCAATATGAATTATCTAAAATTCCAAATGATCCATCCTTTCCACACATATGCTATTTGCATTTCTGTATAATTTCTCCAAGTACTTATTATTTTATTTATTTTTGTTGTGCTAGGTATGGAATATAAGATTCTGCATGCGAGGTAAGTGCTATACCACTAAGCTAGCACAGCCTTAGCTTTTTTTTTTTTTTTTTTTTTTTTAAGCTAGGGTCTCATTAAATTGCCTCTTTGATAAAGAGGCTGGCCTCAAACTTGCAATCCTCCTTCCTCAGTATCCTGAATTGGTGGATTACAGGCATGTACCATGATGTCCAGAGCCACAGAGTTTTCATTTTGCCAATTTGAAACTCTGCCTGTTAAACCCAACTTCCCTCCCACTCGCCAGAAATTTCAACTTCGTGTTTTTATTATTCAGACTATTCTAGATACCCCATGTGAGTGGGATCATAGAATATTAGTTCTCTTGTGGCTGACATTTCACTTCCATAATATCCCTGAGGCTCATCTGTGATGTAGTAGGTGTCAGCATCTCCTTGAAAAAGGCTGTGGAATATTCCATTGTACAGATGTACCACATCTACATTCATCATCCATAGATGGGCATTTCTGTTTCTTTCATGTCTTGGCTATGGTGAATAATGCTGCCATCATTATGAGTGTGTGAAAATCCCTTTGAGGTCCTGCTCTCTATATATACCTAGAAGTAGAGTTGTTGGGTCATATGATAATTCAGATTTTAGTTTTACTTTTGTTTGCTTTTTTTGTTTTTTGGGAAATTTCCTTATCATTTTCCATAGTAGCTGTATTTTTTTGCATTTGCAACTGCCTCTGGGTTTTTATTTTGACACAGGGTCTTGATAAGATTCTGAAGGATTTGCTAAGTTGCCCAAGCTGGCCTCCAACTTGAGAGCCTCCTGTCTCAGCCTCCAGAGTCACTGGAATCACAGGAATGCACCACTATGCCTGGCTTAAAGAAGATTTTGATGCATAATTTTTTCCTTCTCTTTCAAGGAGGTTCACATGCTGCTGCTGGAGCCCCCTGAGGCTCTAGCTTCTGGCTCAGATTGCAACCAAGCCTGGCCACCTGGCCTGCCCATGTCATTTGCAACCAGCACCACTGCTGCACCTGTGCACACACCTTGACTTCACATGAGCCCCACAAGTTGGGGCCAGCAGGAGTGGGGTACCTGGTCCATGCCTTCCTGAGCCTGGAGACTGCTTCTTTGACCTCCTTCTTTTTCATCCTGTCCCAAGGAGGCTAACGTAGTGGGCCTCCAACAGCCACCTCCATCAAAAGCAAGCAAGTTTCATATGAAAGCAGGTTCTGGTTGGAAAGCCCACTGCTCTACCAAATAAAAGACCTGAATACCTGCCTCCAAGTAATCTGCACACACCTTCTTTGGATAGAGCATTGTAAGAGGGGTATTTCACTGCTGATCACATTTTCTCCCCATAACCTTTTTCCTCCCTCCCTCCCTTCTCTCTCTCTCTCTCTCTCTCTCTCTCTCTCTCTCTCTCTCTCTCTCTCTCTCTCTCTCTTAGTGCTGGGGATTAGATCTGGGCCTCATACATGCAGGCAGATACTCTATCACTGAGCTACACCCCCAGCCCTAAATTACTAACTGCTGATGGGATCCTCCAGTGTTTACCAAGCTTGATGCAAGTTTACACTCCTTGGACTTAAAACCCTTATAAAACTACTGTAAAACAGACAGACTCAACACTGAACCACAAAGGAAGCTATGAGGGAATGAAATCAAAAGCATTAATATAATCTTATCAATGATGCTGTCTTTGCTGGAATTTAGTACCTGCTCACAGTGTGATCATTCCTAACCACTGCAGAACAGGCACTTTTGAATTTTGCACACCTTTTTGAGATTGGAGTTTGGTAGAGATTTCTCTCTTGATACCAATAGAAACCTTCCTTTCCCCAGTGTCAACAAAAGCTGCTGGTATTGCTGAGACAATGAAGTATATGGTGCTGACAGCAAGCTCCTTTCTCCGCCCTCCAAGTTGAAACACAATTAGGATGTTCCTGAGAACATGTGGACTCAATCTATTTAAATATTTGGGGCTTTGCTAGGAAATTGTTAAGAATTTAACATGCAATTACCTGATGCAAAACTCCTAAGTCCCCCAGCAAAATGTGCTAGGTCACTTAAGATGAAGGGGGTTGGGATCTGCCTCAACAAATCCTCTTCTTTATTCCTACACTCTATCCCCAGTCCCAGAGCCTTATAAGTGAAGGCCTCTGGATTGGGCACAGTGGTGCATGCCTACACTCCCAGCAGCTAAGAGGCTTAGGCGGGAGGATTGTGAGTTTAAAGCCAGCCTCAGTGAGGCCTTAAGTAACTCAGTGAGACTGTGGTTCTAAAGGAAATATTAAAAAAAGGATGGGGGTATGGCTCAGAGTTTAAGCTCCTTTGGGTTCAACCCCTGTATTAAAAAAAGAAAAAAAAAAAAAGTGGAGGCCTCTGTGTTCAGAGCACAGCCCAGGAGCACCAAGGGCAAAGGCTAATGAGTTTTAATTGTAATCTGTTTGTAATCTAATTCCATATTTGGGTATGGCTGCCTTACAGTAGGTCTCTCCAGACTAAGAATAGACTCTGCTGGGAAGAAAGACAAATGTCATACTCTGTTATTCTAGAATTTCTGTTCTAATTCAGGGAATTTGAATTTTAAAAGGTGTATGTGTTCAAAAGACAGTTAAAGCAAGTTTCAAAATTAAGTCCAGGCAAGGAGTGAAGCCAGGAGCACTCTAGCCCTGAGCTACATCTCCAGCCCTTTGTATTTGTGGACGAGGTCTCGCTGAATTGTCCGGGCTGGGCTCTGACTAGCAATCCTCCTGCCTCAACCCCCCACCGAGTAGTTGGCATTGAAAGTTTGTGCTGCAAGGCAAGAGAGATTTCTAAAGACACTAAGCAATTTCTCCCATCTTTCATTCCATGTCCCCTCCTGACCCATCTGGACTAGCAGTTCTGAGTGAACTGGGCCTTTCCCTCTACCTGGTTCTCCTTGGGTCCCACATTTGCAAAGCCCTTCTTCCCATCCTCATCTGGGAATTCTTTCCACTTCTCAGCTTTTGCCTCTACCAGAAAGTTGTCTCTGGGCCCCCAAGTTTAAGATAAAACAGCCCTTTTCATTCTCAGCCTCCTGAGCCACTGGGATTACAGACATGGTGGTGCACATCTGTAATCCCAGTGGCTCAGGAGGCTGAGACTGGAGTATTGTAAGTTCAAAGCCAGCCTCAGCAAAAGTGAGGTTCTAAGCAACTCTCTTTAAATAAATACAAAATAGGGCTGGGGATGTGGCTCAGTGGCTGAGTGCCCCTGAGTTCAATCCCATAAAAATGAATAAATAAGTAAAAAAATGTATTGTGTCCATTTTTTTAAATAAAAACATATTAAATGAAAAAGATAAAAGAAAGTGAGAAGCAGGATACCATGGGAGTGGCCCTGAGCCAGTTGAGGAAGGAAATAAGAAGATGTTTTCTGTCTCTGTCAAGGTCACTACCCCTTCCCACATTCCTTGCTATACTGATCTCTGGATGAAGTGGCAGAACAGCCTAAAGGAACATGGAACCTTCTTAGTAGGAATGCATTGAGGCCTCACAACCTCTCCTATTAGAAATACATATTCAGGGAATGCTGTAGGAATGGGTTATGGTGCCTTGACACCCAAGGATCCCAAAGGGGAAGTCACATTGAGTAGATGGGTGTTGGGGCTATGGAAGGGACCCCCAACCACAGCATGTGGCTAAAGCTGTGTGCCTCATTGGCCCAGGACAGGCTGGCAGAGAAACCTATTCTTTCTGCTTTCCTTTGTTTATCTGAATATCTTAAATATATTTTAGTTTATTTTTCAGCTTGCACTAATAGATTTCTTTTCCAGGCACAGGTTCTCCCATTTGGTATGTAGATTGTATTCAAATGGCGATGGACTTCTTCAAGTATGTTGTAATTCTTGCTGGAGAGGTTTCTCAAGCATCTTGTGTAGTACAGGGAGGTTCAATCCTCCATACCAAGCAAGAAGAAAAAGGAGAAAAATAATAATAATAATAAAAACACCAAAACAATATCTTCTTCTTTTCTAGTACATTAAGCTGTTTCTGTTTTATATAGTCTGTAAGTAATGACAGAGGGTTTGATTTGGTTGGTTGGTTTCCTGTTCTTGGGAATTAAACTCAGGGGTGCTCTACCACTGAACTGACACCTCCAGTCCTTTTCATATTGAAGCAGAGTCTCACTAAGTATTTGAGGCTGGCCTCAAACTTGCCATCCTCTTGAGTGTCCAGTCTCTGGAATTCAGTCCTGCACTGCCACACCTGGCTAGTAAGGACAGTTTGGGAGCTACCTACTAATTATAATTTTCATTCAGTCCTTGCCAAGAGTGCCTTGGTGAGAACTTCTAGAACAATGTTCAATAATATTTGTAATGTCAGGCATTGTCTTACACCTGATATTATCAGAAATGCTGCACTTTAGCATTAAACTCATCCTGCCTTGGATTTAGAGAATTAATTCTTGTGGGCTTGCCCACATCATCACAATCACCAGAGATGGCCTTATATTTTAAATATAATTTAAAATATTTTGTTATTTAATAATATGTTGTTGTGAACAGAATGTGTTTACTCAAAATTCATATGTTGAAGCTCCAATATTGACATATTTGGAGGCTGGGTTTGGGAGGTAATTAGGTTTAAATCAGGTCACGAGTGTCACCCCTCATGATGTGATTAGAGTCCTTAGATAGAAGAGGATGATATGACACACTGAAGAAAGCCCAGGGGAGCCTGAGGTGGGAAGGACTCTGTGTGTGTGCAGAGCAGATGTGAGTGCCCCCACACCCAGCATTTTTTTTTTTACTTTAAAATGTTTTCATATCTAATTACAAGTAAAATTGGTCTGTAATTCTGTTTATTAGGTTCCCAGATGAGTGGCATGTTGATTTTGTAAAATGCATTAAGATAGTTCCTTTATTGCTGTATTGTTTTGAATAGTTTAAAATGCAGCAAAATATCTATTCTTTGACTATTTAAAGAGTTGCATGTGAAATGATATCAGACTAGGTTTTTTGAGGAGAATTTTAACATTTTCTTTCATATTCTTGAGGCTTTATATTTTTTCTAATCTAATTTTATTAATACATGTGTTTACAGAATATCATGCTTGTGTGGGCTTTCAAATTTATTAAAGTAATACATAACCGTCTCAAGCCTATTTATATTTCCTCTACATATGAAGAAATTTTCCCTTTATTATTTCTAATCTTGTGTTTTTGCTCTCTCCTTTTTCTTTTTCTCCCCCTTCTTTCTTAGGCTATTACCAATCCTTATCTTCTTCAGTGATGCACATTTTATATTTACAAATTAAATTTTCATATTTTCTTAATCATTAACTTCTGACCTATAACACTATTGCCTTCTTTCATATACTCTTGGGGAGATTTATTTCTTTATTTAATTTTTACTATGGGGGATTGATTGAACCCAGAGGCACTTAAGCCCTAAAGAAAATCCCCAGTCCTTTTTAAAAAAATTTTGAGTCAGGGTGTTGCTAAATTGCTGGCTTCATGAATGAAGGTTCCAGACATGAGAAACCACTAGGGAGTTTTGAATTAAAGAGACAACACTCTAATTACCTTTGAACCAGCTCCACATGGGTCCTCCTCGATCAAGCCTTGAGCCCCTATTGTTGTAGTGAGGTTTACTGAAGAGGCTAGCAAAAGAGAGAGAGAACACTCCTGGGAGGGGAAGATTGGGTCTTTGGGGTAGTGGCCAGACACGCCTTCACAGGGACAAGCCCTTGGACCTCCAGAAGGGTGGGGAAAACTCTGACACAGCTGTGCCTAAGTGCCTCTTGCCCAGCCAAATCACGTGTGAGCTATTAACAAGGCAATGGAGGTAAACTTTGACTCCTGCATTTAAAGTGAAGGGGATGCATTTTCCCCCTCCCACTGGCTGGAATGTGGTAACCAGAGAGCTTGATCCATGAAGATGAGGCCCATACCTGAGGGATGATGGAACAGTGGGTCAGAAGCAGCCTCGTCCTCATCCAATCTGCTCTGGACTACTCATTCCCTATTTGATATTTGAGCAAGGAATAATACTCTAACTTGTTTAAGACACCGTACATTTGGATCTCTGTTGAGTTGGAAAAATGTCCTCAGCACACTATGGCAATCTCAAGGGTCTAATTCTATACCATTAGTGGACTTCAGCATTGAAAACTTAGGAAAGCCTTTTGGAAGGAGCATCATGGCAAAGCTAGGTATGGTGGATGTCTCTTCTGAGTGCTTCACAAATGAAGTACATTCCCAGCCCATTTTATTTTTTATTTTGAGATGGGTTCTTGCTAAGTTGCCCAGATGGCCTGAAATGTGCAATTCTCCTGCCTCAGACTTCCAGGTTGCTAGGACCACCCAGCCCTTTTACTTTCTTTCTTTTCTTTTCTTTTTTTCTTTTTTTTTTTTTTTTTTTTTTTTTTTGCCATGCTGGGATTGAACCCAAGCCCTTGTGCATGCAAGGTAAGCACTCTGCCAACTCAGCTATAACCTCAGCCCCAAATCCCCAGCCCTTTTTATTTTTTATTTTGAGACAGGGTCTCACTAAGTTGCTCAGGGTCTTGCTAAATTGCTAAGATTGATGACTGACTTTGAATTTGTGATCCTCTTGCCTCAGTCTCCCATGTGCTGGGACTACAGGCATGTGCCAAGGTACCCATCTAGCATTTGTTCTTAATGCAATTTGAGAAGCTGTTCTCCACATAATTTCCTTGGGTGTGGTGAATCATATTTTACGTGCCTAGATGTGTCTCCTTCACTAAACTCTGGAGGGAGAGCAGGCATGGAGATTTCATGTTTTTTCCCCTCTTAACTCCCATTACCTAGCTCTTGACCTCATACAGAGCAGACATTAACCTGTAGGTCCAGACTGGATTTCTTAGGATCACTTATATCGAACATAAGACTAAAACCTTCCCCTGTGACCAGAGTTCCTCTAACCTAGACCCCATCTTTCTTAGTTAGAATGGGTTCCAGAACCTGGAGAGAGGCTGAGGTGACAGATGAAACTGTTGAATGATGGCTTCTCAAAGTGCCACCAGAACAGTATATTGATAAGACACAGGGCAATTCATTTTTGTCTCAATGAGATAGCTAGTAGCTTCTCCATGAGGGAAAGTTGTGATATACAAAAGGCTTTGGCAACTAATCTCATGAGGATTGGGCATGATTAGGATTAAGAAAGTCTAATAGTGAGACATGGAGCGTGCCAGTGACCCCGACTACTTGGGAAGCTGAGGCAGGAGGATCACAGGTTGAGGCCAGGCTGGGCAACTTAAAGAGTCCCTGTCTCTAAATAAAATATTAAAAGGTATGAGGTATCATTCAGTCATACAGTGCTTGTGGGCATGCCTAAAGTCCCAAGTTCAATGTCCAGGTACAGTGAAGAAGACAAAAAGAAAAAATTATGATATAATAGTTCAGAACTGGTGAATACAGCAAGGGGAATGTTTTTGAGGTGAGAGATTCAAAGAGTGTAGAGAAGTAAACTGTTGTTAGATGCATTCTGTTGAAGAATCAAACAAATTGACATTTGCTTACATTTTTTTGGAAAATTCCTAAAATAAATTATAGTTATTTGCAATTTTTATCTTCCATGGGAAAGATTTCCTGAAATAACACAAATTGAGCATCCTGAATCTAAAAGCCCTAATTGTTCCAAAGTCAGAAACATTTTGAGTTCTGACATGATGCTACAAATAGTAAATTCCCTACCATGAAACTTGGATTCATGCATAAAATCATTAAAAATATTGGGTAAAATTCCCTTGGATGTATGGGTATAAGGTGTTTATAAAACATTAATGAATTTTGCCAGGCATCATGGCACACTTCTGTAATCCCACGTACTCAGAAGTTTGAGAAAGGAGGATCACAAGTTCAAGGCCAAACTTGGCAATTTAATGAGACCATATCTCAAAATAATAATAGCTGGGAATGGAGCTCAGAGTTAAAGCATCCCTGTGTTCAATCTCCAGGACCATCCCCCCCCCACACACACACACACACACTCATATATATAAATTAAAATTTCATGTTTAGGCTTGATTCCCATCCCAAACACATCAGGTGTATGTTATTATTCCAAAATCTGAAAATAATCCCAAATATTTTTAATTCTAAGCATTTCAGATAAGCATCAGAATAGCCAAGCATGTCTATTCAGGGTACTCAATCTGGACACCTTTCAGTCACTTATCAAGACAGTAAAAATAATCCTGAAAACCAGAAACTGATCCCTCACACCACACAACATGGTGATGCCCTTTGAATTCATGTTCCATCATGGACTAGGAGAGTTGTTCAAGATCTGAACAGATTTTTATCTACTAGAATCCACTATGGTTTGTATGAGTGTTTGTTGGAGGACAAGTCACATTTGATGACTCAGTGACCTTTTTCACATGCCTCCTGATCCATGCGCAGTCTGGAAGCAAGAGGACTGTCCTGTAGCTCCCAAAGTGATTACCCAGTTGCAGACAGACAAAATGAGCCAGGCACCCTGGAGTATGCCTAGAATCCTGGAAGCTGAGGCAGGAGGATCACAAGTTCAAAACCAGCCTCAGCAACATAGTGAGGCCCTAAGCAACTCGGTGAGACCCTGTCCTTCAATAAAATATTAAAAAGGAATGGAAATATGGCTCAGTGAACAAGTACCTGTGGGTTCAATCCCTGATACAAAAAGAGAGAGAGAGAGAGAGAGAGAGAGAGAGACAAAGAATAGAGCAGGCTTAGGAGAGGTAAATGCTGATGTGCCTGGAAAGGTCAAGCCAGGCTGGAAGCACACAGCCTGGACCTGGAAGCAGACACGTGTGGCCCCAGGAGCAGACTTGATCTCCTTTCTAATCAGGAATAACCTACCTCCTAGGATGGAACACTGAGCCTGATTTACCTAGAAAGTACTTGGAGTGGAAAGTGGGGTGACTAACATTCATTGAGAGCCCACGGGCATTTGTTAGACATCATTTGCATGGAAAAGTTCGACATATCCACAATCTTTGTAAATCAAATATTCCCAATATTTAGAGAGACCTCTATTTATAGGAAACTTGAAGCAAGTCTCTAATATGAAGGAAATACTCCATAGTTTAGGTTTCTTCATCTAGTGGACTTTTCTTTGACAAAATTTTTTAAAAGAAAGCACCAGGGCCTGGGGCTACAGCTCAGTTGGTACAGTGCTTGCTTACCATGTGCAAGGCCCTGGGTTCAAGCCCCAGCACGACCACCAAAAAAAAACAAACAAAAAAACACCAGTGAATATCTTCAAAAAGAATGTGCTATCCAGCCAGACAAGGAAAAGTCTGACTTCCCAACAACTGTAAGGACCCCTTCTTTCTACTTTCCATGAGTGCTTCCATTTTGCTCCTTAACACTCCTTTGCAGGTTTGGTGTCAGGAATGAGGGAGCTCTCTACTGGGAACAGTCTCTCCCATTCTCTCTTCCTCTGTTTTGTCCCTCCTCCACCATGTGCAGTGCTAATGCAGTGACTTCCTGAGCTTAGTGCTGCTCTCTCCTGGGCTTCTGCCATGCTGCTCTCCCTGGCTCTCCTCCCCAGGGCTCCATCTCAGATCCTCTCTCCTCCTACCCATTGAAAAGTTTTCATTCTCTTTTCTTCTCTTCCCTCCTTTCCCTTAGGGACCCAGAGCCTCTCCAAATACTTTCATCCCAAGGACATCTGTACCTAGGACTCTTCCAAAGTGCTCCTGAGTTCCAGCATACCCTGACTTTGAGAACTGACCTGGCAGGAGTGCCCACCGCCCAGCTGTCCACTGCATCTGCTGAACCCCTCTCAGCTCATGGCATCCTGCCCTCAATAGACCCATCAAAATCTCCCCGCTGCCTACAGAAGTTCTCTGAGCTCCAGCCTTGGATTCACTCTCCACTGTGGTCTGGCCCAGCTTCCCCACTTCCTAACACCCACCAATCCCAAGTGGGTCACTCCCTCCTGCTAGACTGTGAGGCTCCTTTTCCCCTCCTCTAAGAATTTCCCCTATGGTGCCTTCTGCCTCCTTGATGTCTCCAAGCCCAGGATCTGCATGTTCCCATCTTGCTCAGGATTCTCTAGTCTTTTGAACACAGGTTCCAAAATACCTTGAAAAGTAGTCAAGTTTCAAAAGGTCATCTCCAGTGGGCATGCTGTCCCAGAAGGTCAACAGATGGTGCAGTTGAGCCCATAGCTGCTACCCCAAAGAAAGTCACTAACTGCCACTAGAAAATAACAGAAGTGAAAAACAACAACAACTGAATGTGTTCCTAGTCCCTTCATGATCGATGGTCACTCAGCTACCTTGTCAAGGCAGGCAGAGATGAGGAATCACCACACACAGACTCTGGGAGCTGGTGAGAGAACTGGCTGGAGAGCTGCCTTAGGTCGTAGTCCAGTAGCTCACTTTATTTTTGGAATGCACACAATGGTTATAGGGTTTGAGTGGAGCATGCCTGTCAATCATACATAAGCAAGACAATATCCATAAGCCAATCATCTTCTGCCTAATGTAACCGCACTGTGAGGAAACTCTAAATATTGCTGTCCTGGCAGAAAGCAATCTGGAAGGGTCTTTAGCCCTTGCTAGTCAGGGGTTTCATGCCCTGAAGCCCCTGACTCTCAGTTTCTTGGCTGGGCAGTTTGGCAATGCTGCCAAACAATGAAGATGTGGTTT
Organism: Marmota monax; assembly: GCF_021218885.2. Classification (NCBI taxonomy): domain Eukaryota; kingdom Metazoa; phylum Chordata; class Mammalia; order Rodentia; family Sciuridae; genus Marmota; species Marmota monax. Next base: position 10,380,616 of record NW_026692907.1, on the reverse strand, counting down.
CACCCCATCCTGCAGGCGCTCCTGTCAGGCCTGAAGGAAGGTAGATATTTCAGGTACTTCCAAGCTGCTAGTAGCTGCTAGCTGAAACTTATTCCAACACAAGTCTATTTATATTTCCTCGACATATGGAGAAATTTTCCCTTTATTATTTCTAATTTTGTGTTTTTGCTCTCTCCTTTTTCTTCTTCCCCCTTTCTTTCTTAAGCTAGTTACCAATCCCCATCTTGTTCAGTGATGCAGATTTTATATTTACTAATTAAATTTTCAGTTTCTTAATCATTAACTTCTGAGCTATAACACTATTGAATTCTTTCTTCTACTCTTGGGGGGATTTATTTATTTATTTATTTTGTGGTACCAGGGATTGATGGAACCAGAGGCACTTAACCCCTGAAGCATATCTCCAGCCCTTAAAAAAAAAAAAAATTGAGACAGGCTGTTGCTAAATTGCTTAGGGTCTCACTCAGTTGTTGAGACTGGCCTCCAGTGGTGATCCTCTTGCCTAAGCCTCTGAAGATGCTGGGATTATAGGCATTCACCACCAAGTGTGGTTCATAATTTATTGTGTTTTTTGTTTGTTTGTTTGTTTGTTTGGTACTGGGGATAGAACTCAGAAGCGCTTGACCACTGAGCCACATCTCCAGTCCTTTTTCATATTTTATTTAGAGACAGAGTTGCTGAGGGCCTTCCTAAAACGCTGAGGATGACCTTGAACTCATGATTCTGGTCCTCAGAGTCCTGAGCCTCTGGTATTACAGATGTGCACCACCTCACCAGGCTGGGTTATTTATTTATTTATTTATTTGTTTGTTTATTTATTTATTACTTCTTCAAATAGGTGAGTTGGATTTTTTTCATTTTTTGGGGGGGAGGGGGAAAATTGTTTTGGGTTTTTGTTTTTCAACTGTTGCTTTTTTCTAGTGCAGTTCATGACTTTCTCTGGGGTAGCAGCTATGAGCTCAACTGCGCCATCTGTTGACCTTCTGGGACAGCATGCCCACTGGAGATGACCTTTTAAAACTTGACTACTTTTCAAGGTATTTTGGAACCTATGTTCAAAAGACTAGAGAATCCTGAGCAAGATGGGAATATGCAGATACTGAGCATGGAGACATCAAAGAGGCAGAAGACACCATATGGGAAATCCCTAGAGGAGGGGAAAATGAGCCACACAGTCCAGCAGGAGGGTGTGAGAACAGCTTCTTATATTGTATTAAGAACAAATGCTAGCCAGGTACTGTGGCACATGCCTGTAGTCCCAACACATGGGAGGCTGAGGCAGGAGGATCTCAAATTCAAACTCAATCATCAATATCAGCAATTTAGCAAGCCCCTGAGCAACTTAGGGAGACCCTGTCTCAAAACAAAAAAATAAAAAGGGCTGGGGATGTGGGGCTGGGGATATAACTCAGTTGGTAGAGTTGTGTGCACAAGGCCCCGGGTTCAATCCCCAGCACCACCACCAAAAAAAAAAATAAAAAAGAGGGCTGGGGATATGATTAAGTCCTCATGGGTTCAATTCCTGGCAAAGAAAGAAAGAAAGAAAGAAAGAAAGAAAGAAAGAAAGAAATGCTGCCGTGCATAATGGCACGAACCTGTAATCCTAGCAACCTGGGAGTCTGAGGCAGGAGAAATGCACATTTCAGGTCAGTCTGGGCAACTTAGCAAGAACCCATATCAAAATTAAAAATAAAATGGACTGGGAACTTAGTTCATTCATGAAGCATGCCTGGGTTCAATCTCTTCTACCACATATGTAAAGAAAAAAAACATTTTTCCCCTCAAAATCTGTGGCTGACCAACACTTTCATCAATACCATTTTAAGAGTTTTCTTGGACAGCCATGTCAAATTATCACACACTGTGTGGCTTAAAGCCACACAATTTACTCTCATAGTTCTAGGTCTTTGTCTCCACCAGCTTCTGGCTACAGGTTTTCCCTGCATTGTGGGTGCTTCATTCCAATTCTGCTTTTATCCTCAGATGGCCTCCAAGTGTCTCTCCTCTGAAAGTCTTTTATATGAATTTGTCATTGGACTTAACTTCATCTGGATAATCTAGGATCATTCATTCTGAGATCCTTAATTACATCTGCAAAGACCCTTTTTCAAATGAGATCACATTCACGGTGAATGTGAAATAAGATGTGGACACAACTTTTTAAAGGCCACCATTCAACCCACTGTCCCAGTAAAATTGAATTAATAGGGAAATAAAATGGAAATCAGACACCAGAGAAGCCCACAGATTGTAGGCCTTTGGCACTGAGCCCTTAACCTGTGGGATCTGACTCAACTCTAGGTAGATGGTGCACCATTGGTAGCTCCTGGAGAATTGCTTGGTGGGCGGGGGAATGATTTCTACACATCAGAGTGTTCTATGTTGACAGTGCAGGTTTTGAATAGGCTCTTGGGAGAGGAAATACTGGAGGAGGAGTTGGTTTCAAGGGTCCCCTGTGTTGAGCTCTTCATGTTGGTTTGGGACATGCTGCCTATGACTTTCCCGTGGGCTAGTCAGAGGGAAGTGTCCATATGGAAGTGAGTCTGAACAGGGGTTTTGTGGTAGATTCATGGCCTTTCATCCAGGTGTGAATGTCAATCTCTGTCAATCCTTGTTCCAACACATATAGGCCATGTAGCTTTGAGCCTTATAGGGTTATGGGGAGAATTAATACAGGGGGAATGGCATTGGGTCAGGGATTTCATATACCTTGGAATTGGTGAGAGCCCTCAAACTGAGGACCTAGCACAAAACTGGCCCATGCTTTGGAGAGCCAACTGACACTTTTCTGGACTTCCTATGAAGGTGGGTGCCATCCCCATGGACCTCCCTCCCTTCTCCCTGGCCTACCTTCAGGAGCCTGGAGGCATTCAAGGAGACTGGAGTGATTTTGAGGGGGGGTGGGTAATGGGGATTGAACCAGGTGCTACACCACTGAGCTACATCCTCAGTCCTTTTTTACATTCTTTATTTTCAGATAGGATCTTGTGAGACTGACCTTGAATCGCTATCCTCCTGCCTCAGCCTCCTGCATCACTGAGATCAAAGTACACACCACTGCCCTGGCCAGGGCTGAAGGGATTCTGATGGTGTGGGTCTCACAGGGTATGTGGTGCTGCCCAATCACCCCTCTACCCAACAAGACAGTGGACTTCCCTGGAGCAGAAGCCCAGGACCTATTTTCAGCTTTCCCCAAGCATGGAAGTGGGATGGAGGCCAAAGGTAGAGACAGAGAGGATGTCAGGGACCCCCTGGAACACCAGCTGGGCTCCCTGGGGCTCCAGACCCATTTCTCTCCAGGATGGGGGTTGGTGGTAAAGAAACTGATCTCAGGGCTAGAGCTGTAGCTCAGTGGTAGAGCACTTGCCTAGCATGTGTACAGTACTGGGTTCATACTCAGCAGCACATATAAATAAATGAATAAAATAAAGATTTTCAATATAAAAAAAATTAAAAGACAAAAAAGAAAAGAAACTGATCTAAACTACAGTATAGGGAATTTCTTCCTTAGGGGCAATTGAGGAAATGTGGGGTTCACACATTTGTGCTCTGGACAGAGGCCCTTTTCTTTCTAGAAACCTTCAGCACATGGGCATTCCAAAATCTCAACAGTTCCAGTCTCAAACACTCTGTCTGTTTGTTTGTCCTCTCTGTCCAGTGGCCACCCAGCAGGACCTGCAGGTCAGTGACTTACTCAATGTTGGATCCCTGAAGCAGCTTTGTTCTTTCAGCAGTGTTTGCCCCCTGCTGTCAGGCGCTCCTTCCCCAGCCTGGGGCACTGAGAAGGGAGCAAGAAGTGCTCTGGTGCATGACTGTGGGGTGTAGTCTCCAAGCCTGATCAGCTGGCTTGGAATCCCAGACCTGCTCTTTACTAGGCAGGTGGCCTAGGATGAGTTACTCAACCTCTCTGTGCTTGAGTTTCTTCATATAGAAAACAGAAATAACATCAGTACTTACCTTATAAGGTTATTGTGAGAAGTACATGGCTGTGTATGAAATCATTAGAATCAATGCCTGGGCAGTTCTAAGTACAGTTGTCCTTGGTGTTGGGGGGTCTTTGTTCTAAGAATCCCTGAGGAAACCAAAATCTGTGGATGCTCAAGTGCCTAATATAAAATGGCAGGGTTGGCATCTCACTGTTTATAGCAGCTTAATTCACAATAGCTAAACTGTGGAAACAGCCTAGATGCCCTTCAGTCGATGAACGGATAAAGAAACTGTGGTATATATACACAATGGAATATTGCATGGCTTTAAAGAATAAAATTATGGCATTTACAGGTAAATGGATGGAATTAGAGAATATCATGCAGAGTGAAATAAGCCAATCCCAGAGAACCAAAGGCCAAATGTTTTCTCTAAGTGGATGCTGATTCACAATGGGCAGGGGGCAAGGGAAGAAAGGAGGAGCTATGGATTGAGCAGAGGGGAGGGAGGGAGGGGGAAGGGGAAGGTGAGTGGAGGGGGATGGTATAATGATATGGACATTATTACCCCTTTGTATGGATATGAATGCACAAATTGTATAACTCTACATCATATACAACCAGAGAAATAAAAAGTTACGTTTGTGTAAAAAAAAATGAATAAATAAATAAAAATTTGTTTTTAAAAAAAATGTCAGGGCTGGGATGTGCCTCAGTAGTGGTACACCATTTGTCTTACATGTTTGAAGCCCTGGGATCAACTCCCAACACCAGAAAAGAAAGACAAATGAACAAAGGCATAGTATTTGCATATAACCCCCCACACACACTCCTGGACACTTTCTTAATTTATTTATTTTGAAATGCTGGAGATTGAACCTCTCATATACATTTTATTTATTTATTTATTGTTTGGCACCAAAGATTGAACCCAGGGGCTCTTAACCACTGATCAACCAAGATCATACACGATCTTGTTAGTTGCTTGAGTTGCTTAGTGCCTCGCTGAGTTGCTTAGGCTGACTTGAACTCATGATCCTCTTGCCTCCTGGGCCTCTGGGAATTCAGACATGTGCCACAGCACCAGGCTTTCATATATTTTAACTTGTCTCTATATTACTTATACCTAATGCAATGTAAATGCTATGTAAGTAGTTGTTTTACTGTATTGTGGAGGAACTCAGGAAAAGAAAAAAAACCTATGTGTTTAGTACACATGAAATACGTTTTTTAAAACATTTGTCAATTCACAGTTGGTTGAATCCACAGATGTGAAGCCCTCAGATGTGGAGGGCTGGCGGACCCGGGGAAGTCAAGCTGCTAAGCACATGGCCAGGTCTAGGGGAAGGGAAAGCTCTCTGCGGAGCTCTGCCCTGAGCCAAGCACTGTGCTGAGTGCTCCAACTAATTAAATGCTTGCAAGAACAGAGGAGGAACTGCCATCCCAGTTTTTAGATCAAGAGCCTGAATGGCCAAGTAGCCCAACTGGGATCCAAACCCTGAGACGTCTGAGTAGACACCAGGCCTTGGTTGGCTTCCACAGGCTGCATACCCAGAGGAGGCATGGGAAAGACACTCACCCAGGGCAGTTACTGAAGGCAAGGGAGGTATGCATTGGAGCCTTCATGGAGCAAGGGTTGACCTGGTCACATCAGGAAGTAGTCTCTCACCACTGCTTTGCTCTGAGCATCTGCTCCAATCTTTTCATCTGAAGAGTTCCTTGTGGCCCTCAGCCCACATGGCTGACCCTGGCACCAGTAGCTTCTGAGATCCACATACAACCTGGACACCAGAAGGGGGTTGAAACCCTCTTCTAAATCCCAGCTCCTAAGTTTTTGATTGGCACAGGTAGTGTCTGGTACCTGTTTTCATGGGGCCAGAGGCCAAGTTAGTTCTCTTGCAGGAACATGGCAGCTTACTGGTGCAGTCCTGGGATGAGGGATGGGTCTAGGAAGGGAGGTTTCCAGGCCAGGGGAACTTGGTAGGTAGTCCAGGAGGCAGCTCCTCCATAAGCTTATTCTTTGCTCTTGATCTGATGCCCACTCCTAGTTCCATCTTGCTCCTACCTTCAATTTGTCTTGACCTCTACTCATGCAAATTCAGCTTCTGTCCTCATGTCTCTTGCACTCTGAGGTTGCACTCTCTGACAATAATCCACCGCTGTTGTCTGAAACTCCACATGTTTTTGTATTCAAAATGCTCAGATAATTCAATGGCTTTGCACAGATTTCCACACCACGTCATTTCAAACTCACTGATTGGTTTAAGGACTGGCTGCCTTAGGGGTCCCAGTTTGTATTCAAGCATCTGCCAGGTGACCCTGTTCTACAGGTCTTTGGATTGAGTTCTTCCACTGTGGTATGAACAGGGGTTGGTACCAGGAGGAGACATTCCATCATACCTAACTTTCCCATGATGCTCCTTCCAAAAGGCTTTCCTAAGCTTTTCTATGCTAAAGTCCACTAATGGTATAGCATTAGACCCTTGAGATTGCCAAGGATGCTAAGGACATTTGTTCAACTCAACAGAGATCCAAATGTACAGTGTCTTAAACAAGTTAGAGTATTATTCCTTGCTCAAATATCAAATAGGGAATAAGTAGTTTAGAGCAGATTAGATGGGGATGAGGCTGCTTGTGACTCACTTTTCCATCATCCTTCAAGTATGGGCCTCATCTTCATGGATCTAGCTCTCTGGTTACCACATTCCAGCCAATCAGAGGGGGAAAATGCATCCCCTTCACTTTCAATGCAGGAGCCATAATTTGCACCCATTGCCTTGTTAATAGTTCATTAGCCAGAACTTAGTTGCTTCGCCACACCAAACTCAAGGGGGGGGCTGGGAAATGGAGTCTGTCCCCTGGGTGGTTATGTGCCCAGTTAAAATTTTGGAGTTGTTTTACTAAGGAGGAAGAGAACATAGATATGGTGGACAATGGTACCACCATTCTCCTATCACCCATTTCTGATGCCTCTCCATGGGTATGTCACCCCATCTTGGCATGCCCCAGTTCCTGATTCCTTTCCTGCAGGGCTCTGTCTTCATCCCCACCCAAATTGCTCTATACCCAGTGTCTCATAAGAAACTTCCAACTTATCACTTTGCTTCTAGTCTCCCCCTGTCACCATTGGAAGAAGCAAATCTGATAAAATGGCCCCACTATTCAGAAATTTTTCATTGGCTCTCACTGCCCAAAGCAATTTGCTTCCCCCCCCCATACTGGGCTTAAGCTCATGGCTACTGTACCTCCACGCTACACCTCCTATAGTTTCAGATGATTGGTCTCCAAACATTGGGGTTCACTTATTCAATTGTTTTTTTTCATTTGCTGACGTACAGTAGGCTCTCTGAAAGGTGCAGAAGATTCACCTGCGATCTAGAGACATGTCGTTTCCATGGGACAAAAACCAGGATGATGGAAGAGCTGGATGTTGGGCTCAGGAGTTCAAGGGAGGTGGGTTCCACCAGCTGTGTGATCTTGGGTACTTTACCCCATGCACCTTACCTTTTGGGGCCTCAGTTTCCTCTAGCAAATTGGCGGCAGCTATATATCAACCTCAGAAGGTCATCTTGGAGTTTAATGATTTTGGCAACAGGTTTGTTTTAATTGTCGTCGTTGTCATCGTCGTCAATGTGCTCACCATACTGAGACCTTTATTTAAGAAACCTGGGTCTAAAGGGGCTACTCGCAGGCCGGCTCAGTGGAATGGGTCAGTTTGCAGAGTGGATCAATATCATAGAGGTACTTCCAGTTTAACTATGAGAGATGATTCTGTAAAGTTTGCTCCTTCATCCAGTTGCACAGAGCTGTGGGTTTCTTCCCAGCCATCTGGCTCCAACCACTGTATTGCCTCATTAAATCTACAACAGCCTTGTGAGGTTGATTTTTCCTTGCTACCACCATATGGTGTTATAGTTAAAGCTTTGTCCCGGGGTTCGTAAACTGAATTCCAGACCATTCACGTATAATCGAACCAAGACTTTATTGAAGCACACCGGTGACGACTGACCAGAATGTAAAGTTGTTCCCCTGATCAGCCCCAAACAATTGCAAGGCACTCTGTATAAGCCAAAAAACCACAAAAGGGATGTTCAGGGGTCTAGCCAATACAAGCAATTCAGGTTACAGAAGTGGGAGAGTACAGTCAAATGGGAAGCCTAACCAATCACAGTTAGCCCAATCACCCCAGTTAGAGAAACAGAGGCCCGTTACCCTAGTTACAGAAACAATGCCCCATTAGGTAGTTCTGTGTTCTTAAAGTTTCTATAGCAAAAGGAAAAGAACATCTTGTCCCAGTCATGACCCTTATACTTGGCATGGTTGTTTTACAGAATGGAGTCACAAAACAAAATGGAGTCACTTTTGCTTTTACTGTCACAGTGATTCCTTGGATTCTGCTGACCATCAAGGCACTTTCCAGGACCAGAAGTTAAACACTAACCTACTTGTTAACTGTCCACAAGTCTCACCTTATCAGTCAGGCTGCTGTCACAGGCCGGGTGGGCCAGGAGCAGGCACACCAAGTCGGCATTGCCAAGGTGACAGGCCAGCATGAGAGCCCACAATCCATCATGGTCCTGCAGGTTGACCTCTGCCTGGAAGCTCAGTAGCACTTGGACCATGTCCTCCTGGTCGTGGGTGACCCCCAGCATCAGGGCAGTCTGTCCTCCCTGCACACGGGACAATGGGGATATGGTGAGACTGCTGCAGGTGCTGGGGTTCTCAGCAGGGACTCCTCAAGAAAATGACCATTCCTTCCAATGTGGCTTTCCTTCTCTGTCTGGCAGAATTCTACTTCCCCAGGGTGCTAGTCATGTACTCCATCCGCTCTAAAGGCTTTCCAACCAGCCACCACCACCCAGGTGGGATTCATCACACTGGACATCACAGCTTATGAATCTCTTCTGTTCTCAAGGACTGTACAGTTGTTGGCAGGGACTGTCATCTTTGTCTCTGTCTCCACAGCACCTAGCACCCAGCACTGATACATGTGGAGCCATGGGGGAGATGAAGGTTGAGTGCTTCAGAGGCCTGCCTTCCTATCACCACCCTGGTCCAACCTTTCCCAGGAAGCCTTGGTCTGCTCCACGTCTCTGGCCTTTTTAGATTAATGATACCCAGAAGCCTTTGTTTCAAGAAGATCTCATGTCCCTGTGGCTATTTCTAATATGTAGCTGTTGACATCCCTGTGATCATGGGTGGACACAGCAAGAGAATCAGAATGAGAGTCCCATCTCCATCTCTGCCAGCCACCAACATGGGATCCTGGCTGCCTCACTGCCTTCCCTGAATCCTACCTTTGTTTACAAATGAATGGCCTTTCTGTGTGTATCTCACAGGACTTTTGTGGGAATCACATAAGATAAAGGATGTAATTAGAGTAACGTGTGGTGGTAATTTTTCTGATTAAAAATGAACAATGTCTTATTTCCCATAGATATCCTTGTACATACTATTTAAAAATTTTTTATGTGTTCTTTTTAGTTTCTCATGACAGTAGAGCATATTTTGACATATTACACATATAAGGAGTATAACTTTCCATTCTTTTTTCTAAAAAAAATTTAACTCTCAGCTTTCAAATAGATATAGATTTAGGAAAACTAAAAAGGTCAATCTCCAAACTAGAGGTTTCACTAGACTCTCTGAAAACAGATAGGGTCTCGATCTTCTCTTTCTAAAACAAGGAGGACCTTGTATGGCTCTAGAAGAAACTTGTTACTATGCAAAACATTCTGTGATAATAAAGGACATCTTGGCACTAGTGAGAAACAGGTTAAAGGAAAGAGAGAAAGTGTGCCTATTCTGCAGTGGTTAGGAATAATCCCACTGTGAGCAGCTACTAAACTCCATCATGGATAATATTATAATAATGCTTTTGATTTCATTCCCTCATAGCTTCTTTTGTGGTTCAGTGTTGAGTCTCTCTGTTTTATGGTTGTTTTATAAGAGTTTAAAGTCCAAGGAGTGTAAATTTGCAACACGCTTGGTAAACACTGGAGGATCCCATCAGCAGCTAGTAATTCAATCAGCAGGTCTGAGGGGTGTAGATCAGTGGTAGAATATCTGCCTGCATGTATGAGGCCCAGATCTAAACCCCAGCACTGAGAGAGAGAGAGAGAGAGAGAGAGAGAGAGAGAGAGAGAGAGAGAGAAGAAGAAGAAGAAGAAGAAGAAGAAGAAGAAGAAGAAGAAGAAGAAGAAGAAGAAGAAGAAGAAGAAGAAGAAGAAGAAGAAGAAGAAGAAGAAGAAGGGAGGGAGGGAGGAAGGAAGGAAAAATGTTGTGGAGAGAAATTGTGATCAGCACTGAGATTCCCCTCTTACAATGCACTATTCCAAAAAGATGCACACAGATTACTTGGAGGCAGGTATTCAGGTCTTTTTATTTGGTAGAGCAGTGGGCTTTCCAACCACAACCTGCTTTCATATGAAATTTGCTTGCTTTTGATGGAGGTGACTGTTGGAGGCCCACTAACTTAGCCTCCTTGGGACAGGATGAAAAAGAAGAGGTCAAAGCAGCAGTCTCCAGGCTCAGGAATGCATGGGCCAGATACCCCAGTCCTGCTGGCCCCAACTTTTGAGGCACACGAGAAGTCAAGGTGTGTGTGCACAGGTGCAGTAGTGGTGCTGGTTGCAAATGACATGGGCAGGCCAGGTGGCCAGGCCGGTTTGCAGTCTGAGCCAGAAGCTAGAGCCTCAGGGGGCTCCAGCAGTAGCATGTGAACCTCCACAAAGGAGAAGGAAAAAATTATGTATCAAAATCTTTAAGCCAGACATAGTGGTGCATGCCTGTAATTCCAGTGACTCTGGAGGCTGAGACAGGAGGATCTCAAGTTGGAGGCCAGCCTGAGCAACTTAGCAAGACCCTGTGTAAAAATAAAAACCCAGATGCAGTTGCAAATGTAAAAAAATACAACTACTATGGAAAATGATAAGGAAATTTCTCAAAAACTAAAATTAAAAACTGAATTATCTTATGACCCAACATCTCTACTTCTAGATATATATCCAGAGCAGGACTTCAAGGGTATTTTTACACACTCATAATGATTGCAGCATTATTCACCATAGCCAAGACATGAAAGAAACAGAAAAGCCCATCTATGGATGGATGAATGAAGATGTGGCACATCTGTACAAAGGAACATTCCACAGCCTTTTTCAAGGAGATGCTGACACCTGCTACATCACAGATGAGCCTCAGGGATATTATGGAAGTGAAATGTCAGTCGCAAGAAAACTAATATTCTATGATTCCACTCACATGGGGTATCTAGAATAGTCTGAATAATAAAAACAGGTAGTTGGCATTACTGGAGAGTGGGGCATAGTTGTGTTTAACAGGCAGAGTTTCAATTAGGCAAAATAAAAATTCTGTGGCTCCGGACATCATGGTGCATGCCTGTAATCCCACCAACTCAGGAGGCTGAGGCAAGTTTGAGGCCAGCTTCAGTAATGTAGCAAAGCTCTAGGCAATTAAAGAGACTCTATCTTAAAAAAAAAAAAAAGGCAGCGTCTGTGCTAGCTCAGTGGTATAGCACTGACCTTTCATGCAGAATCTTATACTCCATCTCCAGCCCCACAAAAATAAATAAAATCATCAGTACTTGGAGGAATTACACAAAAATACAAATAGCGTAAGTGTAGAAAGGATGGACCATTTGGAATTTTAGATAATATTACTATCTACTTCTGTAAATTTGGGCGAGTAATTTGCATGATTTTTTATTTCCTCACCTATAACATGGCAGATAATGGCACAGAAGACATTAGTGAGGGTGAAATGATGTGTGTATAAAAAGCACCCCAGTGTTTACCGTGAAGGGAAGGTTCAGCTGACACTACCTTCTCACTTCCTGGGTCCTCCCAGGCTGTCTCCAATGAAGAAACAGCCCACGGGTACAATAGTAGCAGATTGGCTTACAAATAATATGCAATGGCATTTAAAATCATGCTTTTTAGTGTACAAGGCCAGTAAACAAAAATTATGTGTGGCTGGGTTCAGGGGTGCACACTTGTAATCCCAGCAGCTTGGAAGGCTGAGGCAGGAGGATCACAGGCAGGCCTCAGTGACTTAGCAAGACCCTAAGCATCTTATTGAGAATGTCTCAAAATAAAAGTAAAAAGTGCTGGGTGTTGCTCAGTGGTAAAGCACCCCTAGGTTCAATTCCCAGTAACTCAACCCCCCAAATAAATTAGGGATGAGAAATGGAAAGTTTGGCTTTTATCTTATGTCCCAGGGTGGAGCCATTTTCATATGTGCAGGCTAAGTGGATGTTCTACCACTGTTACTCCCCCAGCCACTGTGTATACCTTTTTTTTTTTAAAGGAGGGCATTGTAATTAAACCCCTAATTTGATACGCTCTGAAGGTAACAGTAAGTATGAGTCTCCACACACTTCACCCCACAACTTCACAGAGAGGTTGGGATACCCAGTTGCCTGAATGTTCAGCCTGGAGGGAGATCAGGGTACTTGCTTATAGATCATGCCCACAGAGTAACACAAGAATCCTTCCTCGCCCTTTAGATTGCTGGTTGCTGGGCATACAGGGTGTCCCTAGCTTGTGGAGCTATCACTCCAAGCTACCCCACCTTGACATACTCTTCTGGACACCCTTGACTTAAGGGCAATTAATCTAGTATGACCTCATATCAATTAACTTAATCACACTAATTTTCAATGTCACATTGAGATTCCAAGGGACTTGGGGTGGGAGGAGGGATACTATTTAATCTACAACCTCCTACCCCTTCAGCTTTCAGAGGATGCCTAGAGATGAGTGAAGGGTGGCTTTGTCAGCCTTTCATCACCTCCCACAGCCTGTAGGGACCCAAGCCATTCTCTTCTTCAAACCATCCAGCAGGGAGATTGAGACAGGAGACTCACAAACTGAAGACAGTTTCAGCAAGTTAGAAGACCTTGTCTTAAAATAAAAAGGGTTGGAGGTGTAGCTCAGTGCAGAGAATCCCATAATTAAATCCATAGTATTGGAGGGGGAGCATTCAGGCCCCCATTTTGAGAACCTGGGCACACCATTGGATTTTGCAAATTTGACCAAATTGTCTTTTGGACATGAGAAGATGATCCTGGTCATCTGCATAGGTCCTAAATGCAGTTGCAAGTATCCTTATGAGAGGGATAGAGTTACTGTCACTGGGAAAGAATAGCCTTGGGGTGACAAGGGCAAACAGCAGTAACTTGACACGTGACCCAAAGCCAAGGGATGCCAGCAGCCACCTGAAGCTGGAAGAGTAAGAACACATTCTCCTTGAAGGCTACAATAGTGACTTCATTCAAATAATAGTGACGCTACACTTCCAGCCCTGAAACCTGAAATTCAATTTCTATTTTCAATTTTATTAATTTCTTTAGGGCCATAGAAACCTAAACATCTAGTTAACAATGTCACACTCGTTACTGAAGATGTTACTATGAGAAGCAGGCTGAGTAGTATGCAGGACATTATTTTTTGCAACTTCCTGTAAGAAGTCTTTTAAAAGTGGGTGGGAATTCTGTAAAGCTGTCAAGGCTGTCAAGCTGTAAAGCTGTCAAGAGTGGAAAGATAATGGGGCAACTCTGACTAAGGGTCTACCTGGACCAAATGCCTTAACCCTCTGTCGTTTTTCATTTTCTAAGATCTGCATCAGGAGTGGGGTGCAACTCAATGGTAGAGGGCTTTTCTCGCATGGGCAAGATCCTGGCTTCAACTACCAGTACTACAAACAACAAAAGCACAACTATTGAAAAAACAGGGAAGAGAGTTCATTTGTACGGAGTTAGGCAGTGAAATTCAAAAACTCTTCAACTACATACTGTAAGGACAAAGTATGTTGGAAAAGGTAAAACTTTTAATAGCAAATTGAGTATATTCAAATGGAAAAGCAGATTCACTACAGAATGTTAACTTATGAAATATCCTTCCCCATACATTCAGCATTTGCAATTTTTCTTTCTAATACACCCTGCTACCTTTCTCCTATACATTTCTATTACTTTCCCCATCTGTTCCATGGACAGGTTCCTTCCTCCCCACTCAATAATACAGAATCTTCACTCTAGGCAAACTACAATGACCATCATTAAATTTTTAAAATATGCCCTTTAACCTTCCTAACATCTGGGTATTACCACTCCTTTCCCCTCAACCCCAAATAAACAGTTAGCTCCCACTCTTCTGGACATGTTGTATTCGTCGATTTTCTGTATCTGTTGGGGTGAGGAGAGTGTAAGTCGCAGCCACCTACGTTGTTTTCTCCAATAATTCTTTCAAAGTTGGTACACAAGAAATAAACTTCCTAAATTCTTCCATATCAAAAAAATATCTTTGTTTTACCCTGGAAATCAAATGCCAATTTGGCTGGTTACAGCATTCTAGGGTGAAAGCCTTTCTCCTGAAGCACTTTTATGATGTTGCTCCATTGACTTCTTGTATCCAGGGTGCCCAGTGATAAGTCGGCTGTCAGTCGGATTCATGTGCCTCTGTAGGTGATTTATTTTTTTCTCTCTAGAAGCCTTTAGGATTTTCTCTATCACTACAATTCAAAAACTTCACCAAGCTGTGCCTAGGAGTGAGTCTGTTTTTGTCAATCACGCTGGGGATTCGGTGAGCACTCACTATCCCAAGACTAGAATTGCAAAGCTCTGGAAAATTTTCTTCAATTATTTCCTGCAGTATGTCCTCTGTTTCATTCTCTTCACTCTTTTTCTGGGATTCCTATCAAACAGATGTTGGCACTTCTGAATCTGTCCTCCCTCTGCCTTAGCATTTCTTTATTATCTGCTTGGCCATCTGTATGGTATCCTTAGAGAATTCTTCCATTTCATCATCTAGATTGCAAAGTCTTTCTTCAAGGATGTCTATTCTACTCCTCAGATCATCTATTGAATTCTTAGTTTCCAAGATATCTGGAAGGCATTTTTTTTTTATTTTTCCAATCTCTTCCTCTATCTCTCTGAAGATTCTGATCATAGTTGTTCTATAGTTTCTTTGGTTCCTGGATTAGGTCTGCGACTTTGGATGTGTGTGTTGGAACAGTCTTCCATGTAAAAAACCATCCTTCTCCTCAGTCGGAATCATATTCCCAATTGAAAGTAATAATCTTTTCATAATCTCCCTCCATTACCATTACAGTTGTCTCAGGAACGTGGCGTTTCTCACATAATATTGGGAAATATATGCTCTCCTCCTCATCCTCCCACCACTCATCCTCCCACCACTCTTCTTCCTCAGAGGTATCAAAATTCACCTGCAAGGCCTCTTCTCCCTCCTCTTCGATGTCACAGGCCCCTTCTTCCTCTTCTGCCCTCATGCAAAAGATGTCATCCTTGTGGGTCTCTGAGTCTTCTGTCACCTCAAAGGTAGGGATTCCTTTATCCTTCCCCTCCAATAACTCTTCCTCCAGAGTCTCTAAGCTCTTCACTTCTGGCCTAGAGACTTTCACCTCTTTGATGAATAAGGAATGCAAGCCATCACTTGCTGTTCCTCCAGCTTCCTGTTTTGAATTTACTACAGAGTTACCCTGAAAGTCAAAAGAAAAGTTTTGTAAATTGTATGGCTCTTACAGAATTAAAATTTTCACTTCACTCTCTAAATTTACTATGACTACCACTTTGACAATGAGCAAGTACTGGGAGAACTGCTTCAACCTTTCTTCCTTTTTTGTGGTGCTGAGGATCAAACCCAGGGCCTTGTAGAAATGACATGTTTGTGAAGGCCTAATCCCCAAGCAAGGCAAGTTTGTCTATGATTATTCCAAAATTCATACCTGCTGTAGTAGTATTGGCAACAAATTTTCATGATGTCGTTATGCCTACCTTGGTCCTTCTATATCCCTATCCCTGAACATATTTTAAATAACTACTTACTTGTCTGTTTATTGCATTGTAACCAAGCACAGTGGCACATGCCTACAATCCTAGTAGCTCGGGGGACTGAGGCAAGAGGATGTGAGTTCAATGCCAGCCTCAGCAAAAGCTGAGGGCTAAGCAACTCATCGAGACCCTACTTACACTTTACACATAACTTTATACATTAATATGCTTACCCCATATCCTCCTCCTAGATTTGGTTTTTCCTTCTGTCGGAGCACAGAGTTCAGTAATTCCCCTATGACAGGTTTTTGGCTGGTAAATTGTCGTAAACGTTGCAGGTCTGAAAACGTCTTCATCTCACCATCACATTTAAATGCGAATTGGACCTCACACTGAAACTCAGGGCCAAAGCCATTTTCTCTTAAAATGTTGAAGATGTCGCCCCACTGCTTACTGACTTCCAAGGTGGCTGATGCCAGAGGGTCTGCAGCCAGGGTGAGCACGGCTCCTTCATCCATCTGAGTTTCTTCTTTTGATGCTTTGACGGTCTTCTCTTTGTTCCTGAGGCTCTGGTGGTTTTCTTCTTCCATTGCTTTTACTGCTCCACCCTCCCTATGCTTTGGCTTCTCTTTGTCAGGCAGTCGTATGTGGTGACTGCCATTTCTACATGTGTCGTCGTTCATATCTGAGGCTTCTGCCATCCTTCCAATGGCTTGGTAACTTTGGGACTCATTCTGGGATAATTCCTTCCCTTGACTGCTAGTGGACATCTTGGCTTTGTCCCATTTACAACTCGGCCCATATATTTCCCCCTTTCTAAAAGTTAAGTTTTCAGTACACTCAGCGAATTTATAATTTTTTTCTTCTTGTTCCACAAACTCTGTTTTTTGTGAAGCTAAATCTTTCGCTTCCTGCCACTCTTCCCTGCTACCATCATGCTCTGTATCTTTTGTTTCAGATATCTTACTTTTTGCCAGCATTTCCTTTAGTTCTTTTCTCAGGGTTTCCCTCATCTCAAAAAACATCACGTTCTGCATTTGCAACAAGACCTTAAATTTCTCCACAATAGTTGTTGATAAATGATCTTTGTACTTGAAATCTAACATCCGAGGTAGCTCCTCATCAGTACCTCTTAGCTGATTTCTTTTGACACAGGTGGTTTTTTCCTGTTCCTTTGCAAGTCTAGACATTTTTGACTGTACAGTTGACAGGGTGTCTATATTGTCCAGATCGTATTGTTTTCCCTTTTGAAGAGTAATTTTGGTTCTTGCACACTGGCTAGGCTCCAGGAATCTAGAATCCTCAAAAAACTCTCATCTGAAATATAAAGAAATGAAAACATTATTTACCAATGAATTTCACTAAGAAACTCAGTAGTATGAACTTGATGAAGTATGTGTACTCCATAAAAATTAGTAGAGGACAACTAATGAGATCGGCATAAGAACACTAGAATGAGAAAAGTCAGTAATCACAATTTGTGCATGATCATTAAAACCCATTGACATGCTGTGTGTGGTAGATGTACTATAAATTCAGTTACTCAGGAAGCTGGGTAACTTGAGGATCCTCAGGAACTTGAAGATCATAAGTTTAAGGTCAGCCTGAGCAGTTTTGCAAGATCCTGTCTCAAAAATAAAAACATAAAAAGTGTAGGGGATGTAGCTCAGTGGCACAGTACATGTGTAGCATACGTAAGGCCCTAGGTTCATTCCCCAGCACAGGAAGAAAACAGATGAGCCTGACAGCTGATAAAACAAACATTTTTAAACAATTTACAATAGCAATTTATGAAAGTCTAAGGTAACCTGGTTGGAATCCTACACAAAACCAAGGAAGAGAAGTCTCTTTGATTACAGAGATTGATAATGTAAGTAAGGCATGGCATATACATGCAGTGGAACATCACCCTGCCTTAAAGGAAATTCTGACACACAATACAACATAGAGAAACCTTGAATACAAGCTAAGTTACGCAGACCAGAACCAAGAAATAGTCCATTTGGGCTAGGCTCTCATGGTAGTCAAGTTCATAGACATCAAGTGATTGCTAGGGGCTGGGGGACAAAGGGAATGTGAGAGTTGCTGGACAAACCTAAAAAAGACAAACTAGTTGAAAAAAAATCACCTTCTTAATGAAATAAACTAAGGACAACCCAGCACCAGGAGTGGTACACAAATAGAAGCAGTCACAACAACCCACAATGCAGAGCCTTGTACAGGACTTGAATCCTCAACACACAGGCCAGAGAGGGGCCTTCTCTAGCTTAGACTAACAGAACTCACTATATGCAACATGTGTGGCTTTTGTGGACACTAAATGGAATAGATCAATTTTTTTTATTTTTATGTGTGGCTCACTTTTTAAATGTTGTCTTCATTTTGATAAAGTTTCAGGTTTTATAAAAAAACTTATTTAAAAAAATCAGTTGAAAAAGAACAACAGTTTTTAGGTGTGGCTTGTGACAGCCATACACTTCTGGACTTATCAGAATGTTCCAGATGCATCATAATATTTGTTTATTCTTCAGAATAGATTAATTATAAAGCAGCAGAGATTTTGGATGGACAGAGTATTAACTGATATCAAGGAATATTAATTTCACTAGCTAGAGAATATAATTGTTTAGGAATATTTAGCTCAATGGCAGAGCGCTTGCCCTGCACATGTGAGGCACTGGGTTCAATCCTCAGCAACACATAAAATAAAAAGCATTGTGTCCATCTACAAGAACAACAACAAAAGAATGTCTTGTAGGGCCCAGTGACATGCACCTACTACTCCAGAGTCAGCAGGTTCCAAGTTCCAGGCAGGTCTCAGTAATTTAGTGATTAAGCACTCCTGGGTTCAATCCCCATCACTTAAAAAAAAACACAAACAAGGTTTTGAATACTGAGGTTGTTGTGACTAGAAAACAATGCCCTCTGATAAGAAAATGGTTGCTCCAATGACTGTTTGTATACATCATGTAATTCTATAGAATATCTTTCTATAATATCTATGATACACCAAATGCATACATAAAACTTGTGCATTATTTTCTATACATGTAGTTTGAGCACTCCATAAACAAAATCCTAAATCTGAGATGCTCCAAAATGCAGAGTTCACTTAGCTTCACTTATGCTAAGTGAAGCTAGCCAATCCCTAAAAAACAAATGCCAAATGTCTTCTTTGATATAAGGAGAGTAACTAAGAACAGAGTAGGGTCGAAGAGCATGAGAAGATTAACATTAAACAGGGATGAGAGGTGGGAGGGAAAGGGAGAGAGAAGGGAAATTGCATGGAAATGGAAGGAGACCCTCAGAGTTATACAAAAGTACATACAAGAGGAAGTGAGGGGAAAGGGAAAAATAATACAAGGGGGACAAATGAATGTCAATAGAGGGGGCAGAGAGAGAAGAGGGGAGGGGAGGGGAGGGGGGATAGTAGAGGATAGGAAAGGCAGCAGAACACAACAGACACTAGTAAGGCAATATGTAAATCAATGGATGTGTAACTGATGTGATTCTGCAATCTGTATATGGGGTAAAAATGGGAGCTCATAACCCACTTGAATCAAAGTGTGAAATATGATATATCAAGAACTATGTAATGTTTTGAACAACCAACAATAAAAAATTTAAAAAAATGCGGAGTTCATTGAGCATCAACTTTAAACCAGTAAAAACCTTCACATTATTAAATTTTGTCATCTCATTTTATACATACATAGACACACACGTTTTATTCCAAAATCTGAAAAAATTCTGACATTCTGCTCCCCTACAAATTTAAGATAAATAATATGAAATCTGTGTATATATTTATATACAAACTAATGACTATGGCAGTGGGGCATGCCTGTAATCCCAGTTGAAGCTGAGGCAGGAGGACTGAAGGTTCAAGGCCGGCCTCATTAGCTCAGCCTCAGCAACTCAGTGAGACCTGTTTTCAAAAAAAAAAAAAAAAAAGGGCTGGGGATGTAGTTTGGTGCTAAAAGGCACCTGGGTTCAATTCTCAGATTAAAAAAAAGTGGCAGACAAAATACAAAGTGGTAGGGATGTGGTTCAGTGGTTAAGCACCTCTGGGTTTGGGTTCAATTTCTGGTACCAAAAAATAAGTTTCCTGGAGCCAGGTTTTCATCCAAAAAACTTATTTTTTGGTACCAAGCCTCTAGGGTGCCTAAGGCCCTGAGTTCAATCCTCTAAACTCACTCCCCCCAATAACACACAAAACCCCACATCCCTGTATTTGAAAGCCCCTACAGCCCTTACTGGGGCAAAAGCTCACCCTTGCTGCATTTAAAGGGACCCCAGGCATTGTTAGATCTTGGGGTCAATAACCTGGCAGAGGCCCTGTCACCCAACACTCCCTTTTTAGGGTCATGTGTCCTGCAAAAGCCACAGGTATCACCAGAAAACAAAACAAAACAAAAACTGGAAATTACCCACATACCCACTGCTGACTTGGAACAAAGGCACCAAAATGTCCAAACTATGGAAGAGTACACAGCAAGGAGAAGAGATCTGTAGAGACTAAAAGTTTCTCAAGGACCTGGCCTCAGAATCAGAACAAAAACCCAAGTAGCAAGAAAGAAGAAAATCATAAGAAAAATATGAAGTCATCAAAAAATGTCAAAGCTCCCTGACGCAAGGAAGGAGACTCATTAACTGGAACTGAAGTTGGCACCCTACCTTATTCTCTAACCCTGCACCCCATAAGTAATAGCCCACCAAACTGAGTGCCTACTGAGGCCAGAGCCTATACCAAATGAAGTTCATTAAATTGTAAGGGGAAAAAAGCCCTATTTTGAAGTCTTTTACCTTAATGACAATGCAAATAGCAATAAACACATGAAAAGAGGGAGGCCCCAAGCCAAGGAAATGAAAATCAACAACATTTACTTTTACCTTCCTTAAAACTAGGGGGACAGGCTGGACTTGTGGCTCTGTGCTAGAGTACTTGTATGTGGCTTTGGGCCTTGGGTTCCATTCTTAGCACTGCATATATGAAAATAAAGGTCCATCAACATCTAAAAAAAGATTAGGGAGAATTCACCTACCCACCCAGCCCTAAGGCCCCAGGCCTGTGAATTGCTAACTGTCTCAGTTCTTCCTAAGCATACTGCCTCCTATTGCATAGTACTAAGAAAATGAGCTTAAAAACAAAGCTCAATTTTTCAGTCACTTGTCTGTAAAGCTAACCCCTTTTAAAGGCTATCATCCGGACCGGACCAGAAATTTTGCTTCAGCCTGTTTTACCATGCTTTTTAGGGACTCTCCACCCAGAGTGCCTGTGGGTAGAATTCAGAGTAGCTAGGATCTTCGGTGGGAAAATGATCACTGATCACGTTTACTTTCCTTAATTCAACTGGAATTTATATTTAATAGTTGTAAATTTGGTATCTTGACTGAGTTTTTATAGATGGTCAGAATATCTTTATGTGATGCTGAGGATGGAAGCCCAGTGCCTCCTGCTCTCCCTTGGAGTCACAATACCAGACCCAAGGAAAACTCCTTTCACATATTATTTTGGCAAACAGCTTGGCATTGACCCCTGGGGGAGGTCTCCTTTACTGAGCACATCCTCAGCTCCCACCGCCAGCCTTTTTTTAAGGGGTGATGGGGACCCAAGGGATTGAACTCAGGGGCACTCAACCACTGAGCCATATTCCCAGCACTATTTTGTGTTTTAGAGACAGGGTCTCACCAAGTTGCTTAGTGCTTCACCTTTGCTGAGGCTGGCTTTGAACTCATGAGCCTCCTCTCTCAGCCTCCCCAGATGCTGGGATTACTGGTGTGCTCCACTGTGCCCCACCCCTTTTCATTTTTTGAGACAGTATCTCACTAAATGTCTGAGGCTGGCCTCAAACTTTTGATTCCGTTGCATCAGCCTTCCAAATCACAGGGATTACAGTGTGTGCCGCTGAGCTGGGCACTGAAGTTCTAATCTAGAACTCCTGAGATTGTAAAAGGTCACTTCACCTGATTCACTCTAAGATACCCTTCTCCACAGCCGCCTCCCCCACCCTGCAGACCTGCCCACCACTGTCCAGTCCCCAAACACTTGGCCAAGCCTCAGAAACTCACCCACTTGTGTGCCTCTGCCAGGAACAGACCAGTTTCAGAGCACGATGTAGTCTACTGTCAGCAGTCTCTACCTAGAGGTCAAGTGCATGATATTGAAGTCAAGATTCAAGGTTGACTATGCAGGAAATCACCATCTTATCAACAGGGAAAAGAGCAGTGACTTGTCTAGTTCTGTTTCCTTAAAAAGATAGGAGCCTGGAGTGGTGGAGCATGCCTGTAATCCCAGAGGCACAGAAGGCTGAGGCAGGAGGATGGAGAGTTCAAAGCCAGCCTCAGCAATAGTGAGGGCTAAGCAGCTCAGGGAAACCTTGTCTCAAAATATAAAATTGGGTTGGGGATAGTCGGGTGCCCCCGGTTCAATCCCCAGTGCAAAAAAAAAGAAAAAAAAAAAAGTTCAAGTTCCCCTGTGGGCAATGGAGAAGATGGTAAACCAGGTGCCTGCTCCACAGCTCTGGCTATTACACTGCTCCTGAAAAAGACACTATTAAGTTCTCAACCCCCACCGCGCCAACTTTTTACAGGTAGGACCTGTATGAACCTCTTCACATGCTTCATTTTCTTCTCACGGTCCTGCTAGGTTACTACCCCCACTTTGAAGATAAAGATTTTTAAAATGCTGTTTCCTAGCACCCCACAACCCATAGGGAACAAAGCAGGGTGAGAGGGGAGAGGGCCAGACTGCTGTGGGGCTTGCTCCTGGGCCAGGCTTACCTGGGAGGAGATCACTACAGCAGCACTGCGCAGTGAACAAAGGTGGGAGACTGTCTCAGCCAAGGCTATTTCACTGCTCACCTCTTCCTTGGCTCCTCCCCTCCTGAGGATTTTCAGATTTTAGGCCCAACCCCCTCTGAATCTGCATTCCCTCCCCTGAATCCCATCCCACCCAAGGCCCCTCCCTAGAGTCTCTCACTAAGCCTGCCACTGAGATCTCCACCCCACCTATCCTACCTGCAGACATGTGTCTTGGCAAAGGCACCTGTTCCCGTGGCCGCACACATGTAGTCCCAGCAACTCTGGAGGCCAAGGCAGGAAGATGATGAGTTTTAGGCCAGCCTAGGGATTTAGTGAGACCCTGTCAATAAATAAATAAATAGGCCAGGGGATGGAGCTCAGTGGTAAAGCGCCCCTTGGGTCAATCTTTGGTACCAATAAAATAAAAATAATTTAAAAAACACCTCTCAGTGCCTAATGCTCACCCCCTCAGGATTTCTGTCTTCTTTAACCCCACAGTTCATCCATTCCTAAATCCACTTCCATCCCTCTCCTTTGCACCAACTCTGTGCAAGCCCATCTTCCCTCTGATCACTGAAATAACCCCCAACCCCCAACTGGTCTGGCTTCCCCTCAGCCCCTCTACAAAGATTAAGGCAGCTCTCAGGTTTAATCAGCCTGTTTATGGTGCACCTACCATACAGCCAGCTGGCTGGGGGGTAGGCTGCCTTTGGGGTGATGCTTCCTTTTTTCAGAGGTCTTCAAATTGCAGTGTGCTATCTGTGGGGCACACTGACCCCTCCAGAAGAAAGGACCTGAATAGTTTTGTAACAGGGGTTCACTTGGTGCTTTGACTATATCCCTTGTGGCTTTGAAACTTTTTTTTTCTTTTCCCCAGTCTTCATCTCCCTGATCTTCTCCTCCCTGATCTCTTTTCCCTAAACTTCTTCCTTATTTTCTTGCCCCTGATCTTCTTTTCCTTGAAATTCTCTTATCTTCTCTTCCCTAACCCCCCACCTACTTCCTCATCTCTCCTCCCTAATCACCTTTTCTCTGAATCCCCTCCGTAAAAGCCTCCTGTTCCTGCTGATGGGCAGAAGCACAGCCTTTGGGACAGCAGTCCCCTGTGTTTCTCCTTTGCTAATAATGCAATCAACCTTCTTTTTCCTTTTTCTCAATTTGTGTCTTTGTTATTGGATTGGCATCCACGGGTACAAGGACTGAGCTTTTGGCAACTGTTGTTTTGAACAGTTTGCCCTTTGAAACCTTTGTTTTGCCAGCCACTATGACAGAGGCCTGTAATTCCAATGGCTCAGGAGGATCAAGAGTTCTAGGCCAGCTGGGCCTGGTCTCCCACATGCCTGTAATCCTGGAGGCTAAGAAGGCTGACACAGGAGGACCAAGAGTTCCAAGCCCTAGCCTCAGCAATAGCGAGGCCCTAAACTATTTAGCAAGACCCTATTTCTAAATAAAATACAAAAAAGGTCTGGAGATGGGGCTCAGTGGTTGAGTGCCCTAGGTCCAATTCCCAGTACCAAAAACAAAACAAAAAACCAGAGGAAATGTTTTGTTTTGGTATATAATGCATCCCTAGAAAGAGTCCAGGGTTTCCCCATCTTATGTTTTCCTTTTGCTTCTTCATGTTTCCCCTGAAATTATCAGTACAGTGAAGTCAACCTGACCGGATGGGACACATTTTTCTGTTTTTCTAGATCTTTGAGTTGCACATCAAGTCTGGAGCTGAGGACTCCCCAACTGTTTAACCTGCTTGTGAATTCATAATTTTCCCAGCTCTGTGATCATCAGTGATTTCAAATTCCTTGATGCTATAACTCATCATCACAGAAACTAGGCAGCAACCTCTGATCAAGCCCCAAAAGAACCTGATGTTGGGACATGGAGGTGTAGCTAACTGCTAGAGCATATGTTTACTATGTGCAAGGCCCTGAATTGACCCAAGCACCAAAATGGGAATAACTAACTAAGTAAATTAATTAAATAAAATTGAAAAATAATTAAAAACAGGGTGGGGGTTGGGGCTCAGTGGGAAAGTGCTTGCCAGTCACATGCAAGGTCCTGGGTTGGATCCTCAGCAACACATAAAAACAAATAAATAAAATAAATGTATTGTGTCCAACTAAACTAAGAAAGAAAAAAAAAACCTGTTGTTTGCTTTTCATTTTAGAATCATTGATTTTTTTTTTTTTTAATTTGTACTATGGGTTGAACCCAAAGGTACTTTACTACTGAGCTATATCCTCAGTCTTTTTTATTTTTGCTTATTCTTTTTGGACAGGATCTTCCCAAATTATGCAGGCTGACCTCAAACTTGGGGCTCTCTTGCTTCAGCCTTCTGAGATCCTGATGTGACCGAACGTTTGTCCCATGTCCCCAAAGAGGATACCCTTTTGAGAAAAAGGAAAAAGAAGTTTTGTTGCTTTGGTAGCAAAAGACAAGCCCAGGGGACTTCTGTCCCAGAGGATTCTGCCCATCAAGGGGAGCAGGGGGCTTTTAAAGAGGTGATCCAGGCTCTGGGGCTGGGGCTCAGTGGTAGAGTGCTCACCTAGCATGCCTGAGGCACTGGGTCCATCCTCAGCACCGCATAAGAATAAATAAATAAAATAAAGATGTTGTGTCTGTCATGTTGGTGGCAGTGACTTAGAACAAAGCAGCAGGCTCAGGAAAGAAACAATCAGGGGACCAGGGAAACTCCTGTCAATCAACGGGACCCCCTGGCCAATCCTGGAGCTCAGCCAGCTCCCCCAACCAACTCCAGTGGTTCAAGAGACAGTAAAAACATTATTTTCCTGTCCCAAGCCCTTCCCTTCCTGCTGTAAACCCCATAAAAGTCCAGTCTGGTCAAGCTCTCACACGGTTTCTCCTCAAACCCTTCTCCTGCCACTCTTTGGGTCTGATGAGTTCCGCCTGGGAGTGATATCTTGAATAAAGCCTCATTCAGAGGCCTTTTTAAATCTGCCAACTTTGGTCACTGCCCACCTTGCCTGATGACACAGTGTCCACCTACAATTGAACAAAAGATTAAAAAAAGAAAAGAAGTGATTCAAAGTCTACATTCCAAGTCTTCTGTCTCGAATTGTAATCCACTAAAATTTGGGAGACAGTAATTTCTGAGATCTTCTGGTGCCATCCTCAAAGTCTGGATTACTTTGTTTCTGTGGTGGGTGTGTGCTCAGGAACAGAAAACTGTCCAGGAATCCTGTTTCCCCTGAGACTAGGGAGGATGATGAGATTAGGGAGGAGCAGGAAGAGAAAGAAAACATGTATGTCCATTTAAAAATAAATCAATCAATAAAAATCAGTCACAGTGGCAGAGCAGCAAGGCTGTACCCAAATCATCAATGGACCACTGTTACACTGGGATTACAGGTGTGAGTTACACACTGGCTCACTGATACTCTTAAAACCATCAGCCTGAGCAGGGCATGGAGGTGCACACCTATCATTCCAATAAGGTTTAGGAAGCTGAAGCAGGATGATTGCAAGTTCAAGGCCAGTCTCAGCAATTTAGCAATGCTCCAAGCCATTTAATGAGACCCTATTTCAAAAGGACTGGGGATGTGGCTCAGTGCTTAAGCATCCCTGGGTATGGAACTCATTGGTAAAGCACCTTGAATTCCATCCCCAGTACCACCAAAAAAAAAAAAAAGAAAGAAAGAAAGAAAAGAAAAGACCATCAGCTGGGACATTCATGAGAACCATTATGGAGGCTTGGAAGATGAAGAGTTGTTACTTTTTTTACAAAAAATTTTTAATTGTTAATGGACCTTTATTTAATTTATTTATATGTGGTGCTGATAATTGATCCCAGTGCCCCACACATGCTAGGAAAGTACTCTACAACTGAGCCACAACGCCAGCCCTAACTTGTTACTTTTTAATGGTAAGACAATATTTTAATATTAATTGCATTTGAGAGCATTTCCAATATTCATGAAACTTAATCAGAGCAATTGCATTTACAGTTTTGTTTTTTATCTCAATAGGAAAGAACGAAAATTATTCAGGTCAAAATTAAAATATCAAAAGTATAAGACTGGACTGGTCTTGGGGCTGCACACCTGTAATCCTAGTAGCTGGGGGGCTGAGGCAGTAGGATCCCAAGTTAAAAGGCAGCCTCAGCAAAAGTGAGGCCCTAAGCAACTCAGTGAGACCCTG
The DNA here is from genome assembly GCF_021218885.2 of Marmota monax. Classification (NCBI taxonomy): domain Eukaryota; kingdom Metazoa; phylum Chordata; class Mammalia; order Rodentia; family Sciuridae; genus Marmota; species Marmota monax. Next base: position 10,353,919 of record NW_026692907.1, on the reverse strand, counting down.
TGTCTAAATAAAATACAAAATAGGGCTAGGAATGTGGCATAGTGGTTGAGTGCCCCTGAGTTCAATCCCCAGTATCACTGGCCTCCCACAAAAATGCCCATAAGACTCTCAGGTGAGGTGGCAGAGGCTGCCTGTGGTCTCAGCAACTGGGGAGGCTGAGGCAGGAAGATCGTGAGTTCAAAGCCAACCTCAGCAACTTAGCTAGGCCTTAAGCAACTTATTCAGATCCTGTCTCTAAAACAAAACAAACTATCCCCTAGTACTGGTGCTCAGTGGTAAAAACCTAATGTGCATAGGTGAAGACGCCCCTGGTTCCATCACTAGCACCCAAACAAGCAGACAAAACAACAACGTCAATTGTCTGTCAACATACAAACTCCAATTATTTATCTTTTTTTTTTTTTTTCTGTTTTTAATTTAAAATTTTTGCAGGACTGGAAATTTAACCCTGGGCCTCACATATGCTAAACAAGTAAGGGCTCTACTGCGGAGTTACATCCCCAGCCTTGCACAGACGAGGTAAGCACTCTACCAACTGAGCTATATTCCACAGCACGGAAAATCAGTTTTTATGAGACAGTTCCACTAAAGAAAGCATGACATTAAAAATAATGACTTAGTCATTTTCTTTACAAATTTTATTTACATTTACTTATTTGTAGTGCTGAGAATTGAGCCCAGGAGTATTTTACCACCGAGTTACATCCCACAATTTTTTTTTTTTTTTTTTTTAGAGAGAGAGAGGGATTTTTTTTTAATAATTTTTTTTTTTTTTTTTTAGTTTTCAGTGGACACAACATCTTTATTTTTTTTAAAATTTTTATGTGGTGCTGGGGATCTAACTCAGCGCCTCACGCATGCCAGGTGAGCACAGTACTGCTTGAGCCACATCCCCAGCCCCCACCATTTTTTTTTTGTTTTTTTAAGTTTTTAATTTTTTTTTTTTATGTGGTGTGAGGCTCAAACCCAGTGCCTCACACTTGCTAGACAAGCACTCCACAACTGAGCCACATCCCCAGCCCTTTTATTTTTTAATATTTGTATTTTTTTAGTTTTAGGTGGAAATATTATTTTGTTTTTATGTGATGCTGAGGATTGTACCCAGTGCCCCATGCATGCTAGGTGAGTGCTCTTCCACTGAGCCCCAGCCCGAGCCCTCCCAGCCCTTTTTGTATTTTCTTTAGAGGCAGATTCTCCATGAGTTGCTTAGGCCTCAGCTTTTGCTGATGCTGGCTTTGAACTCACATCCTCCTGTGTCAGTCTCCTGAGTTGCTATGACTATGGTTACAAGATCTTATTACAATAACAGACAAGTGATGAAAATAAATTGTCAATTAGTGTCCTTTATGTACAAATCATCAAGGGATAGGGATGTAGAAGGTCGAAGGTATACATAAAGACATCATGAAAATTTGTTGCCAGTACTACTAAAGAATTTACGAATGTTGGACTAATCATAGAGACACTTGCCTTGCTTGGGAACTAGGCCTTCACAAACATGTAATTACTACAAGGCCCTGGGTTTGATCCTCAGCACCAAAAAAAAAAAAAAAAGAAGAAGAAGAAGAAATATTGAAGCAGTTCTCCCAGTACTTGCTCTTTTTCAAAGTGGTAGTCATGGTAAATTTAGAGAGTGAAGTGAAAATTTTAATTCTGTAAGAGACATACATTTTACAAAACTTTTCTTTTGACTTTCAGGGTAAAGCTCTAGTAAATTCAAAACATGAACCTGGAGGAACAGCAAATGATGGCTTGCATTCCTTATTCATCAAAGAGGTAAAAGTCACTACACCAGAAGTGAAGAACTTAGAGACTCGAGAGGAAGAGTTTTCTGAGAGGAAGGGTAAAGGAATCCCTACCTTTGAGGTGACTGGAGAAGACTCAGAGAGTGAAGAGGACAACACCTCTTATGTGAGGGCAGAAGAGGAAGAAGGGGCCTGTGCCATGGATGAGGAGGAATGGTGGGAGGAGGAGGAGGAGTGGTGGGAGGAGGAGGAGGAGTTGTGGGAGGAGGAGGAGGAGGGCGAAGATGACCCAATATTATGTGAGAAAGGGGACTCAACCTGTTGCCTTGTTTCTGCAACAAGTGTGATGGGAAAGATGGGAGCTGATGAAGAGATTATGGTGTTCTGTAAGGTACTGAATTCTGAGAATGAGGAGAAAGAGGAAGTAGGAGGGTTTTTTATGGGCAAGACTCTTCAAACACAAACATCCAAAGAGGCAGATCTAATCCAGGAAACAGAAACAAACTATAGAACAACTGTGATCGGTGTCCTCAGAGAGATGGGAGAAGAGATTGGAAAAATGAAAAAATGCCTTCCAGATATCTTGGAAACTGAGAATACAATAGATGATCTGAGGAGTAGAATAGACATCCTTGAAGAAAGACTTTGCAATCTAGATGATGAGATGAAAAAATTGTCTAAGAATACCATACAGATGGCCAAGCAGATAATTAATAAAGAAACTCTAAGGGAGAGGGAGGATCGATTCAGAAGTGCCAACATCCGTTTGATTGGAATCCCAGAAAAAGAGAGTGAAGAGAATGAAGCAGAGGACATAGTACAGGAAATAATTGAAGAAAATTTTCCAGAGCTTTGGGATTCTAGTTTGGGGATAGTGAGGGCACACCGGATCCCCAGCATGATTGACAAAAACAGACTCACTCCTAGGCACATCTTAGTGAAGTTTTTGAATTGTAGTGATAAAGAGAAAATCCTAAAGGCTTCTAGAGAGAAAAAAGAAATCACCTACAGAGGCACAAGAATCCGACTGACAGCCGACTTATCACTGGGTACCCTGGATGCAAGAAGTCAATGGAGCAATATCATAAAAGTGCTTCAGGAGAAAGGCTTTCACCCTAGAATCCTGTATCCAGCCAAATTGGCATTTGATTTCCAGGGTCAAACAAAGGTATTTTTTGATATGGAAGAATTTTGGAAGTTTATTTCTTGTGTACCAACTTTGAAAGAATTATTGGAGAAAACAACGTAGGTGGCTGCAACTTACACTCTCCTCACCCCAACAGATACAGAAAATCGACGAATACAACATGTCCAGAAGAGTGGGAGCTAACTGTTTATTTGGGGTTGAGGGGAAAGGAGTGGTATTACCCAGATGTTACAAAGGTTAAAGGGCATACTTTAAAAATTTAATGGTAGTCATTGTATTTTGCCTAGGGTGAAGATTCTGTATTACTGAGCGGGGGAGGAAGGAATCTGTCCATGGAACAGATGGGGAAAGTAATAGAAATGTATAGGAGAAAGGTGGCAGGGTGTATTAGAAAGAAAAATTGCAAATGCTGAATGTATGGGGAAGAATATTTCATAATTTTATCATTCTGTAGTGAATCTGCTTTTTCCATTTGAATATACTCAATTTGCTATTAAAAGTTTTACCTTTTCCAATGTACTTTGTCCTTACTGTATGTAGTTGAATAGTTTTTGAATTTTACTGCTTAACTCCATACCGATCAACTCTCTTCCCTGTGTTTTCAATAGTTGTGCTTTTGTTGTTTGCATTACTAGTGTTTGAAGCCAGGATCTTGCCCATGCGAGAAAATCTCTCTACCATTGAAGTTGCAGCCCCACTCCTGATGCAGATCTTAGAAAATGAGAAACCACAGAGGGTTAAGGCATTTGGTCCTGGTAAACAGTTGGGAAGATGGGCCCCTTAGTCAGAGTTGCCCCATTACCTTTCCACTTTGCTTTGACAACTTTACAGAATTCCCACACACTTTTAAAAAACTTCTTATGGGAAGTTTTAAAAAACAAATGTCCTGCATACTACTCAGCCTGCTTCATAGTAACATCCTCAATATCGAGTGTGACATTGTTAACTAGATGATTAGGTTTCTATGGCCACTATAAGAAATTAATAAAATTGGAAATAGAAATTGACTCTCAGGTTTGAGGGCCAGAAGTGCAGCATCACTATCATGTGACTGAAATCACTATTATAGGCTTCAGGGAGAATGTGTTCTTACTCTTCCAGCTTTAGGTGACTGCTGGCATCCCTTGGCTTTTGGTCAGATGCCAAGTTACTGCTGTTTGCCCTTGTCACCCCAAGGTTATTCTTCCCAGAGGCAGCAACTCTGTCCCTCTCATAAGGATACTTGCAATTGCATTTAAAGCCTATGCAGATGATTCAGTATTTGGTCAAGTTTGCAAAGTCTCTTTTGCCACATAAGTAGTAAGTTCAGGGTCTCAAAATGTGGGCTGGATTCCTCCCCCTCCAAAACTATGGATTGAACTATGGGATTCTCTGACTGAGCTACACCTCCAGCTCTTTTTTATTTTATTTAAGTTGCTGAAACTGGCCTCAGTTTGTGAGCCTCCTGCCTCAGTCTGCCCGCTGGGTGTTTTGAAGAAGAGTATGGCTTGGGACCTACAGGCTGTGGGAGATGATAGAATGCTGACAAAGCCACCCTTCACACATCTCTAGTCATCCTCTGAAAGCTGAAGGGGTGGGTGGTTATACATAAAATAGTATCCCTCCTCCCAACTCTTAAGTCCCTTGGAATCTCAAGGAGACATTGAAAGTTGGTGTGATTCAGTTAATTGAGATGAGGTCGTACTAGATTAATTGTCCTTAAGCCAATCACTGGTGTCCTTGAAAGATACACAAGAGTATGTCAAGGTGGGGTTGCTTGGAGTGATAGTTCCACAAGCCAAGGGACACCCTGTATGCCCAGCAACCAGCAAAAGCTAAAGGGCAAGGAAGGATTCTTGTGTTACTCTGTGACCATGATCTACTAGCAAGTACCCTGACCTCCCTCCAGACTGAACATTCAGGCAACTGGGTATCCCAATCTCTCTGTGAAGGTGTGGGGTGAAGTGTGTGGAGACTCATACTTACTGTTACCTTCAGAGCTTAGCAAACTATGGGTTTTATTACAATGCCCTTCTTTAAAAAAAAAAATGTATACACAGTGGCTGGGGGAGTAACAGTGGTAGAACACCTGCTTAGCCGGCACACATGCAAACGGCTCCACCCTGGGACATAAGGTAGAGGACAAACTTTCCTTTTCTCATCTATAATTTATTTGGGGGGTGAGTTACTGGGAATTGAACCTAGGGATGCTTTACTACTGAGCAACACCCAACACTTTTTACTTCTTTATTTTGAGACATTCTCATTAAGATGCTTAGGTCTTGCTAAGTCACTGAGGCCGGACTGTGATCCTCCTGTCTCAGCCTTCCAAGCTGCTGGGATTACAGGTGTGCACCCCTGAGCCCAGCCACACATAATTTTTGCTTACTGGCCTTGTAGACTAAAAAGCATGACCTTAAATGCCATTGCATATTATTTGTAAACCAATCTGCTACTATTGTACCTGTGGGCTGTTTCTTCATTGGAGACAGCCTGGGAGGACCCAGGAAGTGAGAAGGTGGTGTCAGCTGAGCCTTCCCTTCATGGTAAACACTGGGTGCTTTTTATACACACATCATTTCACCCTCACTGAAGTCTCCTGTGCCATTATCTGCCATGTTATAGGTGAGGAAATAAAAAATCATGCAAATTACTCGCCCAAATTTACAGAAGTAGATAGCAATATGAATTATCTAAAATTCTAAATGGTCCATCCTTTCCACACTTATGCTATTTGCATTTCTGTACAATTCCTCTAAGTACTTATTATTTTATTTATTTTTGTGGTGCTGGAGGTGGAATATAAGATTCTACATGCAAGGTAAGTGCTATATCACTAAGCTAGCCCATCCCCAGCCTTTTTTTTTTTTACGATAGGGTCTCATTAAATTGCCTAGAGCTTTGCTAAATTACTGAGGCTGGCCTCAAACTTGCAATTCTCCTGCCTCAGCCTCCTGAGTTGTTGGGATTACAGGCATGCACCATAATGTCCAGAGACACAGAGTTTTCATTTTGCCAGATTGAAACTCTACCTGTTAAACACAAATTTCCTCCGACTCCCCAGAAATGTTAACTTCCTGTTTTTATTATTCAGACTATTCTAGATACCCCATGGGAGTGGAATCATAGAATATTAGTTCTTTTGTGGCTGACATTTCACTTCCATAATATCCCTGAGGCTTATCTGTGTTGTAGCAGGTGTCAGAATCTCCTTGAAAAAGGCTGTGGAATATTCCATTGTACAGATGTACCACATCTACATTCATCATCTATAGATGGGCATTTCTGTTTCTTTCATGTCTTGGCTATGGTGAATAATGCTGCCATCATTATGAGTGTGTGAAAATCCCTTTGAGGTCCTGCTCTCTATATATACCTAGAAGTAGTAGGGAGGGATATCTGGATAAGAGTTTTTGGAATTCATAAGAGGGCTCTGAGCCAGGTGCCTAGGTCCACACCTGTAATCCCAGCAGTTCAGAATCCTGCATTAGGAGGACTGTGAGTTCAATGCCAGCCTAAGCAATTTTGCAATTTCATGAAACCCTGTCTCAAAATAAAATATAAAGAAAAGGGCTGGGGATGTAGCTCATTGGTTAAATGCTCCTGGCTTCAATCCCCAGTACCAAACAAATAAATACACAAACCAAATAAATAAACAAACCAAAAAAGGCTGGGGATATAGCTCAGCAGGTCAGTACTTGCCTCACATGAACAAGGCCATGGTTTTGACCCTGAACACCAATCACACACACATACACACACACACACACACAAAGAGGGTGCTGAGTCTAGAGGAACATGGCATTTTGCACAGATATGGCTGCTGCACACCCACAACTACTTACCTCTTCCTCAGCATTCATGCCAAGGTGGTGGTTCTGCTTCCAACCCTATGGATGCCAGGACTCAAATAGGAACTAGGAAAAACTGGTGGGGAGGGATCACTAGGGACCCTGTGGAGCCATCTGCACTTGCCCTGGGTCTAGAAGCCTCTTCTTTTTCCAGGGCTGGAGGCCAGAAATTCTACAGAGACCCACCTCTTCTCACCCTGACTCTGCAGCCCAAGTAGAACAAGATTAGAGATTTCCTTTGGGACTTGGTACTATTCCAGCCTAGAGGACGGGTCCTTATGAGATAATCTTTCTCTAAACAAGAGCCTTCTGTGGAGATGAATGGCTATTCCCACCTGTTATGAAAAAGTCTTTCTGGGGCTGGGGTGCAGCTCAGGGGCAGGATATGTGTTTAGCACTCAGGTAGCCCTGAGTTGAATCCCCAGCACATCCCACCCAGACACCCACAGTCTTTCCAGTTCTCTGTCATCACAATTTCTGGGGTTCCCTCTTCTGGATTTAGGCAGGGAGATCAGGCAATGTCTTTTGAACAAGATTTCCATCTTTATAGCCATACGTAAAATCAGGTAAATGGAAAACCTGTGCCATCTTCTGGTCATGATGATGTGACATTTTCTGTAGACTTCTGGTTCTTCAATTATTAGATGCAGGGTTTCCTCTGCTTTTCTAGTTGCTAAATCTGAGGTTCTTTGTAATTTGGTGTGTGTGTGTATGTGTGTGTCTATGTCTGTGTGTGTGTGTGTGTGTGTGCGTGCGCGCACTGTCAAAGAAGAATCACCTGAGGAAGTAGGTTAAAATGCAGATTCTACTTTTTGGTACTGAAGATTAAACCCAGAGGAACTCTACCACTGAGCTGCAACCCCCTTTAATTTATTTATTTTGAAAAAAGGTCCCTGTACATTGCTGAGCCTGGCCTGAACCTGCAATCCTCCTGCCTCAGCTTCCTGAGTTGCTGGAATTACAGGTGTGGGCCTTCACGCTAGGCAAGATTCTGATGTCTAAATGTGCACCTGCTCCTATCCAGGATGCTAAAAGGAACTGTATATGGAACACACTCTGAGAAGAAAAAAAAAAGATACCATTAGGGCTGAGGGTGTAGATCAGTGGTAGAGTAGTAGTAGGCTTGCCTATCATGCCCAAGACCCTGGGTTTAATTCCTAGCAACAAAATCTATCAATCAATAACCATCCCAAAACAACAACCACAAAACAATGCTAAGGCCAAACCTTCATTGCTTTAAAGGGCAAATCTGACTAAAACTCCCCACATGAAGACACCTCAGTGACCCCGTCATGCCAGGGGTGAATTGCAGGCTCCTCATGAGGACCCACTTCTCACATCTCATGCTGGAGGCACATATGACTTTGGGTGGTTTGAGGAACCTTCTCTTCTCAAATGCTGCTGTTTTCCAGGGACACCATGTGGAAGCACACCTCCATCACTTCTCTGGCCACCTGGCTAACTCCTACTGCTCTGCAGCCTCTGCAGGTGGCTCCCCTGACCATTGCTCCAGTTGTATTGCTCCATTGTCCTGCTTCTTTGTATTCCAGGATCCTCTCTAGTAGCATTGTCTTCCTCTCCTGCAATCCCTGTTTCCCATCTGTCTCCCCAGATGACTCAGCAAGCTAAGCCCAGGAAATGGGTCTTATTCAGTTTTGTATCCCTTGAAATTGACACATAGCCAACCTGTAATAAATAACTTAAGGCAGGAAAAAATTGTGTTGTACCTCCTATGTGTTTTTAGTTTTTTTAGGGGGGAGCACTGAGGATTGAATCCAGGGAAACTTTACCACTGAGCCACCTCCCCAGGCCTTTTTATTCTGAGACAGGGTCTTTTGCCAAGTTGCTCATGGCCTCAGTAAGTTGCTGAGGCTGGCCTGGAAGTTGTGATCCTACCTCCTCAGCCTCCCAAAATGTGAAGGTTACAGGCATGGACCACCAAACCCGGAATTGAGTCTCTATTTGTTTTGTTTTTTTTTTTTTTTGGGGGGGAGGGGGGAGGAGGATGGTGGTACTGGGGATTAAACTCAGGGGCACTGGGCCACAGAGCCAAGCCCCAGCCCTATTTTCTGTTTTAGAGACAGGATTTCACAGAGCTGCTTCATGCTTGGCTCTTGCTGAGACTGGCTTTGAACTTGTGATTCTCCTGCCTCAACCTCCCAAGTCTCAGGGATTAGAGCCATGCCCCACGGCACCCCACAGGAGTCTCTTGATTTTAAAGATCACTTTTAATTACTGTTCGATTGTTAGTATTGGGGGGGGGGGGTCCAACCCTGGGGCACATTACCAATGAGCTACATCCCCAGTCTCTTCTCTTTCTCCCTCTCCTCCTCTCCCTCTCCTCATCCTTCTCTACCTCTCCCTCCTCCTCCTCAGTGCACCTACAATTGCACTTAGTGCTATAAATTCACCATAAAATAAAAAGTTCTTTCAGATCTTGGAAGAGGACAGGAGAAGGGGGGGAATGGGGACACCCGAGTTCTGAAACCCATGCCCAAGACCTGAAGTCTCAAGTTTGTATCCTACTGCTCAGTGTCAAGGGCCCAACAAACGGATCCAAATGGCTAAAGGAAAAATGGAGACTGGAAGGCAATGGAACCCCACACATATGAAGATCATGTCCACCTTTCTGTATGGTCTGTTAACGACCTGCCTGGGGGTCGTGGGTCGCCAACATCGTGAGGCTTGGTGGCCGGGCGCGGGGCTCCGAGGCATTCCTTTCTCCTCTCCGTGAACTTTTATTGCAGGGGTGTGCTGCCCTCCCTCTCCCCTCCTTTCCAGTTCCCATTGAGGACTCAGCTAAAAGCACTTTTTGTTCTCCAGCTGGAGGGTTAGACTCCAGAGACCCAGAATCGCAGCGCCCCCGCGCGGCCGAATGAAGCGTCTCTGGCTGCAGCTGGAGGTCTGGGAGAAGTTTGTGGAGATTTGTGGCCCCTGTCTGGCCTCTCCTCTACCCTGTGAAGATGCTTGAACTGGCACAAAGGAACCAAAGACCTTCAAGATCTGACACCCTCAGTTCTGCATTTCTTCTCCCAAAGGCCCACCTCCTCATATCTGATTGGATAGAAAATACTGTTGCAATTGCCTGCGTGGGAAAAGCCTTTAAGCCAAGCGTTTGTGGGAGGCTCTAAAACAGTGATTTACAACTCTGGCTGCACCTGAGAATCCTCTGAGGAGCTTCAAAGAAAACAAAAACACAAATTCTCAATCTCTTCCTCTCTCTAGTTCCCATTTGAGTAGTCTGGGTTGTAGCCTGGCATGGAAATTTAAAATATCCCCAGGTGATTTTAATGCATAGCTAAGGCTATGAATTGCTGTCCTGCCAGTGTGGTGGCACAGGCTCCAGCTACTTGTAAGCTGAAGCAAGAGGATCACAAGTTCAAGGTCAACCTAGACAACTTAGTGAGATGCTATCTCAAAAAAAAAAATGACTGGGGGTATAACTCACTGGTAGAGATCTTGTTTAGCATACATGAGCCCCTGGGTTCAATGCCCAGTACTGGGGGGGAAAAACACGAAATCCATCTGCCTTAAACAGAGTGGCTAGCTTGTTGGGCTTTCTGGATAGGTGGGGGCTATATGTTGTTCCTGCTGCTAATACATGTTGATATAGTTGGCAGACTCAATGTGAAGCTTGCTCTCCAGTGTGACATACCTATCTAGGAAGGCCATGACTAGGGTTTACCTGTGTTCCTACCTGCTTCTATAATTCATGTCCACTGGCACTTCTCAAAAAGAACCTGGCAATTGTGAATGGCCACAGACTGAAAGGGCAATGGGGGCCTAATTTACTCAAACTTGAGTTATCATCAGAACACAGATTTCTGGGTCCCATTCTAGAGGTTCTGACCCAGTTGTTCCAAAGTAGAACATACGTATACTTGTCTCCCAATGACACTATGATGGTGGTCCATGCTATGCCTGGAGAACTGCTATCAATGCTCAGGGATAGTGCTCACAAAGGCCTATGGTGAACTCAGCTTGTCCTGGGATGTATTTTGTGAGTCAAGAGTTAACCTACCGCTGGAGACTTCCATGGAAGTGAAATCATGGAGGGCCCCACAACTATGCTGTGTTTGGACATTGCCCCAAGTGCCTGACAAGGCACCTGATTAGTATCTAAGGGTATATAGGATCCCTGGGTGGAGGGATGGCCAAGGCCAGGTCTCTAGCTATCTGCTCTGGGCTTCTGGGGAGGTAGAAGCAGCCATCAGAGCTGCCCAACAGCTGTGGATACTAGAGGGGCAGGGATTGAATGGGGGTGGAATATAAGAATACACAATTCTTCCATGGTTACCTAAGGCAAGGCCATTCCTCAGGGGGTCTGCTCAAGGTTCCATGATGTTGTGGGATAAGTTAGTTTGATGTGTCAACTTGGAGGGTGTTTTTGGATGAGATTTTCCTTTAAAGCAGTGGACTTCTATTGCCTTCCATAATGTGGATGGTGCTTCTCCAACCAGTTGAAGCCCTGAATAGTACAAAAAGAGTAGTTTGGCCAGTTGCAGTGGGCCACATCTGTAATCCTAGTGATTTGGGAGGCAGAGGCATGAGGATTGCAAGTTCAAGTGCAGCCTCAGCAACTTAGTGAGGACCTGAGCAACTCCACTTAGTAAAACCCTGAATCAAATTTGCCCTTCTCCCCCTAAACATAGTCTCACTATTCTGGTTGGCTTTAGTAGTTAAATATAAAAAAGCTATAAAATCGATGGAGAAATATGGTGCAAAAAGTTTCAGTTGTTTAGAAAGTTTGAAAAACAATAGTATAAGAAAAGGAGATGTTTGGGGAACTGCACTTCTGCATCGCAGGGTGTTTCTGGGTCCCAGTGGTCGCAGCTGGATCCCGCTGAGGGATGCGCTCTTTTCTCTGGATCTTCTGGCCACAGGAGCTTCCACAAGCAGCAATCCAGGGGACCTGGAAGTAATCCTCTCACACACAACAGTATCTTATGTCAACTCTCCAGAACCTCCAATATTGACACATTTGCTGGTGCAACTAAGGGTTCTGACTTACTCCAGGCAGGGCTGAGGATTACTTTCTTATTGGAATCCAGCAACCTGCAGCAGGAAGGGCATTGCAGGTGATTAGGGCGAAAAGAAACCGAATCTGGCTAGGTTTTTCAGCTTTAAGGTGACCAAAGCAAAAACATTTGCCAGTGTCTCTGGGAGGTTGATGTTGTCAAGAAAGAGCAGCTTAAGGCTCATGGATTCTAAAATGAAACTAAACACCTAAACATGTGGAGAATCCCTCCTCCTTCTCCTTGAACCTAAACATCTAAATATGTGGAGAATTTTTCCTCCTCTCCTTGAACAGCTAACTATGTGGAGAGTTACTTCTTCTTCTCCTTTCCTCCTCCTCCTCCTCCTCCTCCTCCTTCTTTACCAGAGATTGAATCCAAATTGCTTAAGCCCTGAGCCACATCCCCAGCCCTTTTTTGTATTTTATTTAGAGACAGGGTATCACCCAGTTGCTTAGGGCTTAGCTAAATTGCTGAAACTGGCTTTGAACTCGCATCCTCCTGTCTCAGCCTCCTGAGCTGCTGGGATTACAGGCGTATGCCAGGGCATCCAGCCTCCAGCTTCATTATAATGCTCTCTGAGCCCATGACCTCCAATGTCAGGAACCCTATGCTCTTCTCAAGCAGCCTGTTACCCCAAGCTGTTGAGAGCCACAGCCGAAGGTGCCCCAGCAAATTTTCAGACTGCCAGCTGATGATTGGCTCACAGCGGCCCCAGCAACATCTAGCTGATTGGCTCCTCTGCGGTGATGCTCATTGGGCTGTTTCCCCGCCCTTTCAGACTACGGAGCTGCTCATTGGGGGACTTTTTTGGCTCCGCCCATGCGACCCAGCCAATCGGCCTCAAGAGCAGGAGGAGTGGGGGAGGTTGAGAGGCTTGTGGGAAGCCATTGGTGGCAGTTGGGCTCTGAAGGTTTTTCCTGAGGAGCTGTTTTGTTTGGCGTGTGTGGTTCTAAAAATAAAGTTCGTTTCTTTTGACAAGTGGCTCCTGAATTGTGCCCAGCCAGACTGCAGCACCAAGCAACTCTGATAAATGTGTAAAGTGACCCAAAATCAGTGTTCTGAACTTTTCATAGAGTGATTAGGTAGAAGTTGTTTGAGATTCACACCAAGAGAGATCTTGTGAACAGCAAAGGTATTCAAGGCAATCAGAACCTTGGGGCCTGGAATCCTCTTCTTGAGAACACAGAGCATGGGAGTGGTCTTACCTAGCAGGACTTTGAATTGGACAAGGTTCTGCATAGAACATTGGGGAGCCCTTCAAAGGTCACTTGCCCTTTTGACCACACAGGAATGAATAGGGTACATTCAACTCCCCTGTCTCCCTTTTTTAAAAAAAAGGATATTTACTTTTTAGTTGTAGTTGGACACAATACCTTTGTTTTATTTATTTATTTTTATGTGGTGCTAAGGATCAAACCCTGGGTCTCACAGGGGCTAGGTGAGCGCTCTACTGCTGAGCCACAACCCCAGCCCCTTTCCTGTCCATTTGGAGTGCACATAGATGATGGCATAACTGTCAAGAAGTGTGAAGTATCTGAGATTTTATCCTTTTTTCTTTTTGTACCAGGGATTGAACCCAGGGGTGCTTAACCACTAAGCCACATCCCAGCCCATTTTTGTTTTCTTTTTGTTGTTGTTGTTTCTTTTTTTAAGTTGTAGATGGACATAATCTGTATTTACTTTATTTATGTGATGCTGAGGATCAAACCCAGTGCCTCATACATGCAAGGCAAGTGCTCCACAATAACTGTAGCCCCTCCCCAGTCCTTTCTTCTTTTTTATTTTGAGACAAGGTCTTGTAAAGTTGAGGAGGCTGACCTCAAATCTGAGATCCTCCTGTCTTAGCCTTTTATCTCTTATAATGGGCAGTAAGTAAGTCTGACCCTGTCTTAGAAGAGGATACCACCTCTATCTTCCAGGGCCAATTGCTATATGAACACCCTTAAAAACATCATTTAAACTGGGTGCACATGCCTGTCATCCCAGCAACTCAGGAGACTGAGTGAGGCAGAAGGATGACAATCTGAGGCCAGCCTGGATAACTTAGTGAGAGGCTTAAAGTAAAATAAGGAAAAGGAATGGAGATGCAGGTCAGTGGCAGAAAGCTCCTGGGTTCATGGGTTCAATCCCTAGTACCAGAAAAAAGGAAAAGAAAAAGAGAGAGAGAAAATAAACAGATAATATCTGAGTCTAGATATGCAGAAAGGAAAGAAATCACACGGAAAACTGACTCCCAACAATATTCTCAGCTCCACTGTTCCACACTCCCCCAATGCAACTGCAGACAGTGACCTAAACTGATGGCAAAGCCACTTTGGACACTTCATCCATCAATAGCTATCCTCCTGATAGCCACACACAGATATTTGTAGATCACTTTCTGGTTTACAAAGTATTTTCACTCACCTACAACTCCTATTCCAGAAGACTCCCTATAGCTATTCTCATTTTAAATAATATTCTTCCCATAAACTTGAATTTTTCTCTAACTTGGCCTCTTGCAAGACCGATGTTCAGCAGTGATCAAGGTCAACCTATTCTTTTTCCAGAGGAAACACCTGTGCTCTAGGAGAAAAAGGGAGTTGCTCCGGCTCCCCCAACAAGGGATGGGAATTCATAGCTGCAGCTGTCCCCTGCGGCTACCCTGGGGCCTCTACATATGAGGACAGGTGGAGAGGCCATGTAAAATGGAATGGAGTGGAGGGTCTCCTAGGAATAAGCTACTTTTTTGTATTTGTATCTCCATGGTCAGTGCAGAGCCCAGCGACCAGTAGGACTCTGTAAATGACCACTGAATTGTGTGTTGAGTGTATTGAGCTGGACCAGAGAGACGGTGAGGGAAGAAGGGACCCTGAGTCAAGCAGAGGGGCAGATAGGAGGGCAAGCTGCAAATGCCATTTGAATTAACTAACAGTTGAGGAGAGGGGTCTGGATGGAAACTCACAGTTGGGTTCATCCAGTGAACAACCATTACCTTGGGGCTGAGTAAAACACACCAAAAATGCATAAAGCCTTTTCTGGAAAGATGTGTCTGGGTTCCAAAGAAGTGGGGGACCAGGACATCTAGTAATGCACACCATGAACTGGGCAATTGCCATACACCATCTCCAACCTGCATGAAGGCCCTGACAGGTAACACATGCCCAGGGCTCACTACAAGTCCACCAGAACAAGAATGCTGGTCATTCCTGTCTTCCCTGATCAGGGAGAGATATGGAGGATATTTTGCACGCCTTCATGTGGGTTCTAACTGGTAGACCCTGGATTTTTCTGATTCCAAGCTCCCTTTCCTTTTTCAAAGCCCCAGGGTGCTGAACAGGTAGCACAATCCACAGGGACTGCAGATTGGAGTTGTAATCAGCCAGCACAGCAGCAAATACGTCCTCAGCACTTTTTAGACATGGTGTTCAGAGCCACAAGGAATCTGAAAGGAAAGAAAACACAGCCTTTGCCTGATTCTTGCCATCTTACAAAGCCCAGAATCCCATCGGAGAGAAAGCACTGACCTGCCTGGAACTCAGGAGAACCACAGGGGCAAAATATAATCAATTCAGGCTGGGGTTGTGGTTCAGTGGTAGAGCACTCACCTAGCATGCATGAGGCACGAGTTCAATCCTCAGCACCCCATAGAAATAAAATATTGTGTCCACGAATATCTAAAAAAATAAAATATTAAAATACATATATATATATAATATATATATACATATATATAAAATAATACATATATATATAATAATACATATATATATATATATATAATAAATTCCTGTAAGAGAACTATAAGAAAATATCAACATATAAATAGTGTATACAAGGGAAATGGGAATGGGAAAGAGTAGAATGAATCAGACAAAACTTTTCTAACATTCACATATGAATACACAACCAGTGTAACTCCACATCATGTACAACCACAAGAATGGGAAGTTATACTCCTTATATGTATAAGATGTCAAAATACACTCTACTGTCATGAGAAACTAAAAAGAACAAATAAAAAAATTTAAATAGTGTATACAAGAAAATCTATGGGAAATAAGATATTGTTCATTTTTATCAGAAAAAGTACCATCACACATTACTATATTTACATCTTTATCTTATGTGATTCCCACAAAAGTCCTGTGAGATACACACAGAAAGGCCATTCATTTGTAAACAAAGGTAGGATTCAGGGAAGGCAGCGAGGCAGCCAGGGTCCCATGTTGGTGGCTGGCAGAGCTAGAGATGGGACTCGCTTTCTGATTCTCTTGCTGTGTCCACCCGTGATCACAGGGATGTCAACAGCTACAGATTAGAAATAGCCACAGGGACACGAGAGCTTACTGAAACAAAGGCTTCTGGGTATCATTAATCTAAAAAGGCCAGAGGTGTGAAGCAGACCAAGGCTTCCTGGGGAAGGCTGGGCCAGGGCAGTGATAGGAAGGCAGGCCGCTGAAGCACTCAACCTTCATCTCCCCCATGGCTCCACATGTATCAGTGCTGGGTGCTAGGTACTGTGGAGACAGAGACAAAGATGACAGTCCCTGCCAACAACTGTACAGTCCTTGAGAACAGGAGAGATTGACAAGCTGTGATGCCCAGTGTGATGAATCCCACCTGTGTGGTGTGGCTGGTTGGAAAGCCTTTAGAGCAGATGGAGTACCTGAATAGCACCCTGGGGAAGGAGAATTCTACCAGACAGAGAAGGAAAGCCACGATGGAAGGAATGGTCATTTTCTTGAGGAGTCCCTGCCAAGCACCCTGGTACCAGCTGCAGCCTCACCATATCCCCGTTGCCCCGTGTGCAGGGAGGCCAGACCGCCTTGATGCTGGGGGTCAGCTACGACCAGGAGGACATGGTACAAGCACTACTGAGCTGCCAGGCAGAGGTCAACCTGCAGGACCATGATGGATTGTGGGCTCTCATGCTGGCCTGTCACCATGGCAACACCGACCTGGTGCACCTGCTTCTGGCCCACCCGGCCTGTGACAGCAGCCTGAATGATAAGATGAGACTTATGGGCAGTTAACAAGTAGGTTAGTGTTTAACTTCTGGTCCTGAAAAGTGCCTTGATGGCCAGCAGAATCCAAGGAACCATACGGTGGTAGCAAGAAAAAATCAACCTCACAAGACTGTTGTAGATTTAATAAGGCAATACAGTGCTTGGAGCCTGGGTTGGGAAACCCATGGCTATAGACAACTGGATGAAGGAGCAAACTTTACAGAGTCACTTCTAGTTGTAAAACTGGAAATACCTCTCTGATATTGATCCATTCTGCAAACTGGCCCATTCCACCAAGCCAGCATGCAAAGTAGCCCTGCTAGACCCAGGCTTCTTAAACAAAGGTCTCGGTAAGGTGAGGACATTGACAACAACAACGATGATGATGATGATGATGATGATGATGATGAGATGATGATGATGATAACTAACCTGTGCCAAAATCATTTAAACCCCACGATGACCTTCTGAGGTTGATAGAGCTGCCGCCATTTTGCTAGAGGAAACTGAGGTCCCAAACGGTAAAGTGCATAGGGTAAGGTACCCAAGATCACACAGCTGGTGGAACCCACCTCCCTTGAACTCCTGAGCCCAACATCCAGCTCTCCCATCATCCTCATTGTTGTCCCACGGAAGCAGCATGTCTCTAGGTCGCAGGTGAATCTTTGCACTTTTCAGAGAACCTACTGCTTTTCAGCAAATTAATCAACAATTGAATAAGTGAACCCCTAAGTTTGGAGACCAATCATCAGAAACTATAGGTAGTGTAGCTTGGAGGTTCAGTAGCCTTGAGCTCAAGCCCAGTACAGGGGGAAAAAAAAAAAGCAAATTGCTTTGGGCAATGGGAGCCAATGAAAAATTTCTGAATAGTGGGGCCATTTTATCAGATTTGCTTCTCCTGATGATCACAGGGGGAGACTGGAAGCAAAGGGATCAGTTAGAAGGTTCTTATGAGACACTGGGTATAGAGCAATTTGGGTGGGGTGACGACAGAGCCCTGCAGGAAAGGAATCAGGAACTGGGGCATTACAAGATGGGGTGACATACTGAATGGTGGAGAGGCATCAGACATGGGTGACAGGAGAATGGTGGTACCATTGTCCCCATATCTATGTTCTCTTCCTCCTTAGTAATACAATTCCCAAATTTTAGCTGGGCACCTAACCACCCAGGGTCAGACTCCATTTCCCAGCCCCCCTTGCAGTCTGGTGTGGCCAAGCAACTAAGTACTGGCTAGTGAGCTATTAGCAAGGCAAAGGGTACAAACACTGACTCCTGCATTGAAAGTGAAGGGGATGCATTTTCCCCCTCCCACTGGCTGGAATGTGGTAACCAGAGAGCTTGATCCATGAAGATGAGGCCCACACCTGAGGGATGATGGAACAGCAAGTCAGAAGCAGCCTCGTCTCCATCCAATCTGCTCTGGACTACTCATTCCCTATTTGATATTTGATATTTGAACAAGGAAAAATATTCTAACTTGTTTAAAACACTGTACATTTGGAATTCTGTTGAGTTGGACAAATGTCCTCAGCACCCTGTGGCAATCTCAAGGGTCTAATGCTATACCATAAGTGGACTTCATCATTGAAAAGCTTAGGAAAGCCTTTTGGAAGGAGCATCATGCAAAGCTAGGTATGGTGGATGTCTCCTCCTGGTACCAGCCCCTGTTCATGCCCACAGTGGAAGCACTGAGCCCAAAGACCTGCAGAAAGGGGTCACTTGGCAGATGTCTAAATAGAAACTGGGATCCCTAAGGCAGCTAGTTCTTAAACCAATCAGTGAATTTGAAATGACCTGGTGTAGAAATCAATGCAAAGCCATTGAATTATCTGATCATTTCGAATATAAAAACATGTAGAGTTTCAGGCAATAGCTGTGGATAATTGTCAGAGAGTGCAACCACAGAGTGCAAGAGACATGAGCACAGAAGCTGAATTTGCATGAGTAGAGGTCAAGACAAATTGAAGGTAGGAGCAAGGAGGAACTAGGAGTGGGCATCAGATCAAGAGCAAAGAATAAGCTTATGGAGTAGCTGCCTCCTGGACTACCTACCAAGTTCCCCTGGCCTGGAAACCTCCCTTCCTAGACCCATCCCTCATCCCAGGACTGTACCAGTAAGCTGCCATGTTCCTGCAAGAGAACTAACTTGGCCTCTGGACCCCAAACGACAGGTACCACACACTACCTGTGCCAACCAGGAACTTAGGATCTGGGATTTAGAAGAGGGCTTCAGCCCCCTTCTGGTGTCCAGGTTGTAACACGTGGATCTCAGAAGCTACTGGTGCCAAGGTCAGCCATGTGGGCTGAGGGTCACAAGGAACTCTTCAGATGGAAAGACTGGAGCAGATGCTCAGGGCAGAGCAGTGGTGAGAAACTACTTCCTGATGTGACCAGGGCAACCCTTGCTCCATGAAGGCTGCAATGCATACCTCCCTTGCCTTCAGTAACTGCCCTAGGTGAGTGTCTTTCCCATGCCTCCTCTGGGTATGCAGCCTGCGGAAACCAACAAAGGCCTGGTGTCTACTCAGATGTCTCAGGGTTTGGATCCCAGTTGGGCCACTTGGCCATTCAGGCTCTTGATCTAAAAACTGGGATGACAGTTCCTCCTACCTTTTTCTTTGGGGTTGCTGTGACAGCTCCTCTGACCTTAAGGGTCCACAGAAAGAGAAAGAGAGCGAGAGCACACGCTGACCCCTTTTATTGAGGAAAAGCTATTTAAACTAGGCAAGGGGTCAGGTTTCAGGGGGCTGAGTCTATCTTCATGATGTCCACTGTCAGCAGGTTGACTGACATCTGGATAGGCCACACCGAAGGGCACAGTAAGAGGAGGGGACACACACAAGGCACTTCCATGGAAGATTCTATCCTAAACAGGGCAAGGAGTTATATTACAAAGGAACAGGTGAGCATAGCTTCACCCATGGGGCTGTAGTAAGACACACCCATTTCTGTGACTGAGCGCCTCAGCACCCAGCTGGGGAGTGTAACTCAGTCACCCGTAAGGTTGGCCTCCCACACTCCTCTGTTCTTGCAAGCATTTAATTAGCTAGAGCTCTGCAGAGAGCTTTCCCTTCCCCTAGACCTGGCCATGCGCTTAGCAGCTTGACCTCCCCGGGTCTGCCAGCCCTTCACATCTGAGGGCTTCACATCTGTGGATTCAACCAACTGTGAATTGAAAGATGTATTTTTTCATGTGTACTAAACACATACAGGCTATTTTTCTTCTCATGAATCCCTCCACAATATAGTAAAACAGCTACTTACATAGCACTTACATTGCATTAGGTATTAGTAATGTAGAGACAATTTAAAATATACGAGAGCCTGGTGTGGTGGTGTATGCCTATAATCCCAGAGGCCCAGGAAGCTGAGGCAAGAGGATCATGAGTTCAAAGTCAGCCTCAGCAACTCAGCGAGGTACTAAGCCACTTAAGCAACTAAGCAAATCTTGTTTCCCAGTGGTTAAGAACCCCTGGGTTCAATCTCTGGTGAAAGAAAGAGAGAGAGAGAGAGAGAGAGAGAGAGAGAGAGATAATATGGGAAGTTCAATCCCTAGCACTTCAAAATAAATAAATTAAGAAAGTGTCCAGGAGAGTGGGGGGTGGGGGAGAGGTTATTTGCAAATACTCTACCTTTTTGTTTGTTCATTTGTCTTTCTTTTCTGGTGTTGGGGGTTTATCCTAGGGCTTCAAACATGTGAGACAAATGCTATACCACTACTGAGCCACATCCCAGCCCTGACATTTTTTTTTTTAAAGAGAGAGAGAGAATTTTAATATTTTTTTTTTTTTTTTTAGTTTTCGGCGGACACAACATCGTTGTTTGTATGTGGTGCTGAGGATCGAACCCGGGCCGCACGCATGCCAGGCGAGCGCGCTACTGCTTGAGCCACATCCCCATCACCCAGCTCTGACATTTTTAAAAACTAATTTTTATTTATTTATTCTTTTTTTTTTTTTTTTACAAAAACACAACTTTTCATTTCTCTGGTTGTACATGATGTAGAGTTAAATAATTTGTGCATTCATACCCATACATAGGGGTAATAATGTCCATATCGTTCTACCATCTCCCCCCCCACTCACCCTCCCCTCCCCTTCCCTCCCTCCCTTCCTTCCCCTCTGATCAATCCAGAGTTCCTCCCTTCTTCCCTTGCCCCCTGCCCATTATGGATCAACATCCACTTAGAAAAAAACATTTGGCCTTTGGTTTTGGGGGATTGGCTTACTTCACTTTGCATGATATTGTCTATTTCCATCCATTTACCTGTAAATGCCATAATTTCAGTCTTATTTAAAGCCAAGCAATAATTCATTGTGTATATATGCCACAGTTTCATTTTCCATTCATCTACTGAAGGGCATCTAGGCTGTTTCCACTGTTAACTCTTGTGAATTAAGCTGCTATAAACAGTGAGGTGCCAACCCTGCCATTTTATATTAGGCCTTGAGCATCCACAGATTTTGGTTTCCTCAGGGATTCTTAGAAACAAGGGCAACTGTACTTAGAACTGCCCAGGCATTGATTCTAATGACTTCATACACAGCCATGTACTTCTCACAATAACCTTATAAGGTAAGTACTGATGTTATTTCTGTTTTATATATGAAGAAACTCAAGCACAGAGAGGTTGAGTAACTCATCTGAGGCCACCTGCCTAGTAAAGAGCAGGTCTGGGATTTCAAGCCAGCTGATCAGGCTTGGAGACTACACCCCACAGTCATGCACCAGAGCACTTCTTGCTCCCTTCTCAGTGCCTCAGGCTGGGGAAGGAGCACCTGACAGCAGGGGGCAAACACTGCTGAAAGAACAAAGCTGCTTCAGGGACCCAACATTAAGTCAGTTACTGACCTGCAGGTCCTGCTGGGTGGCCACTGGACAGAGAGGACAAAGAGGGAGAGTGTTGAAGACTAGAACTGTTGAGATGTTGAAAGCCCCGTATGCTCAGTGTTTCTAGAAAGAAAGGGGCCTCTATCCAGAGCACAAATGTTTGAACCCACATTTCCTCAATCGCTTCTAAGGAAGAAATTCCCAATACAGTAGTTTAGATCAATTTTTTTACCACCACCCCCATCCTGGAGATAAATGGACCTGGAGACCCAGGGAGCCCAGCTGGTGTTCTGGGGGGGTCCCTGACATCCTCTCTGTCTCTACATTTGGCCTCCATCCCACTTCCATGCTTGGGGAAGGCTGAAAACAGGTCCTAGGCCTCTGCTCCAGGGAAGTCCACTATCTTGTTGGGTAGAGGGGTGACTGGGCAGCACCACATACCCTGTGAGACCCACACCATCAGAATCCCTTCAGCCCTGGCCAGGGCAGTGGTGTATACTTTGATCTCAGTGATGCAGGAGGCTGAGGCAGGAGGAGAGTGATTCAAGGTCAGTCTCACAAGATCTTATCTCAAAATAAAGAATGTAAAAAGGACTGAGGATGTAGCTCAGTGGTATAGCACCCTGGTTCAATCCCCACTACCCACCCACCCCCCAAAATCACTCCAGTCTCCTTGAATGCCTACAGGCTCCTGAAGATAGGCCAGGGAGAAGGGAGGGAGGTCCATGGGGATGGCACCTGCCTTCATAGGAAGTCCAGAAAAGTGTCAGTTGGCTCTCCAAAGCATGGGCCAGTTTTGAGCTAGGTTCTCAGATTGAGGGCTCTCGCCAATTCCAAGGTATAAGAAAAACCCCACCCAATGCCATTCCCCCTGTATTAATTCTCCCCATAACCATATAAGGCTCAAAGCCACACATCCAATACATGCTGGAACCAGGATTGACAGAGATTGACATTCACACCTGGATGAAAGGCCATGAATTTACCACACCACCCCTGTTCAGCCTCACTTCCCTCTGACTAGCCCACTGGAAGGTCAAATGCAGCATGTCCCAAACCAACATCAAGAGCTCAACACAGGGGACCCCCTGAAACCAACTCCTCCTCTAGTATTTTCTCTCCCAAGAGCCTATTCAAAACCTGCACAGTCAACATAGAGCACTCTGGTGTGCAGAAGTCATTCCCCCGCCCACCAAACTATTCTCTAGGAGATACCAATGGTGCACCATCTACCTGGAGTCGAGTCAGATCCCACAGGTTAAGGGCTCAGTTCCAAAGGCCTACAATCTGTGGGCTTCTCTGGTGTCTGATTTTCATTTTATTTTCCGATTAACTCGTTGTTATTGGGACAGTGGGTTGAATGGTAGCCTTTAAAAAGATGTGTTCACATCTTATTTCAAATTCACTGTGAATGTGATCTCATTTGAAAAAGGGTCTTTGCAGATGTAATAAAGGATCTCAAAATGAATGACCCTAGATTATCCAGATGAAGCTTAAGTCCAATGACAAATTCATATAAAAGACTTTCAAAGGAGAGATACTTGGAGGCCATCTGAGGATAGAGGCAGAATTGAAACAAAGCAGCCACATTGCATGGGAAACCTGGAGCCAGGAGCTAGTGTAGACAAAGACCTAGAACTATGAGAGTAAATTGTGTGGCTTTAAGCCCAAAGGTGTGTG
Source organism: Marmota monax (assembly GCF_021218885.2). Lineage (NCBI taxonomy): Eukaryota > Metazoa > Chordata > Mammalia > Rodentia > Sciuridae > Marmota > Marmota monax. The sequence goes on along the minus strand of NW_026692907.1, from coordinate 10,330,678 downwards.
ATAATTTGACATGGCTGTCCAAGAGAGCTCATAAAATGGTATTTATGAAAGTATTGATTGGCCACATATTTTGAGGAGAAGCATTTTTTTTTCTTTGCATATGTGGTAGTAGAGATTGAACCCGGGGGTGCTTCACGAATGAACTAACTTCCCAGCCCATGTTATGTTAAATTTTGAGATGAGTTCTTGCTAAATTGCCCAGACTGGTCTCAAACTTACAATCATCCTGCTTCAGACTCCCAAGTTGCTGGGATTAAGGTTTGTGCCATTTTGCCTGACAGCATTAGTCTTATTTATTTATTTATTTATTTATTTATTATTGTGCCAGGAATTAAACCCAGGGGCACTTAATCATATCCCCCTCACTTTTTTTTTTTTTTTTTTTTTGCAGTGCTGAGGATTGAACCCAGGGCCTGTGCATGCAAAGTAAGCACTCTACCAACTGAGCTCTAGCCCCAGCCCCACATCCCCAGCCCTTTTTATTTTGAGACAGGGTCTCCCTAAGTTGCTCAGGGCTTGCTAAATTTCTGAAATTGATGATTGACTTTGAATTTGTGATCCTCTTGCCTCAGCCTCCCATTCTCTGGGACTACAGGTATGTGCCATGGTAACTGGCTACATTTGTTCTTAATGCAATTTGAGAAGCTGTACTCTACATAGTTTCCTCAGGTGTGATGAATCATATTTTATGGACTTAGATGTATCTCCATCACCAAACTCTGGAGGGAGAGCAGCATGGAGATTTCATGTTTTTTTCAGCCCTTAACTCCCATTACTCTAGCTCTTGACCTCATACAGAGCAGATAGGAATAAACCTCATTAACCTGTAGGTCCAGGCTAGATTTCCTACACTTATATTGAACATAAGAATAAAACCTTCCCCTGTGACCAGAGTTCCTCTAACCTAGACCCCATCTGTCTGAGTTAGAATGGGTTCCAGAACCTGGAGAGAGGCTGAGGTGTCAGATGAAACTGTTGAATGATGGCCTCTCAAAAGTGCTACCAGAAAAGTATATTGATAAGACACAGTTGAGTTCATTTTTGTCTCAATGAGATAGCTAGTAGCTTCTCCATGAGGGAAAGTTGTGATATACAAAAGCCTTCGGCACCTGATCTCATGAGGATTGGGCATGATTAGGATTAAGAAAGTCTAATAGTGAGACATGGAGCATGCTGATGACCCCAACTACTTGGGAAGCTGAGGCAGGAGGATCACAGAGGGCCAGGCTGGGAAACTTAAAGAGACCCTGTCTCTAAATAAAATTTTAAAAGGTCTGGAGGTGTCTTTCAGTCATACAGTGCTTGTGGGCGTGCCCAAAGTCCCCAGTTCAATGTCCAGGTACAGTGAAGAAGACAATAAGAAAAAAATATGACATAATAGTTTAGAACTGGTGAACACAGCAAGGGGAGCATTTTTGAGGTGAGAGATAACAAGAGTACAAAGAAGTAAACTGTTTTTTAGATGCAATCTGTTGAAGAATCAAACAAATTGAAATTTGCTTACATTTTTTTGGAAAATTCCTAAAATAAATTATAGTTATTTGCAATTTTTATCTTCCATGGGAAAAGTTTCCTGAAATAACACAAACTGAGCATCCTGAATCTAAAAATCTAAAGCCCTAATTGCTCCAAAGTCAGAAACATTTTGAGTTCTGACATGATGCTACAAGTAGAAAATTCCATAACATGAAACTTGGATTCGGGCTGGGGATGTGGCTCAAGCGGTAGCGTGCTTGCCTGGCATGCATGCGGCCCAGGTTCGATCCTCAGCACCACATACAAACAAAGATGTTGTGTCCACCAAAAACTGAAAAATAAATATTAAAAATAAAAAAAAAAAAGAAACTTGGATTCATGCATGAAATCATTTAAAATATTGTGTAATATCCCCTTTGATCTATGGGTATAAGGTGTTTATGGAACATTAATGAATTTTGCCAGGCATCATGGCACACTTCTGTAATCCCAGGTACTCAGAAGTTTGAGGAACGAGGATCACAAGTTCAAGGCCAAACTTGGCAATTTAATGAGAGCATATCTCAGAATAAAAATAGCTGGGAATGGAGCTCAGTGTTAAAGCATCCCTGGGTTCAATCTCCAGGACCCCCTCGCCCCCCACTGCAACACATACACACAAATTAAAATTTCATATTTAGACTTGGTTCCCATCCCAAAGACATCATTTGTATGTTATTATTCCAAAATCTGAAAGAATCCCAAATATTTTTAGTTCTAGGCATTTCAGGTAAGCATCAGAATAGCCAAGTACCATGTCTATTCAGGGTTCTCAACCTGAACACCGTTCAGACACTTATCAACACAGTAAAAATAATCCTGAAAACCATAAGCTCATCCCTCATGCCACACAACCCGGTGATGCCTTTGAATTCATGTTCCATCAAGGGCTAGGAGAGTTGTTCAAGACCTGGACAGACTTTTATCTACTAGAATCAACCATGGTTTGGATGACTGTTCGTTGAAGGACAAGTCACATTTGATGACACAGTGACCTTTTCCACATGCCTCCTGGTCTATGTGCAGTCTGGAAGCAAGAGGACTGTCCTGTAGCTTCCAAAGTGATTACCAAGTTGCAGACAGACAAAGTGAGCCAGGCACCCTGGAGCACACCTGGAATCCTAGAAGCTGAGGCAGGAGGATCACAAGTTCAAAACCAGCCTCAGCAACTTAGTGAGGCCCTAAGCAACTCGATGAGACCCTGTCTCTCAATAAAATATAATAAAGTATGGCTCAGTGGACAAGTGCCCATGGGTTCAATCCCTGATACCAAAAAAAAAAAAAAAGACACAAAGAAGAGAGCAGGTGTAGCAGAGGTAAATGCTGATATGTCTGGAAAGGTCAACCCAGGCTGGCAAGCACACGGCCTGGAACTGAAAGAGAAGCAAACATGTCTGGCCCCCAGGAGAAGACTTGATCTCCTTCCTAATCAGGAATAACCTACCTCCCTAGGGTGGAACACTGAGCCTGATTTACCTAGAAAGTACTTGGAGTGGAAGGTGGGGTGACTAACATTCATTGAGAGCCCACGGGCATTTGTTAGACCTAAGTTGCATGGAAAAGTTCAACATATCCACAATCTTTATAAATCAAATATTCCCAATACCTTTAGAGAGACCTCTATTTATAGGAAATTTGAATCAAATCTCTAACATGAAGGAAATACTCCTTGGTTTTGATTTTTTCATCTAGTTGACTTCTCTTTGACAAAATTAATTATTTAAAAGAAAGCACCAGGAGATGGGGCCACAGCTCAGTTGGTACAGTGCTTGCTTAGCATGTGCAAGGCCCTGGGTTCAAGCCCCAGCACCACAAAAAAAAAAAAAGAGAAAGCATCAGTCAATATTTTCACCAAGTGTGGGCTACCCAGCCAGACAAGGAAAATTCTGACCTCCCAACAACAGTAAGAACCCCCTTTTTCTAGAATCTACTTCCCATCAGTGCTTCCATTTTGCTCCTTAACAGGTTTGGTGCCATAATGAGGGAGCCCTCTACCAGGAACAGTGTCTCCCATTCTCTCTTCCTCTGTTTTGTCCCTCCTCCACCATGTGCAGTGCTAATGCAGTGACTTCCTGAGCTTAGTGCTGCTCTCCCTGGCTCTCCTCCCCCAGAGCTCCATCTCAGATCCTCTCTCCTCCTACCCATTGAAAAGTTTTCATTCTCTTTTCTTCTCTTCCCTCCTTTCCCTTAGGGACCCAGAGCCTCTCCAAATACTTTCATCCCAAGGACATCTGTACCTAGGACTCTTCCAACGTGCTCCTGAGTTCCAGCATACCCTGACTTTGAGAACTGATCTGGCAGGAGTGCCCACCACCCAGATGTCTACTGCATCTGCTGAACCCCTCTCAGCTCATGGCATCCTGCCCTCAATAGGCGAATCAAAAGCTCCCCGCTGCCTACAGAAGTTCTCTGAACTCCAGCCTTGGATTCACACTCCAGTGTGGTCTGGCCCAGCTTCCCCACTTCCTAACACCCACCACTCCCAAGTGGGTCACTCCCTCCTGCTAGACTCCTTTTCCCCTCCTCTAAGAATTTCCCATATGGTGTCTTCTGCCTCTTTGAGGTCTCCATGCCCAGTATCTGCATGTTCCCATCTTGCCCAGGATTCTCTAGTCTTTTGAACATAGGTTCCAAAATACCTTGTAAAGTAGTCAAGTTTCAAAAGGACTTCTCCAGTGGGCATGCTGTCCCAGAAGGTCAACAGATGGCGCAGTTGAGCCCAGAGAAAGTCATTAACTGCCACTAGAAAAAAATCAAAAAGTATAAAAATAAAACCCAAACAACAATTTCCCCCCTTCCCCCCCCAAAAAAAATCACCTATTTGAAGAAGTTAAAAAAAAAAAAAACCAGCTGGGCGAAGTTGTGTACATCTGTTATCCCAGTGGCTCAGGAGTCTGAGGAACAAGGATCATGAGTTCAAAGTCAGCCTCAACAATTTAGGGAGGCCCTAAGGGACTCTGTCTCTAAATAAAATATTAAAAAGGGCTAGAGATATGGCTCGGTGGTGAAGTTCCCCGAAGTTCTATCCCTAGTACCAAAACAGAATGAAACAAACAAAAAAAAACCCACAATACATTATGAGCCATGTTTGGTGGTGAATTCCTGTAATCTCAGTAATTCCCGAGGCTTCGGCAGGAGAATCGCCAGTGGAGGCCAGTCTCAGCAACTGAGACCCTAAGCAATTTAGCAACACCCTGTCTCAAAATTTTTTTTTAAAAGGACTGGGGAAATGCTTCAGGGGTTAAGTGCTTCTGGGTTCAATCAATCCCTAGTACCACAAAATAAATAAATCCCCCCAAGAATAGAAAAAAGAAGACAGTAGTGTTATAGGTCAGAAGTTAATGATTAAGAAAATATGAAAATTTAATTTGTAAATATAAAATCTGCATCACTGAACAAGGTGAAGATTGGTAACTAGTCTAAGAAAGAAAGGGCGGAAAAAGAAAAAGGAGAGAGCAAAAACACAAAATTAGAAATAATAAATGGAAACTTTCTCCATATGTAGAGGAAATATAAATAGACTTCAGAGTGTTACGTATTACTATAATAAATTTGAAACCCTACGCATGGATGATCTTCTATAAGCACGTGTATTAGTAAAATTAGATTAGAAAAAGATATAAAGCATAAAGATTATGAAAGAAAATTTTAGAATTCTCCGGCTGGGGATGTGTCTCATGCGGGACTACAGGCATGTACCACTGAGTTCAACCCAGAGGCCTCCCCTTATGAGCTCTTGGCCTGGGGATAGAGTGTAGGAATAAAGAAGAGGATTTGTTGAGGCATATCCCAATCCTCTTCATCTTAAGGGACCTAGCACATCTGTTGGGGGACTTAGGAGTTTTGCCTCAGGTAATTGCATGTTAATTTCTCAACAGTTTGCTAGCAAAGCCCAAAATGTTTCAATAGATTGGGTCCACATGTTCTCAGGAACAATTGATTTGTGTTTCAACTTGGAGTAGTGGAGAAAGAAGCTTGCTGTCAGCACCATCTAGGTCATTGTCTCCCCACTGCCAATACCAGCAGCTTCTGTTGACACTGGGGAAAGGAATGTTTCTATTGGTTTCAAGAGAGAAATCCCAACCAAACTCTGATTTCAAAAAGGTATGCAAAATTCAAAAGTGCCAGTTCTGCAGTGGTTCAGAATAATCACACTGTGAGCAGCTACTAAACTCCATCATGGATATTATTATATTAATGCTTTTGATTTCATTCCCTCATAGCTTCCTTTGTGGTTCAGTGTTGAGTCTGTCTGTTTTACAGTTGTTTTATAAGAGTTTCAAGTCCAAGGAGTGTAAATTTGCAACAAGCTTGGTAAACACTAGAGGATCCCATCAGGAGTTAGTAATTCAATCAGCAGGTCTGGGGTGTTGCTCAGTGGTACATATCCTGCATATGAAGCCTGGATCTAATCCCCAGCAGAGAGAGAGAGAGAGAGAGAGAGAGAGAGAGAAGAAGAAGAAGAAGAAGGAGGAGGAGGAGGAGGAGGAGGAGGAGGAGGTGGAGGAGGAGGAGGAGGAGGAGGAAGGAAGGGAGGGAGGGAGGGAGGGAGGAAGAAAAGGTTGTGGGGAGAAAATGTAATCAGCAGTGAGATTCCCCTCTTACAATGCACTATCCAAAGAAGATGCATGCAGATTACTTGGAGGCAGGTATTCAGGTCTTTTTATTTGGTAGAGCAGTGGGCTTTCCAACCAGAACATACTTTCATATGAAACTTGCTTGCTTTTGATGGAAGTGACTGTTGACAGTTCACTAAGTTAGCCTCCTTGGGACAGGATAAAAAAGGAGGTCGAAGCAGCTGTCTCCAGGCACAGAAAGGCACGGGCCAGATACCCCAGTCCTTCTGGCCCCACTTGTGGGGCGCACATGAAGTCAAGGTGTGTGCACAGGTGCAGCAGTGGTGCTGGTTGCAAATGACATGGGCAGGTCAGGTGGCCAGGCCTGGTTGCAGTCTGAGCCAGAAGCTAGAGCCTCAGGGGGCTCCAGCAACAACATGTGAACCTTCACAAAGGAGAAGGAAAAAATTATGTATCAAAATCTTCTTTAAGCCAGGCATAGTGGTGCATGCCTGTAGTTCCAGTGACTCTGGAGGCTGAGACAGGAGGCTCTCAAGTTGGAGGCCAGCCTGGGCAACTTAGCAAGTCCTTCAGAAACTTATCAAGACCCTGTGTCAAAATAAAAACACAGAGGCAGTTGCAAATGTAAAAAAAATACAGCTACTATGGAAAATGATAAGGAAATTCCTCAAAAAATAAAATAAACAAACAAAAGTAAAACTAAAATCTGAATTATCATATGACCCAACAACTCTACTTCTAGGTATATATAGAGAGCAGGACCTCAAAGGGATTTTGACACACTGATAATGATGGCAGCATTATTCACCATAGCCAAGACATGAAAGAAACAGAAATGCCCATCTATGGATGATGAATGTAGATGTGGTACATCTGTACAATGGAATATTCCACAGCCTTTTTCAAGGAGATTCTGACACCGGCTACAACACAGATAAGCCTCAGGGATATTATGGAAGTGAAATGTCAGCCACAAAAGAACTAATATTCTATGATTCCACTCCCATGGGGTATCTAGAATAGTCTGAATAATAAAAACAGGAAGTTAACATTTCTGGGGAGTCGGAGGAAATTTGTGTTTAACAGGTAGAGTTTCAATTTGGCAAAATGAAAACTCTGTGTCTCTGGACATTATGGTGCATGCCTGTAATCCCAACAACTCAGGAGGCTGAGGCAGGAGAATTGCAAGTTTGAGGCCAGCCTCAGTAATTTAGCAAAGCTCTAGGCAATTTAATGAGACCCTATCGTAAAAAAAAAAAAAAAAAAGGCTGGGGATGGGCTAGCTTAGTGATATAGCGCTTACCTTGCATGTAGAATCTTATATTCCATCTCCAGCACCACAAAAATAAATAAAATAATAAGTACTTAGAGGAATTGTACAGAAATGCAAATAGCATAAGTGTGGAAAGGATGGACCATTTAGAATTTTAGATAATTCATATTGCTATCTACTTCTGTAAATTTGGGCGAGTAATTTGCATGATTTTTTATTTCCTCACCTATAACATGGCAGATAATGGCACAGGAGACTTCAGTGAGGGTGAAATGATGTGTGTATAAAAGGCACCCAGTGTTTACCATGAAGGGAAGGCTCAGCTGACACCACCTTCTCACTTCCTGGGTCCTCCCAGGCTGTCTCCAATGAAGAAACAGCCCACAGGTACAATAGTAGCAGATTGGTTTACAAATAATATGCAATGGCATTTAAGGTCATGCTTTTTAGTCTACAAGGCCAGTAAGCAAAAATTATGTGTGGCTGGGCTCAGGGGTGCACACCTGTAATCCCAGCAGCTTGGAAGGCTGAGACAGGAGGATCACAGTCCGGCCTCAGTGACTTAGCAAGACCTAAGCATCTTAATGAGAATGTCTCAAAATAAAGAAGTAAAAAGTGTTGGGTGTTGCTCAGTAGTAAAGCATCCCTAGGTTTAATTCCCAGTAACTCACCCCCCAAATAAATTATAGATGAGAAAAGGAAAGTTTGTCCTCTACCTTATGTCCCAGGGTGGAGCCGTTTGCATGTGTGCCGGCTAAGCAGGTGTTCTACCACTGTTACTCCCCCAGCCACTGTGTATACATTTTTTTTTTTAAAGAAGGGCATTGTAATAAAACCCATAGTTTGCTAAGCTCTGAAGGTAACAGTAAGTATGAGTCTCCACACACTTCACCCCACACCTTCACAGAGAGATTGGGATACCCAGTTGCCTGAATGTTCAGTCTGGAGGGAGGTCAGGGTACTTGCTAGTAGATCATGGTCACAGAGTAACACAAGAATCCTTCCTTGCCCTTTAGCTTTTGCTGGTTGCTGGGCATACAGGGTGTCCCTTGGCTTGTGGAACTATCACTCCAAGCAACCCCACCTTGACATACTCTTGTGTATCTTTCAAGGACACCAGTGATTGGCTTAAGGACAATTAATCTAGTATGACCTCATCTCAATTAACTGAATCACACCAACTTTCAATGTCTCCTTGAGATTCCAAGGGACTTAAGAGTTGGGAGGAGGGATACTATTTTATGTATAACCACCCACCCCTTCAGCTTTCAGAGGATGACTAGAGATGTGTGAAGGGTGGCTTTGTCAGCATTTTATCATCTCCCACAGCCTGTAGGTCCCAAGCCATACTCTTCTTCAAAACACCCAGCGGGCAGACTGAGGCAGGAGGCTCACAAACTGAGGCCAGTTTCAGCAACTTAAATAAAATAAAAAAGAGCTGGAGGTGTAGCTCAGTCAGAGAATCCCATAGTTCAATCCATAGTTTTGGAGGGGGAGGAATCCAGCCCACATTTTGAGACCCTGAACTTACTACTTATGTGGCAAAAGAGACTTTGCAAACTTGACCAAATACTGAATCATCTGCATAGGCTTTAAATGCAATTGCAAGTATCCTTATGAGAGGGACAGAGTTGCTGCCTCTGGGAAGAATAACCTTGGGGTGACAAGGGCAAACAGCAGTAACTTGGCATCTGACCAAAAGCCAAGGGATGCCAGCAGTCACCTAAAGCTGGAAGAGTAAGAACACATTCTCCCTGAAGCCTATAATAGTGATTTCAGTCACATGATAGTGATGCTGCACTTCTGGCCCTCAAACCTGAGAGTCAATTTCTATTTCCAATTTTATTAATTTCTTATAGTGGCCAAAGAAACCTAATCATCTAGTTAACAATGTCACACTCGATATTGAAGATGTTACTATGAAGCAGGCTGAGTAGTATGCAGGACATTTGTTTTTTAAAACTTCCCATAAGAAGTTTTTTAAAAGTGTGTGGGAATTCTGTAAAGCTGTCAAGGCAAAGTGGAAAGGTAATGGGGCAACTCTGACTAAGGGGCCCATCTTCCCAACTGTTTACCAGGACCAAATGCCTTAACCCTCTGTGGTTTCTCATTTTCTAAGATCTGCATCAGGAGTGGGGCTGCAACTTCAATGGTAGAGAGATTTTCTCGCATGGGCAAGATCCTGGCTTCAAACACTAGTAATGCAAACAACAAAAGCACAACTATTGAAAACACAGGGAAGAGAGTTGATCGGTATGGAGTTAAGCAGTAAAATTCAAAAACTATTCAACTACATACAGTAAGGACAAAGTACATTGGAAAAGGTAAAACTTTTAATAGCAAATTGAGTATATTCAAATGGAAAAAGCAGATTCACTACAGAATGATAAAATTATGAAATATTCTTCCCCATACATTCAGCATTTGCAATTTTTCTTTCTAATACACCCTGCCACCTTTCTCCTATACATTTCTATTACTTTCCCCATCTGTTCCATGGACAGATTCCTTCCTCCCCCGCTCAGTAATACAGAATCTTCACCCTAGGCAAAATACAATGACTACCATTAAATTTTTAAAGTATGCCCTTTAACCTTTGTAACATCTGGGTAATACCACTCCTTTCCCCTCAACCCCAAATAAACAGTTAGCTCCCACTCTTCTGGACATGTTGTATTCATCGATTTTCTGTATCTGTTGGGGTGAGGAGAGTGTAAGTTGCAGCCACCTACGTTGTTTTCTCCAATAATTCTTTCAAAGTTGGTACACAAGAAATAAACTTCCAAAATTCTTCCATATCAAAAAATACCTTTGTTTGACCCTGGAAATCAAATGCCAATTTGGCTGGATACAGGATTCTAGGGTGAAAGCCTTTCTCCTGAAGCACTTTTATGATATTGCTCCATTGACTTCTTGCATCCAGGGTACCCAGTGATAAGTCGGCTGTCAGTCGGATTCTTGTGCCTCTGTAGGTGATTTCTTTTTTCTCTCTAGAAGCCTTTAGGATTTTCTCTTTATCACTACAATTCAAAAACTTCACTAAGATGTGCCTAGGAGTGAGTCTGTTTTTGTCAATCATGCTGGGGATCCGGTGTGCCCTCACTATCCCCAAACTAGAATCCCAAAGCTCTGGAAAATTTTCTTCAATTATTTCCTGTACTATGTCCTCTGCTTCATTCTCTTCACTCTCTTTTTCTGGGATTCCAATCAAACGGATGTTGGCACTTCTGAATCGATCCTCCCTCTCCCTTAGAGTTTCTTTATTAATTATCTGCTTGGCCATCTGTATGGTATTCTTAGACAATTTTTTCATCTCATCATCTAGATTGCAAAGTCTTTCTTCAAGGATGTCTATTCTACTCCTCAGATCATCTATTGTATTCTCAGTTTCCAAGATATCTGGAAGGCATTTTTTCATTTTTCCAATCTCTTCTCCCATCTCTCTGAGGACACCGATCACAGTTGTTCTATAGTTTGTTTCTGTTTCCTGGATTAGATCTGCCTCTTTGGATGTTTGTGTTTGAAGAGTCTTGCCCATAAAAAACCCTCCTACTTCCTCTTTCTCCTCATTCTCAGAATTTAGTACCTTACAGAACACCATAATCTCTCCATCAGCTCCCATCTTTCCCATCACACTTGTTGCAGAAACAAGGCAACAGGTTGAGTCCCCTTTCTCACATAATATTGAGTCATCTTCGCCCTCCTCCTCCTCCTCCCACAACTCCTCCTCCTCCTCCCACCACTCCTCCTCCTCCTCCCACCATTCCTCCTCATCCATGGCACAGGCCCCTTCTTCCTCTTCTGCCCTCACATAAGAGGTGTTGTCCTCTTCACTCTCTGAGTCTTCTCCTGTCACCTCAAAGGTAGGGATTCCTTTACCCTTCCTCTCAGAAAACTCTTCCTCTCGAGTCTCTAAGTTCTTCACTTCTGGTGTAGTGACTTTTACCTCTTTGATGAATAAGGAATGCAAGCCATCATTTGCTGTTCCTCCAGGTTCATGTTTTGAATTTACTAGAGCTTTACCCTGAAAGTCAAAAGAAAAGTTTTGTAAAATGTATGTCTCTTACAGAATTAAAATTTTCACTTCACTCTCTAAATTTACCATGACTACCACTTTGAAAAAGAGCAAGTACTGGGAGAACTGCTTCAATATTTCTTCTTCTTCTTCTTCTTCTTCTTTTTTTTTTTTTTTTTTTGGTGCTGAGGATCAAACCCAGGGCCTTGTAGTAATTACATGTTTGTGAAGGCCTAGTTCCCAAGCAAGGCAAGTGTCTCTATGATTAGTCCAACATTCATAAATTCTTTAGTAGTACTGGCAACAAATTTTCATGATGTCTTTATGTATACCTTCGACCTTCTACATCCCTATCCCTTGATGATTTGTACATAAAGGACACTAATTGACAATTTATTTTCATCACTTGTCTGTTATTGTAATAAGATCTTGTAACCATAGTCATAGCAACTCAGGAGACTGACACAGGAGGATGTGAGTTCAAAGCCAGCATCAGCAAAAGCTGAGGCCTAAGCAACTCATGGAGAATCTGCCTCTAAAGAAAATACAAAAAGGGCTGGGAGGGCTCGGGCTGGGGCTCAGTGGAAGAGCACTCACCTAGCATGCATGGGGCACTGGGTACAATCCTCAGCATCACATAAAAACAAAATAATATTTCCACCTAAAACTAAAAAAATACAAATATTAAAAAATAAAAGGGCTGGGGATGTGGCTCAGTTGTGGAGTGCTTGTCTAGCAAGTGTGAGGCACTGGGTTTGAGCCTCACACCACATTAAAAAAAAAAAATTAAAAACTTAAAAAAACAAAAAAAAAATGTTGGGGGCTGGGGATGTGGCTCAAGCAGTGCTGTGCTCACCTGGCATGCGTGAGGCGCTGAGTTAGATCCCCAGCACCACATAAAAATTAAAAAAAAAATAAAGATGTTGTGTCCACTGAAAAGTAAAAAAAAAAAAAAAAAAAATTATTAAAAAAAAATCCCTCTCTCTCTCTAAAAAAAAAAAAAAAAAAAATTGTGGATGTAACTCGGTGGTAAAATACTCCTGGGCTCAATTCTCAGCACTACAAATAAGTAAATGTAAATAAAATTTGTAAAGAAAATGACTAAGTCATTATTTTTAATGTCATGCTTTCTTTAATGGAACTGTCTCATAAAAACTGATTTTCCGTGCTGTGGAATATAGCTCAGTTGGTAGAGTGCTTACCTCGTCTGTGCAAGGCCCTGGGTTCACTGCCCAGCACCACAAAAACAAAACAAAAAAACCCACAACACTGATTTTCTCCAGAATAACTGCACCAACTACTACTTCTGCTTTGCACATAACTTGACATATTAATATGCTTACCCCTTTTTTGGGGATCCCACATCCTCCTCCTTGTTTTGGTTTTTCCTTCTGTCGGAGAACAGGGTTCAGTAATTCTCCTATGACAGGGTTTTGGCTGGTAAATTGTCGTAAACTTTGCAGGTCTGAAAACGTCTTCATCTCACCATCACATTTAAATGCTAGTTGGACCTCACACTGAAACTCAGGTCCAAAGCCATTTTCTCTCAAAATGTTGAAGATGTCGCCCCACTGCTTACTGACTTCCAAGGTGGCTAATGCCAGAGGGTCTGCAGCCAGGGTGAGCACGTCTCCTTCATCCATCAGAGTTTCTTCTTCTCTTGATGCTTTGATGGTCTTCTCTTTGTTACTGAGGCTCTGGTGGTTTTCTTCTTCCATTGCTTTTACTGCTCTACCCTCCCTATGCTTTGGCTTCTCTTTGTCGGGCAGTCGTATGTGGTGACTGCCATTTCTACATGTGTCGTTCATTTCTGAGGCTTCTGCCATCCCTCCAATGGCTTGGTAACTTTGGGGCTCATTCTGGGAAAATTCCTTCCCTTGATTGCTAGTGGACGTCTTGGCTTTGTCCCATTTACAACTTGGCTCATATATTTCCCCCTTTCTAAAAGTTAAGTTTTCAGTACACTCAGTGAATTTAGAATTTTTTTCTTCTTGTTCCACAAACTCTGTTTTTTGTGAAGCTAAATCTTTCGCTTCCTGCCACTCTTCCCTGCTACCATCGTGCTCTGTATCTTTTGTTTCAGATACCTTACTTTTTGCCAGCATTTCCTTTAGTTCTTTTCTCAGGGTTTCCCTCATCTCAAAAAACATCACGTTCTGCATTTGCAACAAGACCTTAAATTTCTCCACAATAGTTGTTGATAAATGATCTTTGTACTTGAAATCTAACATCCGAGGTAGCTCCTCATCAGTTCCTCTTAGCTGATTTCTTTTGACACAGGTGGATTTTTCCTGTTCCTTTGCAAGTCTAGACATTTTTGACTGTACAGGCGACATTATGTCTATGTTGTCCAGATCGTATTGTTTTCCCTTTTGAAGAGTAATTTTGGTTCTTGCACACTGGCTAGTCTCCAGGAATCTAGAATCCTCAAAAAACTCTCACCTGAAATATAAAAAAATGAAAAATTATTTACCAATGAATTTCACTGAGAAACTCAGTAATATGAATTAGATGAAGTATGAGTACTCCATAAAAATTAGAAGAGTACGACTAATGAGATGGGCATATGAACAATAAAATGAGGAAAATCAGTATTCACAATTTGTGTATGATCATTAAAACCCATTTACACTTTGGGTGTGGTAGCATATACTATAATTTCAGTTACTCAGAAAGCTGGGGAACTTGAGGCTCCTCAGGAACTTGAAGATCACAAGTTTAAGGTCAGCCTGAGCAATTTCACAAGATCCTGTCCCAAAAAAATACATATATAGAAAGTGTGGGGGATGTAGCTCAGTGGCACCATACACATGTAGCATATGCAAGGCCCTGGGTTCATTCCCCAGCATAGGAGGAAAAACAGATGAGCCTGACAGCTGATAACTAAAAATAATGGAACTAGTTGATTTCCCATAGTATTATTTTTTCAGTTTACATTCTGCATAACGAGAATCAAACAAATTAACTAAAACAAACATTTTTAACAATGTCCCATACCAACCTGAGTGGAATCTTGCACAAAACCAAGGAAGAGAAGTCTTTTTAATTACAGAGATTGATAACATTAGGACCATTCCTCAAAAATCAACTGACAAACTGTATGTGGTGGTGTCAACCTCAAATCTCAGCTACTTAGGAAGCTGAGGCTAGAGGCTTATAACATCATAGCCATTATAAAGGGATAGGGGGTTGGGGCTGTGGCTCAGAGGTAGAGCACTAGATTAGCATGCCTCAGGCACTGAGTTCCATCCTCAACACCTCGTTAAAATAAAGGTATTGTGTCCACCTACCACTAAAAAATAAATGTCAAAAAGAAAAAAGGATAGGGATATGGCTTAGTGGTTCAATGCCCCTGGGTTCACCCCCAGCATCAATGAAGAATATTATTTTTTTCAGAGTACAAATATTAATATATCAATGCAGAAGTAAACCACACCCCTCTTCCTACCTCCTGCAGGACATATCTTTGCTTAAGGAGCCTCAGTTAGGTTGTGTATATGTGTGTGTGTGTGTGTGTGTGTGTTTGTGTATATATATATATATATATATATATATATATATAGAGAGAGAGAGAGAGAGAGAGAGAGAGAGAGAGAGAGTGTGTGAGTTGTGGATAGAACTTTATTTATTTATATATGGTGCTCAGAATCAAACCCAGTGCCTCACATATGCTAGGCAACCACTCCACCACTGAGCTATACCTCCAGCCCACCTTTTTGGTTTTAACCATTGTATACACCATATCGTACAAATGCCTGACCTGAGCAAGAAGTCACTCCATTCCTCAATCAGGAGCTAACAGACACAAGGGAGGAAAAGCACAGTACAACAGCTGGCTCCATTGACAGTAGACATGTATCCCATCCTCTTCCTCTCTGTGGCCTGGTGGGGTACTCAAGTCTTATCAGTCCAGTTCACCACTGCTTACAATCCCCAAACTGCTTTAAAATCACATCATTGGGCTGGGGAAATAGCTCAGTTGGTAGAGTGCTTGCCTAGCATGCACACTGCCCTGGTTCAATCCACTGCCTTGCAGGGATTCAGTGGTTTATGGAATGGAGAACAGAGTTAATTATCAAAAGTGGTAGGAATTAACTAGGTATGTAGCCCTTTGTGCCTGTGACCCCAGCTGCTAGGGAGGCTGAGGTGGGATGAATATTTGAGCCCACAGGCTCCAGACAAACCTGGGCAACAGAGACCTGCCATCTCAAAACAAATAGTTGGGTGCCATGACACACCCCTATAATCCCAGCTATGTGGGAGGCTGAGGCAAGAGGATCTCAAGTCTGAGGCCAGTCTGGGAAATTTAGCAAGACCCTGCCTCAAAATAAAACAAAAAGGCCAGGGAAATTGGGCATGGTGCACATGCCTGTATGTTTTCCCTCAGGTGGAAGCGAGAGAGAAAGAAAGAAGAATTAAAAGATCTCACTAAAATAGAAGGCAGACCATCAATAGAGGAAGGGAATCAGGAGGAGAGGAGGGAGGCATGGGTAAGTACCAGGGAGCAAAACTGACCAAATTATGCCATGGCCATGTGCATATATGTCACAATAAACCCCACTTTCCTATATAATTATCATAAACTGATTAGTAATAGAAGAAGGGAAATCAGTAGAACGAGCAAGAGCATGGGGAAGGGAGAACAGGGAAGGTACTGGGGGATGAGATTAATCACAATGTTCTGTGCATATACAAATATGGAATGATGCATCGCACTACTGTGTATAATCAACATGTCCCAGTAAATATAGTTACATAAGAGCCATCAATTCTACTTCTGTGTATATGCCCCAAAGAAAACCAGGGCCTCATATGGGTATTTATACAGTCATGTTTGTTGGACCATAATCTTTTTTTGCAGGGGGGGGGGAAGATTGAACCCAGGAGTGCTCTACCACTGAGCTACATCCCAAGCCCTTTTAAATTTTCATTTCATTTTATTTTTTTGCAGGGCAATGGATGGGAGGTGGATACAAGGGTTTCATTAGATTTCTTACAACCTAAGTTGGTAAGGCTGGCCTCAAATTTGGAATCCTACTGCCTGAGCCTCCTGAGTTGCTGATATTACAAGTAGGCTCCACTGTTCCTGGCTCCTAGTCCATAGCATAACATCATTATTTACAGCAGCCAGAGGTAAATAACCTACATACCTAACCATGGGTGAATAGGTGGATAAGGATCAGCATATACATGCTGTGGAACATCACCCAGCCTTAAAGGAAATTCAGACAAAGAATACAACATAGAGAAATCTGAATAGAAGCTAAGTAAAGTAGGCCCAAACTAAGAAATAGTCCATTTGAGCTAGGCTCCCATAGTAGTCAAATTCATAGACACACAAGTGATTGCTAGGAGCTGGGGGACAAAGGGAATGTGGAATTGTCGGACAACCTAAAACAGACAAACTGGTTGCAAAACAAATCACCTTCTTAATGAAGTAAACTAAGGACAACCCAGCACCAGGAGTGGTGCACAAATGAGGAAGCAGCCACAACAACCCACAACACAGAGCCTTGTACAGGACTTGAAAACTCACACCCAGGCAAGAGAGAGGCCTTCTCTAGCTCACAATAACAGAACTCATTATATGCAACGTGTGTGCCTTATTTGGATACTAATTGGAATAGACCAATTTTTTGTGTGTGTCCCTTACTTTTTAAAAATTGTCTTCATTTTGATAAACTCCCAGGCTTAAAAAACTTATCAAAAAATCTGTTGAAAAAGAACAACAGTTTTTACATGTGTCTGGTGACAGCCATACACTTGTGGACTTAGCAGAATGTTCCAAATGCATTGTAATATTTGTTTATTCTTCAGAATAGAAAAATTATAAAGCAGCAGAGATTTTGGATGGACAGAGTATTAACTGATATCAAGGAATATTAATTTCACTAGCTGGAGAATATAATTGTTTAGGAATATGTAGCTCAATGACAGAGTGCTTACCTAGCACTTGTGAGGCACTGGGTTCATCCTCAGCACCACATAAAAATAAAAAGCATTGTGTCCATCTACAACAACAAAAGAATGTCTTGTAGGGCCTAGTGGCATGCACCTACTACCCCAGAGTCACCAGGGTATAGCAGGCTCCCAAGTTGAAGGCCAGCCTCAGTAATTTAGTGATTAAGCACTCCTAGCTTCAATCCCCAGTACTCAAACCCAGAAACAAGGTTTTGAATACTGAGGGTGTTGTGACTAGAAAACAATGACCTCTGATAAGACAAAACTTAATCCAATGACAGTTTGTACACATCATGTAATTCTATATAATATCTATGACACACCAATTATATAACTAAAACTTGCACATTATTTTGTATATATGTAGTTTGAGCATTCCATAATCAAAATCCTAAATCTGAGATGCTCCAAAATGCAGAGGTTATTGAGCACCAACCAGAAGCCAGTGAAAACCTTCACATCATTACATTTCGTATCTCATTTTATACACACATAGACACACATGATTTATTCCAAAATCTGAAAAAAAAAAAAAAAAACTGAAACACTTCTGCTCCCCTCCAAATTTAAGATAAATAATATGAAATCTGTGTGTATATATACACAGATTTATACACAAACAGATGACTATGCCAGAGGGGCATGTCTGTAATCCCAGCTAAAGCTGAGGCAGGAGGGCTAAAGGTTCAAGGCCAGCCTCAGTAACTCAGTGAGACCCTCAGCAACTCAGTGAGACCTGTTCTCAAAAGAAAAAAAAATGGCTGGGGATGTAGATTGGTGGTAAAAGGCACCTGGGTTCAATCCCAAGCTTAAAAAAAAAAAAAGTGGCAGAAAAAATATATACTGCAGTCATGTTCTTTGTAAACATATACACAAAAGCCACAGAGCATAAATATGAAATGATGCTCAATTTTATTATTCAGGGAATGCAAATCAAAAGTTTCCTAGAGCTGGGTGCAGGGCACCTGGCTGTCATTCTGGGGATTCAGGAACTCAAAGCCAGCCTCAGAATTTACCCAGGCTGTCTCAGAGTAAAAAATACAAAGGGGTAGGGATGTGGTTCAGTGGTTAAAAGCACCTCTGGATTTGGGTTCAATCTCTGGTACCAAAAAATAAGTTTCCTGGAGCCAGGGTTCAGTGGTAGAGTACTTGCCTAGCATGCCCAAGACCCTGGGTTCAATCCCCTAAACTCACTCCCCTAAATAACACAGAAAAACCCACATCCCTGTATTTGAAAGCCCCTGCAGCCAGTACTGGGGCAAAAGCCCGCCCTTGCTGCATTTCAAAGGACCCCAGGCATTGTTAGATCTTAGGGTAATTAACCTCACAGAGGCCCTGTCACCCAACACACACTTTTCAGGGTAATGTGTCCTGCAAAAGCCACAAGTACCATGAGAGAAAAACTGGAAATTACCCACATACCCACTGCTGACTTGGAACAAAGGCACCAAAATGTCCAAACTTGGAAGAGTGCACAGCAAGGAGAAGAGATCTGTAGAGACTAAAAGGTTTTCAAGCACCTGGCCTCAGAATCAGAACAAAACCCCAACTAGCAAGAAAGGAGAAAATCATAAGAAACATATGAAGTCATTTAAAAATGTCAAAGGCCCCTGACCCAAGGAAGGAGACTCATTAACTAGAACTGAAGTTGGCACTCTACTTTATTCTCTTAACCTGCACCCCATAAGTAATAGCCCACCAAACTGAGTGACTACTGAGGCCAGAGCCTAAAGGAATTTCATTAAATTGTCAGGAAAAAAAAAAAAAGGAGGGGCCTATTTTGAAGGCTTTTACCTTAATGACAAACAAATAGCTGATAAACACATGAAAAGAGGGAGGCCACAAGCCAAGGAAATGCAAATTGTCAACATTTCCTTTTCCCATTCCTAAAACTAGCAGGAGGGGCGGGGCTTGTGGCTCACTGGTAGAGATCTTGCCTAGCAGGTGTGTGACCTTGGGCACTGGGTTTTATTCTGAGCACTGCATACAAGAAAATAAAGGTTCATCAACATCTAAAAAAAAGACTAGGGAGAATTCACCAACCCACCCAGCCCTAAGGCCCCAGGCCTGTGAATTGCTAAATGGACTGTGTTCTTCCTAAGCATACTGCCTCTTATTGCATAGTACTAAGAAAATGAGCTTAAAAATAAAGCTTAGGGGCTGGGGATGTGGCTCAAGCGGTAGTGCGCTTGCCTGGCATGCGTGTGGCCCGGGTTCAATCCTCAGCACCACATACAAACGGAGATGTTGTGTCTGCTGATAACTAAAAAATAAATATTAAAAAAATAAATAAAATAAAGCTTAGTTTTTCAGTCACTTAGGTCTATAATGCTAACCTCTTTTAAAGGCTATCATTGGGACCTGACAAGCAATTTTGCTTCAGCCTGTTTTACCTTGCTTTCCTAGGGACTCTCCACCCAGAGTGCCTGTGGGTAGAATTCAGAGTAGCTAGGATCTTGGGTGGGAAAATGATCACTGATCATGTTTATTTTTGTTAATTGATCTGGAATTTACATTTAATAGTTATAAATTTGGTATCTAGACTGAGTTTTTATAAGTGGACAGAATATATTTATGTGGTACTGATGATCAAAGCCCAGTGCCTCATGCTCTCCCTCTTAGCCACAATCCCAGTCCCAAGCTAAACTCCTTTTATATATTATTTTGGCAAGGAGCTTGGAGTTCTCCATTATTGACACACATCCTCAGCTCCCACCGCCTGCCTTTTTTTAGGGTGAGGAAACCAAGGGATTAAACTCAGGGGCACTTGAACACTGAGCCACACATCCCCAGCACTACTTTGTATTTAATTTATAGACAGGGTCTCACTGAGTTGCTTAGTGCCTCAAGTTTGCTGAGCCTCCTCTCTCAGCCTCCCCGGATGCTGGGATTACAGGCATGCACCACCGCACACCACCCTTTCATTTTTTGAGACAGGATCTCACTAAATGCTTGAGGCTGGCTTCAACTTTTGATTCCCTTGCATCAGCCTTCCAAATCCCAGGGATTACAAGTGTATACCACCATGCTCAGCACTAAAGATCTAATCTAGAACTCCTGAGATTGTAAAGGGTCACTTCACCTGATTCACTCTAAGATACCCTTCCCCCACCGCGGACTCCCCCACCCTGCAGACCTGCCCGCCACTGTCCAGTCCCCAAACCCTTGGTGCATGCCTGTAATCCCAGAGGCACAGAAGGCTGGGGCAGGAGGATAGAGAGTTCAAAGCCAGCCTCAGCAATAGCGAGGTGCTAAGCAGCTCAGGGAAACCCTGTCCCAAAATATAAAATTGGGTTGGGAATAGTCGGGTGCCCAAAGGTTCAACCCCCAGTGCAAAAAAAGAAAAGTTCAAGTTCCCCCATGGGCAATGGAGAAGGTGGAAAACCAGCTCTAGCTATTACACTGCTCCTGAAAAAGACACTATTAAGTTCTCACCCCCCACCGCACCAACTTTTTATAGATAGGAACTGTATAGACCTCTTCACATGCTTCACTTTCTTCTCAAGGCCCTGCTAGTTTACTATCCCCACTTTGGAAATGGAGGAGATTTAACAAAAGCTGTTTCCTAGCACCCCACAACCCATAGGGAATGAAGCAGGGCAAGAAGCAAGAGGGCCCAACTGCTGCGGGGCCTGCTCCTGGGCCAGGCTTACCTGGGAGGAGATCGCCAGCACAGTGGTGAGCAGGGAACAAAGGTGGGAGACTGTCTCGGCCAAGGCTGTTTTATTGCTCACCTCTTCCTTGGCTCCTCCCCTCCTGAGGATTTTCAAATTTTTAGGTCCAACCCCCTATCGATCTGCATTCCCAGCCCTCCCCCAAATCCCATGCCAGCCAAGGCCCCTCCCTAGAGTCTCTCCCTAAGCCTGCCACTGAGCATCTCCACCTCACCTATCCTGACTCCAGACAGGTGTCTTGGCAAAGGCACCTGTTCCCGTGGCCGCACACCTGTAGTCCCAGCGACTCTGGAGGCCAAGACAGGAAGATGATGTGTTTTAGGCCAGCCTAGGGATTTAGTGAGACCCTGTCTCAAAATAAATAAATAAATAAATAAAAGGGCCACAGGATGGAGCTCAGTGGTAAAGTGCCCCTTGGGTCAATCTCCGGTACCAATAAAATAAAAACAATAATTTAAAAAAGCACCTCCCTGTGCCTAATGCTCAGCCCACTCAAGATTTCTGTTTTCTTTAATCCCAGAGTGCATCCATTTTCTAAATCCACTTCCATCCAGCTCCTATGCACCAACCATGTCCAAGCCCATCTTCCCTCTGATCACTGAAATAACCCCCAACCGGTCTGGCTTCCCCTCAGTCCCTCTATAAACATTGAGGCAACCTCTCTGGTTTAATAGAGGATCAGCCTGTTTATGGTGCACCTCGAATACAGCCAGCTGGCTGGGGGGTAGGCTGCAATTGGGGTGATGGCTCCTTAGAGTAGAGGTCTTCAAATTGCAGTGTGCTGTCTGTGGGACACACTGACCCCTCCAGAAGGAAAAGGTGTGAATAGTTTTGTAACAGAGGTTCACTTGGTGCTTTGACTATATCCCTTGTGGCTTTGAAACTTCATTTGTTTTTCTTTTCCCCAGTCTTCATCTCCCTGATCTTCTCCTCCCTCATCTTCTTTTCCCTAAACTTCTTCCTGATGTTCTCACCCCTGATCTTCTTTTCATTGAAATTCTCTCATCTTCTCTTTCCTAACCCCTCACCTCCTTCCTGATCTCTCCTCCCTAATTTCATTTTCTCTGAATCCCCTCTGTAAAAGCCTCCTGTTCCTGCTGATGGGCAGAAGCACAGCCTTTGGGACAGCAGCCCCCTGTGTTTCTCC
This sequence comes from Marmota monax, assembly GCF_021218885.2. Classification (NCBI taxonomy): domain Eukaryota; kingdom Metazoa; phylum Chordata; class Mammalia; order Rodentia; family Sciuridae; genus Marmota; species Marmota monax. The sequence goes on along the minus strand of NW_026692907.1, from coordinate 10,308,516 downwards.
TTTGCTAGTAAAACAATCAACCTTCTTTTTCCTTTTTCTCAAACTGTGTCTTTGTTATTTGATTGGCATCAATGGGGACAAGGACTGAGCTTTTGGTAACAGTTTTGTTTTTTTTTAATAGTTTGTCCATTGAAACCTTTGTTTTGCCAGCCACTGTGACAGAGGCCTGTAATTCCAATGGCTCAGGAGGATCAAGAGTTCTAGGCCAGCTGGGCCTGGTCTCCCACATGCCTGTAATCCCAGTGGCTAAGAAGGCAGACACAGGAGCACCAAGAATTCAAAGCCAGCCTCAGCAATAGCGAGGCCCTAAACAAATTAGCGAGACCCTATCTCTAAATAAAATTTTAAAAAGTTCTGCAGATGAAGCTCAGTGGTTGAGTGCCCCTAGGTCCAATCCCAGTATCAAAAAAAAAAAAAAAAAAAACAGAGGAAATGTTTTGGTTTGGTATATAATGCATCCCTAGAAAGAGTCCAGGGTTTCCCCATCTTATGTTTTCCTTTTGCTTCTTCATGTTTCCCCTGAAATTATCAGTACAGTGAAGCCAACCTGACAGGATGGGAACACATTATTCTGGTTTTCTAGATCTTTGAGTTGCACATCAATGGAGCTGAGGACTCCCCAACTGTTTAACCTGCTTGTGAATTCACAATTTTCCCAGCTCTGTGGTCATCAGTGATTTCAAATTCCTTGATGCTATACCTCATCATCACAGAAACTAGGCAACAACCTCTGATCAAGCCCAAAAAGAACCTGATGTTGGAACCTGGAGGTGCAGCTCACTGCTAGAGCACATGCTTAGCATGTGCAAGGCCCTGAATTCACCCAAGCAATAAAATGGGAATAACTAAATAAATAAAATTTAAAAATAATTAAAAACAGGGCAGCGGTTGTGGCTCAAAGGGAGAGTGCTTGCCTATCACATGCAAGGCCCTGGGTTCGGTCCTCAGCGACACATAAAAATAAATAAATAAAATAAATGTATTGTGTCCAACTACAACTAAGGAAAAAAAAAAACAACTGGTGTTTGCTTTTCATCTTAGCATCATTGATTTTTTTGTTTGTTTGTTTGTTTGTTTTGTACTAGGGGTTGAACCCAAGGGTACTTTACTACTGAGCTATATCCTCAGTCTTTTTTATTTTTACTTTTTCTTTTGAGACAGGGTCTTCCCAAATTACCCAGGCTGACCTCAAACTTGGGGCTCTCTCAGCCTTCTGAGATACTGATGTGACTGAAAGTTTTGCCCAAATCCCCGAAGAGGATACACTTTTGAGAAAAAGGAAAAAGAAGTTTTGTTGCTTTGGTAGCAAAAGAGGATTCTGCCCATCAAGGGGAGCAGGGGGCTTTTAAAGAGGTGATTCAGGCGCTGGGGCTGAGGCTCAGTGGTGGAATGCTCACCTAGCATGCACGAAGCACTGGTTCCATCCTCAGCACTGCATAAGAATAAATGAATAAAATAATGATGTTGTGTCCCTCAGGTCGGTGGCCATGACTTAAAACAAAGCAGCAGGCTCAGGAAAGAAACAATCAGGTGATCAGGGAAACTCCTGTCAATTAGTAGGACCCCTGGCCAATCCTGGAGCTCAGCCAGCTCCCCCAACCAACTCCATTGGTTCAAGGGACAGTAAAAACACCTTTTCCTGTCCCAAGCCCTTCCCTTCCTGCTGTAAGCCCCATAAAAGTCCAGTCCTGTCAAGCTCCCAGGATGTTTCTCCTCAGACCCTTCTCCTGTCCACTCTGTGGGTCTGATGAGTTCCGCCTGGGAGTGATATCTTGAATAAAGCCACGTTCAGCGGCCTTTTTAAATCTGCCAACTTTGGTCAATGCCTGCCTTGCCTGATGACACAGTGTCCATCTACAACTGAAAAAAAGATTAAAAAAAGAAAAGAGGTGATTCAAAGTCTACATTCCAAGTCTTCTTTTTTTTTTTTAAAGAGAGAGGGAGGTGGGGGGGAGAGAGAGAGAAAGAGAGAGAGAATTTTTTAATATTCATTTTTTAGTTATCGGCGGACACAACATCTTTGTTTGTATATGGTGCTGAGGATCGAACCTGGGCCACACACATGCCAGGCAAGCGCGCTACCACTTGAGCCACATCCCCAGCCCCTACATTCCAACTCTTCTGTCTCCAATTGTAATCCAGTATAATTTGGGAGACAGTAATTTCTGAGATCTTCTGGGACCATCCCCAAAGTCTGGATTACTTTGTTTCTGTGCTGGGTGTGTGCTCAGGGACAGAAAACTAACTGTCCAGGAATCCTGTTTTTCTGAGAATAGGGAGGGGGATGAGATTAGGGAGGAGCAGGAAGAGAAAACATGTATGTCCATTTAAAAATAAATCAATAAATAAAAACCATGGGTTGGGGATGTGGCTCAAGGGGTAGCGCGCTCGTCTGGCATGCGTGCGGCCCGAGTTCGATCCTCAGCACCACATACAAAGATGTTGTCTGCCGTTAACTAAATAAATAAATAAATAAATAATAAATAAATAAATACTTAAAAAAAAAAAAAACAGTCACAGTGGCAGAGCAGCAAGGCTGTATCCAAACCATCAATGGACCACTGTTACACTGGGATTACAGGTGTGATTTACACACTGGCTCATTGATAATCTTAAAGGGATCAGCCTGAGCAGGGCATGGAGGTGCACACCTATCATCCCAATAAGGCTTGGGAAGCCGAGACAGGAGGATTGCAAGTTCAAGGCCAGTCTCAGCAATTTACCAAGGCTCCATGCCATTAAATGAGACCCTATCTCAAAATAAAAAGGACTGGGGATGTGGCTCAGTGATTAAGCACCCCTGGGTATGGAACTCAGTGGCAAAGCACCTTGAATTTCATCCCCAGTACCACTAAAAAAAAAAAAGAAAAGACCATCAGCTGGGACATTCATGAGAATCTTTATGGAGGCTTCGAAGATGAAAAGTTGTTACTTTTTTTTATTTTTTATTTTTTGTTGTTAATGGGCCTTTATTTTATTTATTTATATGTGGTGCTGAGAATGGATCCCAGTGCCCCACCCATGCTAGGCAAGCACTCTACATTTGAAACACAATGCCAACCCAAGTTGTTACTTTTTAATGGTAAGACAATATTTTAAAATTATCTACATTTGAGAACATTTACAATATTCAGGAAACTTAATCAGAGCAATTCCATTTACAGTTTTGTGTTGCATCTCAACAGGAAAGCATCACAATTATTCAGGTCAAAATTAAAATATCAAAAACATAAGACTGGACTGGTCTTGGTGGCATGCCTGTAATTCCAGAGGCTGGGGAGGCTGAGGCAGGAGGAACCAAAGGTCAAAGGTAGCCTCAGGAAAAGTGCTAAGCAACTCAGTGAGACCCTGTCTCTAAATAAAATACAAAATAGGGCTGGGGATGTGGCTTAGTGGTCGAGTGCCCATGAGTTCAATTCCGGTAGTCCCCTGGCCCCGGCAAAATAAATAAATAAATAAATAAATAAATAAATAAATAAATAAAAATAAGATTCTCAGGTGAGATGATGGAAGCTACCTGTGATCTCAGCAACTGGGGAGGCTGAGGTAGGAAGATCGTGACTTCAAAGTCAGTCTCAGCAACTTAGCTAGGCCTTAAGCAACTTATTCAGATCTTGTCTCTAAACAAAACAAAACTTATGCAACTTATTTAGATTCTGTCTCTAAAACAAAACTACCCCCTAGGACTGGTGCCCAGTGGTAAAAACCTCATCTAGCATGGATGAAGATGTGCCTGGTTACAACCCTAGCACCCAACCAAGCAGATAAACCAACCTCCATTGTCTGTAGACATACAAACTCCAAATATTTATCTTTTTTTTTTTTTTTCTTTTTTCTGTTTTCTTTTTTTGTAGTGCTGAGCATTGAATCCAAGACCTCATGGCATGGTTGACAAATGCTATGCCTCTGAGCCATACCCCTAACCCTTTTAAAATTTAATTTAAAATTTTTGCAGGACTGGAAATTTAATCCTGGGCCTCACATAGGCTAGACAAGTAAGTGCTCTATTGCTGAGTTACATCCCCAGCCCACAACCGAATATTTGGCATAAAGAAATGGCATTTGATTTGCTTCACACATGGAAATGTGTGTTTGTGCTGGCATGATTCTTGGCATTTCTTTTGCTGTTGTTTTTAGCAGAGTTGCCTGTGATTTTATAACTGAAGTTGCATGGAGAGGTGCCTCTCACTTAATTTTAAGGAAAGCACATAACTGATTACTGTAGTAATAAATACACACATAGGTAAACCACTGCTCAGGATTTTTGAGGCCAACAGGTTAAACCTGAAGATTTTAGCCAAGATTTAGGATTAAAAGCCCTCAAGAGATTTATAGCATGAAGCAAACTGGGAGTTGGAGAACTGAGCCATAAACCAGATATGGTGGTCAGTTCTAGCTTACATAGTATGTTCCACAAAGAAAAGTACATTTTACTTATTTTTTAAAAATGCTTATTTATTTTTTAGTTGTAGTTGCACACAATACCTTTATTTATATGTGGAGCTGAGGATGGAACCCAGGGCCTTGCTCATGCTAGGCATTCTACCACTGAGCCACAACTCCAGCCCAAGAACAGTACATTTTAGCCATGAGAAGGCAACAACAAAAAAACTTTCAGTCTAGAGAGGCAGGTGACAGCGGATGACTGGTAGATAACAGCTAGTGAGTAAAGCTTATTAACATAGTCCTGGGTACTGTCTCCAGGAGGGCAAGAGTCCTAAGTTGTGCACAGCAAGTTAACCTTTGCTCTGCCTGGTGCAAACAGGTGGGGGCAGCCAAGTGGGGTAGATATATTTGTCTTTGTAAATCTATGTTCTGTTTCTAAGCAGATAAGTGAGGAGCCTCCCACTTCTGCTTTTTTCTTTTAATATTTATTTTTTAGTTGTAGTTGGACACAATACCTTTATTTTATTTATTTATTTTTATGTGGTGCTGAGGATGGAACCCAGGGCCTTGAACATGCTAGGCGAGTGCTCTACCACTGAGCCACAACCACAGCTCCCTGCTTTTTCTTAATTGCCTTCAGTTTAAGAGTCCTTCCTAATTTTGGGTGGCAATTTCTGGACTCTCACATTTCCACTGGACTTAGAATCAGAAGTGAGATAGATGTGCCCAGGATGTACATACATTATTATTTCACTGAAATATGAAGCCCAGCCTTTCCCCATGAGAGACCCCAGCCCTATAACTTTAGGCCCAGTAACAAATCACCAGGGCTTGCTTCCGCACCTGCACAGACGTCAGATGTATTTTTCAGAAAATCAGTTGAGTGTAACCGATTAAGAAAGGACAGGATGGTTGGGAAAGGAGCCGGCACGGTTGGGCAAACGGGATCATACAATGAAAAACCATACAATGAATAACAAATGGTTTTTATGTGGTTTTTCCTTTATGTGGTTTTTCCAGGAACCAATAGTGAAAAACAAGTTTACCCTTTAAGTGACCTATATGCTGGATTCAAAAGAGCCAATGAGATACCTGTTACTGTGCTAGGAGGGAAACTGACCACTGTACCCTATAAAAGATCTGTACCCCAAAGCCCGGTGTGCCAGTTCACCGAAGCTCCGGCTGAGGTTTCGCTGAGCACCCACAGGTGCCTGTGTAGCAATAAATCACCTCTTGCTTTTGCAGCCAGTGTCTCGTGTGCTTTTCCTTGAGCAGGGAGTCGGAGGGTCTTTCACCCACAGAAAGTAGGGTTTTTCTGATATGACCGTCCACTGGGTGGGTTATATGATGAAAATTTCCCAGAAATCCACTGGACTAAATCTGTCTTTGACTAAAAAAAATACATTTAAAGTGTGTTAATGACATAAAAAACACTAGAAAATTATATCCTTTGAAACTAAAAGTTATGATAAAGAACATTTTTGAAACTGAGTTTGGTGTCATATACCTGTAATCCTAGCAACTGAGGAGGCAGAGGCAGAAAGATCACAAGTTCAAGGCCAGTGTGGGCAACCTCTGAAAACCCTTGGCAACTTAGTGAGACTAGACTGTCTCAAAATAAAAAATAAGAAAGGCTGAAGATGTAGTTCAGTGGTAGAACACTCTGGGCTCAATCCCCAGTACTTAAAGGAAGAAAGCAAAGGAAAGATAAAGGTGAGCAACTGGAACAGCAACACGGAATGGCAGAGGAGGCTGTTGGCCCAGTTTGCAGGGAAATCTGGATAAGAGTTTTTGGAATTCATCAGAGGGCTCTGAGCCAGGTGCAGTGGTCCACACCTGTAATCCCAGCAGTTCAGGAGCCTGAAGTGGGAGGACTGTGAGTTCAAGGTCAGCCTCAGAAATTTAGCAATTTAGCCAGGTCCTGTCTCAAAATAAAATATAAAGAAAAGGGCTAGAGATGTAGCTCATTGGCTAAGTGCCCCTGGGTTCAATCCCTAGTACCAACAAACAAACCAACAAAACAAAAAGGGCTGGGGATATAGCTCAGCTGGTCAGTGCTTGCCTCACATGAACAAGGCCATGGGTTTGATCCCTAGCTCCACAAAAAAAAAGAGGGTGCTGAGTGTAGAGGAACAAGGCGTTTTGCACAGATATGGCTGCTGCATACCCACAACTACTTACCTCTTCCTCAGCATTGGTGCCAAGGTGGTGGCTCTGCTTCCAGCCCTATGGATGCCAGGACTCAAATAGGAACTAGGAAAAACTGGTGGGGAGGGATCACTAGGGACCCTGTGGAGCCATCTGCACTTGCCCTGGGTCTAGAAGCCTCTTCTTTTTCCAGGGTTGGAGGCCAGAAATTCTACAGAGACCCACCTCTTCTCACCCAGACTCTGCAGCCCAAGTAGAACAAGATTAGAGATTTCCTTTGGGGCTTGGTACTATTCCAGCCTAGAGGACAGGTCCTTATGAGGTAATCTTTCTCTAAAGAAGAGGCTTCTGTGGAGATGAATGGCTGTTCCCACCTTTTATGAAAGAGTTTTTCTGGGCCTGGGTGCAGCTCAGGGGCAGGATATGTGTTTTGTGCTCAGGTAGTCCTGAGTTGAATCCCCAGCACACCCGACTCAAACACGCACAGTCTCTCCGTTTTTTTCTCTGTCATCACAATTTCTGGGGGGCCCTCTTCTGGATTTAGGCAGGGAGATCAAGCAATGTCTTTTGAACAAGATTTCCATCTTTATAGCCACACATGAAATCAGGTAAATGGAAAATCTGCGCCATCTTCTGGTCATGATGATGTGACATTTTCTGTAGACTTCTGGTTCTTCAATTATTAGATGCAGGGTTCCCTCTGCTTTTCCAGTTGCTAAATCTGAGGTTCTTTGTAATTTGGTGTGTGTGTGTGTGTGTGTGTGTGTGTGTATGCGCGCGTGCACGTGTGCGCGCACTGTCAATGAAGAATCACCTGAGGAAGTAGGTTAAAATGCAGATTATACGTGTTGGTACTAGATAAAACCCAGGGAACTCTACCACTGAGCTGCACCTCCCTTTTAATTTATTTATTTCGAGACAAGGTCCCTATAAATTGCTGGCCTGAACCTGCAATCCTCCTGCCTTTGCTTCCTGAGTTGCTGGAATTACAGGAGTGTGCCATCACGCTAGGTGAGATTCTGATGTCTAAATGTGCACCTGCCCCTATCCAGGATCCTAATGGGAACTGTTTATGGAACACACTCTGAGAAAAAAATGATACCACAAGGGCTGAGGGTGTAGATCAGAGGTAGAGTGGTAGAAGGCTTGCCTATCGTGCCCAAGACCCTGGGTTTCATTCCCAGCACCAAAATCAATAAACAAATAACCATCCCAAAACAACAACCACAAAACAATGCTATGGAGGCCAAACCTTTATTGCTTTAAGGGGCAAATCTGACTGAAACTCCCCACATGAAGACACCTCAGTGACCCCGTCATGCTGCAGGGGTGAACTGCAGGCTCCTCGTGAGGACCCACTTCTCACATCTCATGCTGGAGGCACATATGACTTTGGGTGGTTTGAGGAACCTTCTCTTCTCAAATGCTGCTGTTTTCCAGGGACACCATGTGGAAGCACACCCCCATCACTTCTCTGGCTACCTGGTTAACTCCTACTGCTCTGCAGCCTCTGCAGGTGGCTTTCCTGACCCTTGCTCCTTAGTCATGCTCCCTAGTCCTGCTTCTTTGTATTCCAGCCTCCTCTCTAATAGCATTGTCTTCCTCTCCTGCAATCTCTGTTTCCCATCTGTCTCCCCAGATGACTCAGCAAGCTGAGCCCAGGAAATGGGTCTTACTCAGTTTTGTATCTCTTGAAGTTGACACATAGTCAACCTTGAATAAATTACTTAAGGCATGAAAAAATTGTGCTGTACCTCCTATGTGTTTTTAGTGTTTTTAAGGGGGGAGCACTAAAAAAACCAGGGATTGAACCCAGGGACACTTTACTCCTGAGCCACATACCCAGGCCTTTTTATTCTGAGACAGGGTCTTTTGCCAAGTTCCTCATGGCCTCACTAAGTTGCTGAGGCTGGCCTAGAAGTTGTGATCCTACCTCCTCAGGCTCCCAAACTGTGAGATTACAGGCATGGACCACCAAACTGGGAATTAAGTCTATATATATATATTTTTTTTTTTTTTTTTTTGGTGAGGTGGGGTGGGGTGGGTGGTGGTGGTACTGGGTATTGAACTCAGGGGCACTCGGCCACTGAGCCAAGTCCCCAGCCCTATTTTGTGTTTTAGAGACAGGGTCTCACAGAGCTGCTTGGCGCCTGGCTGTTGCTGAGACTGGCTTTGAACTCCTGATTCTCCTTTCTCAACCTGCAGAGTCTCAGGGATTACAGCCATGCCCCACAGTGCCCCACAGGAGTCTCTGGATTTTAAAGATCAGTTTTAATTACTGTTCAATTGTTAGTATTGGGGATCGTATCCTGGGGCACTTTACCAATGAGCTACATCCCCAGTCTTCTCTTTCTCCCTCTCCTCCTCTCCCCCTCCTCATCCTTCTCTCCCTCCTCCTCCTCCTCCTCTCCTCCTCCTCCTCCTCAGTGCACCTACAACTGCACTTAGTGCTTTAAATATACAATAAAATAAAAAGTTCTTTCAGGTCTTGGAAGGGGACAGGAGAAGCGTGGGGATGGGGACACCTGAGGACTGAAATCCATGCCCAAGCCCTGAAGCCTCACGTTTATACCTTACTGCTCAGTGTCAAGGGCCAAACAGACCCAAATGGCTAATGGAAAAAATGCAGACTGGAAAGCAATGGATCCCGGTCAGAGGCAGGAACAAAGTCCCACAAGTATGAGGATCATGTCTGTTAGGTGCAGGACAGGCTGAACTAAGTTGTCTGCAGGGCATGCCAAACAAAGTCAATTGCAGGGTGACCTGGCCACTCAACCCTCCTCTGTCTAGTACTTTATCACCTATTTGCTTCAAGTCCAAATGCTCAAGCCCCCGCTCAAGGCTGAACACTTAATCCCCCTTGTGCCAACAATGCAGCTTGCAGACCCAGAGATTTGAGCTATAAAAACTCCCTCCTGCTGGGCCTCTCTCTCTCTCTCTCTCTCTCTCTCTCTCTCTCTCTCTCTCTCTCTCTCTCTCTCTCTCTCGTCTGTCTCTGTCTCCCTCTCTTGCTTTCGCTCTCCCTTTCTTCTCTCGCTTCTCTCTCTCTTTTTCTCCTCTTTTGCACTGCTGCAATAAAGATCTCTTGGTCACTTGAGTGTTGTGATCACTTTCCTTTCAATGTCCACCTTCCTGTACTGTCTGTTAACGACCTGGCTAGGGGAGGGGGAGGCTTGGCGGCAGAGGCGGTGGAGAAGCGTCTCTTTACAGCCGGGGCTCCGGGGCCATTCCTTTCTCTTCTCTGAGTTCTTTTACTACACGTGTGTGCTGCCCTCCTACCTCTTCCCTCCTTTTGAGGACTCGGCTAAAAGCACTTTTTTTTTTTTTTCTACCGCTGGAGGGTTAGATTCCAGAGACCCAGAATCGCAGCGCCTCTCTTGCGCCCCCGCGCGGCCATATGAAGCGTCTATAGCTGCAGTTGGTGATGACACCCCAGCTGGAGGTCCTTGAAGAAGTTTGTGGGGATTTGTGGCCCCTGGACTCGACTCTACCCTGTGAAGGTGCTTGAACTGGCACCCTCAGTTCTGCATGTCTTCTCCCAAAGGCCCCCCTCCTCACACCTGATTGGATAGAAAATACTGTTGCAATTGCCTGGGACTGAAGCCTTTAAGCCAAGCGTTTGATGGAGGTTCTAAAACAGTAATTTCCAATTCTGGCTGCACTTGAGAATCCTCTGAGGAGCTTAAAGAAAACAAAACAAAAATTCTGTATCTCTTCCTCTCTCTAGATCCCATTTGAGTAGTCTGGGTTGTAGCCTGGCATGGGAATTTAAAACACCCCCAGGTGATTTTAATGCATAGCAGAAGCTATGAATCACTGTCCTGCCAGGTGTGGTGGCATAGGCTCCAGCTACTTGGAAGCTGAAGCAAGAGGATCACAAGTTCAAGGTCAACCTAAACAACTTAGTGACACCCTATCTCAAAAAAAAAAAAAAAAGCCTGGGGGTTTAGCTCAGTGGTAGAGATCTTGCTTAGCATACATGAGCTCCTGGGTTCAATACCCAGTACTGGGGAAAAAAATATCAAAAACCATCTGCCTTAAACAAACAGTGTGGGTAGCTTGCTGGGCTTTCTGGATAGGTGGGGGCTGTATGTTGTTCCTGCTGCTAATAAATGTTGATATAGTTGCAGACTCAATGTGATGCTTGCTCTCCAGAGTGACATACCTCCACTAGGAAGGCCATGACTAGGGTTTACCTGTGTTCCTATCTGCTTCTATAACTGATGTCCACTGGCATTTCTCAAAAAGAACTTGGCAATTGTGAATGGCCACAGACTGAAAGTAGAAAGGGCAACGAGGGCCTAATGTACTCAAACTTAGGTGATCATCAGAACACCTGTTGACACTTGTCTGTTAACGACCTGGTTGGGGGGGTCGGCTTGGCGGCAGGGGCGGTCGAGAAGCCTCTCTTTACAGCCGGGGATCCGGGGCTATTCCTTTCTCCTCTCCGTGTACTTTTATTGCATGAGTGTGCTGCCCTCCCTCTCCCCTCCTTTCCAGTTCCCATTCTAGAGGTTCTGACCCAGTTGTTCCAAAGTAGAACATACATGTACTTGTCTCCCAATGACACTGATGATGGTGGTCCATGCTATGTCTGGAGAACTGCCGTCAGTGCTCAGGCATAGTGCTCACAAAGGCCTATGGTGAGAGAGCTCAGCTTGTCCTGGGTTGTGTTTTGTGAGTCAAGAGTTAACCTACTGCTGGAGACTTCCATGGAAGTGAAATCATGGAGGGCCCCTCAACTATGCTGTGTTTAGACATTGCCCCAAGTGCCTGACAAGCCACCGGATTAGTATCTAAGGGTATATAGGATCCCTGGGTGGAGGGATGGCCAAGGCCAGGTCTCCAGCTATCTGCTCTGGGCTTCTGGGGAGGTAGAAGCAGTGATCAGGGCTGCCCAACAGCTGTGGATACTAGAGGGGCAGGGATTGAATGGGGGTTGAATATAAGAATACACAATTCTTCCATGGTTACCTAAGGCAAGGCCATTCCTCAGGGAATCTGCTCAAGGTTCCATGATGTTGTGGGAGAGTTAATTTGATGTGTCAACTTGGAGGGTGTTTTTGGATGAGATTTTCCTTTAAATCAATGGACTTCTATTGCCTTCCATAATGTAGATGGTCCTTCTCCAACCAGTTTAAGGCCTCAATAGAACAACAAAGAGTAGTTTGGCCAGTTGCAGTGGCCCACATCTGTAATACCAGTGATTTGGGAGGCAGAGACATGAGGATCGCAAGTTCAATTGCAGCCTCAGCAACTTAGTGAGGAACTAAGCAACTTAGTCCACTTAGTAAAACCCTGTATCAAATTCGCTCTCCTCCCCCTACACATAGTCTTACTATTCTGGTTGACTTTAATATCTAAGTATAAATAAGCTATAAAATTGGTGGAGAAATATGGTGCAAAAAGTTTCAGTTATTTAGAAAGTTTAAAAGACAATGGTATAAGAAAAGGAGATGTTTGGAGAACCACTCTCCCATGTCCCAGTGTCTCCCTGCATCCCAGTGATGGCGGCTGGATCCCGCTGAGTGATGCGCTCTTTTCTCTGGGTCTTCTGGCCACAGCAGCTTCCACACGTGGCGATCCAGGGGGACCTGGAAGAGATTTTATCCTCTCGCTGGCCTCACAGGAGTATCCCATGTCCACTCTCCAGAACCTCCAATCTTTCCACACCTTTGCTGATGCAACTAAGGGTTCTGACTTACTCTAGGCAGGGACTGAGGATGACTTTCTTATTGGAATCCAGCAACCCACAGCAGGAAGGGCATTGCAGGTAATTAGGGCAAAAAGAAACCATTTGGCAGTGTCTTTTGAAGGTCGGTGTTTTCAAGAAAGAGCAGCTTAAGGCTCATGGATTCTAAAATGAAACTAAACACCTAAATATGTGGAGAATTCCTCCTCCTTCTCCTTGAACCTAAACACCTGAATATGTGGAAAATTTCTTCTTCTTCTTCTTCTTCTTTCCTCCTCCTCCTCCTTCTTACCAGAGATTGAACCCAAGTTGCTTATGCACTGAGTCACATCCCCAGCCTTTTTTTATATTTTATTTTGACAGGGTCTCTGTAAGTTGCTTAGTTGCTGAGGCTGGTTTTAAACTCAGGATCCTCCTACCTCCAGAGCCACTGGAATTACAGGCATGTGCTGTCACCACCAGTTGGAGAATTTCTTGAATAATTTTGTTCTCTAGACCCAATGTAACTGCCTTGCAAAATGATTCTTTGCAGTGAATGGACTTTTCATATATTTAATCACTCAAACTTCCATTCACATTAGCATGATTACAGAAAACATGGGGTATGTAGGCTAGCAACCCAAAAGAAAACTGCAGTTGGATAGTAAAAAAGCCCTGCATTCATCTTTTTTTTTGGGGGGGGGGGCAGGGGAGGTGACATGGATTGAAGTGAGGCACATCCCCAGCCCTATTTTGTAGTTTATTTAGAGACAGGGTCTCACTTAGCTGCTTAGCACCTTGCTGTTGCTGAGGCTGGCTTCGAACTCATGATTCTCCTGTCTCAGACTCCCTAGGTGCTGGGATTATAGGCATGTGCTACTGCACCCAGCTACCAAGATGAAATTTTTCTTGGGAGTCTCAAACAAAACTAGAGTTGGGAAATTATGAAGCGGGACAATTCTAGCTTGCCTTTCTGAGATAAAGACTTTCTGAAGATCCACATAAAATTCCTTTCTGTTCTATACACACTCCGTGCTTCACACCCCTTGTGCGTATACACAGATTTCTGTAACAAAGTTTAACATTCAGATAAGATGCTCTTGATAGAACACTTGCCCAGTAACCTCCATCAATGAGCTGACGCCAATTCCAGCTCAGGTCTCCATGACCAATAATGAAATTTGTATCTAGTAGTTGTTGCAAATTTCTCCCCTTTGACCTCTAAAAACTTCCTCATGCCTCAACATCTTTGAAAATGCTCATGCTTTACTATAGCATGTGTATTATCATTGTAATTCCTGCTATCTCACATAAATATCATGAATCTTGACAGTGGCTTGATTTTGTAAGGCAAGAGTACTAGACCGGAGGAACCTACCCACAGAGAGGAGCTGTGGAGATCTGCTCTTTGTTGGATACTTATCTGCACATGTATGAGAGGAAATTCCTCAAGGCCAGGAAAGAACCACCAGGAAGCAAGTCCTGGATAGCTACCAGCCTAGTCCTCCTGGAAAGACCTCATAATATGCCTGGATTGGGGAGAAGTCTCAGGATAGTGCCTTAATAGTGGAGCAAAACTAGCCCTAAATCATTAATTTTTATATTTTATTTTTTCAGTGCTAGGGATTGAACCCAGGACCTGGCACCTGCTAGGAAGTGCTTTACCACTGAGATAACATCCTAGCCCAAACTTTACCCTAAATTAAAGGCTACACTAGAGCCAACATAAGAAAGCTTTAAAGCAAAAACTTGAAAGGACCAAACTGATTGCAAGTAACTTAACTGCATGTAAGAATAGTCTGATGCTATTTAAAGGAATATAATTATAGCAGCCTACAATATACATTTTGCGATGCTTGGCACTCAGCAGGAAAATACCAGGCATGCAAAGAAGAAAAGTAAAAGTAAGGTCAATCCATAATCAGAAAATAAAACCAACAGAAATCAAACAACAGAAGCAGACCGATTTTTTTTTTTTTTTTTTTGGTACTGGGGTTTGAACACAGGGGTGCTTTAGTCCTTTTTACTCTTTGAGACAGGGTCTTGCTAAGTTGCTGAGGCCAGCCTTGAACATGGCGATCCTCCTGCCTCATTCTCACTAGTGGTTGGGATTACAGGCATGTACCATGTATGATCAAGTACATAAAACAGAGGCCAGGTATGGCCTACAGACCAAATTTGGCTCACTGTTTTGTAGTTTTATGGAAAACAGCCAAGCTCATTCATCTACGTATTGTCTAACCTTCTTCCTATGGTGCTACAGTAGCAAATTTGAATAGTTGCACCAAAGACTCCAAACTCCTATTAGATATTTATTATCAGGTTTTTTTACTCTAAGTTTGCTAGCATAAAAGAAAATGTGAAAATGATGAGGAAAGAAATGGAAGATATAAAAGAAATGACCCCAGGGTACAGAGGGTGTAGTTCAGCGGTAGAGTTGCTTGCGCAGTATTGCTCAAGACCCTGGCTTTGATCCCCAACATTGCAAAACAAACAGAAATACCCCAGACAAAAAACTAACAATACTGCCAGGTGTGGTGATGCATATCTGTAATCCCAGCGGCTCGGGAGGCTGAGGCAGGAGGATCGCAAATTCACTGCCAGCCTCAGCAAAAGTGAGGTACTAAGCAACTCAGTGAGACCCTCTAAATAAAAAAACAAAATAGGATTGGGGATGTGGCTCAGTGGTCAAGTGTGTGTTCAGAGAGCTCAGTCCCCAGTACCACACCCTCAAAAGAAAAAGAAAAACCCAAAACTAACAACCCTCCACCCCATGCCAACAGATGGAACATACAGTATTTGAAAAGTACATTTGGAATCCAGATAAAGATGAATCTGATCTCACCTGTTTTCAAAGCTGATCATGGGACTCAAGAGGCTGACTTCTTTGACAGTGACAGGGAATGAAGAAAGGAAGAAGTGCTGTTGGGATTCCACCTGGGTTAAAGGCTTGCCTTGTTCCTTGGGAGTAGGCCTATGGAGTTGATGGCATGGCTGAGGGTGGAAGTCCTGGTTCAGTTTTTTTTTTTTTTCTTGTGGCACTGGGGATTCTACTCAGGGTTTGCTCATGCTAAGTAAGTGCTCTACCACTGAGCTACGTCTCTTCTATACCCTATCCTACCCTGTCTTTACAGGGTCTTGCTAAATTGCTTATTGCCGGGTTTCTGCTCACGCGACTAAAAGGCTCAGGGGTCACTCGAGTTGAACTGGGCTGACTGGGCTGCATGAAATAACCACACAAGAGACACAAATACCTTTTTCTTTGGGGTCGCTGTGACAGCTCCTCTGACCTTAAGGGTCCACAGGAAGAGAGAGAGCAAGAGCACACGCTGACCCTTTTATTGAGAAGCTATTCAAATGAAGCAAGGGGTCAGGTTTCAGGGGGCTGAGTCTATCTTCTTGATGTCCACTGTCAGCAGGTTGACTGACACCTGGGTAGGCCACACCCAGTAAGGCCACACTCAGTAAGAGAAGGGGACATACACAAGGCACTTCCATGGAAGATTCTATCCTAAACAGGGCAAGGGGTTATATTACAAAGGAACAGGTGAGCGTAGCTTCACCCATGGGGCTGTAGCAAGACACACCCATGCACAAGACACCGACCCTCGAACCCAACAAGGGTGGGGGAAGCTCTGCCACATTTCTGAGACTGAGCGCCTCAGCACCCAGCCGGGGAGTGTGACCCAGTCACATGCAAGGTTGGTCCCCCACAGCCCATGTTGGCCTCTAACTTGTGATCCTCCTGCCTCAGCCTCCTGAGTAGCTGGGATTACAGCATGCTCCACTGTGCCTGGCTCTAATATATCACAGGATATGTTGTAAACTCTAGTTATGCTACTGTGCTACAGAACACCAGAACCAACTCATCCTCACTGCATTCTGGTACCAATTATTTGACTTCCCTATCCCTGCCCCGCTCCCTTTTCTGGTCTTTTTACTCTTTTCTTTGATGAGGTTGACTATTTTAGCTTTCACAAGTGAGTAGAACCATGTGGAGTTTAGTTTTCTGTCACTGCAACAAATTACCTGAGATAAACAACTTAAAACAAGGAAGGATTTTTTTTGTGGGGGACTGAGGCTCATGGCTTCAGAGCTTTCAGTCCATGGTCACTTGGTGTTTTTGCTTTGGGCCTGTGGTGGCACAGTACATCACAGCAAGCACACATGACAGAGGTCTGTTAACCACATGGCAGTTGGGAAGTGAAAAGGGGATGGAGTTCCAATATCCCAAGGGGTTCAAGGACACGTTCTCGATAACCTAACTTTCCTCCAATATAACCCATTTAAAGGTTCCACCACCTCCCAATAGTGCCACAGCCTGGTGACCAAGCCTTTAACACATGGCCTTTGGGAGACATTTAAGATCCAAATTAACTGGGTGTGGAGGTGACACCTGTAATCCCAGCAATTCAGGAGGCAGAGGAAGAAGGGTAGAAAGTTTGAGGCCAGCCTGGACAACTTAGCAAGACTACCTCAAAAGTAAAAAGGGCTCGAGATGAGGTTCATTGGTAGAGCACTCATGGGTTCAGTCCTGGTACTGCAAATACATACATACATACATACATACATACAGAAATTAAAAATCCAAGATATAATATAGTATTTTTATTCCTATGCCTGGTTTGTTTAAAATATCCTCCACTCTCATCTACATGTTGTTGCAAATGATAGAATTTCATTTTTTATTGCTGAATAATATTCCACTGTGCATATTTTTTCATTCATCCATTGATGGGCATCCATATGCTGGTCACTGTGAATAGTACTGCAATAAAAATGCAGTACTATTTTTTTTTGGGGGGGGGTACCGGGGATTGAACTCAGGGGCACTTGACCACTGAGCCATACCTCCAGCCTTGTTTTGAATTTTATTCAGAGACAGGGTCTCACTGAGTTGCTTAGTGCCTCACTATTGCTGAGTCTGGCTTTTCTTTTTTTTTTTTGGTGGCACTGGGGATTGAATCCAGGACTTTGTGCATACGAGGAAAGCACTCTATCAATTGAGCTATATCCACAGCCCCTGAGGTTAGCTTTCAACTTGCGATCCTCCTGTCTCAGCCTTCTAAATCGCTGGGATTACAGGCCATGTGTATGCCACCATGCCTGGTGAAGCCATCTTTTTAATAGACTAATTTCATTTCCTTTGGAAATATACTCAGTAGCTGGATTACATGGTAGTTCTATTTTTAGTTTTTTGAGGTGATGCCATCCTGTTTTTTCATAATGGTTGTATTAATTTACATTCCCTCCAAAAATGTATAAGAGTTCCCCTTTCTTCACATTCTCACTAACAAAACATACATAATTTTAAATGGTCAATACCAGGGCTGGGGATATAGCTCAGTGGTAGAGTGTTTGTCTAGCATGAGAAAGGCCCTGGGTTCAGCCCTTAGTACTGTGGAAAAAAAAAAAAAAGAAGAAAGAGAGGAAGGAAGGAAGGAAGGAAGGAAGGAAGGAAGGAAGGAAGGAAGGAAGGAAGGGTAATCACTGATTAAAACCACCAATTGCCAGCTAAGTGACTATTTTCAGGTCACCTTCATTAATGATACGCTTTTGCTAATACTTATATGACATTTACTATGAGCCAGGCACAGCACTAAGGTTCCACTTGGATTTTAATCATTACAGTGCTTGCCCCCACCTGCTTCTAATTGAAGAAACTGAAGCACAAAGTGATGAAATGACACGGACATGGTCATATACCTAGTGAGTGGGGATTCAAACTCAGGCAGTGTGAGGCCAAGACCTGACCTCTGAACTCCTGCACGGGCTCCTTCGTAAAGCACCTATTCTAAAGCAGGAAATACATGGGACACTATTAGTGGATTCCAGATTTTAACAGGACACTGAAAAACCCTGTGGAAATTTAAGTTCTTTTTTTTTTTTTTTCTTTCTTTTAGGGAACCAAAAACTGAAGAAAACACAAAATCAGATGCACAAACTTTTTCATTTATAAAAAGATTCTGCTCCTTAGTCAACTACATTTATTTAGAATCTTTAGAAACATCTCACACATGCATTTAGCAGTTTTATTTTCTAACTCCAATCAGTGATATCATCACTATAGTTAAATGACCCAAATGATGAGGCTGGAACAACATATGTGGCTCTAAGACCAATACTTTTATAAACTTCCATCTTCCTATCCTCTCACCTTGTCAGCAGGTTCTGAAACAAAACCAAACCAAAACAGAACAATACAAATAAAACTTTTTTGGGAAGGCAATTATTTATTAGTGATGCAAACAGAGGCATAACCAAGTATGAGAAGGACTAGTTCCGCCAAGTTACAACAGCAACAAGTATCACAGTTCTTTTAAGAGGCTTTCAATAGTGTGACCCCAAAGGATAATGTGTAAAGAAACACAACAACCACGGATTATTTAAAAATGTATATTTAATGGCTATTCCATCAAAATTAAGCAGAATTACATTTAAAAAGAATCATGTGCATATGTATCTATCTAAGGTGCATTTTCAAGTGTCATTGGGCTTCACTTCACTTTGGCTGCCTGAGGTGTTCTTACAGACATAGTTAAAACAGAACATTCTGAGGCTGGTGGCTTCTCATGCATTGGAAAGTGAGATCCTGGATATATGAGAAATTCGAAAAGCTGTGTATCATCTTGAAAAACTCAATACCAGTCATGAAATACATTTTCAAAAGAAAATTTAGGCACTCTATACTTTGGAATAGCCACAAAGTATTCCAACAAGAGTTAATGCACTTTGTGATTATACCTACTCAAAGACAATTTTCAAATAAAATCTATACTTACTTATTTTTGTGGTACTGGGAATTGAACCCAGGGTGCTCTACCACTGAGATACATCCCAGTCCTTTTATTTTTTTAATTTTGAGATAGGGGCTCACTAAGTTGGTGAGGCTGGCCTCAAACTTGCCATCCTCCTGCCTCAGCCCCCCAAGTGGCTGGGATTACAGGTATGCACCATGGCACCCAGCAAAATCTATATTTATTAATAAGATTTTAAATTAAAGCCCATTAAATTTTGGTAATTACTGTGAACAATCTGCAGCATTGTCTTATAGTTAAATAGTGCTGAACTACTTCTATTATTGACTCTGATATTTATCCTCATGGTAAGTTTTTATAGAAGACCCTAGAACATTCATTAAGAAGCATCTTCGCCCTTTTCCTGCTAATATGTCAACAAGAAGGCCCATAATCAACATTATAGGGATTATATTTTCTGCTGTAGTTGCTTTCTTTGCATATCAAACTTCAGCAAAAGAGAGGCACCCTCGGGGCCAGGAAACATCAGCCAGGCGTTTTCTCCTGCTGGTTCCTAGGCTCACTTTGTTTGCTCAGTTATTAATGATGAAGCATGTAGTTCCACCTAGTTCCTACAGTCTGTGCTGTTGTGTGGGCTGGTATGGAGGTAAAGGGAGGATAATCCAACTAGTCATTGTACTTTGCACAAGGCCAAGGCCACCCAGAGCTCATCTGACTTGAGGCAAAGCTTGGTGACCTCTGGGGCTTCTACTTCCTCATATGAAGACTGAGGGGTGTGGATGATGCTGCCTGAGACACCATTAACTCCAGATGAACTTCACAGACTAGAACCTGTTAGCATTGTTAGAACTCAGAACATGGAGGTTAATTGTTCTTGTCAAGAAGGAGCAATTGCTCAGTGGTGTGCACTTTTGTAGCTCAGAAAGCAATTAGAAAGCCTTTCAGAATCTTTAGGAGATTACAGTCTGCAAATTGACTCATCAAAATCACCAATGACTAACATGTAAAGTTTCATCCAGAGAAATGAATTTGAGACTTAGTTGACTATAAGTCATCCAGAAGAGAGTACAGTAATTTCCCTTTGGAGAATATGGGTCTTTCGTCATGGGGGAATTAATTTCACTGCTAATGTTTGCTGGCTTACTTGAAGAGACAATTAGCACAAGTAAATCATGAGTGAGATGACAAGTGGCTTAGCATTTGCTTCTGTTCATCACATGAGATCTGAGCTGCTATTAGGCATCTGTCTGAACAGGGTGGGGGGAGAGAAGGGGTAAGGAACAGGAGGCTGTTAACTCCAATTTCAGCAAATATAATCAAAACCAGTTACTTCTAATTGGCAAACATTGATGTTACAGGCAAAACAGAAAAGACTTGTTCATTCAGACTTTAGAAATTAACTTCACCAGAGGTGACAGAAGCTGGGAAAAATCAGGCAGATGACTGTTGGTTTGGGAAAAATCACTTGGAACCTCAGCCTGTCTCCTGAGCAGAGAGAACGAGATGGTAAGAACATCGTAAATTTTACTTGAGGTGGCCTTTTATCTTCACCCTGAACTTCGTCTTCCTATGGATATTCTAAATAACAGCATCTGTCTTGTGATCAGGGCCTGTGGCTCACGACAGCACAGTTAAGGTTACAGTCCCTCTCTGGTGTTTTAGAATGGCGACAGCTTGCTCATGAGTGACACCTTCCAGGGTCTCACCATTAACAGCTAAAATCTGATCACCTCGCTTTAATCGGCCGTCATCTGCAGCTGCTCCCTACAAACAAGAAACATTCCAGTTTAATCCAGGGTGAAATGGTTTAATATTACATTAATATTAAAACCTCTAACTTGTGTCTGTGTGAAGGAGGAACTTAAAAAACTAAAGTTTTTTTTTTTTTCTAGGAAATATTTTAAATTAAGAAAAATGGGGGCTAGGAATATAGCTCAGTTGGTAGAGTGCTTGCCTAGCATGCACAAGGCCCTGGGTTCAATCCCCAGTACCACCAGAAAAAGAGAAATGTAGGATATATTGTTTGAATAATAGTGGGTGTATAGAAACTGTAGCTATGAATCATCTAAATAACATACCAATAGAAATGTACTGACACATTCCCTTTAATAGAGGTAGAACCTTATTTCAATACTTAGCATTAAATGTGATTGGATGTCATATCATGTCATATTCATGGAAACGTAATATACAAGAGAAGGCAGATAAAATTGAGTCTGGTGTTAGTCTTATTGCCAATACCATCTTCATGTAAGGTTCCCATTGCGTTATTAAGCCATCAGAACTGTCATCTGTCAAAAGCAAGTGTAGCCTTTAAATGGGTGAATTGCATGGTATGTGAATTATACCTCAATAAAGCTGTTATAGATATAAAAGTGTGGCATCTGTAAAACTTTGTAATCTATTCAAAAGCTTCAACTTCATATTTGATCATCTAAATAGGTTTTCAAATGACTACTTTTATTACATATCAGTCATGCCTGGCTCTTCAAAATGGAACAAAGAACAAAGCAAGTGAAACGTGGATTTTTTTTTTTTTTCATTCTAAAACTGAGTATCTAAAAATGCTGTGATATTACTAGAAATGTTCTACATTAGAGTAAGGGAATAAACGACCTAGAAAATAATTTATAGGGGGCTTTCTCTATCTGTTGGGATAACTGTTAAAGTTCCTTGAAAATCAGGGCCAAAAGTCCTCTACTGGAGGCCAAAGTGCTGGGGAAACAAGGGCCACGGGCACAGACCCTGGCCAGAGTCCATCAGAAACTGAGCCAGGAGGCTCTTGTGCTCCACGGCAGCATGGAGGGCCAGTGGTGCTCAGGCAATTTTCTAGAACTTCTAAACAACAAAAAGGGTAGAAAATTCTTGTATGAATTGTACAATAAAGAATATTCAAACCAGGTCTACACTAGGGTAGAGGAATACCAAAATTAAATAATTTGCAGATTCATTCAAATTCTTTAAGAAAGTAAAGTGTCAGTGGCATTAAAGTAAAGACAGGATCCCATACGTGACTTCAGGGAATAAAATCAGAATTACTAGACAATTCAAAATTACTTTGGGGGAGCCAGATGAACCCATAATTCTAGCTATTTAAGAAGCCGAGGCAGGATGATCATAAACCCAATGTCAGCCTGGGTGCACTGGGAAAAAATTTTTCTTTTGCTAGTTTTTGGTTTAATTCTCTATAGAAAACTTTAAAATTCAGACATATTGGTTTAGTGTAACAAAAAAAGGAAAGAAAAAAAAATTTTTTCAGCACAAGAGATCAAACCCAGGCCCTCTTGCATGCTAGGCAAGTGCTCCACCACTGAGTTACATCCCTAGGCCTCATTTTTTGGGGGGAGGCGGGAGGGTACCCAGGGCGCTCCACCACTGACCTACATCCCCAGTCCTTTTTATTTTTTATTTTGAGACAGGGCCTTGCTGAGTTACCCATGCTGACCTGGAACTTGTGCTCCTCCTGCCTCAGCCTCCTGAGTTGCTGGGATTACAGATGTGCCACTGCCTGTGAAAAGGTCATCCTGTGTGAGTTTCAATCCATTCATTAAACCCACTAGTCTTGTCCTATCGATGGCGGTTGCTTTTAAAAGCACACCAGCAACACACAGCTATTTCATGATCAGCTGTGTATGCTGGTGATCTGGCTTCCTGTCCCACTGGCCTCTGTGAACATGCAGATAGGTACAGTGGGAACAGTCTGATGCACTCACTTTGGACTAACTAGCCCTGTCTCTGGACCATGGCTGATGTGGCCACAGTGAGCCGGTGATGAGGAACACCCTGGAGGGCCTCCATGGAGGACAAGGTGGGTGGCAGGACTTGCCAAATCATGGGGGACCAAGCTCACTCTGTAGCCATCCCACTACCTTTATAGCTGACTCTTTCAAAAGCAAAGTATCACAATGACCACATAAGAAGAATGGTCATGCCTCCTGCAGTGTTAAGCATGTCTTAGGGGAAGGATGGTCAGTGTGTGATTTAACTACTGTAGGTGTCAGCAGGTGGGGTGTCACTGTTATCCACAATGTTTCTGAGCTGCCTTCTCTCTCCACTTTCACCCACCTGCAGTTCAACAGTGTGTGTTTGGGAATAATAATAATAATATGCCTTCTTAACAGGTACCCCAGCAGGATGAAACAGATGGGGATATCTGCAGCTGCCCAGTGTGGTCCAGAAGCAAATGCTAAATGACTTAAGGGTTTATATTAGGCCTCAGGCAGGCCTAATTAAAAGGTGATGCTCTGCACATATAAAACAAGTTTATATTTAATGCATAATATAACTTTCTAGAAAGAGACCAGATCGACCTTAAGATAAAGATTTCTGCTTTTGAACACCTTTATTTGTGTGTGTGTGTGTGTGTGTGTGTGTGTTATGGGGACTGAACCCAGGGAAGCTCTACCACTGAAAATAAAACAGTCAGACAACTGGATCAATTCATAAACAAATGATTGTGATAAAACCCACGAGACAAAGGCTGCAATATCAACACCAAACACTTTTCAGAGATCTTCAAACTTAACAGATTCCAGTGTAAAAACTCTAAGTTAAAAATAGTGACTCTAAGAGCCTTCTAGAAGCAGCAGTAGTAGTGGACATCTCAGCCTCTTACTAATTAACTAGGATTTTTGGAAGTAGTTTAATGCCTGAAAAACATGGTATTCCCCAGAATTAGTCTAACATGTTACCTCTTTGGCAAAGTTGTGGACCAAAGAAACCACGCAGATCTAAAGCATCCTGAGGTTTTCTGTGATGCGCAGCGATTTATATTTTTAAACTCATCTGAGGCTTGTAGAGAGCTTTCTGCCTCAGACCTTTGGTGGCTGACACATTTCTCTTTCTTCTTCTCTCTCTCTCTTTCTTTCTCCAGCACTGGGGATGGAACTTGGGGTCTTTCTAGTACTGAGCTGGCCATGGTATCTTTTCTTTAAAGACAATGCAAAATCTTTTTTCTAATCTAGACCCCTAGACCAATACTCCAGGGCCAGCTTCTAAAGAATGTGGTGCCACTCCCTAAACTGTTGCTGAAAGAAGACACTCCTTAAAGTCTGTGAGCAAATCCTGTGAGAGAATCCGAAGAAAATTCTCTTGACTCTATTACTGTAAAATATCTTTTCTCTCACTGGTGTAGAGATTTCTTATAAAACTCACAGGAACTAGGCAGACATGCACACATCACGGGTAACCCAAAGTAAAGCAACACAAAGCACTTTAAAAAAATTCTCACCTAGTTTTGATTTAAAAAAAAAAAGTACAGTAAAAAGGAAAAAAATACCTTTGCAAATATAGTCTTGACATAAATTGGCAGGTCTCCATGGGGACTTCCATAACCCCCTACAATACTAAACCCCAATCCTTCAGAGCCTTTCTCCAAAGTAATAATCTTAGGTGGAGGTGTTCTGAAAGCACAATGCATGCTGTTTAATTCGAGAATAGGTACGGAGAGGGAATTTCATTTTAATGGACGAGCACAGATTTGAGAGAGACTTTCATACTGTGAAGCTATGAAGGTAAGTTTACCATATCATAATATTAACAATCTGGAAACTAATTTTTAAATTTCCCATGACATGCCAACTCATCAATAATATTCTTTTTTTTTTTTTTTTTGATTCAAGGGATTAATTTAGGGGCATTAGGCCACTGAGCCACATCCCCAGCCCTATTTTGTATTTTATTTAGAGACAGGGTCTCATTGAGTTGCTTAATGCCGTGCCAATTGCTGAGGCTGGCTTTGAACTCAGGATCCTCCTCTCAAGCTGCTGGGATTACAGGCATGTGCCACCACGCCCGGATAACAATATTCTTGATGGCTTAGGGTTTCTCTTGCATAAAATCCACTGTTTTCTAATTAGAAACAAAGTCATGATGCTGAAATTGTCCAAGCACAAGCACCCCTCCCCCCATGCTTGGTTTTAAACTCTTAAATGCACTGTTTAGAGCTGAAGGGAACTATCTTGAATGTGCATGCCACAGAGAGGGAGAGTGTCTCATCAGCGAGGTGGGAGACTGCTGTCCTCAGGTGGCCTCATGTCTATAACAGGTAATGGCAGCCTGTTAGCTCCTGCCTGCGTGCCCTGGGCACACCTGTCCCACTACTTCCGCCTAGGGTAGGAACTTTCATCTCAAAACATACCTCCAATGGAAGGCCCTCCTACTGCCTCAAGGGGATGAGTTCCATCTGCTCCCTTTGCTTTTGGTTCAAATTTCCAGGATGGTCCTCATTGTGCCATATTGCAATTACGTATCCGTCTTGTTTGTTTTTGTACTGATGATTGAACCCAGGAGTACTTTACCACAAAACTACATTCCCATTGCTTTTTATTTAATTTTAAGACAAGGTCTCATTAACTTGCTAAGGGTCTCTCTAAGTTGCTGAGGCTGGTCTCAAACTTGCAGTCCTCCTGCCTCGGCCTCCTGAGTTGCTGGGATGACAGGTGTGTGCCTTATGTGGCCCTCTTTCTCCTCTACCTGGTGTCAACTCTTCATCTCAGTCACCTGAGTACACCAATATGCTATATTTTGCTTGTCACAAACTCAGGATCATGACCATGTAGATGAGAACTAATGTCCAGGACAGAAGAGAGAAACCCAAATGAATCAAAACGGATAAAGAATCTGTTTCAAATGCACAATTTAGGTTTTCAAAGCTTCGACCAGTGTGGAAGCCTTTTCTCTCAGAAACAACACAGCTAACAATTAAATTATCTTTGTAGGCTCCAATAATTTAATCTAAACTCAGGTGATACTAATTTCTTATTCCCAAATGCTATTGTTCAAAGAGTAAGAACCTGAAGAATTCTGGTATCTCAGGCCCTATGATTTTTTTTTCTTAATTTTTGTTGTTGTAGATGGACAACATACCTTTATTTTATTTGTTTATTTTTATGTGGTGCTGAGGATCAAACCCAGTGCCTCACATGTGCTATTGAGGCAAGCACTCTGCCATAAGCCCCCGCCCCGCTATGATCTTATTGATGGTGGATGGTTCACTTTTTTTTTTTGTATTAGAGACTGAACCCAGGAATGCATCACTGAGCTACATCCCTGGCGCTTTCCACTTTTTTATTTTGAGACAGTGTCTCACTAAGTGCTGAGGCGAGCCTTAAACTTTGATCCTCTTGCCTCAGCCTCCTGAGTAGCTGAGATTACAGGTATGTACCACTACACCTGGCTTGGAGGTTCACAATTGATAGGGGAAGCATCATTTGTTTTGTGGCAGCATGAATGTCTGAGAGGCAGAGTCAACTGATGTAAACTCAGCCATTCATGTATTTGGAGAAACTTGTAAAATGGAATATAAGTGACCTTAGAATATTCGGTTCTGTCTGATTTAGAATATTCTTCCCTCTCTCCCTCCTCAGTTCTGCGTGGCTTGTTTTGGGGCTGACTTTCAGCTAGTTCCTTCTGCTGCCAGTTATTGATGTAGTCATGGTCTGAAGCAGGCATCCGCAGTAATTGCCATATAAACTGTTAACTGTTTTGAATGTCGCTCTGCTTATTCCAGTTCTTTCAAAACTCAGCCTAGGTATTAGCTTCCCTGAGTTAACTCCCTAATTGAGTTATACCCATATCCATGGTCACAGGGCCCTCCCTCACTGCATTCAGGTCTCCTACACTGACCCCCTCTTTCATAACTGTGGATTTATGGCCTATTTTTCTAATTCTCTGGCAGCTCCTTAAGGAGTAGGGCAATATCTTTACCTACATCCATGTTGGAATCCTTGGGACCTAGCTTTTGTAAAGTGCCTGGCCTTAGGCGCTCAGTAAATGTCTGTTGAAATAAGGATGAAGTATCCCCTTGGCTGAACAGTAATGACGTCATGAATAAAGCTCCACCTGTCTCCACTTTGTGGCCTTGTGAGCACTCTCAGTAATGGCCCACTGGCTAGACACATAATTGATTCATGTTTCCTCTTTCAAACACAGTCCCCATTTCCAAGGATATTGGAATGGGAACCTAGGTGCCCAAAGCCAGTGTTTGACGCCCTGGGGGCACCAAATCATTAAAGCCTTCATAATTGTGCCCATTTACAATGAGGATTGTGTTTGCAGGGGGAGGGGAGGAGCCAGGCTCTATTCTTTAACTGGTAACATCACATGGAGTCTGTCTCCATTTATCTCCCCGTATCCTAATATTTCCAATCAATGAGTTTTCCTTTTTAAAAAAAATCTCCAAATGTTAGCAGTGGGGGATTAGGAATGATTTTTAAATTCTTTTGTGCTAGTGGTTTCTGACTTTCCAGGAATCAAGAGTACAAGGGTACCTCTATTTCCATAGCCACATCAAAGGATATTAAGACACACTATTCTTCTATAACCATCCTGATTTTCTTTTAAAGGGCTGTTGTACCTTGAAAATGCATTTTTCTTGTCACACTTTAATGGCATATATTGCTTTTTTCAAAAAATTGGTACTGGGGCTTGAATCCAGAGAGCTTTACCATTGAGCTACATACCCAGACCTTTTCATTTTTTTAATTTTGAGAGAGGATCTTGCTAAGTTGCTGAGGGTCTTGTTAAATTGCTGAGGCTGGCCTTAAATTTAGTATTATCCTGCCTCAGCTTCCCAAGTGACTAGGATTACCGGCACATGTCACCATGTCAGGCAATGGCATATGTTAGAAGAAAGTAGAATGAACTTAATTTAACAGTCTTTCCAAAAAAAAAAAAACCTCAAAGATTATTTAAGTTGATGTAACTACCCCCTTAAAAGTTGCAAATGGCTGTGATCATGAGATGCTTCAAATGAACTACTGAGATCAGTCAACAAACATTTATTGAGCACCTCCTAGTGACCAGGCACTGGTAGTACTAAGGAATAACATTAGGTGGATTTCTCAAAGCATGCATCTTCTTGCACTGCTTCAGAATCACCCTGGGGAAGTTGTTAAAGCAGGTTTCTGATTTTTCTGTAGACCACCTAATCAGATCTTTACAAATAAGGCCTGGAGAAATACTGTCTGCAAACCCATTTCTTTAAACACCTCTTTAATAAACAATTATAACTGCAATGATGAATCTTAATGAAATATGGCAGCAAATATGACAAGATTTAATCTCAGAATAAAATTTTAGCTTAGAAAGTTGAGGGAACATGGTTCCTTGCACAAGAAAGCTGGTACACTGGGAATGTAGGTCTGTGGTTTCTTAGGGAGGGAGACACAGGGGACCATGTCGAAGTGGCCAGAGCAGTGTGTGCAGGCCCTGCAACGATGCTCTTTTAAGAGCTTATATGGTAAAACAGAGCTTTGTGGGAAGCAAGGGAACCCTAATGCCTTCTCTAGGAGCTGGAAAAAGGACCGTGCACTTCCTCTCCTCTCCTTTTGAGGGCATATTTTGGCATCGGGGAGAATCCTCAGGAGCTTGGCCCACACACAGAAGAAGCCCTCTGCATCTAGAATACTCACTCTGTGTCTTCTGAAGGGTGGTCAGCAGTGGGTGAGCCACAGTGGTGGCCTGTAGACATGTTTTCAAGCCGAGTGGCAATGGCACTTATATTGGTATCTGCTACAACCTGGAGGGGAAGTTAGAACAAGATATGTCATCATAGGCAGAGGAGAATTAGGGAGACCAGGCTGCACCCCGTGGGCAGTCCTCAGTCCTCATCTCATCCAACTTATAGGTAGCACCTAGATATTCACAAGGGATCTCTCTCTCTCTCATTTATATATAACAGTGGAATGCATTACAACTCTTATTACATATATAGAGCTCAATTTTTCATATCTCTGGTGGTATATATAGTATACTCACACCAATTCGAAGAGATCACATCACCCTCTCTTAATAATTCTCAGGACTCACACCTTCCTAATTTCCTGTCCACCTTTCTAGCCATTCCTTCATATCTTTCCAACCTTGAACTATCCAAGTGTCACAAGGCTCGGTCCTCAAGCATTTAGTCTTATCTTTCCCATCTTAATATGTTCCTTCAGACATATGACTCGTTTCACGAATTTAAGTACCACCTAAGTGATGATAATCCCTGGATCCTCCTTTTACCTACTTCCAAACCCATATAGCCAAGCACCAACCTGACATCTCTAGTGGGTGTCTCTCAGGTAGCCCAAGCCTGATTCTTGGGCTGTTAGGGCCTGCAGCCTTCCTCCTCTCAAGTGCCTGCCGCTTGATTCCAGTTTCATGAGCACCTTGGTGTTCACAACCCACATTCAACCCTCAGAAGACTCTATAGGCCTAATCTGCAAAAGCATCCCCCCACTTTTTTTGGTACTGGGGATAGAACCCAGGGTCACTTTACCACTGTGTTACATCCCCAGTTCTTTTTGAGATAGGTCTCACAAAGTTGCTTAGAGCCTTGGTAAGTTGCTGAGGCTGGCTTCAAACTTCTGATTTTCCTGCCTCAGACTCCTAAATTGATGGGATTATAGGTGTTCACCAAGGCACCTGGTCAAAAACCCTTTTTTTTTTTAACTTTATTTTATTTGTTTATTTTTTATGTGGTGCTGAGGATCGAACCCAGTGCCTCACACATGCTAGGAAAGTGCTCTACCCCAGAGCCACAACTACAGCCCTCAAAAATATCTTTTGTCTGGAGTTGTAAAACTCCAGACAAAATAGAGCAGGTTATCTCTCTGCCTTGGCCCCAGTCCACTGCAGCCTGTTAAAACACAGCAAATTATTTCACTCCTCTGCTTAAAACCATCTAAAGGAAACCAGAATCTCTTGGATCACAAGCTGAAGTCCTTACTATGACTGACAAGCTCATCTGCAGGTGATCTGCTGTGACACCTCTACCCTTTCTCCTAATGATCTCCTCTGCATTCACTCTGCCCCAGTAGCTGGCCTGCTTGCTGCTTCTCACAGGCCAGATCCCTTCCTGCCTTGGCACGAGCTACCCTGCCCTACCCCTGAAATGCTCTGCATGGGGCATCTGCATGTCCAGCTCCTTCACTTCCCTCTGGGTACCAGGGATCAAACACAGGGCTGCTCTATCAGTGAGCCGCATCCCCAGTCCCTTTCACTTTTTATTTTGAGAAAGGATCTCACTAAGTTGCTTTGGGCCTCACTACTTTGTTGAGGCCAGTGTTGAATTTGTGATCCTCCTGCCTTCCAAGCCACTGGGATTACAGGTGTGTACCACTGTACCTGGCTGCTCCCTCAGGTCTTCAAAGTCACCTTCTCTGAGCACTCTAAAATTTCCACACCAACATCCTGGTCCAGCTTTTCATGTCTCCTTTTCCCTGCTTCTGGTTTACTTCTTACCACCACTGCTACCCGATAAATGGTGTAGGTTTTACTTCATTCATCTTATTTATTATCTATCAATGCATATGAGAATGTGAGGGCGGGGACAGTTGTCTGCTTTGTTCACTGCTGTCTTCATATCACTAGAACGGTGCCTGGCATAAGGAGGTGTTCGATAAATAGCTGGTGAGTGACAGAATGGATGTCTTTGACTTCCTGAGATTTGCATTTTAGATGGTCCTAACCAAAGATATAATAGGATAATGACATTTAGATTATTTACATTGTGTTTGTATTCTGCAAATAACATTCTAAGGCATTGAGAAGAAATAAAGCTCCGAGAGCCTGTACTGGGGCTCAGGATGGAGTTTCAGCACTGAGTTTCTGCCACTTAATGATGCTGGGCTTCCTCATCTATTAAATGGGAATCGTAAAAGTCCGCCTTGCCTCCTTCTCCTGGAGTTGTCTTCTACCTCAACTAGGGCCACACCTTCATTCTCAGGAGCTCCTTGGTTACATGTTTCTGACCAGTGGTCCTGCTTCTAGGTACCTTGCCATCTGTAGATTACGTCTAGGACCTGCCAGGATAGCAAAATCTGCATATGCTCAAGTGAAAAAAAAATAGTATAATGTATGCATATAACTTACAAACATCTTCCTGTATATGCTTCTAGTGACCAGGGCCACATCTCCAGCCCTTTTTTTTTTTTTTAATTTTTTATTGTGGGTTGTTCAAAACATTACAAATTTCTTGACATATCATATTCCACACTTTGATTCAAGTGGGTTATGAACTCCCACCTTCACCCCATACACAGATTGCAGAATCACATCGGTTACACATCCATTGATTTACATATTGCCATACTAGTGTCTGTTGTGCTCCGCTGCCTTTCCCATCCTCCACCCTCCCCCCTCCCCACCTCTCCCCTCCCCTCCCCTCCTCTCTCTCTACCCCCTCCACTGTATAACCCTGAGGGTCTCCTTCCATTACCATGCAATTTCCCTTCTCTCTCCCTTTCCCTCCCACCTCTCATCCCTGTTAAATGTTAATCTTCTTCTCCTGCTCTTCGTCCCTACTCTGATCTTAGTTACTCTCCTTATATCAAAGAAGACATTTGGCATTTGTTTTTTAGGGATTGGCTAGCTTCACTTAGCATAATCTGCTCTAATGCCATCCATTTCCCTGCAAATTCTATGATTTTGTCATTTTTTAATGCAGAGTAATACTCCATTGTGTATAAATGCCACATTTTTTTTTATCCATTCATCTATTGAAGGGCATCTAGGTTGGTTCCACAGTCTTGCTATTGTGAACTGTGCTGCTATGAACATCGATGTAGCAGTGTCCCTGTAGCATGCTCTTTTTAGGTCTTTAGGGAATAGACCGAGAAGGGGAATAGCTGGGTCAAATGGTGGCTCCATTCCCAGCTTTCCAAGAAATCTCCATACTGCTTTCCAAATTGCCTGCACCAATCTGCAGTCCCACCAGCAATGTACAAGTGTACCCTTTTCCCCACATCCTCACCAGCACTTGTTGTTGTTTGACTTCATAATGGCTGCCAATCTTACTGGAGTGAGATGGTATCTTAGGGTGGTTTTGATTTGCATTTCTCTGACAGCTAGAGATGTTGAGCATTTTTTCATGTACTTGTTGATTGACTGTATGTCCTCCTCTGAGAAGTGTCTGTTCAGGTCCTTGGCCCATTTGTTGATTGGGTTGTTTGTTCTCTTATTGTCTAATTTTTTGAGTTCTTTGTATACTCTGGATATTAGGGCTCTATCTGAAGTGTGAGGAGTAAAGATTTGTTCCCAGGGTGTAGGCTCCCTATTTACCTCTCTTATTGTTTCTTTTGCTGAGAAAAAACTTTTTAGTTTGAGTAAGTCCCATTTGTTCATTCTAGTTATTAACTTTTGTGCTATGGGTGTCCTACTGAGGAATTTGGAGCCCGACCCCACAGTATGTAGATCGTAGCCAACTTTTTCTTCTATCAGACGGCGTGTCTCTGATTTGATATCAAGCTCCTTGATCCATTTTGAATTCACTTTTGTGCATGGCGAGAGAAAGGGATTCAGTTTCATTTTGTTGCATATGGATTTCCAGTTTTCCCAGCACCATTTGTTGAAGATGCTATCCTTCCTCCATTGCATGCTTTTAGCCCCTTTATCAAATATAAGATAGTTGTAGTTTTGTGGATTGGTTTCTGTGTCCTCTATTCTCTCCATCCCTTTTTAAGATTCCTTATAATTATTTGTAATACTTTATAAGATTACTTATAATCCTAATGCTGTGTAAATAGTTATACTACATTGTTAAGGGCATAAGGACAAAAAACAGTCTGCACATGTGCAGTGCAGAAGCAACTGTCCTAGGCGTAAATACATTTTCAATCTGAGGGTGGTTGAACCCAAGGACATGGAGGGCTGACTGCAGGGCTCATTGTGAGTACTGAGGGGACCTTTGCTGACGTATGAGCTGGATTTGGTAGCAATTTCAGAATCGGTCAACAGAGGGCAGAGCTGCCTAATCGTTACAGCTGCATTTGTTGAGTAGAAGAGCACAAAAAAGGCATGGGGGGCTCAGCACCACATAAAAACAAACAAAATAAAGGTATTGGGTCCATCTACAACTAAAAAAATAAAAATAATAAAAAAAGGTAAGAGGTCTGCCTCAGCTGGCTCAACACATGTTGGGTGGAGCATCCTACCTTGGGGGAAACTGCTACACAAGTTAGAGGATCCTCCAGAAACACCACATATGAAGAATGACAGCAGGAACTCAGAGGTAGGACAACAGGCTTGAGGAGGAAATGTCAGATCCTCCCTGATCACAAGTCTCACCTCACCATCAGCATTTTCTGCCGTCTTCCACAGCAGGTTTACTGGCAGTGTCATCTTGGCCCATGATCTCTGACACTCTACCTATTCTTATTGTACACTGTCTTCATAAACCTGCTCTATTCCAGCTTCTAGCCCCTTTACTTGGCCCAGATGTCCATGACCCCTTCCCTCTGGCTTTCCTCCTGCCGCTGAGGTTTGCTTTTCCATCTCTTTGTTATTCTCTATTCACTTCCTGGCTCAATTGTGGGCCCACCTCCCATCTGCACACTCAGGGTCAAGGGACAGCACATGCATTCCCATGGCTTTAAATGCCAGCAGTATACTGAAAACACCCTCTTAGTCTGCTACACCCAATTGACAATTTGAGATCTGTATTTTACTATCTCAAAAGGATAACAAAATTAACACCATAAGCCAGGTATGGTGGCACACACCTATAATCCCAGCAGCTGGGAGGCTGAGACAGGAGCATCATGAGTTCAAAGCCAGTCTCAGCAAGAATCGAGGTGCTAAACAACTCAGAGAGACCCTGTCTCTAAATAAAATACAAAACAGGGCTGGGGATGTGGCTCAGTGGTTGAGTGCCCCTGAGTTCAATCCTAGGTACCCACTCCATCCTACCTCTCCCCCACCAAAAATTAATTAACACCATAAAATCCAAATTTTTAAAAATTCTTTAGCAGTACTGGGCTTAAACCCAGGGGTGTTCTACCACTGGGCTACATCCTCAGTCTTTTCCATTTTTTATTTTTTTAATATTTATTTTTTAGTTGTAGTTGGACACAATACCTTTATTTTATATGTGGTGCTGAGGATAGAACCCAGAGCCTCACACATGCTAGGTGAGCACTCTACCGCTGAGCCACAGCCCCAGCTCCTCCAAGGTCTGGCTAAGTTGCCCAGGCTGGCTTCAAACTTGTGATCCTTCTGCCTCAGCCTCCTGAGTGGCTAGGATTACAGGCCTGTGCCATGGTGCCCAGCCAAAATCCAAACTCTTGATCAATCAGCCCATCCCCTTCATTTTACTTTTCTGCTAGCTTTTTTTCATTCAGCTACTCCATTAGAAATTTACTAGGCATAAAAACTTGGCTGTGGCTGGTGCATGTTCAATTGGAAAGGAAGCCAGGCTCTAGTCACATTGGTGCTCACTCTGAATATCCATCCACCTGGCACCTTCAGTGCTCATCTTATAAAGTCCTTGTTTAGCATCTGAATGGCCATCTTAAGTGACAGCTGCCATTTTAAGGAAAAAAGTTTCGCTTTCCGCCCAAAGGCCTTTCTGAGAAGGGCTCACCACTCTCTCATACCAACCCAACCCTTAACTGCCCAAATTAGGACCCGCCAGCTCTGATTCCTGAGCCTTCCCTGTAAGAGTCCCAGAACTCAAGCCTGTTTTGCCTCTCTCTCCTAGAGAGATGAACTAATAAACTCTTGGGTGTATCTCTGCCTGGTTTCTTTCATTTCTCGCTTACCAGTCTCTTGTTTGGTACTTTCCCTTCACATCTGCCATAGTAATTCACCACCAAATCCTCCAGATTCTACCTCTAAAACCCTTCTCCAAGCCGGGTGCAATGACATACACCTGTAATCCCAGTGACTCAGGAGGCTGAGGCAGAAGGATCACAAGTTTGAAGCCAGTCTCAGCAATTCAGTAAGACCCTCAGCAACTTAGTGAGACCCTGTTTCAAAATAGAAAAAAAAAAAATAGAAAAGGACTGGGGATGTAGATGAGTGGTAGAGCAGCCCTGGGTTCAATCCCCACTACGAGTAAAAACAAAAATAAGGGGCAGAGGATATAGCTCAGTCGGTAGAGTGCTTGCCTTGCATGCACAAGGACATGGGTTCAATCCCCAGCACCACACACACACACACACAAAATACATTTCAATGTTTATTTCTTATCTACAGGCAACCATCCTAATTTGATCTACCATCAAGTGCCTTATATCTGGAATCCCGACTCGGCCTCTTCTAATCTCTTTCCACAGTACTCAGCCGTCTTTTCAAATATAAAATGGATAATGGCAGCCCTCTGCTTAAAACCTTTCAGTGGTTTCCCCTTTTACTTGCAATAAATTCCAAGCACATGAAAGTCCCTCCCTAGCCTGCCCCTCTAATCCCTTCTATCTCTTTCCTCTCCTCTCTGCCTTTGCAGTTCTCTCCTAGAATCCAACCTACCCCATAACCAGTCAGCCTGGAAGTAGTTAAAACATCACTTCCCCCCACCCCCTCCCCATACAACCCTCTTTGACAACCCTTGTTACTGGGGATTGAACCAAAGGGGCACTTTACCAATGAACTACATCCCCAGCCCTTTTTATTTTTTTGAGACAGGATCTTGCTAAGTTGCTGAAGCTGGCCTGGAACTTGCAATCTTCCTTCTCAGCCTCTTAAGTCACTGGGATGACAGGCGTGTGTTACCACACCCAGTTGACCACCCCTGTTTAATTTCTCCATAATATTTTTAGTGTATTTCTGTAAATACACAGATGGTGTTGATACACATCTGTTTGACTATTATCTGTCTCTCCCACCGAATCACAGGACCCATGAACACAAGGATTGCTTATTTGCATAAGGTTAATGTGCCTAGTGAATAAAGATTGCTCAGTAAGTACTTGTGAGTAAATGACTCAATATAAAACCTTGACCAGGAATAAGTATTCTGCAATTTAACTTTCGGAAATTCCAGAGCAGAGTAGGACTGATGGAGTTAACATGGAGAGACTGTGAATTCTGGGTTTTGTATTTTTTTTTTTTTTTTTTTTTTTGTGGTACTGCAGATTGAATTCAGGTGTGCTCCACCACTAAGCTACATCCCTGGTGCTCAGCCCCAGGCCTTTTTTACTTTGAGACAGGTTTCCCTAAGTCACCCAGGTTGGCCTAGAACTTGTGATGACCTGCCTCAGCCCCCCCGTAGATGGGACTACAGGTATGCATGTACATCCATGGCAGAAAAACATCTCTTAACACAAATATATGGAAAAACTCACTTCCCGCCTCAAATTGCAGTTTTATTCCTCACCTCTTAGCTAGGAAATAAATACCCACTGATAACATTAAATCCTGGAGACCTCTCTGCCCTCAGGATTGGGAGCTGTACAAGCACTGCCGATTTAGTAGGAGTGGAATCCAAGTGGCTGAATGGGAAACATGAAGGACACTTGGTATTTTGTAGGAAGACCAGGACAACACAAATCTGTCACGCTCTTCACATCCCTAAGATGCCTGCACCAACTCTCTAGATCTTTTTTTTTTTTGGTGGTGGTGGTGGGTTACCAGGGGTTGAACTCAGGGCACTCAGATACTGAGCCACATCCCAGCCCTATTTTATATTTTATTTAGAGACACCGTCTCACTGAGTTGCTCAGTGCCTTGCTTTTGCTGAGGCTGGCTTTGAACTCACAGTCCTCCATGTCTCAGCCTCCCAAGCTGCTGGGATTACAGGCGTGCACCACCGTGCCTGGCTTTGACTCTCTACATCAATTGGCAATCATATCAATGTTCATAGCAGCTCAATTCACAATAGCTAAACTGTGGATATAACTTAGATGCCCTTTAATAGATGAAAGGATAAAGAAACTATGGTGTACACACACACACACACACACACACTATTACTAAGCATTAAAAGAGAATAAAATTATGGCGTTTGCAGGTAAATGGGTGGAGTTGGAGAGTATCATGCTAAGCGAAGTAAGCCAATCCCAAAAAACCAAAGGCCAAATGTTCTTCCTGATAAGTGGATATGATCCTAATGGGGGCAAGGGGCATGGGAAAATGAAGGAACTTTGATTGGGCAAAGGGGAGGGAGGGAGTATTGGGGGCAGGAAAGATGGTGGAATGAGATGGACATCATTACCCTAGGTACATGTATGACTGCACATAGGTGTGATTCCACATCGTGTACAACCAGAGAAATGAAAAGTTGTGCTGCAATTGTGTACAATGAATCAAAACACATTCTGCTATTTTATATACCTAATTAAAATAAACAAACAAATAAATAAAAAGATAAAGTCAGACTGAATTAAAAAAAAGAGTTGATTGGCATATCAGATTGGGTTTTGAAAGGAGCAGATCTTCATTCACCCAAAAAAGGGTAGACTACCAACAGGAAGGGGGAGGGAAGCTGTGACCTGCCCTCCTGAGGCGGTGCCTGCAGGGGCCACCAACACAAAGGAAAAAGAGGGGGCAATCCCTCTACCCAAGAAACAGCAGATGTGTGACATGAAACCTTGTCCCCGGGCCTAAGAATGGTGGAAGGTATTTGCATCAGTGGGAGAACCAGTAAGCATATTTCCCCCCACCCCCAGGCTGGTTTCCCCTACCACCACCACCACCACACTCACACCCCAGGGAGCTTCTTCCTCCAAATGAACCCCTGTAAGAGGCTTACCCTCCAAACAGTTCTTCAACTGTGCCTGCCTCTCAACCCATTTCCCTCAAGAATGTATTTAATCTGATACACTCTTTGGTGCCTTGGCTATGATGACATTTAATAACTTAGGTTAAAAGCAAAACTAAGCTCAATTAGACTTTGTTCTGTAAGGGAACACTGTGCGTTCAGTAGACTTTCTCTCTGAGTGATGAAGCACATATCTTTGTTGCATGGACCCTAGGATGAGAACCTCTCCTTGCAAACAGGTTTGAGAATGGAGAAGTCGAAATAATTTGTAGATGAGTGAGATGTTGCAATGTACAAAACTTGGGCTCTGTGTACAGAGCTTTTCTGGGCTTCTAAACCTATAAAGAAAAAAGGCTGGCCCTTAGATTTGTCAAGGCCTGAATCTTTTGGAATAAAGCATAAAACTCAGCATTCACACCCAGTGTGGATCCTAGACTGGGAGGTGCAGACGAGCTGTAAACAGACAGGAAAGCTGGCATCTTCAGAGGGGGATACTCTAGAACTAGGGAAAACCCTAGGCCTGGCCTTTGGTGTGACTTAATGAAGTAAGAAGCACAGCTGCCTAAAGTTTTTATTTAGAATCTAGTGACATGAATTTCAGTG
This sequence comes from Marmota monax, assembly GCF_021218885.2. Taxonomy (NCBI): domain Eukaryota; kingdom Metazoa; phylum Chordata; class Mammalia; order Rodentia; family Sciuridae; genus Marmota; species Marmota monax. The sequence continues at coordinate 10,270,490 of NW_026692907.1, read as the reverse complement.
ACATCGACTTTTATGTTTCTTAAAAATTGAATGATTTGAAGTGTAAAAAGCTTGGAGGAAAATGGAAGGGCCAACTGATTGCTAGACACACTGCCACCTAATGGCATGCACCCCAAATGTCAAGTGGAAAACCACTCCAACTCCAGAAATTTAAAAGAAATTTTAGCATCCTTGGACTTCAAGCTGATGTTATTATTATTAAAAAAATTTTTTTTGAGATATTGGGGACTGAACCCAGGGATGCTCTACCACTGAGCTACATATCGAGCTCCTTTTATTTTTTGAGACAGAATCTCCCTAAGTTAAGTTGCTGAGGCTGGCTTCAAAATTCCAGTCCTTCTTGCCTCTGCCTCCTTTTGCTGGGATTACAAGCATGTGCTACTGTGCCCTGAGAGGTGGATGTTTTATACATAGAGAATAATGCAGAAACTTCTCTTCATCCCTACATAATGCTCTAGTCCAGCTGATCTCAGGGGTGGTCCATAACTAGCAGCATCAGCAACACCTGGGAGCTATTAGAGAAGAAATAAAACTTCCTGCATCTACACCTGTTCTTCAGCATCTGAATCTCTGGGGGGACCCAGCAAATCCTGGTTAAGAAGCCCTCCAGATGTTTTTTGGAGCTACAGATTTGAGAAGCACTTCTATAGGTAACTCATTTTAGCTGCTGTCAAAAGGACTTGTACTCTTGATTCTTTTCTATTTTTGTGTGCACATGATAGAAAATTAAAACAAAAATGATACTACATGATAAAAAAATTAGACACTTTTACTCTCTAGAGACACAGAAATTTTCTCTTTTTAATCCTGGAGGAATAAAATAAACAATATGCTTACATGGCTATTTTGAAAATGTATCACCTTCATGATGACTCCTTACTCCACCAGATGAAAATTTAGTGTGCTCGTGAAGATGTGGAGAAAAAGTTACACTCATACATTGCTGCTGCAAATTGGTGCAACCACTTTAGAAAGCAGTATGGAGATTCCTTAGAAAACTTGGAATGGAACCACCATTTGACCCAGTTATCCCACTCCTTGGTTTATACCCAAAGGACTTTAAATCAGCATACTATAGTGATGCAGCCACATCAATGTTTATAGCAGCTCAATTCATAATAGCTTAGCTAGGGAACCAACTTATATGCACTTCAACAGATGAATGGATAAAGAAAATGTGGTATGTATACACAATGGAATATTACTCAGCCATAAGAAAGAATGAATTTATGACTTCTTCTAGTAAATGGATGGATGTGGAGACTATCATGCTAAGTAAAATAAGCCAATCTCCCCCAAATCAAAGGCCAAATGTTCTCTCTGGTATGTGGATGTTAACACACAATGGGGGTGGGCATTGAATTAGACAAAGGGGAATGAAGGGAAGCGAGAGAGATGGGAATAGGAAAGACAATAGAATGGATCAGATATAACTTTCCTATGTTTATATATGAATACACGACCAGTGTAACTCCACAACATGTAGAACTATATGAATGGGATTCTACTTAACATATATCACTATCTATAGTTATGTATCTTTATGTGTCTGTGTGTGTGGTACTAGGGATCGAAACCAGGGTCTTGCACACATTAAGCAAGCAGTCTGCTGCTGAGCTACATCCTCCACCTATAATTTATATATTTTAAAGTTTTACCTGTTTCCTAACTTGTATTTTCCTTCCACTAAAACATCACAAATTCCTATCTTTTTATTATCTCATGCATCAAAATATTTACTTCCATTGGTTTTATTATTGTAATAAGGACTCTGAGGCTGCTTTTGCTAAAAGCATGGGCCATACCTGTAATCCTAGCAGCTTGGGAGGCTGAGGCTGTAGGATTATGAGTTCAAAGCCAGCCTCAGCAATTTAGCAAGACCCTGAGAAACTTAGTGAGACCCTGTCTCTAAGTAAAATATAAAAAGGGCTGGGGATATGGCTCAGTGGTTAAGTATCCTTGAGCTCGATCCTGGGTCTTTGTCAGAGTGTGGCCACATTGAGAATAAGCTCCTTTCCTGTGTTCCCCAGCACCTGTCTGTGACAGGGGTGGTGGCTGAGTCTGACCTGTGGGACCCCCAGGGTTAGTATCCTCCAGCCTAGGAATTCAGTGACACGATGACTTATAAATGTTTATGTAAATGTGATTCACACTGCACCAACTACTATACTATAAATATGTTTCCTTTTTTGGTATAAACTTATTTTCCCCAAGGTTAATGGTTAGCTCATACTTTATTTTATTTTATTTTTTAAATATTTATTTATTTTTTTAGTTGTAGTTGGAAACAATAACTCTATTTTATTTATTTATATGTAGTACTGAGGATCGAACCCAGGGCCCTGCACGTACTAGGCGAGCACTCTACCGCTGAGCCACAACCCCAGCCCTCATGCTTTATTTTTATATATTTATCATTAGGCTTACACTTTCCAACTGTTCTTGGATTTCCAATCCCGTTACATATATTAGACAATCTATCCCTCTTTTTCCTTTGTAACCCTTCCTGAAGCCCCCCTTTCCTCCTGTTCCTGTTGCCTATGTTTTCTCTTTGCCTACCACATAGCTGTCATCCAGAAATTTTAATGCACTCCAGCACTGTAGCTACTGGCTTCCTTCATTCCTGTTTTGCTTATTTGTTGAAGTATATCCTAAAGGAATTTTCTAAGTAAAATATTGCTGATTAAAAAAAGAAAAAAGTCAGATGCCACTGGGTCTGGTGGTGCACCTCTGTAATCCTAGACAATTGGGAGGCTCAGATAGGAGGATCACAAGTTGGAGGCCAGCCTGGGCAACTTAATGAGGCCCTGTCTCAAAAACCAAAAGGGGCTGGGGTGTATCTCAGTGGTGGAGCACCCTGGATTCAATCCCTGATGCCATGAAAACAAAAACAAAAAAATTCCTTATATGTTCTTTTATTTCCCATGTCCTAAAGAAAGATGTAAAAACAGAAACAAAAACAATTTTCTAGCAGAGTATGGCTTATTTGAGTCTATCCAAAGTTTTTACAGTAATTTCATAGACAAAATAATTGAATGAGACAAATTATCAAACTACAGAAGCAAATAAAATTGGGAACATTTAAAAAGGCCAAATCAATGTTATTGATCAATATATAATTGGCAAGAAGAAATCATCAGACTTCAAGGGCAGAATTATCTACTGTTTATTGATTGACTGATTCATTCATTTACATGCTGAGGATTGAACCCTGGGGATCCTTACCACTAAGCTACATCCATAATACTTTTTATTTTTTTGAGACAGTCTTGCTAAACTGCTTAGGCTGGCCTCCATCTTGCAATATTCCTGCCTTAGCCTCCCAAATCTCTAGGATAACAGGAATATGCAACCATGCCTGGCTTAGCATTAGCAATTTAAACTCTGGGGAGAAGCTTTCAGACATGACGGCTATCTCTCCCACTCATCTCTTCCACCCTGCAGCCTTTTGACCCAGTCCTTAGTCTTCCCTGTTGCCACCAGCATTTGCTGACTGCTTTGTAAGACACAATTATCTGACCTTTCCTGCTGCTCTGCCAGTTTACTGGCCCACCTAAGGATAAAAGTAACTGCCCAATGACAAGTCAGCTGTGATAACTGTATTGTTGGAATTACTCCATGCACAGTTTTAATTAAAACAAACACACGGAGCAATTGGAAGGCGCTGGATGCGGGACACGAGTTTCCTGGGTTTGTGTCTAAAGCCTTTGGGAGCACATATGCTCTGTACCCGTAAGTGTGAAGATTACAACTGTCAAAATCTCAAAGGATTCCATAATTTTTTAAATAGCACATGTTACAAAATAAAAACAACTCACAAGATTAACAAGAGAACATTCTGAAATCACACTTCATCATCTTCTTAAAATACAGAAATACAAAAAAGAAGGAACTCTTTCAAAAGTATGTTAATAGTGGCAATTTGGTTGAAATGAAGTGTTAAATCTACATGGGAAAGTGTGTGTGTATGTGTGCGTGCGCATATGCGCATGTGCATTTGTGTGCACGCATGTGTGGTATTGGGAATCAATCCCACAGGCATTCTATTACTGAGTTATATCCCAAGCCCTTTATTTTTAATTTTAATTTATATTTTTGGAACCAAGGATTGAACCCAGGGGTGCTTAACCACTGAACAACATCCCCAGACCTTTTTATTTTTTAATTTTGAGACAGGTTCTTGCTAAGTTGCTTAGAGCTTTGCTAATTGCTGAGGCTGGCTTTGAACTTGCAATCCTTCTGCCTCAGACTCATGAGCCTCTGAGATTACAGACATGCACCACTGTGCCTGGATGCAAGTCCTTTATTTTTAAGTTTTTATTTTGGGACAGAGTCTCACTAAATTGCCCAGGCTGGCCTTGAACTTGTGATTCTATCTGGGTCTCAGCCTCCTGAGTAGCTGGGATTACAGGCGTAAGCCAAAATGTCTAGCATGAGCTCATTTTCATTTCAGGTACTTTTAAAATTTAGCTAATATTTTACTTTTAAACTATATCTTTTGGGGGGTATGTGTGTGGGGGAACTGGGATTAGACCCCCAGGGCCTAGCATGTGCTTTACCACTCAACTACACTCCAGACTCAAATTGTGTTTTCTTAATTCTTTGTGAACAAGGTAGAGCCGAACAAATTATAGCAGCATGTGAAAATACCCACAATGCCAGATTTTGCTAAGAGACTTTCCTTGTCGTGGTTCCCATAGGAGGTGATGTTCTCTTACATTCCCTGTGACTGACAGCTCTGAAGCTCAGGCACTGCACTTGTGATGCGTGCCTCTAGAGGTCAGTAGAACTCGAAGGACAAGGGAGTACAGCAAACCAGCAAATGGTTCTCTAGGGGTGTAGGGAGGACTATGAGGCAGCTACACACCTAAGTTCCCACAGAAAGTGAGAACAGCAACAAGGAGTTGAGGAGAAACAGAACCAGGCCTGTCCACACAGTGTTTTGCTTTGCATTCAACAGAAACTTGGAGACCCAAATAATAGACTGGGCCTACCACATAAATTCCCTTGAACTAATATTGGGTCTATCACATAAACTCCCTTGAAACCAGTGACAGTATTTTCGTGATTTCCCTCATACATGCTGAAGCCATTTGCGGTTTTTAACATCTGCCTTAGCACTTGGGGCCTGTATCACTCAGACGTCAAACTTAAGCACCACAAATTGGTTCTCCCAAATGGAATGGGTTTTCAATCCAAGCTTCTTATTTTAAGGCTAGACTTATCTGAATGGCTGGTGGTGGGTTTTGATCTTTTATACCTATAAACCATTTTACACTACCTCTGCAGAATAGTGGTGATTACAATCCTATATATTTGGGGATGCTCACTAATGAAACTTGCTGACAGTATGCTGCCTCTAGACAGCTGAAACATAAGTGGAGGTAATTAATGGTACACTTTGCTTTGACTTCCTGGTACATTTCTCTGTGCCTCTGGACAATACTCGTGGGGACCACAGCTGATCAATAACTGTCCGCCTTAATTGATGACCACCATGCACCAAGAGCTTAACCATGTTGGCAATCATGTACGCTACTGGAAAAGCAGTATTGTATTCTTCTTCTCCTTTAGAAGGACAGGAAGAAACAGCATTTGGACAGTCTAGTACAGTCTTTGGATATAAAAAAGGAAATCATTTCCTATTTCTTGCAAACTTGGATTTACAAAAGAACGCTGGAAATTAAAAGCCTTGTTGATTTATCATGTGAAGCAAAGAGTAATTTCTCTCCCCTTGTTATGCTTTCATATAATCATGCTCACTGCCTGTACGGGTGGCATTACAGAATTTCTGAATAAAAAATAATACTTTCTTGCTTTCAACCTTCATAATTCACATCAGCAGGCACCCCGCTGGGCGGTGATGCCTACTGCCAGTGACGCTCAATCTTTTCTGCCAGCCACTTATCTGCCTCGCGCAGCTGCACGTCCCATTGATCACAGTACCTGCAGGATAATGCGCCCGTAGGCGTTCTTCAGCAGATTAACCACATCGGCATGAGACAGCCCATCCAGAGGTTGCCCATTAATGCTGACAATCCGATCTCCAACCTGGAAATATAAAAGTGGTGGAAAATCACTATCATTAAAAAAAATTAAATTTGAGAAGAATGCTGAAAATTCTTTGTAAGTCATATTTCCCATTTGTGGCTATTGTGATGACTCTGTGTTTCGACTGTGTGTGTGCCTGTTAGAGAAGCACGAGGAATTTTTATGGCTTTCCCCAAATATAGACGAATTGGAGAAACAAGAAGGGGATCAGATTTGATTGCTGAAAGGCACAGTAGGTCACTTTTGTGTTTTGGGAATTGTGGTGTTTCATACATCCACTTGCCGGTAATAGTGGGGTGCACAAATTAACTGTTCAATAAAGCTCTAATGAGGGAGCCAAATATTTTCTGCTTTATTTTTCTACTTAAGATTAAGGTGGAAAAGGAAAAAAAAAATCATAAAAATGTTGATTCTTTTGGTTGGGGGAAGATTCTAAGGTCAAGTCTCTCTGAGCTGAAAACCAATTTTGAGTAGAATGGAGTGCTAAAATGGGTTTGGGGAGGTTTGCAAAGGGGCTGCAATTTCTTCTTTTATGGAGAAGCTTTGATACAAACAATAACATTTTTATATGCCCAGGGACCTAATGATCTCAGGTATAAAGTTTCTCTAATGCATTTTGCCCTCAGCACGGATCTCTGATGGCTTTTGGATTCCAAGTTTCAACGAGGTCCCCATGGCTGCACCTTCCTCCCCCCACGCCATCATGTGCCATGCCGTCAGCCCTTAATCCACTCCCCCTCTTGCTTACTTTATTTTTTATTTTTTATTTATTTATTTATTTTTTAAACAATGAGTGACTACTTTTCCCCATTGGACTAGTGGGAATTATTTATTTATTTATTTATTTATTTATTTTAAGAGAGAGAGAATCTTTTTAATATTTATTTTTTAGTTTTTGGCGGACACAACATCTTTGTTTGTATGTGGTGCTGAGGATCGAACCCGGGCCACACGCAAGGTAGGTGAGCGCGCTACCGCTTGAGCCACATCCCCAGCCCTCTTGCTTACTTTAAGCTTCTGTGTACGTGCAGCCACTCCGCTGGCCTGAATCATGGCAATAAATATAGGGATATCTCCTAAGGGACTCCCTTTTCCTCCTGCAATACTGATTCCAAGGGCATCGCTGAGCTCCTAAAAAAGAAAGAAAACAGAACACTTGAATGTTCAATAAAAAGCCATAACCTGATTGTCCCCCAAATGCTGTTGAACAAAACCCCTCCTTGACACAGGAGGCCAGGAGAACATGTGAGTTAAGCACGGGGCCTTTGGAGTCAGAGGTACCGAGATTTCAATTCTAGCGCTTAGCTGCAGGGTCTTGGAGAAGTCACTCTCTTAGGAGTCCCACCTCTCCGTACAAAATGGGAAGAAGACTGCAGCGATGGCTGAGGGTTAAGTGCAGTGCGGTTCTGGCCTACAGAAAAGGCTCAAGAAAAGGCAACAGTGGGAGTAAATTTAAAAACAAACAAAAACCTGCTCAGTACAGTGGCCAATTCTGAGGCAGCCTTGGCAAGTGTGCTCTCATATGGTGTTTATGATTAAACTGCCACACATATGCTCTTCTGGGTGTGAACAAACACACTTGGCTCCAGAAGAGCTGTGCAGTTGCATTAAAACAAAGGATCTTAGGGGACACCCACTGTTGTGACAACAGTTTGGAGAGGGAAGCAAAATGTTACAGAAAGTGCTCCCTAAGATGGACTCTGGGGAAGAGACTTGGCTTCTAGACTTATTTGTACCACAGGATTAATATTTTCCAAATCACTAGAAGAACAAATGACAAGTCCCTGTTACGGCACGGTGGCATACACATTTCTCTTCTACTCATTACAATGAAGTCTTTATCAAAAGTATAAAGAAAAACTACCTGCAGCCTCTGAAATGTAAAGAAACCAATTAAACTGTGGTGGTGAATGAGAACTTGGGGGAATGAGAACATTCTCCTGGAAGCTCTGCCCAGAATGTGGTTCCCCGTCAAGGAGTGCAAAAGGTGGGGTGAAAGGCTGAAGTTCTCTAGAAACTCATTTTTCTGGCTAGAGGAACAAGGAAAAGGATCTCCAGGTGGCTGGAGAATATGGCAGGAAAACCAGCATGGAAAAAGCTGGAAAGCTGGGATTCCCAATTCTGCAAATAAACCCACAAAATTCTCAGGCTCAATTCTAAGCTACATATATGTGGGATGGTCACAGATAGGCATAGCATGGTTTCTAGAACAGAACTGGGAGTTGAACCACCACCTACAAAAGGTGAGATGGAACTTGCATTCTGTATTATTGTGGGGTTTTGTTTTGCCATGCTGGGGACTGAATTCAAGGCCTTGCACATGTTAGGCAAATGCTCTACCACTGAGCCACATCCCCAGGTGGAACTTAGATTATGATAGCTAAAACATCAGCTTTCTTTAGCGTCCATACAATGTAATACTCATAAGGTTCAGGGTAAAATACTAAATTAGTCAATCTGCAAAAACCCAGAAAAATGTGACCAATTTTCTTTTGATGTCCTTTAGAATATAAAGGACAGCTGAAAGCAAAATCTATAACTCTGTTTATTTAGATATAGTTAGCATGCATGACGTCTTGGGTTTGATCCCTAGCACTATAAAACAAAAATACAAACAAAACAATTTATAAAGATGTGAACATATGATAAATTTGGTCTAAATGTCAGTGGTGGTGTGATAAAAGGGACTGGATGACTGCAAGGCTTCTGTAGTTTAAATTAATCATTTAAATATATACACAGATTAAGCTGGGTACAGAGGCACACACCTATAACCCAGTGACTTGGGAGATTGAGATAGGAGAACTGCAAGTTCTAGTCTAACCTCTTCAATTTGGTGAGATGCTGTCTCAAAATAAAATATAAAAAGGGCTGGGGGAGTGGCTCAATGGCAGAGTGCTTGCCTAGTGTGCATGAGGCCCTGGGTTCAATCCTCAGCACAAAAAAACAAACAAAAATTCACCAAACCAAACCTTACATCATATGTATTATAAATTTTAAAAAATAGTATTTACTTTTAAAAATATTTATTTTGTTTATTTATATGTGGTGCTAAGAATTGAACCCAGTGCCTCACACATGCTAGGCAAGGGTACTGCCACTGAGCCACAACCCCAGCCCCCTATACTTTGTTATTAATATCAGTGCTGCCATGTCACACCTGTAATTCAGGATGATGGCAATGCTGCCCTCTCATCACAGGTAGCTTACATCCTGTTGTCACAGCATCTGTGTGTTACATGTACTTCCTGATTGTGCCCATAGTCAAGTCTTGTGTACCAAATGGTAAGACACATTTTATTATGATGTGTGCTTGGACACTGTGTGGGAGAATAGGGGTGGTGTAAGCAGGACTTATTAGAGAAGCCTGTAAAAACAAAAGACTGAAATATAAAATGTTTTTAAAATCTTGGAATGATGAGAAATTTATAAAATAATTTGGGTTTAACTCCATTGTAATGTGTCCTTAACTGATCCATAATTATGTGCTTTTTGGTACATTTAACTTCCCCATCATAGGATCATCTGAGTCGCTGCTCTGGTGAAAAGATACTGGGAGCAAATAAGACTGACTTAGTCCAACAGTGACCATAATAACACATGCCACTTTGTGGGCATTCACGGTATACTATACCATGCGCATTTCCTCACTTAGTCCACACAACTATATGGGCATTAAAGGGAAGTCAGTATTATCAACCCCATTCTATAGATGAGAGAGTTGAGGTTGATCATAAAGTTAATGTTATGGACTAAATTGTATTCCCCTTAAGACTCATATTTTGAAGGCCCAAGTACCAGTGCCCCCAAATGTGAGTGTATATGGAGAGGTCTTTAAAATGAGGGGGTTGGGTGGGCCCTTGTCTTTATGAGGATGCTGACTCCATGGTTTCTTTCTGAAAGAAGAGGTTAGGACATAGAAGAGAAATGGGGGTGGATGATGAGACAGAGAGGTCACTGAGAAGGCTAGGGAAAAACCAAAGCTGCTGGTACCTTGACCTTGGACTTTCAGCCTCTGGAACCATGAGAAAATAGATTTCTGTTGTTGAAGACACTCAGTCTGTGATATTCTGTTATAACAGCCCCCATGAACAAATACAGACAAATGAATAAATATAGCACTCCTCAACAGAGATATGAGAGAGTCCAGAGAACAGTCACGCTGGACATCACCTTACTGTGGTTGACTATTATGATTACAACACAGTCAAAATTTTTTAATTACTTTCTAGTGTAACAAGTTTATAAACTGAGACGCATCTTATGCAATCTTCTCAAAAGGGCAATTTAGCAACACATAAAAACCCTAATTAACAAGCATGGCATTTCTTTTGGTGATGCTAGGGATTGAATCCAGGACCTCGTGCTTGCTAGGAAAGTGTTCTAACACTGAGCCACGCCCCCAACTCCTAAGCATGGCTTTTGATCCAAGAGGTTCACATAGAGGAATTAATCTTGAGATTATTAAAAACAGTGAAATAAATGACTTACTCTGATTATCTCAACAGTCCTTGGTCCCATATCTGTGCCTATATAAATAAAGAAGCAAGACCATTAACTTTGTAAAATTCAGAGACAATACATTTAGGATATATAATACTCTCCCACAAAAAATGGCACCATTTTCTAGTCCTTTCAAGAGAGGATGCTGGAGCCTGCAGGCTTTCCCTGCTCTCCACTTCAGCCTGGCAGCAAGCCCTCAGGGCTCTGTCCTTTATTTTAAGGAAGTGCTCTCAGTTTGAGATAGATGCGGCCATCATCATTTGGACTGCAGCAGCACTGCCTGAAGCAGGGTGATCAGGGCTGGGAGGTGAGCCCCAAGAGTGATTTGTTGTATACTTTTCTTTCCTAATCAAAGCTAGCCCTCCACCCAAGGAAAGACTCACCAAGACCCTTGTGTCTGCTCTGTCCCTAGTGGAGTATGCACCCTCCTTTGCCCCTCCCCAAGTACTGGGGATTGAACCCTGGGGCATGATACCATTGGGCCACATCCCCTGCCCTTTTTACTTATTGACACAGAGTCTCACTAAGTTGTTGAGGCTGGCTTTGAACTTGTGACCCTCCTGCTTTAGCCTTCCAAGTTGCAGGGCTTGGGGCATGTGCCACTGTGTCCAGGTGGCCATGTGTACTTCTGACCTCCCCCTAGTGACCTGTAATTTATTATTCACTTTGTAAAGAGCTGCACACACTTTCCTCATTATTTCAGTACTAAGGATTGAACCCAGTGTCTTGTGCATGCTAGGTAAGTGCCCCACTATTCAGCTACACCTCCAGCCCAATAGCTGTGCTTTCTGATGCACTTTAGTTCTGCTTCTGTTGTTCATGTGATCTGTGTACTCTTACGGGCACACTCCAAACAGGAATCTTCAGGGCTCTCCTCTGGCTAGGATAGACCTTTCTGAAAAGGTGGCTTATGTGGCCAAACTCAGATTCTACATTTAAAGACAAGATTTTTTTAAAACCCTAATATTTTTTTAAAAACTGGGTAACAGGAAGTTTCGGCTGGTGGTGTGTCCACATGATACCTGAACTTCTCTGGGAAGGATCTGGAGTTCTTTTGGTGCCAACCAGGTTCTGTAGGCCAGCAATGACAGGGGCCAAGGAAGGCCGACAGCTGATGTGTGTGCCGTGCAGATCCCCCTAAAAAGGAGAACCAGTGGTCTCTGAGGGCAGACGCTGATTTGACCCTGACAATTCATGCTTATCATTAGTGAGCCTGTTGCTGAAGTCATCAGAGCCATGAAACAGAATTCTGAAGAGGCCAAGACAGACAACTAAAATATTCATACCCAGTCTTTCACCACTAAAGCCCAGTCCCATCTGAACCTTTCCTCCACTGTTTCCTCTATTATATGTACTTTTATATGTGATTTCAATCAGGTGAGAAAAACTGCAATCATTTGAGCTCCCCTTATTCCACATAAAATCAAGAACATTTTCCTTGGTTGCCACATAGTGTTTATAATGGCCAGCTAATGTGTCATTTGTGGCTACAATCAGCATGTATTCTCAGATTACCCAAACTGTCTTATGTATTTTGCTAAAACAACTATGATAAAAATCTCAATTAACAAACATTTGACCACATGGAGCCCTTGATTGTAGGAGAAAGCAGCAAATACAAAGGGAAAAAGGTTTATTTTAGGTATATGTTACTTTTTTCTCAAAAAATTTCCTAGAGTCAACAGTAATTTAATCTAATCTGCTGTAACTATGTTACCTGAACTTTTAGTCATTTAAATAAATATTTGAGGTCTACAATGCATAGTCATTTATGGCTAATGACTCTTAATAAAAATTCAAAACATAGTGAAGACCCTCTCTAACATAAACTATTTCATTAATAATGAATATTTTCCGTACCAAATTATCGAAAACCATGTCTAACTGCATTGACATTTTAAGATAAGCCTAAAATAACTATTATCAATTGATACATTATAATCTGATTCATTTCTTTAACTCTATGGTACAAGATGTTTAATATCTTAACATTTCTTAAGTATGAAAAATTTCAAATACATCAAAAGATTGGAAGAGTTACAGATATCCATAACCATATTACCTAGATTCCATAATTGAAAAATTGCTATATTTTCTCTCCCCAAGCCCCCCCCCCCCCTTTTTTTTGGTGGTGGTGGTACTGGGATTGAACCCAAGGACAGTCTACCTCTGAGCTAACATCTCTAGCCCTTTTCATTTTTTACTTTTGAGACAAGGTCTTGCTAAGTTGTCCAGGCATCCAGGCTATTGCACCAGCTATATTTTCTTTATTTCACATCATCTATTCATCAATTGACTCATCTATTTTTTGTTTGTTTGTACCAGAGATTGAACTCAAGGGCACTCATCCACTGAGCCACAAACCCGGCCCTATTTTGTATTTTATTTAGAGACAGGGTCTCACTGAGTTGCTTAGCGCCTCGTTGTTGCTGAGGCTGGCTTTGAATGCGTTATCCTCCTGTCTCATCCTCCCTAGCCGCTGGAATTACAGGCATGTGCCACTTCACCCAGATGACTCCTTTGTTTTTAAAAATTCATTTCAATGTAAGTTGTAGATATTAGCACACTTGAGGATGGATACATTAAGGAAGTACAACACATTGTAACTTCTGCCCCAAAACAATCTCAGAATAATGTATTTGCCAAGGCCTTTATTAATTTGGACTTGTCTGGCTGTGTTCCCTCAGTTACATGAGGAAAGGATTTCTCTGATTATCTCAACAAGATTTTTCTTAATACATACTTTCCTCTTTAGAGTTGAGATACTTCCTCCTGCTTGGCAGAAAAACCCATTTTTAAAGAGTGTCAGTGGCCCCAAGGCTACAAGCTCTCTCCTGAGAAGCCCACTTTCTATGGATCAAATCACGAGTTATGGAGTTACCATTCTCCTTAATCCCCAACAGGTGGCATCTTTCTCTCTACCTTATAATTGCTCAGAAGGAAAGCTGTGCCCCTGGAAGGTCCTGACTGCTTTCAATAGGTCTGGAACTGAACACGTTTGGGAATGGAATTCTCTTTTTCTCCATCAGGGTCATGGGCTTTGACTCATGATAATGGAAAACATTTCCTTTTCACAGTCAACTACAATCCTACAAACAGGGTGGATTCTCATATATTTCACCCATAATTATAAGGACAAGGTGATGACAAAATACACTTTTAAAAACACTGAATTAAATTTCTATCCCCTAAACTAAAAATTCTGTGCAAGAAAGTTAGGGAGAAGCATTTGAGGGCTGGGATGTAGCTCAGTGGTAGAGTGCTTGTCTAGCAAACGCAAGACCTTGAGTTCAATCCCCAGGACTACTGCCCCCCTCCCTTGCAAAAAAAAACAAAAAAAAAGAAAGAAAGAAAAAAAATGTATTTGACACTTTGTCCCAGGTTTTCAAATCTGATAACTTATATATCAATTATGATGATGCTCACATATTTTCCTCAAGAAAGTCAGAAATCTAGCTCTTCCTACCATCCCAGCTGTCATTCCAAATTTCTCTTAAAACACACAACCTCCCCTTACCTCAGTGGGCCTTTGCATACTACTCTGTCTAGGTTGCAATCTTTTTCCCCTCAAACTCCTTTAGAAGTGATACCCAGTGGAACCTCCTCAATAGCTCTCTCTCATAATCTGGCAAGAAGAAAAATCTCATTTCCAGAGTGGTTCATTCTGCGTTTTAGTCTCCTGTGTACAATGAGGCTTTAATGAAATCATTCAACAAACATGAGTCTTCCATTCAGGGAGAGGCCTGAGACAACTACTTGCACCCTCAGTGCCCACTGTCTATACAGGTATGGTCAGAACCATCACCAACTAGTCACCCATGGGATTCCACAGCAGCACCATGTCTTTCTTCCTATATTTGCTGCCCATTATGTATGCCAGAAATGACAGGCCAGCCTGTCTGTGAGCCCATCTGAACAATATTTTTCCATGTCCATTTTGGGACAGCAATAAATTTAGCTAATATCCTTGGGGAAGCACCTGTTGTGCTAACAAAATCAGAACATCTTCTGAACAAAGGTCTGGGAGAGGCTCTGTGTCAAAGGTGACCAGGGAGGGACTAAAAGCCATGTTTTTAACTTCAAAACAAAGGCCTGTACACAAGGAGACCAAGGGCACACATGCAAGTTTGTATGGCTGCACTTTGTATCAATGGGACTAAACATGCAGTCTGCAATCTTGATTGTATACAGAAAAAAATACAGTGAAATATACTTTGTTTAAAGAAAGTGGCACTTACATCAGCCTTGTACATAAACATAAGATGTTTGCTAACCCACAAAATATCACCCACTAAGGCCTCCCTCCCACGGGAGAAACCCTCACACTTCATTCTCCTAGGACTATGCCATTAATTGCCCTCAGCATGTGTGAGGGGCTATTCACAAGTTAACTTTATAGCAATATTTAATTGAATGAATAGAACAATGTTGTGCTAATGAGGGTCAAATTGCTACCAGATGTTGCCTTTTTTTTTTTTTTAAGTAAACACAGCTGTGTGCCTAGGCAATATAGACTAATAGAGGGAGAGGAAGGGTTCTAAGAAACATTTGCAGGCAATTAAGGACAGAAAAATCTAGGGATTAATGAATTTCCATCCCACCTTTCATTTTTATTTCAAACACATGAAAACACACTGCACTTGGCGTTGTGAACAAGCTGAATATTAGACATTATTCTAACAATTGTTTATGAAATAAGGAACTTTCCCCCAGCGGGAGCAGGAGAGGGAGGCAGTGTGCTGCGAAGCCATGGACCACCTGACTGTTTGGCGATGTCTTCCTCGAGGAGGCCCAGGAACCGGCTCGGAGTCTTCCAATCTCGAGCTGCACAAGCCCCTGTGCACACTTGGGAAGAACGGAACAGAAATGAAAAGCAGTAGCATTCAGGTTCTCAAACACTAGAGCAGAACCTCTACTCATCTCTGCAGCCAGAGTCATGAAAGAGTTGCGAAGGCAAAAGGCACAACCGAGACACCATCACCCAAAAGCCTAGCAGAGTGACAGCTCTAGACACAGTGGCATTCACATCATGGCTTCCCACATGCACAGAAAGGACCAGATTCTAATTCACCTCTTTTCTTTCTCCCTTCTGATGAAAGTACTCATGGACAGAGAAATCATTCAGAAAAATGAGGTGAAGAGGACAGAAAAATCAGGCATGGCAGCCCAGGGACTCACCTTGAGTACGGTGGCCACCGTCTCCTGAGAGGCATTTCTCATGTCCTCTCCATTCACAGATAGGATCTGATCTCCCTGAATCAACCTCCCATCCAGGTCTGCAGCTCCACCTTTCACGATGTCAGAAATAAACACTCCGCTTCCATTTCTGTTAATACCATTAAGTGGTGGGGTTACAGGCAAACCTCATACTTCTTAGTTAAAAACTGAGTTGGTTAACTTTCTATATAGATGCACTAAATCCTAAAATTTGGCAGAAGGGCCCTATCAAACGATCAAAGCCAATGCTTCCACTTACTTCCCAAATAATAAACTGCAGCATGCCACTCTTTAGTTTATGCTCATTTATTCTGCCTCCTGCATATTAATTTTTATTGGTCCAAGGACATACTTTTTTGCAAGGTGAAAATTTTAGTGGAGTGAAATGGAAATTTACTTTAAAAGATGGAGATAAGTACTCTTAAAACCAACAGGTTATTTCTCTAGAGAAGATAAGCTAACATTTGATATATTCTATTTGATCTAGTTCTAGTCTTCTCACTTTTTTCTTGCCTTTATTTTTAAAGACCTAATAACATGTATTTGATGAATACACAAATTTATATCTCAAAATTCGACAGGTTAAAAAGTATACACCTTTAGTTTTCCTCTCACTTCTGTTACCAAGTTCCTTTCTCAGAGGCAACCCACATTACCTGTTTCTTGGGTAGGTAAAAGGAATATTTTGTTTACACATAAGCAAAATGCCCATGCAGAGTACATAAGTATATATGAGTGACCATACACAGATTTCTTTTTTTTCTTTCACTTAATAATACAGCTTGGCAATTGTGTGTGTGTGTGTGTGTGTGTGTGTGTGTGTGTTTTAAAGATTAAACCCAGGACCTCATACCTGTTAAGCATCTGCTTTACCACTGAGCTACAACCCCTGCTTCAACTGATCTTTATTACACTTGGAGCTTCCTCATTGTTCTGTGGCTACATACTATTCTGTAGGCGTTCCATAATGGACAAATGGGTTATTTCCACTCTTTAGCTACTGCAAACAATGCGCAATAAATACCTGCAAGGATATTAAGATAAACTCCAAGGCATGAAATTGTTAGTGAAAGGGAACTGAATTTTGAGAGAGATACATCTGATTCTTTACAATTCAAGTTTTTGTACTAAGAAATATAAATCTTCTTACAAATTCAAGGTGAAATGATGATGCTGTATGAAGATGATTATTTCATCAATCTACCACATGATAATAAAGCAAAGTCATTACTCTAAATGGAAACTCCCCTGGTATGTGTATGTCTCAGGACAAGAAAGCAAACTTCAATATTTCTCTGTCAGTTGCTCTGCACCCACATGTGCATTGCTTTTTGTTTAGTAATGTAAGAGATTAAGCATTTTTGTTTTGAAATGCATTTTCAGAGTGATGGTTTTATTGTGCTGAAGTAAAAATGTCATGGTATCATGACAGCACAGTACTCAAAAATGGGGAATGGCTGGGTGTGGTGGTGTACATCTGTAACTCCAGCAACTCAGGAGAATGAGAAAGGAGGCTCATGAGGTCAAAAGCCAGCCTGGGCGACTTAGCAAGACACTGTTTCCAAAACAAAATAAAAATACAACATAAAAAGGGCTGGGGATGTGGCTCAGTGCTTAAGTGCCCCTGGGTTCAATCCCAGTACCAAAAAAAAAAAAAAAAAAAAAGGGTGTGGGGACAGCTAATACTGCTGCGTACTGGACTGCTGCATAAAGGCATGAGAGTCACCAGAGGTCTTTGAGGGCACATGCCATGACATCTATAACATGGACTTAAATTCTTCCCATGACGATGTTCAAGGCAATCTAAGGCCATACAGGCATATCACCTAGAATTTTTGCAGGCTAGTTACCCAAACCAGTAAACCATGGAAGCTAGGATGACAGTTTTGTGATATTACTTTCCTTTCCAATTCAGTGTAAGAGAAACTTCCTAATGTCATCCTGGAACAATTACTCTAATTCCTATCACATTGTTAAGCAGTACAGACTTGGAGCAACCTAGCCACCAGGATCCATCTGTATTTTTGGTGCAAACTATTATTTTGGGGACATCTTTCCTTTCTTTTCCCTTCCTCCCTCCCTGCCTTCCTATCTTTTCTAATGGCATTAGGGATTGCTCTCTATCATCCAACTATATCCCTAACCCTTTTTATTTTGAGACATGGTCAATTTGCTGACGTTGGCCTCTAATTTGGGATTTTTTTCCCACAGCCTCACAAGTAGCTAGGGTTATACGTGTAAGCCATCACATCTGGGGACATCTTTCTGAAAAGAAAACTACTATCATGCTTGCCACTCAACTATGTCTACCAACTAGTTTAACACAGTATGAAATTATCATGATGCTCCATGCCAGATCAATTTTCTTAATCTAATATTGTATGAATCAACCTCTTAACATGAGCTGTTTTCTGGATATAGTTGTATTAACTACTCTCTACAAGCCTCCTCCCTAGGTATTCCAAGTAGAAAAGACCTTGCTAGCTGTTTTTACTCTAGAAGGAAATAAAATAGATTGGGTTGTTTGGATTTGGAGTTCTATCTTGATATGGTAAGTTTTCTTTTTTGGTAAGATGTTTGGAGGTATGACCAATGAAGTTTACATATTCGTAATTATTTTAGTTTTATTTTGATTTTTTGGTATTGGGGATTGAACCAGGTAAGCTCTACTATTGAGCTATATCCCCACTCCTTTTTCATTTTTTATTTTGATACAAGGTCTTGTTACATTGTTCAATCCGGCCTAGAACTTGTGATCCTCCTGCCTCAGCCTCCTGAGTTACTGGGATTACAGGCATGGGCCATCGTGCCTGGCTACAAGCATCTTAGTTTAGAAATCCCATAATTACTTTACGTCAGACTTTATCCTTCAGTGTCCATAGGCATTAGTTCTAGAGGTGTGAAGGGAAAGGTCAGTGCTGACCTGCACAGTAGTCCTTACCGTTTCCCAACAATGCTCAGGCCCAGTCCTCGGCCGGCCTTCTTCTGCAGATCCACAGGGAAGATCTCCAAGTTCTCCTCGTCCCTGTAGTGTGCCTCATCGCGGTACACCACCAGTCGCACCTTCTGCGGGGTCTGCCTCAGGGCTGTGATGGCTTCCTCATGGCTGGAGGTCCTCAGGTCAACCCCATTAACCTGCAACAATGGGCATCCTGTGGTGGCTGCTGACACAGAGCCCCCTCTGCCTGCGGAAGCTCCCCGATCCAACCAGTGAAAAACCTCTAGGAATTTCCAGTCTTTCCCAAAACACACAGGTGTGACCACTAGCAGCACGAGCTGCTTGAAATATGAAGAAGGGGAGTCTTACACAACCCCACCTCACAGAAGCATAGACGGTGGTGGGTGAGTGCACATGATCACGCAATTCACATAGCTGTGAACTTGACTGGGGAGAGGGGGAGAGGACTGAATCATTTGAATTCGGTTAAAGGGAAATAAACAGTGTCAGTCAGCAGTTTTAGACTCAGTTCACTCCTGACTGACATCGTTACTATTTTTTAAAAAATGTTTTAGTTGTAGATGGACACAATATCTTTATTTATTTATCTTTATGCGGTGCTGAGAATCGAACCCAGTGCCTCATGCAAGCTAAGTGAGTGCTCTACCACTGAGCCACAATCCCAACCCCATCCCCAGATACCCGCCCCCCCGCCCCGCCCCACTCTTAATTGCTGTCATCACAACTACTTTAGAATAGTCCTGGAAGAAATGAGGGACTGGTATCTCCAACAGTATCAAAGACCCAGCATCAAAAAAACCCTGAAGGGAGAAAAGAGAATAGATTGTTCCTAAAGAAGGTGATATTGGGCTGTTGTTTAAAGCTGATTCTATGAGCCAAGAAATTGTTTTAAAGCTGACTTTCTTTGTTTTCACAGTACTGAGGAAGGAGCACAGGCCTCCTGTCAGGTTGGCAAGTGCGCTACCAACGAGCTACAACCTTAGCCCTTTTTATTTTGATGCAGGGCCTTGCTAAGTTGCTGAACTTGCAATTCTCTTGCCTCAGCCTTCTGAGTAGGTGGGTTTATGGGCACGTGACACTGTTCCTGGCTTAAAAAGCACAATTTTCAAGCTGACTTTTCTTCTCTGGTGTATCTCAGTGGCCTCTCTACTCACTTAGACTAAATACAACCAGAATAACAGTGGCTAAGGACCTGGGTATTGAATATAGATGGATGCTGGGAGCCATTAGCCAAGTAAGTATGACAATTTCCTTGCCAGCATACCCCATGTTGCAGTGACATTGAATGTACTTAACCTTGCTCAAGGACCAAGGCAGATTAGGGTGTTCCCGGTTTTAAGATAATCTTGTTTAGGGCGTTCCCAGTTTAGGTTCCAGGTTTAAGGTTTAAGATTATTCCTGCTGGGAATAGGGCGTATCCTGCTGCCTGAGTTCCCCTTGAGTTCTCACGGGATTCAGACAGTATATTTTGGAGATAGAAGCCCAGTGGAGGTGAATTTGGGAGAGAAGGTGGATTTGGGAAGAGAACGTGGATTTCCCCAGAACGTGATTGTAGATGGCTGGTGTGAGTTCGGGAATAAAGAGTTGCTGTTTGAATCTACAAGCTGTGTGGTGGCTCGTGATTGTGTGCCCAGCCAGACTGCGGCATTTGTGCCCAGCCAGACGGCATTTGTGCCCAGCCAGACTGCGGCATTTGGTGGCCCGTACGGGGGACTTCTGAAGCTTAGAGGTAAGTGAAATTTCTCACCCTTGAGGAAGAGAGAAAGAATGGGTGAACATTTCAAAAAACAATGTGTTATCGTTTTGATTTATTTTGTTTTTATTTCAAGTTGCCTGTTCCTAGAACTTTCTCAGGCAAACTGGGGGAAATGGTTGACTCAAGGTTTGAAGTTGTTCGCCTCCGAGGAAGAAAAATTGTTAGAGGAAAGAGGCACCCCAGTAAGACCAAGAACAGTTAGGACATATGTTGATACAATACAAAAATGTAGCCCATGGCTTTTTAAAGATGAGTTATTAAGTATATCAATGGGACCATCATGGTATCCTGTAGAAGGATTTTTCTTCAAGAAAGAGATGGCTAGTTCTGTTTACTACATTTGTCTAAGATCTTTGTTTTTACAGACATCTGATTAATTTACAAAGCTAAAGTGTTAAAATATCAACCACTAAATATGAAATCAAGTACTCTTTACTTATTAATTTCCATAAGGTAATATATTTAAATATTATGTGTGTTTTCATAAATTGGTAAATGGAAAAAGGTTTAATATTGCTTTGTGTCTGTGTCTTTGCTAAAACAAGGTTACTAAGAGTTAAGATTCTATCGTGTAATTTATATACAAAGAGTAGAAAAATTTTCAGTTGGGTTTCAATTATAGTATTATAGTATCATAAAAAACATGAAAGTCTTTCATCTTATTAAAGTGGAGTAATTTGTCTAAATCAGAAATTTTATAAGAGTTGTTTCAAAATGCGAATTTATATAAAGGGTTAACGGTTAAAAAGAGATAGAAAAAGATTCAAGATGTGGAAATATATTTTAATATATAAGGTTAAAGGAAAAAAATGTTTTTAGATGAGATAATCTCTGTGTGGTAAAGTAAAAAGTTGTAAAATGCCACTTAAAAAGATTTTGAGGAAACTAGACTTACTTTAAAAGCTTGAGAAAGGAAGAAAGAAGAAAAAGATATTTGTACATGGCAGATTGAGACAAAGCTTCTCAATGGAGTTAAAAAAAAAAAAGCCTTTGGTTGAAGGGCAGCCATGTAAACTAACATTGAAGTGATTTAAACAGAATCTAAGCCTCGTTTCAAAGAGTGAAGTTGTAGGTGGTGAAAAAGTACATTTAAAAGTACAGTATAGATGATAATTAAAAGGCTTTAAAAGGTTAAATTGAAGGTGGTTGAGATACCTTCATGGCGGAAAAAAGATTGCTTTATTGCATCATTCGAAGCCTAGTTAATCTTAAAGGCATTACTTAAAAAAAAATGGGAAGATAATAGGATAAAAGATATTTAGATAAAGAAGATTAAAAATTTAAAGTGAAAAACTTTAAAGACAGAAGTATAGAAAGTTAAAAAGAATAAAGATAAAGAAGATGTAGAAAGATAAAAAATGTAGGAAGACAAGAATTTTAAACCCACAAAATAGGAAGAAAAAAAAAAACTAGGAGGAAAATAAGCAACTAAGGGTAAAAATACAAACCTTAGGGGGAAAAAAAAACTGGAAGATAGAAATAAGATAAAAAATGGTTGAAAATGTCAAGTAAGGTATTTCAGATAGAAAAATGCAAAAAGCTAGACAACTATTAGATACAGACATATACTTATTAAAGCAAAAAGAGGGAATTTGAAAGGGGTATATATCCCCCAAAGATAAACTTAAAATAACGCTTTTTACTCTAAACTTTTTAAATTTGGATTCATCAGGACTTAGTGCTGCGGAAAGGCATATGTATCCAAAAAATGTACATAAGCCTAAAGTACTTTGGAAAGATATTCTAACAGGACAATGGAAAGGTCCTGACCCAGTGATTGTCTGGAGTCGGGGGTCTGTTTGTGTTTTTCCACAGGGAGAACAGCAGCCCATTTGGATTCCAGAGAGATTAACTAAAACAGTTTCTACAGATCGAAAAGAAGATGATTTGACTCAAATCCATAACAGCTGATATCCAGAACTCCAGCTTGGCCATTCTTACATCTGCGACAGTGATTAACCAGGATGCTTTTTTCAATAGCTATTTTATTATTGCATTTTTCCACATCATAAGGTTCTATTTTTATTTTTTGAGCTCATACAAACCTAGGTTAGTGTTTTTCTGATCAGTTTTATTTTTTGACTGTGGAGTTTTTAAACATTGCAATGGAGATTTCACCTAGGTAAAGCTACAAGGCCTTTACTATTTTCTTATGTGTTGTACGTTTGTGTACACTCTTGTGTTTTGTGTTGTATGTCTGTATGTGCGTATGTCCATATTTCTTATATGAGGAGCGCTCATGAAAAAATGGATCCGAATTATTATTATTTTTTTTATTCACGTGATTTAAATGGTTTAATTTAAATTATGTAAACAGCTGTTAAGGATTGTTTTTAAAGGTGGTTAACAGATCTGTTTGTTTACTAATTTAAATTAGGTAAAAAGCTGTTAAGGATTGTTTTTAAAGTAGGTTAACAGATCTGTTTGTTTACTTTCACCTTTCCTTTTCATTATATTTAATAATTCTTTTCAGGATAATGTCTCTTTAGCATCATTGCCAGAATTCCTATCTCCATCCCAGTGCCGGTGAAGAACTCAACAAGTAATGCTCAATCAAGGAGTTAACTTACTTTGGGAGGAAACGGATTTTGGGAGGAAATGGACATATTGATAGATTCCTCCGCTTTGAACTGCTTGCAGAACTTGCCTGGACTATGTAACTATCGTTTGGTGCAGCGAATTGTGGTAATGCTGGCATATCTTTGCTGATGGTGTCACCAGTGATGCAATTTTTCCCAAGGAGCCATCAATTGGCTTGGTGTCGTGGCATTTCTGTATCCTCCTCCCTTCTGCTAGTGATGGTCTAAAATTTGGGGGCCAATGGCTTATGCTGGACCGGTAGTCAGTGACGGGTATGATCCAATTGCAGTGGTATCAACCTAAGACAGGAGGCTGACGCCTAAAGGTCAGTTTTCCGATGACGGGTAAGAACCATATGTTGAATTGGACAACCTACCAGGCACGGTCCATATGCCACATTAACCTCACTCCCCCACTGGCACCAAGGCCAAATTTGGGGGCCAACAGAGGTGAGGCAAAGAACCTCACCCCCCCACTGGTGCATAGACCTATCCACAAGTATGGCTGTATGCTGGACCGGTAGTCAGTGACGGGTATGATTCAATTGCAGTGGTATCAACCTAAGACAGGAGGCTGACGCCTAAAGGTCAGTTTTCCGATGACGGGTAAGAACCATATGTTGAATTGGACAACCTACCAGGCACGGTCCTTAAGCCACATTGCTTGTTGTTTAATTAATCAGAAGGGGGGAGATGCTGGGAGCCATTAGCCAAGTAAGTATGACAATTTCCTTGCCAGCATACCCCATGTTGCAGTGACATTGAATGTACTTAACCTTGCTCAAGGACCAAGGCAGATTAGGGTGTTCCCGGTTTTAAGATAATCTTGTTTAGGGCGTTCCCAGTTTAGGTTCCAGGTTTAAGGTTTAAGATTATTCCTGCTGGGAATAGGGCGTATCCTGCTGCCTGAGTTCCCCTTGAGTTCTCACGGGATTCAGACAGTATATTTTGGAGATAGAAGCCCAGTGGAGGTGAATTTGGGAGAGAAGGTGGATTTGGGAAGAGAACGTGGATTTCCCCAGAACGTGATTGTAGATGGCTGGTGTGAGTTCGGGAATAAAGAGTTGCTGTTTGAATCTACAAGCTGTGTGGTGGCTCGTGATTGTGTGCCCAGCCAGACTGCGGCATTTGTGCCCAGCCAGACGGCATTTGTGCCCAGCCAGACTGCGGCAGATGGATTTGGAGACAATAGTAATACCTATTTAGTGTTGTGATGACTAAATTACATAAGCCCTATAATGGCTGGGCACGGTGGCACATGCATGTAATCCCAGCAGCTCAGGAGGCTGAGGCAGGAGGATCGACAGCTCAAAGCTAGATCTCAGCAATTTAGCCTTAAGCAACTCAGTGAGACCCTGTCTCTAAGTAAAATATATCTTTATTTCATTTATTTACTTTTATGTGGTGCTGAAGATGGAACTTTTGGTTGTTGTTTTTTTGTTTGTTTTGAGATAGGGTCATGCATGCAAGGTAAGCACTCTACCACTGAGCTACAACCCCAGCCCTCAATCCCTGGTTTAAAAAAAAAAAAAAAGTCCTATGAAGCATTTGGCACAGGGTTTGGCACATAGTCATGTTTAATGTAAGTTAGAAGTTGATGTTTGCAAGGTATTGAAGAAAGCTCAGCCAAGAGCTGTTCTCCGCATGATAATTCCATTTTGTTTTAGACCAATGAATGCATTCTCATTGTCTGCAAGATACACACAGGGAACAAAGGGGAAACAATGTCATTAGAAAATGTGCTCTGAGCTGGTTATTTTCCTGTATTCCAATAGATGGCACACAAGATCACTCCTGTTAATTAAAAAAAGAGGGGGAGGAGGGGATCCTCACGGATGGAAGGTGAACTTTCTAAGCCTCTAAATTCCTTTTGAAAGGCTCTAACAAATATACTTTTAATTAAAAGCATTACCATTACTCTTTAGTATTACAAAAGCAATTACTAAATTTCTGCATAAGGTGTCTGCTCAGATCAAAGGGATCTCAGTTCACAGTTTTCATTTGCTCCTCTGCTTATCAGGAGGCCACTAAATGTAATAATCACAACAGAAATGCCGCAGTGCAGCCAGAGTGCTGTGGCGTGATGAACGCCCCTGAGTGCCTCACACAAGCACTGCACTGTTTAGAACACTGATCACAGAAGAGGAACGGTGGTAATAGGCAGCTCCCTATTTGAGAAGGATACTCAAAAGTCCCAGATATCAAGAAGAGGGCATCACGTCCTGAGCAGGATGGGAAAAGTAGGTGAACCACTACTTGATAAGAAAAAGATAGCCAAAGCAGGAATGTAGTTCCCCATTATTTTATTCCACAGGGAAAATTAGGCATCAACTCTCTTTCTTTTCCCACTTACACCAGCATAGAAGAGATAATGGTAGTAGGGGTGGGATAAGAGGAAAGATGGACCCAAAAGGAGATTCAGAAAGAAGACAGTGCAACCTCATAGATTCATTAATCTCACCATGCTAAAACATTATTTGACAATATCCTTGGAGGCGAAATCTGCCTTGTCCTAACTTTAACCTGAGGATAGTACTAAAACCATAAGACCAGCCTGCAAAATGGAATCCCATGAGCAGAAGGCCACGGGAAGGTCCTCACATCAGTGCTTGATGAGGGGAACTTATTTCCTGGTCTTAAAATGTCCCACCCAAGCTGGCCAGTAGCCGACTGTGTATTCTGCATGTGTGCATATGGCCAACTGGAACCCATCCAAGTGTGGGGGCTAAGGCTGCTTGGAAAGGAACATGCAAACTCAATTTCCCAACTATACCTACGATATACTATGATGAATTAGATCCTACACTCCCCATCATTAATGAGAAGTATAGAATCCATCCAGATCAGACAATATAATTCTGTGAAATGCCAGAAATGGTAAATTCACCTTCAAATTCTTCTTCCATCTAAAACAAATTTGCCTTCTTCATGCTGTTTTTTTTTTTTTTTCCTGGTACTGGAAATTGAACCCAGGAGCATTCTATCACTGAACTATACTAGCGTTGAATTTGTGATCCTTCTGCCTCAGCCTCCTGAGTAGCTGGGATTATAGGCGCCACCGCACACGGCTGCATGTTAATCATTACTGAATGTTCACCTGTATGTGAATATACTCTATGGAAGAGAGCACCTCTAGCCGAAGGTCTATCCAATACAAATAGAGATGGTTAATATTTTTTTTTTCTGTTGAGGTATAATTGCTGAAAACTCTATACATATTTAAAATACAATTTATTTTTGGTTCTGAGAACTGAAACCAGGAACATTCTATCTCAGAGCTACATCCCCAACTTTATTTTTTTAAAAATTTGTTCTAATTATTAATTCCCAACTTTTTGTTGTTGTTTGTTTGTTTGTTTTGAGATAGGGTCTTGCTAAAACACCCAGTCTGGTCTTAAATTTGGGATAAACCTGTATCAACTTTGTGAATAGCTGGGATTACAGGTACTTAATGGTCAATTGTGTTTGTGTGTGTGTGTGTGTGTGTGTGTGTGTGTTGGGGGGCAGGGACAGGAAGGGAGGGAGATACAGGATGTTGCTATATTGTCCATGTTGGTCTCAATCTCCTGGACTAATTGATCTTTCCACTTCAGCCTCCTGAGTGCTGGGATTCTATGTGGGTATCCTTGCACATGGCTGTAATGTGTACAGTTAATAGTTTTATTTTTTGCAGTACTGAACCCTGGACTGCAAACTTGCCAGTACTCTAACACTGAGCTCTAGTCTCGGTCCTTTTAACTTTCATTTTGAGACAAGGTCTCACCAAATTGTTGAGGTTGGCTCTGGACTTGTGATCCTCCCATCTTAGTCTCCCAAATTGCTGGGATTACAGGCATGTGCCACTACGGCTAGCTTGATGAATTTTTTTTTTTTTTTTAATCTTTTATTTTCTTTTTTTTTTTTAGTTTTCGGCAGACACAACATCTTTGTTTGTATGTGGTGCTGAGGATCGAACCCGGGCTGCATGCATGCCAGGCGAGTGCTAGGCGAGCGTGCTACCGCTTGAGCCACATCCCCAGCCCAAGCTTGATGAATTTTGACGTGTATTTATGCTGTGCAGCTATTGCCATACTCAAAGAAAATGAGCATATCAGACTTTGTTTCAAGTGAACATTATAGGACATTGATGAACTTACAATCCATATAAATATAAAGGCATATTTACATCTGCTTATTTTTAAACAGTTAACCTCCTCATTCTCAAAAGCCAATTATAAAAATACCAAATGATCAGAAAATCTAGGGAGGAAAAAATAAAACTCCCAAAACCCCACAACCTCTGTTCACAAAAATATTGTGTTGTAGCTGGGTGTGATGGCACATGCCTGTAATCCCAGCAATTTGGGAGCCTGAGGCAAGAGGGTCACGAGTTCAAAGTCAGCCTCAGCAACTTAGTGAGGCCCTAAGAAACTCAGTGAGACCCTGTCTCTAAATAAAATACAAGAAAGGGCTGGGGATGTGGCTCAGTGGTTAAGTGCCCCTGGGTTCAGTCCCTAGTACTAAAACAAACAAAGAAACAAAAGTGAAAAGGACTGGGGATGTGGCTCAGTGGTAAAGTGCCCCTGGGTTCGATCCCCAGTACCAAAACCAAAAAACGAAACAAAACAAAACTGTATTTTATGCTAAAGTTGTCAGGCCAATTCCCAAAGAGGCCTTGCTTATTTTTGTAACCCCACACACTTGTGCCTTAATGAATGTACTGGAGCTATGTCTTGATCCAACTCTGAAGCACAACAAAGTCTGCAGAGAAACCCAATAACTTGGCTTCAGTTTAATTTGTAGTTAGGTTGGCCTTTCCTTTAACCCCTTCTTGTCTACATTTTCTGCCCTTAATTATATCTCTGTTTTCATCTTGGGAGGCAGGAATGAACCACCAAGGGGGAAAATAAAACTCTATGATGTCATTTGTAATGTGCTATATTAAAGTTGCAAAGCAAAAATGCACATGCCCACCATAAAATGCTAACTATTTCATTAAATCCATCCAATGAAAGAAATAAATGATACCTTAAGGTTTCACATCATTGGAAAAGCTCTTTAGTTCCACCTACCAGAACGCCTGGCATTGGCTTCCTATTCAATCCCCAGTGCAGACACTGCCTATGCTGGCAGTTTTAAGGCTTTAACAACTTTGCTAAACGAAAGGCAATTTGAAAGAGTCAAGTTCAGCACTTCTTTTTTTTTTTTTTTGGTGGTGCTGGGGATGAAACCAACAGCCTGGCATATGCTAGGCAAGTGTTCTGCTGCTACATACATCCCCAGCCCTAGAATTTCAATTTTTAATAAGGATTCTACTTTTTCATCAACTTGAAAATGCTGATGGCAAGGCCTGGGCTTCTGTTAGGCATAAAGGTTTATTAAGAAAATAATATTTAAGCTGCAATTAAAGTCTTCAACATTTCAAGCATATATGCTTATGTGTACGTGTGTCTATATGTGTTTTCAGGAGGGAATTTAGTTAAGGTACATTGGAGAAGCAAAAGAATCTGTTTGCCATATTATCTAGGCCCATCGATATTAAAATGATAGAACAATAAGATGTACTTCCCTTTTAATTAGGTTGGTAATCTGTCATGATTCTAAACCTGAGTTGTTCAATGTACATTAAAAAAAAAAAGAACATGATAAATATTTTGTTAAATGAGTGAGAAATCAGAAAGGGTAGAGTTTAGTAGAATATGGATAAACTGACTTTGTAGATCAAAGTCAGGAAAGGAACTATATTGGTTGTTTTGTGTTGTTTTGTTTTGTTTTTGTTTCGTTTTGTTTTTTTGGTATCAGGATTGAATCCAGGGTGCCTAATCACTGAGCCACATCCTCGATCATTTTTTGTATTTTATTTTGAGCCAGGGTCTTGCTGAGTTGCGTAGGACCTCCTAAGTGCTGAGGCTGGTTTAGAAATTGTGATCTTCCTGCTTCAGCCTCTTAAGCTGCTGGAATTACAGGTGTGTGCCACCCCACCCAGCAAGGAACCATATTTACTGGTATAAAATGAAACTCAAAATTATATACCTCTAATATCTGGTCACCAGCCCAAAGTCTTCCATCTCTGGCTGCTGCTCCTTCTTCATAGACTTCATGTATGACTATAGCATCCTGCAAAAAGCAAACTCTTATTAATTTTCTTTCTTTTTATTTTAAGACAGGGTCTTGCTAAATTGTTCAGGCTGACCTCAAACTTGTGATCCTCCAGCCTCAGCCTCCCGAGTCACTGGGACTGTGCCCCACTTTCACCTTCTAATTAATTTTCAATAAGCATAAATGCTTCCTTAAGTAAGCAACCAAACCACAGGCAGCAACTCATGATTTGTTCATAATGCCACATTCTATATATTTGACATAAGGATAAATAAGATACATAGTTATCATATATTTGGACGAATAATTAAGCTTTCTTTCAATTATTTTAGTTCTTAAGCACTGACTTTGCCTGGTATTTCATGTTAAACTTCCTGCTGTGTTTCACTGTTAACTTTGAACACTGCTGCTATGTAGGAACTTGGGGTGAACTATGTGTCATTCTTATTTACATTTTATGGTGTATTTTGAAACATAGTTTCAGGTATTTATTGGTATTCAAGGATTTGGCATAAATGTGTGGCCTGATGAAGGGGGTTTGCCAGGGTCTTGTGACTTGGCAAAGAAAGAAAAGACCTTAGTGGAATGAACCAATGTCCTCCTTTGCTGGAAGATAAAGCCTAGAGGAGAAGAAAGAGCATTCATGGACTGAAGTGTAACACAGCTGTGAGTTTGAATCCTGCCACTATGTGATCCTGGGCAAATTCACTCCTCTGAACTTTATCCACAACATTAGGACAAAATTATCTACAGTAGAAGCTTTGGTTAAAGAACATATTTCGTGGTTATGAATTAAAAATAATGTGCAACTCTTCAAATTAATAACCTTATATTTTTTAAACACCATCAAAATGACATGAATCTGGATACAAATATCATCACAGGGTGCCTCTCACCCTGACCTCCCAGTCCCACTCTCCAGAGGCCACCACCACTGGAAGTTTCCTAAGGACCTCTGCAGACAATTTACATATATACACAACGAAGAGTTATGTATTCAGGTGAGACGATTCTAAAAATATTGAGTTGTTCACATTATCTTTCCCTCTTCTCCCTCCTGTTTAACAAGTAGTCAAGGTTTGAAATTCTCTGCCTGTGGGATCTTGTGGTGCTGAAAACTGAAGCAACTGAAGTCCTGGACTCTTTCTGGGTTTGAGAGAGTCAAAGGCACCAAAAGGAATATGTTGAATGGATTATGCTGGGTGTCTCGAGGGCTCTGGAAGAGGGAAAGAGTTTTTGTGTGGAGATGGAAACAGAGATCTATGGGTCCCACAATAATGATCTGGGACCTGCCCTGCCAAGGGTTTCCCATTCCCTGCCTGCAGCACACAGGCAATAGTCAAGGTTGAAGCCTTTATGGCAGACTCCAGGCATACAGTGTCCCAAGCACAGGCCTGCAAGCAATAGGACTTCTGGATGTACAGAGATCTTATAGGTTTGGGTTAGTAAGGGCTTGTTGGTTGGTTACCAGGGTGGACTGACAGTAATGACCCCAAAGGACTGACCAATGTTAGGGTGCTTTGTTAACAACCCTGAGAGCTAATGAGCCTGCCAAATGGCTGAGGCTGGATTTTACATTAGCTGAGAAGTATGGAGTGTTTGCATTTAAGCTCACATGAAATGAAGAAAAAAAATTAAAATATTTCTTGCAAAAATATAACAAACAAGACAGAAAAAACAAAAACACACTAAACTATATTCTTAAAAATAAACACATACACAAATGGTTCTTATACACATTCTGGAGTAGAGAAGCAACAAAATAAAATAAAAAGTTTATAACCAAATAACTCATCTGGATTCCAAATATCTTTACAATACTTTCATTTATCACTACACAATTTAGAAGACATTTTGCATTATAACAATTAGAGAGGTAGTCAGCTCTCAAGAGCCAGGAAAGTTACCCTGATCCAGGTAATATATCTTTCAGATTTTGTACCAGCAACAGATTGTTTTAGATTATTCTTTGTTTTAATTCTGTCATGAATTTTGCAGATCTAGGGAGCATTTAACTACCAAGAGTTTGTTTCTTTGCACCTTCTCCATGGAGACTCAGGATCTTGCTGGGTCAGTGGTTTGAGATGATCCCAACTCTACCAAGATCCCACCCGGGGTCTAGTTTGAGGCAGGGCAGGAAGAAGTTAAAGAAGGCTCCTAGGAGCACCTGTGTTGCAAGGCAGGCCTGCAAGGTTTGTGCCCAAATGCCCCATCTTTCCTGGGCTGGAAGAATCACACAATGAACACAGACCACAAGTGGGTTTTTCAGAGCTTGCTTTTCAGTATAAAACCCTTTGATATTGTAACATTATAAAAGTCAAATGGGAAATTTCTGTTCATTCATAGTCAAAAGGAAGAAAGAGATCCCATGGAGTTTTTATTCCATAAAAGTGGCCCAAATCTAAAACCCTTCCATACTTTCTGGTGCTCATGAACTACCATACATAAAGGAAAGACACTGTTAATAGTCTCAAATACATGCTGAGTTCATTGCTAAGGATCCCTTTTCAGTCCATAAATCTTGCTCCATGAAAAACTCCCCATTCATTTCTTTCCTTTTGCTTGACTACTGCTATAATTTGTCTGAATCAGTAAAAATACAATAAAACACGAGACACTGTGACCTGTTGATTGAAAAGGCTTCCTTTCTTACTCTGTGCCCTTGTGTGCCAAAAGTGTTCTATGAAGCCATCACACTGTGGATAGTTGCGTTGAGCGGGGATGGCAGAGGTGAGGGGTGGGGGGGACCAAGAGCTAATTAGAAATGTAAGCTGATGAGTTGAAAAGAAACATGGATTTGATTATTTTTTAAAACTTATGTACTTAACAGGGTAGGTCAGCTTAGAAAAAAGGATACTAAGTTGAGATATTTTAGGCATCAATTTAATAAAGCAATATTAAAATTTTACTTCTCTCTGGCTCTGAAAAAAATCTGATCAGATGAACTAATGGGTCATTAATGAAAGACTGACATTAATTTAAATAAAAAATGTGGAGTTGATCATGCACATACTTATCTCCACTGGATATCCTCCTAAATTCCCCCCTCCCCTTTTTTTTCCTGGTGCTGGGGATCGAACTCAGGGTCTTGTGCATGCGAGGCAAGCACTCTACCAACTGAGCTAAATCCCCAGCCCATCCTCCTAAACTGGAATGCTCCTAAGCTCTCTGAGCAAAACTGTGGCTCTGGGTTTTCCCCGTGCATGCTTCCTATCTCTGCTCCATGCATATAACATTGCTCTACCCAAAATACTGCAGTAACTGTCCGTCTACCAGTCCCAAGGTCTCTAAAATTCTTTATTCCAGAATCTGTCTTTAACTGTGAATCACCCCATGGGTGGCTGCTGGCTTGTTCTGGGCAGAGGCCCTAGAGATAGTGATGATGAGCCAACTCCCCGGCGTCAGACTTCCTCTGTCCAAATCCTGCCCTGCTACTCCTGGCCACGGGCCTTGGGAAGACTGGTAACCTCTCTGGGATACCGTTTTTGTTTTTGTTTTTAATGGTTTTAAAAATAGTGTCTATAGATAAGGGTTTGTGTACAATGCCAGTACATGGTACTAATTTTATTAGTACTTATTTATTTAATGTATATGTGCCAAGGATGCTATACACTTACAACTCGTAACAACCAAGCAAGTTCAGCATGATTAGTCCCATTCTCAGGTGAGCAAATAGAGGCTCATAAAGATCCAGACTTCAACAAGTCTTTGTAGCTTCTGAGCAGGAAGAAGTTACATTCCAACTCACAATGGTTTCACACCAAAACCTGGGCTCTCACCAGGACAGCAAGTGTCACATCTGGTTTGAATAGTTTATTGTGTACTTGTACAAAAGCTAACTTGAGATTTTCCATATGGCATCAATTCTGTTGAAATAGTGTCACCTCAACTCTACAGCAAAGACCTTGAGGCCATGAGTTGATCATTTTATAAAGCAAGCAAAGGAACAATGCACGGAAGTGGAAATCGAAGCCCTTGGCCTAATGAGGTGGTGAAGATCGATGGGTCTCCCAAGCTACGCTGGCACATGAGCCATGGCCTGCAGTGCATGGGCACGACTGGTAGGCCCCCTCCCCACCTCAAAACAGTCTCTTCATCTTTGAGTTCTGTTTCTATGCACTTATATCATTCATCAGATGGTGTGGTTTTTTTTGTTCCCTATAGGAGAAGATATAAACCAACTTTAGCATAGATATAAGTGACAAACTTATGTTCAAAATAAAGAGCTATTCAGCCCAAGAAAGTAGATTAATTTCTGTTTCTTAGTGGCACAGACCTGAGGTTTGTTTCTAGAAAACCAAGAGAGGCAGGGCCCAGACCTAACTTCCGCCTGGTAGTTGTAATAGTCATTGGGATGACAGGACTTTAAGTAAGACAACCTGTTTGCCCACTGATTGACACAAGATGGACAGCCTCCCCTGGACACCTTAACTTGTTTTTTGACTTAATAACTCCAGTCAGAGAAGAACTTGATCTTGGAGTTAGAGTCTCTTAGGGTCAGGTCAGATTTCAGAGATGTGGGAAGAGTCTTCTGCTTACAAACGTATTTCTGAAACCCCTTTAACTGAGGAACACTCCTTTATTTCACAGTTAGAGACGACTTAAAAATAGATACCCAGGAAGCAGTGGCTGGCTAACAAATTCATCACATTGTTTAAGAGATTAGTGTCTTAATGTTTCTACTCCTAAAAGAGTAAGTATTTATTTATTTTAAAATGAAGATAATGCAGGCACAGGGAAGTAAACTAAAACTCATGCATGGAAAAGCTTCTCTTCAGTCCTGCTCCTCCCCCACTTAACCTTCTGGTCTAGAAACACACCATCAAGCTGCTCAGACACTTTGATAGAGATATTCTACACCCTCTATATTTGGAAAGTCTGAGGGCCCCAAGTGCTTGAAGGTCATGTCCTCTTTTATCTGCTGCCTCCTCTGTTTCATGGAATTCTATCTGAGTCAACCAAGTGCTACCTCTTCTATGAAATCTTCTCTGACTCCCTGCCTTGGCCAAATTGATCCATCCTTTTTGTGGGTCACCAATGCCTTGCCCAGTATTGAACTTATCCCTAACAGTACAATGGCCTGTTTATGGATCTGTGTCCTCTTATACCACCCACCTCAAGGAAACCCTTCAGGACCAGGGCTGCTTCTGACTCATCCCTATATCCTGGTGCTAAGCCAAGCATAGGCACTAAATAAATTTTCACTAAGTGATTATGAAGAATGGGTTGGAGACAGAAATAGGGATCAAAATGACTCAGAAAGGGGAAGAAAGGATGCTGGGTGTGGTGGTGCTTGCCTGTAATCCCAGCGGCTCAGGAGGATCTAGAGTTCAAAGCCAGCCTCCGTAAAAGTGAGGTACTAAGCAACTCAGTGAGACTCTGTCTCTAAAAAAAATACAAAATAGGGCTGGGGATGGGGCTCAAGGGTCGAGAGCCCCTGAGTTCAATCCCGGGTATCTGTCCCCCCAAAAAAATAAAAATAAAAAATAAAGGGGGAGGTAGGAGGGGTTTGTATGCCATCATTTGTCCCAACCCAAGCAATCTTCTGATGGTAAAGGATTAGTGATATACAACCAAAATGCTCATCACAAATGGATGTTAAATCCTTCTGAACTCCCAGAGAATTTACTTTCACTCATAGAGCAATTTAAAGGAGCCAAGTACAAGAGACTTAATTATCATTGAGCCCCACAGAAATCCCAAACTCTTCCAAGGGGATTTAAACTCTGAACTGCAGGAAAAGAATTTCTTAGCATGTAGTAGTATATGCTTAGACAGAGGCAGAGTCATCAGGCATTTCAGCCCATCAATCAACATTTTCTTTATTGTTCAAGCTGCCAACAAGTAGATAAAGTAACTCATCACCACACCAATCATTCGGCAAAAGGCCCATAACACTTAAAGAACCCATGTGTTAGAAAAATTAACTAAAAATTCAACTGTGGGTTGAAGATATCCATAAAGACCCTTTAGTCACTGAACTATTTTAGAATGAGTTTATGCTTTTCACAATTTTAGATATTCAGTAGATTGCTTTATCAAGCAATGTAAGAGAAAACTTTGACCAAGAATTATATGGTAGATAATTACAGAAGACTATGTACACATGGCTTAATTTTACTGCTTCTAGGCACGTTGACTTAATTTGGATCGCTCTGGGATTAAGCCCAATCTTTGCCACACTCATAAAAGCCCCAATCCACACTCTCATTAAAAAAAAAAAAAATCCCAAGGGACATTATTTTTTTAACTACAGAAAAGTTTCGCATTAAATTTCACGTTTAAGATGGAAAACCTACTTATCGATGATCCCAAAAAAATGTTCTGTCTTATTACCTTGCTTTTAGGGAAAAACCCCTCCTAATAAAAAAGACCTTCAAAGACCAAAAGAATATTAAAGATGTTGTATGGTAAAATGGGCATTTTTCTTTTCTTCTGGAAAGAAACCACAGTTCAGATTTGTGCTTTAGTGAAGGGATGCTACTTTCAAGCACCTATTAATGGAGTTCTCTGTAGCTGTCACTGGAAGGTCAGAGAGATGAGACAGATGTGCCCTCTAAACTTTGGATGCCTTTTCAGCTGGAAGGCCACACCAATAAGGGGCAATAACACAGAAAGGAGAGTGAAACCCAGATCAAAGCGATGCTCAAATCTATATTGAAAAGCACATGGTTATGGATTAAGTATCCGATTTGTGATGTCTACTGCAGTTACAGAGTTTAAAAAAATGTTGGGCTAACATTTAAGGTATACCTCATTTTGAGCAATGTTGTAAGAGTAAACTGTATTTATATAAATGAAAAGAACATGATTCTCGTAACATGATTCTTATCCATCCCAAATCCTTTGTGACTAAATTTTTAGGGATTTTTTTTTTTTTTAATGGTGGATATAAAACTCAGGCATGCTAGGCAAGTACTATATCATTAAGCTACACCCTCAACCTTGTTACTAAATTCTTTAAGTACTAAAAGTACTTTCTCTGGGCATGATGGTATATCCCTATAATCCCAGCTACTTGGGAGGTAGAAGTGGGAGGATTGCAAATTTGAGGGCAGTCTGGGCAACTTAGTGTGGTCCTGTATCTTTTTTTTTTTAAGGAAAGGGCTGAAGATGTAGCTACGTAGCTCAGAAGTAGAATGCTTAGTACATGCACAAGGCCTTGGGTGCAATCCCAGCACCGCAGGAGAAAAACAAGACCCCAAAACTCAAGTTTCAATTAGGATATAATTCATACAGTAGTGTGTGGAGAAATGGGGGTCAGAGGAGTTAAATTTTCTGACAGTTCTGGAGGTAACCAACTGGCTCACGTTGTTCATGACACCTAAAATTATCAGCGAAGTGCTGAGCAGACCTATATGACATTGAACATCATTCCAGCTCTAAAATTCTAGGCCTGTACGAGGCTAAGCAGTGTGCAAAGTGGTCTTGCTAAGTTGCTGAGGCTGGCCTCTCTCCCTCCGTGTGGTCCCTCCATGTGGTCCCTCCATGAGGCATCCCACCCTCAAAGGGTGCAGTCTAAGCCTGTTCACAGAATGGTGGAGCTTTAGGAGGGCCAGGGCTACAGCCACAGGCCTAATGGAGCCAAGGATTAGAAGTCACTCAATGCCGTTTCACACTATTGGTCAGTGCAAGTCAATGGACCAGGTCAGACTCACGGAATGTTGGAAGAAATTGCATAAAAATTAAGGTCAATTTTAACCTTTCACAGCCTCTGTCAAGTTGCCAGGGGGAATTTTCCACTCTGTAAATAGTGAAAAGCCACAATGCCAGATGGGATGAGCCCTGGTTTGGCCAGGGAAACCTGCATTCAGATTTGAAATCTGCTACTTATCACAACTTTATTTATTTTTTTGTTTGTGGTGCAGTGATTGAACCTAAGGCCTCACACATGCTGAGCAAGCACTCATCTATATCCCCAGCCCTTTTTCATTTTGAGACCAGGGTCTTGCTATGTTGCTGAGGCTGACCTCCAACTTGCAATCCTCCTGAGTCAGCCTCACGAGTAGCTGGCATTGTGTCTAGTTCATTAGAACATTATGATCAATGCTCTCATTGAGTTATTAAAAATCTCTGAGCTAGTATTTCTGCCTCTGTAAAAAGAACTAATAAATCCTACATTTCAGAGTTTGGGTATAAAATAAGGTTTTATACATTTGAAATGTCACGTGTAAAGTGTGAACCATAGTAAGTGCCGAACAATTGCTAACAAGGGCCCCCAAGATGATGAAGATATCTAGGTTTTAAGGGGCATATCTAGCAAATAAAGGGAGGAGAATATATATATATATATATACTTGAGTGGTCAAAATTGATGATTTTAAGGAATAACAACAATTTTGGTCCATATTTTCATTTCTAATTTTACTGTTATCATGAATATTCCAAAATATAACTGATTTCTCCTTTTTAAGAAAGACTGTGTTATAGGAATATTTTAGCTTATCCTTTCTCAAGTCAGAACTAAGCTCAAAGGATCCTTTGAATGCCAACCAGCTCTAAGTTAGTCTATAGGAATCCTGCTCCCAGACATTTTGATTTCTTTTTTATCAAGTATAATCTTTATTGTTCATCAAGTCCATATTTATTAATTTTCCTATTTGCTAAAATGCATTTGTAACCCCTAAATCAGTGCTTAGTACTTTCACTGTCATTTACAGACACATGCAGTGTTGAAAATATTGAGTTTTCTAATTCCTTGATCCCCTAGTTCTTATCTTATAAACAAGTACCCATTTTGTGGTCTACTTAGTGCTTTTTCTTGCATTTTTGTGGGTTTTAGTTGTGATTTGGCTGTTTAAAGCAGTCCCTCCTGTGAGGCATGCTGGTGCACACCTGCAGTCCTGGTGGGTTGAGGAAGAAGATGGAAAGTTTGAAGACAGCCTAGGCAATTTAGCGAGACCCTGTCTCAAAAGAAGAGAAAAGGCTGGGGGTATAGTTGAGTGGTGAACACTAGCCTGGCATGTGTGAGGCCCTGGGCTTAATCCCTAGTACTAGAAAAAAAAATTAAAAAGTAAAAAAGAAAAAAAGCTCCCCAGGCATAGGGCTGAAATGCCATTTAGTGCTCCTAAGTGAGAGAGGCTGTGATGTTCCTTAAAGAGAAAGCCTGTGTGTGGGCTAGGCTTTGTCCAGGCACCAGTTAGTGTTGCTGGCTCAACATAAATGAGTCAGCAGCACACAGTAAATAAGATATCTTTAAATAGAAGTACACAAAAAACAAGGTTGTGTATTGATTGACTGTTGAAAATGCTGTGATCAGAGGCTTGGAGGAACATCTCTCTGTGCTTCCCTAGAAGCCGTGGTTCGGTCTTCCATAACTGAGTGTTTGCCTGGACTTGATAGAACAAATACTGAGAACTGCCTGTCCTGCCCACCACTGCTTTTTCCTGGCGATCCTTCACTACAAGAAACTGGGAAGCCTCAGGTGAAAGCTGGTTAAGGTAGAAAGGAGACACATACTATCTGTGATAGAGATGACAGGTACCCTTGACAAAGGCAGTTCTTCATTGTACTTGCCACCATAGGGCAGGGATGGGAAATTTAAAAACATGTTGTGTTTGTGTTGTTACAATGATACCTACATGAATTTAATGAAAAAAAATTTTTTGTGGGTGGTACTGGGGATCCAACCCAGGAACTTTGCCACTGAGCTACATTCCCAGATCTTTTCTAATTTTTATGTTGAGACAGGGTTTTGCTAAGTTGCCAAGGCTGGCCTTGTACTTGTGAGCCTATTGCCTCAGCCTCCCAATGGCTCTCCATTCTTTGAACCAATTACAAAAGTAAGATTCAGGAGCCGGAGGCAGAGCTCAGTGGTACAGCTCAGTGGTAGAACATTGCCTAGAATGTTCGAGGCCCTGGGTTTGATCTCCAGCACTGCAAATAAGGAAGGAAAAGAAAGCTGGGTACAAAGGTAAAGTTCAGAAATGATTCAAGAGGAGTAGCAAGTTGCTGATCTTCCCTACTCATAAAACAAGGGTTTTTCCCTTTGTGGATACAGAGTATTTGACAGCATCTTATTGATTCACGAGATGTGAAAGATTAAGAGGCTACTTAATTTTAAAAGCACACAGGACCTGAGAAAGCGCCATGCTTTCCTTACTCTAAGATAACAAGACGAATCTCACGGTCAAGTGTTTATTTAATGTACTGCTTTCCATGATCACAATAAAAGACTATTACTTCAGAAGAAATGTGGTATTTGTCAAATTGTTGTCATTTTTACTTGCTAACCTCATAGGTTGAACAGATATTGTTTCTAGTCACAAAAACCTGAGAAATTATACAAAGGAAGCCAGAAAGAGGGAAAGGAACTTATCTAGATCACACATGAAAGTGTTAATAATCAGGATACTCAATGCATGCCTATAATCCTAGCGACTTGGAGGCTAAGGCAGGAGGATGGCAAGTTTGAGGCCAGCCTCAGTAATTAAGTGAGATCCTAAGCAACTTAGCAAGACCCTGTCTCAAAAATAAAAAGGGCTGGGGGGACTGGGGTTGTGGCTCAGTAGTAGAGTGCTTGCCTTGCATGTGTGAGGCCCTGGGTTCAATCCTTAGCACCACATATGAACAAATAAAATAAAGGTATTGGGTCCATCTACAACTAATACATATATATATATATATATATATATTATATAAAGTTTTATATTATAATATATAATATTTTTATATTATAATATATATATTTGTGAATGCAGAGTATTTGATAGCATCTTATTGATTCATGAGATGGGAAATATGTATTAAAAATATATAAAATATATTATATATAGCATATATATAATATATTATATATTGTAATATATAATATTATATAATATATATAACAACGTGTGTGTATGTGTGTGTGTGTGTGTGTGTATTTAGGGCTGGGGATATAGGTCAGCGGTTAAGTGCCCCGGGTTCAAACCCTGATTAAAAAAAAAAAAAGTCAGGATACTCTTTTCTGCTAATAATTTGAGTTCACTTACACAGATTTTGAGAACCTTGGAACATAGGCTTCAGTTAACCTATACAAAACTGACATAAAAGGAACAAACAGAGTCTGTATTCTAATATGCACTACAGAAGAGGAAGAAAATGGATCAAAATGTTCCCTATTAGTTTGGAATAATGTAACATTCTTAGGCAAGAAGCTATAGATAACAAGAAAGCAGTAAGCCAGCAATAGGTAGAGTAGCTCTTTTGACATAAAAGAATTAAATACTCAGTTACCCTGGAAGAAATAACATACACATGTGTGCAGGTGCATGTGTTTTAATGCAATTGACTATGTAAGCAATTCTAAAATGTAAACTCAGGGATTGCAAACTCTTGCATACATTTACAGGTAACTAAAATTTAAAATGAAAACCATAGCAATTAAAGAGCTAATATAAGAATTGCTGTAAATACATAAAATGTTTTGCACTTCAAGATTGTGAATAACTTTCCCAAGCTCAAAAAATGAAACCCTTTCATATTTACTTAAGGTGGAGTTCTCTGGCCAAGTGTGATTTAACAAAAAGTTGATATTCATCAATATGAATATAATTTTTCATACTGAAATATAGATTTATTTAAGGAAATGGGATAATATTTGCATTGTATTTTATAAGTCCCTATAGTTCCATCTGGTCCTTATTTATTTAAATTTTACTCAGCTTGCATACTATTTTTGCTTACAGTCATATTCTTTAGGACCAGAAATGTCCAAATCTGGAAATTCAGAGGTACTATTCGTTAACATTCTTTCAGTGTGATTCATAGACTTTGCAAACTCTGCTTTGATTTGAAAGTAAAACTAAGGTAATAAGATGTTTTCTATAAAAATATATGACTTAAGCAATAACGATAAAAGGAGCTTGGCTTTGGGGATTACATGCCAAAGCAAACCACACTCCTCATGAAGTAGACTGTACAAAGTTCACATGAAGGGGAATAGCAAAATAAAACACTTAATCAAATGTATAATAGCTTTCCACTCTGCTTACTTTAAAAATATGTAGTGGTTTAAATTGCCGCAGTCCACTTTTAAATTGTCAAAAGCAGTAATAAGGACACGATAGCATGCAATGTGATGAGGGGTTAAGTGAGGTCACTTCAGAACATGACAGATGGTTGCAGTGGAAGGACAGGCATTCTTCACCTCAATTTCTAGACAGATGAACTCTGTCATGTGACATCCAAATGGGAGAGTCCTTCTACCTCGAGGGGACTTACTAATGTATCTGTCCCCAGAACTTTTGTTTCACAAGGATGAAATACATTGGTATTGCTCTGTAGAACTTCCGTGTAATAAGAACAAATTAAACGGGCCCCAGGGCAGGGGTGCAGCTTAGTGGTGGAGCACAAGCTCAGCATGCATGAAACCTTGGGTTCAATTCCCAGCACCAAAATGAACAAACTGGCATTAAATCCAGTGGTGAAAACAATGCAGACCCGAAACTTCGAGAGAAATGATCAGATTCTAAATTTGACATTCCTAGGCCTTTTTAAACTTGAGAATATCTAAGTTTTACAATTGAACCTGGGAATCCATGGACTTCATTCACCACGGAATAGTACAAAAACATGAAGACAAGGCCCTTGTCTCATTTTTCCTCTTGCAAAGAGATTTCAAGGTAACACAAGTATAGAAAATAGGGATTTATAAACTTTCACTTTCTGGTCTTCCCTTTTTCAATCTAGTCAATTCTTCTTCAAAGGACGTGGCTTCAATTCTGTTTTTTTTTAGAAATGGACAGGACACTCCAGCAACAGTGACTGGAGGACCCCTGACTGAGCTCAAGCAGGCTAAAGCCTGGCAGCATGTGGGAGCAGGACTGGCTGGAGGACAAGGTGGCCAGCAGACTGGAATTCAGAGGCGCAATGAGGCCAGAGCAGCTGTGTTTCTAAGTGTGCAAGGCATTGCTCGGGGTACTGCAGATACACAGGCTTGGTGGGCAGGATGGGTCTTTCCCTGTCACAGAGGACAGGCGACACATGGTGGTACCCCTGGGAAAAGGGACAAGTAGGGTGGCTTTCACATCAAGTGGACTGTCTGAACCCCAACAGGCCAACAGCTGGTAGACGTCTCTGGAGTCCAATTTATCCTGCATCTGTTTCCTCGTTTGTAAGTGGGGAAAACACTACTACTTGTCCTCTAGGGTGGATTGAGGATTACCCGAGAGGACACATACATGTCAATTACATGTCCAGAACAGAACTCAAATCAGATGTCAAAAAGTTTGATGCTGCCGGACACAGTGGTGCACTATCCCAGCTGGTCAGGAGGCTGAGGCAGGAGGATCGCAAGTTCAAAGCCAGCCACAGCAACCTTCTCAGAATAAAATATAAAAGGACTGGAGATGTAGCTCATTGTAAGAACACCCTGGGTTCACTCCCTAGTACCTCTATCTCTCAAAAAAAGAGCATGATGCGGAAAAACAAATACCTAACTGTCTAGGAATAGTCAAGTTGCAGTGTGCAGATAACACACTGAGAAGCTCAGATGAGGAGAGCGAGGATCTGCTTTAATGCAATGCTCACTGGTGATCAGCAACAGCTGGGCTTACTATGATGCATACTATGCAAAGTCCATTATATTCATTATCTTAATCAATCCACATAACAATCTTAAGTGGTAAACACAGCAGATTTAAATTGAAAAAGACATTGCCTGTCCAGAGCCACGCAGTTAACGATCTGATATTTCTGATGCCAAAAAATTGAACCAATGCTCTGCAGTGCTGCCCTCTGCATTTCACAGAATACACTGCCCAAAGCCTACGACGTCTGGCAATGCTCAGCAGAAAGAGGAAAATACATAGGGAGAGGGTCCTTGAGATATTATCTTCATTCTTTCTCCACTTCCTTTGTTCAATCCTAAGAACAGTTCAAGTCTGTGGGTATTCCAAGATAAAAGATTTACTTCCTACATTTTTCTTTTTCTTCTCTAGAATTCCCAAGGTCCGTAACATAATAGCCTCAATGAATCAAGGGGGCTATATCTTAATTCTTCTGAGGACACTGGTAATAAATCCTCATCAGGAAATCTTTCTGAGAAGGTGACACAGGGGGGACTGGGGAGAGGCTTAAGAATATGGCACAAATGTCAGAAGAGATAAGAGCTCTTGGTCTTTCATTGGCAGATTGAGTCCTCTGAGATGTAGGATTTCATGTAAATTAATACCCAAACAAGGCCAAGGGGAGAGTGAAATGGTAAGGGTGAGGAAAGACAGAATGAAAGGATGGACTGCTGCACAGATGATGGATGGAAGGAAACAAAAAATATGAATTAATATATTACCTCTGCTCTATAGCATGCCTTATTCTGGCTTTTGAGTTTACATAAAACATAACAGCCTATATTGATTAAATCTGGAAAGTTCTTACTACTTTTTTTAATGCTTTCCAGAGACTTTAATAGTCCCTATTATGATTTTTCACTGGTTGATTTCCAATATTAGATCATAAACAATGGGGCACAGTGTTGCACACCTGTAATACCAGTTACTCAGGGCTGAGACAGGAAGATCACAAGTTCGAGGCCAACCTCAGCACCTTAGCAAGACCCTGAAATGAAAAGGGCTAGGAATGTAGCTCAGTGGTAAAGTGCCCCTGGGTTCAATCTTCAGCATCACATAAGGGAGGGGGGCAAAAGAGAGAGAGAGAGCATAAACATTAAAGGCAGTAGAATTAAACAGGAATGAATGTGTGCACTCTTTGAGAACAGTTATCTCACTCAATTTTGCATCCTCAGCACTAAGCAAAGGACAGACTTTGAACAAACATATGCAACCTATTGCACTATCGCAGAAGAGCCATGCTCCCCAGAGGCAGACCTGGGAGTGGCATCTTAGATGAAAGCATCTGAGGCGGAAGGCTGTCACTGAGGACTGGGTCCAGGTGTGCTTGTAAACGACCCTGAAATGCTCACCCTCATCATTATCTTGGTACTTAAAAGGCTGGCCTGGACACCCAGCTGCAGACACAATGGGACAGTGAGTGCGATCTCCCCTGTGATCTCAGGAGCCATCTGTCTTGGCCCGAGAGAAACTATTTATAGAAGAGACGACTGATGTGGTATCAAGACTAGGTCCCAGAGACTTAATTCCTCTAAAGATGCCCCAGATATCTGCTGGCCACACAACAAAGAGGACATGGAAACCCTAACCGGGAGGGTGGGGTGAAATTCAGAATGTACTTTTCCCTGCTACAGAGCTGCAGAGAGCATGTATCACATAAGCTCATGTGCAGAGCACTTTTCATGCTGGGCCTCAACACTTTGTACAAGTCCCTTTCAAAAGCTTTCATTTTTGTTTGTGAACTTCTTGCTGGATGGATGCAAACCCAAGACCTGACTGAAAAATGTGACCCAGAGAGTCAATTAGGTTGCATGTTCCATACTGAAATTTAAGGGGGAATAGAAAAAGAAAAAAACAAAGATCTTCATTGTGGGAACAGTGGATTTATTTGTTAAAGTACCTTCTATCCCC
The DNA here is from genome assembly GCF_021218885.2 of Marmota monax. Taxonomy (NCBI): domain Eukaryota; kingdom Metazoa; phylum Chordata; class Mammalia; order Rodentia; family Sciuridae; genus Marmota; species Marmota monax. The sequence continues at coordinate 10,225,886 of NW_026692907.1, read as the reverse complement.
CTGCTTTTCTCTCTTTAAAATGACAGGCCAATCTATCTTCTTGTGAGTCTAACTTATAGGTTTTGACGAGGTACATGAGGTTAGGAAATAAAAACTATGTCCCATCCCTCATTTTTAAGTGGTGCTTATCCTTCCAAGGACAATGGGATTTATGGTCTCAAAAGGCAGAACTATATATTATGAACCTCATGATGCTTTAAAGAATTTTATTTTTGGCTGCCTCATGGTGATAAGAGAAGCATTCAACAAAAGGCTTCACACCCAAGTTACAGGAGGTGACATGGCTCAGCGAATGTCCACAGGTTGATACCTGGAGTCCAAGCAGATTAGATATTACAGACCCAAGAACAGCATGGGCACATCTTGTCCACAAATCTGAGTAATCCACAAGAGCAAAACTGTACCAACAACAAAGACAGAAACAAAAGCCACAACTCATTCAGCCAGGCCAGCCATGCTGAATGAACTCTGATTCCTATGGCAAATCTAGTTGTGCCTACATTAAACAATATAAGAAGACATATTTACAAAAATTAAATCAGAGACAAAGACACATCAAGGAAAGAAAATTTCAGACCAATATCCCTGATGAACATAGATGTAAAAATTCTTAATAAAATACTGGCAAAACACCTACAAAAATACATTAAAAAGCTAGTGTACCATGATCAAGGGGGGGGTTCCTCCCAGGAATGCAAGGTTGGTTCAACATGGAAATCAATAAATGTAATTCATCATATCAATAAACTTAAAAACAAGAATCACATGATTATCTCAATAGATGCAGAAAAAGCACTTGACAAAATATAGAACCCCTTCACATTCAAACACTAGAACAACTATGGATAGTAGAACCATACCTGAGCTACATCATTCTAAATGAGGAAAAATTGAAGGCCTTCCCTCTAAAAAATGGAACAAGACAGGGTTGACCTCTTTCACCACTTTTAGTTAACATAGTCCTTGAAATTCTAGTCAGAGCAATTAGAAGAAAGAAATTAAAGGGATACAAATAGGAAAGGAAGAACTCAAACTATCCCTATTTGCCAATGACATGATTCTATATTTAGAAGACCCCCCCCAAAAAAAAAACTCCACTAGAAAACTTTTAGAACTCATAAATGAACTTAGCAAAGTAAAAAGAGGTAAACTACCCATAAATCAATTGCATTCCTATACACTAGTAATGAATCAACTGAAAGAGAAAGTAGGAAAACTATTCCATTCACAATAGCCTTAAAAAAAGAGAATATTTGGAAACAATATAACAAAAGAGGTGAAAGACCTCTACAGTGAAAACTACAGACCTCTAAAGAAAAAAATTGAAGAAGACCATAGAAGATGGAAAGATCTTGTATAGGCAGAATACTGTCAAAAATGGCCACACTAACAAGCACTATGCAGATTTAATGCAATTCCTATTAAGGTTCTGATGATATTCTTTATAGAAATAGAAAACAAGTCATGAAATTCATTTGGAAAAATAAGAGACCCAGAATAGCCAAAGTAATCTTCAGTGAAAAAAGTAAAGCAGAGGCATCACAATATCAGACCTTAAGTTATATTACAGAGCTATAGTAATAAAAATGGCATGGCATTGGCACCAAAACTGACATGAAGACCAATGGTACAGAATAGAAGACACAGAGACAGACCTACATAAATACAGTTATCTCATATTAGACAAAGGCACCATAAACACACAATGGAGAAAAGTAGCCTATTTAACAAATGGTACTAGAAAAACTGGAAATCCATATGTAACAAAATGAAATCAGATGCCTATCTGATATCCTGCACAAAATTCAACTCAAAGTGGACCACAGACCTAAGCATCAGACCAGAGACCCTGTTCTTACTAGAAAAAAAAAGTAGGCCCAACTCTCCATCATGTCTGCTTAGGAACCAAATTCCTTAAGAAGAATACTAAAGTAAAGAAGTAAAATGAAGATTCAATAAATGGGATGGTATCAAACTAAAAGTCTTCTTCACAACAAAGGAAACAATCAAGAACATGAACAGAGAGCTTACAGAATTGGAGAAAATATATAAAGAACTCAAAAAATACCACCACAAAAACAAATAATCCAATCAATAAATGGGCTAAAGAACTGAACAGACATTCACAAAAGAAGAAATACAATCAGTCAACAAATATATGAAAAAATGTTCAACATTGCTAGCAATTAGATAAATGCAAATTAAAACTACACTGAGATTTCATCTCACTCCAGTCAGAATGGTAATTATCAAGAAAACAAGTAACAATAAGTGTTGGCCAGGATGTACTGGTAGGACTGCAAATTGGTGCAACCATTCTGGAAAACAGTATGAAGATTCCTCAGAAAACTTGGGATGGAAACACTATTTGTTCCTAGCTATCGCACTCCTTGGTTCATACCTAAAGGATTGAAAATCAGCCTACTATAGTGATGCAGTCACATCAATGTTTATAGCTGCTTAACTCATAATTATTAAACTATGGAATCAACCTAAGTGTCCTTCAACAGATGAATGAATAAAGAAAATGTGGTATGTATATACACAATGGAAAATTACTCAGCCTTAAAAGAATGAAATTATGACCTTTTCAGGTAAATGGATGGAACTTGGGACTATCACACTAAGTGAAATAAGCCAATCCCCTAAAAACAATGACCGACTGTTTTCTCTGATATATGGATGCTAATTCATAATCAGGGGGGGCGGTGGAGCTAGGGAAGAATCAAGTTACCTTAGATTAGGTAGAGGGGAGGGAAGGGAGTATGGGGGAAAGAAGGATAGTAGGATGAACCTGACATTATTACCCTATGTGCATAGATGACTAAATGACTGGTATGTGGCCACATGCCAGGATTCTCTAGATCAGGCCAGTGAACAGGGAAGAGACAGTAAAAGTGGGTTTCTGCAATACCTGTAGTTCTTGGACTCTTCTGTTGCTTTAGGTGATTAGTATTTATTACAGAAGAACAAAAGAATCTCCCCACTCCCCAAAGGTACAACACAGAAACATTATGCTCCTGCCCCAAATGGAAAAAAAATAGTTCATGGATCATGTATTTGTTTTACCTGTAAACCTGGCCCATATACTTCATGCCTTACTAGATAAATGGGCAAAGGAAATATCAAAATATTCATTTAAGGGGTTGGAGTTGTGGCTCAGTGGTAGAGCACTCGCCTAGCATGCACGAGGCACTGGGTTCGATCCTCAGCACCACATAAATGTAAAGTAAAGATATTGTGTCCACCTAAAACTTAGGAATAAACATTAAAAATAAACATTCACTTAAATACACATTCATGATAAAAGCGATTCCCTATTTTGGGGTGGTTGGGTGGGTGGTAAAGAGCAGGCTGAATAGAGCTGAAGAGTGGGAGGGAGATTTGTTTTTCATTTTACAGCCTTTTATGCCTATCTAACTTGATTCAACATGCATGTATTACCTGATTCTAATATGTATGCACTGATTAATCACATATTGAGCAAAAAAAAAAAGCACACACAGAAAGTTTTATATTTCAATGCATTATTGAATAGTGACATATAAAAGGTACTGAACAATTAAAAAATCATCCTAGGAAAAGCTAAGAATCTAGACTAGTTTTTCAAAAAAAAATTATCAGTTTATTCGAACTCTAATTTTTTTGGCTCGAATAATTTATATATATATTATTATTTTTTTTTTTAATTGGTACTGGGGATGAAATCTAGGACCCTGTGCATGCTAGGAAAATGCTCTACAATGCTCTACACCTGTAGCCTCTGATATTTATATTGTTTTTTTTTGAACCCCAAAGTGCTTTACCACTACATTGTGTCACTCAGTTACTTAGCGTTTTGCTAAGTTGCTGAGTCTGGCCTTGAACTTACAATCCTCCTGCCTCAGTCTCCTGAGTTCCTGGGATTAAAGCATGTGCCACTGTACCTGGCTTGTTTACTTTTTATCTATCATTCCATTAAGTAACAATGGTAATGGAGGATGATAATAATAGTTCCTATTTACTGAACACTTACCATGTGCCAAGCACTGCTCTAAATACTGTTTTAGTACTTCTAAATGCTGTGCTCCTATAGGTCTAATTGGTCTTTACAAAAACCCTCAAAGTCCTAGATGGAGAAACTCCTGGTGAAAATTACATGTTCAGAAAAACTTGAGGGGCTGGAGTTGTGGCTCAGTGTGGAGCACTTGTCTAGCATGTGTGAGGCCTTGGGTTTAATCCTCAGCAGCACATAAAAATAAATAAAAGTATTGTGTCCATCTACAACTGAAAAAAAAAAAAAAAGAAAGGAGAAAAAAAAGAAAAGAAACACTTGAAAACTGGCAATTTTATGGAAGCACATGATATTTCCCATAATATTAAAAGGCTGAGTCTTCCATAGATGTGTTCCAGGGCCATAAAGAGCCCCAACAGTTAATTCTGGGATAATCGATATATTTTACATAGAAACTTACCAAGGGTGTATCTCTTCCTCCCACAATGCTGAGACCAAGGCCTGAGCGTCCCTTGGATATTTCTATAATCATTTCCTGGCCAGGGACAATGGGACACGTTGCAGGATCCACTGACAGAGGAGCCTGGAAGCTACCTGGCGGGGGGAAAGAAAGACAGAATAATGAGAGGCAGTCTGGCCTACATGCTTCATTACTGGCAGAGCACAGAGTTTGCATGTGTTTATCATTTCACTCTTCTCCTGCCAAGAATCATGAAGGAAAAACCTTGGTCATTCACTCAGGGATGAAATGTGACATTCCTATGACTTTTTTTTTTTGGTGGTGCTGGGCTTGCACCAGGGCCTCACGAATGCCAGGCCAGCGCTTCACCACTGAGTTACATCCCCAGCCCCCTTGAAGCAAACCAGAGACCCCAGATGGATCTTAGATCTGCTTAAAGTTGTTTAAACCTCAAAACACATCATGAGAACCATCAGGGGAAAATTTAACATAATTAAGCCATTGGGTACATAAAGTCATATGTTATAATGAGTAAAAAAGTTTAGTATGCCAGGAGATCCTGAGTTATAAAACACTAAAAGTGCTTAAATACTTTCAGTTAGACACAATATATGGATTATAATATATAAAATATTTAATCAATAAAGTATGAATCCAACAATTACTTAAAATTTATCTTCAAATATATTACAGGTTGAGTATCATTAATCCAAAAATCTGAAATCCAAAAATTTCTGAGCATTGACAGGATGCTGGCACAAGTGGAAAGTTCCATCTCGCATGCATGGGGTCATGGGGTCATGGGTTGACCCCCAGTCCTGCCAATAAATTAAAAGAAAAAAGAAAATTCCATTCCTCTCTTCATAGGATGGGTAATAGTCCAGTTAAAATGCATATATAAGGTAGATATGAAATGTAAATGAATTTTGTGTTTAGACTTGGGTCTCATCCCAAGCTATCTCATTAAGTATATGCAAATATTCTAAAATCCAGAATCTGAAATACTTCTAGTCCTAAGCATTTTAGGCAAGGGATACTCACCCTGTAAATATACTAGTAAAAATATTTTTTAAAAAAACTATTATAAAAAACATTCAAGAATACTTGCTGGATCCATTAGTGAGAATTTTTAAAAATACTTTAATTTTTTGTTGTAGTTGGACACAATACCTATTTTTTATTAATTTACTTTTATGTGGTGCTAAGGATTGAACCCAGGACCTCAAATATGCTAGGTGAGAACTCTACTGCTGAGCCACAACTCCAGCCCCTAGTGAGAGTCTTTTAAGGAGTTACTGCTGATCTATAAGTTTCACTTTAAAAAAAATCATTGTGTTAGTGCCAGGTATAGTATGCACACTTGTAATCCCAGAAATTCAGGAGGTTGAGGCAGGGAAATTGCCAAGTTTGAAGCCAGCCTCAGCAAATTAGCAAGGCTTAAGCAACTTAGTGAGGCCCTATCTCAAAATGAAAAAAAAAAGGGCTGGGCATGTAGCTCAATAGTTAAGCATCCCCAGGTTAAATACACAATACCAAAAACAAAACAAAAAGAAATAAAGAAAAAAAAATCATTGTTTAAGAATGGATTTTTCTAAAAACTAAAAAAAAATATATGCAAAAAAAGAGGTTTAATAACACCCCTTGATCCACTTCTATATATGTGCATTTACCAGACAAATAAACCTAGTCTATTAAACAAACAAACAAACAAAACATTCTTCCAGACATGGTGGCACAAACCTGTAATCCTAGTGCCTCAGACTGAGACAGGAGGATCGTGGGTTCAAGGCTAGCCTGGACAACTTAACCAGACACTGACTCAAATAAAAAATAAAAAGAACAAAGATGTAGCTCAGTAGTAGAGCATCCCTGGGTTAAATCCCCAGTACATACACATATTCATTCATTCATTCTCTCTCTCTCTCTCTCTCTCACACACACACACACGCACACAGAAAAAGTCAAAACATTCAAAACATTAGTTTCAAGAGACTCTTAGTAAATAGAAATTTCTAGACAATGCCAACTTTTCTGTTAATAACTAAGACTGATCATCTTGAGGACTGATTCCTACATTGTGATATAATTTAAAAGGCTGAGAAAAGAGGGCCCCATCTGCTGGTGAGCTGTAGTTAGTGCACAGAAACCAAGATGAAATCCACAATGCTTCATTAGATTATATAATAAGCAGGGGACTGCATACTACAGCCCTTTGGCCAAAACTGGTTTTTACATTTTCAAAATGCAAAAAAAAAAAAAAAAAAAAATTAAAAAAAATAATATTTCCATTCATGTAAAAGGTATATGAAACCCAAGTTTTGGTTTCCATAAATAAACCTGTATTGGATACAGCCTACTAGCCCACATATGTATAGTCTATGACTGCTGTGACACTACAAGGGCAGTTGAGTAGCTGTAACAGAGAACATCTGGCCTGTGAGGCTAAAATATTAACTACTTGGTTCTTCACATTGGCTGTACTGTTCACATGGAATTTATTCATCTAATGGTCTCCCAGTTAAAAGAAATTTAGTGATACAACCTCAGTAACAATAAAAGTGCCCTATTAGAAGAATATTAAATTGTAAACCTAATCTGTTTCTAGATCTTTGAGCAGCATATATAGTTCACATTGCCACTCCTGTTAATTTACAATAAAAATGATGGACAATACTGGCACAATTTCACGGATGCTTTTAAAAGTTTATATTGCTTTTGTAAATGACCAGCTTACTCTCCCGAATGAGGAGAGAATACAGTAAAGATACAGGAGATGGCATTTCTTTCCCTCCTCTGCTCCTTCCTTATCCTAGCGAATCCTGAGTCAGTCTTTGAATTTATTTCTCTTAATAGAATTCGGTCCAAATCGGGATCATATCAATTCTTCAATAAATGTTTGGAAAGTGGGTGAGAAATGAATAAAATTCCCATAAATTAAAATGTAAAGTCATAAATTTCTCTTATTTGGTATAGATACTGATATATATTACCAAAATTCAACTGTCTACACATCGAGTCAGCAATTTTTCTTGGTCAAAGTCCAGGTATACATATTTTGCAGATTGCTGGCCATACAGTCTCAGATGCAACTACTTAATTCCATCTTTATAGTGTGAAAGCAGCATGCTGTTTACTCATTTGTGTAAATACATGAGAGTCTCAATAAAACTATTAGTGAACATGGAAATATGAATTTCATATTTTCATAAAATAGGCTTTTTTCCCAACCTTGAAAAATGTGAAAAATAAAAAATAAAAATGTGAAAACCTGGCTGGGGTTGTAGCTCAGTGGTAGAGCACTTGCCTAGCATGCGTGAGGCACTGGTTTTGATTCTCAGCACCACATATAAATAAATAAAATAAAAGTCCATCAACAACTAAAAAATAATATGTAAAATAAATAAAGGTATTATGTCTATTTTAAAAAAGTAAAAACCATTTTAAGTTCATAAACTAAACAGGAAGAGGTAGTAGGCTACATTTGACTCACAGGCCATAGTTTCTTGATCATGTTCATTAATTATTTTACTATAAACACAGTGCTTTAAAATAAAACCTACTGGATAAACTTTTTATAAAAAAGTTAATATTTATGAAAAAAATATACTAAAGACAAGCTGGACATGCTGATGCACACCTGTAATCCCAACTACGTAGGAGGCTAAGGCAGGAGAATGGCAAGTTTGAGGCAGCACTGGGCAACTTAGCAAAGTCCTATCTCAAAACAACTTTTTTTTTTTTTTTTTAAGAAAAGGATTGATTATGTACTTTAGTGATAGAATGCTTTCTAGCATATGCAAGGGCCTTTGGTTCAATTTCCAGCACTGCATACACATAGACATTAAAGACAAATAATACCAAAAGGTATCAGGCCTGCTGAATTAACACAGGGTTATGTTTTGCCAATGGTGAGAGTAGTGTTTCAAAGCATCCATTTTTCACTGATTAATATTGCATAAAACCAAAGTGGAAATATCTGTTGTTCATTTCAAAGTTCTGTGTTCAACCCTCAGTCAGCATAATTCAAGCCAGGAAGTTAAAGAAAGAAAGTACACATCAATTTCTTTAAGCACTGAAAATAAATCTTCAAATGGCTTACATCAACATGTAGTGCTAAAATTTGGGTTCAATATGATTTTTTAAGATATTAATCATGACCTAAATATAATATTTTGCAGTGACTAGAGATTAATCTATCAGGCCAGACTCAAATAGCAATTACTGGGCTGGGGATGACTCAGTGGTACAGTATGTGCCTTGCATGCACAAGGCTCTGGGTGATCACCACTACCAAAGCCAAAACAAACCAACAAACAGAAAAACAAACAGCATTTACTACGGGACTTGTCTGTTCCAGTTCTTTTATATTCCACCAGTAGTAGGCAACACCAACGGCACAGATGGAGAAATGGTTTAGGAAGTACAGTGATCTATCCAAGTTCCAAAGCTGAGGAATGGAGTAGGGGTGCAGAACTCCCTGTCTCTGGTCCAGTTCTCTTTTTAGGACACCATGATCCCTTCCTTCTCTAATATTTCATAAGTCAATGCAGCTCAGGGGAAAGAATCATACCACAGCTGGTGAAGTCGGTATCCGATGAATGATATGATGGAGTTGGCGCTAACGGTATCTCTTGTGAACTGAAGGAGGCTTTTGTTGAATATTTTTGCTCTTTCATCTGGCTGGCAGCCTACGAAAGGAAGGAAAATTAGATGAACATCAAAGACTGACAGGAGTGGTAACATGATACCGAAATAAAAGTACATTCCAATACTGTCTTTTGAGACTTAAGGATGGGGAAGGTGGCAAGAGTAATTAGGTTGATTTTTGCCCCATGCTTCCCTGTTTAACTTTATAGGTAAGATTCTTTAGTGAAGGAAGAAAGGAAGGAAGAAAGCTGAAGGTGCTTCATCATTGTGATCTGTATATGAAGCTGGGCTGGAGAAAAACAATATCAAGTCCACATGTCTGTCTGAGCTCAGTGAAAAACAATCTATGCTGCAGATTTTCTGAGCACACAACACTGTCTTTCTCTGCAGGATACACAAACAATAGTCAAAGATACATTAGGTGGGTTAATAATAACAACACCAGGGGAAGGAAGGGGAAAGAAATATCCAGTGAATGCCTACTAAATGCCAGGTACATCAATTACATTTAATTCATCTAAAGGAACTGTCCCTTATTTACCTTTGATACCCAGTGCCTGGAAAATAGCAGGTACTCAATAAATGTTTGATAAATGAATGAATGAGTGAATGAATGAATGAACAGGTACAGAAGATCAAAACTAAAGACATGGGAAACTCAGGGTTGCAAGTTAACATGCAATTGAGTGACCTATGGGGACTTCTGTGTGAGCTTTGGAAAATTAACTTGTAATTCTGGATTTTGCTGATGATACCCCCAATGAATATTAAAACACTGAGAGAAGACAAAAGGACTCCATGCTTGCTTAACAGGCAGTTAAGAAAGAGGCAGTGACCTGACCTGCCTTCTGGATTTGTTGTTAGTCAGGGAACCCATCCCCAGCTGGAGGATTCTGGTGGATGTAGTGAGGCACCAGGCTGATCCTGGAGTCTAGAAATAGGACCAAGAACTGCTCCAGAACCATAACATTTCAAGATTCTGCCATGGAAGGGCTGTTTCTCAGCACAGGGCATCATGCTTCTAGTTTTCAAAACACTTGTATATCTGTGAACCCATCGATCAATGAACAGCCCTGAGAGTTAGTCAATAATATTTTGTTTTTATAAATCAAGACACAAATGTCAAGTGACAACCCTCAAATCACATAGCTAATTTGAGTAAGAGGTAGACTGAAAGTCAGTAGGTGAAGAACACTACAAGTTTAAAGCATTTACCAAAGAGCTGCTAGGCCATAATTCTATGGGGGTTTAGTTTTTTCCTTGCAGTTTTTCTATCATGATCATTTATTAGTGACTGTACATATATTTTAAAGACTCAGTTATATACTGAGCAGTGAATTTAAAGAGAGAAAAGTGGAAAAAAGACAACAAAGGGGTTAGTACCAGAAAACTGAGCACTGAAATAACTGAGATAGCCAGCTGCATAGAGGATCACATCTACCAGCCTTCTTGAAGGCAGGTGTGCCCAGAAGTCCTGGTCAGTGGGCGTGTAGTTTCCAGGTCGTTCTCTTAAAGAGAAAGATCCTGCCTTTCCCTCCAGCCTGGCTGAAATGCAGCTGTACCAGTAATAAATACAGCAGCCATCTTAGACCAGAAAATAGATGTCATGATTGGACGGAGGTAATCCAGTAAGAATGGTTATCAGATAAGAGGTTCCATGACACTGTGGAGACACAACAGCATGCTGAAATTGATTACACCCAGATTGCCTTGTGAAATAGAAGCTTCTTGCAGCAATTGAGTCTGTATTTTAACTCTTATAGTACTTTACATCCAGCTTTCACTTTGCATTGTCTCAAGAAAGAACATGCATTCCCAACAAACCCAAAGGCAAGCTACAAGTTTTGTTGTTGTTTTCTAAAAAAAAAAACCATATGAATTTTATAACAGGAAAGTACAGAGTAAACAGTTACTAGATCAGGACTTTTATAAAAGCAGGGAATGGTTGTAGCTCTTCTCTGTAACCCAGTTCCATGTAGCCTCTGGTGCTTAATAAATGACAAATAAGGGTTGGGGTTGTGGCTCGGTGGTAGAGTGCCTGTCTGGCACGTGTGAGGCACTGGGTTTGATATTCAGTACCACATAAAATATATAAATAAAATAAAGGTATTATATCCATCTACAACTAAAAAATATTTTAAAAAATACATACAGGTAGAATTGAATTCAACTTAAAAATAAGAAAATAGGGGCTAAGAATGTAGCTCAGTGGTAGAGCACTTGTGTAGCTTGTGTAAGGCCCTGGGTTTAATCCCCTGCACTGCAAAAAACCAAACCAAAAAACAATAAAAATAAGGACACAGTCTATGGAGATCAAATGGAACATCTAACCATAGATGCAGAGGCAGAACAATTGCTGGTAGGTGTGGTGACAGGTAAAGTTGGTCTCCTGTGGCTCATCCATTAGCACAAAATCAAACTACTAAGTATGGAGAAGAAGAGAATGGATTTGCTGTCGTATATCACTATAACAGATTATAAAGTTGGAGTGGATTTTGCACGTCATCCAACCCAATTAAACCAGTGATTCTCAACCCTGTCTCACAACAGGAATACTTAGGAAGTTAAAAAAAAAAAACTTCCCTCCATTCCAGACCAAATAAATAGCAAAGGGTACGAAGTCCAGGGAAAGTGTTCCTCCCTCTTCCTTTCTTTCTTTTTAAAAATTGAGACTTTATTGTTTAAAGTTAAAAATGATGGGTTTTTGTTGTTGTTGTTTTCCTTTTTGGCACTACAGATTGAACCCAGGGGCACTCTTAACACTGAGCTATATCACCAGCTCTTTTTATTTTTGATTTTGGGACAGGGTCTTGCTAAGTTTCCAAGGCTGGCCTGGAATGTGTGATCCTCCTGCTTCAGCCTCCTGAGTAGCTGGGATTATAGGTGTGTGCCACTGTCGATGAAGAATCATGAATTAACTCAGAGCTTCTGAGAGGTTCACAGACAGAATTCTGGGAGTTGTAAAACCTCTGTGGTTGTATCAAAATTACACTTATTAGGATTTTTTGAAGAAAAGTGTTCCACTTTTTCAGGTCCCCATTATAAGAAAAAAAAAATCACTACTTAAAAGAAGACATGAATTGCTAAATTTGCTACCACTCCACTAACTTTATGACCATAGACAAGTCACTTAACCTCCTCATCTGTAAATTGAGAGTGATGCATCTGTATTTTGCAAGGTTATCATGAAGGTTAGGGATAAATAAATAAATCTATTACTATGCCAGGAATAACCTAGGAACCCAATTAAGAATAACTATTAATTTTTATTTTTTTCTGAAGGGACAGATCTTCCTGACCTGAGCTGGGTGGAGATGGAATCCAGGGCTACATACATGCTATAACCCAACCCTACTAATGCTTTCTTTCTTTTTTCTTTTTTTGGTCCTCTTTTAACATGCTAATAAGCTATCAGGAGCTTCTCACTGATGATCTTCAGGGATGGAAAATTCCATTTCCATGAAGAAGCTCATGCCATGTGGAGCAGCTTGAACAGTTGGGAAGATCTCTATAATGAGCTAACCTGGCCTCACTGCAGATGCTGCCCCACTGATCTCTGATAATTTCTCTTCTGCAGCCACAGAAAAGGCTTATTATTTTCCCAGAGGAAAATGCTTTAGACATCTCAGTGCACATTTTTAAGAAGGGAGAAGAAAAGCCAGATAATGTTAGGATTTACCTCAGCTTAAAAATTCAATGGTTATGAAATTTTAGAGATGCTTTATACATGACTTGAGATGAACAATAATATATAAAATGCTAACACATTAACAGGATTTGTAAACACATTACATAACACAAAAATCTGGTTTTAAATGAAAAAAAATTGCTTATGAGTTTCCATTGAACTTAATTTGATTATTTTGCAAGGTTCTTTTTACATTTATTGATTGGTTGGTTTTTTGAGGTGCTAGGGATCAAACCCAGGGCCTTATACATGCTAGGCAAGTATATAACCATGGAGCTATGTAACTCCTGAGCCTAGCTACATCTTTTTTTTTTTTTTTTTTTAATTTAGGCTTTTAGCATAGAATCTCAGAGAATTTTCAAAGGGATTTTCTTTGGCAGTGTTTGAAATATCATACACTCCTTTTGAGCTCTAGTTACCTACAGTTTCTGAAACATACAAATAGTGAATAATGGAAATTTTATATTTTTTTATTTATTAAGTGATAAAGGATTTGATCTTATGGTAATCACCTCCACTTCTTCTAGAATATAGTTTATATTGCACATCACACCAGTAGAGCAAAACCTAAGTACAAGTTACATACATCATCAGTTGGGTACTCCAGTGTCTTCTGATGGTCTGCCACCACACCTTGACCAATCATCTGGGACAGGTCTTCCTGAATCATGAAAGATGAGATCAATTAGTGACATAGTAGGGCTCAGTAGCATTTTCCAACTTTGGCAGTTAGTTACCATTTAACAGAGAAGAAAATTACCAAGACACGTCAGAATCCAATGCATAGCCAAAGGACAGCTTATTAACTGAAATGATACTTTATAAATTGGCCAGAATGTTAAAGTCTGCCTCCTACCACATCTTACCCTTTTATTATAGGCAAATTTATAGGGGAAAGTATCATCTGATTATTTAGTTTAAGGCATGAACTTTTGCAATTGGGTGGGGGCAAGGCAGGAAACATTGAGAGACACTGATTTGGACAAGAGAAAGCATTAGTCTGCTCTGATGCTTGGAAAATCTGAGAGACCACTGGCTGGGGTCTAGCACTCAGAATGTGGGAAGGGAAACTGATCTGGAAATAAAAAGAAATTCCTTGACTCTGCACACCTGAGCAGATTACTTGACCTCTTTAAGCCTCAATTTCCTCATTTACAAAATTGGGAAAAAAAAAAAACAGTAGTCAGACTTTAGGGCTACTAAGAAGATTAAATGAAGCAATGTATGAAAGCACTTGGCACAACATCTGGCAAATATCAGCATTTGATGACGATACTCGTTATGATAGTAAATGGAATTGAGCTATGTTCCTGAATGCAGGGTGAACTGGTCAGAACAAACCAATGACTTGGACAGGACACTTTCTCCTTTGGGGAACGTTGGAATAACTATCTGACATTCCCTACCGTGACTTCCTTTTCTGGGCTTATTCACACACCCATTCCTCAATAGGCTCCCGCCAGATTTGTAACAACACATAGATAACAATTGGGTTATGCCCAGCTGCTCCTTATGAGATTAGGTAACAAGGCATCCTGCCTCACTGGTTCTCTATTGGTTTACAGCCTGAGAAATTTAACCCCAGCACACAATCCTGAGACTGAAACCTAGGTCCCCTCGATGGTTGTGACTACCTTAGCTGACTTATTTTATAGGGCTGGACTCTTCTCACTCATCTAAATTCTTTTAATTTCCTTCTTATGGGGCAAAAATCTTAGAATCCATGTCTCCCTCCCTTAAACTTTGTTCCTGAATAGATCATAAGACAAAAAATGACATAAAATGAACATCACATCCCATAATTCTTCCCTGAGCCCTTGGGAGGTAGCCCTTCATGATCATTTATCATTATTTATGCAATATTGTACTGTTTCCTTTTATGTACATCTCCCATGCACAATATGAACATCTTTGCTCCCTCAGGTAGACTCTGAGCCAGACAGGAAAAGAAAGGATTAACAGTGAATGTAACTCTCTGTCCTCTATTTTATAAAGGATCATGGTTAAGAACAGAGGGAAAAAAAAACATGGAAAGGTTGACAGGGCTAACAGGTGCTTTTTTTAGAGTAAAAACTCCAAATTGCCCTATAAATAGAAACCACTGATATTTTTCCTTCTTGTGTGAATCAAACAGAGGGAGCAAAAGTAAGAGTCTCCTAAAAAAATGTAGAAGGAGTAAGTGAGGAACTGAACTTCTGAAAAGGTGTTAGAAATAACCAAGGTGCTCAGGTGCTGCAGGAAATCAAACCTAGGTCTGATTGTACTTGAAAGCGGGTGGGCAAGGCATTTACTCCTGCCAGAAGGGTGTGCTACAGGGACCTGGTTAGCAAGCGGGCTACATCCCTAATGTAGCACAGCCCTTCGCCCCGACTAGAGGAGCTTGGGGGGTACCATCAACATGATTAGCTCATTTTAAAACTGGGGTGGACAAAGGGCTACAATTAAAATGGCTAACATTGAATACAACTAAGGCTAAATGTTATATTCTGAAAATGGACTATCTTTCTATTTATCACAATGCCTGGGCCAATCTCATTTCTCAGGCTGACTACCTTCAGCCCTCTGAACCCAGGGAAGGGGCTGGTAGTACTGAGGATGATAATAACGACAGCTGGTTTCTACTGAGCACTGACTCTGTCCCTGCTTCTGAGCTAGGCTCATTACACACTTACTGATGTACACGATAACGTACTATTATAATTTCTTTTTAGAGTAGAGGCAACTGAGGCACAGAGAAGCTAATTATTTGCTAAGCCAGAAGTTAACCCAGACACAACTTGCTCCCAACCAAGAGCAAATGGCAAGGGGAAGGGAAAGCACTGCTGACCTCCAACAACACAGGAGGCTCTTAGTCAGCGATTCCATTATTAGGTTCAATGCTGGGTCAGAACAAGTCATGCCTGCCTGTTTTGAACTTGGGATGGGGGAAGAAAACCAAAACCATCAGAGTGGGGTAGGGAGAGGGAGCATGGGAGGAATAGACGAACTCTAGATAGGGCAGAGGGGTGGGAGGGGAAGGGAGGAAGCATTGGGTTAGAAATGATGGTGGAATGTGATGGACATTAGTATCCAAAGTACATGTATGAAGACACGAATTTGTGTGAATATACTTTGTATACAACCAGAGATATGAAAAATGGTGCTCTATATGTGTAATTTCCCCTTTTGCTTAAATAAGGTCAAGTTGAAGTTCTGTCATTTGTAGCCAAGAGATTCCTGATTAAATTGGGGTGAAGACCATCTCTCCCAGAAGGGACTTGGGACAACAAACTCAGATGCATTCAAATGGCAATGAATGAGGTGAAATGAGTATAAGCAGCACACTAGTGAGGGAGTGCTCAGACCAAACAATTCATATTCAACAAGTTTTAAACATGCCCATTAGACAAACAACAAACACAAATGTCTGCTGTTGAGTTTTGGGCTTCCACTTTGTAGCCCTTGAATAGACTAGAAAAAGATAACCTTTACCTGGATCAGTCTCAGCCTAATTCTGACTCATCCAACCACCTAGATTAGGTGAAATTGCCTTAGCACAACACCTTTCTTTGCCTTTCAAAAATACTTGTTAACAACAAGAATTACTTACTTACATATTTATTTACTTATTTATTTTGGGATGGGGTCTTGCTATGTTGCCCAGGCTAGCCTGGAATTCCTGGGATCAAGTAACCCTCCTGTCCCAGTCTCCCGGTACCTAGGACTACAGGTGTAGGCCGTTGTGTCCAGGTAAGAATTACTTATTTAGCAGCTGGGTGGGGTGGTAATCCCAGTGCCTTAGGAGGCTGAGGCAGGAGGATTTCAAGTTATAGACCAGCCTCATAAATTTAGCAAAATCCCATTTCAAAATAAAAAAACAAAAAAGCAGGGACATAGCTCAGTGGTTTAAAGTCCCATCCTCAGTACCACACCCAACCCCGAAATATATATGTGTATGTGTATGTAAAACTTATTTAAAGTTGGATGAAAATCCTATCTGCAACATTCAATAGTTGAATATCTCTGCCCCTCAGTTTCCTTATCTACACTATAGGGATAGGAGCAGATCAATCTCCTATAACATATGAATTAGAATGGCGCCCACTGCAGTGCACAGTACATGCCAAGAGAGTCGGCTACTTTATTCTCAGTAGTTCTGAAGGCAGCACCCGGGTCTTGTCCACTCCACAGGCACTGTGGCTAGCTAGCACCATGCCCAGGACATAACGGGCCCTCCATACAAACTCACTTCTCCAGAAAACAGAGTGCCATAAGATCGTGCCTGAGCAGTGCTGGCTTCCATGGGGTCTGGGACTCAGAAGATGGGCCCTCAGCTAGGCGTGAGAAACGATGAGCTCTGCACTGAGTGTCACATCATTTCACTTCTTTGGAGTCTTAGTGCTAAGAATTACGATTATAAGATTACTTTCCCAATTTAGAAAAAAAATCTGATAGCAAGTAATTCCATCCAGGCAAGCTAAATTTCAAGTTGAATAACAAGTCTCCACAGCCCCAGTTAAAGGGGGTGGGAGTAAAGGTGAGCAGATGTAATAGGTGTGACTCTGTTACAGATGGGCACCTGTATTTCTACTGTCTTTGAGTTCATGAGGTTACTTTCCTTGTCGTCCTCACATCTCCAAATTATCTTCATTTGTCACAAAGAAGGGAACAGAATGGAAGAAAAAAAAACAAAACAAAAGCTTTTCTTTCCTTTTTTTATTCAGTGCTGGGGATTGGACTCAGGGCCTCACGTGCAAATTGTGCTCTGCCACTGGGCTACACCCCTGCCAAAGCTTTTCTCTTGTGATTTTCATGAAGGAAGTAAATTTGACTGTGAATCTACCGAATATTTTATGACCAGGAAAACAGAAATTATCCTACACGCAAATCTCAAGTGTTTTTCAGAAACAGAAGAGATAAAGAATGATGAGCTGTGAAAAATGTCACATATTTGAATGCACTTGAACTCTGCCATTGCCAATTTGCATACTGTCACAAAAGAGAGGCTCCTGCTGACTCAGGCACATTTTCCTGCCCTCACAGGGAACTAACTCTCAGACCCTTGCTATAGATTCCATTTTCACAGTGGGTTGAAACAGAAAATAAGATTCCCAGTGACATCTGCTCCCAATAGCCAAAGCAGAAATCCAGCAGTTCTTGATGGACTGCAAATTGGGGGTCAAAATGGATTTTAAATATACAGTTCAGTGAATGAACAGGATATTACATTTGGGAATTCCAGCCTTGAAGTAAAACCTAACAAGGAGCTACAAGCATTAGAAACACATTTTAAACTTGAATGCCAGCATTTTCAAAAAAGGAATATTTTAAATTAAACATGGGAATCAAAATTGATAAATTAAGCCTATATCAAAAATCACATGCCATATTATTCCCTTAAAAATTAAAATTCCAAACTGAACTCGTTATGGTCTCCCACAAATCTGGTTTTACCTTTTTTTTTTTTCAATTGTGACAATATCAACCTCTTACCCCTCCAGGTTTAAAATCACAGCCTGCTCTTGCTGACTTCTCTCATGCCTGCTTTCATTGAATCATTTCCAAGTACTCTTAATTCTATGGACACAACATGAAGCAAAGTAGATTATTCTCTGACTGCAATTTCACAGGTCAGAAACCTTTGGGGTAAACTTTGGAGATGCAGAATTACCTCTTCCTTTATGGGGGAGCAAGTAACTAAGACCAAAGAAATATTAAGTTGGAGCAAACTAATATTATTCCAGCATAATTCATAAGTTGCCACTTTGCAAGTCAAAATGGTTAAATATCAGCGATGTCAAAGGATTCAACACATTAACTATAATTGTGCAAGCTATCATCATACATTATTAGAAAAATGCCATGTAGGAAGAGTCATTTTAACACTAAAAATTTAGGTAGGACACAAATTAAAAACAAGTCCTTCAAATTGAATAGATAAGGCTTTATGGAGAATGGTTACTGGGCTGGGGATGTGGCTCAAGCGGTAGCGCGCTCGCCTGGCATGCGTGCGGCCCGGGTTCGATCCTCAGCACCACATACAAACAAAGATGTTGTGTCCACCGAAAACTAAGAAATAAATATTAAAAAAAAAGAATGGTTATTACTTTTCATTCTTCTCACAGCCACACATGGGTCTAATAACTTTAGTTATTTGGACAGAAGAAAAGGTTAGTTGTTGGAGTCTGAGAGTGGTTCATATCCTGGTTTTCCTACGTTAGGTTATGTACTCTCTGAAAAATTGACTTCTTTAAGCTACAACCCCCAGACCTTCTATTTTTTTTTAAATTTTGAGACAGGGTCTCACTAAGGCTGGCCTCAAACTTGTGATGCTCCTGCCTCAGTCTCCCGTCACTGGGACTATAGGCATGCACCATGACCCCCAGTGGACTTCAGCTTCTGTATGGGTTAATAGCAACTATCTCTTTGTAAAGCATTGTGGCTATGCTGCCTTTCATTCTTTGAAAGTCAGTGAGTCCAACACTGAAGGCTTTGAGTCCTTTATCATGGCATTTATAGGCTCTTAGCCTTTGGGCAAGTAAATTCACTTCTAGCATGCTTAGGTCTCTCATCTGCAAAATGCAGGTGGATAATAAGAAAGCTTTCACTCACGGGAGACGGAGATAAAACTCTGTTCAGTTCCTGTGCTTAAGAAATGGTGGACTGTATTATTTCTGTCAGGATAAATGAGATAATATGTAAAGTATTTTTCAGAAACAGAAGAGATAAAGAATGATGAGTGACAGGTACCTACTAAGAAGGCATTCAGTTATTGTTCCCTGTATTACAGAGACATCTACAACAGTCAAGAGTGAATTTATCATCTGTCCCCACAAATATCCTCTTCCTCCTGTTTCTTTTCTTAGTAAATAGTATCAACTAACCTGCCAGTTAGCTGCCCTTGATGTACCTGAGAATCATTCTTGACTTCTCCCATTTTAACTTTGACACTCACATGATTGTTAACTCCTATTAATTCTAACACCTGTATATATTGAAAATACTGTCCATATTTCTCTGCCCTCACTACTAGATCCCTGGTTTGGGTCACTATCAACTTTCCTTTTGATTGTTCTAATAGCCTTTTAACTTTCTCCTTGACTTCAGATTTAATATCTTCTAAATGATTCTTCACAGAGCACTCAGAAGCCCTTCAGAAAGCCAATCTCATTAAAATCCTATCAAATTCCACTGAAAGGTTCCCCTGGGTATAAAGACCTTTCTCCTGGCCCACAAGGCCCTCCACCATCCAGCTCCTGAGTACCCAGGGTGGTCTTGAGTACCAGTCCAGGGATGCAGACTTGGTTACCTACCAGAGATGGGGTTAGGGAAGGCAGGCTGGGGGTGGGCAGTAAAAGCATAGCAGAAAAGTGGGACTGAAATAAACTGGTGGTACATAATTGAAGGGGCAGCTTAGAAGGCTGGTCCATTTTTAGTAGAAAATGGAAACCAGGATTTTTATGTAGAAGCTCCTCTCTATAAACTTAGCTCAAACATCTTAAGAATATTGCATAGGCTTAGGGAAACATGTCTGTGGGCTGATTCTGAGTCCTCACAACTGGTTTACTACCTCTGCATTAGACGGGATACAGTGTATTCCTATACATGAAAGTACCTTATTTATCTTTATATTTGTAGAGCTTGTCCCATCACAGCCTCTCCCTAGAGGTGTGTACTGAATAACAAGAGCCCTGGCACACCTAGATTTTCTATAGTCAACATTTGGTATAATGCTAGTTGTCATTTATGGAGTCTTGCTGCATGCAAAGTGTTGTGCTAAGAGTTTCACGTATAAAAATCATTCTCGCTCTTCACAACATAAAGGTGGGCATCATCCTTTTCCACTTTGGGATAAAAAAATGTAGACAGACAGCACAGGCCACTTTCCCAGGTAGGAGCTTAGGAGTGGCAGATGCAGATCCAAGTCTCAAAGAGCTGAGAGACATCAGTTGTTTCTGATGCCTTTTTCACCTGGGAAGGCAAGTACTGCCAGTTCATTTAGAGATCCAAGTATTACTTATAACGTTCAACCCTGATCTTTCATTAGTATATTTGAAAACTGTATGTGGATCAAGTATATCAGGTAGAGAGAAGGTCAAGAATGTTCTTATGATGTTGGTATTCTAGCTGGTGGGGACGCTGACATGGTGAAATGTGCTGTCAGCTGTGGTGTGAGTTTCCATGTCACAGCCCACTTAAGTTAATTCCAGAAACACTTCATGCTTCCCCAAGCATCTTGCTACCCTGTAATTCTAAAATATCCACAGAAACTGCAGATTGGATGCTACCTTGAGTTGACATGAATATGTTCATTCTTCTAGTCCTACACAAAGGGTCAGAATTATATTTTGCAATGAAAAGATAACAGTAAAGACAGACACCATCGACAGTTTGAAAATTCAAACAGTTTTGAAAAATTGTAGAAAATTGAAATGTTATTGAGGCTGCTATATACGAACCAGGTGTGTAATGACAACTGTCCTTGACCCACAGACTGTACTACTACTGAGCAGTTATACAAAATGGTGAAAGAATGCAGGGCACATCTGTTGGAGCCATTTCTAGCAGGGTAATAGTGAGCTGCCAGCCAAGCCCTGGGATACTGCTTATTCTGAAGACTCAGAGAGTGAAACTATTACCATTTAAATAGCTCTAAACCTGCAGTCACAGGCAGGTTTACCAAACACATGCAGAAGTGGGTTTGTACACTGGAAGCAAGAAAAGCAAATCCTTTTACAGGCAACTTTTATGGTACTTAACTGGTAAACACAAACACTTCCTTGCTGGAGAGGAAAGCATATTTATTGTATGTGGTCTTTGCAAAAACAAAATCTGAGAATACATACTGCTGCCATCACCGTCTGACTGCCATTTCTGCCATAAACTCCCATCCAGTCTGTTGGCTTCCACTCTGGCCTGTGCAGTTTGATCACCTCACTGAAGCCCCACCTCCTACAGTCCTATATGGCTTCCCCTTGCTGTCAGCCTAGAGGCCTCCTCCTTGATGTGACCTGGCACCTGCTGACCCCTCTAAGAGCACCTAGAAATTTCCTTTGATTCTTTTTGGCCACATTCTCAATTACAGTGGGTCCTTGTTGTGTATAGGTTCTGCCTCCAAGGATCCAACCAACCATGGATGAAAATATTAAAAATAAAATTATATCCATATTAAATATGTACAGATTTTTTCCTTGTTGTTATTACCTAAACAATATTACAACTATTTACATAGCACTTACATTATATTAGGTATTATTATCCACAGATGATTTAGAGAGAATGAGATGATGCACACAGGCTATATGCAAACAGTATGCCATTATAATATAAGGGACTTGAGCATCCAAGGATTTTGGTATTTCAAAGGGGTCCTCGAACCAATTCCCTGAAGGTACTAAGGAATGACTGTATTGTCAACCTCTCCTTCAAATCTCAAGTCAATTATCCTTGGGTGAATCTCCCATGACAAGATCAAATCCTATCATACATCCTCTGCAGTAAGTATCTCTAGTTCTCAGCTTTGATGAAAGTTGAAGTGTCAATCTATTTGTGACACCATCTGAGTAACATCTCTCTCTGTGAAGACTGTAAGCAACATAAGAGACTATGTTTGTTTACCTTCAGTAGCATCTTCCCAGGATCTAACACAGGTATAATAACAGCAGAATGAAAGAACTTATAGCCTTTAATTCTGGTGGACAAAGACACTGAACCTTTTCTAGTAAGATACAGATTATTGAACACTTGCAAAATATTCCGGAAGGTGGAGACTTTTTTTAAGGTTGTTTCAGCATTTCTGATTCAGTTTGTGGATTACTTTTTTAATTCCCCTCTTTCCTCTTCCTTCTGGTTGTAGCTTTTTTTAAAAATCTTTATCAAGACATAATTAACATTATATAATTCACCGCTCTATAATATGCAATCCAATATGACTAGCTACAGTATATTCACAAGGTTGTGCAAACATCATCACAATCTAAGTTTAGAATATTTTCATAACCTTGAAAAGAAACCCCATACTCTATTCCACTGTCCCCTGTCATACACAGCAACTAATCCACTCTCTGTTCCTATAGATAAGCCTCTTCTAGACACTGCATATAAATAGTTATACAATTATGTGGCTGTAGCATCATATACCTTTTTCTTTTTCATTGTTAAATATTACATTGTATGCATATGCCACATTTTATCTATTCAGATAATGGATATTTGAGTTCCTTCTATTTGAGGAGCTGCCATGAAAAATACGGCTATGAAATTCATGTATAAGTTTTGTATGTTTCATTTCTCTTGAGTATATAGCTAGAAGTGAAAGTGGGTCATATGGCAACTATGTTTAATATTCTGAAGAACCACAGTTTTCCCAACCACAGATACCACTTTCCATTCCTATCAGCAATGTATGAGAGCTCCAATTTCTCCACATCCTGTCAGCAACTTTTATTATCTGTCTTTTTGATTACAGCCATCCTACTGGGTGTAAGTGGTATCTTATTGTAGTTCCAATGGGCATTTCTCTAATGGTGAAGCTGTTGAGCATTTTTTCATCTGTTCATTGGCCGCTTGCATATCTTCGGAGAAATGCTTATTCAGACCTTTACCCACTTTTCACTTGGGTTATTTTTGTTTTTATTATTTTGTTGTAAACTGGTTGCTTTTCAATTACTTTACTGACTATTAGTAATTATCACAGCATGGAGAAGAATGGCCAAGAATAAAAGAAGAGGCAAATTGGCTTTACATCAAAGCAGAAAATTATGGACTCACACAGGGTCAGTGATACAAAGGCAGAGGTAAGAAAGCAGTACTGTCTCTTCCTTCCCTTCCCTCTCCTGCATTCTGAAGTAACTACTAAGTTTCTAATGACATCAGGCTGATGTTGAGCTCCAGTCCTCCTCCACTTCAAGCCCTGTCAGAAGCTCTGACAGGGCTGCTCATTGCTGAGTCCCCAGCACACACACCATGTCTGACACACAAGAGTTACCTGGTTAGTATGTATTGTTTAAACAAATGGATCACACAATGGTGTTTCTTCTATTTTACGAAAGGCTGCCTACATGAACTACGTATGGGAGAGCAGATGGGCTGGAGAGGCAAAGAGAACTGGGGTTAGTCCTAACCATGCCACCCAGCAGCTGTGGGATCTCCACAACGGACGTGTTATGTTCAAGAGTCAGTTCTTATAGTCAAGTAGGGCTAATAACGTGTGCAGTGGGGATAGCTGTTAGGAGAACATCTGGCACAGGTTTGCTTCTTGAAACAGTTTCCTTTATTTTATGAAACACCTGTTTGAGATCTATACATAGCTTTAATTCTCAGTGTAAAAGGTCTGATAGGCAAACTTCAGACTCTTTACCAGTTTATATGCCAGTCTCCTACATTAAGAGATCAAGATGAAGACAAAGGGAAATGAAAATCACTAAGTTGAGTGCCAGTGTAACTGTGTTGCTATTCTTGTGTGTCTGGCTGACAAGTGGCACTGCCAAGTGGTTTAGAGCTCAGCCCCTGGTCCACAGCGAGAGTGATTTTAGGAACTAATTTAATGTTTCAGTGCCTCGGTTTCTTCATCTCTTACACGGTGATAATACTACTGATAACTTCATAGGGCTGTTATGTGAATGTATGAAAAGATCAGAACAACCTGGCACACAAGCATTCAACTGATGTTGTCTACTATTATTAGCAGGAACTGTTAATTTTAGTTATCAATGTGGCTGCATGAAGGGAAACCCAGAGAGCTGGTACAGCATTGTTTCTGGGTATGTCTGTGACCATGTGTCAAGAAAAGATTGGCCTTTGAATCAAGGGAGTAAGTAACATCTGCGCTCAGTGTGGCACCATCCAACTGGTTGAGGCCCTGGAGAGAACAAAACGGCAGAGGAAAGGCAAAGTCTGTCTCCTCTGGAGTCGGGACACCATATTCTGTCCTTGGACATCAGAACTCTAGGTTCTCCAGCCTCTGAACTTGGACTGAGACACGAAACTGGTTTCCCTAGCTCTCCCCCTTGCCCACAGCCTGCTGTGGGGCTTGGTCCCTATGATCTGTTCCCCTAATAAGTCTCCTCTCATGTATCTATATATCCTGTTGGTTTTGTCTTTCTGGAGAACCCTAACTAATACATTAAAAGTACATGTTGGGGGTTAAAAAGTTTACTTCAATTTTCATATTATACCTTAATTCTTCACTCAGAATAGCTAATCCTTTTATGGCTAAACCTTATTCCTTTAATCAGAATTACAAAATCATCGTTAACAACAACTCACTCTTAAACAGTGATTACATTGTACTCTGGCATGTTCTAAGTATACTTAACATGAACTCCTTTAACTCTTACAACATCCCTGTTTCTTTCCCTCATTTTATAAAAAATAAGTGGAGGCATAGAGAGGTTGAGTCATTTACCTAGGAATAGTGGAACCAGGGTATGAATTCAAGAAGTCTGGCTCTAGTGTTTGTACTACTAAAAAAGAATCATATGAATACGCATATCCTATACATTTGAAAACCACTGAGTTTAACCATAGATTAAAATAATTATTTTAGAGATCCATTAGCTTCTATGCCAGCAAGCTTCAAAGAGCATAGGGCCCTTCAGAGTGAGCCCTGGCTTCCCCAGTTCCTAGTTTTACTATACTTCACTGAGCAGATAAGGTCTCATCTATAAATTTTGGATAAATAATTTCTGCCCTACTTTTATATGCAGTTATTTTGGGAATAATATTGAATAGATCATGAACCCACTTAATACCATTTTAGAAAAAATTGAGATATTTAAAAATCAAGCTAATGAGATAGATGAAATTTTGTTTCATAAATTGCAAAGTTCTGTGTAAACCTTTTTTTTTTTTAAATGTTCTTTCCAAAGGCTTAAAAAATAATCTTAACAGGCTCTCACCTAGAATTCTGAAATGGATTCCAGATGCTTCCCTGCCTGCCTCCCGTTTCTCACAATTGGAATCCATGCTTCACAACCATCGCGTGATTCACAAAGAAGCTACATCCCCCTTAAGAATATCGTAGAGAGATGGAATACCTTCTGCAGATATGACAAACGCCTTGGCTGTGTGCTAAGGAATCACTGAGATGGACCAGGGCCAGACTCCACTGAATGGTGGAATAGCACTGGAGAATGCATAGGCCCAGGGAATCCTCTTAGCTCTGAAAACAGTGAGTAGCCCTGCAGAGGTGGGGGATAGCTCTCTGGAGTGCAGTTTCTCTCAGGTAGCAGCTTGTGTACACACATAATCATCCCAGCTATCCTCACACATTTAACAAGCACTGAGCATAAAGAGATGAATAATCTTTTAATCTGATAAATTAAATGAATTATTCTATAATTCGCAGCATATAGTCTCTTCAATTCTGTGATTCCACTGTTCAAAGCTATTGTCCGTTGCTGTTCTACAAAAGCCTACTCCTTACCAGCTATTCCATAATCCAGATTGGTTTTCTGGTTTGATGGTAGGGATCAAATTCAGGGCCTCGAGCATGCTAAGCATGTGCTCTACTACCACAGAGCTGCACCCCAGCCCACCCAGACTATTTGATTTATCTGGTAACCCTTCTCGACTTCATGCCAGCCTCAGCATTCCACTGCCTAATCTTCAAAGGTTCACCTTAAAGACCCTTATTCTAAGAAACTGTCCCTAATTCCTGAATGAGATGGTTTTCCTTCCTCCTTTAAATTCCCATAACATATCCCCTACTCCATGCATTTCAGCCTGGTATAGTTTTTCAGATACAAATTTTATTATTCTGACTGATGATGTAAAGAATAAGATCAAGGCCTAAGTTCTACTCTTAGAGACAACTGGGGCATCCTGCACTGTGCCCGAGGAGACATTTGTCTCTCAGAAAACAAGGGAGATCCCTGGGATGCAAGGCTGGTTCAATATACAGAAATCAATAAATGTTATTCACCACATCAATAGACTTAAAAATAAGAACCATATGATCATCTCGATAGATGCGGAACAAGCATTCGACAAAGTACAGCATTCCTTTATGTTCAAAACTCTAGAAAAACTAGGGATAACAGGAACATACCTCAATATTGTAAAAGCAATCTATGCTAAGCCTCAGGCTAGCATCATTCTCAATGGAGAAAAACTGAAGGCATTCCCTCTAAAATCTGGAACAAGACAGGGATGCCCTCTCTCACCACTTCTGTTCAACATAGTTCTCGAAACACTGGCCAGAGCAATTAGACAGACGAAAGAAATTAAAGGCATCAAAATAGGAAAAGAAGAACTTAAATTATCACTATTTGCAGATGACATGATTCTATACCTAGCAGACCCAAAAGGGTCTACAAAGAAACTATTAGAGCTGATAAATGAATTCAGCAAAGTGGCAGGATATAAAATCAACACACATAAATCAAAGGCATTCCTGTATATCAGCGACAAATCCTCTGAAATGGAAATGAGGACAACTACTCCATTCACAATATCCTCAAAAAAAACCCAAAATACTTGGGAATCAACCTAACAAAAGAGGTGAAAGACTTATACAATGAAAACTACAGAACCCTAAAGAGAGAAATAGAAGAAGATCTTAGAAGATGGAAAAATATACCCTGTTCATGGATAGGCAGAACTAACATCATCAAAATGGTGATATTACCAAAAGTTCTCTATAGGTTTAATGCAATGCCAATCAAAATTCCAATGGCATTTCTTGTAGAAATAGAGAAAGCAATCATGAAATTCATATGGAAAAATAAAAGACCCAGAATAGCAAAAACAATGCTAAGCAGGAAGTGTGAATCAGGCGGTATAGCGATACCAGACTTCAAACTATACTACAGAGCAACAGTAACAAAAATAGCATGGTACTGGTACCAAAACAGGCGGGTGGACCAATGGTACAGAATAGAGGACACAGAAACCAATCCACAAAACTACAACTATCTTATATTTGATAAAGGGGCTAAAAGCACGCAATGGAGGAAGGATAGCATCTTCAACAAATGGTGCTGGGAAAACTGGAAATCCATATGCAACAAAATGAAACTGAATCCCTTTCTCTCGCCATGCACAAAAGTGAATTCAAAATGGATCAAGGAGCTTGATATCAAATCAGAGACACGCCGTCTGACAGAAGAAAAAGTTGGCTACGATCTACATACTGTGGGGTCGGGCTCCAAATTCCTCAGTAGGACACCCATAGCACAAAAGTTAATAACTAGAATCAACAAATGGGACTACTCAAACTAAAAAGTTTTTTCTCAGCAAAAGAAACAATAAGAGAGGTAAATAGGGAGCCTACATCCTGGGAACAAATCTTTACTCCTCACACTTCAGATAGAGCCCTAATATCCAGAGTATGCAAAGAACTCAAAAAATTAGACAATAAGAGAACAAACAACCCAATCAACAAATGGGCCAAGGACCTGAACAGACACTTCTCAGAGGAGGACATACAATCAATCAACAAGTACATGAAAAAATGCTCAACATCTCTAGCAGTCAGAGAAATGCAAACCAAAACCACCCTAAGATACCATCTCACTCCAGTAAGATTGGCAGCCATTATGAAGTCAAACAACAACAAGTGCTGGCGAGGATGTGGGGAAAAGGGTACACTTGTACATTGCTGGTGGGACTGCAGATTGGTGCAGCCAATTTGGAAAGCAGTATGGAGATTTCTTGGAAAGCTGGGAATGGAACCACCATTTGACCCAGCTATTCCCCTTCTCGGTCTATTCCCTAAAGACCTAAAAAGAGCATGCTACAGGGACACTGCTACATCGATGTTCATAGCAGCACAATTCACAATAGCAAGACTGTGGAACCAACCTAGATGCCCTTCAATAGACGAATGGATAAAAAAAATGTGGCATTTATACACAATGGAGTATTACTCTGCATTAAAAAATGACAAAATCATAGAATTTGCAGGGAAATGGATGGCATTAGAGCAGATTATGCTAAGTGAAGCTAGCCAATCCCTAAAAAACAAATGCCAAATGTCTTCTTTGATATAAGGAGAGTAACTAAGAACAGAATAGGGACGAAGAGCATGAGAAGAAGATTAACATTAAACAGGGATGAGAGGTGGGAGGGAAAGGGAGAGAGAAGGGAAATTGCATGGAAATGGAAGGAGACCCTCAGGGTTATACAAAATTACATACAAGAGGAAGTGAGGGGAAAGGGAAAAATAATACAAGGGGGAGAAATGAATGACAGTAGAGGGGGTAGAGAAAGAAGAGGGGAGGGGAGGGGAGGGAGGGGGGATAGTAGAGGATAGGAAAGGCAGCAGAATACAACAGACACTAGTATGGCAATATGTAAATCAATGGATGTGTAACTGATGTGATTCTGCAATCTGTATATGGGGTAAAAATGGGAGTTCATAACCCACTTGAATCAAAGTGTGAAATATGATATATCAAGAACTATGTAATGTTTTGAACAACCAACAATAAAAAATTAAAAAAAAAAAAAAGAAAACAAGGGAGAAACTTTGAGGAGTTAAAGCTTACTCGTTTCCAACTAAGGATGAGAATAGTCAAGGCCTGTACAGATTAGATGTTGCCCTTGGACAAGGAATATTCAGTAACAATCTTAGGATGGTATAGCAATATTATAAGAGAAGTAGTCAAATAACAACTAGTTATTCACAAACAAGTTACTTCCCCTTTAAGAATATCGTAGCAGATGATTAACAGTTATCAATATCGTATTATAAGAAACGTGTATATTAGGTTGAACTATATAAAATTATTTTCCCCATAAACGGGCAATTTCATGATTAAATCTAATATTTTGCCAATTTATGTGTTACCCATCTCTCTTCTACTCATCACCCTGGAATGAGTTTATGAGGGAGGCATTTTTTTTTTTTTTTTTTTTTTTTTTTTACATTTTCCCAATCTTTGGAGTGTAGTGACATTTGGAAAATATTTGTGGAATGAATAAACTAAGTTCTGACACTCTGCCTTATATTTTTCTGTGGATTTATTCTGAAGAGTCAGTCCATTTGTTTCCTCCCAACATCCTGATAACTGCCATTTGTCAGAGGGGGAAACTGAGGCTTAGTGAGGTCAAGTAACTTGCCCCATGCCATAATCTTAACTAATGCTTTATGCTAGACATTTATGTTTACACTATAAAAGCTGTCAAAGTCAAGCTATCTTTCTTCTTCTCAACTAGACTGTGCACAATTCCTTTAGAAATAGTGACAAAGAAATTTGAGGCTTCCAAAACTTAAGGAAGGAAAAGAGAAAGAAACAATGGGGATAAAGAGAAATAGCAAATGGCTTTGGGGGAGCCTGTTACCCTTCGTGAAAAGCAATATGAAACAATACCTAGAGCTGAGCCTCAGTCCTTCGGGCTCTTCGACTATGTGACACTTGAGCTCATCACTGTTGTTGCCTGCTTGGGAAGGGAGTTGATGGAGGAGGCTTTGGTCTTCAGGCTACCTGGGAATGTCACTGGGACTACCAGAGTCTTCCAGGAAGCAAGGGAGTGCTCCACCTTCTACATTTCCTATGAGATGAAACAGGGGGACCCCTACTTACAGAATCATACTGCTTTAAAAGACTTTTCCATGCTGCTTTAAAAGACTTTTGCTTAACTTATCTGGAGATATGGTACCCAAAAGAACAGGCTGCAATATTTTTAAGTGAAGGGCTTTCAGTGTGAAATTTGTTGATGTCACACATCCCTCTTTGGAGCCAATGTGTGGTCTATGTGGGAAAAGGAACGGTTTAGCCTGTGGATGCCTTTTCCATGAACAATGGTCCTATTCTCAATGCTGGGGGGTCTTAGGTCCCAGGTAGCTTTGTTCAGGTGTGGCCCGTTACAATTTCTACTCTTGCTGATGTGTCTTTTCCTTTTGACCTGAAAGAATCAGTTCTAGGATATGGAATTTAAGTCAGTAATCAACCTATCGATCTTTCTATTTTTCTTTCTTTTGTTTATCTCGCAGGCTAGTCTTAAATGACCCTATTGCCTCAGCTCCTGTGTAGCTGGGACTGTGGCACATGCTACCATGCCCAGCTTCAAAATATATTTTCTAAATGGTGAAAGAAGACAAATGGGTGATTTCTCAAATTCCCTGAAGCAAAATAAAACTTCAAGCTGTCTTAAAATCAGAGTGACTTCTAAGTGATGAATTCTTTGAGGGTTTTTTTTTGGGGGGGGGGGAATTGAACTTGAACCCAGGGGTACTTTACCATTGAGCCACACCCCCACACCTTTTTATTTTTATTTTTAATTTTGAGACAAGATCTCATTAAGTTGCTGAGGTTGGCTGTGAACCTGCAATTCTCCTGCTTCAGCCTCTTGAGTTGCTGGGATTTTGGGCATGTGACACCTCTTGATATTTGATTTTTTTTTTTTTTTTTTTACATGCCAATACTACCAATATGGTTTTATTTTTGTCATTGTCAACATGTACAGCATTGGAATTGTATCATTTTATTTTATTTCTTAAATATTACTGAAGTATGCATTAAAAAGATACTAATACATTTAAAGCCAGCAGCAGTGACACACACCTAATCCCAACTATCTGGGAGGCTGAGGCAAGAAGATCACAAGTTCAAGGTCAGCCTGAACAATATCACCAGACCCAGTCTCAAATAAATGTATATAAATAAAAAGGGTTGGGGATGTGATTTAGTGGAATGCACCAGGGTTCAATCCCCAGTATCACCAAAAAAACATTTAAGAAATATGACACATAAGAAGGCCTCTGTAAACATAATCCTTTCTCAATATTTTTTCCTATTTTGCTTCATACGTAAATAACTGAATCTATATTATCAACTCTTATGGCCTAGAACTGCATACACATTTTGGAGTTGAGAATAAATGTTCTCTTTGATTTGTAAATAACATGCACTATTTGTAGTGTTTAGTTTCATTCAAATGCTTATCACAAATTCTTATTGTCTCCCAACTTGTTCTGCTAATAGACCTTTTCAGTTTACTGGTAAAGATGCCATGAATTAAAAGTCATAATGGTCAAATAAATATAAAAGAAAAAAAAAGCAGAGAAAGTGGCTACCTAAATATCACTAAATCTTATAAAAACCACTTCAGCTTGTATGAACAATAAAAAACATTAGTGAAGAATGAATACCATTCATTTAAAAGGTATCTAACAAAAATCTAAAATTTAGTCAACAATGAAATTAAATCCATATTAGCCTTGCAAAAAAATTCCACTGAGATTCTGTTACAGAAACAGAACCAATAACATCCTAAATTTTCTAAAATTTATTTTTGAATTATCATTTTGATGAGTTAAAACTTTAAGGGTAAATAATGACACACAAAATGATTTTAGAAAGGCAAACTTATAATTCCTGATACACATTTCATTAGTTTTTGTTTAATGACTAGAAATCCTTATTTCTTCAGAAAATATTACATATTCATTGAAACACACCACTTATCTAGTGATTTATTATATATCTACATCATATTTATTAGATAAGAATTCCAATTACTTTTATGTAATAAAAGTAAAAAGGAATTTTGCATGTTGGCTATGTTTCACTAAGTTTTATATCCTATAAAGGCCTAAAAATAATTGATATTTGAATTTTAAATCACAAAGAAAAAAGCCTCAATATTTCTTTCTAGAACTTATAGTCCAACCCTAGAAGTTCTTGGCTGCAAAACAGTTCCAGGTACACAGCAAGCATTCAACAACTGTCAAATATAATATCAAGCATTAAGGTATGTAAGGAGGGAGAGTTCTCTAAACTCTCCTGGAAGGCTTGAGCAGCCTCTGGTGAATAGGTATCTTTTACCGTGAATCAATGGAAAACATTTAATGTCTCTTCCTGTGTCTCCAGGATTAACTCAGCACAGCCCTAGCCCTGTAAAAAACAACACTAATCTAGATTTAAAGGGGGCAATTGCTTCTCCAGCGCCAGACAGCACAACTCAAGTGTGAAGATGGCAGTAGATGGTGTGAAAGGGTGATCTGCTATGTGGAAAGCTTCTTCTGTCTCAGAGATTAAAATTCCAAGGAAAGCAAACACAACAGATGGTCCTTTCCGAGGTGGTACAAAATTCAAATAATACAATCCCCCAAAAGAACATCGAACGAAAGACACCCAGGATTCTCACCAGGTTGGAGCTATCACTTCCAGGCAATTGTTTAACACCAACTTCCAGGTTGCCATCTTCCTCACTACTAACAGGTTCTGTGCCACTCTGATCCTGTGGGACATTCAGAAAAAAAGGGAAGTCATTCTTCACTCACATCGTGGTGTGAGTACTTTCACACTGCCCCCAACTGTGCACTCAATTGCTGCGTTTATTATCATTTGGCTTCTGCAGAAGTCATTCCTGTTGTATTTCTAGCAGAAGGCCATTTGGTGTTTGGTTGCTTACTTTTATTTATTTGCTTTTTGGTAGGTATCTATCCTACTGCGTACAAATATGCCTTAGGAAAAGCTGGGCCCTCCTTTCTGTTCCAGGCAGAGTTCTGATTGCCTAAAGTCAATCTCATTCCTTTTCCCAACAATTTTGTAAGGAATGGGTACCTCAGGCATGGGTCCCGCCTCCCCCCCACCTCCCAGGCCAATGAGACAAAAAGAGAGAGGTTTGTTTGTGGAAACTTGTGGAAAAGTTCTTCCTTAATCTTAATAGAGCTGTAAGATGCCCACATATCTCTCAGAAAGAAAACAGGGAGCCCAAATTGCCACAGGCAGCCATCACATGAGGATGGAGGAACCAGCCTTAGGAAGAAGCTGAAATAGTGGGTGACAGAGTAAAGACAGAGATGGAAGGAACTGGTCCTCTAAGGGCTATGGGGTCAGGCAAACTTAGAGGCCAGCCCTATCCTTAGCCACCTTCTAGAATGATAACTAATAAATTTCCTCATTGTTTTAGCCAGTTTGAGTTAGCTATTCTGTTACCTCCAACCAAAGCTTTTTTGGTGAGGCAGTTGTTTATTTTATATAAAAGACTAAAACTCTTGAAAATGTGTTTATTTTGCTTATTTTATTTTTGCAGTGCTGGGGATTGAATTCATGGTCTCACACATGTTAGGGAAGCACTCTACCTCTGAGCTACACAACCAGCACTATCTTGTTTATTTTTCTGAATCAAATACTTAGCACTGTGCTTAGCAAGCACTGGTTAGACCAATAAATACATTGCTTATTTCCTTGATGATTTTTTTCCTGCAAAATTCTAAAAATATGTATTTAACATAAATAAAACATCAAGTAATAATAAGCCCCATTAAAATTCTAAAACACATTAGGCATATTCAATTGAATTATGACATACTAATTGTTATAGTTAATTAACTACTGCACCATCCTGGGACTACTACAAATTCCGGTGCGATAGTTTATAGAGAAAGTAGTTTGGGTTTTGGGACATTCAATCTCATTTGTAATTTAATAAATGCAAATTAAAGCAAAGATACATTATTCTTTCAGATACAGAATGGACAACATAACAGAAAAAGAACATTCAGCCTTGATAATATTGCAGGGAAATGGGAACTTTTACAGCATTGAGAGAATGTAAATTATGACAAAATTTTCATAGAAAGTATGAAATGACAATGAAATTATCTATAAGCATAGAGAACACATTTTTAAAATCACTTATAGGGAACGGGATTAAGGAATGGGGAATTTTTCATTTTTTAATCGGTGCATTATCGTTGTACATAATGGTGGGAATCGGTGTTACGTGTTTACACATGCACACAATATAACAATATAATTTGGCCAATATCATCCCCCAGTATTTCCCCTTTCCTTCTGCTTCTCCCTTCCCCTGATTTCTTTCCTCTACTCTAAGGATCTCCCAGAATGGGGAATTTTTATGTTAGTTATTTCTGTACTATTTGATTAGAGAAGAATTACCATGTATAAAAATAAATTAGCATGTGTAAAAATAAAGGAAAAAGAATAAAAAGAGGGCTTTGAGAAATACCTAAAAGAAAAGGTCATCTAAGGGGGAAAAAAAAAAAGTAGTATGGACTTTGGAATTGGTCACATTGTGGTACACATCTCAACTCTGCCACTTGGAATTATATGACTTGGGGCGAGGAGCTTTCTAAATCTGAGTATAGTCGTGGGCTGCATGACATTGTTTCAGTCAATGACAGGCCACGTATACGATGTGGTCTCATATAACAATAATGGAGCTGAAAAATTCCTGTTGCCTCCTGATGTCACAGCTGTCATGATGCAGCACAGGGCGTTAATGTCTATGACGATGCTGGTGTGGGCAAACCTGCTGCACTGCCAGCTGCAGGAAAGTATATGCACAGCATGTGATATTTGATAATGGTAGTAAACAACTGTTATTGACTTACATATTTACTGTACTACGCTTTCTATTGCTATGTCTATCATTTGTGTTAATTATACTGTAATTTCTGACATTATAAAAAAGTTTACTGTTAAACAATATGCTGTTATGCTAGCAATTTTCTTTATACATCTCATGTTTACTGTGTCTCCTGATTATGACTACATCATCTTATGATAGATTTAATTTCATGTTATTTTGCTCATCACGGCCTTAGGACTAAAAGTCTATACTAGATACATACACACACCATATAGCCCAGGTATGTAGTAAATTATGCCATCTAGGTTTAGGTTTATATTCCAAGACTTTTGCACAATGATAAAATTATCCAACAATGCATTTCTGTTGTTAAATGACACATGGCTGTACTTGTATTTAAGTACAGATAAGCCTGTAATCCCAGTGACTTGGGAGGCTGAATGAAGCAGGAGGACTGCAAGTTAGAGACCAGGCTCAGTAATTTAGCAAGACCCTAGGCAACTTAGTAAGATCCTGTTCCAAAATTTAAAAAAATGAAAAGCGCTAGGGATGTGACTCAGTGGTAAAACACCTTTAGGTTCAATTCCTAACACACACACACACAAAAGGCGCCCATAAAAATGTCAGATTAAAAATACTGACTTTGCTGGGCAGATGGCACACATCTATAATCCCAGCTACACAGGAAGCTGAGGCAGAAGGTTCTCAAGTCCAAGGGTAGCCTGGGCAACTCAGCAAGGCCTTGTCTCATAATAAAAAATTTAAAAAGGGTTGGGGATGTAGTTCATGGTAGATTGCTTGCCTAGCATGCATGAGGCCCTGGGTTGGATCTCTGATACCACACAACTCTGCCCCCACACCCCACACCAAAAAAACTCCTACCCTATCAGGTTACGGAGCTGACATGAAACATCAGTGGGCACAGCACCAGCTATAGTTAACTTCTGTTTCTGGCTTTTTATTGAGGCAGCTTCTTTATCCATGTCTCATGTAGCCTTCCTAACAACCCTATACAGAATTACACCGCTGTGATCCCCAACCATGGATCAGGACAATGATACTAAAGGACTCTAGCTAGCAAGAGATAGACCTAGGATTCAAAGCTCAAAAATACTGCCACTAAGGGCAAGGCTCTTGTCACCTGTGCTAGACCTAAATAAGCTCCCTTGTTCCTCCATCAGTATTGTTAACAACTAATCTTACAGAAGACAAGATCCAGTCTTTTAAACAGTCATTGTCAGACCAGAGATGTAGCTTAGTTGAAGAGTGCTTGCCTACTATGTGTGAAGTCCTTTTCCATTATTGGGGCACACACACACCAAAATAAAAATAAAATGATTGTCATTAGACCATGAGACTGTGGATTTTTTTAAAGCATTTTAGTATTTGTTAACTAGAAAATTTCATTAGCTACAACATTCTTCTCTCAGTAAATTTTGTGTAAATTTTCAGTAAAGCTTGCCCAAGTTAAGAAATCTTAAAAATGTTTAGATTTTCAGCATGAAAATGACAGTAGGTTAAGACAAAAAAAAAATTTTCTGAACAAATGGACTACCATTTCAAAAACTCAGGACTTAATCTATGGAAAACATTTAATGTCCAAATGTCTTAGTGTGTCTGGTTCTGTGGACTGTGTGGCCCCTGAGGAGGCTGTGGTATCCAAACACAGCACATTAGAAAGATGCAAAACAGACCCACAGGCAGCTCTTCTAGAAGCCCTGCAAAATGGCCTCTGCCTCTGGTCGGAGATGAGAGCAGATTTTCAATAGGATGGTCATCAACTGATGCTGTTCATCTAATCTCTCTTTTCTCTTCCTTGGGGAGAGGAAAGTGTTCCTTAAACTAGAGGAATCTTTACTTTTACATTTATCAGCAATGTGAGTATAGAAGATGAGATTTTCTTGAACTTCATAAAAAGAATACTAAAGTGGAAAACAAATAGCTATTTAGTTGATGTTTCACCTTGGAAGACTTAGGAACACATGGGCAAAGCAACATAAATTCCAAAAGGTCAAGGCATCCTTTAAGACGTAAATAGAAACAAAAACAACACCCACTACACCTACATCCAAAGCTACATTTTGGAACTAGAGGCTCAAATGAAGCAGTCTGCCATACCAGCCAGGTCTCAAATGCTACTTATTCCATTAAACCCATTTCTTCCCCTCAGCTAGGAAAAATTCTCTTTTCTTTAAGGTCACCTAATATCTTACCTGGTCCTCTTGTGTCACTTGTCATCATCTCTTTTACATCCTAACTAGTATATTAATTCTCATCTCTCTGATGAGAATCAAAGCCCTCTGAATCTAACAGCTGTGCCTTATCGGTTTCCTTTGTCTAGGCCATTCTGACATTCCTCCTAGGTCTGTCTCACTTCCACGTCCATGCTCTTTCCTACTTTACAGTTAAATGTTCTCTTCTGATTTCAGCTTGATGTGATTCCACTGAGGAAGTTGTGAAGTCCAAATCCAGAAGGAGAGGAGACTCAGCAAATAGGAAGGTGGAGTTGAGAGAGGACAGCATTGAAGCATTACTTTTGGGGGGCTAAAGTCGGTAAGCGTGTTTGTGCTGGAGTGACTGCACTGTGAATTCTGCTCTGTTATCAGAATGGTTCACGGGGTGAGATGCCATCAACACACCCCACTCACCAGGAGCTCAGAAAACGGCAAGCAGTCAGAGACAGGAAGAAGAAATAGGTCAGCATCATGAATCCTAAGGCACGATGGATCCCAGGGGCCTGAGGACCATCTGGCTGATGGATGGTGGCCACTGACACCCAAGATGACTCAGCTAATCCGGATGGCTGGCATCCTCCTCCTGCTTGCTGATCGTCAAAGCCACCTGTCTAAAGCTGCTGGCTCAGCCAAGCCTGCTCAAGGAGAACGACCTTCCCCAGGAAGACTACAGTCAGCAGACTGCATGGGGAATTGCCTTCCACAGGTGAACCCATGCAAGAGGCAGGGCTCGTGGTTGGACTTTTAAGGGCCTTCACCCAAAGCCAGACTGGTAGGCCACAGGGCCAGTCCCCATTGAGGCCAGTGTTGCCAAAACCTTCAGAATGTTCTACTCTCCTTCAAAAATCTCCCAAATAAAGCAATGATGGTTATTATTTTATTTTATGCTACTTTATATTCTTCATGCCTACTATTCACCAACAGTTTCCTACAACTGGGAAATGAGAACCTTAGCAGGAATGATGTTTTAGAGTCAACCCTCAATACAAGTTAAATTCATTAAAGATGGTATTATGGATTGGAAAAGCATTTCTGATTAGACAGGTGTTCAGTGTTTGTTGCTACCCTGTTCCCTCATTTAACACGACAAAACAGTATCAGTATATACAACTGTTTTTCCCTTTGATTTGAGATGTTACTAAGTATATTTTTAAAAAATGCAACCATACCTCTTGATACAATTAAAAGTTTTTTACAAAGTTCTTTACTTTAAAAATAAATCTTATTTTGGTTTAAATTTTTCATCCCCATATTTCCTAAGTCCAATTCTATTTTCAAAAACACTATAACATGATTTATTACTCTCATTGCCAGCCTAAATCCACAAATATTTCTTTCTACAAAACCATGTTTAAAAGATGTAACAAACTGAAATTCTTCCTTCTACTCCCGATCATGAGCATATTTATTAGGCTACTCAAAATTTCAAAAAGGCAGTGCACAATTAAAAATAAAATGAAACTCATGCTGACAGCATTCCCTGTGTAATCCACCTCCTCATTCTTCACGAGGCCAGCTCTATCTCACTTAGGATTCAAAACAGCACAAGTTCTGAGCAAAAGGGAAAATGAAGGTTCTTGCTTATATGAAGATATTCTAAAAGAATATCTTCTGGTCGAGGAATGGAGTATAAACACCTTACTAAACTCCAGTTCTACTTGAGCCCTTAGCATCTCTTAGGAGACCATAGCAGTGGCTTCTCAACATAGTTTCTCCCTCAGGATATCATTACCAGTCATTGTTCCACTCACCTGCCTGAAGTGGAACTTAAGGAGACCATTTCAGGGTTCAAAATGCCTCCCAGAGCTCCAAGCACCTAATCTGTGAAATTCAAACCTCTGGCATTTAAAATCAAGTCTCTCTGTTTCACTTAGATTATCTTTTTGAATTTCATCTTCTATTATTATTATACCCTTCACACCCCTCATGTTCTCCGTATTCCACGCTTTTTCTTTTGCTTCGGTGATTCTGTTTGTGGGACTCCACCTAAGCACACACATATTTCAATGTCCAATCTATCCACCATAAATAGCTGATTCCCCCATCAGGAAAGAATATTCGTCTTCTCTGAGCTGCTCCTAAAGCTTTATTTTACCTCTTAGGGCATTCTGCATTTTAGTACTGTACATGTGTGTCTTATTCTCCCTATAAGACTCTAAAGTTCTTTGAGAGTGGAGACTGTGTGATTAATTTATGTTCTACACAAAGTAGACATTTGGTAAACAGTACCAAAATGAACTGAATCAATAAGAAGTAATCATTCAATAATGAAATAAAGCATCAAGATACAGAAAAGCCTGCACAGTAAAGGTATAGAAAAGCAGCAATACTGTTCCTGTCATTCACCCATTCAACAAATATTTATGTAACCAGTACTATGTGCTAGGCATTGGTGATTCTGCGGTGATGAAGACAAGAAGCCCAGACCTATAGAAAAATACAATTTAGTGTGTTGCTTCTAGTACATATCCTTAAAATACTGCAATAATGAAGTAAATATTAGGAGCAGAGCCCTAGCTGAGAAATCCATTTGGAAACGGGTTTCACTTTTTCCATGAGGCCCATGTGACATCATACCATGGACAAGGGATAATTTTTATCTTGCTAAATAAGTCATGAGTATCACACAACCACAAAGGGTGTGAAGATTACTCAAGGGAATGGTGTGGAATAAAGCCAGTCACCATAATAGGATAACACACTTGAGCACCTCTTATATTCTAGACACCAAGGTCATTACTTTCTGCACATTATTTTTTATCAAGTTGAGTCATAGAAAATGTGAAGGATAATCTTCCAAAAGACAATCCTTCAAAGAATCAGGATGTGAATTAATAAAGAGGAAGTGGGAAGGCGACCCAAGGGGAAGAAACAAAAGGAGCAAAGACATAAGAGCTGCAGAGACCAAGGTGTGTGTGTGGAAGGGGTGGGGTGGGGAGATATAGAGATGCATGTGGAGTAGCTAGTGCTTTATTATACATTAGTAGGAAAATAAAGTTGGCAAATTGTGGAGGTAAGTATAACTTTAACCTTGAAGTAACGGTTTGCTCTTATAGGCAAGAAGGAGGTATTAAAGAGTTTTGAGCACGAGGATAAGTAAGAAAGAGATCCTGACAATCTAGAGAATGTGAGAAAATATTTGCAAACTACAACAGTTAAGGGTTAATATTCAAAATATATAAGGAAGCCAAACAACTCTATAGCAAGGAAATGAATAATATGATTACAAAACAGGCAAGGACCTGGATGGACATTTTTCACCAGTGACTATGAAAAAACTGCTTAATGTCACTAATCATCAGGGAAATGCAAATTAAAGCCACCAGGAGATATTACCTCATACCTGTTCGTACGGCTATCATCAAAAAGATGAAATATATGTGTTGGTAAGAATGAAGAGAAAAGGGAACGCATGCACATTTTTGGCAGTATTGAAATTTAGTACAATTATGATGGAAAATAGTATGGAGGATCCTCAAAGAATAAAACAGAACTATCACAAGATCCATCAACTATACCACTTGGTATACCTTCAAAGGAATTGAAATCAATATGTTGAAGACCTATCTATCCTCCCAGGTTCATTGAGCATTATTCACAATAGCCAAGAATGGAATCAAAATACGTGTCTATCAATGAATGAATGGATAAAGAAAATGTGTTGTACATATACATAATGGGATACTATTCAGCCTTATAAAGAAGGAAATCCTTTATTTATAACATGAATGAACATGTCAGTCACAGAAAGTCAAAATCAAGTGAACTCACTTATATGTGGCATATAAAAAAGTTGAATTCACAGAAGAGACAGCAGAATGGTGGTTACTAAGGGCTGGGGGTGGGCAATGAGGTGATGTTGGTCAAATGATGCAATATTTCAGTTAGACATGAGGAATAGTTCAAGAGACTAACTGTACAGCACGATAACTATAGTTATAGTAACAATGGTATGGGATATACTGTGGGCTGGGGCTGTATCTCACAGGATGAGTACTTGTGAAGCATGTGTAAGGCATGGGGTTCTACCCCTAGAACTACCAAAAAAAAGAGGAAAAAGCATTATATTGTATTCTTGAAAACAATCTCTGAGACTTTTTTCCTATAATAGATTTTAAGTGTTCTCCTTACACACACATACACAAAAGATCAGTGTGTGAGGTAATGCATGTCAAAGCTTTGATTTAGCCATCCCAGAATGCATACATATTTCAAAACATTATGTTGTACCTGGTAAATACTTATAATTTCTATATATCAATTTTAAAAATTGACTAATTTAAAAAGGAAAGAGATTCTGTTTGTATCTAAATGTTGTATCTAAATCCAGGTTCTGGAGCCTGGCAATTCTGCTAGAAGGTTGTTAAAAATATAATCACAATCAAAATAAATTCTTACTGTGTGTCAGGAAAAAAGTGTTAGGGATTTATAAACATTATCTAATTCTTCCAACAAATCCACAGAATTAATTATTTTTACCGAACCCACTTTAAATGTGAAGAAACTGATACAGAGCTTAACTGGCTAAAGCTCACTCTGCTAGTAAATGATGGGATAAAGATTAGGACTTGGACCTGACTTCTGATGGTATTAAAAATTACCAACAGTAGCACAGTAGAAATGCTAATAATCCCTTATAAATACATTTAATGTGTGGATTATCAAACACTTTTACCTATATTTAGTACTGATCCTCATAAGTCTCATTGGACACCCATCGGGGAGGCTATTACCCGGCTTCATAGAAATACAAACTTTGGAAGGTTAACTGCCCTTCCCAAGGTCATATGCCCAATAACTAAGTGGCAGAGCCAGAATGAGAACACACTGGCAATTGATAGCTTTCTTT
Organism: Marmota monax; assembly: GCF_021218885.2. Lineage (NCBI taxonomy): Eukaryota > Metazoa > Chordata > Mammalia > Rodentia > Sciuridae > Marmota > Marmota monax. Next base: position 10,183,748 of record NW_026692907.1, on the reverse strand, counting down.
TTCACTCTACCAGCACACAACCGCATGAAGCAATTTTGTTCTCTGCTAAACCCTTGGTGTCTAGAACACTGCCTGACTCATACTAAAAATTCAATAAACATTTGCTATATAATAGGGTAAATATGAGGTATGATTAGTACACAATAAAAGTGCTATTCAATCATGGTGAATTATTATTATTAGGTACAACTTAATAATGATATGGCAACATTTTATTGTTTGGTTATGATTAAAATGGGTGCTTTCAGTCTTATGCCAGATGTGAGTTATGCTTAAACACTTACTAGAAACAGTTGAGGGGCATGGGGCAGAGTGAGAAGGGCCACACAGGCAGAGTGGAAGGGAGGAGGCTGTGTGTGGGGGGACCAGATCACATCTATACACTTCAGACACACACCCCAGGAGGGGTGGCTTTGATATTTGGTGGCCTCTACTGGAGCCAAAACTCCGGAGGGGAACTCAAGAGTCCTCTTGAGAATGTAATTCAAATTGTAGTGGTGCAATAGAAACAGAGCATAACCTTTTAGAGAAAAGGATTTATTATACTTATATAAATGCCCAACTATGGTTAATAATTTTTGAAAATGAAATGTAAAGGATGGCACCCTACAGTAAGATTCAGCTATTTTACTTTTTTCTTGGCAGTACTGAGAACTGACCCTACTATACCCCCAGTCCTTTTAATTTTTCCACATTTTTTAATTGATGCATTATAGTTGTACATAATGGTGAGACTTGTTGTTATATATTCACACAGCACATAACACATAACAATATAATGTGGCCACTATTACTCCCCAGCACTTTTTCCCTTCTCCCCCATCTCTTACTTTTTGGTTCCTTTCCTCTACTGATCTCCCTTTGAATTTCATGAGACCCCTGCCCCTCCTACCTTTCCTTTTTCCTCTCTAGCTTCCACATATGAGAGAAAACTTATGATCCTTACCCTTAACCCCCTGAGTTTGATTAATTTTGCTTAACATAATGGTCTTTAGTTCCATCCATTTTCCTGCAAATGACATAATTTCATTTTTCTTTGTGGTTGAATAAAACTCCATTTTATATATATATATATATATATATATATATATATATATATATATATATATATATATCACATTTTCTTTATCCATTCATCTGTTGATGGACACCTAGGTTAGTTCCATAGTTTGGCTACTGTGAATTGGGCTGCTACGTACATCGGTATGCATGTATCATTGTAGTATGATGACTTTAATTCTTCAGGAAAAATAATGAGGAGTGGTATAGCTGGATCATAGGACGGTTCCATTTTTTTAAACAATTAAAAAATATTTTCTAGTTTTTGATGGTCCCTTATTTTTATTTATTTATATGTGGTGCTGAGGATCAAACTCAGTGCCTCACACATGCTAGACAAGTGCTCTGCCACTGAGCCATAACCCCAGCCCCGCCATGCCTATCTTTTGAGGAGCCTCCATGCCGATTTCCATAGTTGCTGTACTAATTTGCAATCCCACCAACATTGTAAATGTGTTCCTTTTTCTCCACATCTTCTCCAGCATTTATTATTTGGATTCTTGATGACTGCCATTCTGATTAGTATGAGATGAAATCTCAATTTGATTTGCATTTCCCTGATTGCTAATGATGTTGAAAATTGTCATGTATTTGTTGGCCATTTGTATGTCTTCTTTTGATAAGTGTCTGTTTAATTTATTTGCCCATTGATTTAATTGTGTTATTTGAGTTTTTGGTGTAAAGTTTTTTGAGTTCTTTATATATTCTAGATATTAATCCTTTGTCAGAAGAATAGTGAGTAAAGATTTTCTCCCATTCTGTAGGTTCTCTCTTCACATTCCTAATTGTTTTTCTGCTGTGCAGAAGCTTTTTAATTTGACACCATCCCATTTATTAACTCTTGATTTTTTTATTTTTGTTTTTCAGTACTGGGGGTTGAACCCAGGGGTTCTTTACCATGGAGTCACATCCCCAGCCCCCCCCCCCCTTTTTTAATTTTGAGACAGGGTCTTGCTAAGTTGCGTAGGGTCTGGATAAATTGCTGAGGCTGGCCTTGAACTTATAATCCTCATGCCTCAGCCCCCTGAGTAGCTGGAATTACAGGGGTACACCAACCCACTTGGCTTGATTCAGTTATTATAAGGTTCCTAATGCTTAAGATTGGCATTATTTATACTTTTCATATATTACCAGCATGCTTTATTTAAAGATAAAATCAGTTTTAATTTTTCAGATTACAATGATGTTATTTTGAATGAGAACAAGTTATTTTTCTGGATGATCACTGATGCTGCTAGGTTAAGGTATAAGTAAAATTTTTTATAGGTGACAGAATGATTAGAACCATTTCTGTGGTTAGTACATTTAAAAGTGAAAACAATAGCTAATGTTATACAACATAATGAAAGTTAAGTATACTTCAATATTTTGATAAATAAAATAGTTTACACTTAGTAATTCTTTTGTGTCATAAACTATACCAAAGGCTTTATATGCAGTGCTCCCTTTATTCATTATTTTACATTTTAAATTTTTTGTGGTATTGGAGATCTAACCCAGGGGTGTTCTACTACTACTTTTTATTTTGAGACAGGGTCTTGCTAAGTTGCTGAGACTAGCCTGGAACAGGTGGTCCTCCTGCCTCAGCCTCCCCTTGGGTCTTTATAACAAGTCTCTAAAAGCTTGGTGGTAACACGCCCAGGTACAGACAAGGAACTGATGCTGTACTGTGTACCTGCACGTGGACACACGGGAAGGTTTTTTACCTCATTTAGCCCCAGTCTCTTCTGTGGAATGAAAATCGTCATGTCTCCCAGTCTGCATACAAGTGAGACATGAAACTAGGTATGGGAAGCATCGACATAGCACATGCTGAACCATTCTCTTTAAGTGCTGGCCTGTGAGCAGGAAGGCCGAAGAAACCAGCTGGCTGGGAACAGCCTAAGAAGACATGCAGCTGGTATCCAAAGTCATTCCTGACAGAGAAAACCAACAGAACTAAACAGAAACCCCAGAAATGGTCCTCTTGAAACTAAACACTGACACCAACAGTATACATTTCTCTGCTCAAAAGACTAGATATCTCAGAAACTCCATAATTTAAATACAGCCAACTTCTCTTGGCTTTCTAAAAGTATAAAAGTACTCTCATTTTGCATGCAGAAAACAATATTTATAGTAAAAGACAAATTCACTTTCTACAGGATATTTTAGTGGAAACATACATGGTCAACAATTTTTCTAAAATACTTCCCGCCCTCAAAAGATTGATGTGACTTTCTGTAAATATGAGAGAAGAATTAACAAGCAGTCACTTCTATTTTCAAGATGGGTCTCCTTATGTTGCCCAGGCTGGCCCTGAATGCCTGGACCTGCCTCAGCCCCATCGCAGTAGCTGTTCCACCAAGCCTAGTTTAATATTTATTGAGCAGCAATCATGTACCAGACACAAGATCTATATAAACACATGCAGTAGTCCCTCCTTATCTGTGGTTTTGCTTTCTGTGGCTTTGGTTATCCACAGTCAATGGTGGTCTAAACACATTAGTTTTAAATTGCACACTGTTTTGAGTAGCATGATGAACTCTTGTGCTGTCATTCTGCCTTGGATGTGAGCCATCTTTTTGTGCAGCATACCTGAGCTGTGCACACTACCAGCCTGTGAATCGCACAGCAGCTATCTGAGTTATCGGAGTGAACTCACACTATCATAATGCCTGTATATAAAGTTTAGCAACATTTGTGGCTTTAGGCATCCATTGGGGGTCTCGGAATGTATTTGCAGATAAGGGGACTACTGTATATTTTAATCTTAATAACCTCATGAGGCTGAAACTATTGCAATGTTCCTTTAGAGAAGGGAAATGTGGGTGCTACCCACTGCCATGCTACCTGCCTATCTCTCCTGGGTCTTCATTGAAATAAAAAAAACTTCAGTGCTGGCAAAACTGTGGCAAAATGGCTCTTGGTGGTCAATATAGATTAAAATTTTGAATTTGTATACCCTTTACAAATTTACAGAAATGGTACATTAGAGATATATGTGCTATAAAAATAAAAGCACTTAATGCCCCTCTCTCATACACATGCACATACATTTTGGTGCTCTTTTAATGCCAAGATTTTGGAGACCATCTGAATATCTATAAGCCAGGAAAAAAACTCTGATAGAGCATATTGAAACATTTTTAAAGTGAAAATACACTTGGGCAAACAGAGTAATATATTTTTTAATGCATCGACTCTATTCAGAATGATGTGTACGACATATCAAATTTAATCTCCTAAAATAAACGTCTTAATTTCTATCTCCTTATTGAGAAAAAGCAATTTTTCTACAGACTATAGTAAATGGCACCATAATCCACCCAGAAAATGGAATCTGTGATTCTATATTTCCCCTCAGCTCTCACTTTTAACCCATCAGGTCTGACTCAAAACTCTGAAACAGCTGGATTCTGCTCACTTTTCTTTGCTTCTAATAACCTGTACCTCATCCAAGCCATATTCAGGTCTCACCTGGGCTTCTGCCTTCCAGCATATTATGTTTACCTTCCTACTGTCCATTCCTTACCTAGAAGTTGTAGGAGACTGTAATATATACCCCCATATGCCCACAGAAAATAAGAAGGGCCGTTGAGCTGAAGGCAATTAAAAAGCAGATGTAGGAGAACGCCTTGCCTTTCCTATATGGGCCTAAAAGCAGGACTTAGATTTACAAAGATAAACAGCAAAATGTCATCCCCCGCAATCACCAGGGAGAACAAAAGTTAGCCACTGAAGACAACTTTGGATCCTTACTGGTCTGGAGATGGCACCAGAGGAATCTTGCAGCAACAAGACTTACTAATTAGCCTTTATTTACTAGATATTTGCCTTCTTCTAAGTTACCAACCCTAGAGTCAAAGTCTTTTGCCATTGTCTTGTCATTTCTCTGAAAATTCACTAATTTTTTCTTGGTAACTTGGAAGGCCAAGGCAGGACATTTGAGGCCAGCCTCAGCAATTGACTGAGACCCTGTCTCAAGAAATTAAACAAACAAATAAATAAATGGGATTGGGGATGTTGCTCAGAATATATCAACTCTGGATTCAATACAAACAAAAATTACTCTTTTTTTGGTGAAGATGCTACAAAAACTGGAATTCAAAAGCATCTCTTTGACAACTACTCATTCCTGGGTTCTCATATATTATATGTGAAATAATATACTCATAAAATTCTGTTTTTGTCTTGGTAATCTGTCTTTTGTTATAGGAGTCTGTTCTAACTAGAAACCATGGGGGCCAAAGAAAAAAATTATTTTCCATCCCTCAAACGACCAGATGGATCTCTAAAAATTATGTATCAGGTCACTTCACTCTCCTGTTTAAAACCTTTCGCTGGCTTCCACAGCACACAAAATACAACACCAGCTTCTTGCTCAGACTTGAGGCCTCTCCGCCTCCTTCCTCCTTCTCCCTCAGGCTCATTCTCACTTGAGAGCTATTTCGGTCCCCTCTCCAGGGCACACTCTTCCTCCTAGCTTTTCTGTGTCTGGCTCCTTCTTTTTCAATGCTGAGTTGACTTCACAGGTATATTTTTGTCTCCCCACAATTCCCGTGGCCGACCACCACTGTTACTATGTCCTATCATAACATTCCCTACGTACTTGAGCCCAGCAAATGGTGGAGTTGCATCTTTTAAAACTAAACAGGGATTTTGAACAACATGTTCTTGGCAATGGAACGTGGACATAATTTATCAAACACGGTGGAGGAAGTTTTCACTTTGCATTAAAAAAAAAAAGTCAGATATCAACTGTTACAGATATGGAACAAGACAGAACGTTTTGAAGAAATGTTCATTTTCTTAAAGAGACTTCCTCCACGGTTGGAGAGCTCAAATAGCCTCCTGGGCAGTTGTCTGGAAGCAATTCTTCACAAAATCATTAAACTTGGCTTCCACTTTGGAAGGAAAACTACCTTTTCCTCCATTTGGTTGCATTTTTACTTTAATGTCTTCTACTGCACTACATCCTTTGGGTGTGTTGGGGAATTTTTCCTGCATTTTGGATTCTTGACCTTCATTTTAGTATCGATGGCTTCATTCTGGTTTGTTTTTTGTGCAATTTTGGCTGGAGTATCTTGTATAGATTTCTTCACTGGAGCTTTTTCTTCAGTTTCCTCATCACCAAAACCATCATCTTGTGGTCTTCACCTTCATCACTGCCCTCCTCCTCCTACTCTATGTCAGAACGTTGTACTTTCCTCTGTGGAACTGTACTACCACTTCCAGGGGCAGCTGGCTTTCCAGAGACTCAAGAGTTTTCCATTCTCCTCCTCTTCATCTTCAAACTCTGCATCTTCCTCCATAACTACTAAGTGCTGTCTAGTAACGATCAGTCCCTAAATCACATTTCACCCTTAAGACTACAGGTGGTGTAATTTCAAAGTCCCCAAGTGAAACTGTTGATTGTACAGACATTGTCACAGATGCCAGTATTTTTTAAATTGGACTGACTTCATAATTCATTGCCTCTTTTTAAAAAAATGTGCAGTTTATCCTTTGTACAACAGCTCCTAAGCAGACACTTTTCTTTTTTTTTTTTTTTGGTGGTGGTACTGGGGATGGAACCCAGGGGTGCTCTACCTCTGAGCTACAGCCCCAACCCTTTTTCTTTTTTATTTTAAGACAGGATCTCACTAACTCACTAAGTTGCCCAGCTTGGCCTCAAACGTGCTATGCTCCTGTCTGAGCCTCCCTGGTTGCTTGGATTACAAGCACATGACTTTGTGCTTGGTTCTAAACTGTTCTTAATGATAACAGGTGCTTTTTTCACCATCCACCCTAAAATACTTATCAGCCTTTAATTCACAACCAAAGAGCAGTTCAGGAGGGTTCACATCTATTTGCATTAAATCTTCCATGGGGTGGTGGCACGCACTTAGTAGGAAGAGAAGGCAGAGATAAATGACTGCTGCAGAGGAGACATGCAGGACACAATCACGCTAGCCTGGCTCCTTATCATTCCAATCTTATTTGAATTTCACCTATCCAAGAGGCCTTCTCTATGATCAATGAAAGTGGTTACTGGGCCATGTTCTCTATTTTAGTTTTCTGCCAGGCACTGACCACTATCTGGTAATTTTTTTGCCGCAGTCTGGCTGGGCACAGAATCACGAGCGAGCCACTCAAGCAGGAACAAACTTTATTTCCAAAACTCCCACAAACGCCTTCTCCCGGGACACACCACACCAACTGGAAATCCCTCCTCCCGAAATCCCTCCTACCGCACTTCCCCAACCAATGGGAACTCTCCTGGAATCCCTGCAGAGCTCCAAAGTAGCAGTAGCAGGCCCAGGCAGGGTCTAATATCCAATTGAATACACATCTTAACATAACCATTATCATCTCAATGGCTTGCTGGCATCACCCTTCAACCAAAAATGCCATGCTTCATTCCTACTCAGCTATGGCTCTCAGCATTTTTTGGTGTATTTATTTGTTAGTTAATTTATATTTCTTTCCTCATTAGAATGTAAGCTGATCCATGGCAGGGAGCCTTATTTTATTCACACAAATATCTCTAATATCAAAATGGTGCCTAATACCATAGTATGAACTTATGAGATACTTATTGAATGAATGAGAAGAATGTGTTATTGTATTATTAAATTTTTATTAAAAAGAACATTACTTATATATAGTTACATATTTTTGTTGTAGAACCAACGAAAAAAGTATGGAAAGATACTTAATAGTAACCATTAATTGGTAGTGAAAGGAAAATTAACTTTTTTCCCTAATAATTTCACATCTATAATTACAAATAAGTATGTGTTTCTTCTTGGAATGAAAAAAAGTAATTTAATAAGTAAAAAATTTAAAAAAATGTGAAAGGAATGAATATTCTCTCATCTCAAGAGACGAATTGATTATACAGGTTGAGTATCCCTAATTCAAATATCCCCAAATCTACAATGCTCCTAAATCTTTTTGTGTTTGTTTGCTTGAGCATGTACATAAGGCTATAAGTGGACAATTTCACATCTGATCTCATGTGAAGGGTCATAATCAAAACACTGGCATGCTAAAAATACTGCCTAAAATTATATTTAGGCTATGTGTACAAGATATATTTGAAACATAAATGAATTTTTTTTTAAAAAATATTTTTTAGTGGTTGATGGACCTTTATTTTATTTACTTGTATGTGGTGCTGAGAATCAAACCCAGTGCCTCACGCATGCTAGGCAAGCATGCTACCACCAAGCCACAATCCCAGCCCCTTGCAAATGAATTTTGTGTTTAGATTTGGGTCCCATTCTTAAGCCATTTCATTATGAATATACAAATATTCAAAATCTGAAACACTTCTGGTCCCAAGCATATCAGATAAGAGATACTCAACCTTTATAACAATAGTTATCTCTTTCTCTCCAACTCTAGAAGCATGCCAATATTATAACAATCTTGTTCTAATAATTTCTCCATTAATAGATGAAGTAACTGTTTGAAGACATTTGTTATTGCAGGTGTTGAAGTGCTTTGAAACCATAAAGAAAGGGTACAGTTCAGCCATAAAATGATCTTCTAATAAATTCTGAAGTATCTAATCAGAATAAAATTATAGAACTTGAGGAAATCTTAAGCAACTTTGAAGATGATAATATTCATATGGTTAAGTTCTGATATGCTTGTTTAACATAGTTTATATTACTTTTTTGTTCTAATTAGTTACACATGACAGTAGACTATATTTTGATACATTACTTTTTTTTCCTATTGGGGGGAGGGGAGAGTTCTGGGGATTGTACTTGACCACTGAACCACATCCCAAGCCCTATTTTGTATTTTATTTAGAGATAGGGTCTCACTGAGTTGCTTAGTGTCTCGTTTTTTACTGAGAGTGGCTTTGAACTCATGATCCTCCTGTCTCAGCCTCCAGAGCCGCTGGGATTACAGGCATGTGCCATTGCACCTGGCCATTACATTACTTTTTAATAATACCTCAAATGTTTTTTATATTAGGGAAATTTGCTAGTTAATACACGTATGATGTGTTTGTAATACTAAATGCTGAAAATCCCAAATGTCAAGTTTGGGAAAATGCTCATGGCAAAACCACATAATGCAATCAGAGCTCATCAGGAGCAGCCTTACCTCAATAGAAGATGGGGAGCTTGATGGTAATGGGAAGGGAGGAACAGCCATCTGATTGACTGCGTCTTCATTTCTGCAAAATGTTAAAATAGGCAGAATCAGTACAGAGTAAATCCTGAGTTCCTGGCTCAAATTACAAGTGCTTCCTTACTTCTCAATTGAAAATGCACATGCATCGCACAGAATTAAATACATATTTAAATATATAGCTTCCAAGCACATGGAGCAATTAGACACAGAAAGAGATGTATCACTCAAGGGATTCTCAGATACAATTATTAGTGACAAAGAATGATGATGCTAGGAGTTCGCCAAATCTTGCTTGGAAAGTCAGGTGCTGTGAAAGATAATTTTGGAAAGGCGTCAACTTGCTTAGCGAGGTGGAATAGAAATTTTTCAAATGGGTGTATATGATCTCTAGGCCCCATTAACGTCTAGAACATTTTGTTCTTTGAGCTGGAAAAGTTCCCAGCCTCCTCTCTCAGTTTCTAACTTCCTTCTGCCAAAAGAAGGATGGTGGATGTCTACAACAGGCCCTGCATAGTGGACTGTGAAGAGTGATGGATGGGAGTGTGGAGCTTCCTGTAGACAATGCCTTGTGAATTCTCCTCATTATCCTAATGGAGCAGAGGAAGTGGGAACTGCAACCTTGTCACCAGGGCAACAGTCACACAACTCCTAGAGCAGCAGTTCTGATTATTTGGGCCTATTTCTACCATATTACTAGCAAATGCAGAAGTAAGTGGTTATGTGGGAGATGGCTGTCCTTCACCATTCATGATGTAGGACCAACATAATTATCTCAAATTATGCAAGCTTTATCATTTCTTCTTTTTCTTTTTTCTGTATGGGGGATTGAACTCACGGGCACTCTACCACTGAGCTACAACCCCCGCTTTTTTCTTTTCTTTTAAATTTTGAGACAGGGTCTCAATAAGTTGTTGAAATTGGCCTCAAACTTGTGATCCTCCTGCCTTAGACTCTTGAGTTGCTGGGGTTAAAGGTATACACCACTGTGCTGGGCTTTGATTTATCTTTCATAATATAAATCAATAAAGCTTACAAAAAGGAGTCTTGTTGATATGTAAAGGTCTAAGAGTTCATATAGATCTCTGCTCATATAACCAATGTACGTAAGGGAAGCCATGGCCTGACTCAGGAGCAGTGACCAACCCCATTTTACTTCTGATTTCTCCCTGACGGGGTAACAAGTCCATTGGTCCATGTCATTCCTGTTTTGGTGCTTTAATCATATTGCCATATATGAAATGCCAGTATTTATTCAATTTATACCTCAAACCCATCCTTTTCCTTTAGTGTCAGTTCAATAAACCACAAATAGGTGAATCATTCCCTCAAAATCAGAGACTATTTATATACTGACATCCTCCACATTCACATATTTAGCCCACATCAATTTCTGAGCTGAAGAGCTATATATTCAACTCCTCCTTTATGTTTTTTCCACTAGATGTCTTACGAGCATCTTAAATAACATAGAGCTTTTTATTCCTCTAAGTTCCCAGATGGTTCCAAGGCCAAGTCTCCTCACCTGAGTACCCATCAACAATATCTGTACCTGTCATTCAACCAGGAATTAAGCATTAATACCTCTCATTCCTCAACTGTACCTTCAAGCCATCAACTAGTAATGTTTATTCTGTCTTTAAAATGTTATCTTGCATCTTTCCATCCTACCCTATTGTAAGTCATTATCATTTCTCATCTGAATTAATGGAGAGCTTTCTACTCATCTCCACATTCCGTCCTTTCAGCAATCCTCCCCAATCCATCCCTCACCCAGCAGAGCTGTTGTGGTCCTAACATACAAATCTGATTATATTTCTATCCCTTGCTTAACATCCTCCCATTGCACTTAGGATCAAGTGTATTGTGTTATTTTATGAGAGAAATTCACTCATTAGAGTTGAGCTTTGGGAAAATTGCTTCTCATAGCTTCCGTTTCCAGAGTGCTGATGTAGGAAGGTTCAATTACAAGAATTCTGGTGTAAATTCCTTGTGAAATGAGGGAGCATATAAAGAAATGAAGTCTAGGTATCACTTCTTGGATTCATGGATTATCTAGTTAGTGAGCCAAACCAAAGCAATCAGAAGAAAAACTAAAACTATGAAGTGCCAGAGAGGATGAAAAATGTATCTATTCTTTCCTGACAGCATTACAGATGCCTTGAGTATGCACTATTATGTAAAAGATGGCTACTGGTTTTCAGGGGTTATAATCCATTCCTCAGCAGTTTGCTCATACATAGAAAAAGTAGTCAGTTACCCTGGGGTGAGTAATCCCATTTTCCCGGTGGTAATACTCCTCCCAGTTTCTTCCATAGAATAACACAATAGAGCTCAGCTCAGAGCCTAATACCAATGGGCCATATCTGCTCCAGATTTGGAACTCACACAGCAGAATGCATTTGGCAGAAATTAAGTAGATGCTTTTATATCTCTTTCAAAGGTTACCAGCAGTGAAAATGACTACACATAAATTCTTATTAAGAAATCCTGATTAATGAGACCAAGTTAGCTCAAATCAGCCAAGTTATCCCTTCATAATTTAATGATTTTCCCCAAATTAGTATGACTTCAGTGCCTTTTAAAGTCAGTTTAAATTTTTAAAAATCTCAAGTAATAGGAAACCTACACTTAGTCCCAACGGAGACAGGAAAGCTGCTATAAGAAGTTATAGTTCAGGGAGGAGGGAAGATGGCGGCGAGGGGAGTGCATTACCCCCGTGTGCTGCTTCACTGTGTGGGAGTATGACAAGTCAGGACGGCTAAAGGATATCTTGTTAGGAATTTCCAGCAATAGTGGGGTGCGCCGGAACCTGGAGGAAGGATTTCCATCGCATGAGGATCGGCTACGGGGACTCAAACGCGAGAGGTTTGTCGCACGGAGGGTAATACTACTTATTCAGCAAATCGCCCCGCGGCTAGAGTCTGCAAGGCGCGCTGGGATAGAGACGCAGGGTTACAGCGCTGCAGTTTCTGCCAGACGCGCAAGCACCGCACTCAGGGCTGAATTCTGGGTTCGAGACGGGGAAGGAAGCGGTCCATCTCGGTTCTCCACACCGGTCAGACCACAGAGGAGGCCAGCAGCCACCATGTTGGTAAACTGACGTCACCACACCTGTTTTTGACTGACCGCAGCTCATTCAGCCATAGAACAGGTAATTTCAGGCTGCAATTCGCCTGCGGCTTGCAGACAGATTGCTAGGGTTCAGCGCCTGGGGGCTTCTTAAAATCTGATCTTATCGGAGTGAACACGGAGCGCGGGGCGGCCGAGTCCCGGCTCCCGGAACCGTCCCGGAACCGCCCTGGCTCCGGGCTGCGGAGCCTGCGGAGGCTGCTTCTTGGACCCTGCTAATATCAGAGCAAACACGAAACACCAAGAAGCCGAATTCCAGCTCCCGGAACTGAGCCCGCGGGGACTGCTTCTTGGAGCTTACACTTATAGGAGCTTACACCGAGCACAGAGCGGCCGAGTTCCGGCTCCCGGAACCGTCCCGGAACCGCCCTGGCTCAGGGCTGCGGAGCCCGCGGAGGCTGCTTCTTGAACCCTGCTACTATCAGAGCATACACCAAACACTAAGCGGCCGAATTCCGGCTCCCGGAACTGAGCCCGCGGGGGCTGCTTCTTGGAGCCTACACTTATAGGAGCTTACACCGAGCACGGAGCGGCCGAGTTCCGGCTCCCGGAACTTCCCTGGACCGGGGCTAGGAGCCCGCGGAAACTGTGTCTCGGTCCGGGTCCTGCTGAGGGCAGGTCAGGACTCACCCATTGCTTGGGTTGCCTGGCAAGGGGGACGAAATGCTGCCATTCGCATAGGATACCAACATGGCAGAGATCTGATGTCAGCAGAAAGCGGTGGAGGAGAGATCTTCATCAATACCAGCGGTGACATAAGCAGTTGGTCTTCTGGTAAGGGGGGTGAGGCTCAGTCACCCGAGTCTCCTCAATTTGTCCTCGAGCCGGAGGGAAGGAGCCGGGCCGCCGCCAGCCCCCGGAGCAGGCCCAGCGGCTCGCCAGCGTGGTGACCGCGTGACCCCAATTGGAGAGGGGGCGGAGCGGAGCCGACACCCACACCCGCCAGGTGGGCAGACCCACGACCCAGTAGTACATGGGCGTGGTAGGAGGGGCAGGGCAGAGCCGCCCTTCGCGCTTGCAAGGTAAACAGACCTGTGACAGCCTGGCGGGTCAGGCCCAGTGGCCTGCCAGTGTGGTACACACGTCACCCCAACTCGAGTAGGGGCAGAGCAGATCCTTATCCCACGCCCGGATCAGGCCCTGCCGGTGTGGTGGTCACGTGACCCCAATTGGAGTGGGGGTGGAGCGGAACCGTCACCCGTGCCCGCAGGGTGAGCAGACCAGTGATCAACCTGCAGATCAGGCCCAGGGGTCCGCAGGCGTGGTAGGAGGGGCAGGGCAGATCCGCCGCCCGCGCCTTCAAGGTAGGCAGACCTACAACAGACCGGCGGATCAGGCCCAGGAGCCTGCCGGCGGGGTACAAACACCACCCTAATTGGAGTAGTGACAGAGCAGAGTCGCCTCCCTTGCCAGGAACAGACCCAGCATCCTGCAGGCGGGGTAGTCACAACACCCCAATTGGAGTAGGGGCAAAGCAGAGCCTCCACTCGTGCCCAAAAGGTGGGCAGATCTGCGACCGACCAGCAGGACAGGCCCAGTGGCCTGCTGGTACGACAGACACGTCACCCCAATTGGAGTAGGGGCAGAACAGAGCCGCCACCAGCTCCCAGAACAGGCCCAGTGACCTGCCGGCGTGGTAGCCACGACACCCCAATTGGAATAAGGAGAGAGCAGAGCCGCCGCCCGCACCTGCAGGAAAGATACGCAAGCAGTATGAAAAGACAAGGAAAGAAAGGACCACAAGCAATGCAGGTCAACGCAACTTTAGAAGAGGTAACAGCTGCAGCAGATGGAATGTCAGATAAAGAATTCAGGATATACATGCTTCAGATGATCTGGAGTATCAAGGAAGACATTAAACAGCAAAATCAGACAATGAAAGATCACTTCGACAACGAATTACGCAAACAAATCCAGGAAGCAAAGGATCAACTATACAGGGAGATAGAGGTTATAAAAAACAAGCAATCAGAAATCCTAGAAATGCAGGAAGCAATAAACCAACTTAAAAACTCAATGGAGAATACTACCAACAGAGTAGAACACTTAGAAGATAGAACATCAGACAATGAAGACAAAGTATTTCAACTGGAAAAGAACATAGACAGCTCAGCAAGACTGTTAAGAAACCATGAGCAGAACATCCAAGAAATATGGGATAACATTAAGAGACCAAACTTAAGAGTCATTGGGATACAGGAAGGTACAGAGCTCCAAACCAAAGGAATGAGCAGTCTATTCCATGAAATAATACAAGAAAACTTCCCAGACTTGAAGAATGAGACAGAATCCCAAATCCTAGAAGCCTACAGGACGCCGAATGTGCAAAATCATAAGAGATCCACACCTAGACACATTATAATGAAGATGCCCAACATACAGAATAAGGAGAGAATTTTAAAAGCTACAAGAGAAAGGAAGCAGATTACATTTAGGGGCAAGCCAATCAGGATAACAGCTGATCTTTCAACACAGACTCTGAAAGCTAGAAGATCCTGGAATAACATATTTCAAACACTGAAAGATAATGGGTTCCAACCAAGAATTGTGTATCCAGCGAAATTAAGCTTCAGGATGGAGAATGAAATTAAAACCTTCCACGATAAACAAAAGTTGAAAGAATTCGCAGCTAGAAAACCATCTCTTCAAAACATCCTAGCCAAAGTATTACAGGAAGAGGAAATGGAAAATAACAATGAAAACCAACAGTGGGAGGTAGGACAGTAAGGGGGGGGGGAAACAATCAAAGAGGAAAACAAACAATGTTTAGTAACAGAAATAAACAAATATGGCTGGAAGAACAACCCATATCTCAATAATAACCCTAAATGTTAATGGCTTAAACTCACCAATTAAGAGACACAGGCTAGTAGAATGGATCACAAAACAAGACCCAACAATATGCTGCCTACAGGAGACGCATTTGATAGGAAAAGACATACATAGGCTGAAGGTGAAAGGTTGGGAAAAATCATATCACTCATATGGACCTCGGAAACAAGCAGGCGTGTCCATACTCATATCAAATAAAATAGATTTCAAGCCAAAGTTAATCAAAAGAGATAAAGAGGGACACTACATACTGCTTAAGGGAACCATACACCAACAAGACATAACAATCATAAATATTTATGCCCCAAACAATGGTGCAGCTATGTTCGTCAAACAAACTCTTCTCAAGTTCAAGAGTCTAATAGACCACCACACCATAATCATGGGAGACTTCAACACACCTCTCTCGCCACTGGACAGATCTTCCAAACAAAAGTTGAATAAGGAAACTATAGAACTCAATAACACTATTAATAACCTAGACCTAATTGACATATATAGAGTATACCACCCAACATCAAGCAGTTACACTTTTTTCTCAGCAGCACATGGATCCTTCTCAAAAATAGATCATATATTATGTCACAGGGCAACTCTTAGACAATATAAAGGAGTAGAGATATTACCATGCATCTTATCTGATCATAATGGAATGAAACTGAAAATCAACGATAAAAGAAGGAAGGAAAAAGCATACATCAATTGGAGAATGAACAATAGGTTACTGAATGATCAATGGGTTATAGAAGACATCAAGGAGGAAATTAAAAAATTCTTAGAGATAAATGAAAACACAGACACAACATATCGGAATCTATGGGACACATTGAAAGCAGTTCTAAGAGGAAAATTCATTGCTTGGAGTTCATTCCTTAAAAAAAGAAAAAACCAACAAATAAATGATCTCATACTTCATCTCAAAATCCTTGAAAAAGAAGAGCAAAACAACAGCAAAAGAAGTAGAAGGCAAGAAATAATTAAAATCAGAGCTGAAATTAATGAAATCGAAACAAAAGAAACAATTGAAAAAATTGACAAAACTAAAAGTTGGTTCTTTGAAAAAATAAACAAAATCGACAGACCCTTACCCATGCTAGCGAAGAGAAGAAGAGAGAGAACTCAAATTACTAACATACGGGATGAAAAAGGCAATATCACAACAGACACTTCAGAAATACAGAAGATAATCAAAAACTATTTTGAATCCTTATACTCCAATAAATTAGAAGATAGTGAAGGCATAGATAAATTTCTTAAGTCATACGATCTGCCCAGATTGAGTCAGGAGGATATAGAAAACCTAAACAGACCAATATCAATTGAGGAGATAGAAGAAACCATCAAAAGACTACCAACTAAGAAAAGCCCAGGTCCCGATGGGTATACAGCAGAATTTTACAAAACCTTTAAAGAAGAACTAATACCAATACTTTTCAAGCTACTTCAGGAAATAGAAAAGGAGGGAGAACTTCCAAATTCATTCTATGAGGCCAACATCACCCTGATACCTAAACCAGACAAAGACACTTCAAAGAAAGAAAACTACAGACCAATATCTCTAATGAACCTAGATGCAAAAATCCTCAATAAAATTCTGGCGAATCGGATACAAAAACATATAAAAAAAATTGTACACCATGATCAAGTAGGATTCATCCCTGGGATGCAAGGCTGGTTCAATATACGGAAATCAATAAATGTTATTCACCACATCAATAGACTTAAAAATAAGAACCATATGATCATCTCGATAGATGCGGAAAAAGCATTTGACAAAGTACAGCATCCCTTTATGTTCAAAACTCTAGAAAAACTAGGGATAACAGGAACATACCTCAATATTGTAAAAGCAATCTATGCTAAGCCTCAGGCTAGCATTATTCTGAATGGAGAAAAACTGAAGGCATTCCCTCTAAAATCTGGAACAAGACAGGGATGCCCTCTCTCTCCACTTCTCTTCAACATAGTTCTCGAAACACTGGCCAGAGCAATTAGACAGACGAAAGAAATTAAAGGCATAAAAATAGGAAAAGAAGAAATTAAATTATCACTATTTGCAGATGATATGATTCTATATCTAGCAGACCCAAAAGGCTCTACAAAGAAACTATTAGAGCTAATAAATGAATTCAGCAAAGTGGCAGGATTTAAAATCAACACGCATAAATCAAAGGCATTCCTGTATATCAGCGACAAATCCTCTGAAATGGAAATGAGGACAACCACTCCATTCAAAATATCTTCAAAAAAAATAAAATACTTGGGAATCAACCTAACAAAAGAGGTGAAAGACTTATACAATGAAAACTACAGAACCCTAAAGAGAGAAATAGAAGATGATCTTAGAAGATGGAAAAATATACCCTGTTCATGGATAGGCAGAACCAACATCATCAAAATGGCGATATTACCAAAAGTTCTCTATAGGTTTAATGCAATGCCAATCAAAATCCCAATGGCATTTCTTGTAGAAATAGAGAAAGCAATCATGAAATTCATATGGAAAAATAAAAGACCCAGAATAGCAAAAACAATGCTAAGCAAGAAGTGTGAATCAGGCGGTATAGCGATACCAGACTTCAAACTATACTACAGAGCAATAGTAACAAAAACAGCATGGTACTGGTACCAAAACAGGCGTGTGGACCAATGGTACAGAATAGAGGACACAGAAACCAATCCACAAAACTACAACTATCTTATATTTGATAAAGGGGCTAAAAGCATGCAATGGAGGAAGGATAGCATCTTCAACAAATGGTGCTGGGAAAACTGGAAATCCATATGCAACAAAATGAAACTGAATCCCTTTCTCTCGCCATGCACAAAAGTGAATTCAAAATGGATCAAGGAACTTGATATCAAATCAGAGACGCGCCGTCTGATAGAAGAAAAAGTTGGCTACGATCTACAGTCGGTGGGGTCGGGCTCCAAATTCCTCAATAGGACACCCATAGCACAAAAGTTAATAACTAGAATCAACAAATGGGACTTACTCAAACTAAGAAGTTTTTTCTCAGCAAAAGAAACAATAAGAGAGGTAAATAGGGAGCCTACATCCTGGGAACAAATCTTTACTCCTCACACTTCAGATAGAGCCCTAATATCCAGAGTATACAAAGAACTCAAAAAATTAGACAATAAGAGAACAAACAACCCAATCAACAAATGGGCCAAGGACCTGAACAGACACTTCACAGAGGAGGACATACAGTCAATCAACAAGTACATGAAAAAATGCTCAACATCTCTAGCTGTCAGAGAAATGCAAATCAAAACCACCCTAAGATACCATCTCACTCCAGTAAGATTGGCAGCCATTAGGAAGTCAAACAACAACAAGTGCTGGCGAGGATGTGGGGAAAAGGGTACACTTGTACATTGCTGGTGGGACTGCAGATTGGTGCAGCCAATTTGGAAAGCAGTATGGAGATTTCTTGGAAAGCTGGGAATGGAGCCACCATTTGACCCAGCTATTCCCCTTCTTGGTCTATTCCCTAAAGACCTAAAAAGAGCATGCTACAGGGACACTGCTACATCGATGTTCATAGCAGCACAGTTCACAATAGCAAGACTGTGGAACCAACCTAGATGCCCTTCAATAGACGAATGGATAAAAAAAATGTGGCATTTATACACAATGGAGTATTACTCTGCATTAAAAAATGACAAAATCATAGAATTTACAGGGAAATGGATGGCATTAGAGCAGATTATGCTAAGTGAAGCTAGCCAATCCCTAAAAAACAAATGCCAAATGTCTTCTTTGATATAAGGAAAGTAACTAAGAACAGAGTAGGGACGAAGAACAGGAGAAGAAGATTAACATTTAACAGGGATGAGAGGTGGGAGGGAAAGGGAGAGAGAAGGTAAATTGCACGGTAATGGAAGGAGACCCTCAGGGTTATACAGTGGAGGGGGTAGAGAGAGAGGAGGGGAGGGGAGGGGAGAGGTGGGGAGGGGTGAGGGTGGATGATGGGAAAGGCAGCGGAGCACAACAGACACTAGTATGGCAATTTGTAAATCAATGGATGTGTAACTGATGTGAATCTGCAATCTGTGTATGGGGTGAAGGTGGGAGTTCATAACCCACTAGAATCAAAGTGTGGAATATGATATGTCAAGAAATTTGTAATGTTTTGAACAACCCACAATAAAAAATTAAAAAAAAAAAAAAGAAGTTATAGTTCATAATTCCTTATACTCTGCTTCATAGTGAATTTTCACACACCTCAGCATCAAGCTGTAGAAAGCTGACTTACTAGCAATTTCAAGAGAAAATAAAGAAGAGGGAAGCCAAAGGACAGAAGGCACTTATACTGTAACTGAGCAGTTAGCCTGAATGACTTGTAGGGAATCTTTGACCCCCTAAGAATCATATAAGGAATGAAATCTGTTTGCTTCATAAATAATCTTTCTTTCCATAAAGTTAATAAGTTTCTTAGACAGTGGTGCCCCATACAGAATGGCAATTCTCGATCACAATTGTTTGGTAGTGTTCTTATAATTATCTTTCATAGATGATGGAGAGATAATGGAGTTGGACCTCGGATAAGAGAACTATTTTCCAGGGTACAGAACTCTGTGTGTGTACGAAGTCCTCCCAGTCCTTGGGGAAAACATTCCAAGACCCCCAGGGGATGCTGGAAACCACAGATAGTATTAAACTTGACATTTATTCTAGTTTTCTCTATATACACATAGCTAAGATAAAGTTTAATTTTATAAACTAAGCACAGTGGGAGACTAAAACTAATATAATAATTATAACAATATAATGTAGTAAAGTTACATGACAATGGTCTATCTTGAGAGTCAAGACAAACACAGATATTTTCAGAAGCGTAACTGAGACCACAGGAGTGTGTGACTGCTGTGTGACTTGCTCTCTATACTTGTCATGCTATTCTTTCTCCCTCTCCAAGAACAAGGGTGGGATCTTAGTTCTTTGAATCCCAGCTTGTAGCAGGGTACTGAGCCAGAGAGCAGGCATACTGCACATGTCCGTTGAGTCAGAGGGGCCTGAACAAGGCAGGGAAAGGAGAGCAGAGCCATCAAACTACGCCCTGTGCTTTCCATGCTGCTTCAATAAGTTAATAACAATGTGCTGCCAATGGTTGATCAGCTCTCAGAAGTACCACATGTGAAGGCCATTCTTTGGAGTATCTGCTCAGCTCACAGTCAGTCCCTGGATGGGTCATCATGTCTACACCAGCTAACTCAAATAACACTGCCTCAATCTGAGTGGATGGAGGGGGCAGACACCTGTTTTAGTTTGAGGCCAAATTCTCTCTCTCCAGGACTCTTAACTCTAGAGGAGACACACAGAGCTCAGGACTGTGGTGTGGAGACACTACCAAAGGCAAAACTCAAGGCTAAGTGGTTCAGAACTCCCTTCTGCTAGCAGCTCTGGGGATGCCTGGGTGCCTTCCCTTCAGTCTTAGTTGTATGACTCCTTTCATAAGAGTCTGTGCGACATCCTTGTATTCTTATGACACACTCCTTTTGAGTTAGACTGGCTACAGCTTATTTTAATTGCTTGAAACTCAACAATATAGTTCTCATTTTATTTTGAATGCATACATTTATTTAACAGATATTTGTACTGTGGATACAAAAACGATTAAAACACATTTCCTGCCACTGATGGTATTGGCAGTTAGTGAGGAACACAGCAGAGGGGACCTCTTGCCAAATCTCAGTGTGTATGTAACATAGGAAAGAAATAAATATTTTTTGTTTTAAGTCACTGAGAATTAGGACTGTTTGTTACTGAAGCGTAACTGAGTCTATTCCTCACGGACTGAGTCTGTTCTGAGTCAAGATACAAAAGTTTACAATAATTTTTAAAAAGCTATCTTTATACCTTATTCATAATAGCTAAAAATTAGAAACAACCCAAAATGCCCACGGACCTATACATGAGAATGGATCTACACAGGATCCACAGAAGAACAGATCTACACATTTTGTATATTACAGTAAAATACAAAATTACTTTAAGGAGTAATTTTAGGAAAAAACTTTTGCTAAATACAACATGGATAAATCTCAAAACCACTATGTTGATTGAAAGAAATAAGACGTGAAAAAATAAATACTATTTGATTCTATTTGTATTAAGTTCAAAAACTGTCACAAGTAACCCAGAGTGACAGAAATCAGGAAGCTCTTTATTCTGGGGGAAGGAGGGAGTGATTAGACGGTGGCACCCACAGACTTTGGGTATGACTAAATACTCTGTATGTTTGTTTGGGGTGAAGATTACACAGGTTATGCAATTATCAAAACTCAACAAACTAAACATTTAAAATCTGTTGTGCTGAGTATAAATTATGCTACAACTGAAAAATAGATCTGTGATTATATGTAGTAAAGGAAAACAACTAGGCTATCCTGGAAAGAAATCTAGGCAAAGGTACAGAGAGATTGAGAAAAAATACAGATTATATCACTGATAACTTATAGATAAGATACAGAACAGCTTTAACAATCTTGGTTTCTTAACCTATGAAATTGGGATAATATCTACTAGCTGAGTTGTTGTGAGATAATGCAAAGGGTAAAGTGCAATAACAGTTAAAATTTTATGTTTTATGGTTTCATGATATTGAGCCTTAGATGTTTAAACTTCCAGGCTCCACGTCTTCAGTTAACTAAAGGCACCAAGACTAATGGTTTCATTCTAAAGCCTTTATTCTTTCTCCTAGTTCCTTGTCCCCAGCCTAATTCTTGTACCTTTTGAATTGCCTGGATCATAAAAAGAGTGCCCCTACTGGTTTCCTTGTTCTGTTTTTTTTTTTTCTGCATCTAAATCAATTGAAATCATTCCCTTCTCAACTGTGAAAACTATCCCCTAGAAACAAGCCTGAAGATGGAACCTGAAGAACCCATGTCCAAGAGCTCCCTTTATTGGTGCTTGTTTTGTAATTACTTATTTGCACGTCTTACAATTCTTGGAGAACTTCATAACTTGTGGCTTTGCATAGCATCTACCATACAGTAGGTCCTCAGTAAATATTTGCATTTGTTCAGGAAGTTTGGACTCAGTTCCTGCCCACATCACTCTACCTGGGTAGCATCAGCAGGTTCTTGCTGCACCTACTTCTCTAATAGCAGCCACTCCCTGCTGAATTTCTAAACTAATTACATGGTTTCTCAGCAACTGCATCCTGTTCTTTAAGGATACTTTACATTTTTAGAGGCACATACATGTCATATACAGAGATTTGTTGATTCAATTGTATATTTTTTATCCATTAAAATTATAAACACAATTCAAACTGTAACAAGGGGTTTATTAACATGTCTTTAAAGCATTACTTCAACAACCCTTGACTAATTCCCAAAGAGAAATACAAAAGATGCTCTAAGATAAACTCTAGAGGAACAGGACAAATTGTGGTCAAAAGAAGAATTAATGGGCTATAAACACAACAAATTTATGTTTCTGGGAAGCTCAGTGAGCAATTTCTGAATGAGGAAAAATAAAAGATGCTACCAATGTAAATGAAGCGTGTTTGTGTGTTTGTAGAATGCCATACTTTTCATTTACAAGGTCTGAGATTTCTCCAATGGGTATTTCTACTTTTAAAAGGGAAAGTGTATCCCATCCAAAAATTCGTAGAGCTAAACAGCCAAAACAATTTTGAAAAAGAACTAATTTGGAGGAGGTCTCACGCTTCCTGGCTTCAAAACTTAATACAAAGCTACAGTAATCAGAGCCATGTGGTACTGGCATAAAGATATATGGATGCCATAGAACAGACAGTCCAGAAATTAACATTTATATGATTAAATGATTCTCAAGGAGAATAGCAAGACATTCAACAAGGGAAATGAAGATTTTTTCAACAATTAGTGCTGGAAAAACTGGATAATCACATGCAAAAAGAATAAGGTAGTTCCTTCCTTTATACTATATATAAAAATTAGTTAAAAATGGATCAAAATGCTAGGTGCAGTGGCACATGCCTGTAATCCCAGCAGTTCAGGAGGCTGAGGTAGGAGGATAGTGAGTTCAAAGTCAGCCTCAGCAACTCAGTGAGACCCTGTCTCTAGATAAAACACACACACACACACATACACACACACATATAAAAGGCTGAGGATATGGCTCAAAGGTTAAATGCTCCTGGGTTCAATTCCTGGTACACAAAAAAAGAGGGATCAAAGACCTAAAAATAAGAAATAAAATAGAAAATTCTTAGAAGAAACACATGGAGAAAAAAGCCTGTGACATTGGATCTTAATAATGATTTATTTTAAATGACACTAAAAGCACAGGCAACAAAAGCAAAAATAGACAAATGGGATTACATCAAAATTTGAAACATTCTTCATCAAACACAACCAAGAGAGTGAAAAGGCAACCTATGGAATAAGAGAAAATATTTGCAAATCATGTTTCAGAATACAGAAATACTTCTACAACTCAATAACAATCATAACAAAATTAGCAACCTGATTAAACAAACAGGGAAAGGATATGAATAGACATTTCTCCAAAGAAAATATACAAACAACCAATAAGCACACGAAAAGATGTTCAATATCTCTAATCATCAGTGAAATGCAAATCCATATCATGATGAGAAACCCCTGTTCACTCATTAGAATGGTGAAAAAGGCAGAAAACAAGTACTGGCAAGGATGTGAGGAAACGGGAACCTTGTACACTGTTGGTGGGAAAAATAAAAATGGTGCAGCTCCCAGGAAAAACAGGATGGAGGCTTCTCAGAATATTAAAAAATAAATACTCATACAACCTAGCAATTTTACTTGTGGGTCTATAGCCAGAGGAATTCAAAGCAGCATTTCAAAGGAAATATTACAAATGAATGTTCACAGCAGCATCATTTCCAACAGCCAAAAGGTGAAATCAACTCAAGTATTCATTAATGGATGAAAGGATTTAAAAAAAAAAAAAAGTGGCACATACACAAGATGGAATATACATACAATGGAATATTATTCAGACTTAAAAAGGAGGGAAATTCTGATAGATGCTACAACATGAATGAATCTTGTTAACACACTAAGTGAAATAAGCTGGTTAGGCAAAGAACACATATGGCAGGATTCTGCTGTGTGGAGGTACCTAGTAGACACATTCAGAGACAGACAGTGGAACAGTGATTGCCAAGGGTGAAGAGAGGAATGGGAGGTTTTGTCATGGATAAAGAATTACAGTTTTAAAAAAAAAAAGAATTACAGTTTTAGAAGATGAAAATGTTCTGCAGATGGACGGTACTGAAGGTTGAACAATGTGAATGCATTTAATTCCTCTCAACTATAAACTTTAAATGGCCAAGATGATAAATTTTGTGTTATACGTATTTCACCACAATTTTTAAAAATGAACTGATAAAGAAACAAAGTAGGGGTTGGGGTTGTGGCTCAGTGGTAGAGCACTCAACTAGTATTTGTGAGGCACTGGGTTCGGTCCTCAGCAACACATAAAACATAAATAAATAAATAAAAATAAAGGTATCGTGTCCATATACAACTACAAAAAATTAACAAAAAGAAAAAGAAAGTAAATGGTGATGGGAATAATGTTGGACTTATTGAGATTACTATTTAAAATCACTATTTTCTTTAGGACTGTTCTGGTCCTACCTCTTCAAAATGCACTCTCACCAAACCTAGAGGATTTTATTCTGTGCTAAAAGCAGAAGTTTGGGGCCTGCATTTATCATGAAATGCTAACTAGGTTGGTTTAGGTGACTTTTTTTTCCCCTCCAACCTCTTCTAAAACAATTCCAACTACAATCTAAATCTAGATGCACACACTACAAAAATGTTGAATAAACAAGGACAGAGGAACCCAACAGGCACAAATATTATTTTCTGACTACTAACTTGAGTGATTCAAGACACTTGGGAAAACAAAAAAAAAAAAAGCAAAAACAACTTTACAACTGGAACATGACATTGAATTAACATTCAGCCAGAAAAACCTCATACAAATGACCTGAAAGTAACATATAAGACAAAGCAAATCATTACAGCTCAATGGGAACTAAATTCCTTTCTGAAAAGATGCCAGGAGCTATCCCTAACTATATGAACAGAATGAGTAGTTTCCAACTCACAAATGGAAGAAGCAATCAAAAAGCTGGATGTGCTGAGCAGAGACAAAGTTCAATGACAGTGGAATTATGAATTCTATTTTCTTGGCATGCCAATGTCAATCACTAACAAGAGCTGCTGAGAGTAACTCAGCATCCAGACCCACATTTTAAAAGGTGCCCCCAGGCAAGTTCTAAATTAATTGTTACAGTTGCACAGAGGAAAAGGTGGCTTAAAAAATGTTTGACAGTACAAACTGGCAGGAAGGTTGAGGTAGGGAGTCTAAGACTGGGTGGGGTGGAGGAGTTAGCCAAATAAGCTTCTCAGAGCCATTCTTTCTAAAAGATAGTATAGTAGATGCCCTTAGTCATTCCCCTCTTATGCCTGGCTGAAAAAGCCCAAATGTTCAGATATCCAACCCATGTGCTGGGAAGGTGACCCTCCCCACAGAGATTGGCTCAGGATAAGTTTTGATTCCTCTGCCATAACCATGGTGATCCTGTTTCCAGAGCCAATAAACGGTTTGGCAATAGGAAGCATGCTGTGGAGACTTGTTCAGAGGTCCTATGCTCTGCTAAAGGTGTTTCAAAGACAAAAACTTCTGAGAATGGAGACTAAATGCCTGCCTGTGACAAGAAAATGCACAGAGGAAACTAAATTTCTCACTCTGGTTACTCATGTCCTGTTCAGAAAGCTCTACTTTTACAGTCCTTCCTATTTAATAGGATTCTTTGTCAGCAAGCAAGAGAAATGAATTTGGGCCAATGTAAGATCCCAATACTGGGATCTCAAAATAAAGAAGGGCTATAGGACCAGGCTGGGAATAGTTTTGAACTAAGAGACCTCCAGAGAACAAGGAAGCAGGAAGCAAAGTAACGTCATTGCAGGAACATTTGATCAGGACACTGTGGTCAATGGGAATAAACACCATTCATATACATATCATTCACATTATTAGCTTCCAATTCTAAGCCTAAGGTCTCCCATTGTCCAGGCTGAGGTCACATGAACACTTACTGGCCGAAACTCAGCAGTGAAAGAAGGAGCGGGCTCTTTCAGCTTCCACTGGGAGATAGGCATCTGGATTTGTTATTTTTACTGTCCCACCATGTGTATGTGCACGCACATGTGTGCTTATGCTGTGAACATGTGTGTATACACGTGTCTGCATGTGGAAGGTACACTAAAGGAAACAGGCAATTTCCAGGACAAAGAACATATGTCAGAGATATGTATGTATATTTGCATATGTATGCATGTGTGTGTATGTCTATGTGGATGGACAGAGAGAGAGTGTGTGGTGCTGGGAACTGATCCCAGGGCCTTGCACATGCTAGGCAAGTGCTCTGCCACTTAACTGTAACTCCATCCTCATAGGCATAAACATCAACCAGCAAACAAGAAAAAAAATGCCCATATCATCCCTGATGACCACAGGTGTTTCTGAGTGCCAAAAGGGATGAAACAAATAGTCATAATTCCTATAAGCTATATGCTGGTACTGTTAAGGAATGGGCATAGCAAATAAAAATTCTCTTTATGAAATAATAAAACTGATTTTCAAAGATACTTTATGAGTTATCTAAGAAAGATAAGGGATAGAGCGATTGCCTAGAGGTATAAGGTCCTAGGTTCAATCACCAGCACTGTATAAGAGAACATTAAAGAGAGAGGGAGGGAGGGAGGGAGGGAGAGGGAGAGGGAGGGAGAGAGAGAGAGAGAGAGAGAGAGAGAGAGAGGAAGAGAGAGAGAGAGAGAGGAAGAGAGAGAGAGAGAGAGAGAAAGAAAGACGGACTTCTTTTTGGTTTTAGTACTTTATCTAATTCACTGAATTCACCTAACTCATAAATGGCCCTATAAAATATTTGGTCATTCCAGATTGGCTTAAATCACCCTCAAAAGAAAAAAAGAATCTAGCTATTATGGATATTAGAAAGAATATGCCATAGGCTTAAGATGATTCCAGAAATGTATGACCCAGTGGAATCATAACTGTATTAAATGTACAAGTTCCCCAGGTTATAGTATTTCAAAGGGAACAGTGCTTCTCACTTGGATGTATACCTTTCAATGTCTGACAAAATATGGAAATACAAAACATTCTAACTCTACCTTATCCTTGATGACAAGCCTATAACTTCTAGTTACAAGAGTTGATAGTTTGTTATTATTTAACATGGATAGTGCTATACAGGAAACAAGTACTGCAAGAACTGAGGTGAGAATGGGCATTTCAGAGTACTCCGAGAGACTCTGCGGGTCTCCCACATGGTGTCACTAACCAGAGACAGAAGATCCTTGAAGCCGCCAGAGTGTCTCTGCTTCCTTCCTCCTTGCAACTCCTGGACGGGTTCAGGGCTAATGACAGGCCACCTCCTCAACACTTCTGGTCAAACATACCACGTGTGTTATTTTATTGTGCATTTGAAAATGGCACTGCATTCTTTAATGGTGCACGAAAGTCAAGAAGATGTCTCCTTCCCGGATTCCAAATAATGAACTTACACAGCTGGACCATTTAATGGTTCTCTCCTAAGAAAGGACTGCTTTTCTCCTACAAGTACATGTTCAGATGCACTGGACATAACACCTAGTTCTGGAAACTTTGGGTTTCTATACGTGCTGTGACTTTGCTTTTATCCTTCAGGTCTTAGTTAACCTGTTGAGTTCTATCACCACAAACGTGGGACATGAATAAAAACTTAAATTGAATAAATACATCACTTATAGTAACTTTTGAAGTGAATATTATGCATTTAGAGTTCTGTTCTTTTGAGAAAAGAAACAGGTGAACGATTACAGTGTTTGAATTATATATATGGTAGGCATATCATATGAAAAGATATATAAAGGATATGTAAGATTATGATTTCCACCCTATTTTAAGCCTCCTGTGTTAATTTCACTGACATGTTCACAGAATCAAACATTTGGGACTTAATGTGTTAAGCATCTGTCTCTGTGACTTCTTCCCATAGGCCCCAAAGACAAGGTTAGCTGCGTCTTCTGTGCATTCCTACAGCACAGCAGGACCTATCTCACTGGATAAAGCACTAGATTGTGGCCTATTCTCTGTCTCCATTTTTTAAAAAATATATATATATTTTTAGTTGTAGTTGGACATTTATTTATTTATTTTTATGTGGTGCTGAGGATCGAACCCAGTGCCTCGCATGGCTAGACAAGCGCTCTGCGGCTGAGCCACAACCCCAGCCCTTCAGTCTCCATTTTTAGCAGAGACTATGTTCTCCGCCTCACTGACTTCACACAATCAGCACAAGCAGGCACTCGTGGGATACCTGCTGAATAAATGAACGACTTTCTTCATGAAAGTAAAACTCGAGCTGTGCAAACAGTCTTTTTTCCCTATTTATCAAAGCTAGATTTCATGAATCAAGAGTATAATACAGGTTTTAAAATCCAGCATTCAAGTTCCATCTTCAGAGGGTCATCATCCTAGTGATGACTCTGACAGTCACATTAATTTCAACTCAATATCCTTTTTCAGGGATATGGCCAGAGGACAATGGGCCACACTGTGTTTTTAATTACAAACAAGACATATGTTCAATCGATACAGTAAGGTGGACCCCCTGGTGAGTTCACTTTTACTCAGGAGGGCTTGACAGCCAGCACTAAATCTTTCCGAGGGTTTCAGTTTCATTTGGCCTCCTTTAGCCCCAGGAGTTTTTACACAGTACACATTTTCCACATGTAATTAAGTAATGGAGAGTGAGTTGTTATACATGACATTTAATTTTCGATAGTGGGGGAAGGTATGACAAGAGCTGCAGGCAAGATCATTAATCTCCTTGGATCCCTGCACTGCCAAATGCAGCAATTCCTTCTTCATCGTACTGATAGAGGTCTCCTTCTGTACTTAAATTGGTTTGCTCATGTAGAGGGGATAATGCCAAACAGGAAAACCCATAGAATTGAATGTGTGGTACACTGTAAGAACACAGACTGTGATGCACATCTGGATGATGCAAAGTTAAATACTTTAGTATATGAGAATTGACATGTTTAGGATACAATCTACAGGACTGTGGAAATCTAATGATGTAAAAAGAAAGAGGAAAAATGACGATGTAAGCTATGTATATATAACTTGTTAATTTTCACTAATGACCCCATAGATCCCTTGCAAATGACAAATCAATTAGTGTATGAATAAATACATGTGTTAAGAGAATATGACAAGGACATGATCACACAAGTGTACATCACTATAGACGGCCTTTAGTTAATTAAAGTGTTGTCCACAGCAGAGTTTAACAGCTTTTTGAGATTACTGCTAATCTCACTTCAAAACCTGTGGCCAGTGTCTGTTTTTATTTCAGTTGTCAAAAAATTTGAAAAAGAGCTGCCACGATATAAAAGGCAAGATTTTCTATATAATGGAAAGGCACACTGAATAATAATTTCAACTAAGGAAGGAAATTTTGCCAGTAGAAACACTAACAGCTTTAGAGACTAGTTTTCAAAGTAACCTTGTAACACAGTACAAGTGACACAGAGTTCATAATTATAATCCCATTTGTGGTGCTGAGATGATTCAAGTGTCTAGCTCCTGAAACTTGTTAAAAAATCAATTTTTACTTATTTCTGGATTTGGTTTCAAAATAGGCAAAATTGGGGTTTTTATAACAATAGTTGGAAAGTGGTAACATATAAGGCAGAGGTGAAAAGGTACGTATCTAGGTACATAATGAGCTAGACAAACAATCTGAATATGCAGGCCACCAAGTATAACAGGATGCAAATTTACCATTTTAACCCTATTGGTTACATACAGGTCCCAATGTATAAATAGGACAGAAATCTACCATGTGTCCCCAGAGTATCCATAAAGGTCACTACATATAAAGAGGATGCAAATCTACTATTATTACTCCCCATTAGTCATATGCAGACTTGAGGAGCAATAAAATATTTTATTCTTTGCATTAAGTGCCTCAAATTCTGACACTATTTGATATTACTCACCCAGGTAAAATCTATTATATTTTATAATTGATTATATTTTATAACAGATATGGGGATTCCTTTGTGTTAATTAGGTTTTTCTTTATGAATGTGATTCACTTAAAAAATATTCAACACTATGGAGTTACAAAAGTAAACAGAGGGGAAAAGTATATAAGAGACAATGATTCTTTTTTTTTTTTCTTATCCTTCTTCCTTTTTTTCTGGTTTCTCTTCCATCCTCTTTCTCCTTTCACCTTTTTTTTTTTTTGCCATAATCATAATCATCACCATAATGGCAAACATTGTTGAGTCCATGTGGACTAGTAATTTATATGAACTAATACATTAGAGAGTTTATGAGATGGCTATACCAGACCCATACTACGGAGTCAGGAAATTGACCACGCTCCCTTAGCTGGGGTTCTATAGAGCTGGGATTCAAGTCCAGACAGGATGAATCCAGGGTTTCTTTTCTCAATCACAAAGTCTTTTAATTCAGCCAGGCTTTAGGAAAGAAAGCTATCTCTTTAAGGAAGAAAGAATGTCAGAAGAACAGTTCCTCCTTTACGGCAACTTAAGCATTAATTAAATTTTGGCACACAAATTATCAGATATACATCTACTCAACAAAAAGCTATCAATTGTGTGTACATCTCTCCTGGTTCAATTTAAACTCATGGTCACAAAGTGAATATGACAATTGATTACTCAGAAACACTCCTATGTCTTTTTTCTTTCTATAAAAGAATACATAAAGATCTTCCAAACTTAAGTGAATTTGGTACAATAATAGGAAAAGGGACTGAGTCCTCAAGAATTTTGTTGAATACTGAGTTCAATAAATAAGTAAATAAATGTATATATTTAAATTGGAAAATTATAATAACAGTAACTGAACTATGATTGTTGCTTTTGGAAATAGACAATCTACAATTGTTTTGTTGGAGCTAAAAAGGAAATTTTTTTCAATAGTTTTCTGAATGCTCATTATTTGTTAGGCATTATAATTGAATGACTTTGTAAGAAATGTGCGTTCTATGGTCTGAATGCTTGTGTTTTCCTCCAAGTTCATATGTTGACACCTAATCCCCAACATGAAAATATGAGGAAAGAGGTGCAGCCCTCAGGAAAGGGATTAGTTCCCTTGTAAAAGGGGCCTCAGGGAACCCCGCCTGCCACATGAAGAAGACCCAACAGCAGACACCTTCAATAAGACAGGAAGCGGGGCCCTCAACAGAAACCAGGTCTGCCAGCACCTTGATCTCATACTTCCCAGCATTCCTAACTTTGAGAAATAAATTTCTGCTGTTTATAAGACACAGTTTATGGCATTTGTCATTGCAGCCAGAATGGACTAATATATTTCATAATTAAGTATTTTGAATGTACATGGATATTTCTAAATCACTGAAAATCACTTCAATAAATAAGCATTTAGCAGCACCATCAATTTACTCAGCAAATTATTTTCTTGACTGATTCTGCTCTGTTCTGAACAATTGAAATTGAAATCTGACACTAAATCAATGGGGCTTTATTGTGTTTATTAAAATTCTACTCAGCTTTCTCTTCTGTATTCTATATAATTTCAAATCATTTAAGCTTTCTTCATTGAAGGAAAAGGGTACTCTTTCCTAAATGCTGCATTTTATTACATTATTTCCTCTGGATCTGATTCAATTTTTTTTTCTCTCTATTAAAATAGGATAGCCCAGAACTGGGAATAAAGACCTCACAGATGCTGAAGAGGTTGCAGCAATGTCAACAGCAACACTTGCAGCAGCAGCCACCACTCAATACTAAACCCTATAGAGTGACATTGTTAGAAACGTATCTTAGTCCATTTTCCATTACTACTATAAAATATCTAAGAATGAGAAACTCATAAAGAAAAGAGGCTTGTTTAGTTTTCAGTTTTAGAGGCTGAAAGTCCAAACAGCATTATACTGGCAGCTCTGACAAAAGCCTCGTGACAGATTGTATCACAGTGGGAGAGTGTAAGAGAGGCAGAAATCACATGGGGAGGCAGGATGCGTCTTCTTCCTTCATTTTTTTCATTTTTCCTTTTTCCTTTTGCAGTGCTCTGGGTTGAAACCAGACCTTGTGTATGCCTGGCACGTAATGTACCACTGAGCTATACCCCCAGCCCAGGCTTATTCTATGATTTGCTCTCAAGAGAACTACCAGAGTCCCTTGAGAACCACCTTAATTCCTCCTGAGGGTGGGGTCCCCAGTGACCTATCAATTTCCACTAGGCCTCACCTTTTCCAGGTCCCCCTTCCTTTTAACATATCCACACTGGGGTCCAAGCTTCCAACCACGATCCCTGAGGGACACACTCAAACCACATCCAGACCACAGCAGTGCCTCACACACCTTCTCACGCAGTCCTCACACAGCTTTAGATGACGTCCTCACACCTAGACCCATTACTTGTGTGGACCTCTCTTGCAGACGACATCTAGCATGGCTGAATTTTCTTCAAAATTGTTTAAGTTTTATCATCTAATTCTCATTCAACCCCTGACAAGAGGAACAAGGGAACCAAAAATGGAGAAGGTGCCAATAGAGCACATCAAGGTGAGCAAGTCTGAAGGGGTAGCCTGAACATACAAGGGCACATGAGAAGGAAGAAAGCTCTCCTGCTTTTTTTTTTTTTTTTAAAAACAGGGATTTAAACCCAAGGGCACTTAACCACTGAGCCACTTCCCTGGCCCCCACCCCACTTTAAAAAAAAATTATTTAGAAACAGGGTCTTGCTGAGTTTCTTAAGGCCTCACTAAGATGCTGAGGCTGGCTTTTAACTCTTAATCTTCCTGCCTCAGCCTCCCAAGCTGTTGGGATTATAGGCATGCGCCACCACGCTTGGCAACGTTTCCTCCCTTATTAGTAAGGTAGAAAATTAGGAAGTCAGAAAGGACCACCAGGTAGGAGACAAGGGCTCCAGAGCAGGACTGCTTCAGAAGAAAAGTAGCAAGTCCAGGTGAGGCTGAATATCTACATGGGAAGGAATATTTCAATACTGGGAACGAAAGTACCCTCTAATCCCAGTGTTTCCTGTGATTGGCAACTAATGAGAAAGGGAAGAACAAGACAAATTATAAAATAGCAGCTAACATTACTATATGTTCAACATTATGTTGACATTTAAACTTTTTGAAATATCCCAGTGAAAGAGGTAGGGCTTTGCTATCCCCACTTTACAGATGATAACCAAGGCCTAGAGGGTGACATTAATGAATAGGGCTAGTTACATCACTTAAAAACAATTCAGATTTACTTATCATTTCATCCAAATAACAGAGAAGTAAAGAACCTCATTCTACTGCTGATGTGGCAATAATGGCTACTCTGATTCATTTACACCACAAGGGCTCAGTCAGGTAGCAAGTCAGGTTGGGTAAATGTGGACCCCCAAACACACACCATTCTCAATGGCAGAGTTGACATCTCCTCACTCTGGATCTCTCACCAGCACTCTTAATAAGCTCCCCAAACTTTCCTGGGTTGTTTCCTGCTGATTCTCTGATGAAGACGTTAGTGAGTCCACAGATGGTGCCAGGAGAAATTATATTTATATACACAGTAACCAAATCCAGCAAGGTAAGAATTTTTAATAATGGAAACATAAATACTGACCTCAATTCCCAATTCTATCAGGTAAAACAAAATAAAACAAAACAATCAAACAAGAAAAATCCCATAGTTAAAAACAACTGTACTTTTCATAATGTGACAGAAAGGAAAAGATATTTTTAGAAAAGACAGAGATTTTCTTACACAAACCAAAACTAAAATAATATTACACCAATAAAAACATCTTTAGAAGAGACTATAGATTTTAGAAAACCAGACCTATCTATATCTTACCTGATGAAAACAAGCTTGACCTTGGATGGGGCAGTCTTAATAATGGCAGATGCATTTTGGTGACTTCTTCCATAGAGGATCTGATTATTTATCTGTTTGAGAGGAAAAAAAATGTACTTGTACAAACACCATCTGTATATTTTATGTAAAATATGTTTATATACATTTACAAGTCTATATGTATGTATTTGAAACTAAGTAATAAAGTTTTCCTTTTTTTTTTTTTTATTTCCTTCAGTGCTGGGGATTAAACCCAGGGCCTTATGCATGCTTTGTAAGTGCTTTACCACTAAGCCACACTCCCATCGCAAGACTATTAGTTTTCAAGGATTATATGTAGGTCTGAATAAGGCTAAAAATCTTTATTCTTTTTAGTACAAACACTAATTCTAAGCAGCCATAAGAATCTCATAAGTTCAATTTTGACTACAGTTAAAAAGAACATAAGTTCTTGATTGTTTCACTAAACAGTAGTTGAGCTCAATGTAAAAACTTTATGATAGATATTTCATTTCCTACAGCTTTTCCAGATTCCTAAAAAATGCAGAAAACAGACTAAACTGTAGTATTCACCAGAGCTCTGGAGGACCCATTAAACGTGATTCTGTAAATGTGTCAAGGTTATTACACAGCATAAATTTTGCTACCCCCGAGGAGATAAATATGTATTCCCGTTTTAAGTCAAATTGTAGATCAAATGCATACAAATATTTTACAGTAGACAATCAATGAGCCATCTGTTCATGTCTAAGATGAGGAATTTTTAAACTTGATTGCTGTCACCTACATATGATCTAAAAACATGAGATATAAAGTTTTCCATTCTAGATGTTCCCACTGATAGCCTGTGAGGATAGCTATAATCATTCTCTTATTTTATTTCATTGAATTAATAATTGCTCTTACATTTTGGCTTTATCTCTCTCTAATGAGCAATTAATAATAGTATACTATTATAGTAACCTTATTAACTGTGACCTTGATAATTTCTACTTTTTAAAACATAGTACAATATACTCTACAAGGGATAATAAAAAGGTATCAAAGACTTTAGTAATCAGAACCTACTTTGTCTGCCCTTGATGTCTCTGAAATTTTGCATTTGAAAATACACCTGACAAACCTTTGAAGACACAAAAGTATCTTTTTTTGTCACAACAGTTAAAATGAGAGAGCAGATATAAGTGAGTGCTTCAAAAGCTGGAATGAAAGTATAATGTTTGTAACTGTCTTGAAAGAAGCTTGTCCATCACCTTGCCAAAAGAGGCTGAGCCAGGCTTCACACCCAGGGCTGTTGTGGTGACCAGCTTGAGTTACCTCTTCATTCTACCTGCTATCTATCAGGCCTCCTGCTTCACCAAGCTCTCGATCTCACAGGAATCTGTTTTTTCACAACGTCATTTCTCTGGGACTCAGTTTCCTCCCCTCTAAAAGGAATTTAAGTACCTACTTCACAGAACTGTTCTGAGAATTAGAAGGGGCAATGCTTTTGCATTTTATTTATAGTGCTCTTAATACCCAATAATTCTTTTTGTGTTCAAAACCATTCATCTGTTTTTAGTTATAATATCATGCATTTAGAAATGTGTCCACTCTCCAGATTATATATTCTCTACAAATATTTTCTGTTTTCATGGTGTAATTTTTATATAATTAGTTTGTGTGTGTGCATGTGTGTGGTGTGCAAACCAGGTCCCAAAATAGCATGTTATATGTAAAACCTAATTTTATATAAATTATATGTATATGCATTATACACACACACACACACACATATATGCAGATAGATATCAATCTATATCTTTTTATAAGGGATGCTGGAGATTGAGCCCTGGGCCTTGCACATGCTAAGCATGTACTCTACCATTGTGCTACACACCCAATTTATATATATCTTCTTACCTAATTTAGTTATTTAACTAAGGGAAATGGCTGGAGAAATAATGTAGTCATTAAAAGTAATGTGAAAAAGCATACTTAATGACATAGGAAACGTCCAAAATGTATTAAGCAGCAAAACCAGGTTCCAGGATAGTATGTCTAGTCTGATCATGTTTTTTGCTAGTCATATTTTCCAACGTCATTAACTTACAAAGAACTACAAACAAGAGTCGTTAAATCATATTTGTAAATGAGATGACATGTGGAACAAACCTGATTCAAAGCCTGCACTCAGATAACTGTTTGCGAATGTTTTCTCCCTTGTGCCTGGCCTCTGCATCCAGTGAGCCTTTTATAAACCAAACCTGTTTAAGCCTGCCTTTGAACTCCATGACACTAGGCTTAAGAAAATTTCTTATTGTGCTTAAATGCTGGCAGAACATGGAAAAGCATCAGTGCAGGTACACAACATTTATTGAGTTGAGCTAAGCTCCTGAGGGCAGAAACTGGCATGTACCTCTTGGTATTTCCTAGATTGGCGTGCACAGCTTGTACACAGTGGTGCTCAGTGAGGATATGACGAACTGCAGAGCCTTGCGTGAAAGTGGCGCTTAATCAACTGCCAGTATGCTTCCTTTGACATGGGATCCAGCCTTCAAAATGATTGAAGTTTAAAAAAATTGGTTTTGATCAACAAAAAGCTTGAGCATTTTATATATATCTCACACTGTTTCAGGTTCACAGCCATTCCTACTTTTTAGCCATGAACCTCCATTCTGACAGAATAGACTATATGGTACTATAATCTTAAGAGGGAAAAATAATATCCCAAGTGAAGAAAGCAGTTTGTTAATTTTAATTTACTTAAGAGTGAACGCACAGTTCTGCCTTTCATGATGCTGTTTGCAAATGCTCAGAGGCTCTGGCAGGAGGAAGGCCTTCACTGCTGCTGTTTCTTCCAGTGCCAGCTACTGTGAATGGGACTGCTCCCTGCCAGTGCTCAGAGGCTCTGGGAAGCTGCTGTGCAGTGGGAAACTGGGAACAGAGCAAGCAACTCAAGACAGAGAGAAACGTGCCCTTATGGATTAAATCTCTGGGTAAAGAACATCCAAGACAAAGCCTCATTCTGCCCTTAAAAATGACACATGAGCAACTCTGAGTTTTAGGAGAGGCAGCTTTCCTTTTTGTTTTTGTATTGAAATTAAAGGTAGATGGCTTCCAACTACATAAGCAGTTTTTATATTTCCTCCTTCCTAAATGAAGTACTCCAGAGAAAATTCAGTAAGCAATTAGAAAGAATGATTCATTTTGTGCACAATTAACTTTAGACTGCCTCTGATTACTAAGAAACTGCTGTTTTCTGAGGGCACTATTTAAACAACAGATGTCTGTGATCTTCTAAGCACAGCATAGGCAAAAAACAAAGTCTCTACACCTCCCCCATAGTCTTTCAGGTTAAAGATAATCAATGACTACCCCTTACTGAGGGCTTACTGGGGCACAACACTGCCAGACTCTTCAATGTGTAGTATCTCATTTTAAATCTCAGACCAGCCAGGGTATTATTTATTTTAACTAAATTATGAAATTGAAACAGAAAAGCTGAACAATTTGCCAAGGTAATTTAGTGATGAGCTTAAAAGATTGTAATCCTAGGGCACACCAAAGTCACATGGCTGTAAGGCACACTTCAAAAGACAAAAAAAAAAAAAAAAAATCAGATGATTTTTTGAGGCCATCTTCATAACACGCCTATAAACTTTGATCAGTAACAGAAGGTGCCAGGCAGCTCCCATTTTAGGCCCTGGGCTTCTGAGATGAAGAGGTCAACACCAGTAGAGGAAATGTCCAGTGGCTGACTGGGAGGCTTTCTAAAGGCCCAAATGTAGTATGGAGTCTTGCAGGCTGTGTTTTTCTCTTCTGACGAACAGACTACACCCTGAACAATTATTAAACCTCTTGATATTTTTTCCCACTACATAAATATATACAGATTGAGCATCCTTATGGCTTTTTCTGACCCAAATCAAAGGAAAACAATTAAAATATTTCATTTGGGGGCAAATACTGCCCCTGTCCCTTCATAATCTGAGTGACCATTCAGATAACCTAGACAATGGGCAAACATCATTAAGTTCTACTTATTTCAAGTAAACAGAGAAATAGAGAAGATAAGTGCCTTTCCCAAAGTATTCTCCTTTTAAAGGTGAGTCAATGATATAAGGGAAGAATAAAAGCATTGTTGAGACGTGTCCTTATCTTTAATACTATCCTCTAATCAAGTTGGAACTCTAATGAATTGGAATAGGATCCTTATAAGAGGAGACACAAGAATACAGCAAGGAGCCCGTTTGCAAACCAGGAAGGGGCTTTACCAGGAAACAAACTGACCAGCACCTTGTTCTTGGGCTTCTAGCTTCCAAAACAGTAAGAAATAAATGTCTGTTGTTTAAGCTGTCCAGTGCCTGACATTTGTTACGGAAGCCCAAGTTGACTTATACAGTCATTTGAACTAATTTCTGTTCCTTGCAATTGAAAAGTCTCCACTGATACAGCTCTTGAGGCCCCTTCTAATTCTGAAAATTAATACATCTAAGTGACATAACTTATCTCTCAGATATTCAGAAATTATCCCTTAGCATCCTTAAGGAGAAAGAAGAAAGATAAAAAGGCTCCCTGTTCAAAGGGGCTTTCTGTGCTTTTCACCTAGATGCTGATTTTCTTTTCTGTTTTGGACTTTCTCTTCTGATTACTGTCAAAGAGGGTCTTCTGAGACTTCCAGATAGATAGTAACTTCTGTCTCAGCTCCATGATCTCTGGTCCCAGAAAGGTGATAACCTTTCATCTGATGGGTAAGTTAGTTCACTTTTTTCCAGGTTCTAAATTTTCAATTCAGTGAGTAAATTATAACAGCTTTGGGTAATGAGGTCCACAACCCCAAATGAGATACACCTGTATTTGCAAAACTTGTATAAAACAGGTCTTCATTGCATTTAATTTTTGCCCTTGTGGCTTGGTTTCTGCTATTGTGGAGGGAAAAAGAGCAAAGGCCTGTTATAAGGTAAGTCCCCGATATATCAAATATGGGAGACTTAACTGAAATATTTCAAAGTTTGTGTTGGAAGTAAAATGAGGGTTAATCCAGCAAAATAAATGCTGAAAATTCTTTTCTAATACTACATAAATTTTCACTTTAAAGGTCTTTAATGAGATTTGTTTCAATAAAATTAATTATTCAAAAAATATTATGAAGAGACAGTTTTAAAATACTCTTAATTTTCCATAGTGCAACTGAACATGAATATAAATTATGCTGCAAAGCAGCTCAATTAAATCTATTCAAAAGACATATCAAGTTGGAAGTAAAAGTTAATTAAGCTAGGGTTGAAAATATTAATTATACAAAAATTAAAATTTAGTTCAAGTAACAGATCTGCCTGAGGTTTGAACATCATGTCATAATTTATTACACTCAATAATAACCCTGCTGATGCTTTTTTTAAAAAGCAAAAGGCTTTACTATGAAAAGTGATAATTATTAGAAGCTGAGTTGAAATTCACATTACTTAAATTGCTGATAATGATATTGAGTCCTTTTCCTTACTTTCATATATCCTGAATTTCACAATTTAAGACATTAAAATATACAGTTTAATTTTGTCTTTGTCTCTTTTATTAAATAAAACACACATGCAGGAAAACCCAAACAATTCCTAAGTGCTTAAGATGATGAATAATCTCACACATTAACTTTTAATCTAATTAATTCCACTTCTAAAGATTTATCCTAAAATACTAAAAATTCAGACATCAAAATGTCTATCATGGATATACTTTTAATAGGGGAAAAAACTTACACTTCTTCAACAAAAGGCTTGTTGTATTCCATTAAAAGGAGGTGAGGGATGTGCTATATCTCTGGATGGGTTGCAAAAACAACACTTTTGGGTGAAAAAAAGTAATGAATATCATGTGACCTACTTATTAGTCACATGATTGTCATAAAAGTTCCTGTGTGGATGTAAAGGAAGCTTGTGACTGCCTCTACTATGTCAAAGCCAGTATCTCTGACAGTGGGATTTCCACTGTTCAATACTAATTTCTTATAATTACACCATTTAATAAGCAATATACAAGGCACACACACTACTCACCTGCACATGTACATGTACACCTTAAATATACTACTTCATTTATCTCACTAATCAGCAGAGGAGTGCTTTATTACATCTTTATACATGGAGAAATTGGGGCTTAGTAAGTTCAAGGAATTTGACCAATATAACACATATACATCCAGAATTTATAGCCAGTTCTCTTTGAGTCTAGAAGCCTAGCTTGTTAATAATAGAAAACAATCCTTGAGGGTATTTATCTGGGGTGAAA
Source organism: Marmota monax (assembly GCF_021218885.2). NCBI lineage: Eukaryota > Metazoa > Chordata > Mammalia > Rodentia > Sciuridae > Marmota > Marmota monax. Next base: position 10,143,431 of record NW_026692907.1, on the reverse strand, counting down.
AAAAGAAGCCATAGGCTAAGTAACTCATTTATAATCCTATGAAATATTAATTCCAACTTATAAGGCTCACAAAATAGAAACCCCAGATCAAGAAATATTCCAAAAAAGTGTAATAGTCATGTTGTGTACCTTGTATTTGCTCCCTTATTCAACAGTCACTGCACACTTGATAAAAATACAGGAATTTCTGTTGCTGTCATCATGATAGCTGCCATATACAGAACAGATAACAGATTTTCTAAAAGCTACTTTGTAAGAATGACGTTATTGAGTCAGTTATGGTCCCAGCCCTCAAGCACCTGGTACTCTAACAAATGACACAAATCCTGGAAACAAATAATTGCATTGCCATATGGTGGATGTGGGCATAAAGCAAGCAGCAGCCATCTCTTCTCAGAGCAGGCAGCAGGACAGCAGGTTAGCAGGCGTGGAAGGAGGTGAGTGGCACTAGGTTGGGGATAAGCAGGTGAGACGAATGCAGGTGTGAAACTTGTCTCTTTCCAGGAAACACAGGTACCTCAGTGCAGCTTTTTGGGCAGGCACAGAGAAGTAGACTAATGTATAAATAAAGACTTTGCAGACTTTCAGAATATTTTTTCTTCCCCAAAAGCTGGGCTAGGAGTCCCATGATGAAGACACTCTCTTTCCAAACCACTGCTTCAGTTCTGAGAGGAGGAAAGGGTTACCAAGGCTAGGGGTGGAACAGGGAAGGTGACCAACATTCACAGGAAAACACAGTTCCACAATAATGAGCAAAGAATTTTGGAGAATTTATCACATTTTTTTTCCTCAAAAAAGAAAAAATTAATATACATCAAGGAGCAAGTTCTTAGTACTTTGGACAAAATAGCAGGCTTTAAGGACTAAATATAACAGATGCAGTGCTAAAATGAGATTTGCCACAACTTTGATTTAATCTATTGCTTGTTCAGGACAACGTTCCCAAAGGATCATATTCATTTAAAAGGCTTAAGCATGAGAGATTTCTTTTTTCTCAAACACTCAAACACAATTGAAATATTTTCTATTTTCTCTTCTTCTTCCTTTTTTTTTTTTTTTTTGTACTAGGGGTTGAACCCAGGTCACTTTACCACTGAGTTACATCCCTAGCCCTTTTTAATTTTTCACTTTGAGACAGGGTCTCACTAAGTTGCTTAGGGCCTTGCTAAGTTGCTGAGGCTGGCTTTGAATTTGTGATCTTTTTGCCTCAGCCTCCTGAGCCACTGGGATTACAGGCATGTACCATCATGCTTGGCTCTAAATTGAAATATTTTCTAATGGCAGATTAATAGTAATATGTAACTCATTTCTTTCTAAAGATGTATTTGGTGCATTGGGAAAATAGCAAGATACTCTTTTGAATCCTAGACCCCTGCCATAAGTAGAAAAATATTAACTTTAAAAAAGTGAATGGAGAAATAGGTTTATATATTGCTTTGATTTTTAGTGTTTCCGTAGAACTTGCCTGAATTACTATAGGTTGGTTCACTTGAACAAATAATGTAGTTGCCTACTGTTAATTTCCTATTGCCTTGGGGTTATGGTATGTAGTTCAATGGTAGAGCAAGTGCTTAGCATGGGTGAGTCCCTGGGTTCAATCCTTAAAGACAGAAGGAAGAAAAGAAAGGAGGGAGTAAGGAAGGATGCTAAATACAATCCAACTTCAAAACCAATTAAGAATGATTTTGATCTAGCAAATCTTAGCATTAGTGCACGTGTAAAAATCTTGTCTTTGGGAGTGGTTTTATTCCTCCTACCACAGGTCTACTTTACAAATCTCTATTGGTGCAAAGTGACTAATGTCCCCCAAAGAGGGACTTATAAACCCAGTATCAGGACCACCAGTATCCTGGTGGGTTCCCTCAGCCTTGGTACATGTGATTGCAGACTTTGGGATAGATAAAGGGTAAAGAGAATGGATGAAAAGGCACCTCAACAAAGCAACTATCACAACACAGTGAAAAACAGAGCCATAAAAAAATTAACAAACCAAATACAAATCTAACATCATTCTTCATTTTCAGAACTTGGTTTCATTTTTGCCCAATGTCCTTGGTCAAGCACCCACCAGCATTTTCTACATTCATGAGATACATTTATTGGTATTAAAACTGTTAAAATAAAAACCAAACTTCTGTTTTGCTAGGAATGGAACATGACCCAGCTATCCCACTCCTTGATATTTATCTAGAAGAGCTAAAATCAGCATACTACAGTGATGCAGCCATATTGATGTTTACAGCAGCACAATTCACAATAGCCAAGTTACGAAACCAGCCCAGGTACCCGTCAACAGATGAATAGATTAAGAAAACGTGGTTATACATACACAATGGAGTTTTCCTCAGCCATGCAGAAGAACTAAATTATGGCATTTGCTAGTAAATGGATGGAACTGAAGAACAACATGCTAAGTGAAATAAGCCAGACTCAGAAAGTCAAGGGTCCAATGTTTTCTCCCACGTGGAAGCTAGAGCAAAGGGGAAACAAGGGTGTGGTAGGGCAGATATCACAAAGGGAAGGTTAATGGAGTAGGAGACTGAGAGGGAGGGAGGAGGAATGGGAAAGGGGAGGAAATGCAAAATGAATGACAAAATGACATTACGTGTGTTATATAAATATACCACAGTGAATTCCAACTTTCCATGTATCTATAAAGCAACAATTAAAAATAAATGCATGAGTGGAAAGGAGACCAGTCGAGGAAGGGGCAGAGGGGGAAGGAGGAGCAGAGAGAAGAAAGGGACGCCAGGGACTGAAATGGAGTAAATTAAACTCTGTGCATGTATGATTACGTCAACATGAACCCAACTGTTATATAGGACTATAATGTACTAAGAAAAGCATAAGAAGACTGCTGTTTTGACCACAAGTCACACATAACTGTGATGATAAAGAAATCAAGTACTCGATGATTACCCAGTGCAGTGCACTCCCCAGCAAGAGTACAGAGGAATTAAAAATGGATCAGAAGTCTCTGGCTTCCAAACTGCTCATGGTTCTCAAATTAAAATCACAAAAAAGAAGGGGAGGAGAGCCTGCCGGCAACACCAGCAGACACCAGACAGGACAGTGAAATGAGTCAGAACTTAGGATGGTAACTTCCTAAAGTTTTAAAAACACATAAACCACCACCCCCATAAGGCCAGAGAATACACTGCTCCGTTTGTTTCCAGGAAAACATAATAACTGGCGTTGGCTGATTATGATCAATGCGGTCTCGGTCCCGGCCTCCCAGGTGTAGTGTTCCTGTCCTGCCACCTCTAGATACAGCTGTTTCCAATTGCTGCTCTGCTTCTGCTGCCACAGTGGCTGCCTGTGACTATCCTGTCTGGCACTGGATGGCCCCCGGGGGTGACCTGCTTCTTTTCACTGTGCATATTGTTCTCATGTCTCTTCAGAGCAGATGCCGGGCAAATGCCTTGGCACAGGAGACACACACAAAGGGCTGTTCCCCTCTGTATGCCCTTTCATGGTCCTTAAGAGGGACCTGTGTTTGACGGCTTTGTTGTACATGTTGCATGTGAATGGTTTTCTGTTACTGTGAACTTTTGTGCTTCTTGAAGTCTGGGCACAAATAAATGGTTTTCTACACACCTTGCAACTGTAGGGCTCATATTTACCTCTTTCGGGTGAGCCTGTGTGTATACATTACAAACAAATGGCCTGTCCGTTGGGTAGTTTCTCATGCTTCCTCAAACTGCCTTCATCAGAAAATGACTTCCCACATGCTTGACAGGCAAAGTGCTCCTGATGGTGATTGTGAAGCAAATACTCAAGCTCCATGTCACTATGGGCTCTTGTTCACCTGGTGTCTGTTCATCATTCAAAGAACTCATCCCATCACTGAATGTTAAGGCTTGAAGGGTCTGGTACCCCAAGTCTTTGGACTCTGGAGTCTCCACAGACTCTTTCTGGCTGTAGCAAAATTTACTTTTTGTGTGTGTGTGTGTGAGGGTGGGTACCAGGGATTGAACTCAGGAGCACTCTATAACTGAGTCACATCCCCAGCCTTATGTTTTTGGGTTTTTTTTTTTTTTTTTTTTTGTATTTTATTTAGAGACAGGGTCTTACCAAGTTGCTTAGCACCTAGCCATTGCTGAGGCTGGCTTTGAACTCCAGATCCTCCTTCCTGGGTCAGCTTCCTGAGCCATAGTGATTACAGGCGTGCACCACCATGCCGGGCAACAATTTACTTTTTGAACTTCCTCACTTCCCAGCTCTTTCAAAACCACTTCCTGAACCCTAAGCATAGTTGTAGATGACCTGTCCTTCTGACCTGGGGCGGGGAGGGGGTGCCTTCTACTGTATCATTGGAAAAACTGTCATCCTAATCCCCAATTTCTTCCATAGCATAATTGGAGATAATGGGTGTCAGCAGTAGCTCCAATGGGGAGGTTTATTTTGAGGTAATACTCTTTGGCCATTATTTTCATTGGGACTAGACACAACTTGCTTCTTAGAACAGGGCTTAGCCAAAAATTGGATAGCAAGAATCTGATCCAATAACATCATTAACATCTTCCTTTTTCACAGAAATCTCTGCTGTGTGCATGTAGCTCAGGACCTCTTCAAATTTATCAGAGCAAAGAAAATTTGTATTACTGAAGAGTTATGTACTTCAAACATCTTGAGCTTTTTAAAGGAGGCACTGCAAGCAGTGAGAACACATCTGTGTGCTCTGAATTTCACATCTTCAACCACAATAGCAATATCACAAAATTCTCCTTCCAGGCATTATTCATTTGGTGTTTTCAGAAACAGTGCTTTATGATCATTATCATTATATTTAATGGTTTCAGATATACTGATGAAAAACTCCATGAACAACCTAGGCAATTATCTTAACGCCTTAAATACCCAAATCTTCAGATCAGAATAACTGATCAGGGGCACACCTGACCTGCCTCCTGGAACAGCCAAGGACACTCATGTGGACTTCCCATGTTCACTAGCACACAGCAATTCTCATTTCATGTGTTGTAACTGTTAGCAGAGAAAACCTCAATACAAGTACCAACACTAAAAACTGCCTGACCAGAGAATAATACTATTTTCATACTTTCTCAAGTGATTATGTATGGCATATGTATGAATAACTTTCTTCAATTAAAAAAAAAAAAAACAGCGCCTATAAGGTTGGGTGGGGTCTAATGTTATCCAGGGTTTGCTAGATCTGGTGGGGAAAACAGACTCTCATATACAGCAGCTCCTCATAGCCACAGTTTCATATTCATGGGTTTCAAGTTGCCTGTGGCCAAGTGCAGTTTGAAAACATGTGTTGAAAAATTCCAGAAATAAACAGTTCGTAAGTTTTAAATTGTGCACCATTCTGAGTAGCATGATGAGTAGTATCACACCATCTCACTCCATCTCTCCCAGGAGGGGAATCAAATGCAGTGTGTCTATCCTCCTGCCTGTTGTTCAACTGGTAGCTGTCTCAGTTGCCAGATCAACTGTTCTTGTGTTCAAGCAACCTTATCTTACTTAATAGTGACCCCAAAGCATAAGACACACACAACAGAAGATATGAAGAATTTTTCTAAAGAAAATATAGGATAATAGAATATTATAGTATATTGTTATAATTGTTCTATTTTATTATTGTTGTTGTTAATCTCTCAGTGTTCCAAATTACCATATGTATGCAACATACAGGGAAAAACAGTCTATATGAGGTTCAACACTATCTACAGTTTCAGGCATTGGGGGTCTTGGAATATATCTCATTTGGACAAGGGTGGACCACAGCACTGTTAGTGAGGTGGAAATTTCTTTTGTGCAAATAAAGCAAAATACAGAAATAAATTACATGTTGCAGCTGATATTAAGAACACTCTTTGAAATAATGCATAGTTTTCCAGCCTACATTTCCATACAGTCACTACAATAGCAATGAGAAGGACTGGGAGACAGAAGGAAAGATGCTGGACAGAATGGGGATAGTTGCCTGGAGAACCGTCCTAAGCCACCATGCAAGAGGTGAGGAAGAACTGCAGGCACCAGTTCTTCAGAGACACATTGCTAAAACCAGTCCTTCCAATGGCACATTTCTTCCCAGCTCACCTCACCCCTACCTTTCCGTTTCCCCCTGTGATCTCATTTTCTTCAATAACCTTCATTTTTACTTTCTGTTTTCATGTCACTTTCTTTCTGGGATTTAAAAATAACTTGGCTCACTGGAGAGATCCCACATAAAGTTTTTTTTTTTTTTTTTTTTTTTTTTAATATAGGGTCTTGAACTCAGGACTCACACATGCTAGCAAGTGCTCTACCACTGAGCCACATCCCCAGCCCCCAAATAAAGCTTTTGTGAGAGCAATAACAAAGACAGCAGAAATAAAAATTAAATGATTGTCATTCCTTCAAAAGAACAGTAAGAATACAGATTTTTGGCTTAAGTATTTCAGTGACATAAACACATGAAGTTTAACTAGGTCTTGCCCTAACAAGCCAGGGCCAGAAACAAAAAAAGCAAAAATAGAGCTAAAAAACTTCACACCAGGAAACAGAAGAGAAGGAGGCTGCCCAATATGAATTAGGTTTTACATAACAGCTTCTGTAGCCTGAAAACAAAGTCCTGCCCAACTCCAGCATGGAAATGAAGGGGAAAGTGCTTTAATCATTAAGTTCACAGAATTTCCTGTACTGTACAAGGGCAAGTTAAAAAAATGATCATTTTTCTCTTTGGTTCTTAAGAGATAGGTATAATTTCACCAGCTGCACTATTCTTTTAATAAAATTAAAGTGGCATTAAATTTTAAGATGAGCCAGTTATCCCAGTGACTTAGGAGGCTGAGGCAGGAGGATCACAAGTTCAAGGATAGCCTGTGCAACTTACAAGACACCTGTATCAAAAAATAAAAGGGACTAAGAAATGTGGTTCAGTTGTAGAACACCATAGGTTCAATCCCTGGTACTGCACACACACAAACACATGCAAAAAAAAAAAATCATACTTTATAAACTTACATCCAGGTATACTAATAATTTAAACAAGCAAACCTAATTCACCCGCTTGCTGGGAATGGAACCCTATGGCCATATGCATGTTAGACAAGTGCTCTATCTCTGAGCTACATCCCCTGCCCTAAAAGAGTCAATCTAAATGATAAGCTTTTGATTGTAAATTCCAAGTAACTGTATCCATGGATGCACAAAATCTAGTGACTTATTTACTACTGTACCGTACTTCCAAATCACATCTAAGTCTTTCAAGATATTTCAGAATTAACTCACTGGCATCAGAGAATGAAGGACAAGCTGTTGGCACTAAGGTAGGAGTTCCGCCTTGAAGCAGTGGCAAATACCTGGGTCAGTCCTTTAACTTTTATGATTTTAGCTTTTTCTCTTATCAAATTAATATCATGAGACAATTACGATCTGAATTTACCTGTGGTTCTGTCTTTATCCCCTGGTAAGCATAGCAAGCATCCATGCTTTTCCAAGGTTCTTTTTTTTAGATGGACACAATATCTTCATTTATTTATTTTTATGAGGTGCTAAGAATTGAACCCAGTGCCTTACACAAGCGAGGCAAGCGCTCTACCACTGAGCCACAACCTCAGCCCTTCCAAGGTTCTTAATACCATATTATACACATACAGAATGATGAGATTCAGTTTAGGCTCTACTGCAGGCACAGTTACAAAGGGAGCAATCCTTGCGCTTCCTCTTGTCTTGAGGTCTCAGGAGCCAGAGGGGCCCAGCTCCACACGCCAGCCTCATCAACTGCATACTTCTCGTGCCACCCACTCTGTTCCTCCGGGCTGCTGCTGTAACCTGACAAATCACTCCAATTCCCTGCACAGCACTATCAGCTCTCTCTTCCCACACTTGCACTGCAGGGCAGACTATAAATAAATCCGATATTCACGTGACAGCTCCATGCCCAGGCCTGTGTCTTTTAGGGGACTAATTGCTCAGGGAAAGCCAATACTCTAGGGTAGGTCTCATTCCCGTCTACACAGTAATTATATGCTAATGCCTTTTGAAATTAATTCACTAACCCCACACTAGCATGGAAGTAAAGGGTAAAGAAGCTGAGATTTAATCACAGCGTCTTCTGAAGGCTTAATGTAAAATTTCTTTTATACATATACTGGGCCATTGATCGACCAAACTTAGTGATGCTCTTCCATTGTAACAATGCAATCCCACTGTGACAAAACTGCTGGCAAGTGTCCTGACAAGAATCAGTCACACGCAGGGACTGGCAGAGAGGCAGTGTCTGACTTAAAAGAAGCCACGGAGTGTCTGAACATTTTTCCCCTTCTACATCTTAACCTCATTTAGGGTCTTAAGCAAATAGGATCAACTATAAAGTAAAAGCAGGCAGTGAACAAAGCAATAATATAAAAATGTCAAAAAAGTAACAATGAGAAATAATACAAGTGGATGGTAGAATTTTACTTGAAAACTTGAATTTGAGGGAGAGACCACAAAAATAAATGCATTTGGGGTGGGTCAGGAAATCCAGTAAGTATGATCTAAAAGCCCATTTGCAAATGCTTCCTACAGAATGCAGTTCTTCAACAATCTACTATACTGCAATATAAAAAAAAAAAAAAAACCAAACAGCTACAGTAACACTGGCTTTTAACTTTCCTGGCTCTCATCATTAAATCAATTTCCTATTCTCAGCTAACAAGCACACTGGATTTGATATTGTACTATAAACCAGTTTCTTACTTATCAAAGAGAAATGACAAGAAACCAAGGAACTGTTTTTCCACATTTATTCCCCTGTCATCCTTGACCTAAGGTCAAAAAAGATGGGTTATAACTGCTTAAGAATCTGGTATATTTATTTTTTCAATCTTCAGAATAGTGCATGAAGCTATTAAAGAATAAGAAGATAACTTTCTTCTAGGACATACTTTCAAAGATGAAAGTATTAGTATAACAAACTAAAACTGATGTACACAAATTCACACAAAAATATTTTATGAATACTGTTAGCTAAAATGAATTCAGGTATTATGGTGTGCCCGAGATTGTGATATATTTTCTCTCATTCTTCCCCACAACAGCTCCTGAGGTTGATGCTATCCAATCACTGGGTTGTGAGCTCTGTGAGAACCAGTATCAGCACCACAGAATCAATCAACCCTGTTAACACAGTGCCTGCTACATGGCAGGTGCACAATAAGATATTTTCTGAATGAATTTGAAAAAGCAGGTGGCTGAGGCTTAGAGATGATGACACAGAATGCTAAAATCTGTGTTCTAAGATATTTTTATTTGTTGTCACCTTTTAGAAACTAGAGAATCTTTGGGGGGGATGGTGAAGGGGAATTAAGTTAATTGCCATATTTAATCTTCTTGCTTTTTCCTCTCTGAATGAAGATAAAATTGCTGAGTTGGCAATGAAAGGACCAAATTCAGAGCATTAAAGGAAGGAATAGGAAGGATCCAAAAAGATAGGCTAATATTTATTTATTTGTTTGTTTGCTTCTTTGTTTATTATTTAGGAGAGCTCCTTCAGCCCCCAACCTGGTAGAAAGATACCTGAAGTTTCTGTCCACAAGGAAGAAAATGTGATTGAATTAATAGTTAACTATTTGCCATGCTGCATCATTGTGATATCATTAAAAAGATAAACTTGGTCTCTATCCTCAATTCTTAAAACAGAGCTAACATCCTTGCAATTACCTAAGCAATAAGGGTACTACGTCCATCTATTGTTCTAATGTTTAGTCTCAGACCCTGTCCCTGACACCGAGCAGCTATCTAATTCCTTGGGATTTCCTGGGTGAGAGGAACATGTTTTGTTATAAGGCGGCACATTTTTCTTGGTTTTTGGTTCAGGGGATTGAACACGGGGTCTTGAGTGTTAGGCAAGTATTCTACCAAAGAGCTACACCCCCAGCCCCAGGCAATGCTTGGTGGGTTCCTAGATAGAGGGAGGCTGGTCATCAGAAAGACCAAGCCACGATTAAAAGCTTTAAACTTTCAGCCTTTCTGATGGGTAGAAAGCTAGAGATACAGTTAATGATGGATCATGCCTATGTGGTAAAAACCAATTCAAACATTCTTTTTTTTTTTTTGGAGGGAATGGTTCTTTATTTCAAAAAGCCACTTGTCAATATTCAGTATCAAAACAGTTGCACTATTGTTTGTCTTTCTCCCAACTGGCCCCAAAGAGACCACAACAAAAGAGAATACATTTTAAGCCAATAAGCTGCAGGATGTACACCTAACAGACCTCACGAAACCTCACCTAAAAAAGTGGGGATTGGGCTGGGAAAGAAACTTTGAAAGATCAGCACACTGCCAGCCCAGACTGCAGGACTCTCACAGCCAGACGAGGTGGCCAGGTACCCCACCCTAAAGATGCAGTTTCAAAATAATATAAAATTTAAAAAGTTGTGTACATAAGGTAATCAAGATTCTCCAGCACTGACTGATACAAAGCACAATGAGATGGCACTTTTAGATACAGCAGCTTCAGACCCAGAAAAGGGTAATGAGATGAGTTCATATGGCTAAATCAGTGGCCCAAACATAATTTTCTTTCTTTCTTTCTTTCTTTTTTTTTCTTTCAAGCAAGCAGGAGAGCAATTAAGTGGTCACGCAAGATTAAGGGGCCCATGATCCATTCTGTGAACACTTGGGAAGTGGGTAGAGATGGGAGAAAAATTTGGTCTCAAGGCTAAGAATATGGCTCAGTGGTAGAGCATTTGCCAAACAAGCACGAGGCCCTGGGTTCAATCCCCAGCACCAGAAAAACAAAAAGTCTCAGAGGTCTCACCATGTTAAATTGGTCATTTCTGATGAAAAAAAGTAAAAAATAAGAATACAGTATCTAAAGATACCTTAAAGCTAAAAATAAAACAAAACCTGAATAGCAAGGTTTTTGTTTTTTTGGCGAACTCCTCTTGGAATCACCTTTCTGGTTTGGCTGGTACTTTGCACAGAGCAATGAGGTTTGCCATAGTAGAGTCTTTCCCTGGGCTCTGTTTGGCTCTCAGTAAAGCAGGCCCATTCCTCTTTTCCTCCTCTATGGAGAGGGCAATAGGGACTAGGCTGGAAAATTACCTTCCAAAAGTGAGAAGGGAATTAGATTGCTGCTTTAGAGCTATGAAATTATTTGGAATGTTTTATAAATGGTTACTGTAACAACAAAAAAAGTAACTAAAAAATGTGTACATCACAACATGCTTTTAAAGACACTTTGCGTTGTGCTCACATTCCCTTAAATGCTGTTCCCAAAGGTGCTCAGCCTCTAGCCCAGCTGGAATCTCTGGGAAGAAGCAGACACAGTTTGGTGAAAAAGACAAGGGGGTAGGGGGTCGAGGGGGTGTTGAAAGAAGAAAGCAGCCTTCCAGTTAAAGATCAGCCCTCAGTTTCAAGGTCAGCTTTGGGCTGGCTGGCCTCAGGCGGAGTCAGGGTCAGAGGGAGGAGCAGCAGCAGGGCGGGACTGGGGAGCTCTACATCCCATTCAGGTCAAGCAGAGTCTGGTCCAGCATCCTTTGTGTACAGAGGTGCTCCTCTTTGGTGCATTTCAGCTTATCTTCCAAATCATCAATTGTCTTTTCCATTTTGGCTACCGATCTCTCGGCAAACTCAGCCGCGGGTCTCTGCCTCCTTGAGTTTATCAGTGAGAATCTTTATTTCTTCCTCATATTTGTCTTCTTTTTGAGAGTACTTTTCTTCAGCAGCATTCAGACACTTCAGGTTCTGGTCCATCAGTCTGATCTGCTCATCCATCTCGGCAACGGGACTCTGCCAGCTCAGCTCGTTCCTCTGTGCGTTCCAAGTCTCCTTCAATAATCACTAACTTACGAGCCACCTCTTCATACTTCCTATCTGCTTCTTCTGCAATGTGCTTAGCTTCTTTGAGTTGGATTTCCTGGAGTTCCATCTTTTCTTCATCTTTTAGGGCCCGGTTTTCAATAACCTTCATACCTCACTCTCATCAGCAGCTTTTTCTGCTTCCTCCAGCTTTTGCAAGGCAGTAGCAAGGCGCTCCTGAGCACGATCCAGCTCCTCTTCTACCATTTGGATCCTTCGGTTCAAGGAGGCTACCTCAGCCTCAGCCCGTTCCCGGGCCCGCCTTTCTCCCTCAACTTCCCGCTGGAGGCGCTCAGCCCTCTCCTCGGCATCATCCATTTGCTGCTGCAGAACCTGGATCTTACGCTTCACCACCTCGACGGCGGTGATCCCGGCCATGGTGCCCACCCAGCGGCTTCTCGTTATCTGCCTTCTGCCTCCTCTCGGCGCTGCAGCCGCTTCTCCCCAATTCAAACATTCTTGAACTAAGACAGGCCTGGTGGTGTGTGCCTACAGTCCTCGCACTTGGGAGGCTAAAGAGGCAGGATCACTTGAGCCCAAAGTTTGAGACCAGCCTGGACAACATAGTAAGATATTTTCTCAAAAACAGAAACAAAAACAAAATCCCTGGACTACAGGGTTTGGAAAGCTTTTGGGTTGTTGAACACAGGGAGGTACCTGGAGGATACTGTGCCCAGAAAGAGCATGGAAGCTCTGCCCCACTTGCCATACTCTGTTCTATGCATCTTTTCTATGGGGCTATTCATTCGTGTCCTTTGTAATATCATTTATAATAAATGGGTAAGCATTAAGTGTATCTCTGATTCTGTGAGATGTTCTGGCAAATTAATCAAATCAAAGAAAAGGAGAGCATGGGAGCCCCTAATTTATGGCTGGTGAATGAGGAATATAGGGCATAACCTGGGACTTGTGAACAACATTTGCAGTGGCAGGACCCAGTCTTATGGGAGTGTGACCTGTGGAATTTCCACTGTCTCCAGGTAGACAGTGTCAGAACTGAAATTAATTCTAGGATGTGCATTTGTGTTCACTGGGGAACTGCTTGTGTTTTTCTGCTTTCAACACATCTGGCATCTGTTGGTGTTGTGGTGACAGTGTAAGAGAAGCATTGTGCTAAACCTCTTCTAAAACACAATTACCACCCAAAGAACTGGGTTTTTCAGGTCTAGTGCTCATCCCCTTGTATCGTGTTGATCTTTACACTTGGCCTATGAGATACTCATTACTCTGCAGCTATTGTTTGTTATCATCTAATCAAATGCCAGATGGAGAGATAAAACATCAGTGCTCCTGTTAGTCTAGATTCTACAGGAAATTCCATCTTGAGTCTTAATAAGCTAGAATCTTCATGTTCCAAATTATCACCTTTGGAGTGTTTCCATGTACCATGCCAGGAAGTCTGTGTCTAGATATGAATAACAAGTAGAGAGGCTTAATAGACATGATTCCCTAAAGACTAGAACATCATGCATTGGGAATTTCCTGGATCTAAACAAATGGAGCACAATGGTTTGACTGTGGTTCGTCCTATCCAAAACTCATGCTGATACTTAATCTCAATATTAGGAGATAGGATTAGATAAGACCTTTAAGGGTGATTAGGGCTCTGCCCTCATGCACTGGTTAATCCATTCATGCTACTGGTAGGTGAATAGGTTATCTTAACAGTGTGTCTGGCTGGGGCTGGTGGCGCACGCCTGTAATCCCAGTAGCTTGGGAGGCTGAGGCAGGGGGATCGTGAGTTCAAAGCCAATCTCAGCAGAAGTGAGGTTCTAAGCAAATCAGCGAGACCCTGTCTCTAAATAAAATATAAAATAGGGTTGGGATGTGGCTCAGTGATTGAGTGCCCCCGAGTTTAATCTCCAGTACCAAAAAGAAAAAAAAAAGTGAGTCTGCCATGAAAGCTAGCTTGGCTTCATTTCTAGAATGCTGTGCCATCTCAGGACTCTGCCAGCAAGGCTATCACTAGATGTGGCCCTTCAACCTTGGACCAGAACCATGAGTCCAAATAAATCTCATTTCTTTATAACTCAGTCTGTGGTATTGTGTTATTTGCAACAGAAAACAGACTAAAACATGACATGTTTGTCAACAGAACACCATAGGGAACACAGTACATGTCAATGGTTATAGTATGAGTCTTGGCGTCTGTTAATTCTGGGTTATTATTCAAACTTAAGACACTTGGTTCTATAATATTAGGCATATTACCTACCCATAAAATGGGAATAGTAATAGTACTGACCATATAGGGCTCTAAAGAACATTGAATACAAATGTGTAGGATGTATAGGTACAGTGCTAACAATAACTCAGTAAATTAGCTCTCACTTTTATCATTATTATCAGTTTAGCCTCATCTCTAAGAAATTCTCTAAACAGTTGCCAAAGGAAATACTTGAAGCAATGAATTGTATTAACTATAATTATACTAATTATATTCACTAATGAACAAGTCACCTTTGACTTATTTATTAAATAATTCTTCTAGTTAGTGTGTCTACCAGTGTGGGTCTCCTTCATGATGCTATGTTACAAAAGAACAGGAACAGCAAAGCCATCCCACAAGTGATGTCTTTGTAGAAACAGATTTTAAGTGGGGAGAAGCTGCTGACATTTGACAGGTGAGGCCGATTGTCTCACAGTTGCATCTGACCAGCTTTCCCTCCAGATATGATTAGACAAATTATGGATTTACTGTAAATTCTACTCTGAGTTGTACTGTAAATTCTGAGTTGGAATCTGGGGAGGAAATCCTTCATTTCAAGTAAGCAGTCTGAAACTCAGTGACCCTGTGACTAGTCTCTCCTAAATGTCCAAATACGGGGGCATTTTTTCTAAGAGTCCTTAAAGCAGAGTGGCTAAAAAAGAGCTAAAAAGTCTAACTGCCAGATATTGAATCCCAGCACAATTATTTAATACTTTGTGACTTCAGTGGTGAAAGAGATTCCTGTGTCTGGTAGTAAGTATATATTGGCTGTTAACTTTTATTATTATTATATTTTAAATTCTGGAGTGCAAAGACCTCTTCAACTATCTGAATGAAGGGACTTGATGTATTTGTCTTTTTCTATTTGGCAGCGCTGGGGAATGACCCGAGGACTTAACCCATAGTAGGCTGAGCTACATCTCCAACCCTATTCATTTCTTTTTTATGTCTGGTCCTGACAATCAAAAACTGGTAGCCAAAAGAATGAGTGACCCTGCAAGCAAATGAATATCAAACTAAGAGAAACTCAGAAGACCTGACTTTAAATTTAAGAAAATAAGAATAATCTTTTCAGGTTATTGATGAAATCATCTAAAGAGTAATATCAGAAGATTAGTCTTCTCCTTAGCTTCTTTGAGTTCTATTCTATTCCTACATAATGAACCTTCACGGTTTTAACCCACATCACCAATCTGACAGGCATTAACTACTTCTGACAAATTCATAGGCTTCTGTTGGCTCTAAAAACTTCCCCCTAAGTAACAAACAGTTATGTTTATGGTTTATTCCAACCCCAAAGATAACTGGGTCTTGCACATGCTAAGGAAGATTTTACCCTTGAGCTATCCTCCTAGCCCGAGCCCTATGCTTTTAATGTTTCCATGAAATTTTTACTTAAGGGGTCTTAAAATAGTTTCTGAGATTAGTCCCTCCTCAAGCAGCAAATACTATTCGAAACAGTATTTTCTATTCTTGTTTTGGAAAATTATTTTAAATATTTGAAGAAAATATAATTTGTCAACATTCTTCCCCTTCACTTCATTTTCCGAACCTCTCCACGTAACCAAAAGAGAATTCAACACATACGCCTCTCACCTCTAACAGTTCGTCTCCAATTCGCATTCGTCCATCCATTGCAGCGGGTCCCTCTGGGTTAATTCCTACCACAAATATGCTCATCCGTGTCCTGTCTTTATTGCCGGCAAGGCTGAGTCCCAGCCCATTCTTATCCTTTTCAAGTTCAATAATGTGCAGTTCTCCAGGTAGGTCTGCATACCTTTGCCTGATTTTTTCTGTGAGGGGGGGAAAAAAGAGTAAGTTAAAAAATTAAATAGAGCAGTTGACTCTGTATTATGGAGACACCAGCATTTCCCTGGCGTTCTCCTCTCCAAGGGTCACTCTTTTAGAATGAAGTAATTAAGGGTAGTGCTTAGTTTGGATCTGAAATGACCCCCAGAGGCCCATGGGTTAAAGGCTCAGTTCCCGACTAGTAGCACTACCTATAGGTGGTGGAATGTTTTGAGAGGCGGGCCCTTGTTTGTGGAAGTTAGGTCATCGGGGGCAGCCCCTGGAAGGGGAAATTGGGACCCAAGTCTCTGCCTCTCTCTCTTTCATTTCCTGGTCACCATTAGGTGAGCAAAACCCCCACTATGTGTTCCTATCATAATATACTGTGCTGCTACAGGCCTTAAAGCAAGGGGCCAAGTGACCATGGACTGAAACCTCTGAAGCTTTGAACCAAAATAAAAATTTCCTCCTTATAAGTTGATTCCCTCTGGTATTTTGTCTAATACAGTCAGCATGGCCTAAGAAGTTCAGCTCAACAGTAAAAACCTCATGTTGTTCTGGTTCATACTGGCCTAGACTTTCCATGGATGGATTTCTTATTTAAGATGGTCAATACACTGCGGATTCTAGCCTCATTGCCTCCAAAAGGGGGAAACAAAGGCTATTTCCTGAGCAAGCAATTAAAATGTTGGGTCTTAAAGACACAATGCTTCCTCAGTCATGGCTTCTACTTCATGCATTCATGGTCCAGCAGGAAAGAAAGTCAACAATTTATTCTAAATACACTGAAAACATATTTACTCTAAAATATATTCTTGGCATAATGAATCCCACTATTATATATCATGACAAAACAATAAAAATAAATATATTCTTTATATAAAGGGTACAAAATAACATTGGGTTAGGTGATCAAAAGCAAGGGAATTAGGGATGTTGGTTTTGCTGTTGGATCTAAATGCAATCCACAAATCTCACATTTACTCATATCCATAAATCTATACAATGTTTTATCTTTACTTCTTTGTCTCGAAAATGGGCATGATAATACTCGTTTCCTGGATGTTGGGGAAAATTAAATAAAGTATACGCTGAAGGACTTAACTGTCCACGGTTGGCAAGTGTTCCTTTTTCTCATCTCGTGTCTTACCCTGCTACCTCTCTCTCCTTTATGGTCTAACCTACATTTTAGGATTTGGCCTGCTACATCTCACTTGTGCTGGTTCAGTGCAACAAGCCACACTACAGGACCTGCTTAAGGCAGGTTTTGCGGCCCATTCTACTCAGGCTGGGTGTGTCCCCGAGCCTAGAGACTACGTGAATACTGAGGTTTGCAGCCACGGTCTCATCTGCTGCATAACAAATTGCTAGATTCCAACCTTCCTGGAACTTTCCATGTTCAGTCTAATGCTTCACTTATATTATGGTGACCCTCTTTAGGAGGGGACCTTGCTAATTAAAAGCTTAAATCAAATAATTAGTCTTAAGGTAGAGGAGAAAGGAAGACAGCCTCCTCCATTGTATCACTTTATCAACCTTAACAAACATGGTTTTATAAGTAGATAAACTTAAATCTGTAAAAACAATTCTATGCATAGATTTATATTACAAGAACTAGCATAAGAGGCTGCTTATTTAAGATAGAGATTATATCTCTCTGCTTTAGAAGAGAATCTTAACTTCCAAGGACAGCTTGTTAATAAGAAACATGTAGTAAAATACAGTAAAACAAAGGACTTGTAATGTCATAAAACTGTCCTCTACATAGGAAAAACATTAAGTTGTATTCACAGTGAGGTAAATTACCCTAACACATTTTTGTTTTTCAGCTACCAAGAAAAAGATGCTAGGTGGGAACTTTAGCAAACAAAGATCTACATTATCCTCAAGATCTTTGCACAGCGCCAATAACACAACAGATATTAAACAACTTCAAGTACTTAAATAAAAGGTCTGACTACCACAATTCCTGGGCACCGAGAAAAATTAATTTATTAGTGAATGAAGTTAGTGAATAAATACTACATCAATTGTGGTAGTGATAATTGCTTTTAGAATTCAAAGACTAATATGGCTTAAAAAGATTTCTTGGAAGAGTCAGAATTTGATCACGAGAAGACTCCTGGTGGGTGAGATGACAAGAGAAAAAGCACACGAGCAGGTGAAGTGAGGAGGGAATGAGGCAGCACTGGTGGGCTACAAATTGGAATCTCTTTGGGTTAGTGGTGGGTGATAAGAAATAAGATTGAAAGGTCAAAAGGTTAATCGATAGATTGTTTCCAGTAATAATACTGCAGTTTAGGGGTTGTGCACAGGTGCTTTGGGGTAGAGATGGGGCCTTGAGAAGAGGTTTGATTAAAGACCATTTCCCCAGAGCACTTACACTTGGCTGCTTTGTTTATTGAACTTAAAGGGCAAATTGGTTAAGGAATAATATCAAAGCTAAGAAAAGACCACGAGACAAGCATTTTAACACACCTCTTTTGGAAAATAATAAAGTAGAACATTTTTTCTAAGAAAGATACTGAAGACTTTAATAAGACAATAAGCTCAAGATAACAGATAAAAGAATTCTACAATTTAGACACACAAAATGCATTTTGGGAAATCACACAAAGAACAATTATAGAAATGGACTGTGTTATTTGGCCATAAAAGAAATTTCAGTAATTCTCAAAGAAATAGTATCAGACAGATTTCTGTTCTTGGAATATGGGACAATAAAACCCAAACACTACAAGTTAGTAATAAAAAAGATATGTTTAGAAATAAATTAATATTAGTAAAAAGTCCAAGATATAAGAAGGAAATTGAGAAATACAGTACTCACAATTTAAAAAAAAATTTAATTCTAGATATCAAACCTTTGAGAGAGACAATACACAACTCAGAAGGCTATTCACAATTTTGAATTATTCATCACAAAACAAGAAAAATGTAAGAAATGATAAGTTCAGCATTATACCCAAGAAGTTGGAAAAAGAACAACAGAGGAATTACAAAGAAAAAAGAAGAAAACAGCAAAGAGAATCTATTAATCATAATAGCAATTATCAATTTTTTTGTTATCTAACTTTGGAACATAATGTGAAGAATGGTATCCCAGGAATGCAAAGAGTTAAAAAATCAGGACACTTTTTCAAGAAAAATTACCATATTAGTAAACTAAAGGAGAAAGTTCAAAGATTATACCAACAAATGCAGAAAACCATTGGATTACCTACTCCTATTTAAGATTCAAAATGAAACTTTTCACAAAACAGTATAGAAAGGTACTTTTTGCATTTAAATTTACAGATAGGAAATAAAACACAGCAAGATACTTTCCGTAATTTAAACCAACAAAATTAATATGCAGGGAAGTTCTACAGATAAAGCTTAAAAAGATGCAAACTCAACAGAAATCTGGCCAAAGCATTCATACTCAAAAGTTTCATAGATATGTGAAGAAATGCTCAGATTTATTAGTAAGTTCAGAAGTGCAGATTAAAATGAGATATCAAAATATTAAGTGAGACAGTAAGTAAATGAGATATTAAAATGAGACATGTCAGACTGGCAAACATGAAAACTGGATTATTAAGACTTAGAGGAGGCAGAAAGATGTGCACGGTGGCTGGGAGTGATGATTTAGTGTCTATGCTTCAGTTATGTCGAGGTTTTAAACATCCTAAGTCGATGACAAAGCCCCCTCTTCTTCTTAAATTTGTCTATCTTGTGGAAAATTGAGACTTATGAAAGTGAGTAAAGCTTCCCCCATATTGATTTGAAAAAAGCCACACAGCCCCTTGGGAAGCAGGAGGAAGGGGTGAGCTCCATTCTCCCATAGGTTCTCTTCTCTATGTGAGGCACGCTGAGGAGTCCCCCACACTTCTGCAAAAAGTGCAAAGAAACACCACCGGATTGAGTGCTGTCCCAAGAAAAGTAAGCCAGAGAGGCAGCTTTAAAACCATGTGATAGTCAAGTGTGGAATCAAAACTCTTTCAGTAGCTCAGTTAGGGAAGATGAAAAAGTTCTGCGGCTGGATGGCAGGGGTGGTTGCACCATGTGAATGAACTCAACAGCACTGAAAGATACAGTTAAAATGAAAATTTTAAAATGTGTATTTTACCATAACCGGGGTGGGGGGAAGCCTGTCATTAAAATACCCTCAAAAACTTGGTACCTTTATTTATATCTCTTCAAGGGATAGAGTTAGAGATTTATCCTCACTTTGAAACCACCAGCTTTATTTTTCTGGTCAATGTTTTTAATGACACTATTACGATCCTATTTATTCAATGAACGATTATGTGCTGAATTCAAATTCATGGCAGGCTTGTGAAACAGCCTAATAACTAAATTTGTTTTCTAGGACCTCAAAATCTATCAGCAGGGACAAGTGTACATAGGACTAACTCTAATTCGTAGAGATGAGAGCAACGAGAAAAATGCCAGTAGTTGAAGACACCCATCCATTTCAGTGAATCATCAGGAAAACCAACTGATGTCTGCAAACTGCCTGAATATTAGATACTGTGGCCAAATTGCAATCTGTTGGTCAGCTATATATTGTGCTGCACAACGCCAAAGCCTCATTAACATTTCCACAATTCTGCATCTGGCTTGTTCCAGTGTCATTTTCCTAAATGCTAACAAATGAGTTGTTTGGCTTTCCTTAACTTCATTTTATTGGTTTTTTCCCCTCATCTTTTGTAGGAAATGAGGTAAGCTAAATGAATAGAAGCTCAGAAAAAAAAAAAAGCAAACCCTGGAATATTAAAGATGAGCATATTTGCATAGTTATGAAATTTTACTAACAATATATGGAGGACTTGCTAAGTTGCAGAAAATATGCCAATATCTTTCAATTAATTTTCTTTCCTTTAAAAACCATCTTACCAGATAAGATCAATCCAATCTGCATTCCAGATGTGGGACATAAGGCTCATGTTGAATCACTTGCCAAAAGTCCCTACATAGTCATTGATACAATAATGATGAAAACCCAGTTCTTTGCATTTGTTTTCACAGTATTATCTGAAAGTATCTTTCTAGATTTTTTACTTCCTTCTACTTTTCTCTCCTTGAATATAAACTCCATGAGGGTCTACCTCACAGCTGTCTGTGCATCTACAACAGTGCCTGGCACACATCAAGTTCAGTCTTAAACTGTTGAAAGCATAAATAAATGATGCCCATTCATTGCTATGTCATGCTGTTCCAACTCCCTCCATTGATACAGAAAACCTATTTGAGACCTAGAATCACAAAATACATACATTTTCCCCAAAGACAATGCATTCCTTCAATTAAAGGTAGAGAAATTTCTTCTCTAGACTTCACAGTTAATAGAGCCCATTTGTGCTATTAGAAAACAAATTACTATGTGTACATTTTCTTTAAAAATCTACTCTATTAGGGGCTGGAGCATACAGCTCAGAGGTAAAAGAAATACTTAGTATGTGCAAGGCCCTAGGTTTTCAATCCCCAGCAACCTCTGAAAATAAACAAATAAATACACTAAAATAGACTCTTGAACTGAAGAAACTCAAAATGCAAATAAGGCTTACAATTTCTCATTTTTCAGTGAAACATAAAGCACAAAGAACAACAAGACAGTACAAATACCACATGCTCTGTAACACATGCTTCAGTTGAATTTGTATTATTAATGTTTTTAGGCCTCAGAATTTGTGCTATCCTATTATTTTATTTAGACTCATAGCTGGAAGAGGTTTAAAATAAGTTCCACTCCTCAAATTGATTGCTATATTTTCCTGATCTCATGAAATCAGAGACTTTTAATTCAGGCAAAACGAACTAAGACATCATGTAATGTTACAATCTCTTACAGCTCCACACCTACTTATGAATTCTACTTTATAGATAAAGAAATGACTGAAGAATGAAGATCTCTTATAAGGTTATACAGGCAATTGATAGCCAGAAATTAAGTCTCCTAGTATGTAGCTCAATTCTTTTTCCATCAAATCATGTCACATTTTTGTGTGTGTGTGTGTGTGTGTGTGTGTGTGTGTGTGTGTGTAGTGCTGGGGATGGATCCTAAAGACCTCAGGCCTACTGGGCCTATCTGAATTACACCCTCATCGCCTCCAATAACACTTTTTTTTGGAGGGGGGTTAGGAGGGTAACCAGGGATTGAAGCCAGAGGGGCTTAACCACTGAACCATATCCCCAGCCCTTTTTATTTTTTATTTTGAAATAGGGTCTCACTAAGTTTCTTAGGGCCTTGCTAAATTGCTGAGGCTAGCTTTGAACTTGTTATCCTCCTTCCTCAGCCTCCTGAGCTGCTGGGATTACAGGCATGTACCACCATGCCCAGCCCCTACAATAACATTTTTTTAAAGGATTTTTTATTTGTTCTAATTAGTTATAGATGACAATAGAATGCATTTTGATACAATACACATAATCCAATAACATCTATTTTTTTGGTACCTGGGATTGAACTTAGGGGCACTACACCAATAAGCCATATCCCCAGCCCTATTCTGTATTTTATTTAGAGGCAGGGTTCTCACCGAGTTGCTTTTGTTGAGGCTGGCTTTGAACTTGTGAACTTCCTGCCTCAGCCTCCCAAGCCACTAGGATTATAGATGTGTGCCACCATAACTGGCTCCAATAACATTTTAAAGGGAAAAAAAAAAAGATTTCAATTTTTTTCTTCAGTTTAAGAAGCTATGTTTAATGGCCCTTATTGTACCATAATACCTCCTTACACAGCAAGATAGTCTCAGCTCATTATGTTGTCAAATCTTCTCACACCTCTGCAAATATCTCATCTACAAAGTGGAGGCAACTGATGCTCAGGAAGTTGAGGCAATCCAGCTAAGGTCAAGTCAAGTGTGCTGAATTCCAGGGCTGTGACCTGCTCAGCACCCCACAGCTTTCTCTTAGACCAGTAAATCTTGAATGCTAAGAGGTTCTCTTCAGGGAGCTGAAGCCATGGTACAGGGTCTAATTCCCATTGATTATTTGTCAGGCCTAGATTTATTGCAAGAATGGCTACGCTGAAGGCTCAGAAGACTCCAAATATGGCCCTTTGACCTACTGATAATTATGCTGAAGGAGACTGAAATCTCAGAAGCAGGAAGGTCTCTTCTGACTTTCTATTATCCACTCTCTCCAGATGTGGGTTGTGGGTCACAGAAACTAGAATTCCTCTTATTCCTTCACTAAAGCAGGCCATAAAATGAAGGAAACTCTGTTTCCCTCACCTCCTCCCTGAATACCTTCCTGTGGCAGGTGTCTTGTCCTATACCATCAGGGAACAAGTGAACAGGAAGCCCTTAAAAATCTGAACCAACAGCCTGTGCCAAGTTTCTCTCAGTGAAGTACCATCAGATCATATGCTTTGGTCTACCATATTTCTGCATTACAGTCCATAAAAATACAGTTTTTCTTGAGTTTTTAGGCATTCATTTGTTTTTTTCTTTTTTTAAATTTTTTTGGTCCTAGGGGTTGAACCCAGGGCTTCAGGTGTGCTAAATAAGCACATGCTTTACCACTGAACTACACCTTCAACCTCTGAGTCTTCATTTCTGTAGGCTCTTGTGTCACATAAAATGTTGCTTAAGTAAATTTGTTACACTTTTCTCTTATGTCTTCAGTTATAGGGGTCTCAGTCATGAACCCTGTGACACTACAACACACACACAATTTATCACCCCTGGAGCTTGTAAGATAGAAATCATGGCTGTTCCAGATAGCTGAGATTCTGAGCCAGTGAGTCTCTTTGTGACAAAGTGTTCAGGTGATTCTTGTGGGTCACCATCTTTGTAACTATAGAATAATTCTCATTCAATGAACTAATTTTTTTTCTACAGAGACCATGACAGTCAACTATAAAGTTTAAATTTAAGACAGCCTATAAATGTGCCTTCCACAAGACCAATCTAATCTGGAGGTTCTCTCAGTCTCCATAATCATGACTCAGGATTAACAAGAGGTTAGTTTTGCCTGTACAGCAGAGTATTTTAGAACCTGTCATTCTCTCTCCTCCTTCCCAGCTTCCCAAATCTAAAGAGTTTCCTGTTATTTTCAGCACAGTTGCTTCTCTTTGGTAGGTATAATAAAAGGCTAACTAGAATTTCAAAGGGGAAAAGAAAAATAAAGTTAGTATGTGTGTGAAAAACAGACTCTGATCCTCATTTTTGAAAAATTAAGAGAACACCCATCAGTTTATTTTTTGATTCAAAACTGAAGAGAGAAAAGCAGCAGCACTGTGCCTATGCTCCGCTGAGTCAGCACAGACTGCTCTGCAGCATCAGGGTGGGGCTCGGCCATAGGGAGTGCCACACTGCAGGGCCTTTGCTCTAGGGGCTGCAGACCATCGTTTCCATGGCAACCAATGGGATGGGGAGGGAAGAAAATGTATGAAGAATTGTTTTCTTAAAATTAATTAAGACTATTTTAAAGAGGTGGGGTGTTCTGGTTTGGATATGAGGTGCCTCCCCGCCCCTGCCAACTCATGAGACAGACAATGAAGGAACATAAGGAGATGAAATGATTTGATGATGAGAGCTGGAACCTAATCAGTGGATTATTCATTTGATGAATTACTAGTTTGAAAGGACTACCATACCGGGTAGTAACTGTAGGCAGGTGGGGTGTGGCTGGAGGAAACAGGTCACTGGGGGCATGCCATTGGGAATTATATATCTTATCCCCAGCTCCTTGTGCTCTGGGTCACAACAGCGATGAACTGAGTAGCTTTCCTCTGCATGCCTTCCACCATGATGCTCTTGCTCAATTCAGGCCCAGAGCAATGGAATCAGCCCACTATGGATGACATCTCTGAAACTTGTGAGCCCCAAATTAAACTTTTCCTCCTTTAAATTATTCCTGTTGGGTATTTTGGTCACATGACAAAAGTTGACCTACACAAGGGGTAAAGAGTATTCTTTTACTTAAACCCAATAGGATTTTCCCCTAGAATTAAGAAACAAACAAAAAAATCCAAAGGACCTATATTTTGTTTTCCATACACAAAAACACATGCAAATACCACACATGTCCATCTATAAATATATAAATACTAGCTTTTAGCAACAAAATATTAAAAGTGTTATAATGATTCAGAGTTTTACCACAGCTGTTTTTGTTTTCCTGGGAAACATTTCTAATAGCCATTCTTTACACTGACTTCTGTTGACTTTCCATGGACTTCACAACATTCTATACCCAAAGATGGCACCTTAGCAACTGAGAAACAGCAGAAGCAGGAGGTCACTCCTACCTCCTTCTCTTCTTCCCTGAAACAGGCCTTAAAACCTAGAAAAGATTTTTCTGATCTTCCCCTATAGCATGTTATAAGATTCTCACATAGTGGGAGGAACATCTTTCTTTCTAGAGACACAGAAAAGGATCCGAACAAACAGGCCTGCCAAATGACCCCTTGGTTATTATCATTAGATCATGACCCTTCTGTCCGTCACACTTGGGCATTTCTACATCTAACCTATCATAAACAATACACAAGTTTACTTCTTCCTTTGGGACTTTATTTCCTTATGAAGACTCCCATGTCACATCAAACATGTATTAAATTGTGTTTTTCTCTTTTTAACCTGTCTTCTATTATAGGGCCTCAGACATGAACCTAAGATGGAAAGCAAAGACATTTAATTTCCCCTACACTTCTACAGTGTGCAAGTCAAATGGCAGTAGTTAATATTTCAAATAACCCCATCAGCCTCCCATTTCTTAAAAAAAAAAAAACTTGAAAATCTGAGAGAAGGAGATAAGCAACCTACTTCTTTCTACATCAGGTATCCCTGAATGAACAGTGGACTAGAATAAATAGAGACACTTTTGACCATTCTTCTCTTTTGAATCCTTTGAAGATATGCTTGTTTTAAACATGGATTTTCTAGTCTCATGACAATGTTATCTGAAGAAAGGAATCCCAAGTTGCTCATAATTCTCAATCAAAGCATCAGTGCCTTTCCCTTTTTGGAGAAAGCCAATAAGATTTCTCCAGTAGGTCTCAGAGTGTTTCCTCTCATCATAGTATATCATGTGTTGCTAAGTAACAGAGCCTTTCTCCCAAGAAAGAAGCTTAATTCAAGTCATTGCCCAGTATTTTAATAGCAAATGCTTAACACACTGGAATAATGACTCAGTACAATTTCAGAAGCATTTAGTTACTCAGTCTATTTCCAAATAACAAGAAAAATTTGGTACAGACAAAATATTTTGAATGATTTTTCCTATACAGTGGGTACGATAATGCCACATAAAAAATCAGGTATGACAAACATCTCAAACTAATTTTTCTTCTGCATTAACCAACTTTTAATTCTCTGACAGTACATGCAAATTTGAGAAGTAAAAATATGTGAAGCAAAACCATAGCAAATCAGAGGAAAGAACATATGAACTCAAATAGGAAGGAACAAATCTTAAGTGAATATTCAGATCAAATAGAAAAAATAATGAAGCTACATTTGATATTACAACACAGCAAACTTTTCCCTCTAGTAGTTATTTTTGTCAGTATACAAACTTGATAATATCATGAACTGACAGAGAGATTAACAATTAAAATAAAATCATGGGGCTGGGGATGTGGCTCAAGCGGTAGCGCACTCGCCTGGCATGTGTGCGGCCCGGGTTCGATCCTCAGCACCACATACAAACAAAGATGTTGTGTCCGCCGAAAACTAAAATAAATATTAAAAAATTCTTTAAAAAAAATAAAATAAAATAAAATCATGGAACTAAAATAAAGTATAATAATGTCTAACATTTATATAATTCTTACCTGCTAGACATTTTCCTAAATGCTTTCATAGCTTAACTCACTTAATCTTCATGAAAACTAGTAGGTAGTATTATTATCCCCAATTTTAAAGATGAGGAAACCACAGCACAGAGAGGTCTGGTATGGCACATAGTAACACAAGCAGTACAGTGGTGGGGATGAGTGGGGAAGCTGGGCTTACCCCAGAAAGTTTGGCTCTGGAACCCACTACCTTACATGAGAATCAGGGTTGGAATTAAACAAAAATTATCATATGAGAATCTCAGACAATCACAAAGATGTTAAATCATTTCCTTCCTTTTTCTCATAAAAATTCAATCCAGAGAAATTATATCCCATGTATGCATGATATATCAAAGCGCAAAAATGCATTCTACTGTCATGTATAACTAAATAAACCAAATAAAAAATAATTAAAAATAGAAATTTCAATCCATATTAGATATAAAAATGAAAAAGAAAATCAATAACAAATTTAAACTTTTCTCATTAAATGAACCAACATTCAAACCAATGAGCAATCTTTAACACGAGGCACAATCTTAATGGTAATAAAGTGAACTTCCTCTGTTAGACATTATTTTGACCTCTTAGTAATAATCCTAATTATAAAATATAATCTTCAAGATATCCATTTAGAGTAGAAAGGAGAAACAAACTATTGCATATTCATACAATGGGTATCATATAACAATGAAAACAAACTACTTCCAGAGTTAACGACATGGGTAAATGTTAGAAATACACTATTGACCTAAAGAAACCAATACAGAAGAGTGTGCACTGTCACATGATTTTTGTGGAGCTCAAAACCAGGCAAAACTAAACTATAGTTTTAGAAGTCCAGACAGTGATGACTTTTGGGAAACAGGGAAGAAATAACGAATCAGATGAGACACAAAGTGACTTTTAGGTGCTAACAGTATTCCATTTAATGACCTGGATGGTGGTTAAATGTTCTTTGTGAAAATTAAGCAAATATAGTACACAGTTCTGCTCATATATATTTCAATGACTTTATTTTTAAAAAATAGCTAGAAAATAATGTAATATAAAAACCTGGTCTGAGTTCAGATTTGAACATATCTATTGTATTTTGAGGTAATAAAGAAATTTTGTTATGAATTATATATTAGGAAAAAAAGTATTATTGTGCTGAGCATATTAATGGTATTATAGTTGTGTTTTTAAGTGATGCATATGTGTGGATAGAATGACAAAATGTCTGGGAAGAGAAAAAAAAGAAAAATAAGACATGGATGAAACAAACATAGTAAAATCTTGGCAATTATTTAACCTGGAGGAATAATAATATGTGTGAATTCATTGACTTTTCATGTTTGCAAATGTTAGAAATTTTTCTTAACTAAAGAAAACAAAACAAAATTCCTCGACAATCCTATGAGATACAACCATCCTTTCTTACAGTGATGAAAACAGGCCAGGGAAGGTGAGCCTCAACTTTAAGTTCATAATTGGGGTTCAGATCCACATGCTATCACCTTCAGCAAAAGAAAGATAAACATGCATGTTGTATTTGCACCTGCTAGGGGAACAAAACGAAGTCCGAACTTTGCCTCATTCATTTTGCAATTTCCAGGTTGGATGTTCTGCCATGATGTTCTGCCTCCCTTGAGCCCCAGGGAATGAAGCCGGTTTTCTATTGACTACGACATCTGAAACTGTGAGCCCTTAAATAAACCTTTCTCCTCCACAATTGTGCCAGTTAGGCCCTTCAGTTGCAGCACCGAAAAAGCTGACTAAAATACCTTTTCTAAAACAGACCTCTGTGTACTTCATAAGCATACTAAAGAATACTGTCAGGATAAGGGTGTAGATCAGGGGTAGAAAATTTTCCCTAGCATGCTTGAAGGTCTGGGTTTGTACCCAGCACCACAAACAAACAAACAAACAAACAAATAAAAACCAAAATAGGAACAAAGACTTGTCAAAAAACTGAAGGCA
This sequence comes from Marmota monax, assembly GCF_021218885.2. Lineage (NCBI taxonomy): Eukaryota > Metazoa > Chordata > Mammalia > Rodentia > Sciuridae > Marmota > Marmota monax. The sequence goes on along the minus strand of NW_026692907.1, from coordinate 10,114,905 downwards.
AGTCCCTATGGCAGCTCAGAATGCCTTTATGACCCTTAGAGATGCCTGAAAACAAGGAGTGAAAAAGGTCTGGTTATTATCTCAGAATTTTTAACAAGTCTTGAGAAAAACCAGTAAAAATATTTTATTTTTGAAACAGCGTTCAAAAAAGCCAAATGGAATTTTAAGTAGCAGGAGAAGACAGTAATTTTTGTTGTACATTTTAAGTAGCAGGAGAACACAGAGTGTGGTCCTTTAATCATGACTCCAGTATGGAGCGGCAAGCTGACTGTGGTTGCAGCATGGTAGAAATGAAGGAGTGGGCAGGTTTTGCTCACTGATCACTACCCAGCCATGCAAAAATGTTCAACCAAAGCTTCAAACTGGCACCACATCATAGTAATCAGCAGTGGCACTGACAGCTTTAGGTGTTTAATTATATTTTGTAAAAGGGAAAAAATGATTTCAAATAGTTAAAGGAAACTACAGAAGAATATAGAAAAGGGATTATAGAAAATGTAGAAAAGGGATTGTAACTGAACGGTGACCTGAACCCATAGTGACAGGTATTATGAGAGCCAACCATATACCAGTTTGGAAAGCTCTCAGGCTGATTGCCCAGGGCTCTGAACATAGGTAATACTTCTAATAACCATGAGAATAAGGTTCAGAGAAAAAGGAAGAACTCCAGTAGAGATTGGGCAACAATTTGTTGAGCTGTGTTTAGTTGTTTATTGCTCATGTTCCTCACTATCTTTTAGCTTCATGAGAGAACAAACTACGTTTGCTAATGTAGGAAGAGTTCCTGGCTCCAAGCAGGTACAACAAAATATATAAATAAGCTAAACAAACACAAACTTCAAAATTCTTCACTATCAAAAAACAGGTTTTCTTCACTATCAAGAAACAGGTTTTCCAGGTTGAATCAAAATTTCTAATTGGGGATGGGCAGGTAGAACACTGGCCCATCCTATGTGAGGCCCTGGGTTTGATCCCCAGTACTGCAAAACTACAACAATAAAATCACACTGAGTAAAAACTTGTTTTTTCAATTAATATTTTTATTTTCCCTAATAATGAAATTATTTAAAAAAGACTCTGAGATTAACCTGACAAGGATGTCTTTTCTGGGTAATTTGGATGTTTCCTTATTATTAGAAATACTATGTTTTAGATATATTGAACCAGAGTCAAATGGAAAAAAGGTACAGAAGCTTTAGAGTCAAAGATCTTCACCAAAAGGCCGGTGAATGTCAAAAAAGAATGGTTCCCAAATTTCATTGGTTCCATATTATTGTACCTGTTGACCTGAAAATTATTTAACTTCACATTCCCATCTTTAAAATCTAAAACAATCATTTTTCCAGCCTATGGAGCTTGAGCACATAGAATTAAAGAAGGTGAAGTGTTTTGCTTAAAGCCCAGCACCCACAGGTGTATAGCCCTGAAGGTTGTTCCCTCACAGGCCACAACTCTCCTTCTTTATCTCTGATACTTTGTTCCCCAAAGTACCATGTAAATCAGCTTCAATTACACAGCATGTGTTAAAATTATTGCTATTATTGTCTTTATCTTACACACGAGGAAATGGGCTATGAGGGTTTAAGTAATAAGCCCACCATTGCACAGCACACAGTATTATTTCAATATTTAATTTTTAAACAATGGCAAAAAAATATCCTATGAGACCTTTGAAAACAGTTTTATGGCAAAAAAAACAAAAACAAAACATCATTTGTTAGAAGACCTAAACGTAATTCACATGTTCAAATAATTTTAAACAGCAACAAGTACTTCTGTTGAACAATTTCACCCCCACATCATGTCAGATTCAATGATGAACAGAGGGCTAGGGGTGTAGCTCAGTGGTAATATGCTTGCTTAGCATGTACTAGGCCCTGGGTTCAATTGTAGTACTGCAGAAATAAATAGACAAACAGACAAAGCTTAGGCAAGAAACCAGTCACTAGCAAGATCTCATTCACCATAGCAAAGACTATTTCCATTTTCACATATTTCTTTGGCCAAAAGAAGAGGCAACATGGTGCACTAGAAAGATAGCAGATCTGGGATTAAGATTCTAGACTCTACTTTCTAGACAAGAAATCCTGGGCAAATCACTCACTTGAATCCAACTTTTTAATTATCTCACAAAATTTATAAAAAATAAAAGCAAAGAACACATGTAAAAGATTCTTACCTGTCAGGCTCAAAAAGGATGCAAAGAAGCTGGCAATTTCTTAAAGTTTTGTGGTTTTGAAGCTTTTGTTCACAAAGATTGATTGTAAGAAAGGGAACATAATCATGATTAAATTTCTACTTCAATAACTATTAAACCAGGTGACCAAAAACCTTAGAGGTAACTTACAGTTCTGCAATTTGGGTATCAAGTGATTTGATAGTGATATTATCTGCACAGTACAAATTTTCTTGATTAAAAATTAACTGCTTAGAGGCCATGGGTTCAAGTCCTCGAACCACCAAAAGTAAACACATAAAAAGAAAAAAAGAAGGGGATCCAACATGGCGGCCGGCAAGGAAGCAGCACTTTCAGTATCTCCACACTAACGGGATCAGAAAGACCCATTAATACACCTAAATTCTACCTACTGAGGACCTTCTAGCAAAATTCCGCTGAAAGGAGACCTGCCGGGAATTAGTAAGTTTATTAGAGGTGACAGTTTGTCCCAGACGAGTGAATCTTGACCATGCGGCGCAGAGGTCCAGTCCCATGGCCTCTGCCTGCCCGGCTCTGCAAGCGGCCCCTGGCGGCCCGGCACGGCACGAAGGGTCCCCGCCCGACCCGACAGACGGCCCCCGCCCTCCCGGCTCTGCTGACGGCCCCTGCCCGCATGGCAAACGCCACCCCCCCCACCGCCCACAGGGCGAACGGCCCCGCCCCCCCCCACACTGCTCTGCGAACGGCCCCGCCCGCCCAGCTCAGGAGGCTACGTGAAGGGAATCTAACCAAGCCTTTATGAAATAGCGAACTGGGAACTAAAACCAAAGATTGAGTCAGACCAGAGACAAGCCAGTTCCACCCCTCCCTTCGGACACTCCAGCAAGGAGCCAGGGGCCCGCCATAAAAGAGAGGGGAAGTCACCAAAGTTCGGCCAATGAGATTCCTTCCCAGCGGAATCTACTTTAGCAGGTGTGTGACTCCCACCCACGTCAGATACAAACAACCGGGAAACTTCAAAAATCTCTCCGTGGGCACCACCGTAAGGGCCAAAGGACTCCCGACCCCCAACTCCCCCTAATGCCAGTGATGTGGGCGTGACTGTAGGGGCGGAGGGAAGCAGAGAAGACTCCCCACACCCAACTCCCCCAACCGCCAACTGAGAGGGAGTGATGGTAGGGGCGGAGGGAAAAAGAGGACACTCCAGACCCCCAACTCCTCCTACCGCCAGCAGAGTGTTTGTGATTGTAGGGGCTGAGGGAAGCAGAGGGGATCCTTGACCCCCAACTCCCATGACCACCAGAGGCGACACCAAAGGTCTTAGCCGCCAGCTTCCGAGGGTGTGCCCACCAAAGGGGTCCAGAAAAATTAAACTATTGACTCCTAGACCAGAGCTCCACAGCATTGGGGCTTAGATGAATGACAGAGAGAGTGCTCAGTCCTTCGGGAAATAGGGCACGCGGTGGGGCTGAAAGTGTAACCAGATCCCTGGGGAATCGCCTCCGGTGAGCAGGACCTGGCTGGCTGGCAGGAGGAAGGGGAGGAGGGGCCGTAGAAGTGAAATGGCTCTGGACCAACAGGATTGAGAGACTGTCGACACTTTGAGGGCAAAACTCAGCCCGGAGGGCACAGCTTTGCCTACAGGAAGAGAAGAAAATGGATCGCTAAGACCTAATTTTATTTTTTCTCTCCCTTTTCCCCTTTTTCTTTCCCCTTCCAAGTTTTATTGTTCTGTCCATTCTCCTCTATGCTATCTATCTCCCTCTCCTCCTTTCTTTTCAAGAACACCTTCCTTCCCCTTCCCCCCAACTTTCATCCCAAGCATTACGTCCTCCATTTCGTGTAACTGTCTAAATGCAAATAGGTGAATGTTTCGAGGCCGTCTATAGTGCTCCTAAATACCTAGCTACTACCAACACCCTGATACAATCGACGGTTAGTATCCCCCTTCAGTAGAGCAACCTTCTAAAGTAGCCAAGACATACTAACCCTTATACCTTCATAGCACCTAACCTAAAGTCCTAAAAACAAACAACAAATCACAATATGCATACAAAATCCGGAAGTCCTATATAAATTGAATGAACCAGCTCTAAAGTACAATAAAGCCCAACATCTCTAGGCATAATCTCCCACCACAAAGGAGAGACAACAGAGATATACAAAGCCAAAACAAATGTATAGGAGAAAGCAGTTACAAAGCAGTCAAACAGAGCTGGAAAGTAACGTGAACAATATGAAAAAAACAAGGGAAAAAAGGATTACAGATAATGCAGGACAACTTAAATCTACAGGAGGACCTAGAAGCATCAGAAACATGGACAGGGAAGGAAATCAAGGCATACCTAACTCAGATGGAACGGAATATTAGAGAAGACATGAGACAGCAAGTCCAGGCATTGAAAGTATATTTTGAAAACGAACTAAACAAACAAATTCAAACTGCAAAGAATGAACTTTACAAGGAGATAGAGATCTTAAAAAAAAACCAAACAGTAATTTTAGAAATGCAAGAAACCATAAACCAGATTAAAAACGCTAATGAGAATATTACAAATAGACTAGATCAAGTAGAAGTCAGAACATCAGATAATAAAGAAAAAGTTTATCAACTTAAAAAGAATATAGTCAACACAGAAAAGATGCTTAAATCTCACGAGCAATCTATCCAAGAGATATGGGACCTCATCAAAAAACCAAATTTGAGAGTCATTGGGATAGAAGAAGGCACAGAGGTTCAAACCAAAGGAATGGACAACTTATTAAATTAAATAATCCTAGAAAACGTCCCAGAGATGAAAGATGGAATGGATTGCCAAATCCTGGAAGCCTACAGGACCCCAAACATCCAAAACCGTAATAGACCAACTCCAAGACATATAATCACGAAGATAGCCAACATACAGAACAAGGAGAGAATATTAAAAGCTACGAGAGAAAAGAGGCAGATTACATTCAGGGGTAAAACAATTAGGTTAACAGCTGATTTTTCATCACAGACTTTGAAAGTGAGAAGATCCTGGAACAATGTATTTCAAACGCTGAAAAATAATAGATTCCAACCAAGAATACTGTATCCAGCAAAATTAAGCTTCAGATTTGACAATGAAATTAAAATCTTTCATGATAAACAAAAGCTAAAAGAATTCGCAGCCAGAAAACCAGCACTGCAAAGCATTTTGGGCAAAACTCTACACGAAGAGGAATGGAAAAATAGTGCCCAAAACTAACAGCGGGAGGTAACTCAGTAAAGGGGGAGGAAAATAACCAAAAAGTAAAAACTAGCCAAACTAAAATAAATAAATAAATAAACATGACAAATCATATTTCAATTGTAACCTTAAATGTTAATGGACTAAACTCACCAATCAAGAGACACAAGCTAGTAACCTGGATCAAAAAAACAAATCCAACAATATGCTGCCTTCAGGAGACTCATATGATAGGAAAAGACATACACAGGCTGAAGGTGAAAGGTTGGGAAAAAAATCATACCACTCACATGGCTCTCGGAAGCAAGCAGGAGTGGCCATACTCATATCGAATAAAATCAACTTCAAACCTAAGTTAATCAAAAGGGATAAAGAAGGACACTATATCCTGTTAAAAGGAACCATCCACCAACAAGACATAACAATTATCAATTTGTATGCACCAAACAATGGTGCGGCAACGTTCATAAAACAAACTCTCCTCAAGTTCAAGAGTCAAATAGACCACAACACAATAATAATGGGTGACTTCAACACACCGCTCTCACCATTAGACAGATCCTCCAGACAAAAGCTGAATAAAGAAACTCTAGAACTCAATGACACAATCAATAACCTAGACTTAACCGACATATATAGAATATATCAACCATCATCAAGTGGATACACGTTCTTCTCAGCAGCACATGGATCTTACTCAAAGATAGATCATATATTATGCCATAGGGCAACTCTTAGTAAATATAAAGGTGTGGAGATAATACCATGCACCATATCTGATCATAATGGAATGAAACTGGAAATCAATGATAAAAGAAGGAAGGAAAAATCCTGCATCACATGGAAAATAAACAATATGTTACTGAATGATCAATAGGTTACAGAAGACATAAAGGAGGAAATCAAAAAATTCTTAGAGATAAACGACAATCCAGACACAACATACCGGAATCTATGGGACACAATGAAAGCAGTTTTAAGAGGGAAATTCATTTCCTGGAGTTCATTCCTCAAAAAAAGAAAAAACCAACAAATAAATGAACTCACACTACATCTCAAAACCCTAGAAAAGGAAGAGCAAAGACAACAGCAAATATAGCAGAAGACAAGAAATAATTAAAATCAGTGCGGAAATCAACGAAATTGAAACAAAAAAAAACACTGAAAAAATTGATAAAACTAAAAGTTGGTTCTTTGAAAAAATAAATAAAATCGACAACATATGATATATCAAGAACTATGTAATGTTTTGAACAGCCAACAATAAAAAATTTAAAAAAAAAAAAAAAGATCGACAGACCCTTAGCCATGCTAACGAAGAGAAGAAGAGAGAAAACTCAAATTACTAACATACGGGATGAAAAAGGCAATATCACTACAGACACTACGGAAATACAGAAGATAATTAGAAAGTATTTTGAAACCCTATATTCTAATAAAATAGAAGACAGTGAAGATATCAATAAATTTCTTAAGTCATATGATCTGCCCAGATTGAGTCAGGAAGACACACACAATTTAAACAGACCAATAACAAAGGAAGAAATAGAAGAAGCCATCAAGAGACTACCAACCAAGAAAAGCCCTGTACCAGTACCAAAACAGGCAGGTGGACCAATGGTACAGAACAGAGGACACAGAGACCAATCCACAAAATTACAACTTCTTATATTTGATAAAGGCGCTAAAAGCATGCAATGGAGAAAGGATAGCATCTTCAACAAATGGTGCTGGGAAAACTGGAAATCCATATGCAACAAAATGAAGCTGAATCCCTTTCTCTCGCCATGCACAAAAGTTAATTCAAAATGGATCAAAGAGCTTGATATCAAATCAGAGACTCTGCGCCTGATAGAAGAAAAAGTTGGCTCCGATCTACATATTGTGGTATCAGGCTCCAAATTCCTTAATAGGACGCCCATAGCCCAAGAGTTAAATACAAGAATAAACAAATGGGACTTACTTAAACTAAAAAGTTTTTTCTCAGCAAAAGATACAATAAGAGAGGTAAATAGGGAACCTACATTCTGGGAACAAATTTTTACTCCTCACACTTCAGATAGAGCCCTAATATCCAGAATATACAAAGAACTCAAAAAATTAAACAATAAGATAACAAATAACCCTGTCAACAAATGGGCCAAGGACCTGAACAGACACTTCTCAGAGGAGGATATACAATCAATCAATAAGTCATGAAAAAATGCTCACCATCTCTAGCAGTCAGAGAAATGCAAATCAAAACCACCCTAAGATACCATCTCACTCCAGTTAGATTGGCAGCCATTATGAAGTCAAACAACAATAAGTACTGGCGAGGATGTGGGGAAAAGGGTACACTTGTACATTGCTGGTGGGACTGCAAATTGGTGCGGCCAATATGGAAAGCAGTATGGAGATTCCTGGGAAAGCTGGGAATGGAACCATCATTTGACCCAGCTATCGCCCTTCTCAGTCTATTCCCTGAGGACCTTAAAAGAGCATACTATAGGGATACTGCCACATCAATGATCATAGCAGCACAATTCACAATAGCTAGACTCTGGAATCAACCTAGATGCCCTTCAATAGATGAATGGATAAAACAAATGTGTCATTTATACCCAATTACGCATCACTAAAAAACGACAAAATCATGGATTTTGCAGGGAAATGGATGGCATTAGAGCAGATTATGCTAAGTGAAGCTAGCCAATCCTTAAAAAACAAATGCCAAATGTCTTCTTTGATATAAAGAGAGCAACTAAGAAAAGAACAGGGAAGAAGAGCATGAGGAAAAGATTAACATTAAACAGAGACGAGTGGGGGGAGAGAAAGGGAGAGAGAAGGGAAAATGCATGGAAATGGAAGGAGACCCTCATTGTTACACAAAATTACATATAAGAGTTTGTGAGGGGAAAGGGAAAAAAAAAACAAGGGAGAGAATTAAACAACAGCAGATGGGGTAGAGAGGGAAGATGAGAGGGAAGGGGAGGGGGGATAGTAGGGGATAGGAAAGGCAGCAGAATACAACAATCATTAATATGGTATTATGTAAACTGTGGATGTGTAACCGATGTGATTCTGCAACTTGTATTTGGGGCAAAAATGGGAGTTCATAACCCACTTGAATCAAATGTATGAAAGATGATATGTCATGAGCTTTGTAATGTTTTGAACAACCAATAAAAAAAAAAAAAAGAAAAAAAAATAGCCAGGGATGGTGGCACATGCCTGTAATCCTAGCTACTGTAGAGGCTAAGGCAGGAGGATCACAAATTTGGGCAACTCAGTGAAAGCCTGTTTCAAAAGGAATGGGGAGAGCTTGCCTAGTGTTTCCAAGACCCTGGAATGATTGCCAGTACTACCACCCACCAAAAAAAAAAAAAAAAAAAGCCCCTTCACAGGGAGCATGGGAGAGAAAAATAGGCAGAACATTCATGATTTTTAGAGTGGTGAAAGTATTCTGCATGATACTATAATGGTTTTTACAGGTCATTACATATTTGTCAAAACAGTGGTTCTAACATAAATGACACAGACTCTGGGTAATAATCATATATCAATGCAGGTTCACTGACTGGAATGAACATACTCTGACACAGGATGTTGATAATGGGGGAGAAAAACGTAGGAAAAGGACAATGGGAATTCTATGTATTTTTTTTTTTTTTTGCTCAAGTTTGCTACTACCCTAAAACTATTCTAAAATAGAGTCAAATAAGTAAACAGTGTATTATACATTTTTATGACATTTCAAGAAGAAAACACTGGGGGAAGGCTTGGTGACATTGGATTTGGCAATGTTTTTTTTTTTTTAATATGACACCAAAAGTACAGGCAATAAAAGCAAAAATAGACAAATGGGACTGATACTATCAGAATAGAACACTTTCATTTATCAAAGAATATAATCAACAGAGTAATTTTGCTATTCAACAACAAAAAATCAAATACTCAAAACGTGCAAAGGACCTGAATAGACATTGCTCCAACATGATATATATAAATGTCTCGCAAACACATGAAAGGGGGGCTAGGGTTGTGGCTCAGCGGTAGAGCGCTCGCCTAGCACGTGCAGGGCGCTGGGTTCAATCCTCAGCACCACATAAAAATAAAGGTATTGTGTCCAACTACACTAAAAAAATTTTTTTTAAATGATGCTGATGCATAATGAAGTTGGAGAATCACTAGTTTAAAATCAGCTTTAGATGCCCTTGAAAAACCTGAAAGTAAGGGGTGGTACAGGTGGTACAGTCTCTAGTTAATGATGGTAATGTTTAGAAACAGGAAAATGTTTGACCTTAATATTAATTAAAAAATACAAATTAAAATATCAATAGGATATCACTTTCAACTAACAAACTGGCACAGATCAAAATGAATAATGTACATTGTTATAGAGGGTATAGAGCCAGGTGTGGTAGCAAACACCTGTAATCCTAGCAGCTTGGGAGGCTGAGGTAGGAGGATGGAAAATTCAAAGCCAGCCTCAAGGGCTGGGTATGTGGCTCAGTAGTCGAGTGCCCCTGAGTTCAATCCCCAGTACCTGCCCCCTCCACCCCCAAAACAAAAGAATACCATCAAAGTCAGCCTCAGCATCTTAGGTCCTAAGCAACTTAGTGGGACCCTTTCTCAAAATGAAACGTAAAAAGGGCTGGTATGTGGCTCAGTGGTTAAGCGCCTCTGGGATAGATCCCTGGTACCAAAAACCAACCAACCAAACAAACAACAACAAAAAAAAGCGCATGAAAGGGTGCTCAGTGTTACTATGATTAGAGAAATACATACCAAAACCACAATGAATTATCATTTCATACCCATTAGGATGGCTATTTAAAAAAAAAAAAAAGTATATAAGCATTGGTGAGAATCCTTGTGCATGGTTGGCTGGATTGCAAAATGAGGCAACTGCTGTGGGAAACAGTACAGCACTTCCTCAAAAAAAATTAAAAACCAAACTACCATATGATCTAGCAATCTCATATTGAATATATATCCAAATCAGGGTCCATATTCACAGCAGTCAAGAGATGGACACAACCCAAGTGCCCACCAATGGATGAATGGACAAATACAACATGGTATAGACAGATAATGGAATACTGTGCAGCCTTTAAAAATAAGAAAATCCTGTCACATATTACACTATAAATGAACCTTGAGGATGTTATGCTGAAATAAACCAGTCACAGAAAGCCAAATACTATATCATTCCCCCTAAATGAGGTATCTTAAGTAGCCAAGGTCATAGAAATAGAAAATACAATGGTGGTTACCAGAGGCCAATAGGCAAGAAAGGGATGGGGAAAAAGAGTTGTTACAAAACTTGGAAAAGACAAGGAGTTAATGATGGGTACAGAATTTCAGTTGGTGAAGAAGAAAAAGTTCTGGAGATCTGTTTTATATCAAACAGATATAAATATGAATATGACACCAAAAGTACAGGCAACAACAGATTCACCACTACTATACACTTAAAAATGGTTTTAACCATTTTAATGCCAAATTTTATAATTTTTTACCACAATAAAGTAAATAAAACAAGACAGCCTCTATTTAAAAAAAAAGTTAACCCCTGAAAATTCACTTCAAGTTATGCTGTGACCCACATCTGCATTTTCCAACAGGACAACTGAGTCAAGAGAGGTCCTGTTTGTGTTCTTTGAAAAAGCTGCTGGATGAGAGGAAGCATGTACCCACGTGAAGAACCTAACAAGAGAAGGCAAAAAGGATTCTGAAAGGCTGACAGTGAGGATGCTTTTAATAAAGAAATAAAGAAGATGCCAAAGACTGTCAAAATGACCTGACAGTGACATCATTCGCATGTTCCCACAGAGGAGTGCATACTCGTTTCCTCTGTGGGGTGGTGCTTCTGCATCGTTCAGAACTTTACCCCCTGGGCTTTCGTATCTTTTTGGCTCTTTTTAGGCACAGTTGAGATGATAACAAGGAAAAGAAATTTTTCAGGCATCGGGGCAGCCGGCTTTCATTTGTACCTTGTCTTTAAATTGACCAAGGCTCTGAAAGCAGCTGACAGCTGGAACCTGGACAGGATCTTACACTTCAGTGAATATCTGCTTTTCTCACAAGATAACAGGGAAGATAAATGAGAGGGGATGGGCCTGACAGGAAAAAGCAAGCAAAATAGATAAGAGGACCAGCACAGGAGGCACGCAGGCAAGGAAACATGCATTTGAGGCTAACTAAGCCCAAGTCTCTGAGGGGCCATTCTGAACTCACACCTACAATGGTAGCAGATACTGCCTTTTGAGTGACAGTTACCTTCAAATAAATTATCTCACTTAATACCTCAACAGTCTCGTCTAGAAATAAGCAACACTGAGGCTGGGATGGATCAAGTGAACTGCCCAAGAACATTAGGCAGGAAAGGTCAGAATCAATATTTTAACATCAATAAATTTCTCTTTTTACAAATTATAAATAACATTCTTTTTTTTAGAGAGAGGTAATACAAAACTCTACTCTTCTTATCTTTTTTCTAATGCCTGTCAAGTCAATCCTATGAAGAGCAGGTGTGAATATTTGTTAAAGGTATCTTTCTTTCTGTGAATAAAAAGTTCATCTCTTTTAAGAGGACAATTTAAGGGGCTTGGGTAGAGCTCAGTGGTAGAGTGCTTGCCCAGCATATGTGAGGCCCTGGTTTCAATCCTGATAAGCACACATGAGCCTGAGCACATGTGTGCGTGCGCGCGCACACACACACACACACACAATTGTACTTCTTAGAGACGATATAAGGTTAAATTGGTAAAACTACATTATAACTATCAAAAGCAAGTTTTTTAAAATTATGATTTTAGGAATAAAAGAAAGATCATTAATTTAGCATAGACAAATTAAAATAAACATATTTTCAATAGACTTATCCTAGCTCCATACAGATGTATAAAAATGTTCAGTAAATATTTCTTCTGTAGCTCTAGTTTCTGCCACTCCCCTACACAATGCACTGTGGCCAAACTATCGTGTCAAAGCTTCTATTCTCCATGCCTTAGTGATGGTGTGTGATGTGCTGCTCCGCATCTCAATGGCCCACAGAAACCTTGAACCATCCCTCTGAAGGACCAGGAGTCCTCTTATTCACAGGGTGCTCTGAGCCTTCCTCTCTCACTGCTCCTCCTCCCTGACTTAACCTTCCCAGGAGGACAGGGCTCACAAAGAACCAGAACTGGGCTCTATTCACTTTGTATCCCTAAGGCCAGTAAGGGTGTTTGCCACAGTGAGCCAATTAATTAACCAATTAATATGTGTTTTGTAGCCTCAAGAAGTTAAGGATGAGAAACTGAATATTTTTAATGCTTTTTGCTTAAATTTTGACAGAATTCCATGGACCTAGCAAACTACCATTCAAAAACAAGGACATGGAGGAACAGCAGATTAAAGTCTAAGCAACCCAGTACAAAGGACACCCAAAGTCTACTAGCCTATACAGCAATTTTCAGGATGAATTTCCAGGTGGATGCTTCTGGGAAGCCTGGATCATCCTATCTCACCTTCTTAAACTCTCCTGCCGTGCTCCTGGTATACACATCAGCCAAAGCATGGCCTCCTCAATTAGATCAAGCAGTAAAACCTAATGACTAACAGTGGGCTCTGGAGTGCTAATGTGGGTTCAAATCCTTCTGCCTTTTGCAGCTAGGAAACCCTGGGCTGCCTGGGGTGATAGTTCCTCGTTCACATCATGTATAGGATAAAAATAATCAAAGTGACTATGTGTTTGGTTTGTTGGACAAATATATGCGGAAATGCACCTGAAGTTTAACAAACACCTGGTTCTAATACTTCCTACTCTTTCCTCTTGACTTTGCAGAATCCCTGAACTCCCCACATCTGGGAGCTTTCAGCGTGATAATTACAACCCATAGGCTACTATGCCCTCTCTACTTCTTGCCTTCTCTTCCTGTCACTAGGTTATTCTGACCCTGGCCAACTGAACTGATCACTTCCTGATCCCCATCTCCCTCCACAGGATCAAAGAATAGAAATAAAAAAGGTTCCTCTGCTAGACTTGCCTATGGGGGAGAAGGGACTAAACTTTGAGAACCATTTTGTTCACTAAATAATTATGTAGGGCTGGGGATGTAGCTTAGTGGTAGAGTCCTTGTCTAGCATGTATGAGGCACCCTGGGTTCGATCCCCAGTACTAAAAACAAAAAGCCAAAACAACTAAATGATTATGCAACTGTTGGCTTCCAGATATTGAAAACAGTTGCAAGATGGATGCAGAAGTAAAGATAATCGTTACTGTATTTTACTACACATAATCTCTCTTAAGAACAAGTTTTGTATTAGGCACTGTCCTCTTCCATGTCCCTTCCTTATTTACTCCTCACTCCAACAAGCGAGGCAGGCATTTGCCACGTTTAATAAATATGAATGAACTGAAGCCCAGAAACTCAAAAGGCTTGACTGGCAGAGTACAGATATAAAGTGGGTGTGCAGAAACTGGAATCCAGTTCTTCTGGCCCGACTCACAAAGGCTCTTTTGACTATACTACATGGGATTTTTAATTCCAAAGACAAAAGGCGAGTAAAAATCATGTACTTTTCTTGACCAGGAGCAGTAAGGTGAAAGTGAGCTTTGCTTAGCTCTCCAGTAGGAAGCCACAGGTCTCAAAAAAAATAAAATAAAATAAAAAGGCTCACACATTCATTCACTCAAAAGAAGTTTTCAGTGCCACTCATCATGTAGCAGGCATGGTGCTAGGTGCTGATGGGCAATGGAGACCTGGCCTCCATGCCTACTACTTAGTGAAAGAGACAGGATGCAGTAATCAGACAAGGAACTCAGGTTAAAGGTATAAAGAGAGAGCATCATGGAGAGTGTACAGGACAAGAATCAAGTGTCTGCACTGGACACAAAGGAAGCAGGGTTTGAGTTAAGACAGATGGAAGATGAACAGTATTAGGCAGCAGAAAATTGTATACCAGGACTGTGAGGCCAAGAGGAAGGAGGCGTGTTGGAGGACCTGCCACTGTGCATGGAACAAAGAAGGCATGGAAGGCTCTGGAGGGTCTGACAGAGATCCTGAGGCCAGACCACGAAGACACTTAGCGTAACAGGAAGCCCCTGAAACTGTCAGCAAAACAGGATAAATGACTTACCTACAAAGGTATCCAAATGTTTTCTTAGCTTGATCATTATATATAAAATTTAACTAAAACTACTACATTGTTAATTTCCAAAAAAGTTAAGATTTTATAGTAGTTGGAATAATAAAAAGCAAAGAATATTTTAATATTTCAGGCACAGATATAAAGTCCTATTCAAACATGGAAACATGAGTGTTTGGGTTTTTTGGGGTTTTTTTAATAAATTAACTTCTAATATTCTATGGCAATTTTATACTACTCCAAGCACATACAAAAAATCAGGTAGTAGAGTACATGATACTTATAAATTATTGACTTTTACCTCTAAGAGAACAAGATGCCTTCCTTTCTTTTCAAATTACAATTTTGGCTGAATTTTAATACCTTTTCCATATGTCAAAGAAATCTCTTCTGCTTTAATCTGCCAACCTACCATGTTTTCAGTTAACTAGTAGTTATTTTAAGAATAGCCAAGAACACATAAGATACTATATTGCTTTTTAACATGCCTAAGTGTGAGCCATAATAAACAATAATAAGATATGCACTACCTTCTAGAAATCATTACATTAGAACAAATAATACTCAATTAAATCATAAACCTTTAAAAATAGCACCAAGAGAATCAAAAGATTATGTAGGCCAAAATTTTCACTCTTTCCTGCTTTAAATAGTTAACTACAAGCAAACAAGTAAATGAAGTTTTAAAAGGGATAATGCATGCTACTTTTTTATTCTATACTTCAAAAATAAAATGCTTGAAGTACTATATGAAAAAGTATATTTTGGTCTCATTCCATAAATTTAAAAAGCGCAGCTTACACATCACAGGTTTCTCCCAACTTTTATTTGCAAAATTTCAAACCTATAAAGTGAATATGAAGTAATGATTAGGGCCAGCATCAAAAAGAAAAGAAGTTACTAAATGATAAGGTGATAGGGCAGAAGGGCGAGGGTGGTAGGCTCACTCTGATGAGCACCAGGCCCAAGGTCTCTGGTCCCCCTTGGGAAAATGAAGCCCTCCATCTTAGGAAGGTCAACGCATCACCCCTCCCACACTGGCTTAGCTGTGCTGGAGGTTCCAGAGATATTCCTTGGGGCTGGGTGCTAAGCCTTCTCCATTCTCCCTGTCAATCACTTCTGCTCTCACTTTTATTCCTGGTTCTACATTTACACTACACTGGCTCTATGACAGCTCTAAATAAGTGCCTGTTAATGAAAGCCTGCACACCCTGCTTTCTAAGAAACATTCTACTTACATTAACTTATGGCCCTCTTTCTATCTTTCCCGGAATATTAAAAAACCACCAGTGGAAAGTTTGCTAATTTGTTCTCTGATATCCACTCTAGCTTTTTTTCTGGAGTAATAGAACTATATAAATTAAAGTAGGCATGTGTCTGCAACAAAGAAAATGACATTTTTCAGCCTAGTTATAGACTTTGTAGCTAATTATAGAATCAAACTCTTGACAATGGCATATAAACTAAAGAGTTATGTGCAACTTTCCAGGAGCATCCTAAAACGAAGGAAGGTTGCCCTTGCCCTTTTCTGGTTCCCTCCCTGGTGGATGGAAGGCAGGCTGGGAGGGGAGTTAGTGTGCTCCAGGCACTGAGGTGAGGTAGGGAAAGCAGGCCATGCTCAGGACAGCAAGAGTCAGACAAGAGCCCAGGTCTGGGTACCGTGCAGTGACCACTCCCAGACATAAAAATACAAGCTTGATCTCTAAAATAACTTATTTCCAGGTTTCTTCACTCATGAACTGAATGTATCTTCATGTATCTGTTGCAACTTGTCAGGAAGTTAAGTCTCCTTTCAGATCACAGGTTAGTCTGCTACTAACCATAAGAACAAGTCTTACTTCATTCAGAACACTGCCACCTCACCCCACAAACTCTGATTAATCCACACCTCTAGGTTACTTTGCCTTATGTTTGCTTTGTCAACCATGAAAAGCTTTATACAAGTAACTTGAAAATCAACTCTAGAAAGGGCATTCAAAATGCATTCACAAGACTCACACTCATCTGTTTTCTGATCATCATGTGAGCTGCTTCCCTCTGCCACAATGTTCCACCATGATATCCTTCCTCACCTGGAGTCCTGAGGAATGGAGCCAGCCTTCTGTGAACTAAGACCTCTGAAACTGTGAGCCCTCAAATAAACTTTTCCTCCTAAAATTGTTCCAATCAGACCTTCTAGCCACAGCAGCAAAAAAAAAAAAACTGACTAAAACAGCTAGGAATGGAGAAGACATCAGAGGACCAAGATTCAGAAGGTCTAGTAATAAATATAGTCAACCATGTTTCGTTTTGCAGCAAGTGCACTGCACAGCGAGTGGTGATTAGTATCTATTCCATGTGCCACTCATGGACCTCTGGTTTGTGAGGTACTACATCCAAAGGATATACTGGGTCCTTTTTCCTTTGAGCAAATACCTTTTACCTTACCTGTGTCCTTATTCAGTGTCTTTCTGAGGGGATGGGCTTTCTCTAGTTCATACAAAGAAACAGATCTGGATAGTTCATAGAATTAATGTAGTAAAGAGATGACTCAAGAGACTTCAGACTCGTTTGACAGCTTACCCATAACCTTGGACAGTCTCTGTCTCTCCATCTTTAAAACAGGCAGCCCTTTCTTTCTCATCTCAGTGTTTAGGTACTGTTACATGGTATCAGTTTTTAACTCTTTTGATGAAGATGCAACATGCTAAAATTAAAATATCAGAAATCAATGTTCCCCTCCTTATATGAAACTAAGAATGCTTAAAAAAAAAAAGAGCTCACTAAAATGAACTCTTTCTAATTGGCATCAAGATTTTCAGAAATTTCTAAAAGATTAAGAGGAATTCAAAAGCTTCTCTATAAAAATCGTACTTTATGAAAAGGTTAAAAATGTTGTGCTGAGTTCAGATCTGTGCAAAGGAAGGTACAGGGAAAGGATGGTCACAGGGGCAGGAGGTCCTGCATTATATATAAATGAGACACTTGGTCCCCACTATATGGACAAGACACATTGTCCCGACCATACTTCAGTGAGGGAGATGCTTTCCTCAGCTTCTCAGTTCAGGAAGGAGGTTCAGAGAAACTGAATGAAGAGATGATCTGGGACTAAAATTAAATGACTCCAGATCACAATCCCTGAACCACTAAGTTATGGATGATATGAACTTACATAGTCAAGGATGATTAGACTTTCATTAGAACAAAAATCCAACTAATATAGCTATTGAACAAACAACTACAATAAATACACATTATTTAGTCTTTCATCCAACCTTAACCAATTATTGTCAAGCAACATAGTACAAAGGACTATGTCGAAACCCATGTGACAAATCCATTTTGTAAGCAGTGGCCAAGTTCTTTAGAGAAGTGGAAATTGTCGCTTTTCTAAAGTTTGAAAATTCATTTATTTAGTTTTTTTTTAAGTTTTATTGCAGTTTTGACTAATTTGAGGAGATAAAATATTGTATGTACTTATTATCTGCTATGTAATTCCTGGCCCCATTCATTCCTTTCAAAAATGCCACATTGCAATGTAGCGGTCTAGCTGGCCTATGCTGGTTTGAAGTGTCGTCTATTTATCCTTCCCTCACTGATTTTATAGAACAGTGGCATTTTACCTGCCTTGAGATATGGGTTTCATGGATAATATAATAAAGACAAGAATGTCCCCTCCCCCAAGAAAACCCATGTATTCTAAGTGTACACAGAAGTCCAGATACTAGAAATGTTCCTGAACTGATGGCCTCCAGGCTATAAATCCCAATTTAGGCCCTTGGTGCTTATTAACTGAAAATAGTTATCTTCAAAGTTTTGTCTGCCCTAACCAAAGAAAACATTCCCTACCTCTAAAAATCACTGGTCTAGAAGGAATCTTAATGAATTAATCTAATACTTGTTTCAGAGAGTAAGAAAGCACAGCTCTGTAGAGAAGGTCAGTGGCTTGGCCACTTGGTCACAAACTAACCCCAAGCGTTGAGCTCTGGGCCTCACCCCACCCTCCCTCTACTTGGTGACACTCTGGGCCTTATTCCCAATGGGTATTCCCAAGGGCAGAATAATCTGGCAAGTGAACCAGAAGGCACTGCTTAAATCTTGAAAAAGTGTTCAAGGTGAATCTTTCTGGCTCTAAAATCATAGGGACTTTAACCAGAGAGACTTTAGGTCTTGGGTGTTTCCTAAATATTAAATAAGCATGTAGGGAAGGACATAATGACATGTATTTTACATTAAAATATTCTGGTCTGATAACTTAGTATTCGGTACTATTGCTTGCCAGAGGAGTGCCATGTTTTAACTACAAATTAACTTAGGGCTGGTACAGCTGACATAGAGAAACCTAAATAATTAACTAGGTTGACAAAATGTATGGCATCCAAATACAGAATTAGAAATAATGAGTATGTCACCAATTGTCACAATAACCATGTAAACAAATTATTTCACAGTTAAGAACATACCATAATAAAGGTAACAATTTCCCATCTTGCACAAAGGAAAACAAATTTCTCAATTGATATATCCATGTAAGTGTGTGCATGCACATGTTATCAAACTCATCTTTTCAGAAGGTAAAAAGCAATATATTAAAAACTTTATATATTTTATGTCATTTAATCACCAGGAAAACTTTATTAAATAGGTGGTTTAAAGAAAAGGAAATCACCATTCAGAGAATTTCATAATAAGAAGACAGTAGTTTGGGCTTTGTAGGTTATATAGTCTCTGTCACAACTATTTAACGTTTTTGTTTTGTAGCCTGAAAGAATGGCTGTGGCAGTGTTACAATATAATTATAATAACATATAATTATACAAAAACACACCAGGCATGGTGACATACACCTATAATCCCAGTGGCTTGGGAGGCTGAGGCAGGAGAATCATAGGTTCAAAGCCATCCTCAGAAACTTAGTGAGGCCCTAAGCAGCTTAACAAGACCCCGTCTCAAAAAAAGTCTGAGGAACAAACAGTGGCTCAGTGGTTAAGTGCTCCTAGGTTCAATCCCTGGTATCAAAAAAGAAAAAACAAAAACACATTGTGGGCCATACCCTGCACCAAATATTCACTCTTTCCTAACTGGTTAAGAAACTCTCCTGTTTCTTGCCAAGCATGTTGCAATACATAAATCATATTAGAGGTTGAGAGCAGGAAAATAACCTCATCTGCTTCTCATTCTACTACTCACTTTCCCCAAATGCATAATCCTTTATGATTATGGGGGGGAAATCTTTTTTCCAAGGAAAACAACTGGTCCACTGGGAGAGATGTCCTTTTCTTATATACTATATTTGTACTCTGTGGCCCATAAAAAGATAATTTTTTTCCAATTCATTTTTTAAAATTATAATTATTAGCACATATTAAACAATGGGTTTCTGTATGATATTTTCATGTATATATAATACTTTGATCTTATCTACTTTCCCCATTACCCTTTTTTAACTCTCTTTCCCCAAAACAACCTTCTTAGCAATACATGTAGATGCTAGAATGATTTCATTGTTCTTATTGAGCCACAGTTCCAAGAGAATGCCCATTTATAAACTGAATAGATTTGGCGATGCCTTCATGAATATACATTAGGTTACATGCAAGAATGGCTTTTTCTTATCAATTCAAAATATTTATTGGAAGCTGGGGATATAATTTTGGGTAGAGCACTTGCCTAGCGTGTGCAAGGCCCCAAGTTCAATCACAGTACCCAAAACAAAACAAACAAACATCTAAAATGACCTAAAACTCTTGCTATATAGAAGACACCAAAACTTATACTCCTAATCTCAACACAGCACTGTAAGGACATTAATAGCCATATTCACAAGGGGAAGTGATTATTAAACACAAAAGGAAAGAACAGCACAGACAAGGTGGAAGTCACAGTTTCCCGGGGAATAAAGATGGGAAAGTTTGATTTTGTAGGTTCTGTGATCTGTGAAAACCCAGGTTATCTATCTGCCATACTGGTTCTTCTTAAAGAGCAACCAAAATGGGCAACTAAACAACTTGCAAATTATTATGAAAGTGACTTAGCAATAAATCAAACCCAATGTCTCCCAGATAAAGAACCAAAATATTTAATTTTACACAAAAGAGAGATGTTTTCAGAGGCTTCACCAGCATAGATAAGCAGCCATAACAAACATAATTTTGTTTTTAGACCATCGCTGTGGAGGCATGTTTTATCCCTGCAGATACAAGCAAAACATTTCCAGGAAGCATGGGTTATACTCACCAGAACACTGGGCTGGGCAGCTAGCAAGCCACCCATTAGATATAAACGTCTCTCTCTTTTAAACCGTGTACACCTCATGATCTTTTGCCTCGTGCTGCCTTCTCACCCCCACCATGCTCTTGTGTCTGCATTGTCTTTTTAAAGATTTAAGACAGCAGATATTGACTACCTTGAAGTAGGTACAGGCAATGCTGAGCCAAAACCCAAATGTGATTCAAAACATTTCACAAAATTTGAATACATTTCCATCTCACCTAGGACAAGCCTAAAAACACTGAGTGACTTAAAATACAATTTTGCAAAATTTCACCTGTCTCTTATACCTTCGAAACTCACCTATCCCCATCTGGTAAGCATCAAGAGACTTGCTATTTCTTCTCTGAATGTAGAAATTTTTCAAAGATGGAAAAGAAATTTGTTTATGCCAAGAAGCCGAGTTCACACTGTGCTGAGTGCTGCCCTGGTGAAGTGTCTCCGTAAGCCGGTAAGCCCTGTGGCACACCTACATGACTGTATTTTTCCTCAATTTAGCCTCATTTAGCTTCTGACTTCCCCCCCCCCCTTTTAAATGGAAATTTTCAGTATTAAAATGTGCTTTGCCAAAAAATACAATAAACATTTTTTAGAATTTTGAACTTCAACATGCTTTTTTAGGGGCAAGGTTTCTTAATTATATATCTATCTGTCCAAAGAGTGGAGATAAAAAATAAAAGATAAAAAGAGAATAATAATCAATCTGGCTTTGCAAATGGAATTAGATTATATGAGCAGATCCTTGAAAACATGCAAAGTTAAAACTTGGTAAAAGTTATCTAGATTTTACCTAAAAAATTAAGACAGAAAAAAAAACCTTATAAAATTATATTCATTGAAGAAAATAATGTGTTAAAGCATTTAGCATAGTGCCTGAAAGATAAATATTCAAAAAAGTAAAGAAATGAAACTATAAATTTTATTTCATTGGCCTAAAATGTTGTCTCCTTAACCTAGCCACCACTCTGATTTGTATTTCAGAAAATACATTATTAAACTTAAAAAGTTTTGAAACTCCATCTCACCGCATCCCCTCTTGGTTGAGTTTCTTTCCTCTCCCTCCAGCCCTTGCTTGTAGCGCTGGGCTCTCTGTGGACGTCATGGGCAGAGTTACCATTTTGACACCAACCCTATCAACTCTGCTCACTTAGCCTCCTCCAAAAGGCCCACAGGTGCATTTGTTCCTGCGCCTACATGTTTCCTCATTCTAGAAAAGACTATAAACTTCTTGAGGGCAAAAACCAGTTAGATGGTGTATTTCTCCTCCTTAGGCTTAGGGATCTTCAAGATGAAATTTTTTAGGAACTCCTTGATGATATATCACCATTGGAACTGAAGCTATGTCAAATTTTCACCAACCTCTGGGTAAACCACTGGAAGCTTACCTTAGAAGACTTAGTAGCTACACAATGGGAATAACACTATTGACTGACTTGGGAGATACATTCAAAATACACAACATGAATTCTTCACCCTCTGCAATTATCTCAGAATCTAGGCATATCATAAATATAAAGAGAAATGAGAGAATATTTTTTAAACTACATAATTATCTAAATAAGAAAACATACTAGAAACCTAGGAGTGGTATTTCTTACTTTATACCAAATGTCTCTACAAGGAAGTAACTTTCAATGCTACTTAACTTTTGTTACATTATCTGATTAATTCAAATTATAATGCTCTTTGTTCTGAATTATATCAATTAAAATGATGACTACTTAACCTAAACTCATAAAGATAAAATTGAAATATTCTAAAGTAGCATAAAACTTCTAAAATCAAAAGCAATATAAGCCCATTCAAATAGCATGTTTCCATGCAAGTACAAAAAAAAAAAAAAAAAAAAAAGTAAATCCTCTGCAGATAAGACCTCATCCTTGAGTCTACTACATGTTAACTAATATTTGCAAGATGTGTCAAAAAGATACAAAATAGAAAGATGCTTTTAAAATTAACTGAATGCAGAAGCAGTAAACATAATATTAGATTAAGACATAAAAATATTATCATGTATGAACTAGTTGGAATTAAAAACAGAAGCTTTTAACAAGTGAAGATAATTATATGAAATTATAAACTTTAATCCTGAGCAGAAACACTGAAAAAGTGATCTATACAATACATAAAGTGTGTCAACTGTGGGACATGTATATAGGGTTAATAATAGGTTTTTGTTGTTGTTTTTGGGGGGTACCAGGGATTGAACTTAGGGGAACCTGACCACTGAGCCACATTCCCAGCCCTATTTTGTATTTTATTTAGAGACAAGGCTGAGTTGCTTGGTGTCTAGCCATAGCTGTGGTGGGCTTGGAACTCACAATCATCCTGTCTCAGCCTCCTGAGCCGCTGGGATTACAGGGGCACACCACTGTGCCTGGCTAATAATGGTTTCAAAACTGAGTTCATATATGATTTTGACAAAATGCAGAGGACACAGTAATTCCTAAAGACCACACATAATTAATATAATTTCTGGGAAATTGCTGTGGGGGTTCCTGAGGGTTCTACTATGGTTTCTAAAACAGGGACAATGGCAACTTCAAAATGGTGAGGTAGAGATCATGGAAGTGGTCATGGATGGCAAGTTATCCTGAGAAAACTCGAGCACACATGTACTTATAATCTGTAGAAAACAGATCTAAAAAAAAAAAAATCAAGAAACTGCCAAAAATAAAAGGAAAATGAACTCATTGCTCCAGGGGTCTGAGGATCAGGTAAGATCCGTGAATACTCAGGATCATTTCCATGGTTGCTTTGTCAATGTGAGTTTGAGAAGTAGTACTGAAAAGATGACAACTTCAAGCAACTCCAACTATAGAACAGCAGCAGACACAATACGGACAGTTGTCACTACAGGGAATCTGTGACGCATTCCACTTAAGAGCTATAATCTTTTCTCTAAACCAAAATCATAGCACTGGATACTAGCTAGGTACTGCTTAGGACCCTCAACTTAAGATCTTCAGAAATTATATGTTAGGCAAACAAAAAAGTTCTTGCTTGATTTTTTTTTTTTTTTTGACAGTATAGCCAGAAATAAGGTTTACTACCTTAAATCCGGAATGCAGCATATATCCTGCTGTTGCAGTAGAAATAACCTAATTTGCATGTGCACTGCTGAAAATAAAAAGAAAGGCTATAATGTGATGTCTAACTCACCGAGCT
This sequence comes from Marmota monax, assembly GCF_021218885.2. Taxonomy (NCBI): domain Eukaryota; kingdom Metazoa; phylum Chordata; class Mammalia; order Rodentia; family Sciuridae; genus Marmota; species Marmota monax. The sequence goes on along the minus strand of NW_026692907.1, from coordinate 10,091,001 downwards.
TACAATTGACTCCCCTGGGCAAAAATACTTAAACAAGAAGACCTCTATTATGTATAAATATTCTATATCTTACTGTGATAAAAAGCAGCTCTGGTTCTAATAATTTTTCATAGCAGAAGCATACACTAAAGAGTGTGCCCTATTACATAAAATTACATTGTCAATCTAGAAATAATTTCAAGAACATATGTTAAAAAGGAAGTCAATGGTAAAATTTCCCAATGCAGAGTCCCCATTCTTAATGAATTTTAATTTGTAGGCTTAGATTAATGGAACTTTAACCACAATCAGCAAATAATAGTTAGGGTGTTATTTTACAATTTAGAAAATTTGTAAAAATTTGTGCTTACTGTTATGACTTCTTAATAATATTCTGCTTTCATTTACAACAGAATGCTGAATAGTCAGTTTTTTAAATTAATCAGAATAACTTTGTTCCAATGCAAATCATTTTTTTTTAATGATGAAGTCACAAACAGCAAGAATGATGATAATAAATGTCCAGGAGAACTACTTCTCAATTACAATTCTGAAAGGAGAGGATACTGCATGAACAGAGTGTTAAGAATTCTGGCAACGAAACTATCAGTATATTCTTGACAGTGTGACAAACTGCTCCACTTTTCAAAAACATCAAAAGGATGATACAAGCCACGATACATATGAAAGGAAACATGAGAGGTTTGCTTCTAACATACATTCACCAGAGGTTTGCTTCTAACATACATTCACCGTGCACATGCATATGTACCCTCCCTTTCTTACTTAAGATAAATGCCTTAGCTTACTGTTGTTTAAACAACACTCTGCACCAGCAGGAAAACAGCCCAGGGTTGCATTCAGAAAGCCCCACAGATCATGCAGACAACAGAATCTTACCTGGGAAACCCCCCTGGACCATTGCTGAACCTGTGCTCCCTTCAGGGTATCTGCATTCCTGACAAACATTCAGTGCTGGAAGCAGCTCAGATCCTCACCACGGACTCTGTCCTCTCTCTTCTGACGACCTTGGGCCTATTTTTTTCCCCCTCAGATATTATTCTCTTTAAGGGCAACCTGTCAGTCTTTCCATCCCGAGAAGCAATCAATTAAGCTAATTTCCAGCTAGCCCTCAAGCTAAAGCCACATCTGTCAGCAGGTGAAAGCTGCCTGGAAAAGTCTGCTGGGAGAAGCAAAATTCCTGGTTTCCAACATCTGACCCTGGATGCTTCCCGCTGCCGACTGTGACACTGTTACCCTGCTCACATCAGGATGATAGCTCCATTCCAGAACAGGAGGCAATATAAACGCGACCATTTATTTTGTGACCAGCTTCAATTAATATCATTTTAATGACCTAGTTTCCTGCTGAGAAACAGTGCATTACATTAGTGGCATCTTTCTAATGCAAATTAAAAGGAGCCAGCAGTTGATTTCAGCCTGTCCGAAGTGAGGGGGAACAGTCATCAACTCCTCTCTTCCTTACAGCTCCCAGCATTGAATTCTGTCTGTAACAAAGAAACTGGTGCATGCCATCTCCCCGGAGCGAGATGCATTTATGTCTCAGTAACATTTTAAATGCGCAGTAAAGATTCCATTTAGGCAGTCAAGTCTTCAATTTAGCTTTTGGGAGGTAAGAATATGAAAAAAAAAAAAAAAGTATAACTTTGGGGAAATCATTACAAAAATAATCTTAAATTTCAAAATGCTACCTTGCATCCCATACCCAGCCCTACTTCAGCACACCTGAATAAGCTTATCACCAACAGCAATTACTTCAGAATTACCTGTCAATTACTGCAGGATCTTCTAACCTTTCTCTGTAAAATGTAGAATAAAAATATCTGTGATCACTGTATGAGGTGATTACTGTATGAGGAGTAATATTTAAAAAGTCAAGAACACCAGAACATAATTTAAATGCTACTCAAAGGAACTGAACATTTTATTTATTTACAATAAATGCATTCAAATGATATCAAGGTTTGTAGCTTAGAAAGTTTTCAGAATGAAAAAAATGTTAAAGATAGCCCAACTTCACCAGGAATCTCGAATTATAGGGCTAGCATAAAAATTCTATTTATTTAACTTACTTATAAATATGAAGAGTCCATAAAAAGATGATTAACTGTGCAGGAAATGAGATACATAAAACTAAAAAATTATATCTTAACCTTTATTTCTTATAATTTCCCCTCTGTTTTGCACTGTCCAAAAATAATAATAATAAAGAGCACATAACTTATTTCATAAAAATGAACAGGTAAATGCTGCTAGAAGTCATTAATGCTGATTGTCAATTTAAAGTGCACATTCTTAACATTCTTTAAATGCTTGGTAAATTGCCGTTGATTGTAGTGACATCTATTGGCAAGGCAGAGATCAACCACAGAGACACATGGATTTAAAAAAAAAAAATAGACAAAAATTGTCAAGAAAAAGCTACTACTAGTTGCTCAATAAATCTTTATTTCTCATGAGTTTACTTCATGCTAAAAACTGGCCTGGCACACAGAGGAAGACAAGAAGAACCTACATGTGCCCCTGCACACCCAGTCACCTGGCTTTTAGGCCAGGCCTCATCAATACCTAATTTTGTAGTTCTAGACTCTTGGCCTCATTTTCAACTATAAAAGGTGACAAACTGAGCTTGAAGGCTTTCAAATCCCAACATAAATGAGGAAGATGTTAGTCTATACACCATAACTCCTTTCCTAAGGTAATTTACCACTTGACAACTCCCCTTCTCTTAATGTAGACTTCTCGTAAGTTTTAAAAATCCCTTACCAATGATTCTTTAACTGTGAAATACTTTGAATAGCTTTTTAAGGTGTGAAATTGTTTTGAGTGAACTTTCAGAGTTGTGAGACCTACCAAAATTTCATCAAGCCTGATTGCAGTCCCTGCCTGGGCTGTTTTCCACCCATATCTATCTCTTTCTCTCCCCCTCTCTCTCTCCATACACACACACACGTGTGTATATATATCCATACACACACATGTATATATATCCATACACACACACATATTTTAAACTCAGGGCACTCAACCACTGAGCCACATCCCCAGTCCTATTTTGTATTTTATTTAGAGACAGGGTCTTACCAAGTTGCCTAGTGTCTCGCAATGGCTGAAGCTGGCTGTGATCCTCCTGTCTCAGGCTTTTGAGCCGCTGAGATTACAGGTATTTTTTTAAATCTTTTTTTTTTTTAAGCTCTCAATGGTCCTTTATTTAATTTATTTATATGCAGTGCTGAGAATCAAACCCAGTGCCTAGGCAAGTGCTCTGCCACTGAGCCACAACCCCACCCCATATTTTAAAAAATATTTTATAGATTTTTAAAATAGTATGTTTATGGTTTCAGTTTTTAGATAGAGTAATTCTTTTGGAATTAATTTGTAATTTTGATGACAAATGACATCTCTACATTTTCTCTCCAAATGATTACATATTTCATCACTTATTAATAATCTATTTTCACTATTTCAAAAAATCATTTTAAATTATTATTATTATTATTATTATTATTATTATTAATTGATGGGTTTCTTTTTTCATCTTTTTTGGAGCTAGGGGTCAACCCAGAGCTTTGTGAATGCAAGATAGACACTTTGCCACTGAGCTACATCCCAGCCCTCAAAAAAGCATTTTCTATTTTCTTAATTCTATATAAATACTTGGGTCTATTTGTCAACTACTTTTAACGTAAACAATGTAATGATTTAATTACCACAGTTTGGATGTTTGTAATCAGGTGTGCTACTGGCTCCTGAACAGGATAATCCTTCATTGTACGGGATTATCCCTTAATACTCCAAACAATAGTGAAAGTAGAATCTCCATTTCCGTTTAAACCAGGGAAGATGATAATAAGTAGATGTTTTGACCTGTCAGAACCAGAACAGGAATCTAGTGGGCAGAGACCAGGGATGTTGCTTAACATTCTACAATGCAAAGGACAGCCATTCCCACCACAAAAAATAAACCAAGCTGGCAACAGTGTCGGGGCTGAGAAAACACTACCATTCACACTTACAAGCTCTAGATTGATTTTGAAAGCCATCAGTTTAGAACAAATTCAGATACTAGGAGAAGCTAAGTTCCCTGTTCATTATTTTTGTTTTCCAAAATTGTGTAGCATTTAATTTCCAAGTAAATTGTTAATCAAGTTATCATATTTAAAAAAAAAATACAATAAAGATTTTAATTCAAATTACATTAAACTTATAAACTGACATTAAAATCTACAGTCTTAGTTTTCCCGTTGTGAAAATAGTACGTTCATCTTTTCCTCAACTATTCTTTTATTAAGTTCCACAGTTTTGTTTTAAAAAAAGAAACTATAGGGGTTGTTAACCTGTGGTCTAGGAAGTCTTAAATGGGGTTAAAGATTTCCACCAAACAGTCAAAATGATGCTCAAAATTGTGCGTGTGTGTACATATGGGTGATGATGTTTTTGTATCAGCACACATTTTTCTGGAGAGTGGCTTTTTGCTTTCATGACAGTGCCTATTAATAAGTGACTCAAGATGTTATGGCCCACTTCTACAAATTTTACATTTCTTTTTTCTGGTGCTGGGGATGGAATCCAGGGCCTCTACCACTGAACTATGCCCCCAGCTTGAGTTTTACCTTTCTAATTGCAGAATTCCTAAAGACAATTGGGCTAGCAACTATCCTTCTCTTATTCCATACCTAAATATAATTCTTTTTTGTTTTGTTTTTAGGGGGAGGTTTAACACAGGTTTCCCAATTCACTCCATTCCATGGGAACACGTGAGAATTATCTAAAAAGACTATTTTTTAAATTTAGATATATATTTTATATATGCATATAAAGAATTTTAAATAAATACAATGATGTGAAGTGACTGCTAATACGTAGGCCTATAGAGAAGATTATGATAAAAATGTGCTGAATGTTCTAAAATTAATAGTGGTGATGGCTGAACAACTCTGTGAATATACTAAGAGCTACTGAACTATATACTTTAAGTGGGTAAATTGTATAGCATATAAACTATATCTCAATAAAGTTTTCTTTAAAAAGTCATCTTCCCTTACAGATATTGTGACTCCAAGTTACAGATTTGGGAATAAACCATATTTCAGAAGGCCTTAGCTAGTATTTTATCTTTTAAAATAATTGAAACAAAACAATAAGAATTAAAGTAAATCAAGATTATGCAAGGTATTGGCAATTTAACTTTTATTTGCATGGGCCAGATCGCAGGCTAATTTTATCATTGTTTCATAACTCAAATATACCCTTAATATAAATATTCCTTTATAACATAATGGAGAAGGAGAGTCTGTGACAAAGCCCATAAAGATGTAGTTCAGTCACCAATTAAGCCAGGTTTTTTCAGAAAAAAAAAAAATTAAGGTAGAAAAGCAAAACACTTAGGAGAGCCTTCCATTCAGGAATTAAGGTAGAAAGAAGGGGCTTCAGGATTCTTTTGGTATAGGGTTCCATTCATACCTGTGCTCTCCACTTAAAAGCCCAGGGACAACAAATAGACCAACTGCATTCAGAATTTCTAGGGCCTCATCTGAGTCGAGAAACAAGCCTACCATGTCATTCTCATTGCTCTTTTGATCTCCCTCTTATATCTTACCAAAAGTCATTCCAAAACCTGCTGCTCCCTGTGGTTTGAAAATGTAGTTGAAAGAATGAATGCCCAGAAGTCAAAAACACGTGGCTGGTGTAAAAGCATTAACTTAACCTCTGAGATCAAAGTTGGTCTTTATGGAGATAGACTTCTCTAGACTTCGTTCCCAAAGGATTGAAATGTTTAGATAAATTGGAGGACTGCCTACTGAGAAAGAAAAAGCCAAAGTGTTCTTCACACAAAACTCTGAAGGATGGCGCAGGACAGCAGAAAAGGTCTCTCTGAAGCACCACCACCTAACCTCATTCACACTTTCATCCCCACTGTTGACCATGCAAGCCACATACCCCTGCCGCCCATTTGTCCCCAAATCTGAACTTTTGTAATGTGTCAGGCCAAAACAGAGAGAGGGTCAGTAGCCTCATGGAACTTAGAGGGTTTAGTGGGGAAGACAGAAATAAAGCTAATATCACATGAAAAGCAACATTTTCTTAAGTGGTATAAATAAAAATAAAGGAATTTGTACTGGATTAAGGAGTCAGGCAAAGCTTTCTAGAGGAGTCATTGAGCTGAAACTGGCAGAAGGTTTAATATCTCCTTTAAAGAGTCTTCTAAGTATTGAGAATGTATTTGAAGACTTAGAATGTATGGCATATGGTACATACTCAGAAAATTTTGACTGTTATCATATAGTTACTAAAATTTTGGCAATAGACATGTAAAGGAAAGTAGAAATGTGAGAGAGACAGGGAATAAATAGTGATGGAGTTTATTAAGATTCATTCTGGGGTGCGAGATGAGAACCTCAGTAATGACTTTACCTAAAACTGAGAATAGAAAGTAAAAGGCCAGCCTTGGGGAAAACAATTTCTTATCCTGTTGAAAGGATGTAAAGGGCTAGTGGAAAAAACACTTTAAATGTTTCCAAGAGCCAACTGAAAATCTGGGTAGGAGACCAGATAGGGTGAAGGATCTCTTCATGTCCTTGGTGATCCTGAATCCTTGCCAAGACAATCATTTTTAACTTTGGATTTAAGGCTATTCCCATGAAGTTAGCAAAAAGATTCTGCAACATCAATACATACCTTTGGCAAATCCTGCAACCTTTGATAATGGTAATTTTGTCAATTGCTAAGCATTGACATGGTACATGCTTAATTCTTAATTGTTTCATAATTGTTCTCCCCCAAATTCAGTGCTGGGAACTGAACATAAGACATTGTGCCTGCTAGGTGCAGTGCTCTACCACTGAGCTATATACTCAGCCCAATTGTTCCACAATTCTTAGTTCAAATTCATGAAATTTTGGCTCAACTAACAATTGTAAGACTTCTTATGATATAGAAATTATTGTGTCATGAAACATGTTAAACAAGACAAAATAAAAGATCTAAAATATAAACACCTACTGCATACCACACTTTGTATGGTGGCTGGAACATTTAATTTCCACAACAATTTAAAAGGTAATTACTAGGGTTACTTTATCAAGTATTACCTTTCCCTCCTTCCTTATAAATTCCTTAGTGCTAAATCCAATGATTACATTTATGTCTCCAGTCTTCTAAATTTCTCAGTAACACTCCACGGTTGATCCTCAAGATTAAGTGATGGAAGCTTTCCTGAAACACTTCCTTCTCACAAACTATGTAATCTCATAATCTAGAAGTGTTCTTATGCTAGAATGCTCCTCTACTGACTTGCAGGGTAGGTGCTGGGTTCAGGTATCCTTGCTGTCTACACAGTAATCCTCAATAAACTCATCAGCATGACTTTAGCATCCTGATTGTTTTCAGAGTGTGATTCTTGGGTAGCAGAAGCAATGGCACCAACCGGAAACAAATTAGGAATGCAAATTATTGGGTCCTCACAGATCTAAGGAATCAGAAATTGGGGGTAGGCCTTATCGATTACTATTTTAACAAGCTTTATAGGTGTTTCCGATGCACTCAGAAGACTCAAAACCAATGATCTAGATTAGTGTTTTTCATAATATAGTTTGCAATTATCTGTTAGTTATGAAATAAACTGAATTGCTACCAGCATTTTAAAAAATGAATAATTCATCATATTATAAAAAAAGCAATAGTTTATGAAACTTTTGTTTCAATGTATACACATATTCCTGCATATATGCATCTGCATTAGTTGTTATAATTGGGGTTTTGTGTCCTCCAAAGGTCCTATTGGAACCGGTAGAACCGTTAGGAGCCAGGGCCTAGTGGAAGGAAGTTAAAGTCATGAAGGCCATGCCACTGAAGGGATATTGGGATGACGACCTGCCCCTTCTCCTTCTCTCTCTGCCCCCAAGAGGTGAGCATCTCCTTGGCCATGAAGTACTGGGTCATCAAAGGCCCCAAACAAGTAACTGAGGACTGAAACTGAAGCCAAAATAAAATATTTTCCTTTAAGCAGATGTTCTCAAATATTCTGTCACGTGATGGAAATCTAACTCACACAGTTGTTTTTTTCACACGTAAAATTTTAAGTTACCATGAGTCAGAGTCCAAAAGGAAAAAAAAAAAACAAAACTTGATCTATATGATGACTGTAAGAGCCAGACCTTTGTCAGTTAGATCTTATCTTGGCCTTTCTTAACCATTCTACTTAACATTGCCTCATTCGAGGCATTTACTTTTTTGTATTTTATTTTAAATTTTATTTATTTAAATCTAGTTATTTTATTCATAATGTTTATCACTATTTAAACTATCTTATTTATAATCTTCCTCCCCTACTGGAATATCAGCTAATGAAAGAATGACCATGTTCCCTGCCACATTCCAAACCCCTAGAACAGTGTTTGCCCCCTTGTGACATCCACTTGACAAACACTTCTTGACTGGATGAATTTTTTAATTAATGACCTTTTAATACCTTTAAAGTGAGGTGTGCTTCATGTTGGTGATCTTGCTAAGAAAGGTTAGGCTCATGGGCCCAACCCTTGAAGTCAACATGTTCATTTCAGAGTTAAGGACCTCAGGAAAGTTAGATAATCATATTTCACCACTATAAAAAGAAATGTTTAGACTGGACAGTAAAAATCTGATAAAACAGTGACCTGATCTACTTTCAGTTTTGGATATAAGAGCAGAGTATTAATGTAGCAAGAGTTAAGAAACTAAGAAAAACCCACGAGATCATCCCAAAGGAAATATACAGTGGCCAGAGACATTAGGCTTGCCTGTATTATAAATATGAACCATCCAAGAAATACTCAATACAGTTCAAACTTTTTTAGAGGTTAACAGTGAAATCAAATGGATTTAAACAGGAAGGGAATGTACATTGAGAAGGAAAACATCAGAGACCAAAATAAATGAAGAGAAGAGTCACCTATACAACCCAAATAGGTTTGTTGGAGAATATGTGAGATGTCACAAGTTTAAAGTCAGAAGGCATCAGGAGTCTTTTTATGCATTTAGTGTAGAACTATCTTTTCTGAGCCTCAGGATGCCATGCATTTGTGCCTGTGCATGTGACACATACCTGAGCGTGCCATAGTAAGGAGGGGGAGAGGATGCTCAACTTTTCTCCCGGCCCAAGAGTGCCATTCACAGAAGAACCCCACATCACTTTGTACCTATCTCTGCTATAGTAATGTGTTTTAAGCAACAGCAAATGTAGACGATAATATTGGCTCTGGAGTCACAGTGCCTGGGTTTGAACCCCAATTCTCATTATTTGTTAGCTGTATGTGACCCATTTCTTAGTTTTTCTGAATTTGTTTTCTTATATGTTTAATTAGAGTCCTCACAAAATGTCAGCTGTGTTAATAATATATGTAAAGGCCACACCTGGTTACCCAGAGCACTTACCAGGTAACCCAGTTCTTATGTTGAGCTTTCTCACTGTTCGCAACAATCCTATGAGACAGGTTATTCTATGACAGACCCTTATTCCCTCATTGATAACCAGTGTGTGCCTTGAAGAAGTTAAATGACTTGTCCAAGAACACACAGCTACTGAGTGGTAGAACCAATATCAGAACAGTCTTAGTTGCACACTTATGTCAGGTTTCCCAGTAATTAGGTGTTACTGACTTCTAGCAGTCAGGAATTATGGAGAGTCAACAATCTATTGCCGCTCTGTGCAGCTGACCTCTCCTCTCTATCAGAACAAGGGAGAACGTCAGGACAAGCTCAGATATACTCTTCAAACAGGTTGAGAATCACATCACCAGAGTCCACATCTAACTTTATCCTCATGCCTTTGTGCCCTCCCTTTATGGCTGGTGCTTCTACTACATAAAGGGAGCTAGCTGTGTTTTACCCATTTAACAGCAGACTCACTTAATACTGTCACTAAAAGACAAATGGTATTCAATTAAGATGTGAATAAATGAAGAAAATAATGCATGAAAACGGGTTCTATAAAACTGAAAGATCAAATTTTTATAAAGTTAACTCAGTTATAGATTTATCTATTTATCTATTTATTTATTTATTTACTTTTGTGTCAGGGATTGAACCTAGGGATACATAGTCACTGAGCCACATCCCCAGCCCTTTTTATTTTTTATTTTGAGAAGGGTTTTGCTAAGTTGCTGAGAGCCTTGTTAAACTGCTGAGGCTGGCTTTGAACTTGCCAGATTCCTGCCTTAGCCTCCAAGCTACTGGAATTACAGGCGCGTAACACTGAGCCTAGCAGTTTCATTATTTTTCATATTTTATTTCTATTTATTTATATATTTACTATTATATTTGGAAAAATATAAAGTTAACTTAATAATTATTACTAACAACAATAAAAGATGTAATATAGTATTCTTTGAATATTAAGTGGCAAGCTAAAGACTGTATTGCTTTATTTCAATCCTCCTCACAACCCTATGAACTAGGAACCATTATTATATCCTTTTTATAAAACAGGGCAATCTTAACTGCTGCAGCCAGAATTTTTAATTTTTAATTTCTATATAAAAATCTTTCATATATTTTAGAAAAATGTTTTCATGTATTTTATGGTGTTTCACAAACCATAAAATTCACCCATTTAAAACAATCAAGTCAGTGGTTTTTAATATATCCACAAATTGTACAACTATCATCACTGTCTAATTTTAAAACATTTTCTTCACTTCCCAAAGAAGTTCTGTATACATTAGCAATCAGGTCTAACTCCAGATACTATACATTCATAAAAGAAATGCAAATTCTTTCAAATAAAGTCTCAGTTAAATAATGTATGAATGTATATTTGATGCAATTAGTATAAAAAATTATGAGTTATAAAGGATTAAATAAGACTTGGTGGGCCACCAATAATTTTGTGTTAGCAATATCAACATTACTTTGAGTAAGGTAAATAATCAAGAGCTGGCATCAATGCCCAACTCAGATTACTGATCAAACTTGAGTTAAAAGGACTTTTTAACAGTTTTGTATTCACAACCAAATAGCAAAACTGGAAGGGAACACAGGTAAAATAGTGTATAACAATGCTTCCTTCAATATTCTCTCTGTCAATGTCAAAGAGAAAAGCCTAGGAAATTAGCCACAAAACTTTCAAATATAAATTTTCTTTTTTGGCATATATTCATGCACATTTTTGAAGCTTCCCCCTGCCCTTTACTGAAAAATGTACAGAAGTCATTAAAGCATAATTTAATAAATCCTGCATTTATTAAACAAAAAGGAACTCACTGTCAGTAAATGCATTTTCTTCTTCATTTTCATCACTGTCTACAGACAGTGCTTTGTAAGGAGGAGGCAGTTTCATAGGAGGTGGAGCTGTTCCTTGCCTCTGAAAATGCAAAATTTGAGAGAAGGGTTAATTGCTTTTGTACAATCCTTTTCTTTGCTGACAAAAACCATAAAAAGAGAGTCTGGAAATATTTGACTGTAGCCAACTTCAGTTATAATTCAAGGATTCAAAAACAAATAATTTATTCTCTTATGCTTATGTTATTTTATAAAGGTGCCTCTTGGGATGTAAACATAGGAAGGCAGAACAGAAATTCAAAAGCACACCTATGAAGGCTGTTGACCCACCTAAAAGAAAGCATTCTTTCCCAGTGAAAAGGCAAGTATGTACATTTTCTTTACATTGTGGGGAGCTGAATCTTCTTTGTTATAAACAAAATAATTCAAATGAAAAACATTTCTAAAATAAACCTAAAATAAAAACTGTCCAATGTGTTAATTCTATAATTATTTGATTTTTTTTTCATTATAGAATCTACAGATTTCATTCTTTAAAAAAATAATGAAACATCAAGGTTTCCCAAATTAAAAGGTATTCATCTGTATGTAGATGGCCAAGACACATTTTAATATTTTAAAAAAGAAATCTCTGTGATGCATAAGTATTTCTGTATACGTATGCTTTCAGTTTATATTCCAATGATAGAGCACATCACCATTTGACTTATATAGATAATTGAAGTAGAATAAAACTCTATGATCAGATTACCTTCACAGGACGGAGACATTTTCTTAAACGTGGAGAAAAATAAAACATGCCAAACTTTATAGAGATCCAAGCTGTTCAGAAGAATAGGAGCCGACATACCCGAGTCCTCCACCAATACCAAAATAACTGGATTAAAATTTGCTTTGCTACAGGACCTCAATAAAGTACATTCAATTATCCTTTATAGGACAAAAGCACTAATGGCAGGATATACTTCAGTAAGTGGACAATGCCTGCTCGATTACAGAGAGCAGGCATACGATAAATTCCTCTAAAATAGAAAACACTATTTGAGACTCATGAAAGAAAACACAAACCCATTTTTATTTAAAACAATGTCTAACCAAAGCAGCCATTATCCACATTTGTAGAAAATTCAGAAATGAATAAAATACAAGAGCAATAGAGGAAGAAAAGATGCCAAGTACAAAATGCTTATTAAACAACAAGAGAATCCAGAAGGGTGATCGTTGTGTCTTTAATTTTTTTGAGTGCAAAAATGCATGTGAGTGAAATGGAGAGTAAGGGCAAATGAATTCTTTTCAAGAAACCTTTTTCTCAGAATAAGGTTATTCTTCGTCAAAGACAACATCTAGAACAAGGATAGCTGGATTTGAAAATAATGTTAAGGAGTATGAATTTTTATTAATAGATTTAAAATATATTTAAGGAAAAATTATACATTATTTGATTGGCTTCTACCAACACTCTTGAAAAGAATATAGAATAAGCATATCCAGATCTGCCTACAGTCTATATGTGGGTTGCCAAATACCTGGGGCATCCTTCTACAGCATATGGGAGAAGGATGTGGACAGCACCCAGCTCTCCCTGCAGTAATGAAGGCTAGAGCAAGGTCTACCCAGCTTGGCCAGGTGATGACCATCCCCACGAGGGTAGAGAACAAGACAGACTCAGTGGCATCTTCCGAGGCACAGAGTAGGCCTCCCTTAAGTAATTTCTGAATGACTAAATAACTGCTTGTCATTGATGCTGCCCAGGCTCCCCGATAAACTTTTAGAAATGCAAATGATTCTTAGTACTGCATATTAATTTTATCTGATAGAGATACAAATGATTTTAGTCCTATAGAAAAGATAACTCCGAAGATTGCAGTTTTCTCGCCATATACAACATTAACCAACTTTATACCTAAATGGGAGTCTGAAACATTTGTTCTTTCAGTAGTTGTAAGTATTTCACTCTTCAATTTTCTCTGCACCAGGCTTACGATCTCTTTCCCTCATTGATTGAGTTAAATAAATACCTGATACCTGCACTTTTTTTTTTTTGTTGTTAAATTATACTTTGACAATTTTGGAAGTCCCACTGAGATGTTCAAATAGACTCACCTTCCAGAACCAATTTAAACTATGATGCCTCATATATGCAATTCATGAGCTGTTTAAATCCACTTACATGATTTCTAGGCTCCCATAGTAAATTCAAAGTAATAAAAGAATTTTTTCTTTTTTACTAAAAAAATTTTCAATTCTATGTTTTAATTTCTGATAGTAGATAAAAGCTGGTTCTTTGTATTTGGGCTATAACTTATTTCCCATTAGTAGCAGCAATAAATGGATTTGGTTTTATGGTCTGCCCACTTAGTGGTATTTGTTGGAAGGAGGAGATTGTTTCTGTAAGAATCTACTCTCCATGAGCTAAGAAGTAACAGAGAACATGCTTGTTATTCTCTTTTCTTTGCCTGTTTGTGGTTTTGAACTAAAAAAAAATGTCTTGTGTCTACTGGAAACAACAGTGCTTTGACAGATAGAAGGTGGGTTTTTGCATTTTTTTTATTGGGGAGGATGCTGGGGATTAAACCCAGGGGAGCGTAACCACTGAGCAATATCCTTAGCCCTTCTTATTTTTTGAGACAGGGACTCACAATGTTGTATAGGGCATCTCTAAGATGCTGGGTCTGACCTTAAACCTGCAGTTCTCCTGCCTCTGCCTCCCAAGTTTCTGAGATTGCAGGCATGCGCCACCACGCCCAGCTGTGTTTTTGCATTTCTGGGTCTGCATTGTAGGACAGACATTGAAAGCTGTCTGAGTGCCTGTAGGTAAGAAATGTCCTTGCTTCTCATGTTCAATATATAATATTTTCCTATCTTCAGTATATTAATAGAGTACATGTACATCTCTTAAAACAAAACAAAATCTGATTGGCTTATAGAGAGCAATAAACATTATGGAATCTCATATTCCCAGAGTTTCTAGAAAATAATAAACTATGACTTTAGATGTGCCAGCCTTAAAAAAATCCTATCTTCACAGAAACCAACAAGCATTTTTATGTAAGAATCCAGATTCACATGGTCAAAGTGATTTGAGAATTTAGAAACAGCTATACTTCTTCCTGATCTCCTTGATCTCAGTGCAGATTATAAAACAATCTTATATACAGGACTATAAAAACAATGCTACATGACACCCGCATGACCATGTGCTAGGTCCGTACTCACATGTATATGTTTGAATATATATCTGAATTCACAAATATTTACATATCAACCTGAATATTTTCAGTGTTATGAATTGGATATGAGATGACTCCCTACCACCACCACCAAAAGCTCATGTTAGGCAATGAAGCAGTGTTCAGAGGTGAAATGATTAGAGTGTGAACTGTCAACTAATTAGTGGATTAATCTATTGATGGATTACTAATTTGAAAGGAGTACTGAGCTAGGGGGTAACTGTTGGCAGGTGGGGCATGGCTGGAAGAAAACGGGTCATTGGGAGCGTGCCTTGGGGGTTTATGTTTTGTCCCTGGCCCCTCAATCTTCTGCTTCTTGGCTGCCATGAGCTAAGCAGCTTTCTTCCTCTGTGTCCTTTCAACATTATGTTCTACCTCATCTTGGATTCTGAGTGATGGAGTCAGACAACCATGTACTGAACATTTGAAACTGTGAACCCAAAGAAACTTTTCCCTCTCTTAGATATCCTTGTCGGGTATTTTGATCACAGTGACACAAAGCTAATACAACCAGCCAATTTGAAGGCCTAGCACAATGTGAAATATCACTGACTGAACACTGTATTATTTGTTGTTGTTAAGAATAATCAGAGCATATATATTATATATATATATTATATATAAATATATATATATATATTAATATTCTAGGTACCATCAGGAGGTTCACAAGAAATAATTTTGTTCACAAGGTCCCCCTTAGACCTGAAATCTAGATCTTTACTGGGACTAGATGAATGTTCTAACATCAATCTTACTGAGTTATAATACATAAAAGAAAATGTTCTCATTTTCAGTACAGCTGGTCCCCAAAATATGATGGTTTGACTTTACAGTGGTACAAAGGCAATACACCAACAGGAGAAACAGTACTTTGAATTTTGATGTTTTCATGGGGTAAGTGACATGGTACAGCACTCTCTTCAGAAGCCAGGCAGCAGAAGCAGCAGTGAGCACAGCTCTCAACCATGGGACCACAAGAAGCAGCAACTATACAGTACGTAGTGTGGCTGAGCTATCATGTTTGCTTAGGTGTGTTAAATGCACTTTCAACTTCCAATATTTTCAATTTATTATGGGCTTATTGGGACATGACCCAATTATAAATTGAGCAGCAATTTACAATGTATCTCTTTTATAAGTCTAACATTTTTATAAGTTTAAAAATCTTCATTTTTAGGGTCTCTGCCAGAGACAACATTTTCATTTGATGATATTTGGGGGGAAAAAAATGAAGTTGACTAATTGTCAAGGATTGCTTCTCCATTAACAAATCTCCCAGCTGTGAAATCCATTCACAGAATACACAAAATAAAACTTTAAAAAAATTGGGAAGAAAATATAAAAGAGTTGTTATAAACCTTTAGTAATTTTACTTTTTTTTTGGTAGCAAGATTGAACCTAAGGGTGCTTTACCACTGAGTCACATCCCCAGTCCTTTTTATTTACTTTGTGACAGGGTCTCACTAAGTTGCTGAGGCTGGCTTCAAATTTGTGCCTCAGCCTCTGGAGTAGCTGGGAATATAGCCAAGATCTATAATCTTGATTGCCTCTTCTTTCAGGCTCTACATAATGCAAAACAGGTCAGAAAATACTGAAATGAGGCATAAATGAAAGACAAGGAATTTGAGACCTGCTAATTGATTCTTTTTTAGTTTTTTAGTAACTCTCTTATTTAAAAAAAAAAAATTAATGGAAATGACCTCAAGCTAAAATTTCTATTTCTAACCTACAGCTATTAGGAATGAGTTCTGGGTGATTTTTTTTATTGCCTTCTTTTGTTTGTCCATAATTCTAGAGAACATATATTGCTTTCATCTTAAGGAGAGAATAATGCATAAAAGAATTTCTTCTGATGGTGATAACTTTTGAAGAGATGGATCAGTCACTACTTGAGCATACTGACTTTGGAAAGGGTGTGCTCCCACGGTGCCCTGGGAATACTTCTATTAATTACTAATTTTATTTCTGTTCATTTTTTCTGCACTTTGCCCTCATCCGTGTGCCTCTTGGAATGCAGGTGCTTCATCATTCCAGAATGCAATAAGTGGCTTGACACATGAGATGTGATTTCAGAGAAAAGGAAAATAGCAAAGAGCATTCTGCAGTCGCTAAACGCCATTCTGTAATGGAGATGTAGATTGGGATACGATTTCATACAGCCTCAGCTTAGTGGTCAGTTGTTTTTCTTTGTAATGAGGAACTTAGCTGAAGACTGACTGCTAGTAGTTTTGGACTCCTACTAGATTCTCACTAAACACAGACAGCCTTGCTATGTATTTGGCTTAATGGAGCTGGCCAAAGTTGATATCAAACATTTAACCTTTTTCTTCCTGGGATCTTATGTGGGAGCTTCCTGAATTAACTAAATTACCTGCCAGAAGTAATTAAATTAGTAGCCTCTTTACTTAACTCTGTGGTGCCCACAGACACCATGTCAGTTTCATTTTAGGTATATCTCTGGACTGCTACACAGTAACTGGCTGAGGTTTCCAACAAATATTTGATGAATAGTCAGACCTTCAAGTCAACATTATTAATCACTAAGATTCCAGGAATACGGTAGACTAAATATTCTGAGAAACTCTTCTTACCACACAATAATGGATAAAATTTCTAAAAAGTGATTTTGTAACTTTTCCAGGCTAAAAACAACCATAAATCTTAAATGAGGAGGTTTAGTGCAGTACAGGAAGGTGACACCTGCCTGGAGGATATGCATCTATCCCTGGTGACCTAAGACCAGAGATTTCTGTATTTAGGATTCTGTATTCATTCAGTAAACTTGTACTTCATGCCTATTAGATGCCAGGCAATTGAATGAGACCATGATGTCCTTGCCCTCATACAGCTCACATTCCAAACCCAAACCCTCTCATACATGGGCCTGTCAAGTAGCAGTCACTGAATTCTATCTTGTTTGTCTTGCCTTGCTGGAACGTAAGCTCTAGGAGGGCGGATGATTTTTGTTTATCTTCAACAGCTTCACTGCACTATACCGAGGCATGACTGACATATAAAAAACTGTACACATTTTAAAGTGCACAATTTTAAACCTCAGTACAATCAAAATAATGAACATAAATGTCACCCCCAAAAGTTTACTTATGTCTCTTTTTAAGTCCTTTCCAGACCTTCATCTGGCACCCCATTCCTAGGAACCACTGATCTGTTTTGTTATTATAGATTATATTTTCTAGACCATCAGAGAAACACAATTATATATATCTACTCATTTTTATCTAATGAGAGCTAAGAATTTATTGAGTTCCAAATGTCCCTTTGAGGTCAAGAAAGATGGGAAGTTGGACTAAAAATATCATCTTCCGCAGGAAGAAAAGATTAACATTAAACAGATACATGAGGTGGGCGGGAAAGGGAGAGAAAAGGGAAATTGCATGGTAATGGAGGGAGACCCGCATGGTTATACAACATTACATATAAGAGGTTGTGAGGGGAATGGGAAAATAAACAAGGAGAGAAATGAATTACAGTAGATGGGGTAGAGAGAGAAGATGGGAGGGGAGGGGAGGGGAGATAGTACAGGATAGGAAAGGTAGCAGAATACAACAATTACTAATAGGGCATTATGTAAAAATGTGGATGTGTAACCGATGTGATTCTGCAATCTGTATTTGGGGTAAAATTGGGAGTTCATAACCAACTTGAATCTAATGTATGAAATATGATATGTCAAGAGCTTTATAATGTTTTGAACAACCAATAAAAAAAACAAATGTATGAAATATGATATGTCAAGAACTTTGTAATGTTTTGAACAACCAATTAAAAAAAATTATAAAATTAAAAATTTAAAAATAAATAAATAAATAAATAAAAATATCATCTTCCCCAACCCTATCACTGAAAATAAAGCCTGTAACTTCTAAAAGGTTGAGGAAATATTCTGCCAATGATTACCTGCAATCTGTACTGAACACTTCCACAAACAATAACAACAGTCTTCTAGAATCTACATATTATTTGTGGAAAACCACAGAATCTAGATCACGCAATATGTGCTACTGCCAACCCGAATATAATCTTTGTGATTACAATCTAAACTCAAGACAAGAGTCAGCTGTCATTCTTTTCAAGAACCCTTTCCCCAAGTCCTCATCAAAGTTAGCATCTTCATTGTACCCATGTACACATCTATAAAGTTCTCCTATGTGTACAATTTAATTATGGCTTTAAAAAAATCTACCATGGATAAAGATAAAAACAGATCTAACAAACCAAAACATCTGATCACACAAGACTGTAGGGATATTTACTGGCTTTGGCCTTGCTTAAGGTGGAAGAGAAAAGGAGAAGAAAGATGTTCCTTATCAGTTTCATTCAAGTCCAGATACACCGAGGTTGGGAGACTTGAATTCATTTTATGTGTGCAGCTCAAAAAATTCCAAGCCAAAATATCAGGTAGACACAAAAAAGAAAGCCATCATGCTTTTACTAATATTAGATGAAATAGCTGCTGGGACATCACTATATACCATATCTACATATTAATATACACATCTATTCCCTAGGAATGTATAACAATTTTAAACTTATAGGGACCTAATAAACTTATTTGAAAATGTGTAAATAAAATTTTTAAAAGCTACATAAAAATAGACTAATTTTAACATCAAGATGAATGAGCATTAAGTTATGCTACCAACAACAAAAACCAGTTAAGTATATATCTGAATAACTCAGTTTGACCCAACAACTTTTGATAAAAATCTGAATCTAAATAACATAGCCATTCTTCTTTAATCAAAAACAGAAGGACATTTACAATAACCAACTACGTACTGGGCCACAAAAAGGTCTCAACCAATGTCAAAGGACTAATATTTCATAAACAACAATCTCTGATTATAACTGAAATGTTAGAAATAAAAAGTCCTTTAAAATATTCACATAGACAGGTAAAATACATTTGTAAATAAACCTAAGTAAAGAGAAATCATGCTGGAAGCCTAAAAAAGATTTAGTACTGGGGCTGGGGTTGTAGCTCAGTGGCAGAGTGCTTGCCTAGCATGTGTAAGGCACTGGGTTTGATTCTCAGACCACATATAAATAAATAAACTATTAAAAAAGTAAATACTATTACAAAAAACAGTACTGAACAACAGAAATTCTTAAAATCTCAAAATGTAGAAAATGTGGGACTTAGAAAAAATTTATGGTCTTAAATTAGTATTTTAGAAAAGAGAAAGGGTAAAAATTAATCAAACTCTGCAATTTGGTGGGGGTTGAGTAAATGGATGGAGCCCAAACAAAAAGGGCAATATAAAAATGAGAGCAAAAGTGATTAAGCGGAAAATTGACAAAACAGAGAAGATCAACACAGTTCAAAAGTACTTCTTAAAAAAGAAAAACTACATGAAATATTACATCTGAGACTGAAAAAAAGATAAGGCAAATCATTATATTCAGAGCAAAAAAGAATTATAGCTGGAGCAAAGATGATGAAACTTATGATAATATATGAATAACTTTATGCCAAAAAATATTTCAAAATGTGGGGGATATAAAAATTCCTAGGAAAAAGTTAATGACCAAAGCTGACTGTGAAAAAAATAGAAAATCTGGAATGGTTCAATAACTATTCAATAACTGAATTACTACTTTAAATTTTTCTCATATAGAAGACACAGGCCCACAATGGCTTCATAGTTTTGTTTGACCAAACAATAAAGGAACTGGTAATTAAGATGTTATACAAATTCTCAGAAAAGTGAAAGAGGAAAATATTTCAACTATTCCTTTTAGTAGTTTAGCATAACCAAAGCCATATAAATGAAAATTTCCAGGCCAATTTCATTCATGACCATAGATGCAAAAATCTTGAAAGTATTAATACTAGCAATGGTAAAAAAAAAAAAAAATCTTGATCAAATTAAATTTAATTCATGAATTCAAGGGTAGTTCAACAATCTAAAATTTATAAATGGAATTTACCACATTACAGGATTCAAGAAGAAAAAACTTATACACATAATTATTTCAGAGAATGCAGATAATATGTCTGATAAAATTCAATGTCAATATCATTCATGAAGAAAATTCTTAATGTTAATATAAATGTTAAACGGTACATCTTTTATTGAATATTTATTATATTTATAATTTAGGTAGGACAGCATATGTGCAGGGATAGAAAAGTGAGTGACCAAATGAAACAAAGATGAAACTCAAAAAGAGACTCCCCTTGTAACCCAAGTATTGACAGAGTTGCAATGTAAATCAGTGGGTAATGGAGGTCCTATTTTAAACAGTGGGACAACTAGTTATCTTTATGGGAAAAAGTGAAAATTTACCCTACCTGATACCATATCCTAAAATAATTTTTAGGTTAACAAATTCTATTTGACTACAGGTGGGAAAACAGGAATGGGTGATTAACTCTGATTGAGAGTCAAGTGTTTCATAACAGAGATGACCTTTGGTCTGTTCCTTGAAGTATAAAAAGGATTCTTTAGGAAAATTAATGTGAGAATAAGCTTCCAGGCTGAGAGAACCAAGTCACAGAAACTCCCAAGTGTGAGCAGCATGTTCTAGGAATGGACCAAACACTGGTCCAGCTGAATGGGAAAGAGAGATACAGACATGGATGGCTGACTGGTCTTTTATACTATTTTTCTACCTATGTTTCCCAGGTTTCTGGCCTTCGTCCTGGTGAGAACCAGCTATGTGCACAGGGAACAAATACTTACACAATGCGTCTACACTGACACTTATCAAAAAACAAACATTTTTATTAGTTACAGCTCAAAAATGCAAGAAGAAACCATAAATATTTTTAGAAGCTTGAAAGGTTCAAGTTACCTTTTCCTTTTTTTCTGGAGTGTCTTGGTTCTGGTTTTTGGCGATTTTGTTGCCCTTATTATGTATGTTAGGAATGACCTATGATCACAGAAAAAAAAAAAAAAGGAGGGAGGAAAAAGAATAAGTTCAAATGCCAGCACATTACAGTTCTTACTGTGCTGTTACTGTTTTTCAATTTTATTGATTCTATAACATTAGGATTCATTTTGACAATTATAAATGCATGAAATATAATTTGCTTTAATTAGTCTCTAGTACTTAGCCTTACTCTCCCCTCCTCCTTGCCTGATCCCTTTCCTCTACTCTACTGATCCATGTATTATTTTTTTAAAAAATTAGTGTCTTGTGCATATACATAATGATGAGATTCACTGTGGTATATTCATATATGTACATTGGAAAGTTAATCAGATTCATTCCACTATTTGTACCTTGTTCTGTCTTTTCTCCCTCTCCCTCAGATCTCCTTCTTCTCCCCTGATCTTTCTTTTATTTTGATGGAATTTCCTAACTCCATCTTCTTTATCTTCTCTTTCCTTTTCCCCCTTAATTTTAGACTACCTTCCACATATCAGAGAAAATATTTGTCCCTTCACTTTCTGAGTCTGGCTTATTTCACTTAGAATTATAGTCTCCAGTTCCATCCATTTACCAGCTGTTGCTGTTGTTTTGTGGTGCTGAGGATATAACCCAGGGTCTTATGCAAGGTAAGCAAATGCACTATCACAGAGCCACAACCCCAGTCCTTCTTACTCTACTTCTTAAAACAACAAATACTTAATTAACTTCATGACTTCATCTAAAAGTAAAGATATGAGAAGTACAATTCTAAGCAAACAATAAAAGTTTGGAAGTTTGTCAAGATAAATGACCTCAAAATACTGTAAAATGTAGATAGATAGATATCAGGAATAAAAATTAAAAGGTTTGTGTGCATGGATCCAGAAGATAATAAAGAAGACTTCATTTCATTTTCCAAAGTAAAATCTGAATGCTGACCTAGGTGTTCTAAAAGAACCTAATATATAGTTGCATTCATTAAATGTTTACAAATAAATGAAGTTCAATTTTATAAAAAGATTTTAATTCTTAATGATGCCAACAACATAGACTACTTTTTGACTCATTTCTTTTTGTAAAACTAAGAAAAAATCTTAGAAAAATATAATATTTTTGGTTATTCTTTTAAAGCTCTTCAAATGGTTAATAGCAATAGTCACCCTGATGACAGACATGAAAATTAAAAAAAAAAAAAATCACTCTGCTTTCTTGGAAAATTAAGAACTGCCTAAATGCCTATCTAGACAAAATTTAAAACAAAATAATCTACTTCTCTCTAATTGCAATTTTTTATATATATTTAATATATATTAAATATATATATATATATATATATATATATTTGTTTGTAGATAGACACAATACCTTTTTTATTATTATTTATTTTTATATGGTGCTGAGGATAGAACCTAGTGCTTCACATGTGCCAGGCAAACACTACCATGAGCCACAGCCCTCTAAATGCAATTTAAGATTAAATTTTCTTCACTTTTACTATGCTAAAGAAATAAATCAATTCAGAATGAATGAGAAAGTCTCAGGAATATTTAAGAAGAATATAATAGTAATGACTTGTTAGCATATAAGTCAGTGTTTCCTATCTGAACAGACACTATAATAGTGCTTAGTATTTATTTCTCTATTCAATGTATACAACAACCTAAATCAGAGACTGGCAGGTCTATAGAAATTCATTTCTTATCCTGAAAAAAATCTTAAAATACAACAATGCTAGTCTACTTTTGTTTTTTGAATAGAGGAGAAATATTTCTGTATGCTTATTATTAAATTTAAATTGACAAAATGCTCACAAAAAGACTACAACTTTTGAGAAAATAGAAGACAGCATATTTCTTGTAAAAGTAAAAAAACATATATTTGTATGAGATTGATAATGCAAAACATGCATGTGCCAAAAAAACAGGTGCCATTATGGTATTAAGGAAGTACAACTGGACTATAAGAAGAAAATGATGATAAACTTAATGAGCTGAAATTAAACCCAATTCAAAAAATTTATTTTGGAAATAAAAAAAAAATGTGATGCAGTTATGTTATTAAGTAAAAAAATAATGTCTTGGCATATAAACTTCGTATAGAGGAGCACAATATAAGTCATGGGTTCTGCTCTCAAATAAGCATTTGCCAAGTAAATTCTAAACACATACAGAAATTTTTCCAACATGCTGAAAATACAGTTGAGAATTTACAGAGAGGTTTAAAAGGTACACATAAGATGATCACCACTCAATTCATAGTATCGTGAGAATTTTTATGTTACTATGGCACTTTTAGATATTGGGCCTTTGATGGGCATAACATTAGGAAATGACTTTTTAGGTTTTGAGGGAATTGTTCAAAATTTAATGCAAACGGGTCAAAATGATTAAGGTAGCCAGGCACAGTGGAATATGCCTGCAGACCCAACTACTCAGAAGGCTGAGGCACAAGCATCACTTGGGCCCAGGAGATCAGGGACAGCCTGGGCAACAACATTGTGAGAACCAATCCCAAAAATTAAACAACAACAAAACAAACAAACAAACAAAAAAAAAAAAAAAAAACTAAGGCATTGCCTATATTTTTTATTCCTGGATGGTCTATATGACTTGCACCAATAATTAAGCCAAAAGAATCATTTTGCGAAGTATTAAACTTGGTTTGTTTCCTTGCCTCATTCAACAGGAATCCTTTTGTGCTAAAACCGAGTTAAAAATAGAACAAGTCATAGACATAGTTTTAACACCATCCATAGGATGTACTCCCTTGGCTGGGACCACAGACTACGGTTCAATGCTTGACGATCGGAGTGCACAGTGTGGCAGCCTGTTACAGCACACGGAGGGGAGAAGTGATGTGAGTGTAGCATGATGATTAAGAGGTTTTCTTTTTCTTTTCTTTCTTTTTTTTAACAGTTGAAAGAAATAGCACTGTTCATGTCCTCCAAGCAAGAAATTTCCACTTCAGCTCACTAGCAAAGGCTGGATTGAAAACATGGCCTTTTTGGCTGACTCTATAACCTGTTTAAATGCTTTGAATATTTTTCAGTAGGGTATTCACACAGTTGGCCACATAAATGTACAATTTGATTGACTCATTTTTACTCAGAATTTATTTCTTGGGAAATGACATTTGGCAAAGAATAATCTGGCCAATTTTCCTATTGAATTCAGTTTCCAGAAATAAAAGTGATGGCCTCAACTACATTCTCAATAGTATAAGAGTTAAAAACTGAATTCCAAAAAACCTAATTAAATTTCAGATTTTATGAAAATGAGAGGACTTTATTCAGTTCACCCTCTCAGTTTGGATGGTGTAAGAACAGCACTAAGAATGGAAGGCTGTGTACTGTGGCGCAGCACCGAGCTGCTGATGGGAGAATGGGAGAAGGCCGAGGCCACTTCATACCAACAGGTTACAAGAATGCTGACCTACCCCATCAAAGCCGCCTGCTGGGGCAACCAACCATGTACCTGCCAGTTCAAAACATTCAAAAGCATGAGACTATATTGAAAAGCAAATAATTTTTGTTAAATATGCAAAATTTTCTACTGTTCAGAAGTGCCAAATTTTGAACAACTGTTCTTCAGTTATAGGATTTAAGGATAACACATCTGCAGCACATTGCAATATAATATGATACAACCTGCCATTGACACTTTCATGTCAGAATTTCAATTCCATACCAGATAACTAATTACAGAAGAAAATTTTTAGAATCAAATTCTGTCTTTCTTTTTTTTTTGGGGGGGGGGGTGGGCGGGGTAGTGGTACTGGCGATTGAACCCAGGGGCCTCACCCATGTTCTACCACCAAACTACATCTCTGTCCTTTTTTATTTTATTTTATTTTATTTTATTTTTTTGAGACAAGGTCAAACTAAGTTGCCCAGACTGGCCTTGAACTTGTGATCCTCATATCTCAGCCTCCCGAGTCACATGTGCCACTGTGTCCAGCAGTACTGTCATTTTTTAATTCAAATTTCCAATAGTAGAACATGCATCATTGTCAACATGTCTGCATTTTTATATGCTTTAATAAATATATAGAACATTTGGTGGTATCTTTAGAATGTGTTTACACCTGACCTTCTCTATGTTCAAAGCATTTCATAAACAGAGTAACAGACTTAGAAAAGTGAAATAACTTGCCTTCAAGTTAGCAAAGCTGGTAAATAAGGAATTGAGAAACTAAAAACAGGTCTGTTTGCCACCAAAGCCTGTGACTAAGCTCAATGCACACTGTAAAAACTCAAATTTGACCAAGAGATCAAAATTGGGATGAAAAATGAAAATTGAAATTAATGACTAAATTTGTATAAAGCAAATACCTTTTTCTCAAAAATAATGTAGCTAAGTAACAAAGAAAACACTTATAAAATATTTGAAGGTAAAGCTTGATTAGAGAAAGAAAGAATATTATTAACCTTTTGGAAACAGAAACTAAAACTTACTCTCGGAGTAGGTGACAAGCTCTGAACCACGAACACCACAGGGTTCCCAGAGTTCTTAATGGCCTCAACTGCTTCATTGTGCGAGGCGTTCTGCAAATCTACTCCAGACACCTGAAACACAGTGAGTTAGTCTGACCGAAAAGGCATTAGACATCGTTGGTAAATTAATTCAAAGTTCGTGTAAGTTGAGAACAGCCAGAGTCTATTGATTACACCACAGCCAGGAAAAAAAATAAGATTGGCCCACAAAATGCTTTGCCTTTTTTAGAAAAATAACACTTCAACTTCAGGAAAATTAATATGACAAATACATTATTAACAACGGCCCTGGTTAAATATAATGATCCAAAATTGGTAGAGCATGGTACATAATTAATTCCCTTTGTATGGCAATTGTGAAATAAGTTATTGTGTATGTTAGAACTTTAAGTTCTCACTCTTGTCATTAGCACAGTACACAATTCTGGGGGTGTGGCGATTGTGGGGAATCTCTTTCTGGACTTTTGCTATCTCACCATTAAACTGACAGGAATATTTTAAACCAACTGCCGATTATCACAATTGAGTAGTTGAATATTTTTCAAATTGTGTTAAAATAGAAGTACCCTAACAACATAGAACACTTTTAGTAAAAGAGCCCGTGTTCAATAAATTTGGGTAACTCTAAAGGGTTCCTTATTATAGAAAGTGGGGAAACCTAACTTGTTAACACAGTCTACGTACCTCCAAGAACACTATATTAAGCAAACATAGTTAACACTATCAATGTTAACGCTGTAAGGGGTGCAAGTTTTGGTCATTTTCTTCACTACCACATTATTATTGTGTTTAAGAAATGTATTTCACAAGCACAAATACAACTCAAACACTCCTCGTTCAAAAAATTCAAAATCTGAAACTCTATAAAGCACTGATGGGTTACCGCAATTAGAAAACTCCATACCTAACTAAGCTCATGCAGCAGGTTACAATTACAAGTGCACTAAAAATATTACATAAAATTACCTTCAGGTTTTGTGTGTAAGGTATAAATGAAACAAATGATTTTTGTGTTTAGGTTAGAGTCCCATCCCCAAGATAGTGCAGCATGTATATGCAACTACTCCAAAACCTGAAAAAATCCAAACTCCAAAATACTTCTGGTCTCAAGCATTTCAGATAAGTAACACTCAATCTCCATAACCCCCGATTTGTCCACACAGAGCAAGTTGATGTAGTTCTTTGATTTAATCTTCATGATGATGTCAGTAGGTTTGAATTCTCAATTCCAATTTATTTGGAAACTAAGAATAAGGTGGGACTAATAATTTATTGGATTTTGACCCATGACCCCCAGGGCCCTTTGCATTCTACCAGAAACCATAAATCAAGGACAAGCAGATTCTTGGATGAGAGATACCAACTATAATATCATCTAATAAATCTAGCACAAGGAAAATCACATTCCAATCCTATGACATCTTTTTGCTTTGATGTGCCTTTAAAATTTGGCCCCTCCAAAGCCCACCACACGTAGACCATGGATCCCCCCTTCCCTTGATGGAGGCTTCAACTTTGAAGGGTGGACTCCTTTCTCCAGGCAAGCACACATATTCCACTGAAACACAATTATAAACTTTAGAGCTCATTAAAGACTTGGGAGAAGCATAATGCTCACCATCTGCCCAATTCTATATAGAGCCCCTTTTTAAACTGTCATTTTCAATCAGCTGAGGGTTTTTGTTTTATCATATTATTTGTTCTTCTCTACACTTGAGAAACTCACAAATTGTAATACAACATCTGAACTAAGGCATATAAATAGAACAGACCAATTATATATACATGCACCGACACGTGAGGAAAGGTCTTCTAGCTAAGATTCTTTTACTGTCTCAAATATGTTTCAAACAAAAACAATATTTTAGCATCATTTACCTCAAGGATTTTATCTCCAGTTTTAAGTGCATTTGTTTTTCCTGCTGGACTATCTTCTAGCACTTGTTTGATGAATATACCTTTAATTTCCTCTCCATTCTTCAGGCGTTTTATAACCGTTTGTCCACCAACAATACTGATACCAAGAGACACATTGGGTTCTCTAAAAATCTCAACACTACAAAAAAAGAGAAAAATAAAATCCACTCATGAACAAGTTAATTTTTTGCACTGTAAACATTCAATGTATTCCATATTCTTGTGACTTGTTTTATAAAAATAAATTTTCCAAATATATTTTTACAAATGTTATAGGAATTGTACCTAGTTCCAAAATTACACGATGCTATCAATTTATGACAAGTGAAAGTTTATGTTCTAAAATAGATAGATCTCTAAAACATAAAAACAGCTCTTGAGGTTTAGAGGAGGTTTAGCTAGGCCTCAAAACTTCCATCTCCTATTACAATACGTTTTCTGTGATTAGTCCATCTCCTTTATATCCATTACATTAGCAGAGAATGGACTGAGAAAATGAGATGGGTTAAAACATCAAGAAAGTCGCATATGCCATTTTAGTAAAAAGCTCAGACTTCTAGAATAAAATAAACTTATCACTGAGAGGTTCACAGCACAAAGTGCTACTCCAAATCAGAAGGTTAACCTTGTGGTTCTTCAAACATAACACAGATGTTATCTGCTCCTAAGGCCAGAAAGTTTTCTTTTCTTTCCACCACCATGTCATTTTAAAAAGAACATATGGAATAAAATTTGCCTTTGTAAATATTATGGATTTTGCTTAAACCATAGAGATATGACCAGTAATTAACTCATATAAAAACGGAACTCAAAAAACAGTTCCTAAGAGTTTTTAAGACAAAACTCAGAATTCAATTGCAAGAAAAGAACAGACGGGCTGGGTGGTGCTGGAAGAATTAATAATGCATAAAGAATGGAGAAAGCAGCTAAAGGAAGACTTTTACCTTCTTAAAACGTGGCCCTGGTGAGTACTTAAAACAATAACCATAATCAAGGGAAGATCAGTTTACACATTGTTAGTTCAAACAAGGCACAGAATTGAACTCCCCACCAGGGGAGGAAGGAAGAGAAACCTACAGCCATGGTCGCTGCTGTTTACATGAGGGCAGTGTCACCATATCTGAAACAGTGCCACCCAACCCACTGAAAGAGGCAGAATAAAGTACATTTAGTCCATTAGTTTCTACCATAAATGGATATTAAACTATTTCCTCTGAAAAAATATCAAAGATTTTCCTAATATTGGTCTTTTATTCTGGCTAAAATTACTAGATAAAACAAAATGAAACTAAAATTTAGGCCATCTTACATGTAAATTACCACAATTGTGCAATCATTAGAGTGTGACTAAATAATGCTCTATTAAGACAGAGGAGCATGCAGAGAATGTGCTTCTATACAGAACGCCAATTATATCACCCACGTACATTCTTGGTGGACCCCAGTGGCTGAAGTTTGGTGTTTCTTCTCCTTCACCTTCTTCTCTCTCAGGTAACTCACTGAGGGGGAGAAAGGAAAAAAAAAAAACACAACTTTTAAGACGTACTCTTATTCTGAAAGGTTTGTGGAAAGTTTTGAAATTGCACAATCTATACTGTTTTAGTCTGCTTTTTCACTGCTGTGACTAAAACACCAGACCAAATCAATTGTAGAGCAGGAAAAGCTCATCTGCGGGCTCAATTTCAGAGGTCTCTGTCCATAGGAGGCTGGCTCCATTCCTTAGGGCTCTAGGTGAGGGAGAACATCATGCCAGAGAAGTGTGGCAGAGGGAAGCAGCTCACATGATGATCAGAAGGCAGAGACAGACTCCACTCACGAGATACAAAATATATACCCCAAAGCCACGCTCCCAATGTCTACCTCCTCCAGCCATATACTATCCACCTTCAGTTACCATTCAGTTAATCCCTATCAGGGATTAATTCACTGATTGGGTTAAGACTCTCACAACCCAAACATATCTCCTCTGAACCTCCTTGCATTGTCTTACACATGAACTTTTGGGGGATACCTCACATCCAAACCATAATTACTGCTAAATGGTTCTTAATTTTAAGCTGTATGTTTGTGTGTGCTACGGGGGATTGAATACAAGCCCTCACACATGGTAGGGAAGTTCTCTACCACCACCTCCAGTTTTTTTGAGATAGGGTCTTGCTAAGTTGCCCAGGCTGACCTCAAACTTGTAATCCTCCTGCCTCAGCCCCCCCATGTAGGCAGGATTACAGGCATGTACCACAATGCTCAGTCATTTTTATGCTTTCAGAATATTTCCATCAATAAATATACAAAAGAAACATATATTGTTTTAACATTCAACACAACAAATCCTCACATATAAGAAAACCATAGAATGATTATTGGTGACACTCTACATGTGATTTTTCTTTAAAAAAAAACTGTTCAATTTGTACAATCTCACATTTGTTTATCAATAGGTAAAATGTTTCTTAAAACTTAGTATTACTTTGCAAGGGCTATGGGTTATTAATGGAAAAGCGGCATATAGAGGGCTACTAGGGTGCTGGTAAAGTCCTATTTCTTAATCTGGAAGCTGGTGATACAGATATGTTCACTTAACTAAAATATTTATTATTTATACATTTTTTCAGTATGCATTTCATACTTCAAAACACATATTTAAGATAGAGCACTAATCTCCAGAATATATAAAGAACTCAAAAAACTTACCATCAAAAAAATAAATAACCTGGGGCTGGGGTATGGGTCAGCGGCAGAGTGCTCACCTAGCACATATGAGGACCTGGGTTCGATCCTCAGCACCACATAAAAATAAATAAATAAACTAAGGGTATTGTTTCCAACCAACTACAACTAAAAAATAAATATTTAAAAAATAACCCAATCAGGGCAGGGGTTGTGGCTTAGTGGTAGAGTGCTCGCCTAGCACACACAAGGCACTGGATTCGGACCTCAGCACCACATAAATGTCAAATAAAGATATTGTGTCCATCTAAAATTTAAAAAAAAAAAAAACCCAATCAATAAATGGGCTAAGGAACTGAATAGACACTTCACAAAAGAAATACAATCGATCAACAAATATATGAAAAAATGTTCATCATCTCTAACAACTAGAGAAATGCAAATCAAAACTACTCTAAGAGGGACTGTGGTTGTGGCTCAGTGGTGGAGTGCTTATCTCACATGTGTGAGGCACTGGGGTTTGATCCTCAGCACCACATAAAAATGAATGGATAAAATAAAAGTATGTGTCCATCTACAACTAAAAAGCATACTAAGATTTCATCTCATTCCAGTCAGAATGGCAATTATTAAGAATACAAGCAATAATAAGTGTTGGCAAGAATGTAGGGGGAAAGGTATTCTCATACATTGCTGGTAGGACTGCAAATTGGTGCAGCCATTATGAAAAGTGGTATGGTGATTCCTCAGAAAACTTGGAAAAGAACCACCATTTGACCCAGCTACCTCACTCCTCGATTTATACCCAAAGGACTTAAAATCAGCATACTACAGTGACACAGCCACATCAGAGTTTAGAGCAGCTCCATTCACAATAGCTGAACTATGGAACCAACCTAGATGCCCTTCAACAGATGAATGGATAAAGAAAATGTGGTACATATACACATGGAATATTACTCAGTTTTAAAGAAGAATGAAATTATGTTATTTGCAGGTAAATGGATGGAACTAGAGAATATCATGCTAAGTGAAAAAAGCCAATCCCAAAAAACCAAAGGCTGAATGTTTTCTCTTATAAACAGATGTTGATCCATGGGAGGTTTGTGGGGAGGTAGGGAAGAATGAAAGAACTTTGAGGGCTGGGGATATAGCTCAGTTGGAAGAACTTTTAATTGAGGAGAGGGGTGGGATGGTGGGGATGGGAAGGATAGAAGAATGAGACAGACATTATTACCCTATATACCTTTATGATGAAAAGCCAAGTGGATAGTCCAATCAATATAAATGGACATAAACAGGTAAATATACCTCTTTCATAATCACATCCCTTTGTAAATCATTTTAACCTTAAATAATTCCCATTTTTGTATTCCATGAATATTGTGTAGTTTACAGAGAAATTTCGTAATTAAAAATCACATAGTTAAATTTATCTATTTGATACGCACATACTCCCAGCTACCACTCTCATATTTTCATCTGTCAAGTAAGGTCAATACTGAACCGCTGAACTGGGTAACAAAAAATGCTGAATTACAGAGTAATTGGTTATAACAGAAATGCGATCTAATAGGCTATAAATATTATCTGAAGAAGAGTTGGGAGTCCTAAGTCAAGTCTAACCTGTTTCATGAAATGGATGTGTGACTTTACACTATAAAATAATGCCAGATGCCATAAATAGTGTTAGCCTACACAAAAAAATATAGGCACTACCTCTTCTATTTTATTTTCATAAAAAAAACCCTGAAGGAAGCACAGCTGGATGGATTATGTTGTTTTACACATGAGGAACTGAGGCTCAGAAAATGTTCAGGAATACCACATAATCTCATAAGCTTTGGACAAGTATCCAAATCTTGGTTTCAGCACATACTGTCAATGCTCCAATTTTCTCTGAACTTTCAAGTCCTATTAAAAAATGGCAACACACTATCTACCTGCTGCTACACAGACTTTTTAGGAAATAATAGCCATAAGCCCACGTGGAAAGAAGCTGAATGATACAGATCATTCAAACATCAGTTGTGGGATCATTATGCCTCAGATACTCCTGGTTATTTCTTACCTTAGCCAGTCTAATTTTCATGAATTAAAGGATCATAATATTAGGATGGGGAAACACCTTGAAAGACATTTGCAAGTTACTTATCTAGTATCTTTTTCTCCCTTTTTCCTTACCAACATAACTTCTCCTTTATTTCAGGTAACACCATGCCCACCTTGGGAAAAGAATACAATTTCTGAATTCCTTCAGCTAAGGGAACAGTGTACCATTCCCTGGTAAGCATGTGAAAAATGGAAGTCTCTGGACGAGGTTTCCAGGAAAAGCTCACTAGAGAGAGGATTGGCCGGCAAGAGCCTTCTGCTCTGTGCCTCCCCTTCCTCTTGTGTAGAATGTAGAGGTCCTAATGGGGAAGTGACCATCTTCAGATCCTGAAACAAAGAGGACTGATTTCATGTGGAGCAACGAGGAAGAGGGGGGAAAAAAAAGAGTTGAAGACCCTGACGGCAATAGCACAATATCACCTAAGAACACCTTCTGTGGCCCTTTTTACATGGGAAAAAAAAAACAATGAAGGCCCTGTTTGCTCAAGCCACACTATGTGGGTTTCTCTTTATGAGCAGCTGTCTGCAATTCCTAAACAACACACTCACAATTCCACAAATGTATGTGAATTGTAACTTGTCCTATCACGATTGTTCTTTACACGTGTACGTGTATATATTCATTGGACAGTCTTAATCCTGGCATAAACTTTCATATTTTGATGATCTTCTCTAACAGTAACAAAGAATAAATGAGATACGATTAACATTTAACCAACTCTCAACCAATATTCATTCTCATTATAATTTTTTCACTTGAATTCATATAAAATATTTCCACCTTACCATAAATACATCATTTTTTTTTAAATTTAGTACCATCTTAGTTCATGGTATTGATATAATTTAATGTATATGTCATTTCAATATATAATACACTTAGATTATGTCCTGTTTTTTGGAATATGGACATTACTGTAAAGAATATCTTCATGTCCTGCTATATTCTAGAATTGAAGTCTCCTTTAAATAAATGTTAATTGAAGTGAAAATGAAAACTAAAACAATCTTAAACATCTTCTCCATTTTCCACTTTTCTTTTACACGGGGAAAGGAAAATAAAGTAAACATTTTTACTATGGCACATTTATACTATCATAAAAATTAATTTCATTAATTAAAAAATCTAAAATAGAAGGGAAACTAAGCTTTAATAAATATTACAGGTTATTTGTTTTTCTAATTTAAATAGTAAAAACCAAAAAGTTTCTGAACAGCTAGCTCTCACACACAACATAAGGGAGTACAGGAACCACTCTGTCTCAAACATGAAAAATTGAGTTTTGATAAAGTATGTAACAAAAGGATTATTCTGCTCAAAGAGACTCACTAATTTTTTTCCACAGTTTACTGCCCTTCTTCAGGGAGTGTGTCTATACATATTTTATTCAGATTATTTCATACCTAAGGAGGGATGAAACTTGTGAAAATTTATCCATACAGTACAATTTGTTCTACAAGTGCAGTCATAACAGATGAGCAAGTATACACACTAAAGGAGTCAGTTAACATTAGTGAACTCAACTACCTTTCAACCTGAATTAACATTTAACTGAGAAAATAAAATACTTACACTGTACCCATTAAAATGCAAATCTACACAAACATTTGAAACATTAACAAGAGATTTCTAACCTCAATTTTTATAAACTGCATTGTAATTAAAGATGATAAATAGTCCTATCAGTTAAAAATCTCACATCTTAAAATAATGGAACTTTTCAAACTCATATAACATAAAACAGCAAGAGTGAACCCTATGTACTCTGGGTGATAATAAGTTCATCAGTCACAATAAATGTACTGCCCTAGCAGGCAATACTGATAATGGGAAAAGTGACACACGTGTAGGTCAGGGGTATAAGGGAAATCTCTGCACTTGCCTCTCAATTTTGTTGTGAATCTAAAACTGCTCTAGAAAATAAAGTCTTTAAAAAAAAAAAACTAAACTTTTGCCTCTCACATTCAACCAGAATTTTTATAGACTTTTTCCTCCAAAGGAGTTAGACATCCAATTAGCCTTTCATTCTAGGCTTTCATTCCATATATAACAAATGCCCAAGGTTATTATTCTTTACAGATTGGGGAGAAAAGATGGAATACTCACTTAGTGAGCAAGCAGACATTAATGGCAAGACTTGATCATGATATACAATCTCTTTGCAAATAAAATTTTCATCATCATACAAGATTCCAGATAGCTAAGTACTTCATAGTCTACATACTAAGCCTTATGAGGGTCAAAAAAACTCAGCATTCCAAAACGGCAGACGCAGATAGAGCTCTGGTTGTGACTAAGCAATCTAAAGATTTTTTCTCTTTAAATCTAGAATCTATACGGCAGCTTTCTGTGATATATCACAGGGAATATGAATGTTTGGAAGCTGGGAGAACGAGTGCTGGTGTTTTCCAAACTTATAGGTTTATTTATACTGATGCTGCACTATGCTTTTCAAGTTGCAAAGCAAATTATTACCTGAGACCAGTACATAAGGAATTAGGTATTCCCTTACACTCATATTTAGAATGACACTGACATACTATGTGAAAGAAGTCAGACACAAAAAAATATCTACTGTATGACCAATTTACATTTGTTCTAGAACAGGAAAAACTAAATTACAGTGTTTGAAATCAGATTAGTGTTTGGTGTAGGACAAAGGAAGAGGAGGGAACTTTCAGGGTGATGGAAATGTTCTGTGGCTTCACTGGGGTGTGGGTAACATGATTATACAGCTCTCTCAAACTATATCCTAAAATATGTATATTTTTATTAATATGCAAAACTGTGCTTGAGTATTAAGAAACAAAGCTAAAGTCATACATGGCAAACTGCTTCCTCGGGTCAACCTTACTTCTCTTCCAATGTTCTGTAGAACCTGGATTTGTAATCAGACATCTAATTTTTATTTTCAATGGCATTAGTGTATTATTTCTATATAAATCTTTTTTTAAAAAATGTTTTTAATATTTATTTTTAGTATTCGGTGGACACAACATCTTTGTTTGTATGTGGTGCTGAGGATCAAACCCAGGCCACACGCATGCCAGGCGAGCGCGCTACCGCTTGAGCCACATCTCCAGCCCCTCTATATAAATCTTCATCTTAAATTTTCACTCTCATCTTGGCCTGCAGTAGCATTTTAAGAACTACAAAGTGTCACATGACACAGAAGATCGTGCCCAAATCCCAGCAGCTCAGGAGGCTGAGACAGGAGGTTTACAAGTTCATAGCCTGTCCCAGCAACTCAGCATCTTAACCGTAAGCATC
Source organism: Marmota monax (assembly GCF_021218885.2). NCBI lineage: Eukaryota > Metazoa > Chordata > Mammalia > Rodentia > Sciuridae > Marmota > Marmota monax. The sequence goes on along the minus strand of NW_026692907.1, from coordinate 10,055,174 downwards.
TTAGCAAGACCCTGTCTCAAAATAAAATATAAAAAATATTGGGGAAGGGGCTCAGTGGTTAAGTGCTTATAGGTTCAACAATGGTACCAAAAAAAAAAAAAATCAGCAAGAAAGAACTGCAAGTATCACATACATGAGGCTATAAACTGCCTGGTAACCCCCTTTTTTGGGAGTACTGAGAATTAAACCCAGGGCCTCATGGATGCTAAGCACTCACTCTACCACTGTGCTATACTCCCGTGCTTCACTTTCCCTTTTCCTTCCAACTTTGACATTTAAGGGTAGCCCTCTCTCAAATATACTTATTTATCCTTAGATTTCTTACCAATGTTCTGGATTTACACATAATTTTGGGAAGTTGAATTCAAAGATAAACCTATTAGATAGCCACCACTCATTTAAAAGGCACTAAATGCCAGGTACTGTATTGGTGACGTAAAATATAACATTAATTTATTTAATTCTTTCCCCAACTATGACATCCTGCCTCCTACTCCACCTTCTATGCATAATAAAGTCTTAAATGCCTGAAACCATTTCTGTTCATTTTCATCCTGTTATATCCACAGCATAATGTCTTTCTTTTTCCTTTTTTTTTTTTTCTTTCTTTCTTTTTGGTGCTGGGGATTGAACCCAGGGCTGTGTGCATGCAAGGCAAGCACTCTACCAACCGAGCTAATCCCCAGCCCAATAATTTTCAATTTTAAATACAAGTTTTTCATCTTAAGTTCATTATCCTTCCCGTGTCTTTGACACTTTCCTTTACTATGGTTTGATCTTCAATTTAGAAACGAAATCTTCAATCTCCTTTTAATAAATTCAGCAGCAATCGACACTACCCAGAGAACACATCAAGGCCCATGAACCAATCATTGTTATTGCCACCACTATTACCGCCAGCCTTTTATTGAAAATTTACTATGGGCAAGGCATTGCATTAACCTGTTATATACATTTTTTCCCAGCTTTACTGACATACAGTTAGCAAGTAAATAATGTAAGTCATGTATTTATATTCTTATTTAACCTATAGAATGGCTTACTTTACAGGTAAGGAAATACAGGCACACAGGAAAATCTCTGAGTCACGCAAATAACAGAAGAAAGATTTGAACGGTATCTATGATGTATTCATACTGTAGACCTATTAGTCTGAGAAACACCCTTGTCCCCGCACTATGGGCACCCATATGCCTTTAGGCAGCAGGTGATGGCAGAGATGAGGAAGAGAAACTGAAACCTAGAAGTTCTGAAGACATGTTCTCAAATAGCCTAAGGAAAAGGGTACTTGGAGCAAGTTCATCTAGATTCCCTCCCACGGTGCCCATTGTAGAAGTCACTAAGCTTCGAGGTACTTTGGGACTCTTAATCCTAGTTCTGCCTCTAAAGGTAACAAGTTGGCTTGATCAAAAGCACAGTACACACTAAATATCAGTCACTGAATCCTTACTTTTAGCAAACACACAAGCATAGGTGTACACACACACACACACCCCTCTGCAGAGTCCTACAAAATATTAAGGCAAAGAAGAAACTCTAAAATGCCATTCAGTGCTACATAATACCCTGATTATCTTAAAGACCATCCTCCAATTCTGAGTGGCAATAAATATTCACCTGTGAACCTAACTCCATGAGGCATACCTTGCAATATTAAGAAGGGGGAGTATGATTTATGGGAACTCTTCTAGAACCTGCTGAGATTTAAATATATCCTACATCTCTGACAGCAAGCCAAAAAAAAAAAACACTTTCAAATGCAAGACTGATTTCCTAAGACAAAGGTCAGTCTGGAGTCCTTAAATGCTTGTGCCTGCATATGAAATCTGTTTGTCAAAGTATTCATTCGAGGAGAAAAAGCAATGGGACAGGAGAAAAGCACAGCTTCCTTCCTGAGGCTGGGAGAATTGACAGCCTCAATTTTTTCTCTGTGCAAGGAAGGTGGGTGGGCTTGGACATGTGTTTAGATATTTTCCAATTTCTACAGTTTAGAGAAGTAGTTTCATTTCTTGAGTTCTTTGAGATTCAACTATTTACACTAAGTACAAGAGAAACCGAAGAATCAAGTGTATGACATTTGAAGAGTAATTGGGCTACACAGAAATTTATAAACTATGCTCCTAACTTTTCTTCAGGCATGTCTCTTAAGGAATGAAATCCATTATTTGTCACCATGTATTCCTCTGAGGACTGTCAGGACTTTTCACTTTAGGACACTGGACCTGACAGTACTTTTCCTGTGACTCTGGCCTGTTTCTACTGAGTGAAAAAGCCAACAGATCCCTCTAAGTAGCTGGGCCTTTCTACATCCTTCATTCCCTTCAGAGATGAGTTATGCATAGAAAACAACTTGTGGGCTGGGGATGTGGCTCAAGCGGTAGCGCGCTTGCCTGGCATGCGTGCAGCCCGGGTTCAATCCTCAGCACCACATACAAAGATGTTGTATCTGCTGAAAACTTAAAAAAAAAAAAAAAAAAAAAATTAAAAAAAAACTTGTTATGAATCTTCTATCTAAAACTCTGGGCAAAGGTCACGAGTTGCAGAACAGTGAAATACACATCACTGAAGTCTAAGATGCCTCCTCCTATGCCAATACCAAAACAACTCCTGAGGCTTGTCCTCAGATGCTCTCCCTTGCCATATGGCATCCCAAGGCCTGCCCCACTGGTCCATCACAGCATGGCGTCTCTTCAGTATGTAAACAAACCTCCTATCCCCTGCCATCTTGCTGCATGTAATTTGTAGCCCTCTTCAACAGTTGTGGTTCTTGTCAGAGATTCTACACTCAAGTGGCTGATGCTCATTCTCCCACTCCCTGGGAGCCAGAAAAGAGGGTCAATATTTTTCTAACTTCTATCCTTGTTTCAAAAGCTTGTCTCCATCACCATAACTCTCTCTCTCTTCCTCCCACCCCCCCTATGATGCTGGGGATTGAACCCAGGGACATGTGAATGGAAGACAAGCACTCTCCCAACTGAGCTATATCCCCAGCCCCATATCTCTCCTTTTACCACCCACTTTAGTAGCACCCTACCATTCTTAGTAAATAGCCTCTCAAATGACCGAAAAAAAAATACTCATTGGAAAAGAATTTTAGATTCCTGTCCCAAGTTATTTTAAGTACCCATATTTGTACCTTCCTTTCAAACCTGGCCCCTTTCTCAGTGGAGAAGGTAAGCTTCCTTTCATCAAATTCTAACAGATGAATTTCTATAGGTATGCAATATCATCCCCTCCTAGCACCATCTTCAAAGACTGTTTAATCACCCCTTTCTAGCATCTAGATATTCATTTGCTAGACACAAATAAAATGCTCTCAAGTTTCATTTATCTATTCATTTATATATGAATTAGTAATACTTAATGAACATGTACTTACATATGTATGTAGTTATAGATATGTAAAACCTACCACTTGCCCTAGAGTTACCTAGGTAACATGCATTCTATCAGTATTTTCTCATGACAAGGATTCTTAAAATAGTCTACTCTTACAATTTCCAATTTCTAATATTCTGTTCCATTCTCAACCCATTACTCACTGATGTAAACTCTACTGAAACTGTTCTATGCTTACCAAGGGCATCCATGTGACACTGAAAACTGCTCTATCTACCTTGACCTGTCTGTACATTGTGACCATATTTTGTGGTGATCCTTTTGTTAAAGTGCTCTTGGTTTCAAATTCCACCAAAAGTTCACCAATTTCTTCTACCTTTTATTCACTCTCCCTTACTCTTTTCTTCCTCCAATGTCTTAAATCCTACTGTTTTGTTGGACTTTGATCTGGGCCCTATGTTCTTACTGTCTGAGCTTCCCCTCGATGACCATTCAAATGCTGGAGTTTCACATATATTTGACCTTGCTGCCAATTATATGCATCAGGACAGTTGTCAATAATAGTCCCCAGACTAATGTGTCTAATGGTCTTCATTTCACTTTGTGCTCCTATGGATATTTCTACATGTGACATGTCCCACAGGGAACTCATCATTTTCCCTTCCAACCATGAGCTCCTATGATCTTGATCACAGAATTAATGTCCCACTGTCCATCCAGTTTCTTACTCTAGAAACAAAAGCCATACTCACTACTTCCTCCTACTCATAAAGTGTATGAGTAGGAGGAAGCAGTTACTCACTTACTCCCTGTAAACTCTACTGAAACTGTTCTATGCTTACCAAGTTGCCACCTCCTAGAGATTCTTTAAGTCCACCCTCTCAATTTGTCCTCAATGTATTTGCCTGTGCTATTAACATGAACTCTGAATTAATCTTCGTTCTATAAGAAAATATTCTTTAAAATCCATTGTGTGCACAAAAATATAAAATTATATGCATGGCCCAATTTTGGTTACTATGTGAAATCTCATAGTGATTATCTAATATAATAGACTTAGTCATAATTTTTATTTTATTTTCCAAGTGTTGCACCAAAATCATGCATTTTCTAGAAATCACACACTCACAAACAAAAACATCCAAAAATGAAAATCAGGAGAAACCCTATTTTGTAACATAAAAACAAGGCGAAATGATACTGTACCATGCATCGGTAGCATATCTAGAAGACAGCATTCCTGGGTAGACAGAGGCCTTTGAAACAACTCGGGTCCTGGGCAGTTGGTATAAAGGTAAATCTTCTTGTTCCCTTCTGGGAGCCACAGCAGGAAGATCAGTAAGCATACTAGGACCTTGGACATCATTTGGAATCATCAAATCTGAAGAGCAAATCCAGACAATAGGAAATATAAGACATAGTCACTTATCCTTTGGGCATTCAGTAAGTTAGGGCAGCCACTATGGGTAGGCACGATTTCAGCTAGGAAATATTAAACAAAGATGCAAAGTCAGGTGGTAGTAAGGACTAAGGTGAAAAGTGAAAGGACTGCAGAGTAGAAAAAGGTTACAATTTAAATGTGGTTTCACTCAAAAACATGTATACATAAATATATTACATATACATATATTTTATGTATACACAAATATACGTATATGATATATACATATATGATATATATGTATTAGTTTTATCAAAATAATTTCCTATGATAGTTTCCTAATCTTACTGTAAATTTTCCCTTTATCAATGAAGGCTGTCCCAATTATAGGTACTCTGACACTTAAAAAAAAATTAGTCCATGGAATAACTAATAACCAAATTAAAACATTTATATTTTTAAACATTACATTTTTAAAAGTTATCTTACTTAGTTCTCACATTGAACTAAAAGGAAGAAAAGACATCATCAACTGTCTTATAGGAAGAAACTCAGGTTTGGGAATTTTTGCCAATTTTTACCTGGTGATTAAAATTGTATGGTATGTAGGTGACCACAATTTATTTAAACATTTACCACAAAACATTTTTGTAAAATTCTTATTAATTTTGTTTTCTTCTTAGGATGGTTGGCATAATAAGCTTGGGATGTGCTGCTGAGGGGAACAGCTTTGGAGCTTAGTTCTTACATTCTTCCCTAGGTCTAGGCATTATATTGTAGAATTTCCATATTAATTAAAAAAAAGTTATAAGTCATGCTTTTCTCTTTACATTTGCTATAATAAACTAGAGGGAGTTTCTTTTGTCTCACCACAACAGAACAGAACATGTGCTGATGTAGCAGGTTAAGGTCAGCATACTGTGAAGCACAAGTGTATATGTAAGTCTGCATAGATTGTCTACACACATCCTCACATGCAACTATATGAACATAACATAATGCACAAGGTACAAAACATACATGGGATTCCACACAACAATTTTCCATGAATAGGGAATCAGGCTGCAATTTAATGGTTTTATTGTATTTAAAAAACAAACAAACACACACAGATCTGGGAGGGATTTGGAGGGAGGAAGCTGAGAGGAGCCAAAGAAGAGGTACACCAAAATTTTTTCATGTGGACTAGAAAAAATTGGAGGGATATAAACCAAATCACGAATGCCTTTGCAGATAATTTTTGTATCTACTTTGTGCTAATCTGCACAGTCTTATTGTTTTCTCGTCTTACCCAAATATCTTCACAGAGGCCTCACTTATTTATTCACTTCCCCATCAAATGTCACTCTGCACCACATACCCCATATAAAATAGCACCCCTCTCCACTCTGTATCCACTTACATTGCTTGATTTCCCTCACCACCCATACCATGGCACACACAGATGTGTTATGTTCTGCCCGCACCAGAGCGTAAGCTCCAGGAACAGACTTGACTTTGTTCACAATTCTACCTTCAGGATTCCTATACAGAAACCACCCAGAAAGCACCTTTGTATATAAGTAAATATGACACTGGTTTAATAAATGAAAACTGAGTTTTTAAGTTAAAAAAAAAGATGAATATATTGTTTTCCTAAGTAGAAAGCAAATCAAAAAAGTTCACAGCTTATGTTATTATTAGCACGGATAACAGTTATTTGCATCACTCTGCCCATTTAAAGAACATGTGTATTTTTTATAACTTTGAAAAGTGGTTTGAGACTTCTGATTAAACACCTTTTGTGATCTGGGAATGGTATTTATTCAAACAACATTAATAGGGAGCCTAAAATAGCTCTGTTTAGTCAAACAATGCAGAGAGAGACTAAAATCTACATACAAAGTGCTTTGTAAGGTATTGGCAAATCTTACAGAAACCTAAGGAATTATTTGTTGTTCTCCATTTTCTTCTAGAAAATACAATAATTACAGATAGAAAAGCAGTGCTGTTGAAGAGGTGAGTGTGCACAACTCAGCATAGAGTGAAGTACAAGACGAGCAATGGAGAACCCAGGAGGGCCCAGCAGCAGGCAGCCTTGGTGCCTGGGGAGGACCCTCAGGAGTCTTACCCTGGGGTTTACGGCACAGCTTCACAGGATGCATAGGTAAAAACAGTTTTTCCTGCAAAATATTTCTTTGAAATTTTTGTTCTCTGAAGAAATTTTAAAACATCACCAATTATGTGATTAAAGTGTTGAATGAAAGCTCAAATATAAGGAAGATGATGAAATACTATTTTACAGGATTGATATGTTATGCTTATGATATTGATTGATATGCTTTTTGTCACTGCGACAAAATACCTGAGAAAATCAACTAAAGGAGGAAAGATTTATTTGGGCTCATGGTTTGAATCCATGGTTGACAGGGTCCAGTGCTGTGGGCCTCTCATGAGGCAGAGAATCCTGGCAGGTGAATTTGCTCACCTCATGGTGTCTAGGAAACAGAGACAGAATGAGTCTGGGGACAGTCCAAAGGCACACCCCCAAGGACCCATGCCTTTTAACTTGGTCACATCTCCTACCAATAGTCCATTCAGCAATGAATCCATCAGTAGATTAATCCATCAGTGAGGTCAGAGTTCTCATGATCCAATTACTTCCTAAGAGCTCCACCTCTGAGCTGCCTCTTTCACAGCCTGGGGACCAAGTCTTCAACACATGAGCTTTTCTGGGATATTCCAGGTTCAAACCATAACCCTTGGATAATAGTAAATAGCATAGCTTTGATCGAAATGATAAGTAAATTGTAATCCTTATTAAGATTATAGACATCTATTATTTGATTTGATGCTTCTTGTGAATTTTTAAAACTTTCTTACAGAACTTAAGCTAGAAAATGTGATAAAGATAAAAGGTCTAATGTAGCTTCTATACTTCATTTTATTTTGAGAAAGCACAAACACTGAAGAGGGCCTGGAGGTGGGGGCAAGACTCAGGCAGGATGGCCTAAAACCAGAGACCAGGCCTAAGACCAGGGATCTGGTTCTATTTGCAGAGCTATTTCCCATGCAGCTTTGTTGGTAAAAGCAGTCTGTTAAATTAAATTACACAGTTAGGCTGCACAGGTTCTGCAGTTTGTTTAAACTTTTCATTACCCACTGCATGCAAAGGCTGCCCGTGCCCTTTGCTCTACTGCCTCCTCGATGTACCCTTGTGGGTGCTCAGGCACACATTTCTCACCTCTCACAGTGCTTGACACACACTTTACAGAGCTGTTCTCCAAGTGCACCACAGGACCCAGGAGCCCATAAAACAAATCACGTCCTGGAGGGCCTCTCCAGTTGTTAGGTAATGGCCAAAACAGGGGCACAGAGGTTAGAAAAACAGGGAAGCTTTAAAAAAAAAAAAAACTTCTGGATAAATGGAAGTTAATGCTTACAGGAGAGAAAGGGGGTAATTTTCAAAAGGTTTATTACTTGGTCAGAATGGTACCAAAAAAAGGCAAGAAGAAAACAAGTAGAGGGGGGTTTGGGTGACTGTCTAACTGAGCAAATGAAAGAAAAAAAATTAGAGGGTTGGCATGCTGCGGAATAACTCCAAGAGCAGTATATCACTTTCTCATTGAACAAACGTTTCTTGAGTGCATACTATGGTAACAGAATCAGATACATCCTGTCCTTCAGAAGCTTAGTATACAGCACAAGACAGGCCTGCAGATGAGTACATGCACTGGCTCTTGGGGCCAATGGTGGAAATTCATCCAAGGCCACTGTAGGTACATTCCAGGACAGGGCAGTAGGAGACAGGAAAATGGAATTACTTTCTGTTTGAAATCCTGCTACACCAAGTGTATTACTCTTTGGAATTTAGCTTGTATGCCTTATATTATTAGCCATGTGATTTTGTAGGTGTAGTTTCATAGCTCATGAAGAGTATAAGAACCTTAAAGATAACACAATATTGGTTTGGGTTTTTTTTATTGTTGTTTTAGTGGTGCTAAGGCTTAAACCCAACATGCATTTTGCCACTGAGCTACATAACCAGTCCATAGTTATACATCATTTTGGATTAATCTCAGGGTCAAGAATAGCCCTTAGAACACAGGTTCTCAAAAATGGTTTTTAGATTGTCCTATAGATAAATCTAAGATTGTCTGTTACTCAGAGAGTAGATAACAAGCTATGGATTTGAAAGGAGCCTCAGAGAACACTTAGACCAAATCCTTCAGTTCACAACTGAGGAAATGGAAAGGTGTGGAGAGGCCAGGGGCTTGCCTGGTGACATGGCAAGTTAACAGCTTAGTACAGAGGGGCCTGGGACTGAAGTAGAGTCATATTTGCTGGACAGAGATCTCAAGAGAAAAATGAGAATTAGAATAGAATTAACTCAATACACATGCCGATGAAATTTTTAACAACTCTGTACCGATAATCCCTCAACCCACCATGGTTAGCACTAATCTAAATATTCCTGCCTAACATACAACATTGTGGAGGCTCTCAAAGTTTTTCCTAAAAGTAAGTGTTTTCAGGTCTAAGATGTATGAATTTAGCATCATTCCCAAAGTTATAATCTCGAAGAATGAATACCTAGGGTCTTGAAAAGTAACAGATTAAGGCAATGTAGTGGTTGAATGGTGCCTCCCACCCAAACGATATGTCCCAGACCTAAAAAGGTGACCTGATTTGCAAACAGGGTATTAGCAGATGAATGTTAGATCTTGAGGTGAGATCATCTCGATTACACAAGTGGGCCCCAAATCCAATGACTGATGTCCTTATGAGACAGAAGAGAAGAGCCAGATGAGGCTAAAAAAGCTACATGAAGACAGGGGCAGCAACTGCACTGATGCAGCTGTGAGCCAAAGAACACAGAAGCCACCAGCATCTGAGAGAGGCCAAGAACAGGTTCTTCTCCAGAGCCCTCACAGGTGTTGATGGCACCTTGAAGCAGGACTTCTAGCCTCCAGTACAGTGAGAAAGTAGGCCTACTGTTTAAAGCCATCAGGTTTGTAGTAGATTGTTACATCTTCATAAGAGACTAACACAGGCAGCAGAAGGCATATGAAGGAACTCGGGACTCACTCAGAAGATATGCAAAGCAGGACTCAGATCAATGGGACTGGATTATCCAATTAACTGGATCATCCCCTATCTTCTTCCCAACTACCCCTTGCATCACTCCCCAGACACCCACCCATATATCCAGTCTCCTCCTCTCAGTCCTGAGGATATAAAGCAATGGTTACAACCACAGAGGCAGTTTTCCCTCCAGGAGACATCTGGCAATGTCTGGAGACATTCTGATTTTGATCAAGACTGGGAGAGGGACTGTCACTGCCCTCCGTGGTGGAGGCCAGGGAAGTAGCTACTCATGCTGCAGTGCACAGGGGAGCCGCTCACCCCCACACAAGAAGATCTGGTCCTAAACAGTGACAAGACTGCCACAAAGACCCAATGGAAGTCAAACAGATAGCCTATTCATTTATGTTATTTTATGTCTCATGTCCAAGGATTCAGTAGTCAGAGAATCATAGAAATGTGAATTTACAATGTAGTATGTCTGGAGTGTTTCAGAGCCAAAAAACAAAAGGCACTTTTTTCACCCAAGTATATATGATCTTGAAAAATTGGATAGACACATCTAGTCACAGACATTCAAGAGTAACCACCCATGCACTGTCTTGACCCACAGGGAACTGACAGGTGTTACCAGCTCATGAGAACTCCACTCTGCAGATATTACATAACAGAATTCTGATCTCATATAAAACAGTTACATCACATTCTACAGCTCTCCCCCCCCCCCCCAACCATCTCTTAATAGGAGAAATGCCCGTAAGGAAGAATCTTCCTCACATAGAGCTGTAACAGGTAAAAGACAGCATAAATCCTGAACAGTAGTTCTGTAAATCCCAGTGCATGGAGGAACTATACAGCTCACCTAGGGATGTTAATATTATAATGACATTCAATATTTCAGTGTTGAATGAAGAACAATTATGTTTTAAAATCAAGTTTTCAAAAGTAGCTGAGAGCTGATATTAAAGAGAGGCAAGGAGAGACACAATACTTTTAGAAATCTTTAATGGAAACTAAGTTATTAATGTACTAAAATTGACTGTAATATATGGCTATAAAATGTATCATAAATGTTTAAAATATGCCTCTCTTTATTAATATTTAACCACCCCATTCAGTGATCTAACAATACCACTTAATAGCATTAGAGATTTTAACATATATTAGAAACTTATTTCAGTGTAAGGAACTAGTTTTAGTTTTAATCCATACTTCTAATAAAAAGAAAAATGAGGTTCAGAAAATGTAGCCCTCTCAGAAAACTGAATCTGAAAATTCTAAGTGGAAATCTGAGTCATGGTTATTCTTTTGCATATTCTGAAGCAGATTAATAAACAGATTTAAGTTTAAAACATCATAATGAATCAAAGTATGACTGTGAAATCCATTTTGTATACAAAATAAAGATTGCAAATAATATAATTTGTGCTTATAAGAAGCGAAACTCACATACCTAAATCCAGACTGCTTTTTGCTAATGAACTAAGATTTTCCATGTCATCAAATCTGCTATGTTGACAATCTCCATCAGTTGAGGATATGGATGGGAGGGAATCAATGCCAAAATGTTCTTTCATCTTGAGAGGAAGAAAAGTAGAAATGCATTAGTACTTTATGAATAAATCCGGAACATCATAATGCTATTCAAACCAGATAATAAAAGTGGAGAACTGGACCTAAAAACAGTTTTGCTCGTAGGATACTGTATGCTGTGCTAAGCAGTGACAAATCCTGGTTACTCAGTGTCTGTAAGGCTAGTAAAACTTATTTTTTCCAAACACTAGATTTCCAACAAAAATTTTGTTTTGGAAACATTAATAAGTAGGTTTAAATAAACATATACCAAGATGGAGGAATAAAAAATCCATCTACCATCACAAGCACGATCAATCCTATGGAAGCACACAATCTCCTGATCATGCTGCTCAGATGCCCACAACTTAAATAGCTTCACTGTTGATGCCAAAAGACAATTGCAAATTTTCATATTTCTAAGCCTGTGCTCTGCCTCCCCTAGCATTCTTATCTGCCTAGTGAACATCTAGTTACCAAAACCTAAAACCTGGATATAAACCTAACTCACAGCACTTTCCTTTTATATACGAACGCTTTCTTGGTTCTCTGAAGTTACAATCTGCCAGAAAGCTAAAACTGTTTGTGACCCCCTAAAACTCATACATTGAAGTCCTAACTTAGGAAGGGATTAAAATATGCTCTTCTCATACATTGACTATTTAAATCAAAAGGAGTTGAAACACAGAAGATCACTGTGTCCTTCATGCTGTTTCGTGGCCACAGAAGACAAAAACAGATATTTCAGTGTGAAAGATGCCATTCTCCCTAAACTAGAAGGAAAGTCAACATCTGTATCTTCAAAGATGAGACACTGAGACAGAATCCCTTACAGACCTCATTAGAAGAACTTATGTTTTAAGCCTCCTCCCATGATCTGGTCACATTTTCACAGTTTATTACCCTTTACCAATCCAGGACACAAATAATAGATTCTAACTGCTTCTTTGAGTCTTCATTTCTTTATGAGGGCTCCTGTGCCACATGAAATTTGTGAAATAAATTTGCTTTCATTCCTTCTGTTAACCTAGCCTATGTTGATTTAATTCTATGACCCTGCTAGGATGATAATGGAGGTTTTCTGCCCCTGTAGCCTCAAGGTAAAGGTGTCACAAGGCGGGGCCTTTGGTGAGGTGACTAGGTCATGAAGGTGGAAGTTTCATGAAGGAGATCAGTGCCCTCATAAAAGAGACTTCAGAGGGAGGGCCCTCGCCCCTTCCATCATGTTATGAAGCAGTTAGAAAATGGCATTTATGAACCAGAAATCAGGCCCTCCCAAATACAGAATCTTCCAGCCCCTTGATGTTGTACTTTACAGTCTCCAGAAGTGTGTGAAAAAACAAATTTCTGTTATTTGTAAGTTACACAGGTAATTAATGGTATTTTGTTATAGCAGTACACACAGACTAAGATATAGAACATAAAATTTTCATACATACTTTATTATATATTTTTAAAAATTTGTAAGCATGAATTTAAACTCTATGGTCACCATAGAGATCTATCTTAATTCACTTAAGATGAATAACACTATTATTTATTCATTTATTTATTTTTTGGGTGGGGGGGATTAGGAGGAATTGAACCCAGGGGCGCTTAACCACTGAGCCACATCCCCAGTCCTTTTTTGGATCTTTAGAGACAGGGTCTTGCTAAGGAATTTAAGGCTTTACTAAGTTGCTGAGGCTGACTTTGAACTTATGATCCTCCTGCCTTAGCCTCCTGAACCACTAGGATTATAGGGCATGCACCACTACTTCTGGCCAAATAATACTTCTTCATTGTTAGAAATCTTGCTTATGCAAAACAAAAATATGAATTACATTTTTTACAATGGTCCTTTCTAAATTTTTTTTTTATAAAATCATAACCAGACTTCACTGAACCTTCTTTCTCTTCAATGGTAAGAGAAGGTTTTCTTGTGAAATGGTATACTAAATACTACAGGCTTTTTTCAAATAAATTTTGAATATAAATATGGACATAATCACTTCAGATACCCAAAGGAGCCTAAAGAACATAGAATTCAACCCAAATATTATGTAGGGGTAAGAAAGGAGATTAACTACTTAGTTGTCTTGAATAAAATAAATAAGAATAAGCTATTAGCAGAGACCTAGGCCAAAGGCCTGACTCTGGGGGACCCACTTGCCCCCAAAAAAACAAACAGAAAAAGTAATGGTGAAAAGCAGTAAAAAACTTCAGTCAACATGGCCATGCTGGGAAGGCAAAGAAAGAGCCAACATCTTGGCCCTGTCTTGAGGTGCTGACAGGAGCTTCAGGTTTAAACAGAGAAGAATTGGGGCAGGGGACAAGGGTCAAGCAGTCTTGGTCAAATGGTGGTCTGGTGGATCGAGGTTTTGGTTTTGGTTCTGGGACGTGGCTCCAGAGAAGCCCTGAAGCTTCCACTTGTTGCTTGGGATGCTGATCTTTGGGACCTAGGACCCTGCATGGGGGAGGGGCAATTTGGTTCCAATGATTTGATCACTCCTGTTTGGGGGGGGGCTGCATATCATCATAGGATGATGGGGTGATTTTCTGGAAGGGGTAGGACAAGGAATGAAGTCTTCCATGTGCCACTCCAGGGGTGTAAAACAGGATGCAGCAAATCCTGCCTCGACCTTGAAAGGGAATGAGATAGGTTAGGTAAAGTTAGAGCTAATAAACCCTGTAGCCTGCTGTTTAGGTGAATACCCATTAAATGATTAACAAGCCTATGTGCAGAGCTGAACAGGGACCTGATCCAAATTTTAAAGTAAAGAAGGAAACAGATTCAAGATGGAGGCAGATATGCCAAGCTTCATCCTGCTTTCAGCTACCCACTGGGCACCTGCAGGCCTAAGTAAAGAATCGGGGCTTGTATCAAAACCGGCTTTTTTTTTTTTTTTTTTGAAAAATTAATGGCAGTCCAGGCATAGTTATGGTGCATGCCCAGGAACTTAGGAGGCTGAGAAAGGAGGACCTCAAATTCAAGGCCAGCCTCAGCCAACTTGGTGAGATCCTGTCTCAAAATTAAAAATGAAAAGAACTAGATGTGTAGCTCAGGGGTAAAACATCCCCGAGTTCAATCCCTAGTACAAAAGAAATAAATAAAATAAAATTAATAGCAATGTAACTGATAAATAAATGATTGATACCCAAACCTAGGTTTCAATATGGTACATTTGAAAGGTTCAATCTTTAAGTAAACAAATTCAGTATTTTCCTTCTAAATCACGACAAAAATAACAATTATTCTCTCAAGTAAATAATCCTGAGGCTAAAAAGATATTTTTAGATGAAAATTACATTATGAGTTATTACTCAGATACACAGAAAATGAGAACCAGATATTTTAAAATTGGCAAAGGACTATAATAAATATTTTTCCAAAGATTAAATAAAAATGGCCTCTAAATACATGAAAGATTTTCAACATCATTAATAGTTAGAGAAATACAAACCCAAACCACAATGAGATGGTATTTCACACACACACACACACACACACACACCTAGCAGACAAGTATTGGCCAAGATGTGGGAAATCAGAAAACTGCACTGCTGGTGGGAATATGAAAGACAGAATGGTGTTTCTTCAAAACAAATATGGGATCATCATTCGATTGCACAATTCCACCCCTCCTGTATACTGGTGAACGTCCAACACCAAGACCAAAGCATTCTTGTCAGACTCAGACAATGTGGAGCTGAGAAGTTAAGAAGGAGGAGGGCTCTTCCCAGTCTGAGAGAAGGGCTTTTTCAAAGACTTTCTAAAAACCCCAAAGATATTTCCCCTTCATTCTAAGTGCACCCCATGCTTTACATACCTTACAAGGAGACACGAATTTCAGTTACAGAGTTTATCTTGAACATTCTTTAAGACCGCAACAATTTAGATAACATGCTGTTAACAGAATGTTTGCCTCTATCAATGGGCATCTCCACTACTGAGCTGACCAACTCCTGCCTTGGGTCTCCAAGACCAGTCAGTGAACTTTGCATTCAAGTAGATTGTGTCAATTTGTCCCCCCTTTTCGGGGGGTAGAGGGGCAGGGGGAAGTATTAGGGATCGAGCTAAGGGGAAACTTGACCACTGAGCCACATCCCCAGTCGTATTTTGTATTTTATTTAGAGACAGGGTTTCACCGAGTTGCTTAGTGCCTCCCTGTTGCCGAGGCTGGCTTTGAACTTGTGATCCTCCTGCTTCAGCCTCCCAAGCTGCTGGGATTACAGGTGTGTGCCAAGCAATTTCTCCCTTTTTAATAGCTTCCCCTTGCCTCAAACTCCTTGCACTCACTAACAGTTTACTAGGACAAATGTATTCCCATTGCAATGCTCTGTCATTCCCAAATAAATAACACTGTTCTTTGGAGAGGCACTCTGATCATTTGGTTTGACAACCCAGAAGAGCAGCAGGAACTTGAACAGATATTTATTCCCCAATGTCCAAAGCAGCATTATTCACAAGGAACAAAGATGGAAACAACCCAACATCCATCAACAGATCAAAGAAAGAACAAAACGTGGTATATACGTGGGGAACTTCTTGGATATAAAGATTATTTTAAGCTGGGCTTGAGGTTGTGGCTCAATGGTAGAGCACTTACCTAGCACATGTGAGGCACTGGGTTCAGTCCCCAGCACCACATAAAAAAACTAAATAAATAAAATAAAGGTATTGTGTCCATCTACAACTAAAAATATTTTTTAAAAAAGATTATTTTAAGCTAAAGACATTTGTAATTTGGCAGATGCAGGAAAAAAGCAAAACAAGGCTTCTTACAGTTTCCCTAACAGGATTTAAAGTAGTAACTTCTGGAATAGAAGGCTGTCATCAACTCCCTTGGACTGGGCCTACCCCAGGACTCACACCCGCAGAAATCAACATGCTCACTAACCTCCTTATTTCTTTTTTGTTCTAACACCACATTTGCCCTTCCTAAGCAAACCCCTTTGTTACCCCCATAGAAACTCTTTCTTTTTCTCTTGTTAATGCTCGTAAGTCTTAATCACTAGCATAGAGGAAAATTTTTTTTCTCCTTGACGTATACATAAAGGGAACATGATTCAGCCCCAAGAAAGAAGTTCTGACACCTGCATGACATGGATGAACCTTGAAGATATTGTGCTAAATGAAAAAGTCAGATGCATAATGATAAATATTATATCATTCCACTTGTATGAAGCAGTCAAATTCTTAAGCAGAAAACAGAATGGTGGTTGGTGTGATGGGATGAGAGAGGGGATAAATACCAGTTATTGTTCAGTAGGTAAAGTGCTTCAGAGTGGGAAGATTAAAAAGTTCTAGAGATAGGGGAAGTGGTGGCTAAGAATAATCTAAGTATATTTAAGGCCACTGAATGTTATACCTAAAAATGATTAAAACATTCAATTGTGTTCTGTGTATCTTACCAATGATTAAAAACAAAACAAAAAAAACCAGATCTATAAACTTCATGATTTACCCTTCAACTAAGTTGAAGTATGAGAGTGATGGAGAAAGAGGAACTCCAAAGCAGTTAGGTACAAATACTGCTAATATCTATAGTCTAAAATGGACATTACAACCAACATAGAAATGATAATATTTAATCTACTCTTTTGGAGGGCACCCTCTAAGTAGATACTAAAAATCACATATTTTATCAGACACTTGAATGTATTTCTAAAAATCTCTCAGGGCTTGCAAAATTACATAATGTAACAGGTGTTGTATCCCTAATCTGAGAACCTGAAATCCGAAATGCTCCAAAATTTGAAAAATTTTAAGCATGAATATGGTACAACAAGTGGAAAAACCCACATCTGACCTCATATGACAGTCTCAATCAAAATGCAGGCATACTAAAAATAATAGGCAAAATTACCTTTTGGCCCTCGGCAACTTAGCAAGACTCTGTATTAAAATTTTTTAAATAAATAAAAAGAAGTGGGGAGGTAGCTCAGTGGTAAACAAGCATTCCTGGGTTCAATCCCCAGTACCCAAAATATAAATGGATTTGATTTGGACTTGTGTTTCATCCCCAACATATCCATATCTATATCCAAATATTCTGAAATCCAAAACACTTCTAGTGTCAAGCATTTTGGATGTTCAACCTGTACCCAATGATAAATTAGATTAAATTATCATTACAGGGTTCATCAATAATGAAAGGTGGACAAATGAAAACCCAAGCCCACCCTGATAATGTGGATATAAACTGTCATCACTATGGAAGGGAGGAAAAGAATCAGTACCCCAAGCAAGAATCCAGAATTATTTAAAGAAAATAAAACTGCTCAGGACACATTAGGGCTGAAATAATCAATGTTCTATAACCTTAAATAATATCATTAATTAAAAATAGGCCAAGAAATGAACATTTTACAGATTTAAAAATATGAATGTTTAAACATAAAAAATATGGCTATACATTTAAACATAAAAAAATTATCACTACACATTTTATCTATAAAAGTTTATATATTAAGTGGGACTCATGTTTCAGATTGCCTCTTATTTGGGGAAATAGAAAATTTCCTTTTTGTAGAAGAAAACAGCTCTAACAAGCAAATATGGCTGAACTGGTAAAGGGGGCAAACGAAGTTTAACACAGATTTAGTAATTAGGATGCAAGACCTTCAAATTGCAAGTGCTAACTGTTGAATAAGGTTTTAAAGAACACAAACAATGCAGTAAGTGGTTACATTGGGAAAAGCATTTATATTACCTGATAAGGATTTTTTATAAAATAGTAATGTTATGCAAATGAGTACTTTAGATAAGGATAAAATTTTGAGTGACAGTATGTATTCAAAAATGCTGTGTCTCAAATACCTAGAAAGAAAGATGATATATTTGTAAAACTGTGTTAAATTATCAAAAACGTGATTGTAGTAAATGTATGACATTGAATATGTATTGAAAGAATTTGAATAAAATAATATTAAGTGTGAGAATAAGAAAACAAATTAACATGTTTTAAAATACAAATGTTTAACTAAACTTATTAAGTAAATATTATGAATATATATTCAACTATTTCATCTATAACCTTAAAAGTTTATATGTTAAAAAGCACTGATATTTCAAGTTGCCTTTTATTTAAATGAAAAGAAAATTTTCTTTTACAGAGGAAAAAACAGCCATAACAAGTAGATATTTATGAATTTTCAGTGATCTCTAATTCTAACTTGCTAATATAACTGCATAATTCATCTGGGGCTGAGCACTTAGGATGTAGGAGAGGAGCTGGCGAAGACGAAAGGCGGCAAGCAGGGTCAACGGCACACACTGGTCCATTGTGCATCACCTCTTCCCTCTCCAGGACCAACACAAATTCCAAAAACATCTGTTCCCTGGTAGAGTGCCCAGGGCCCTCTACTTCAGGAGTCCCATAGATGCAGCTAGCAAACAATCTTGCCCAGAAGACAGACCCAAAAGATTAGCAGGAGGAGAAAAGAGGGCAAGAGGGGAAGAAACCACCTCCATTGGCCCTGTGGGAGAGAAAAGAAAGGCCCGTCTGCACATGGCCTTGGGAAAGATGCCAGCCTCTGCAGGCAGCACAGCCCACTGCATCTGAGTGCACTGCTAAGCTGGTTTTCTAAATGCATCCCTGTTCAGTAACTTTCTTTTCATTTTCCTAAAAATTAATTCAGGGTGGGAAATAAACATAAAACATTAATAAAAGTCCCTAATAAAAGATTTCAACTTGAGTCTGGTTAAATATAATTTTATAAAAAATAAAGTTCACTGGTGACTTAATAGCAAGGGAAAACCTATTAAAATGTAATACTCTCCTGACAGGTTATACATAGACAGTATCTCAAACGCAAAGATGATTTTCTAGTGTACACTGCTTTTGAGTCACATAGAACACAGAGAACACTGAATGGCCAAGATACAGAAAATGTAGATGAAACCTGGCCGGCTCCAAGCTGAGCACATAGGTTCCCCAAGGACCGCTGAGGCACTGCAATTTAGAGAAATATGAGAGGGGCCTCAGCAGCCCCGAAAGGCTGCTGCTCCTTCCAGGTATACAGGAGTTGTGGACATCTTGACCCAGGAGCCCCTGAGGCCCTCCCTCTGTCTTTGGAACATTCTAGTAATTCATTGATAACAGAAAAGAATGAGGGATCTTGTGAGTAGCCAGTACAGCTCCTTTCTTTTCTGGAGGATGCCTATATTAGAACTGGATCTGTTGGAGCTGGAAGGCCTGGGGCTGTCAGATATATGCACCTACAAGATCAAGGACAGCAGCAATGGCAAAATGACTGGGCAAGCAATAGGAGCAGAGCAAGAGAAAAACCCAGGAGGTGGTACCCTCCTAGAGTATAGAACCTTCAACTTCTGGAGAGCTCCCGTTGCCAGCATCCACTTCTTGGAATTGAATTTGCTCTAAGGCCAAGACTTATCTCTCCCACCACCTTGCCCTTATTGTCTTCTCTTTCAAACCCCTTCCTTCTCATTCCTTTCCCAAATTAATCATATTCTCTAGCCTCTATTGTGTGGTGGTGCTGATGAATCTGCCAGTTGATTTTTATTTATTTATTTATCTATCTACTCCATTTCTTTCAAAAGCCCTTAAACTAAAGTAAAGGGTTCAAGCAATCAAGTACTGGATCATAGAAATCCCATACCCACCCCCTGGATTATTAACCCCAGAAAACAGGCTTTGTGGAGGCATCAGGGAGTAATAAAGGAGTACAAAATGGAAGACAGTTTTGATTCCAGTTTTAATCAGCTTCAAAGATTGCTCAAATCAGAGGGTAAAGCACTTGCTTGGCACATGTGAGAACTTGGGTTTGATTCCTAGCACCACACAAAAGAAAAAGATTGCTCAAACCTTTGTAGTTTTCTATGGTTACCAGTAAATTAAGTATTTTTCCCAGAGTTAATGAAAACCTTCTAATTTTTAAGATGATTTGCCACAACAGAATGGTTTACAAAATGCTAAGGTGATTATCTTCTTTTTTAATTCTGTTCCTTCTTATAATACATTATTTTTCCCAGAGAAATTGGGGGCAAAGGTATAAAACAAGAGGAAATAATACATTATAAAAAATGCAAATATGGGAAAGCACTAAATCATTTCAAAATAGTTGAAACTTTTTCCTTCCAAAAAGTGTTCTTTGTTTTCTACAGTATTGAGGATTCAACTCAGGGGTGTTCTACAACTGAACTATATCCTGGCCCATTTTATTTTATTTTTTTAATTTTGAGATAGGGTCTAAGTTGTCCATGCTGGACTTGAACTTGTGATCCTTTTTTCAGCCTCCATAGTCCAAAAGGATGTTCTTCAGCTTATTCACTTACAACTTTGCCTCTAATTGTGGGATGATAATTCTAGCTTAGGAAAATCAGATTTCAAATCTTAAGAAAAAACCTTGCTAATAAAATAATTTGTAAGGTTCTGATTTAGCCTTCTGAAAGGCATAAGGTTTGGTCCTGAGTATTTAGTCTTGCCTCCTCCTCATTTGCAATACAGGATACCACTAATCAGTGGGCCTCAGGCACAATTCTAAAGCTACCTTAAGACCATGAAATAAATAATGACATTCTGCCCCTACACCTTGTTCCCACTCCTTCCAAAATTACTGCTGCTGATTTGTGCTGCTGTTTACTCATTTATTTAATAAAGACATTCAATCCCCCTTAAAAAAAGATACAATGTGTTTTTCATTAATTTTGCCTTGATTTTCCCTGACAAATATACCATGTAAGAAACACACAGCCACTTTCTCCCATAATTGGAATTTAAAAGAAAATCACAAATGTTAAAAGAATTCTTCTTTGAAACAAGAAACCAAGAGAAAAACATCACTAAAAAGCAAAGCAGAAAGAAACCCACTGTGACACCAAAGCAAGTGAAGCTTACAGATTCCCAAGAGACACTTATGCTCATGGCCACACACAATGTGGTACATCTTAGAGCAATCATCCATCATAAAAAGATCCGCTGATGTTTTGCTTTTTTTTTTTTTAACAGCTATGAGAGTTAGGGATAGGCGGGGGGTGCAGAGGGGAGGATGTGGAAGCAAAGTCACAATGCCTCACCGTGTGGTCAGGGCTGTAGCTGTACTGCTGTGTCCCCTGGGAGTACATGCTCATCATGGGTCCTGCATTCTGAGCCTCCGGTGGTTCACCAGCTGAGTGGCTATCATGTAACCACTGTGTACCAAAGTGGAGTTCCTGCCTGGAGGGCACAGGAGTGGCCTCTTGAACATTAGAAGAGGTATATAACTCCATAGACTGAAATTGATTTTGATATAGTTCATATTCTTCATCAACAAGCATTTCTCTTTCTCCACCCATTTCCTGCAACTGAGGAGTCAGAAATTCGTGCATTTCCCAGGCTTCTTGGCTGCTGTCTACTTCTTTTTGTTGAGATTGGTAAGAATTTCCCAAATCTAGAAATGGCTCGTCCACAAGTTCTTCTTTAAAATAGGGTTCATCTCTAAATCCCTGTAAGGAAAAGTTGCAAAAAATGTTAAACTGCACCCGTCTTAGAGCTCAGCATGTACCTTAACTGGAACATTAAAATGGTGCCATAGCTGCAGTGCACCACCTCATAAGCACTGCATGGCGGACATGATCAGGAGCTATATTTCTCCATCAAAAAGAAGAAACAGAAGCTCACTTCCAAACAACCCGCAACCCAGAAAAAGGAAAAACAGTAAAATAAGAGGTAGAAATCTGCCCTTGGCAAGGTGAATGACTACTCTAAAAGGTTCATTATACATTAACCACCTGAAAATTCTCCACTGGAACTGGGAACTTTGTCAACTGCCACACTAAACATTTGATCCATGTACTCAATATAAAAAGTAGTACATAAATACAAAAACTAATACTTAAGAAAGCAAAGACTAAAAAATCAGGATCATCAAGCTTAAGTAACTTAAAAGAAATCACAGCTATTCAATGTTCAAAAAATAGGAAGGATAGTAGAATGAAATAGACATTATTATTACTATGTATATGTATGTGAATGCATGACCAGTGTGATTCTGCAACTCAGAAAAATGAGAAATTATATCCCATCTGATTCAAATGTATGATATGTCAAGATCATTGTACTGTCATGTGTAACTACATAAAACAAACAAAAAAATTATAAAATAAATGGGCAGTATATTTCCACTACTTTTAAGTATGATTCATTTGTATCATATAAATATATTTTTCATCTATGCTGCAAATGCATAAGAAAAAGAAATGAATACAATATGCTTTTCAATTAACTTATAATTTCACTAATTAGAAGCCAGTACATACCACTGAAAGTAAATAGTTCTACATGTGCAGAAATTTTATTGAGTTTCTGGCTAATGCCTAATGTATATATGGAACTGGGATTTGCAGAGCCCCTGACTTAACCCTGGGGAACCTGTCAGTGCAGAGTCCAGTGAGGCCCAATTCCTTCTAAGACATCAATGATAATTCCTATCCTAAGTATTACGGGATATAAATGCCTGGGATAATTCTACTCTTTCCCACTGCTTTCTTCACACAGCTCAACATCATCGCGGTGAAGCTTTTAAATTAATATAAATTTAATATCAAATAATGCAACCTGGTTATGTGAAAAAATAAACTTTAATTAGAGGGTATATTTGAACATATCACATAGATAGGAAATTTTAACCAGAAAAGTCTAGTCTTTTAAAATAAAATGTAATGGACATTACAGGAACACCCATCAGTGTGAGACACTGTCAACACAGTTGCCAAGAATGTCACCAGACATGAGTTATCAAGCAAAGCAAGCCATACTTTAATTGCAAAGAATAAAACACAATTTATTTTAAAAATCAAGAGGAAAACTTCCAAAATCACTTTCTACAATTATAGCCTAAAGTGGGGTTTGACTAAAGAAAGTATTCAAAATGAAATTTTTTTGTATAGTTCCATTTTCTACAGCATTTAAAATACACGTCTATTTTCAACAATATGTTCTCCTCCCCAAATTTGAGGATTATATTAGTGATACAAAATAAAATGTTCATTCTTTGGAAATGCCGTACATATTCCTTGTATCATTTTAAAGAATCAAAGTAATACAGGAAGGAAAAGATTTCACTTTAAAAATAATAATAGTAACAAGTGAATGGGGATTCTTTAATTTGTATCTACTTAACCAAGGGAGTGGGACAAGCTTTGTCTTCTTTAGAAAAACCTTAGCACAGCAAATCATTCAGATGGGAAATTCACTACATACCTTGGGTGCTTCAAGTATTAAAGATGAATTCATATCAAGAATTGTTCCTGGAGGTTCAGTCTTGTCTTCATTACTGTTTGAATGTAAAATGTAACAACTTTCTTCTTTCTCATCTTCCTGAAAATATAAACCACTTTCATGAGTTTAGCTTCAAACTTTCTTCAGATTAATTCTCATATTGTACAAGGACACAACAAAATTTATGCAAATTGTATCATTAGAACAAATTTACTTTCATAATTAAAAAGAAAGATGGGCTGGGGTTGTGGCTCAGTGGCAGAGCGCTTGCCCAGCATGTGTAAGGCCCTGGGTTCGATCCTCAGCACCACATAAAAATAAATAAATAAAATAAAGGTATTGTGTCAAACTACAAATAAAAAATTAATTTAAAAAATAAAAAAAGGAAAGATATACTTAGGTCAGGGCTTCTCAACTTTAAGTATCCCTTAAAGAAAAATTACTTGGTGATTTATATATATAGCTATCCACCAGGTATATGTTTAAGTACTTTAAACATACTTAACACACTAATTAATGTATTAATACATGCTCTAAAAAGTGGGAGCTCATACTAACTCTATTTTACTGATGTGGAGAAGGAAGTACAGCCATTTGCCCCATATCCCACAGCTGGTCAGTTACATATCCAGAAAGCAAACTCAAGCTGCCTGTCACTGAGCTTTGTGCTCCCAGTCACCATGCAGTCTCCAACTTACAGATGAGCAAGATGGGGGCTAGTGAGACAAAATGATTGGCCCAAGAACACAGGGCCTTGCAAACCACAGAGAACTGAGCAAAGCCCACAGCTATCTATCTCAGAGTTCCATTGCCTGTTCTGTCCTCTTCATTCTGAGAATGATGCAATTTTTAAAGTCAGCTTATTCATTTTTTTTCCTTTTGTTTTTTTGGATCTGGTATATTCAAGGTAAGTTTGCAGAAAAGAGGAGACAAATCACATTTATGGTTAAGATGAAAATGTATAACTGAAACTATACAGGTCTAAGTATTACATATATACCTTAATAAAAATAATTTTGTTCTCATAACTATTATATGTACACATTCTCTTGGCCACAACCTGACTTAGGATCTTCTTATTTACATTCTCATTCTCTGTTTCTTCTATGGATTGAGTAAATCCTCAGTTAACATTAGCTACGCAGCCACCATGTACAATAAGAAAGGGACAGGGACATAGACCTCAGAGGAGATCCGTTTCTGGTTTCTAGAATCTACAGCTCCTGAGTAGTTTTGCTAAAAGAACCCAGATGCTAAAGAAGGAATTACTTAATAGTTTAAAAAAGAAAAAAGTCTTGAAATTGACCTTTCTCTCCATCCCTTTATTGGCCTCCCACTCCTAAGTCTGCTGGCAGCCTTGGATCCACTAAGGGAGTCCTAAGCAAAGTTCCACTCCACAATTATTATGTTCCAAAACACTCTTAGAGCAAGGCCCTGGAGTCTGAGGTTTCTGCAGCTCTGACTGCCAGAAATCACCCAAGAATCCACACTCTTTTGGTACTAAGTCCCATTATTGACACTGCTTCAGAATTCCTAAAACTGCTTAATGGTATAGGCTGGGCTGCTTAAGTCCTATAGGACTAACTATCTTGGGATTTTTCCCATGCGGTGACAAAATTCTAACAAATAATCACCTAGGTAATCTAGAAAAAGTTCCTTCTACCACCTAAAATAACAAGGAGATGAGGTCCCATGAAAATATTCTTGGTTTTCCCTTCCTTAATTTGTCCAAAAAATCAAACCAAGCACTTCATGGTGTATTACTTATGGGTTAATACACCAAATACACAAAAAGTCAAGAACCTGATTTAGCTATGTGTTAGATTATATTTTGAAACATTTAAAGTTTCTGTTAAGTGTAATATACAGGCCTTTTTATGTGTACTACATGAAAAATAAAAAAAACTTACTGGGGCTATGGGAGTAGCTCAGTGGTAGAACATGTACTTAGCAGGAGTAAGGCCTTGGATTCAGTCCTCAGCAGCAAAAATTTTAAAAAGTAATACACTGAGGTTTCTTGGAGAAAAAATAGGTGTAATGCATCAACCTTTATCTATATATAAATATAACTAGCTAGCTAGCAGAGTACTTATGTTATTTGGGCAATATATTGAAATATTTCATAGATTAAAGAATTTAGAGTTCAGAAAGACCTTAGAAGTTCTCTAGACTTGTTCATTCTTCTAAGAAATGAAAAACTTAGGTTACTAGAAAAAAAGTAGTATACGTGTTGATCAAATTACAGAGGTGACCCACTGAAGAGGGAGACTTGTGAATAGTACATCAAAATTTCTCAATCAGAATCTCTTGAGGGCAAGACTCAGAAAATTGCATTTTAAACATCTCCCAGGTAATTTTTATGTAAAATTACATATTTTTGAGTTTGAAACCCACTGGGCATTATAACTCTGAGCAAAGCTAGAAACAGAGTTCATGTTTCCTAAAATCCAGTCCAACAACCTATCACAACCAAGCTGTTTCAGACATGCTACCTACAAATTAAAAAAAGGAACAATACAATCAAACAGCAGCACATGTTCCTATGTTCCTGCAGCCAGGAACACAGGGTCTGAAGCAGCCTGGCCAAGTTCATATACCAGCTCTGCTTCCTGCTAGCATATGACCTTGGGTCAGCTACTCGACTCTCTTGTGCCTCCACTGACTCATTTGTAATGTGAGTACAAAAGGGTGACCTTTACAGTTGCTTCAGCTACTACTACATGTGGCTTCTACATGTAGTAGACTTAAAATATTGTCATTAGTAAGCACTCTTTAATATTTTAACATCGACTGAAATTATTATTATTATTATTATTATTATTATTATTATTATTATTATTATTATTATTGTACAGGGGAACTTAACAGCACCATAACTGAGGTACCCTTCTGTCAGGAAGACTGACCTGACATAGTACATTAAGCAATAAGACGGTTTGATCATATAGAAGTTCTGGGTGCTAGGAGTCATCGGGTACTCTGATGACAGCTGGAAAAGCATTAATGTCTCATTGTCATAATGTTAAATGATGTGGTTGACTGACTTCAACTTATTGTACTATCTTAACATAATTCCCTAATGAAAGTTAATATGTAAACATACTTACTTTAATTTGCATTAAGGAATATGATAGAAACTTAGATTCTGTGTGCAAAACATGAAGATGAAAATAGTAAAAGTGGTACTAGTAAGACTAGAAATGCTAACAGCTAGCAGATATATAGTAATGTGCTCAGTAAGCACATACTGAATATAATATTCTTTAAACCCTCAAACCGTATGAGATAGACATTATTTTTTCTGATGCGATAAGTCAAGGACATTAAAAAACTTGACTATGATCAAAGATGCATTAAGCAGTGGAACAGGAATTAAAGGTCAGGTGTATTTGCCCCCAAAGTCCATGTTCTTAACTGTTACAATACTATTTCCTATGTTAACAAATTTCAACACTTAGAGGCCAGACATATTTATCTCCAAAGTCCAGAACTATTACATTATCATTTCTTCTTATATTAACAAAATTCGACACTTACCACCAAAGGCTTACAGATACCAAGGTGTACAGTGCCTGGAGGCACGGCCTTCAGTACCTCCACAGCTTCAGCAAGTGTGGTATTGTCCAAAGAGTATTCATTGACTGAGACCAGGCGGTCTCCAGGTAAAAGTTCTCCACTTCTTTCTGCTACACCATCTGCTACCAGGGAGCGGATCACAATCACTGATCTTGTGGGATCTAAAGGGTCCTGTGAGTCAAGCAAAGAACAATGAGCCGATTCCCTGTAAACAAATATGCAGGTTTGCTATGGTTTAGATGTAAGATGTCCCTCAAAAGTTCATGTGTGAGACAATGCAAGAAAGCTTAGAGGCGAAATAACTGGGTTATGACAGTCTTAACCCAATCAGTGAATTAACCCCCTAACAGGAGTTAACTGAGTGGTAACTATAGGCAGGTGGAGTATGACTGGAGGAGGTGGGTCATTGGAGGCATGTCTTTGTATCTGATGAGTGGAGTCTCTCTGCTTCCTAGTGCCATGTTCCCAACTGCTTTTCTCTGCCACACCTTTTCGCCATGATATTCTGCCTCATCTCAGGCCCTGAGGAATGGAGCTGCCTGTCTTTCGACTAAGACCTCTGAAACCATGAGCCCCAAAATAAACTTTCCTCCTCTAAAATTGTTCTTGTCAAATCTTTTGGTCATAGCAGTGAAAGAGCTGACTAAAACAGGACTTAAGACAGTGTATGTTTAGTGAATCTCATATATTTATTCCATATATTTATTCTGGTAACATTTTTTTAAATCTCTCTATACATCCATAAAAATATTAGCTTATATCAAAGTAAAGATATACCTAAACAGTTTCAATTTAATTTCTGCATGCTCAGTCACATATCAAAGTCTTTTTAAAACTTTTGGTGACTGACATTTTGTTGGACCATGAGAGGTCAGCAAAGAGTTGGGCAAGACTATCTGATATTCTCAAGCACTGTCACACTGTGGATCAAAGACAAACCCATCTATGACTTCCAACTATGACTCCTCTTAGGCCATAAGTAGGCTCTAAGAGAAGCATTATGGGAAATGGCACTCCATTCTTAAATAGTTATCAGTAGAGCATCCTCTCATGAAACCACTTAAATTCAGAAAAGGCATGGAAACAATAGCATACTTCACTGTATTAATATATATATATATATATATATATATATATATATATATATATATATATATATATATATTTATGTCAGGCATGGTGGTGAATGCCTGCAATCCCAGTGGCTCGGAAGGCTTGGGCAGGAAGATCATGAGTCCAAAGCCAGCCTCAGCAAAAATGAGGTGCTAAGCAAGTCAGTGAGACCCTGTCTCTAAATAAAATACAAAATAGGGCAGGGATGTGGCTCAGTGGTAAGTATCCCTGGATTATTCCCCAGTACCAAAAAAAAAAAAAAAATACACACACACACACACACACATATATATATATAAAACAAAAATAAAAATATTTATTTATTTAGGGTTAGGGTTGTAGGTCAATTATAGAGTACTTGCCTAGCATGAACAAAAAGCCCTGCATTAAATCCCCAGCAACATACAAACACGAAGTATACTGAAAAATAACATGCAAAGTTATGACATGGTTATCTGGCCCTGCATCAGAACTTTTCTAATACACAGAAATGAACTCATGAACAAAACCAATGTATGGATCTTTTTCATCCAGTGAGAGAATCCCATATTTCTTTTCATTAAGCACTGAAAAAAACCACTGATGTTATCAATACATTTGGTTAATTTAAAAAAAACAATTCAGTAACTCCTTTAATGTTTACTTTATCCAACAAATAGATACAAAACATTTGCTCTGGTTTGCTTTGGTCTGTCTCTATTGTCTCTGCATGCACGTATTGTCCCATATAGGGAAGAGACTCTACTTCTGCCAGCTTTTGTTACATACTTCCTGAGTGACTAGAGGAAAACTGCCAGGTTTTATGTAGAATTATAAGATTTTGGAATTAACAAAGTGAAGATCTGTCACATTCCCGGCTCTTTTTGAAGGGGCTGGTGACTTTTTTGAACTTTTCTGATCTAGTTTTCTATACCTCTATGTTTTAGACATATAAGGTTCATTTCTAATGCACTGCACTGAATTTTAAACAAATCTACCATATTTAAATCAACAAAGACTACAGAGCTAACTCCTTGGGGAAAAAAATAATGTCTTCAGTTTATTTTGCTTTTCTCAACTAACCTTGCCTTTCCACCCCCAGCTAAGAGACCCTTGGTAATTTTCTACACGCTCTAATATTTAGTGCCACAATTTATGAACAGAATTAAAAGTAAAAAAATAGTCAAGGGAATGCACTAATAAAGTATACAGTGTTAAACTATAATTACACCAATATTTTCAAGCAGAGGGAGCTATTGCACAGGAAGAGAACAGAAGGAAAAAAGAGCGTGGTGGCATATCAGCAAGCAATCAGTACAGTAATATAAAAAGAGCTGTCTATTTTGTCACCAGCAACCATGAATCACAACACACTTTTCATTCTGAAATATGAAACCATTACATTTTAAGTTTGACACACTAATAAATAAGCTGTACAATTATGTCCTTCATTTAGGATGTCAGTTTTTGATGAAAGGCTTTTTTATTGGGGGGGAAGGGAAACTACATAATAGCTTATTCCTCTCATGAAACACAGAAAGCAGCTAGCAATACTTCATATAATGAGTAAACTTTCTTAGAGAAAATTGCAACAGTAACATAGACCAAAAGTAAATAAATGATTTTCCCTAAATTGGCTTCAAGCAATCTCTGTAGTTACATATAGTGCTGAATCAAAAAGGACTATTTTTAACCTGAATAGGTGAATGAATACATTTTCAAAATACTACAGGCTGAAATAATTAGAAAGATTAGAATTGTATAATTAGGAAGATTCACCAGGACATGCTGGAAAGAGTACTCTAGAAAGAGTAATCGACTTCATTTAATGTAGCAAGGGCAGGCGATCACCCATTTACACACAGCAGTCTTCTTCAAACCCTAAACCAGAGCCAGGTGGACTTACTAAAGTTTATTCAGGTTAGACGGCTAGTCAGTCTAAACACTGGGTCTAAACTACCCCCACTCCCACTGAACCCAAAGACAGCTTCTTTGTCCCTGGGAGGGAAGGGAGTGAAAAACAAAAAAAGAGGAACTACCACCTCTGAAGATGCTCCACTTTGTGCAATCACTGCTGCATTTTCTGGGGTGACTTTTCTGACCATGTAACCACAGAGCTGAATAGAATCCTTTAATGAGGAACAGTCATCTCCTTTCATGGCCATCACATGTAGCAGCCACCCTCTGGAAAAACAGCAGCTGTCACTGCCTACAGGGCGGATGCTATTCTTGAGGCTTTGCTGCGTGAAAAGTGCTGGAACACCAGCCTGACTCAGGCTGCTGCTCTTCAGAAACGTCCATTTCCTGAAAATACAGTCCAGGCTGTCACAGGCACGCTATAGCAAAGAAAGTGTCATAAAGACATTTCTCAAGACCCCTACCCAATCCCAAGGCCCTTCAAACATATTTTAAAGCCACCATCAGATTTCAGCATATTTTGTCCTAATTTTTAAATCTCTAATTTTTCTTTTTTGGCAAGAAACACTTGTGTTCAAGAATCAAGATGTTGCTTTAGACTAAATAGCCAATAGAGGGCACTAAAGACCAATCATAGTATGCAAGCTATTCTCTTCCAGAGGAGGTTTTTCTCTTTATTCAAAAGCTTTATATTATTACACATGCTCTTAACAGTGTCCCATATGTTTGCTTCGACTCAACCATTTATGAAAGTTGCTCCTGATAGCTCTTAAAAATGTTACGAAACTCCTTTACCCAGTTAAGAATAACAAAGTTTCATCAGAATATAGCACCAGGGGACAGGAGAAGAGAACAGACCTGCATTCGACACCTTTCCACTCCACAAGGAAATTTGAGGACCACCTTACTGCTTTGTCTCACATGTGAATGAAACCACCACACCTACCTCAAGAAACCTGCACAACAGGGCTTTTTCTCGGTGTCTCGAAGGGATGCTAACGTTTGATATTTATTATAAACATAGGGTGCTTCAGTATTCAGGGAATTGACAGACTCCTCATCTCCATCATTTCCAAGTGGCATCAGCGTACCCAAGCACTCACTTTCCCTCCTTTTCCGCTGAGATGCTCGCAGAGCCGGATCCATTGGATCTTCTCCCTTTTCTATCTGACCTTTACTCTCCATTTCCAGCATCGCTACCTTGGTTCAGCTTCTCGTTATTCCTTGCCTGGGCAAATGTTATGGTTTGCTGATTGGTCTACCATCATTAATCTGACCATCAGTCCACTTTCCTTAGAGATAATGGAATCCTCTTTTTTAAAACAAGTGAGCAGAACTTCTCCTTAAGGTAGAAATTAAAATACTTAAAATAGTTTAGTGACACCCACTATGTCCTAACTTCTTTATCCTTTATGGAAAGAGTTCCTTCAGATCTACATTTCTGTCCCATCTCTGCTCACTCTCCCCTCGTGTACCACTGCCTGCTCCCATGCACCCCACACCCTGTCCCAACAATACAGTAGTACTGAAACTTGGGAACTGTGACACGCTTTGGTTTCCGCTCTGACATGGTGCAAGCCATTGCTTCTGCTAGGAATGCTCTCCTTCAACCACTGCTACTCAAGGAAACAAAGAAAGAGAGAAATTAAATGATTTAACCAAAGCACATGGTAGTAAATGGAAGATCCAGAATTCAAACCAGCTGATTAAATCCCAGTCTTTATGCTTTTAGCCACTAAGCAATGCAGCTTCTCTACCTGAAAGTTAGTTTCTGCTAAATGAAGACTGAAAGAAGACAAACATGTTAGGAAAGAACATTTATCATCCTTTCCAAGTGTGTAAAACTGAGTCCTTCAAATATCACACTTGGCCAATAGAGGTTTATATTTCATTACGTAGCAGAGGAAAGCGAAGAATGCACAACATGCTACACATCCAGGTAAGTCACGCACTTCCTTAAGTTTAATTTGTTTACTTTCTTGAGAAGCTACTCATTTGGGGAGCATAAGAACACCTTTTCCCGGGTGAAGGCAAACATGTGACAATCATTATGCCCAAACGGATGGGAGTCGAAGTTTCTGAAGTGTCTATAAAATGTATTATGTGAATATTTGTGTACACTCCCAGAGATCAAAGGGACCAGATCTCACATAAACTAAAGCAGAGTGCAGGGGCGTCACCTGGGGTGGGGAGAGGTTCCACTGAAATGTGGGCTGTCAAGACAAATAGCGCCTGGAAGATGTGGAGGGCTGTAGTTGCGAAGTTCTCCGCAACCTAGCTACAAATATAAGAAAGCAGCTCAGACATACTCCCTGGAAAAGCATGAAGTAGGGGACTCCATATAAAGAGGGCACACAGGAACGAACAAGAAAAGTAGTTACACTTTCTCCATTTTTAACAAACTGGCAAAAGTATAATTAAGATAGATTTTCTAAAATAAGAGAAATGTGACATACACACAGAGGCCTGTTCTAACATTTAACATCTCTATGCTTTGCAGTACTGTCCCAATGAAGAAAATTTTTTTAAAAAATCAAGGTGTAACAATGATTTAATCACAATCAAAATAAAGAATAATTTTCAGGGTTTTTTTAAATTTTAAATCTACTCTGCATTTAACACCCAAACTTAAGATATTAAGTAAAGGACAGGGATTCAGAGACCATATAGCAAGATAGCCAAGAGCTGGACCTTAGATTATTTCAGACAAAAATTTGGCTACAAATTTGTTTATTTTTGATAATTTTGACACTGTCAACTGAGTATATTAAAATATAAACTCAAGAGGGGTAATATGGTTCATTCCCAAGGCCTTACTGGTATGTCATCAAAATTCTATACTGTGCTGTAGAGCAGCTCATTGTACCAAACACCTGCTCTGCAGGTGTATTTCAGAGTCCCTCACCAAGAATGAAACAATTCCAGGGAAGGACCAGAAAAACATCAGCTAGCTCTGAAACATCAGCTAGCTCTACAAAAGAAACCTCCTCCCAACCAGGGAAGTCAGGATGGGTACACACTATTGCAGAAGTAGGCTTTAAGCTTCCTGTCACAAGTATGTGTTTGTGAGGAAGTTATGTTTCAGACATAATTCTAAAGGATCTACATAGTTTCTGGACAATGAATATTTGGCTATGTAATATTAGATTGAAAGAGTATTCCAAATAAGCAATAGTCAACTGAGAAGAATCTATGAAACAGCCAGCAATCAGGTATGAGTTTCTTTAGGAGGCAAGTGTGGCCGTGATCACCTGAGCTAAGTAGTATTAAGCTATGATATAAGACAATTAATAGCTAAATAAATTTTCAAAATAATATCTCATGGAAGTTGCTAAAATGGAGATTACAGATTAAAAGGAAGGAGCTAACTCTCATTCTGGAGGGAGGCAAAAGAAGGAATGGAGTAAGAGCAGCAGCGAAGGCAACGTTTTTTCACACAGAAATACGTACATCTTAAGAAGTAAGAGTCTTCTGGAAAGGCTCTGGTGCACAGCTGACATGAATTAAAATTTCCACTGTGAGCAACACCAGTCAGAAAACAGGAACTAAGAGATTTTTAAAAAGGAGAAAAATGAGAGAAAAAGACAAAGAACACAGATATTCAACCTATGAGTTACAGGATGAAGGTGGACTGAATTCAAGAGACAAGTTCTAAGGACTGGGGAATGTGGCTCAGTGGTAGAGCATTTGCCTAGCATACACAAGGTCCTGGGTTTAATCCCTAGCACCACAAAAGAAAAAAGAAGGAAGGTGGTGGGGAACAAGTTTTAAGCTGCAGGATTGTCCCCAACAGGCTGTATACAGTTTCAGAAGTGTCTTCATTTCTCTAAGTCTGTTGCTCCAAGTATAAAATGAGGAAGGTGGATACAAGAGTTATGATCCTTCCCCCAGCTCTATGATCCTATTAACTAAATTTAACAGTGTATCTTGAGTCAATTTTGTCCTTAATTTCTACCAAACAGTCACAAAACTACTGGAAAAACAAAATAAAACTAGGGATACTGGGCAGGTACTGTGTTGTATACACATATTTCTACCTACTCAAGAGGCTGAAGTAGAGGGGCTGGGGATGTAGCTCAGTTGGTAGAGTGCTTGCCTTACATGCACAAGGCCCTGGGTTCAATCCCCATTACCACCAAAAATAAAAAATAAAAATAAAAAGAGGCTGAAGGATCATTTGGAGGAGGATCATTTGGGCCCAAGAGTTCAAAGCCAGCCTGAGCAACATAGAGAAGTCCTGGCTCAAAGAAAAGAAGAAGAAAAAAGTAGATAAAGATGTTAATTCAAAACACTGCATTGACAATACATTAACACTATGGTAACAAATATGGTATAATTTTAGTTAATGCCAATGTTTAGGAATTCATAAAAAGACCATAACTATAAGACTAACTTCCTGGGTATTGTCCATCAAAACAAAACAAGCAAACAACAAAATATCTATGATAACATGTACCCTCCTTTTCTATTAGACAAAACGTAAAAAACATTTTTCCCTGCTTGCTATTTTAAGATAGCAACAAAAAACATGTCAGGGACCATTAGTTGAAATGAAAATTACTAGAATAGTTCTGATTTAAGAGAGTGGGATGTAATTAATTATTTCAAAAAGCTTCTTCTGTATTTATAGTGAAGTAAGGTAATAACTAAATGATTGTACTAAATAATGGGCAAGCTATCTTAATCTAGACTCCAACTGTACTCTTAACTATTCTACAATATAGCAAAGTATTAAACTAATCATACCAATTACCACAACACCATCATGTTCAAAGTGTGTGCCCACAAAATACATTCAGTCCACTCAAGACAGATTAAACAGATATGGTTTCTGGCTTCTTGTGTATTATTGCTTCCTAAACACTATTAGACATTAAGGATAGATTTTTTTCACGCATCATACATAGAACTAAATGGTCCCTGAGCAGCACAGTAAGCACAGCATATAAGGCAATTAAAGTACAATGGAAGACAAGTGGGCAGAGAAACTTGCAGATCAAAATATATCCTAAGGAGGAAACAAAAATCACATAAGCTGTACCTCATTTTATTCTGTATAACTTGGGACTTCAAAAATCTATTTTCAACATAATAATTAAATTGGTTTCAGCAGATGTACCAAAGAAATTACTTCTTGAAGGGGTTATTTCTCTTATCCCCTTCTATACTCCCATTAGATATTTTCCTTGGTCATTAGATATGTTCTTTGAGTGTTTCATTTCTTGAAAATTTTACACTATACTGTAATAGTTTGTCTGTATCAGTTACTCCTGGTACAGGACTTTTGCTTGGTTCTATGGAAAACAAAATGAAACAAAACAAGTCAGAAGTACCTTTCATTTGAAAGCCCTATCATCTGGCTGAAATGCCTGAGGTACCACCAAGCAGACAGTTAACAGTAGTATAATCAAAATGACATTAGTTGAAATGTGAATATACTTAACATTACTGATCTGTATTTAAAAGTGATTAAAATGGTAGGTTTTAAGTTATATACATTTAACCACAATATTTTTAAATGTAGAAAATGAACTGATATATTAAAAATAGCTGTGCATATTCAGAGGGAAAAAAATCGATTGAAATTTGTTATGAAACAGGGGAGGGGGAGAGTGCTGGGGCACGGTACTGGCCAAATTATATGGCTATTTGTGTTCATGTATGAATACATAACAAAAAAATCCCATCCCAACTATAATGCACCAACAAAATGTAGAAAAAAGAAAGTTATTAAGATTCAGGGAAATTATAGACATGTGAAACTTAAAATTTTTCAAATATTAATTTTGGAATTTATTTTAATTTTCTACACAAATCACTCAACTTCACCTAAACAAATACTCATTGAGTGATATTGGTCAAGTTGTTGATTAGATGAGACTTGACTTTCTCATCTGTAAATGGAAATAATAGCATAGATTTTAGAGTTGTTAAAGGTATTAAATTAGATAAAGCATGCAAAGTTTCTAGTAAGTCCACAGTAATCAATTCATAAACACTGCTATTATTATCACTGTGAAGGATAGAAAAGAAGCTAGTAAGCCAGGCAGGATGGTGCACACCAACTCAGGAGGCTGAGGCAGGAGGAACAGAACGCAGGGAGAAAAAAAAAAAAGTTAGCAGGATATATGGGTTTGAGGAGTTATCAGTTTCCATCTCATTTATTGCATGCTAAATTCAACTGAACATGCATGACTGAGACCAACAGTACTATCATTTGTGATGTCACACTTAAATGTTAATTTATGATATAATATATATAACATATATTATAACATACATAATATATGTTAATACAGAGCTGAACCTATATTCTCCAGATTTGTGACCTCTAACTTCCAGATTGTACTAAAAAAGTGGCTCACAACAGCAAGGCACCCTCAGTCCTCATTCTCCTTTAGCAGAAGTGAAGGACAGGAGCCATCTTCAGGCTGGGAGGCTGACAACCACAGCTGCCACATCAAGGACATAGGATGCCCTTCATTCTTAGAAAGATTCTATAGTGTGGTTTTTTTTTTTTTTTTAATCATTGAAAGGTCAACCGATACTCTGTGATATATGGCACACAATGCATAGAATACTTTGCTAACTTTGAAACTATATAGGAAAAAGGCCAAGGAGTCCTACAGGGAAACTCAAAGCACACACAGTTTATACTCTGGCAGCAAAAATCATCAAATCTCTGCAGAGCTTTGCCCCAGGTGGGAGGAGTAAAGGAAAGGTATCATAAACTTCAAGGATAATGTGAAACAAAGCTTTCAGAACTGTTTTGTCTCTGCAGAAAAATAAAATGGAAATCTCTACCATTTTTCAGTTTAGTCATCATTAGGAAGAATCGATGTGGTTTCTGGCCTGAGGACCATACTTTCATGATTCCATACCACAGACTCAGGAGCTCAGCTCCACCACTTCCTACTCAGGTGGCCCTGAGCAAATTCCTTGACTTCTCAGTGTGTTTCCTCGTCCATCACACGAGGATAATTGCAGGGCCTACCTCCTGGGGCTGTAGAAAAGGTTAAATTAGCTAATATATATAAAGTGCTGTAAACATCGCTGGACAGAGAAAGCAGTACATAATTGTTGCCATTATCATCATATGGTCATGTTTTCCAAGTAAAAAATTAGGACATAAAGTTTCTCAGAGGATTTTTCATTAAACAGAATAAAATTTGAAAGACTTAAGCACTTCACAGATACCAAAGAAAACAAAGACATGAAATCAGGACTAACATCAATTCCAGTCATTCTCTGTGCCTGGAATATCTACACAGCCAGCCTCAATGCCTTCTGAAGCCACTTTGGCTGCTAAGAAATAATCCTCAGAATCAGATTTTACTTCCATCATTGCTAAAACCATAGTGTATCCTACAGAATGGCACCTAAGACTGTTTCCTTTATTACAGTGTGACATGTGGCTATTTGTCTACCTCCTTCTCCTAACTGAATTCCAACTCCATGAAGACAGAATTTTTTCACTGCTTGCTCCCCGATGCATTGGAGATGCTCAATAAACATTTGTACATAAGATATTTAAAGGGAGCATGCTTTTTCCATCTATATATCCTCCATACCAGCTTGCATTATGAAAACAACGATTTCTTTGAAAACTAAGAATGAATGACAGGCAAAGCAGTTCTGTGCTAAGTTTATATTTTAAAATCTTCATCATCACCACCACCATCATCACCATTGTTTTTTAGTAAATGGTAACATTTACCAAAGTGTTGTCATTTTGCTCAGAGAAAAATATGGGTATTTATAAGTGCTCCTTTATTTAGTTCTTATAACTTCATAAAGAAAATATTGTTTTATTTTGGAGATTATTGTTTTAGTACACTGAGAATAAGAAAAGACTTATAAGCTTGTCCAAAGTCCTAGGAGTATGTGATAGCCAGAGCGCAAACCAGGGCCTCTGGGTCGTTCCTGACTGGGAAGCCAGTGCTCTTAATATACTACATGTTCACCATGGTATAGTGCTAAGTGTAGTACCTGATTAGGGCTGAAAGGTGAACTTGAGCCCTAGAAATGGCATGTAGGAATCAAACAGCCAATCCCCTCTCATGAATCATTAACAGAGTGAACCGCTGGTACTAGGAGGAGGTAGCAGCACTTCCTGGTCTCACTTGGAAAGCTTAGCCTTCCTAGATCACCACCTGGATCCAAATGACATACACAAGCAAAAAGATCAGTACTGACCATCCTGCCTTGGAAAAAAGAGATTCCCAGTACCTGCTTGTTGATTTGCTTCAATCATTCAGCCACAGTCTAGGAAAGGCTGGCTTTCATCTACTGTGGGCCTCAACACTGACATAAAAATCAAGTGGGAACTTCCAAAATAAAGCCATGTTTGGAGGCAGGAGAAGGATGGCGATGAGACACCTCTGGAGACCAAGTTTCTCCTTTAGATCCACTCTTTTTTTTTTAATAGCTGTTCTGTTTTTGTTTTTGTTTTATTACATGGGAGACACAGATGCATTGCAAGACATATCCACTAACTTCCTGGAATATCTTGAGCACTTCATAGGAGAGTTGTGATTACCAGGTATTACAGTAAATCTGAGCATTTTTATGCCCATGTTTTGGCTCTCCGCGGTCATTTCATCAACACTAATATTTATAGTTGTCCACTTCTGAAATACTCACTAAAGGTAATACAGCCAATATATCACGTTCAGGCTTCTCTCCTCAGCAGTGCCTTCTAGGGTGAAGCAGAAACGATTGTGGAGGCACATTTGTTAAATGGAAAGCTACCCTATGAGCACGCACCATCCAGCTGACAGGCATTTTGCTGCTTGCCCGTTATTCTCTTTCACTCCCATTACACACAATGAGATTTTTTCCCAAATTTGTATTCCAGAGCCATGAAATTCCCGCAAAGTTCAACATCAGGCCTGACTTAAGATCTTTGAGGCCTCCTGCTAATTTCATCCCCCTGCAGCTGCCTCACTAAGGCAAGCTTTTGATCTGTACTATCTGGATTTCAAGCTGATATACACACAGCCTCTTTGATCTCTTATTAAGTGGCTTCTGGTCTCCTGATGCCTTTAGTCTTGCTGCACTGAGGGTTTTGGAAGTCAGTCGTCATCCTGAGCACACTACAAACTCCACACACCAGGAGTGGACTCCCTTCATTCACCCACTTCGCAGGCTTGAAAAGCAATATTTAAGCCATGAGAGAATTTCCCCAGTAGCCACAATCAATCCACTCCATGAACACACTACGAAGAATTATTTTTCAAATGAAGCAGCTTAAAATGATTTAAAGGATACAGAACTTTCCCATAGAGGGAAAGGAAGCAAATCCT
The DNA here is from genome assembly GCF_021218885.2 of Marmota monax. NCBI lineage: Eukaryota > Metazoa > Chordata > Mammalia > Rodentia > Sciuridae > Marmota > Marmota monax. Next base: position 10,015,725 of record NW_026692907.1, on the reverse strand, counting down.
GTGTGAAAAGAAATCTTCAGCCCAGTTGGCACTGGAGCTTACAGTACTTTGATGTTAATAAAAATAAATGTGGACAGGAATCAGGGATGGGTAAAAAGTAGCCTTTATCAGTTCCCCTAAGTTCTGTTAAGCAAAAAGTGACCTTTAAACTCAGCTGTGTGATTTTTCAACACCATGCTATATAATATATATGTAAGAATATGAATGCTGCCATTGGTAGCAGATTGACCGCATTTTGCTTATACCAATCTCTCACAAGAGTGAAATGAAGCCAAAGAAATCTAGGGGTGGGTGGGACAAAAACAAACAAAACCCACAAACCAGACGCCAGTGACCACATTACAAGACCACTTGAGCACTGAAGTGAAACTGTCTGACTTGCAGCACATGACTATCCTCTATATTTAGATTCTGAAGAAAGTATCACTTCTTATCAGACTTTTCAATGGCACTATTTTGTGTTCTGCTGTATGTTAAAATTATGTCAGTATCTCTAATTCCATACCCTGGATTCTGTATGCTAATCATCTAAGATGATCATAAAGATTGGGCTTCCACAAGCTACCGAATGCTACCAGCCAACACCAAGACTCCTTCAAAACCTCAAGTCTCTTGGCAAAAATTAAAAGTCCTAATTCCCCCACAACATTTTAAAACTCAAATTTCTGATAAACAAAGTTAAAGTTGGAGGAAACAGGAATAGACTTTGAGGCACTAATATCATGGTGTGAATATAAATACTTTATAGCTTCCTAGCTACAAAGGCAAATAAATTAATTACCACTATATATAAAGCTGAAACAAAATTGATAGCTATATATTGCTATCACTTAATCTGTCCATATTATAGAAAACCATTAGCAAATTCATGACTTACATACCTGCTCATACTATTTTCCAAGAGAGTTAGTTAAAGAAAGAAATGATTCTACATAAGAAGTATCAATTTTAAGTGATCTGAAGATATATGTCTCATAGTTATGTTCAAATAATTTGTACCAAAATTTAAAAGATATATGTTCCTTTGATGAGTAATTCTACTTTTGGGACTTTACCATAAGACACTGTCACTTTTTTAACAAAAGAGAATGACAAAGATATCTACCTCAGCCTCTTTTAAAATACAAACTAAGATAGACAAGGTGCCACAGGCCTGTAATCCCAGCAAATCTGGAGGCCAAGCCAGAAGAATCACAAGTCCCAGGCCAGCTTTAGCAACTCAGGGTGAAACCCTGTCTCAAACAAATATGAAAGAGGACTGGGGATGTAGCTCAGTGATTAAAGTGTTCAGGTTCAACCTCCAGTACCACAACAAAACAAAACACCAATTGGGCATAGAAGACTGGTTAAATAAATTATTGTATATCAAGACTGGTTAAATAAATTATTGTATATCAACACTAAAATACTATGCAGTCATTTAAAGTAATTAGGTAGCTCCATAAACACCAAAATGAAAGAAGATATAACTGAGAAAAAAAGCAAAGGATCCATTTGTGTCAAAAAATAAAAACCATTACAAAGCAATAACAAAACTATTACTTCTATAACCATATACATATAAAATATTTGTGCAAGGACAGACGTAAAAAACAGTCATTTTTACCTGGAACAGAAGTGAAGGTTTATAGTCAAAGGAAGATTTATTTGTCACAGAATCTCTATGTACCTTTGAATCTTTGTGCATGTATTACCTGTTTTTTTTTCTGTAAATTTGAATTTATTTTTTAAATGTTTAGAAAAGAGAAAAGGGAAATTACTTTATTGAAAAAGTAAAGATTCATTAATCACATCACAATAACATGAATGTTTTCATATTTTACATTTTCCTTCCCACATGAATACATATTTTAATTTAGTCATACCCATGTTGGACAGAACATTTAGTGTGCTCAGAAAGTCAGTGTGTTACACAAATAAAGCCAACTTTAAGACACATTTGTGGAATTTACATGATCCCTGCATGCAACTTTCAAAAATCTTTTGTAAAGAAATTTCTAGGGAACCGGGCCTGATGGCACAAGCCTGTAATCCTACAGGCTCAGGAGGCCAAGGCAGGAGGATCAAAGCTAACCTCAGAAACTTAGTGAGGCCCTAAACAACTTAGTGAGACCCTGTTTCAAAATGAAAATAAAAAGGGCTGGGGATGTGGCTCAGTGGGTTCAAGCCTGGTTTAAAAAAAAAAAAAAAAGACTTAGCAATACTCCAATATTTTACCTTCATACTATTTTGGTTTTATAACCCACTTCTTCTGTTAAGAAAAATTGATAACTTAATTTTTATAGAAAGGGAGATTTTCACTGTTATTCTTAACGAGTCATCATTTGTCTTTGGACTTTCAAACAAATCTTTAAAGCATTACTAACAGTATTTAAATATGAATCACCTCTAAATTGCTGTACTATGTATGATGCTTTATATTTTTATCTCTTCCAATGTCTGAGACAAACCCAAAGTCTTTCAAAAATATCTGCTTAGGTAAAAACTGAGTCAGTCAGGAGAGGAGAGATAAGAAGAACAGGATGTAGGAGGGAGGAGAATTATTAGTTAATAAATTTTACCTTCTAAATCACTGAAATTCAAAAGTACCAAGGATGGCAATATCATGGCTAATGTTCAAAAATTGGCTAATGTCAAACATTTCCAGTGAATTATAATCATAAGGGGTTATTCAAAGTTCAGCATAAATCAAAACACTAGAAAATATCCACTTGCCATGTTTAATTTATAAGGTCAACTGAAGGTAAAATCCATATAGCTTCACATTTTTTTCAAGCTTTTTGGTAGAAATTAAAAATTACACTCTCAGACTACCTAATAATTGCTTCATTATTGAACATTAACCCACAACAAATTACTTGCACTAATTTAGGAGTCTTAAATTTGCAATTTTTTTCTGAAACAATAAATACTACCTCTTACACAATGCATATGAGCACATTACATTAATTAATTTTTAATACTTACTAAACTTTCATATAAACACTAAAAATGAGAATACGATTTAGTAGCTTAGTCTTTAAAATATGAAATTTTTTAAAAGCTGGAAAAACAGGAAGATCTGCTGTAGTAAGTTGACTATAGTGATGCCCTATAATAAAAGGCATATGAAAATACGATTCACAAAGAAAGAAATAACAGGGCATTATGATTAAAAGGAGTAAGATCTGGGGCTTGGGCTGGGGATGTGGCTCAAGCAGCAGCACTCTCACCTGGCATGCGCAGGGCGCTGGGTTCGATCCTCAGCACCACATAAAAAGTAAAGATGTTGTGTCCACTGAAAACTAAACAATGAATATTAAAAAAATTCTCTCTCTCTCTAAAAAAAAAAAAAAAAAAGATCTGGGGCCTGACTGCTTGAATTCAAATTCCATTTTACCATATACTAGTAGTGTGATCTTGGACTAGTAACTTGACCTCTCTGTGCCTGTTTCCTCACTTCTAAAATTAGGGTCATAATTCTACCTACTTCATATTGTTCTTATGAGGAATGCAGGAGCTAATAAATATAAGGCAATTAGAACAGGGCCTATTAGGGTTTACTAGCACATAACACTCAATAAATGTTACCTATTATTATTATATTTATATTAATGTTAGTATTAATATATTAATATTTCATGAAGACAATATTCTGAGGAATAAAAACATCACACATAATATCACACTAGGAAACTGAAAACCAAAATATAACTAAGGTATGATGTAGAAATCTCATCTAAAACCTGGTGAGAATTAAGCTATAAAAACTTAAAACCAAGTTCTGATGAGTTAAGTTGTGCAAAAACAGAGTAGTCACGCCATAATATTAATGCTCTTGACAGATTACATGCTTCATTGTTTTCCATGACCTAATCCTATAAGGCATGAAGTTAGTTACACAGGAACCAGTGAATTTTCCAGTATGGTACACATACCAGGCAGGATTTTAATGAATTACTACACAGGGTAATGCCTAGGTATATTTGAGACTAATGAATACTCTACCTCTATTCAAATCAAAGCCACAAAGGCTACTACACTAAAATCTAAGGAAAAATTTACAATGTGCATATTTATTGTCATCCCTGTTATTTTCTCTTTTCCCTTTGCCCCAATCTAATTTAAAATGCCTTTCATGGAGAAGAATTTCCACATTGCTCTTTGGCCATAGCACTGACTTGTAGAACTCAGCTTCTTCATTTCAGGTAGAAAAACTGCTATGGTTTGGAATGTGAATTGTCCCCCAAAAGTTCATGAGTGAGACAATGCAAAAAAAGGTTAGAGGTGAAATGACTGGGTTATGAGAGCCTTAAATTAACCAGTGAATTAATCATCTGATAGGAATTAATGAGGTGGTAACTGGAGGCAAGTAGGGTGTAAATGGAGGAGGTGGGTCTTTGGATCCTGCCTTTGGAGTTTATATTTTATCCTTGGTGTGAAGAGAACTCTTTATCTACTTCCTAGTGTTATGTCCTGAGCCTCTTTCCTTCACCACACTCTTCCACCAAGATGTTCTGCCTCACCTCAGGCCCCAAGAAATGGAGTCAGCCACTATTGCCTAAAACCTCTGAAACAAAGAGCACCAAAATAAATTTTTGTCTTCTAATTGTTCTTGTCAGGTCTTTCGGTTCCAGCAATGGAAAAAGCTACTAAAACAAAGGCATGCTTTTTTTCTTTGATCAGCTATGCAACTTCTATCAATATTCTGAATCACTGACCTGTGCAGTCAGCCACCCCATCATTCCATGGACAGATTCAAGATCCTTTATCTTGCTCACTCATATTTTCCTAAAGTTCTTCTCATTTATGTAAAAAGCATGCTTCTGCCCAATAATCCACAACTGGGTAATTCACATATGGCTCATCAAGAGTTGGCTGCATTTTAGAATGCAATTTTACAATTAAATTTAGACTCCACTAAACAAAGCCTTTTTTCTTAAAATAACTAGGTAGTTAAAAACGGATAAAGTTCAAACATTGTTTTATGGCATAATCTTTGAGGATAGTGTTTAAAACTTTGTGTTCATTTTCTAAATCAGATGATGGTAAATAATACATTTCCACAATAATATAACATTTTCTACTTCTCACACATTAATTCACTTAATCTACACAATTCTTCTAGCTAGACGTTATAATCCCCATTTTATAGATAAGAAACTACATAAGCATCAATGGAACAGATGTACATAATTTTGCCAGGCTCTTCAGTAAGTTGTTATTCTTGAGAAAAACCCATAGTAAGGAAAGTGGTTAACTGAAATTAATATTCCAAGATAAAAGTACAATCTCTTCACTGCTGAGAATGAACAACCTGGATGCTCTACCACGCTAATACTTTCTCCTTGTGACTAAAATTTTCCTACCTTACTTCTTACGCTAAATATGCTAAGCAGGAATCTGCAACCTAATAAATTCATTCAGGACACATTGAATACAGTAATAGCAGGGAACGCGGCCTTTCATGGCTTCTGCCAAACCTCTGTCTGGCCTTGCAAAAAATATTCTTGAACTTTGGAATTTATTACCTAATTACAACAAGAGATGGCATAATCGATTAATTAACTTGCACAAAACCAAATTTTAAATTGTGTTTACCTGTCATCTGAATGTCATAACGGATAACAATTTTACGTACCACTGACAAATGGTGAAAAGGTGCTAAGCCCATCTGTGAGTATACTTAAGATTAAACTTAAGAAAAACATTCAATTTAAAATTTAAAACTGACTGTTCTTTCTTCCAAGGTTTAGCTTCAGAAATAAATAAGGTGAACCCTTTCACTTAAATCAAAATAACATTCAGGGGATAAGGCGTTGTAGCTCAGCTCAGTGGTAGAATACTCAGCTAGTATCCAAGAAACCCGGTTCTAGTCCTCAGCAACACACACACACACACACACACACACACACACACACAGAGAGAGATTTAAGAGATTATGTATTTTTTTCTATCAGTTTTCCAAGAAACACAAAGGCAAGCAGAATATTTAATACTATTTTGCATGGAAATTATTTCATATAATTTGTGTAGATATAAATAAATGTATGTGTGCCAATGATTATGAGGAATCTGAGGAGAAAAAACAAACCTAAAACTTTATAAATAAAGCAATAGAAGTTAGAATGCATACCTATACAGATGCAGTGAAGAAAAAAAAATTCCACTTTTTTTTTAAAGTATAAAGCACAGAGCTGATAAAGGGATATTCCTGTCAACTAGGGATTAAAGTAATAAGCACTATCAAGGGATTTTTGTTTTTTCATCCTTCATTGAAGTTTTATTTTTTAAATTTTGAAACATTTCTTTTAATATCTATGATATTCAAACTATAAAACTTGCAGAAAATGTCCATGAGAAAGTAAAAGCAACCATTAGGATGTAAATACTTACTGTATAAAAGAATGCAAATACATAGAATCCTATGATAATGGAAAAGTAGCTGAACATCTGAGACCATATCTGAAAGATGCTTTCTAAGTTAAATCCTAGTTATCAGAATGGTTAACAAATGCCCATTCAATTTGTGCATCCAAATTCAATTAATTTTGGCTAATCTAAACTTTATTATTGAACAAATATTTATAAACCACTTACTAGATGGTAGATAATAGGGCTACAATGGGAAGGGGAGAAAAGAGACAGCCCCTGCTACTTGCTTTATGTGCCCTAGTATTAACCAATATGTAAACTTCCAGAATTCTACCATATTGATATTTCTTGATAAAAATATTTTCCAAAATATTCATTTGGAATCACCAACTCACAATTCAATAATACTCCAATAATACTCCAAAAAGTAATTCTAACAACATAGAGGGTTATCTGGCACAGAAATATGCTAGCAAAAATGAAATACATATAATCTATTTCAGCACCTTTAAATCACACTTACAAAAAAAGAATTTAATGTTCTGACATAATGCTCAAAGTATTTTTCTTTTAATTTGTTCCCAATTGCCTTATTGTATTTAAAAAAAATTGATTTTTACAACACTGGCATTCTATGTATCTCAACAGAGGACATTTTGCTTTATCAAACCACACTGTTTTAGGAAGCACTAAAGTATTAAAATATGCATCTAAAGAGGTAAAAGGCTTTTTGCTAACAGTTTTAATTCTCCCAATCAGAAGTCTAAAAACACAGCAGTAACTGGTAAACTGTATAACATGATCTTTCACCTCCCTTCCAAAAGGGAGGCAGTAACTTTAGTTGGAACCAGAGTGATTGTAAGTATGTAAATGCATAGGTGTTATATATATATTAATAAAAACATGTAATCTCGCCAAGAATATTTCTACTTATTCATTGAGATTAATAGGTGAGCACTATGAGAGCAACTGATTTTAAAGGTAATGATTGGAAGTATCATATCCCTTCTTTGGGATTCAGTTTTGCTTAAGTCAAAATAGGTACCTTAAACAATTGCTACTTCACATAATATAAACCAAACCAAAACAGAAACAGAAACAACCACCAGCAAATCAAATCAACCTCTATACAGGCTCTTTTACCTGGTAATCCAGAATGCTGAACCCCAAGCCTTTATGGTCTTTCACTAGCTCAACAATCTTGACTTCAGGAGCCCACAAAGCTAATTCCCCATCATCCTCATCTTCAGGACTGACATCTATCCTGTTTTCAACCTGAAAAACCAAAGAAGATAATTGCTTCCAAACAGTCCTTTCTTTCCTGAAAAGAATGAAAATATTAGGAATCTCACAGCTTATTTTCAAATTGGGAATTCTCTTTGACATGAGTTTTCCTTCTTGTTCTTTTAAAAAAGGGCATGCACCAGGCACACACAATTTAGGATGAGACAGATGGTCTTAAAAATTCAAGCATTTAAAAATGCAGATTGTCCATACAATGTTTTTTTTAATGTAAAATATATTTTTCATTGAAAGTATTAACACTAACCTCTTATACTTCAATGAGTTCTGTCATCCCATTAGAAGCATAAAAGGAAAAATATGCAATTTAAGTAAAAACAAAAACATCACATAAACTAGAAACATACAAGATATTTAAAAAGCAATATCTAGATTCATAATTATAATGAAAGACAGAAAACAATGTCAACACAGAGAGAAGCCAGCGCAGGACACAGAGAAATCACTCCTGTTGAGTCCTTTCAATAAAAACTTCGCTAGCTAATAAATGTCACAGTTTTACAATTCACAGGGGGATTTCACTAGAAAAGTTAGAAAAAAGAAATCCAAGTCCTTAAGCATTGTGTGATTCTAAAAATATGTAAAAATCAACATTATCATTTAGATCTGCAATGTCCCAAAGGTTCAGATGTTGAAGGCTTGGTCCCCAATGCAGCAATGGTCAGACGTGGGGCTTAGGGGAAGTGACTGAATTCCAAGGGCTCTGACCTCATCAGTGAATTAATCCACCACTAGCTCCATAATTTAATGGCATTATTAGAGGTGGTGGAGAATGTAAGAGGTAGGGCCAAGTTAGAGGCAGTAGGCCACTGGGGGCATGCCCTTCAGGGGTGTATCTTGCCCCTGGCCCCTTGCTTGCTATCTCTCTGCTTCCTGGCCATCATAAACTGAACAGCTTTTCTCCAATGCCCTTCTTCCATGATGTTCTGCCTCACCACAGGCTCAAAACAATGGAGCTGGCAGACCTTGAATTGAAACCTCTGAAACTGTGAACCAAAATAAAGTTTTCTTCCTTTAACCTCTTCTGCTTAGGTATTTTGACACAGTGACTGAAAGCTATCACAATCACTGAGTTGAAATAATGAAAATCTGATCTTAGAGGAAAGGCCAGCCCAAGTGCCTACCATACTTTTCTTGACTTGACAACCCAAAGTCTTTTATTCCAGACTTCCTGTCCTTGCAGGAAGAATAGCCACAGCTATGTGGAATTCCAGGAAGCTAAACAAAAAGATCAATGAGTCCACTATGCAGGGGGACAATGCCTACTTCATAACCCTTGTGTTTTTATTTATAGCATTATATTGTTGTCATCCAGTTTATCTTCCCCAACATAACTCTGACCTTTTGCGTAACACTCAAGAAATACCTCCTTTTGCTTTATGGCCCTCACAACTAACAAAAAGCCTGGCTCCTGGACTAGAATGGAGGCTCTGCAAGGGCTCCTGCAGACTGCCACTTGACTCCTACTGCCTGCCTGCACTGGATAAATATCTGTCCAATGCATTAATTAATCATCTACTTTTGAGTGTGTTTCTCTTAAAACTCCTTCTTGGTAAAGTTATATACTAAATAACAAGTTTTAAAAGCAGATTTCTTGAAATTTTGGGTTTGTTCTCAGAATATAAAATGAAAATGTATCATTTCTACTAATATAATTTTGAGTGACCCATATAAGAAAACTCATTTAATTGAATCAAAGGAAGGGAGGCAGAGTCTATAATTTAAAGAGGAAGGCACCACAGTTAGTACAAAAACATTCTTATGCAGGGCCTGGCAGCCTATGCCTATAATACCAGTGACTAAGGAGGTTGAGGCAGAAGGGCAGGAGAATTACAAGTTCAAGGCCAACCTCATCAACTTAGTAAGACCCTGTCTCAAAAAATAAAAAGGACTGAAGATGTGACTCAGTGGTAAAGAACCCCTGAATTAATCCCCAGTTTCCAACCCCCCAAAATTAGGACTGGTCCAGATGCAAGTTGCTTGTAGGACATGGAAGATCAACACCCAGTCCATGGAAGATGGAATCTGAACGTAGGAACAATTTCCTTGTTCTTAGATTATATAACCTGAAATAAGTAGAAACGTTCTAGATCAATAACCTCTGCATATTTCATCCTGATATGATGAAGTGATATAGTTAAAAAGAAAACACTCATATCTTCCAATAAAATGCACAGTTCCAATGGCTAATACAATATGATTGATGTCTTACTGGGAACTTAATACCCTCACTGATTAATGAGTGTTTGAATTTTGGCTGAGCCACCTAACCAGATAGTTTAATAAAATAAGATGGTATCAGTATAAGTGAAAAAAGAGATAGATGGGAAAAGAAAGTCAGGACTTTAGGAAACCACATACAATTAACACAAGTTTGTAGAAATTTCAAGGCATCCCAGGTACATAAGATATCATGCAACAACTGGAAATATATCACTTTGATATAATCAATTTTGCATAATTCTTATATTTACAAAATGGAAAGCAATCAACTAATGGGCAGCCAGGTTGACATTTGGCATAATTCAAGCTGTTGTTCACCCATTGTGGTAAAGCATGACAGATGGGAGCACAGAGTCAGCAAGCTGGGTTGGTGATTTACACACCCTATAGGATTAGATTAAAGGCATTTTTATCAGCCCTCAAAGGGAAGCCACCACCCATATTTCATTTCATTAAGGAGAGCAAGTCACAAAAGTTTGGCATTTGAGTTCCATACTTGATTTTTTTTTTCTTTTTGCAAAAGATAAACATTAAAAAAAAAAAGATTGTCAATCAATTATCAAAAAATTTCCTTTTTATTTGCCCAGTACAGAATAAAAGCATTATGAGATAATAAAAAATAATAATAATTTTAAGAGTTGGCCTCTGACCACGAGGAACTGACAGTCTTCTTGGAAAAACAAGATGGATATATACTGACGGATCTGTGACTGTAAGTTAGTACTAGATTCCAATGTACTTTAGAAAATCAGAAAACAAAGATTGGTGGACTGCAGCAGTCAAAAAAAGTGATCACTAACTTTTGTGGCGTACTTTCCACACTCAAGCCATCACAGGAAGGTCTTTGCACATATTATTTATTTTGCACATTTATTGCTTCTTACATAAATGCATGAGATGTGTAAGTTCTAATCAGGGCACCATTTTTCAGAAGAATATGAAGAGAAAACAAGGTTATTTTCCCAAGATTCATGAATATTAAGTGCTAAAGGCAGGATTAGAGTTCATGTAATTTGAAATCCTGACCAAAGGCAGGTAGAAAGGAAGCCCGTGCATCTAAACTGGTATGAATGGAATTATAACCTAAGCGTCTGGAAACATGAGAAGTGGCACAAACATGCAATTACCAAGGGCTCATGATGGCAAAATATGTGCTCAAAACTCTTTTTGAAATTACAATGCTCTTAGAAAGAGTTCCAACAGCAGATAAAGTTATTTCATTCTCTGGTCTTCTAAAAGTTTTTATGGCAACTTTTAGACTCACTTCAAAACTGATCACACATCTTCTTATTTTTAAGGCTCTGAGAAAGAAAAGATCATTAGATATTCAACATCCACCAAAATCTTAACCTTATTAAGATGAATTGAGTTGAACCAGGAGCCAAAAGCAATGAGTGCAGTCAATTACTAAAATCAAAATGCATGCACATCAATGTCACCAACACTTTGAGGAAAAGAGTTTTAGGATGGTAAGTGAAAATAATAACCTGAAAAGTGATGCACTGTTTGCCTCAGTCAAATATAAAGGAGTAGAGCAGGGTTGGTCCTCCTCTCTTAACCCTGTAGTACCTTCTTTGGGGTATCCTTACTGAATGTGCATGCCTATGGGAAGTATAATATATGCATTCAGTACCTCCATCTCAGGAAGAGGGGTTTCAGTAGTCATTGGTTCATCTACAGAGGCTTCATCGTCAAATAGCCGCCGACAGCAAACCAAGGTAAAAGGGGGTGGCACTTCTTTAAGAAAGGAAACTGCTTCTCGGCGAGATTTTCCATAAAGCTGCACACCATTGACCTAGAAGGACAAGGGGTAAGTGATCATTGAAGAGGCCCCAAATGAAGAGACAAAAAATCTCTTGTTATCAATCTACCAGAATTTGAATGTTTAAAGACAGCATAAATGATATCCCAAAGGACCTAGTCATATTATCTCAATAGTCCCTAAAAATGTTAGAAATCCTATTTATCAAAATTAAGACTGAATCTTTACTGAACTTGAATGAATGAACTGTAAAACGTGTGCAGAGTACAACAGTTACTAGATGAGTGATCTGATTCTTCACAGCTCCACAGCTTCTCCTACGGGTGCGCCAGTATTGTGTTCTCTCATCTACTTCTACCTACCTCTCCTAAAATGCACTAAATATCACTTACAGCCTTATCAAGACCATTTCCTTTCACAGGAATAATAATATCACTATAGATGTTAACCCTAAACTTAAGACTGTTAAAAACTGCTCACCTTACAATGTGTAGGTGATAAAATCTTAGATGCATGGCTATCAAAATTTAACATCGGTTCAACATCCTTTCACTCTTAATACCATCCTAGAAAAATCGCTTCTATAGAAAAGGAATATGCATAACTTGCTCCAGTTCCATTCTTGTAAAGTTTTGCTGATGCAGCCATCAAGTTATGTAGGAAGTGTCAATTTCAAGTTATTTCATTCAAGTGTTTCATGTTTAAAAAAGAGAACTATTCCCTACTAATGATTAATCTTCCTCGTGAAAAATTATCCACATTCCATATCATTTAATAATACTTTGCACCAAAGATGATTTTAGAAAGATTACATTTATGACTTTAAAGAGTTCTCTCACTTCTGACTACTGGTCACTAAAAGCTAACCTGTCTGTTCCTCCCCAAAAGCTGAGGCATGGACAAAATTCAGGCACAATAATCTTTTCATATCTGACTCCTACCTTCCTGGGAGGGTTTAGCAACATTATTAGTTTTAATGAAATTTCTAGCTGGCATTAATTTCTGACAGGTATAGTGCTAATGTTCAGATAACTGACTGGGCCAACTTTACTGGGAACAGCCTTTCCACAGACCTGTCATTGCACCAGAGAATTTAAGTACATTGGGTTGCTGGAAGCATCTCATCAGCAGCGGGAGGAGTCTAGAGACATCATCCCTGGGAACCACTCTCAAGCCTGTAACCTACCCAGCACTTAGCCATCAGGCCAGACATTTCCCTGCCACTTAATTATTTACAAAGAAAGCACCACACGGTAGAGGGACCCACATGCACTTTAGGGAGCTGTCTCTACTGGAAAAATAAATATCACCTCCCCAGTTTTTACGACAATGAAGGGGTCCAGGGGACAGCAGGTTTGTCAGCAGACAAAAGGTTTTTCCTTGGAAGAACTGTAAGTCAACCTTTATGCAAGAAAGGGCTAAAAGGTACCCATCACTGGTCACACCATATCCATAGTACCAATTGATGATATAAGCACAAAAAGACCGAAAGTCACTTAAATGGGTAGCAACCCATATTAAAAATAGCAAGTAGATATGATCAAAGCAGGAATTCTACCCATACACAAGTATTATTTTGTGTTTCACTTCAACAAATTAGAAAGTCACTTCTCGGGTTTTTATCTTGGAGTACCTTTAAATATTTATTTAGCTCATTATTTATTAATTTGAATTGTCTCCAATTATTACAGCAGTGCCTGGTAGTCCTCCTCACTACTTTCTCTTACTAAAGGGATTGGTCACATTTCCCATTACCAACTCCTATCTAAGGGGATTTATGGCTATTGTAAACGGCTGCTCTGGGCTGAGACTTGGCACAGTGTTCTAACCCCAAAGCATATTTGTGTTTCTGGTTTTAAGCTCTAAGGAGTACATTACACACACACACACACACACACACACACACGTGTCAAGGACTTTATTTGGCTAATTTTACAGAGGCCTTCTATGTCTATATTCAGTTACTCAGAAGCAGCCAATTATTATTTTAAAATTCACAATATTTCTCAAGGTCCCTCAACTTGAGACCTTCTTAAAAGCTGTAAAGTCTCAATTATCCAACTCTTTTCATCAGAAAATGCACATGTGTATACACACTTCCAGAACACAGAATTTTGCCCAAGTGCTGTCACCCTATACTACCACCTTGAATCCTCATCTCAGCCCCCAAGCTTGTTAACATGACTTCGTCATGGGGATACTGAGGCCAGCTCTTCTCAGTAAGGTTAGGCTGTGTAGCGTACACGGATGGCATTTTGTTAGATCATCACAAACACATAGTGAAATGGCATTTAATGAAGAAATGGACTCCTCAAAATGTTAAGTGATGGGCTGGGGTCGTGGCTCAGGGGTACAGCACTTGCCTAGCATGTGGGAGGCACTGGGTCCTATTATCACTACTGCATATAAATAATAAATTAAATAAAGGTCCATCAACAGCTAAAAAATAGATTTTTTAAAAAAGTTAACTTACATGCCAAGAGACACAGGGCAAGTTGTGGCAAATTCAGAACCCAAAGGAGCTCTTCTGACTTTCAAACCTGGGTTTCCTTCCCTACCCTAAGTTCCTTCATGGGAAATCTGCATTTCAGAATTCAAAACACAACATTTTATTTTGGGGTGGAAGGCCCATGCATTCTAATCTCAGCTGAAGCATGGAACCTTCAGTTGATGGCTGGGATCACCTATACCTGCTCAATCCCAATCCAGCCAACGTTTCTTTAGCACAAATCACTTACTAGTAGTGATTAATACTTTGTGCCACTAAATTTTACACTTAAAAAGTTAAAATAGTAAATTTTCTGTTACATAAACTTTATTACCTAAAATAATAAAATGAACTAAGTTGGTTTAACTCATGCCTCACACCTCCCAAACATATCTCATTTCTCACCACCCAACAACTACATATAATAGCAATAGCCTTCAATCCACAGATTGTGGAATCCTCACTGCCCATATCCTGCCAACTAGCAGAGGAAGACCCAATCCCAGCATCAGAAAGAAAGCTAAATCATCTAGTAAAATTGAGGGCATGAATCTATAATAAGTAGCCCAAGATCACTTGTCAACACCTCTAAGATAACTAACTCTTGAGGAGATAAATATGTTGAACCTGACAAACATTATACAATGTATACATCTAACAAAACATCACTTGTTGCCCCATTAACTTTTTTTTTTTTTTTTTTTTTTTTTGAGACAAGGTCTTGCAAATTGCTGAGGCTGGCTTTGAACATGAGATCCTCCTGATTCAGCCTCCCAAACCACTGAGATTACAGATGTGTACCACCATGCCCACCCCACGTGTAAAATTTTAATGTTTTGTATCAATAAAAAATTTAAATTCAAAAAATAAGCAACTTTCCACATCTTAAAAAAAAGGACTCCAACACCCTGTCCTCCAACACTATGTCAGAAGTTGATAACCAGTCAAAGCACTCTTCCCTTTGACCTTGAAATTCAACCAAGAATTCTCAATATACTCCCTTAGGTGGGTGTACACTACAAACAAACTGTAATTGCACCCAACATGAAAACTATGTACCATCTTTGTCATTCGCTTTGAGCAAACATAAATTTTAAATAGAAGTCAGGGTCCATGAGAGTCTGATCTTGGCTAAGGCTATTAGGTTGATTTTGGTTTTTTTTGTTTTTTGTTTTAAACAAGGGATTGAACCTGCGGCGCTTAACCACTGAGCCATATCCCAACCCCTTTTTATGTTTTGTTTTGAGACAGGGTTTCACTAAGTTGCTGAAGCTGGTCTTTGAACTCGCCATCCTCCTGCCTCAGCTTCCTAAGCTGCTAGGATTATAGGAGTGTACCACAGTGCCTGGCTGTTGTAAATCCTAACTCTTGAAATAACCCTCTTCTCTGTAGTCTTCTTGCTTGGCTGTTCCTATATCTCTTTCAGAAGCTCAGGAGATAGTATGTTGTATTTGAAAAAAAAAACAACAACAATGAAATAGGGGTTAGGAAACACGAGCTAAAGTTAACATTCTACCACTAATTTTGTGTATAAAGTTGGGGAGTTAGCATCTTGTTTTCTTATCTGTAAAAGATGGGGTTTCGTGATTATTTTGTTTGTTAACACTGAATTTTCCAATTATTTAAATCTCTAGAGAAAATCATTTCAAAGCTACTATAGAACTTCTTTGAGGAGAGGCTCGGGAGCCTGAGCAAGCCCACTGGAGGCCACCCTGTGGATAGGGAGTTTTAAGCAGACTATCCCAAAAGCATCTACATGTAAGTCAACTGTACATGTGCCTGAAGTTGTTCAGCTCTAATCCTTATTAGAAATTATCAATGTATAAATGTGACTACGTGTTGCAAACACCTAGGGTCAGGGATTGGATTCTTAACATTTTGCTTAGAAAAAGACAAATTATGCTGTCAAACTCCTTTCTTAGTACATCATTTTGATACACATTAAAAAGGATATCTCAGTGAATGGATAAAGAAAATGTAGTACATATACACAATGGACTACACTCCCATAAAGAAGAATGAAATTATGGCATTTACCAGTAAATGGATGGAACTGAAGGCTATCAGGCTAAGTGAAATAAACCAATCCCCCCAAAAAAGGGACGAATGTTCTGATATGTGGATGCTGACTCAAAAATAGGTGGAGGGGAGAGATAAGTGGAGGTTCACCAGATTGGAACAGAGGGAAATGGGGGGAAGCAAAGGGGGATGGGAGAGACAGTAGAATAAAATGGACATAACTTTCCTGCATTCATTTATAAATACATGACCAGTGTAACTCTACATCATGTATAACCACAAGAATGGGAAGCTGTACTCCATATATAATGTATAATATCAAAATACATTCTACTATCATGTATAACTAAAAAGAATTTTTAAAAATTATTTTTTTTTAAAAAGGACCTCTGAGGAGCCTTAGCATATGGCAAAAATGAACTGATGGAGTGAAACTGGTTTCCTTTTGTCATCCAATTTACTCTGTTTTCCAATCTAAGAGGTTCACATTACATTGGCATTGGTGACACTGCAACTCAGTGGACACATTTGCCTAGAATTTTAAAATTTTGTGCTTGGTATCTTTCTTCCCCCATAAACTTTACCTCAAGAAGCTCATCCTCTAGCTGTAGAAGGTTCAGCATATCAACAGGACCACCGGGAACAATTGAAGAAATGTAATGGTGCCCATCAAAGGAATCCACTTCCACACCAAGCCTCAGAGTATGGATAGGCAGCAGCTATAGCAAGACACAGAGTGACATATTACACATGAGAGGACACAGATGAGTGTCAATCCTCCAACAAGTACCAATGTTGAGATGAAAACACCACCACCTGAATCAGATCACCAAACTCCCAAAAGAAGACAATAATGGGAAAAGCAGCCTCAAGTAAAATTATGAAGTTCTTGTTCTTGAAGTTCTTGTCTTTACTCCTATTTTCCTTACAGATTCCCTGGAAATGAAGAGACAGACTTACAAAGTTCTGTCTTCAATTTTAAGCTCCAGGTACCCCCACGATTTCTACAGTTCCTAGTATGTACACTGTGTTTCTCTTTTTTTACAGGGCTCACCAGCCCCAGAATATCTCTAACTCCCCTGTTTCATAAATAACTTCCATTCACACTTCAATATAAAAGCAATGTCATTTTCAGGAAGCTCTTAGTTAACCTGCCTCCATCAGGAGTTCGAGACCATTCTGTGCACATTTCTATCATGACTCACAAGTACTGCTTAGAATTCTATTTTCTTTGTTTCTCCCCTTCACACTTGAATGTCAAGTCTGTACCTTTAATCCCTATAGCCTGGGGCCTAGAACAGTTTCAGGCACTGAATATGGGCACACTGAAGGTTATTTGACCTAATCTGTAAAAGATGTCCTTTTCCATCTTGCTAATTTAAGTGATACCATTTCTGATTTGGGGACGACATTAACCATTCTAGGATTGATTCTGTTGATTTATAAGGATTTGTGTGGACTACGATATGAGTGAAGGATCTAGAAACTCTAGCCAATGTCAGAGAAAAGAGCTGACTACCTTTGTTGCTCTCATCTTTGTTGGTTGCAAAGGACAAGACATTCACCATATCCCCAAAATTTGAAAGATGGAGCTCATGATTTCTCATTGTGGCTATATATACTAAAAAATGGTAAATACTACTAATATATTTTCTAGATCAATCACCTATTTATCTAAACTAGCAGGGCTACCTCTATCTACCCATCTCCAGTGTGGCTTCTTCCCTCATTCTCCCTACAATCAGATTCCTCACCCCTGAGTTGTCACCTCCCCTCAGTCATCTGCTCTGAGTCCCCAGTGTTCCACCGGCTTGGTTCAGACACCATCTGAGGACTCATTTACATCCCACAACAGACATGCAGACAAATGTGAAGTGGCAAGTGGTCTAGCTGACTACGACCTGAGTGACTTAAAATAGGCATGAGGGACTTCTGGCCCTGGGCTAATTTTCTGAAAATGAAGTGCCCTTGACCACCAAGCACTCTGGGATGTAAAACCAACTCTGGCAATAAGATGTTCTACTACCCTAAGTGGAAGGTTAAAGTTATTTCCACTGCTATTCCCTCTCTGTGATTTCATTATTTCTCACTGCTGCCACCTCATTCTCTTGTCCAGTCACTGACCCAAGTCACATATATCAAGATAGGAGACACTCATGCCATTTTCTTTGATAGTATATTTAATGGAAGTAAGAACTCTCAGAGAAATCCACCCATCTCTGCCAACTGTCTTCCTTCCTTTGTTTATAAGCCAAACACTGCAGGGCAGAGAGTTGTCAGTGTCCACCCAGAGATCCCCTCCAGTGGGGTGCTGGAGCTGGCTCACACTGGCATGTGAAAGCAGATCATTCAATTTCTAGCAAAGTTGTGAGCCAGGTTATTAAACCTGGCCATTATTTAAAATTAAGTTGTATAAAATTATAATTAATACTAAAATAAATAAAATAAGAACTCAAAATCCATCAATTCATTATTTCTATGTTTTCCCACTATTTTCTCAAAGTGATTTATATCCATATGGTAGACATATTCTCTAAGACATCAGAGATACCGAAGCCGTGCACAACTGAAAAACACATTAGAAATAGTTGATTTGTGTAGTTGCTAAATGCAGGTAATTAAATAGTCCTGCTTCTGCAGAAGAGCCTAACAATGAAGTGCTACTGTGCATGGCTTCCCAACTCAGCAATAAATGATGTCACCTGATAGCTGGAAATTGGCCATGTCAGGGCACTCACACCACAGATATTGGTAAGTGCTACAACTGGGGCTGCCCTTCTTTTCTTGAGAGCTAGACATTTACCAGCACCTCATTGACATAACCACTGAGGGTCATGGCATAAGGACACAACACTGAAGGTCAGTCTGGAAAGGTGGCCAGTATAGGCTCTAAAAAGAAAGAGACATTTGAGGTGAGACTCAAAAGGATAAAATGAGTCTGCCCTACAAAAAGCCTTCTGGGAGACTGCTTATAGGAGGTGAGTGAAAAAGATAATTACTAAATTTTTTATGTGAATAAATGAGCAGATGGTGGTGACAATCTCTCCATGGAAATAAGTGCCCAAATTACGACAAAGACATGCTGTAGTTATAGAGACACCTTGGCTACTACAGAACAATATGCTACATCGAAATTAAAAAAGATAAGAAGGAAAGTGGTTCCAGTCTCCCCTTCCAGGCTTCCCCACCCAACCCACCCCTCCAACCCATCCTCATCTAGTCATATGGCTAACCCCATCCCCACCTCCAATGGAACACATGAAGTCAGGAACGAGCTAGGGCACTGAGGACTGGCAGAGGCTCACTTCTGGCATCCCTTACCCTCTGGATATGGGGCTGTGCCCTTCTAGGCTACTCCTGCAGATATCTGTGAACACCACATGCTCCCTAGAAAACTTAAACCACAAACAAAACACAAAAGCTTCATCTTCAACCATGCTGAACAAATAAACCAGAAATGATGTTTATGAGATCTGTCAATCTGAAGGAGGCCTACCTAATATTAGTTCTGAATCTAAATTTGAGTGCAGCTGGCTTTCTGAGACATCATGTTACATTGCTGCAGGCTTCTCCGCGGGAGCGGGACTGTTTAATTACCTGTCCCAGCTGCACTTAGCAACTAAAC
The DNA here is from genome assembly GCF_021218885.2 of Marmota monax. Lineage (NCBI taxonomy): Eukaryota > Metazoa > Chordata > Mammalia > Rodentia > Sciuridae > Marmota > Marmota monax. The sequence goes on along the minus strand of NW_026692907.1, from coordinate 9,995,952 downwards.
AAATCAACCATTTCATCTCTTTCAGTTGTCCACCCCTTTGGTATTCTGAGTTCTTTGAGAGGGGAAAGTGCTGAAATGACAGGAGTGGGTGCAACAGATGATTGATACCTTCACACACACCCATGTCATGCTTCTTGATGTTTATTCGATGCACTTCATGAGGGGTCCTATGGAAACTGACAAAGCTAATGAGCAGCAGGATTTTCATGATCCTGATATGACAGGTAAAGGATAGAAGGAAATGCATCCAAAAAGTGTGACCATTGTGTGATTTACTGTCACTGTTAAGATGAGGAAGGTCAACCGAGATCAAGAAAGCTAGAGGTCTTCAACCCAGGAGTAGAAAGACCTGTCATGAAACAAATGCATCCCATGCATTTCTCTAAAAGCTCTGCTTTTAGGATCCTAAAATAAGATATCAAAATGCTCATGTGGGAATATAAGTGCTATGGCTTCAGGGGGAGGAAAAACTTCTGGAAAGAAATGCTCCAAAGATGTGTCAGTTGGATGGGGGAGGACTTCCAAAAAAGTTGAACTCAAAATAAGAACACACCCCATGGCGGGTTCTTGCCACACATATACTCCCAGAGTGAAAATATTAAATAGCCATTGTGTTTAATGATTAGGGAGTAACTAATGTTTAAAGACTAGGTGGTTACTAAATTTACCATAAACAAAAAGCAACTTCCCAAGAATGAAGCTAAATGTTTAAAGTAATGATGAGCCACAAGCATAATGGCCACAAAGCTAATTGTGCTCACTCAGAGGTTATTCAAGACAATCAACTAAGCCATTAGAGCTTCATTTATACAGTATTTGTTTTTCCTCACTCCTTCTAAAATGTTAATTCTGAATGTTCAAAAAATATGTAGTATGTACTCTGTGGTACAGGATAATGAGAGTTCTCTCAGAATTCTAAACCCAAGGTCACAGGTCAGTTGGCAGTTATCATTTTAGATATTGTTTATGTTATCTTCTTGGCCCACATGATATGGGAGTTTTTGACACCTGGTCTAATACTGTACTTGACACTCTCCCACCTCTGCTCATAGTATTTCTTCCACCTGGAATATCACTGCACTTGTTTCTCCAAATCCCTTCTTGAGTATAGTTCAAATGCCATCCTCCCAATATGCCTCCTTCATCTGTCTTAAAGAAGTAGTGTCTATGTCCGTGAAAGTGCATTATGCATTTTAGCAATACAGGCACAGTACTCTCAATGCAATGGGACAAGGAAGAGACAGAAATTCCCTTAGGGGGTCTTACCCAAAACCACAAGAGCAAAATGAATGTGCACTTTGAAAAAGCGCCTTTGATGCTCCTGATAGAGACCTTGCCCAAGTGGGCAACTGCTGCTACTGCCACTTTTGACTCTGTGTGTTGTTCTCTACTTAAAAGAGAGCAGCAGAGTATAAAATTAAGTGCTTGAGAACTGGTTCACAGTGGTTGCCTCTAGGGAAGAGAAAGCAGCAACTGGGATGGGAGAGAAACCTAATTTTCTGCACCTGTATCTTATGAATTTTTTTCTTGTCCACACATTATCGATTAAAAATTAACAAGAGTGGGGAGGGAAAAAGAGTGCAGGTCTAGAAGTTGTATAATCCTTGATTTCTTATCCAATTCTTCCACTTACAAGTTGCATCTGATTTGGGGCAAGTTATTTTACCTGCTTGATGCTTAATTTTCTCATATGAAAAATACGAAGGAGGAAATGCTGCAGACCAACAGAATCATCGTGAAAAATGAAGAACATATATTTAGAGCAAAGACCAAGCCCTGGTGATGGTGTAATGGCAACACTACTGCAGCCCCTGGAGAGTCCTGCACATCCCACAACCTTAAAATTTCATTTTCTCATTACAGAAGGAAAGGGAAAATCACATTTTAAAGTTCTCTGGCTCAGGGAACATAATTCAGGGGAGAAATGAAGTGAAATCTGTCAATTTGTTCTGTCAAAACCAGAGGACAGACCTGCCTGCTATTTCTGCTTCCCATACTGTGCATATTACTAATGCTCATTTGTATTACAATTGATGGCCAGCAGAAAGGTCACAGAATGAGCTTAATGCTCTTCTCTCATAGCACTGTGATTATCTTAATAGTAAACACTTGCCAAGAAAGCATCCCTAAAAGTGCAAGTCTCCCCAGATGCGGGAAAACTGTTCTTGTGTCATGATTAACAGCTTCCTAGAAACCGAACAGCTAATGCTCAAGCCACTGCAAATGGCTTTTGCTTCCTTTTTTCCCACAACTCCACCCACAAGAAAACCTTATCTATGAAGGCAAGCCCATCACACATGAAGATGCTTCTTGAATCTTTAAGAGTGGAGGCTGCAGGGTGGCAATGATCTAAAGACAACCAGACCCTCAGCAGCACCATGAAACATGAACCTCCTCACAAAGGAGTGGCAGAGGCAGATCCTTGGCATAAGATCATGCCATGACACCACATCAAAACATCCACTGCTGTTACCTGGTACAGATCACCATGGCTCTCAGGGCCCTGTGGCACCTGGTCTTCCCCACCAGCCTCATTTAACCACAGAGTGTCCTGAGTCAGGCCCAAACACTCTGAAGCTAACAACTTTCATTCCTCCCACATGCCAGCCCTTCCCCACAACAGGGCGGCTGCACCTGATGCTCACCTGTCCCCAGCTTTTCACATTCTGACCTTTCAAGCCTATGCTGCCACTCCCCTGTGAGGAGGTTCATGTTTCATGGCTGTAGCTGGTGCTGCTGAAGGTGGTTATCTTTAGATCATTGCCACCCTGCAGCCTCCACTCTTAAAGATTCAAGGAGCATCTTCATGTGTGATGGGCTTGCCTTCATAGACAAGGTTTTCTTATTTTCCAAGCAGCTTTCCCTGACTCCCTCTCCAAAGTATCCTCCCCTAAAAAAGATAACTACATGGGAGAAGGTAGGATAGAGGTCACTAGAGGCATGGAAGGGGAGAGGACAGTGACAGGGTGGATAATGGGTACAGTTAGAGGGATAGAAGTAGGTCCAATGTACTATTACACAATAGGATACCTACAGTTTATTACACATTTCAAATAAACAGAGAAGAGTTTAAATGGTCCCAATTCATAGAAATGATAATATTTGAGATGGAAATACTGAGTATTCTGATTTGATCATTACATATTATGTACACTTATCAAGTTTTAATACTGTGCACTATAAATAAGCACAAATGTCAATTAAAAATTAAATATAAAAATACTATTCAGTAATAAAAATGAATAAACATCATACATGCAAAAAGTAAAACAAAAATTACAGAGAATTATAAGACCTATTTTCAATGTTCCTCATCCCCACTGTTCATCATGTCTTACAATATTTGTTCCATGGAGAAAATTGAATTAAAATTAGAATAAATTTTTGAAAAACAAAATAATAATAATAATAAAGTGGTCTTCTCCAGTTATGTTCTGTTCACCCTGTTAATTCATTTGTAGAACATCTCAAGGCATTAATAAGTTTATTATGCAGTTATCTTTCAATTGTCTATTACTGTGTCTCTACCCAAACCCAGAATCCAAGCAAGGTCTTACTATGTTTCACTCCTCAGCACAATGTTTGGCAAATAGTAGGAGCTCAGTAACTATTTCAGAAGTAAATGAAAACACTAATAGTCCACTCTCTGCTGCTATACAGTTGTATAATTTGGGGCTAGTCATTCAACCTGTGCAACTTTTAGCATTCTCTTCTGTGAAATGGTTGTGATTGGCTACACTTAGGGAGAAAATAAGAAGTTACTGACTTATGACCTAAACTTCCAATTACAAGGGGATTTGAAAAATTATAGGGCTGAGGATGTAGCTTAGTGGTAGACAAACTGCCTAGCATGCGGAAGGCCCTGAGTTCAAGCCCTAGCGCCACCAAATTAAATGTGTGTGTGTGTGTGTGTGTGTGTGTGTGTATATGTATGACTTACCAAAATGAAGAATTATTCTACGGACATTTTCAGTTGAGAAATTAATGTAGGAAAATGTATGAAAACATTATATACCCCTTCTCTCTCATATGCCTGTTAAACAAAGGAAGAGTATACTGGCTACAAACATATATACAAGTAATAATGAAATATGAAAGGAAGAAAATAAAATATGGGTGATTCTCTTCCCGTGTGTGGGGGAGAAGCTTTTGCCAAAACAAAATTTCAATTCAATAATTAGATGTTTTAAAATAGCACATTAAAAGAAGCGGGGGCGGGAGCTGAGGCTATAGCTCAGTGGTAAAGTGTTTGCCTTGCATGTGTGAGGCACTGGGTTCAATCCTCAGCACCACATAAAAAGAAATAAAGATACTGTGTGTTCAACTACAAGTAAATAAATATTTATAAAGAAAGAATCAAAGAAAAAAAAGGGGCTTTGAAAAGTCTAAAAAGGACTAGAGATATAACTCTAGGAAACAAAATCTCCATTTATTGGCCATTTCTGATGTGCTATCTCTGCCCTATATTAACTAAGGCACATATCACATGTGTTTATTTATTTTTGATTTTTTAATTAACTTTTTAAATTTATACATGACAGCAGAATGCATTACAATTCTTATTACACATATAGAGCACAATTTTTCATATCTCTGGTTGTATACTAAGTATATTCACACCAATTTGTGTCTTCATATGTGTACTTTGGATTATTACATGTATTTATATTTAATCTTCTGCAACACAGGTATTATTATTCATACTATTTAAAAGAAAAATTAGGCAAGATTTCACCTAGTGTTTCCTCAAATGTCATCTTAATGAGGCCTTGCAAACTTACCCCACTCCTGAATTCCCTGTCTCTACGACACATGTCACCAACACTAAGCAACTTATTTATTTTCGGTCTCCCCCAATGAAATAAATTCCACAAAGCAGAGATTCCCCCCTACCACCCCCCTTGCTTTGTTCTCTTCTGGAATCCCAAATGCGCAGAAGAAGACTTGACACAGAGTAGACTATTTGATGAGTGGGTGAATGAATGAATGAATGAACAGCTGAATGTACTGGAACACTTCACAAGGGGGTTCTGAAGCTCTGTTCATCTCCTCCCCACCCTATACACCAGCACTACTGAATACAAATCTGTATACTGCATAGAGGCTGCTCAGGAAAGAAGACACAGTGAGTAAGGCTAGCAGCAGGCAATGAGGGAAGACAAGACAGAAGAATACCTCCTGCCGGAACAGAGAGAGAATCACGTTCTTGAGAAGTGAACACCAAGTCAGTGTGCTTATTGTCCTTTCTCACATATCATGAAATATGATGATATTGGTCACCATGGCTTTGAACATGCATAAAAGAACAGATAACAAAACCTGTACCGTATGATGAACTGAGCCTAATCCAGGACACGTTTTCTGGCCAAGGACAACTCCCAAAAGTCTACAGCCATATGGCACAGGAGGTTGAAAAGCAAATCTGGAAACCTCTGAAAAGCAATATAAAGTTTCCAGCAGCCCCACAGTGCTGAAGAGATGGGATTGGAAAGGTGGTCCTACTGGGTTGAGGGGACCAGTAACACTCCCTGCACTGACCTGGAATTCCTGGAAGGCAATATCCTAAAAATGAGGGAAAACAGAAAGAGTCTGAACCCTCCCAGAACTGCCCCTGCCTCCTCACTGAGAGGGTGGCCCACCAGCATAAATAACCCCCCATTTATCTACAGATAGCTTTCTCTGTCCAGAGATGTCTCACTCTAACATCAGCAGAAGCCCTGAACCCCTCTGTAGTTGTCATTCATAATGTTGGACATTCAAATTATGGCATGATGAGAAAGACAACCAAAAACCAATAACAAGAGAAAACACCAAACAGTAGAAAACAGATCAAAAATTCACCTGGATATTTGAATTAAAGTCCTTAGAATCTATGATTAATATGTTCAAGAACTAGAAGATGGCAAATATAGTTGCTGTTGTTTTCACATTGAGAATTTCACTTCAAAATTTTACTCTAAAATGGAAAATCCAAAATAGAAAAATAACTAAAATTAAGCATTCTGTAGATGGGTGTTTACAAGTAGAATAGGCACAGGAAACCCAGTAAACCAGAAGACAGTTATATAGAAACTTTCTAATATCTGAATTTAGTATAAATTAAAAACTAATTTTAGGGCTAAACATCAATTGATTTCTATGGTAAAGACAAGAATAAAAATAAAACAAACAAGGGGAAAGTGGTAAAACATTGCAGTGTGCACATGGCCCTGGGTTTGATCCCCAGAGTCATAAAAATAAATAACAGCCTACTATGTGCTTACAAATATTCTAGATGCATTCTTATGCAAATCATAAAGCAACTAATAACATTAATAACCTATTGATAGTCCTATTTTACATGCACAACTGAGATACAGAATTTAAATAATTTTCCAAAATCACCTAGCTATCAAACTCTGGGTGACTAGGATTTGAACTCAGGCAGTTTGGTTTCAAGACTCAAGTAAATGTTCAACCATATTATAGTAATTAAGAGCAATTGCAGTTTGAAGAGGTATTCAATTTCTTCCTGTTATTTTGAATTAAATCTCCCTGAAAATCTTTAGATGGAATTATTTAATCAATGACTGATCTAATATAAAGATGACTTGGCAAATAATTTAAAACTAATTACAACGTGAGCCATGTTGCTTTTACATTGTGCATCTAAGGAAAGTTTGGTCAGTTGGTCAAAACAGTCATAACAAGTGGCTCAAAACATAGGAAAACTTAGAAGGAAAGAAATAATCTCCAGTGTCAGCCTTGAAAATACAAACCAAAGAGATAAGAGCACATGTAACAAAATTATGAAAGAAAAATATTCATCACAAATATACAAAGGCAGAAACAGTAGAACTATCTAAAGAGATACTCCACTTCTTTGAAAACCCAGATGGGGCCCTGAAAAATCCATGCTGAGTACTGCATCTGACTGCAGAGTTTAAGGTGGGCTCACCTTTTATCTCTCATGTGGAATTACAAAATGTTTTTTGAAACTATTCTGGCAGGAAAATCTTGCCTTGCATATCATTTGCTGAGAAAGCCACCAGGAAGTTTTCTCCAGGTTTAATTGCCCTGGCTCTTGACTATCTACATCTGAAACTATAAAATTGATTTATATAAAGTGAGAGAATACTAAAAAAAAAAAAAGTCAAAAAAAAATCTGTCAAAGTTACCTTCCCACATTTTGCCATTAAAAATAAAGATAACAAAAAATGTTTTTGAGTTCAAGAACAACCACTGCCTGTACTCAGAAGATGAACATCTGGACCTGAGGCTTTTTTAAAGTCTATGTTCCTGGACTTGATTTTCATGAAACATTATTCAAACGACTTCTTATGATACTTGAAAAGCTGACATTCTCTGTTACTTGTACTACCTCTCAGGTGGGCCAGAGAGTCACACCTGGGTGTATGGCTTCTAAAAGTGGCTGAGGGATCTCACTCTCCCAGGCATATCCAACCATCACCTTTCATAGCAATGAGAACCCATGACAATTCCAGAAAACATCTATGACTAAGTTTTGGAAACTGCAGGTCACACAGTTTCTTCAGCAAGAATTTAGAGAAGGTTCTTCACGACTATAAGAGACTGGTAACATTCAAAAATATAGTGCTTACCTTTGAATACTTCTGTAACTCAGCATCATCAGCAATCTGTGTGTCCAAAGTAGCAACCTAAATTTCAAAGAAAAATATTTCCATATTTGTCAAAGCACAAATTTATTTCTTCATAGGTTTTCTGAAAACATCTGCAAAACCTATAATATGTTGACCACTCCATCTGAAAACCTCTGTCCTGTATTTCCGAAATCACATATGTATAGAACTTAATATAAAATTGTTATATTTTTGTTCAATATTAATCTTTTTTCCTAAATTACCCAAAAGTTAAAGGAAGGGTAGAGGCAAATATATATAATTGTCTCTCACTTATCTGCTGGGGATTAGTTCCAGGACTTCCAAGAATACCAAAATCCAAAGTCCCTTACATAAAATGGTATAGTATTTGCATATAATCTTAGGAATATACTCACATACACCCTTTAAGTCATCTCTAGATTAATCGTAATACATAATATAATGTAACTGTTGTATAAATGGTTCTTATGTGTTTAGGAAATGACAAGAAAACAAAGTACAGATGCAAATTGTTTTCAATATTTTTGATCCACAATTGGTTGAAAAGAATGTGGAATCTACAAACATGTAATCAACAGATACAGAGAGCTGACTCTACCATTTTTAAAAATCCTCGATCCCTAAAATGTTAATATAATCCTTCATTATATTGAATCCATAAAAATTATACTCTTTTGACAAAAGTAAGAGCATGGCTATTTTTACTTTCAAAGTTGGTTCTTAAAATTTGCAAGGTCAGTAAAGTCAGGCAAATTTGGTAAAATAGAGAGTCTGACTTTTTATAACAAGCTCAGGTCACTTCCCCAGGAGAAATAGCTGGCAAAGGCACAAACAGAAAGATCTGGTCCCTTGTGGGAAATGTGGGGAATACTTAAAGCTTTAAATCCTGGCCTAAAACTATTGTTCTGAGTTTCAGTGGTGGACATCCAAAGAAGCAAATTCCTTGCAAGCAGAAGTACTTCATAGATGATTTGCATCTGTAAGTTGTTAATAAAATATGCTGCATCTGGAGGGAGGGGATAAGTTAAACAATGATCCAACTAAAGCTTCTAAAAGTACATTTCAGATAAGTAGACCCTTGAAGAAAATAAGAAATAGTAGACTATGTGCATTCATTCATCCATCTTGCCTGGCTTCCCCTTTTTGCCCCTCATTTCTCAGAACAAGAAGCCAACAAGTGAATAAGCTGTCACTTTAAAGTTCCAACTTTAATTTCCGTCTCCTCTTTTTAATCCCTCGGTTATGACTTCACCATAGAATCAATAAAATCTGGAAGGTAGTTATGAGGAGGATAAAATTTTAACAAACAAAAGCCTATCACAATATTGGCCATTGGTGAATCCTGGTAAACCACATTCTTTTGAATAACAAACTACTAAGGATAGGGGGTAAAAGGCCATTTGCTAGGTGGTAGGCTAATGACAGGATTCTCAGTCTGTGGAGTAGAGAAGCAACAGTTATGAGAACTGACAAACAAGCACAAAATTAGCAAAGGCAGTTTAAGTGTGAACCATTTGGACTCATCTTAATGACACTGGAAATTTCCTGACAATAGCAACTGGATATTCAAAACCAAGAGAAAAAGAGTCTCCAGGAAGTATTAATGATAAACATATGTAAGAAAATGTGAATGACAATAGAAATTTAAAATAATATTTGATTACTACCGCATTTGTAAACCTTGCCTGGGCTTTTCTAACACCACTTTCTGCTTTCATCTGGATTCATATGGGGAAATGTAACCAATCCCTTACTGGATGAACCTAATAACAGGTGAAAGGAAGCCTAATGGACCACTGGCACTATAAACTTATACCTCACCTAAATTACTTCCTGTTCTTCTAAATACATTTGATAATTATTCTTTCATTTTTCTCATAAAACTGTAAGATTCTTTGTGAAACATAGGACTAATATCCACAGTCCCTTTCGGTGTACAATAAAACAAACAGATCATAAAAGCAATCATAAAAATGCCAACAATTTTAAGCAGCTGATCCAGGTATTTAAAGGCGAGCCCTCTCTCTCCTAATATTTTTCTGCCTATTGTCAACTTAAATGATTTCAACATGAACTAAGTGTCTACTAATCGTAACTGAAGCTTATGTACAGTCCTTAACTATTTTATATAGCTTAAAATGATAAAATTAAAAAAGAAGGAAAGGGGAAAAAAAAATCAATTGATCCAATAGAGTACAAGGCAGGATAAAAAAAAAAATTAAGGCAGGCTAGTTATTATTTGGCTCTCCCATTTTTTTCAATTGTAGTGTTAGGAGCTTGACATGAAATGAGACGTTGAATGTTTTTTATTAGAGGATTTTAACATACCATTACTTCATAATCAGGGCCCAGTAGGTTTTCCCATCTGGATTTCAGCTCATTTTCTGGAGTGTTTGGGACTCTTTCTGGACATTAAAAAAAAAAAAAAAAAAGAACGTTAAAGCTACTGTGAGCCAAACACACTTAACTACTAAATTCTTCAACAAAAGCACAGTTTCAGTAAGTAAAGGGGAAATGAATAAAAAGGAAAATGCATTAACTTAGGTCCACTAGGAAAAGTAAATCAGAGGTAACTTATAAGACTAATGTTAATGTAAAGACCAGCTATGACAAAATTGTGACGGGGCTTTTGTTGTTAAGGAATATCTTGAAGGAAAGAGGAAATGATGAGTTATAAGTGAAATTTGAATTATACAGAGTTTATATGTAAACATTCTATAGTTTAACAGTAAAATGCATCCGGCTTTGTTTTATTTGTTTATGGCATACAAGGATTTAATTTAAAGGTTTATCGTTCCAAAATAGTGCCATTCCTCCTACCCACTGGAAAAATAAAAGCTCATTGAGACATCTTTACAATCCAGTGTACCAACACAATACGAGCAGGCGCCCACCTCTGCAGATGGATACACAGGCCTGTCTGGTCTGACTCCAAGCTGTATGAGTTTTAAAGAACACAACCTTTGGTCTGACACCAGTCTTCTGTCCCTGTTATTAGGATCTGTGTATCTTTATGATTTGCTTGATGTAATATTGCCTTTCTTGCCTCGGTAAGATCATTTGAAAGTGCTAAGACAGATTTTAAGTGTCTTGCCTGTCCTCCATGTGGTCTTAGCCAGATGCTCAGAGCAGTTTGTAGTCTGAATAACATCGACCAGAAAAAAAGCCCATGTGCAAAAACTACAATTTTAACTTATATTCACATTAATAACAAATAACGAAAAAACTTCCACCTTCTTTCTTTAAGTTAAACTCTCAATTTGGTCATAAGCTTGGACCAGTTACAGAACACTTATCACAACTGACATGACCATCTGCCTAAAATCAGACGTCATATGCAGCATCAGCTCTTTCAGTCTTCAGCACAGACAGCTCATCTCAGGTGCATGTGATGCTTGATCACATAACACAAATCATTAAGTAAAACAGGCTAACCTCAGAAACCAGGGTCTAAGACTAATGAACACTAGAGAACTTGAATTAACAGACATACAAAAGAACATCCATGAAATAACTAAATTAACTGACTGATATGCTAGATTACATTTAGGCAATAACCAAAGATCCTATTAAAAACAAGATATCAAATTCACTTGGGCTTTGCACATTTGTGTCTGTGTGTGCCTGTTAACATTTCCTTAAGAAATTCTAGGAGTTCTTTAGAAATTTTTAAGAGAGTTCTAGCATCTTGCCTGATAAGTTACGTTCCAGGCATTAATTTCTTATGTGTAAATGAATCTGAATAAAAATCTGCAATGTACTGTCTGAATTCTAAGCCTAAAAACATGATAGTTAGATGACAGTTCATACACATATATAAAATAATGTTGATATTTTACCAATAATTTTTTTGACTTTCCACCTTTCAATTATATAATAAAAACACAGTTATGCTTTATAAGGCACAGCATGAAGGACTACATGTCAGAGGAAAGAGATTAATTTACTTTCAGGAGCTGAATAAATTCTAGGCTACACAAAATGATCAAACAAATGATTAACATGACTATCTTAAACAATTATTCCAAAAGCAAAAAAGAAAATTAACTTTATAATAGAAGATCTGAGTTTTACTACCGAGTTAAAATTGTTCATATGCATGAAGAAAAAAATGTAGTGAAGTTGATCCAAAAAGCATGAATAGCCTAGAACAGTGGTTCACACCTGTAATTCTAGCAACTTAAAAGGTCAAAGTAGGAAAATCGCAAATTCAAAGCCAGCCTCAGCAACTTAGAGAGGCCTTAAGCAACTTAGCAAGACTGTCTCAAAAAAAAAAAAAAAAAAAAAAAACTAAAAACTAAATAGGGTTGGTGATGTGGTTCAGTGGTTAAGCACCCACACCCTGAGTTCAATCCCTAGTACCAAACCAAAAAAAAAAAAAAAAAGCACATATAAAATACATCTAGCCAGTGTGATGGCCTAAGCTGGAAATTCAAGAGACTCAGGAGGCTGAGGTAGAATGATCACAAGTTCAAGGCCAGCCTCAGCAATTTAATGAGACCCTGTCTTAAAATAGAATATAAAATGAACTATGAGTATAACTTAATGGTAAAGCATCCCTGGGTTCAGGCCCAATACCAAATATGTAAATCTGTTTGTTTATTTGTTTATTTATTTCTAACTTCAGAATGTATTTTACTTTCACCTGACATCTCACTAAAAATAATCTGAGCTCAACTGAATTAAAATAGCAAGGATTAACTACTATTTACCTAGGTCAAAAATAAGAAAGGTAGGTTTTCAAATCAGGAACTTTTTTTTTTAACTTAAATTAGGGGCTAACTCCCTCCTTGAGGCCATTCTTTCATGAGGCAAGACAAAGCTAAAATGTCTCTGGAAAATGGATAGTGATAAGTGTTCCAAGGTGCTTCACTCAGTTGACAAGGCTTTTCCTGAGCATCTGTGTGTGGGAAACTGGATGAAGCTGTGACTCCATATCTATGCAGAATATTGTCGATTGTCATAGCTGACGTATCAAAGTACAAAGCCAAAGGAAGAAGTGCAGAGCAATTAAAAGGAAAATCAACAAGTAAATATATAGCATCCTGGAACTTTGATGCAATATAAAAATATATACATTATTGACTTGGATTGTGGCTCAATGGTAGAGGACTTGCCTAGCACATGTGAGGCACTGGGTTCGATTCTCAGCACTGCATATAAATAAATAAAATACAGTTCCACTGACAACTAAAAAAATATTAAAATATATATACATTTACACATTATTAATTTTTATGGTGAAAGGGAAACACTGCTACATGTATAGATAGCTATAATCTAGGAATATTCATCAATGCTAATATACAAGCTAAAGTACGCAATAATTAAAAATGCTAAGAACAAGATAAAAAACAGTCATTACATACTAACAAATACGCACTCAAAATTAATGGAATTAACAGATTAAACAAGAACATGCTTGGTCCCCTACTGCCGCAAACATTAAGATTTTGATATTATGAATACCCCATTTTAAATCTTCAAAATGTCTATGATTACTCAGATGAACTATAAAGAGAGGAAGTGGTTAACAAATGAAAAAAGTCAAAGTGCTCTGAAATAAATGCTTTGGGCCTACCCAATTTTTCTAAGGCTTGTATACTGTCCTTTTTTTGATTATCCATTCTTTCTTCAATTTCCTCATCTTCTGCATCCAAATTAGTTTCTGTTTCCACTGCTCCAGTTATAAAGAGAGCTGGTGATTTGGGTGGTTCTACAACAGTTCCTAAAACAAGAACAGAGACTTGAATCGCCAGTAGCTGAGATGCGTATTTAAGTAAACATAGGTCACTCCTATTCTCCCTTTTCAAAACTTCATTAAGGCCATCTCAGGTAACTTATACCTTTAATTTCTTTAACCTAAAATGCCATGTGTAATAATCAAGAGATTCCAAAAGTAAACTTGTTGATAGTATTAAAAGAAAAAGGAATGAAGCAATGTAAAAGAAAAGAAAGGTGAAGTCCATGACAAAGCAAGGGCAGATGATCTTCAATACAGCTTTAGAACAGGAGAAATGTCAAGGCTTGATGCTCTTGCTGTTGTGGTGGGTAGGAAAAAAGATATGCATAATAAGCTAAACCAATTACTCTGGGCTCCACTAGGTTCTAGCATGTAACCACCATATGTATAACAGATTTATTAACTGCAAGGGACTGGGAGGGAATTCCCCTGGGTGCAGACCATTCCTCTCTCTTCACTCAGCTAAGTAAAGTACTAGGAGCAATCCAAAGTCATCAGAAAGTCACTATGTCTCTCAAATATAAGAAAAGTTGAACAAGTTTCATAATAGTTTATTTTGAAAAGAACTGTACATTATTTATAAAGTATTCTTATTAAAATGTTTAGCCTGAATATCATTCTGACCTAACTTCTTCTTCATTTGTTCCATAGAGCTGTCAAAAATTGCCAATGCTGACTATATTTCAAATTGTCATGGTGGGATATTGGGAAAAATATATTTTTTTTCCATAGTGGTTGTACTAATTTACAAATCCCACCAAGAGTAAAAAAGTGGTTTTTTTCTCCCACATCTTCTCTAGCACTTACTATTGTTTGTAATCTTGATGGCTTGCCATTATAACTGGAGTGAGAGGCAATCTCAGAGTAGTTTTGATTTCAATTTGCAATAATCTTGCTGAGGGTAAATCTCATTGGCTATGATATTGCTACTGCACAAAGCTAGCTCTTTTTTTCTTCCAAGTATTTTACTGGTATAATAAAATTATACGTAACAGATTTATTATTACATATTTATAAATAAAACAATATAAAATATAATTTGGTCAATATAGTCCCTAGTATCTCCCCTTTTCCTTCCCCTGGTCTCTCTCCTCTCCTCTACTGGTGGTCTCCCTTCTATTTTCATGAGAATCACCCCCACTCCATTTTTTTTTCATTTTCTCTAACTTCCATGAGAGAAAATACAACCCTTGACTTTCTGAGCTTAGCTTATTTCATTTAACATAACAGTCTCAAGTTCCATTTTCCTTCAAATGATATAAATTTATTCTTCTTTGTGGCTAATAAAATTCCATGTGTTTAGATATCACATTTTCTTCATCCATTCACCCACTGATGGACTAGTTCATGCTTTGGCTATTGTGAATTGCGATATTAGCTTGGGTATGCATGTATCTCTACAATTCTTCAGGATAAATACCAAGGAGTGGTATAGCTAGGTCATGTGTGGTTCCATGCTTAATCTTTTGAGAAGCCACCATGATGATTTTCCATAGTGGTTATAGTAATTTATAAATCCCACCAAGAGTTAAAAAAGAGTGTTTTTTCCCTCCCACATCCTTTCCAGCCCTTATTATTGTTTGTAATCTTGATGGCTTGCCATTCTAACTGGAGTCGTAGTTCCTTAACTATGTAACTCCTAACTCAAAGGAAACATAGGTAGAACAAATTAAATAACACCACAAGGAAAAAAATTCAGAATGTGGCTTTCTAGTGACATGTGGACTAATCCCTTCAACAGGTCTATGCCAGAGAAGAGGGGAGGGAAGGAAATAGTACTGGAGACTGAAATGGAGAAAACTATTATATGCATTTCTAAATATGTCAAAACAAACCCCACTATTATGCATAACTAATGCACTATTTTTTTTTAATTTTAATAAAAGGTTAGGCTATGGGGGTGGAGGTGAATTCTTCTAGATTAATGACCCCCCCCCCAAAAAAAAAAATGACAAATGCAATGAATACAATGCACGACTGGGCCTTGGTTTGTGGCAGTTTTTTGGGAAACTGGAGTTGGGAAGGAGTAGAAAATGAAAGTGTTAAAGACAGTTTTGGGAAATTTGGAACTTCAAGCACATTTTGAGTATTTGATATTAGGAATTACTATTAATTTCCTTTGGTGTGATAAAAATATATAAGAAAATGTCCTTATTTTTATAAGATAGACTAAAGTTTATAAAGTGTCATCATGTCTACAACTCACACTGATATGGTTCAGCGTAAAAAAGGTAACTAGATAAAGAAATACGACAAAACAGTAACCAAGGATCTAAATAGTGTGTTCTTTGAAACTCATTATATTATTCTTTTTCTGTTTGTTTAAAATTTTTTTAACAATAAAAAGTTAAAAAATATAGCCAGTTAAAAGTTCCTATGAGGGGCTGGGGATGTGGCTCAAGCGGTAGCACGCTTGCCTGGCATGCGTCAAGGCGCTGGGTTCGATCCTCAGCACCACATAAAAATAATGATGTGTCCACTGAAAACTGAAAAATATTAAAAATCTCTTTCTCTCTCTCTCTCTCTCCGCTTAAAAAAAAGTTTCTATGATCTTAACATGAAACTTTAAGCACTATATTTTATTTTTTAGATAATGAATCCATTCATATCCACAAATGCACAGCCAACTACTAGAATAAGAAATGCCAGCCGGGTACGGTGGCACACGCCCATAATCCCAGTGGCTCTGGAGGCCGGGAAGGAGTTCAAAGCCTGCCTAGCAATTTAGCAAGGCCCTAAGCAACTCAGGGAGACCCTGTCTCTCAATTAAATACAAAAAAGGGTTGGGGATGTGACTCAGTTGTTGAGTGCCCCTGGGTTCAATTCCTGGTACAAAAAAAAAAAATGCCAACCATTCATTGCAACATTATTCACAGTAACCACCAGGTATAAATCACATAAGTGTACATTAAAAATAAATACATAGGTATGAAAAATTGTGCTCTATATGTGTTATATGAATTGTAATGCATTCTGCTGTCATATATAACAAATTAGAAAAAAAAATTTAAATGACTATTTAAAAAAAGAATACATACATTTAAAAATGTAGTACAAACGGTGGAACATTATTCAGTCTTAAAAATGTAATTGGGCTGGGGCTGTAGCTCAGTGGCAGAGTGCTCGCCTAGCATGTGTGAGGCATTGGATTTGATGCTCAGCACCACAAATAAAATAAAGGCATTCTGTCCATCTACAACTACAAAAAAATTTGGAAAAAAAAAAAAAAAAGAAAGAAATTCTGTCACATGCTGTATATAGCAATGGTGAAACTTGATGACATTACACAAAGTGAAATGGTGAAATGAGCCCATGGTAGAAGAACAAATGCCACAGGATTCTTCTTGCTTATGTGAGGTAGCTAAGCAAAGTTATAGAAATGGAAAACAGAATGGTGGTTGCCAAGGACTGAAGAGGGAGAAACAGGGATTTATTTAATGGGTATGCAGTTTTGATTATGTGACAGAAAAGTTCTGAAGATCTCCTGCACACAATGTGCAATAGAGTTAACAATACTGTCCTGTATACTTAAAAATTTGTTCGGAGGGTGAATTTAATGTTAAGTGTTTGTTACCACAATTTTTCTTAAAAAATGCCAATCAGAGCTGCTAGTATAGCTGGGGAAAAGTGTTATACACCACCAAATTTTACAATACAAAGTAGTATGTATGCCTCTAGGAGTAAACAAATAGGTACAGGAATGCATATTGAAGGTATATGAAGCATAGCAATTTAGAGGAAAACAGTGGTGACCAGGCACAGTAACACATGCTTATAACCCCAGGGACTCAGAGGCTGTCAGGAGGATCAGGAATTCTAGGGCAGCCTGAGTAATTCAGCAAAACCTGGACTCAAAATAAAAAATAAAAAGGGCTGGAGATGTGACTCAGTGGTTAAAGTCCCCTTGGGTTCAATTCCCAGTAATGGGGGTGGGGAGGAAGGGAAAAAAGAGGAAAGGAAAAAGGAAAGGAAGGAAGGAAGGAAGGAAGAGAGGGAGGGAGGAAAAGCAGGAGGAGGAGGAGAAAAAAGGAAAAATAAAAATAATAAAAAAACCTGAAGTTTGTAAAATGTCAAAGTATTAGACAAGTTGAGTGGCTCCCTGTTTAATTTTGATAAAGAGTGTCAAAGCTTTATTTTTCAAATACAAACAGTAAATGAAATTTAGAAGCTCTTTGGATTCCCATCTCTATTTTAAAGAAGCTCAAAGAGCTTAGCGCATATCAAGATTTGTGTCCTAATATTTGGATTGACACATTATAATAAGCACATAAACCACTTCTTCAAGGTACAAACAAGCTGATTCATTTCTCCATCACTGCATTACTCAAAGTGGACAATTTTTCCTACTCGAACTCACAGAAAAATTTCCATAACTTTGCTATTCTTCAAACCTAGACTCCATGAGGAATGAGGGATGCCAACATTATTTACCTCTGTCTGTAGGCCGTTCCAGGAGAGAAGAAGATGATGGCGCTTTCCTGCGAACTAGGGTTAGGTGTACCAACTGCCCTGCATTTCGTAACACTTCAACAACGTCATGATTTGCAAAACCCTGAATATTTACACCATCAACCTAAAACATTAATGGACTAATTAAACAGAGGTTTCAAATTAGCTGCTATTTTTAATCCTGGCAAAGTTGAATAATACAAAGCAATTAATGTTATCCTAATTTATACTAAACCTTAAAAGTACTTTTGAATAAAGAAGTAAAACAGGCTGACAAACTTTTACACACACTAAAAAGCAAATTCAAATTTGTACTCCTAAATCACACATTTTAACTAATAGCCTGAGAGGTAGAGGGTTTTATTCTCTGACATTATTCAAAATTCAAAATTCCATAAAGGATGGTCAGTTGTTACACATAGCTCAAGATGTGTTAATAAAAGTCATTATTATCAAAATCAAAGACATTATCTAATACTTCATCTTTCTACGTTATCACTGTAATATTTCCCAAAGAAACACACTGATGTCCCTCCATTAGGTCTTCTAATATTCTGAAAATGTATATGCAAAAATGGTATTCTTCATCAAAGTCAAGCCCAACTCCACAATTCTGAAGTTCATCAGGACCATGAGGCCTTCTCTTTCAATGTTCTGCACCTTGGCCAAACCTTTACTTATTTATCCTCGTATTTTCTCAAAGCATCTGCTACTGCCGGCCTCCAGACTCTGGAAATCACCAAGACACTTCCAAAGCCCATTAATGTAAAAGCCAAGAGCCAGAAAAGGTGCTTCCTTAGATGGACTGAAGACAAAAATTCAAATCATACCTTCCAGCATTTGTTTCCATGTAAATCACTGTGTGTGTGTGCCAGTGTGTGTATGTGTACAAATACAAAAAATATATATTGGCAATTTATTTCCTATTAAATGGAGAAAGAAATTTTAGTAAAAGGTTATATTCTCAAATATATAAAAATTTTAATTTTGGGTGTACTCAAAATTACTGTTAGTAGCAAAACTAGTTTCACAAAAAGATGAAAAGAGCTGGCTAGTGGCCTATTAATTGTATATAAAATGAGTAATTTTTAAAAACACAGAAATACTTGAAAAGCATTTCCTAGGATAATGCTAAAACATCTTTCAAATATTCTGACTACTCACAAGCATACATCCAAACATTTGTGTGATTCTCCCCTATCAATATGGTTAGTGAATTGTGTTTTTACTGGCTGCGAGAAAAAAAGTTAAATTTAAGGCCATAAGAGGTCAAGTTAATAAGACTTCACTGTACTAGTAAACTTCATTTTTTCAAAACCTTAGGAAACTAGATTAAGTCATTCTCTCAAAGATATAAAGATCAACATTTTTTTCAACTTGATTCGAATCTAAATAAGAGGTCAGTTACTTACAGCAACTATTTTGTCATTCTCTTGGATTTGGCCATTGTAGTATGCAGCACTGCCAGGTATTATACTTTTCACATAAATCCCTGAAGCTTCCCCTGAAGGTACACAGCCATATGGAAAAAGAAGAAAGCTCTAATTAGGCCTTGATTGCAAAATTCACATCAAGAGGTTAATTAGCTGAAGAGGCTGACTGGAGGTTTGATAAATACTATTTTGAACACAAGCAGAGAAATTGATGGATTATTTCAAACTGTCACCATCACAAGTGACCCGAATTCAAAATGATTTGACTGATGACTACTCTTCTGGAAAAATAATCAGTAATGGTTAATGAAATGCGCTTGAGTCTAAGCTGGAATTCAGGAGAGCCCAGGGTAAGTCTTGGTCCATCTCCATTCTCACTGCTGACTTGGCATGAGGCATTGTCATTTTTCACCAACACTGTGACAATGGTCTCCTAACAGGTCTTCCTGCCTATGCTTAGTTGGTTCATTGCTCATGTAAGCTATCCAAACACAGAAGAAAAGTACTCATGCTCTTTACGAAACCAAACCAGAATGAGCTCAGAACATGAAATAATCCTTATACCATAAAATAAAACAAAGGCTAGATAAAAAGAAGCGAAACTAGGAAAAAAAAAAAACATGGCTTGGACTAATTTTGTATTTATTTATTAATTTTCAGATGAACTCAAAACATTGCTTATTGAAGAAAAATACACATCTGTGGATTCCTGCCGCAGTCCGGCTGCAGCAAAATAACCAGGGGGTGACGAACAACTTGTGTACATTGATACAGCAGGAGTGGGAGCCATTTATTGTAGGACAACAGAGGTATTTATACATTCCAAACAGCTTATCTTAATTAAATAAACTCGATACAGCAGTCAACCAATAAGGAATCTCCACACTTAATGGCTCGCTGGCATTACTTCACAAACCACTCCCTCTGGCAAAATGCCAGGCGCCATTCAGACTTGTTTACAGACTCTAACAGATTCCCACTGCCTACTAATATATGAATTTCACAGAATTACATTCAAGGACCTCCTGATAAACTTATTTTTTGATGTCATCTCTACTATATCCCTTTAAAAAAAAATGTCTACACACACCAGATTCTGACATTCCATCAAAAACTAAGTTCTGTCATAATTTTATATTTTCTCTCATTTAATTTTTCCATCCTGTCAACCTCATCCCTTTCGTCAAAATCTTCCTTTTTAACTCCTAGCTCAAATACCTCTTTCTTTTTGAATTCTCCATTTCCCTTCATCAAACTGAATCTTTCATCTGCTATACCATGACAATTTGCTCATATCTCTACTAAAACATACATTTCAGTTATCCTCAAACATTTAAAGTTTTATTTTATTTTTTTATTTGAGACAGAGTCTCACTACCTTGTCTAGGTTGTTCTCAAACTCCTGGTCAAGTGATCTCACTGCTTTCACCTCTGAAGTGGCTGGGACTTCAGGACTACCCTATAGAACTAAACAAGGGTTGCCTAAAAAGTCCAATAAATAGAACACAGTAAAACTTATTTTTTAAGATTACCTGCATGAAAAGCATGATGAATTTTAAATGGTCTAGTTCTTTTGATTCACCTGCCCACCTTCCCCAAAACATACAATTTCAAAAACTTCTTTTGATGGTAAAGTAGTAAAATGATTATTTTCCTTATTCAATAACATAAACATCAAATTTCCTCAATTTCTATCAGTCACTCACTTTTATTTACAATCTAAGCCATAAGTTTAGAAACTAAACTATGATTTCTTAACCAGGCTTATCATATTGACAACTATTCAATACGGTATTCTTGCAACATTATTATAAAACCCAGACTTAGCTCTTTTGGAACTTATTTAAATTCTGAATCTAAAAAGGTGGCAGTTAGAAAAATCTAAAGGTTTGAAAAAAAGGCATTTCATTAGGCTGAAATAGCACAAGGTGGTCTGACATGAATTTCATTCAGGACTTTGAATATATTAGCACACTTAATCTTTCTCACCTGCTGTAAGTATGCAAAATAACAATTTTTTTTAAAAGAAATTACCACTCTAATCTTGCTATTTTTTCAGAAAAACAAAAAAAATTTGAACTAAATTCTCATGTAACCCATCGATATTTTCGAAATATTTACTTTTTTCTTACTTTAATAATTCTCTTGTAATAAAAGAAAAACTCTTAGTTAAAATTACCAAAGTTAACTTTATAGATCAAAGTTAAGAGAACGTCATTATTCAGAGATACTTGAGCCATGTATTTATCCTCACAATGCATAAATGTATTTCCTTTACGTAAAAGGAAAATAATTCTAACGAAATACTTCTTTTGTGTTTCTTTAGCAATTAAACATAAGTAATATTTTTCACAATATGCAATATATGCAGTATTTATCAGACATAATACCTTAAGATATTGTTAAATATTATAATATTTAAAATATATCTATTTTAGAACACAAGGAGGTTCACTTCACCTGCTATATACTGAATTGGACAATTAAATTCTTTGTTAATGACTATCAAACCAGTTATTAAACTACTAAGATAAAAATGTGATTCTCTGATCACTGAAAAGTAACTGCCTGCTATTACAGATTCATGGTTTTATTGTTCAAGGTTTAAATTAAGACGTGCAGGCACTTAATTTTAGTGTCTGGAAACCTTTACTTCCTTCACAATTATTTCCAAATATAAAATAGAAATGATTCATTTACCTGTATGTGATGTTCCAACATAGCCAACAATTCTAATACCAAGACTCTGTCCATCTTTTTTAATGAGTTCAACATTGTAAGTTTCAAAAAGAGAAGAATTGTCCTAAGAGGAAATAAATTATATATGTTTAGTATATGACTGTGTGGACACACTCAATTTGTGCAAGATTTGCCAAGTTTTTTCTGTGACAAGCTGCTTTGTAAGATGGTTCCTGTGACATTCAGTCCCTGGAGTTACCCCCATGTTTATGTTACATTACATGGCAAAAGGGAGATTACCAAGTGGGCCTAATCTAATCACAAAAGCCCTTTAAAAGAAGTGCTTTCTTCCACTGGTAGCAGAAAGAGAAAAAGATTTGAGGTCTGGGGATATGGCTCAAGCGGTAGGGTGCTCACCTGGCATGCGTGGGGCGCTGGGTTAGATCCTCAGCACCACGTAAAAATAAAATAAAATGTTGTGTCCACTGAAAACTAAAAAATAAATATATTAAAAAAAAGATTTGAAACATAAGAACTCAACTCGTGGTTTGAAGATGGAAGGGGTCATATAAGAAGGAACTGGGGGTGGGAAGCTTAAGGAGCTGAAAGATGTTCTGGCTGATAGCTACCTAAGAAAAGGAGACCTCAGTCCCCCAGCTGCACGGAGCTGTATTCTGCCAATAATCTGAATGCACTTAAAAGTGGATTGTTCCAAGGATGTCCAGGAAAGAGCCCAGCCAGGTCAACACCTTGATCTTGGCCTTGTAAGAAAAGAATATAAGCAGACAGCCTAGCCAAGCCCACCCTGAATTCTGACCTACAGAAATGTGAACAAACGAAGGGTAATGTTTTAAGCTGCTAAATGTGTAGTAATCTGTTATACACTAGAAAACTAACATTCACTTAGAAAAACCTCAGTAATATTGAAAATACTGACCCTAAACATTTTTGTGGGGAGGTAGGGGAAGCAGGAATTGAACCCAGGGGCACTTAACCACTAAGCCACATATCCAGGACTTTTTACTTTATTTTTTAAATTCTGAGACAGTGTCTCACCAACTTGATTAAGGCCTCACTAAGTTGCTGAGGCTGGCTTTGAACTTTTGATTCGCCTGCCTCAGCTTCCTGTGCGACTGGGATTACAGGCATGTGTCACCAGCAAATTTGCTTTTAATACTTCTCATTAATAAAAACATTTCTGTAAAGAAGGTATCTAAACATATAACACTTTGCTTTCAATTCAAAATAGGAATATTAGAAAGTCAAGTACTGAGGGCTGGAGATATAATTTAGTGGTAGACTGCCTGCCTAACACATGTGAGGTCCTGGGTTCAAGTCCCACCACCAGAAAAGGAGGGGGAGTAAATAATTGATTGGCTCGAATTCTCATTTATCACACAACTTCACTGGTCCTTCACTAAAGAAAAAGACTAGGTAGCTAGAGTAATGGAGAGAAAAGTCATGGTTATAACCACAATTTGGAGAAATTTTTTTTTTAAATTAAAGCTCTAATATTATAGATTTTAAAAGTTTCATTCCTATGGTTCCAAGTAGAAAAAGACAAACAACTTCCCAGAAGACCCTGAGTGACATCTCACAGTGGCCTTCCACCCTCAGAGTCACTTCTCTTTTCTCTCCTCCTCCTCCTCGCACCTCCTTTTTAAAGTTATTTCTTTGCTTTTGCCTTATTCATTCAGAGTCTGTGAGATAGAGTAAGGAAAACCTTGGAATGAAATAAAAGGATCTATATTCAAATAATTCCAGCTTTTGTAGATTTACTCTCTATAATGCCTTCAATAAGTTCTTTAGTTTTCTCATCTATTAATGGATAAGACCTAACTTGTAGAAGTACTGTGAAGATTTCATCATGAAGCACCTAGACATTGACTAATAACTATCATTATTATTTTATAACTATAAAAACTACTTGTTAACAAATATAATAAACATTATTATTAGTATCTAATTCCCTGTGGCCAGTGTGTTTCTATTAGTGATACTTCTCATACATACAATGATCAGTATTTATAGCTTCCCTTCCATCATCTAGATGTCTACCCACCAATCTAATAAAATCGAAATTTGGAAAATTTAAAATTTTCCAATTTACAAATCAGTAGCTGAGGCTCAAGGAAACTAAACGACTTAATCCTAAAAACAGCAAAAAAGAAAATCAGGTATATATGGTTGTCTCCAAATTGGGGTCTCCTCTGCTTCACTCTGAACAATGAGATGCTGCTACTCGTGCCCATGTGGCACTGTGAGTAGAAAGGATTTCTTATCTTTCATTGTCTCATACCTCATGCCTGATTTAAGAAGTATTAGAGCACTCACAGAGGAAGGGCTAGTGTTGGCAACAGCAGCAGGCAGGGCAACCGGCAAAGCCACAGGAGTAGGAGGCGTTTCTGAAATTTCGCCAAATGGGTCTCTAGCCACAAGCATCCTGACTGAATTCCCACAGTTCCTCAGCACTTGGGCAACTTGCTCACTTGTCATTCCCTGCACATTCGTGCCACCAATCTTCAAGATGTGGTCCCCTGTCTGAAGTCTTCCATCCTTTAATATAAGAAAAACAAAATTATTCAGAGAAATCAATCTAATTCACTAATTGATAACAATTCACCAGACTTTCAATTCTGACAAAAAGAAGATCTAAAATGTTGAGCAAAACACAGTATTTTTAATGAATGGCTGACTTGGCAAAACTAGAGCCAGGGTGTTAATGACAATGTATTCAAGGAAGAGATCAGAAAGCCTTGACCTCAAGGGAGGAGGGTCAGAACAGAAGCCTCTAACACAAAGCTAAGGAACAGGAAAGAACAACTAGCTCAGCCCACATCTGCAACAGGAAGTTGCCAGTGTGAGCAGAAGAGAATGAGGAAAGAGGAGAGTAGATGAAGAGATGAACTACTTAACAGCAGGTATTTCTCTCATGATGGGCATATTCTCAGTGTGACTGGGACCGGTAGTCATCGGAGTGTTTTAAATGGAGGAATGACATTATCTGATTGACTTTTTACAAGATCCACCAAGATTCTGTGCTTAAAATAGATTATAGGAGAAACAATCAAAGCAAAGATACCAGTTGGGAAGCTTTAGCAAAACTCTAGGAAGAGGTCACATCTTGGACTTGGTTAGTAGTTGAAGTGTTGAAATGGCAGATTCTAGATTTATTTTTAATGAACTGTCAACCAGATCTGCTGATAGTTTCTACATGGGGTATGAAAAGAGAAAAAGGAATCAGAACCCCAAGATGTAAGCCTGAGTAACTAGAAAAGATAGAATTGCTGTGAAATGAGATAAAACTACAGAGGAACAGATGAATGGGAACGAGTCTGGAGTTCCAAGCCAGAGTTACGCAGCCTGAATGCCCATCAGACATCCAGGTGGAATTATAAATTATACAGCTGGATTTACAGGGCTGCAGTTCAGGGGAGAAATCCAAACTGCACATTTGAATTTGGGAGTCAAAGCACATAGGAGACATTTAGAGTCCTGATCACAGACTTTTCCAGGTTTTTTCTGTTTTTGTTTTGTTTTTTGTTTGTTTGTTTGTTGGTTGGTAGTGGGGATTGAACCCAGGGGCATTTAACCACTGAGTTACATCCCTCAGACTCTTTATATTTTTGAGACAGGGCCTTGCTAAGTTGCTTAGGGCCTTACTAAATTGTTGAGGCTAGCCTCAAACTTGCAATCCACCTGCTTCAGGCTCCTGAATCACTAGGATTAGAGGTGTGAGCCACCAGGCTCAACAACGTGCTCTCTTTCTTAAGCTGGATGATAAGTACATTGGTGGTTATTATTGTGATTATGACATTAATATGCACAGACATTGTATTTATTCTTTTATGTGTATGTATGTCATAGAAAAATTTGATACAGCTTATGAAAATGTATGTCAGTTCAAAATATTTATAATTTGTTTGTGGAGTTTGTGAAATAGCCGATTCATCTGCAGTTTTACCAATTTGTTTCATCTGAAATTTTGATTTCTCTTGAATTACCATTTTTACAGTATATGAAAGGTAACAAAATGTCAACATAGTTGTTTTCAAAAAAAATTATGCAGGTTAAAAATCACTTTCTCATATTATCTCCTTCAGAGAACAATCAGAAATTGAGATTCAAAAAGGGTGACTGACTTGACCAAGCTCATGAAGCAGCTAAGTGGAAGAACCAAAATTCAATCCAATAGACCACTGATGTTTCTCCTCATTTACTTATATTTGCCCTGTATTTTGATATCTCCAGAGTAACGTTATTGTAGCAAGGTGATCTCTCACACATGAAGGCTATTATTAGACAGAATATTTACTGTTTCTCAAGAAATTGTAACTGCCAAAAAGTTCAAATGGAATGAAGATGAAAAAGTTATTTTGCAACTGGGAGAGCAAGACAGCTTAGAATAGAGCATGACTGTTGGGTTAATTTGATTTTTAAGCTTCATAATCCTGCTTCCAGGTGGCACCTTCTATAAGCTACAGATGAAATTCTGAAGGAAGAAGTTTTTAAAAGCCTTAAACTGAAGTCCATTCACCATCCTTCCTTTTCTCCAATTTTGCAGGATCCTGAATGAAGGAGGTCTTCAGATCAAAATAATGAGTACAAAACTCTGGGCTTTAGTATAAATACTGCAGAAGGTGCTAGAAGTAACTGCAAGTGACGATAAGCAAGTTTGCACATATACAGTTGAATTCAGACACATTTGGAAAGATCTGAGAAAGGAAACAGATGCAAGGAGAAATTATTAGAGAAAAAGGAATTAAGAATTGCCTTATTCCATTTTCCCTAATAAAAAATCATACTTTAATAATGATAATTTGATATTCTGTTCTCACTCATTCAAGAAAGTTGAAGTAAAATAAACAACTGCTCAAGAGAGTCAGTGTCCTGTGAATCAAACTACTCTTGAACAGAATTATGAGCTGACTAAAAGAGTAAAGAATAGCTAATAAATGTTTTCATACTTGACTTGGTAAAAGAGGGGCATTTCACAAAAAAAGTATATATTTAGTCACTTCATAGGCACTCTTTTTTCCTATTTTACCTCATCTCTTACTTTAAAATGATGTAGATCATTTGCATCTGTCACTAAAAGTCAAACATTTTCTTCTTACAGAAAAACAGGTGTTCTGGAGGAATTCATAAGTGCAAAAATAGTCATTAGATTGATAGGAAAGACACCAAAATGACAGCTACCTTGTCTAAGTCCAGCAGCCCCAAGCACTGCACTTTATTGATATATTCTGATCAACATTCTCCTTCCATAACCTGTAGACTGAGTGAGGGAACCAAGATGCATAATAAATTATATCTTGTTCTTTAACAGAAATCATGAATTAATTAAAGCTAATAAACAGCTATGCCAACATTCAAGCATAGGATGCTAATCAAATATTCAATTATAAGTTTATTTTAATCCAAAGATTCTTCTAAAAGGAAAAATGATGCATATTGCCAAAGATAATGTGAAAGGCAAAAAATTAAAACGTTTGATGCAACAGGATATCACACAATCATAGTAAAAATACTAATAATATCACTTATAACCTAAAAAGAAAAAATTCTTCAGTCCAAGTTAACGTCTTTTTGCTAAAAAAAAAAAAAAAAAAAAAATTCTATGTTAAGTTCTCTGATACATTGCTGTAGATAATTTCAATTAAAAATTATTTAAAACAGGCACAGCAGCTCATGCCTGTAATTCCAGCAGCTCAAGAGGCTGAGGCAGGAGAATCTCAAGTTCAAAGCCAACCTCAGCAACTTTGCGAGGCTGTAAGCAACTCAGGGAGACCTCAAAATTTAAAAAAGAAAATGAGCTAGAGATGTGGCTTACTGTTTCACACCTCTGGGTTCCATCCCTGGTATCAAAAAAATTCAAGTTAAAAATAAAAATTATTTGAAAGACTATAGAAATTCAGAGCTGAGCTACAAAAACAGTCAAGAGATCAAATTTATTACTCCAAAAACTTAAAAAGGGACCAAATATTTCCATAACTCAGAAAATGAAATCATTATTATCTTTGCTTACAGGCCGGTTCTATTATGGGTCAAAAGGCAACATGTCATTAACAGAAAACAGTGACTTTATAAAATACACACTCTTTCTATCAACAGATTAAAGTACTAAACCCAAGTCTTCATATCCTATCCTACTCAAATCCCCAGAGCACGCATCAACTGGTTTTTAAAGATAAGGAAAATATCTGTCTACAGAATCACTCAAAACAAAACTGCTTGGGGAAAACCACCAGTTTAGTGGCTAAACCTTGCTTACTCTTGACTAAAGTCCTCCATAGTCCACACCCCTGTCCAACCCTTCCTTGGTTCCATTCCTTCTTAATAGTAAAGGTTACTGGATAATTGCTATGATTCATACTACAAATGTCTCATGCCAAGATGTCAATGATTTATGACAACTTTTAAATAGGCTATGTTATCACAGTCACCTTCTGAACACAATGGGATGACCAATGGATCTTACTTCCCCAGAATTCCTCCAGACCATGTGAAAGAGGTTTCTACAAAACAAAGAAGTTTTACACCACCTGTTATCAATTTCAAAACAAAATTGAAAACTAGTTTCTGAAAAATTTTTATACTTTTGTCATAATGGGATAGAGTGCTCTAAGACATGTCTCTCAAGCACTATGGATACTCAAATACTCTCCAGTATCTGAAAGTATCTGAGGATTAGTAATAGAAAGGCCTTTCAGTTCCCCTTGCACAATATCATGTATTTTCCTACCCAAAATTGGCCCTAATTATATTAACTGACCAGTCATTATAACTAACTAGATCTCAACAAATGCTTTCAAAAAGCTTCGTATACATCAACTTTAAACTGCATGCCAGGCACGGTGGCATATGCCTGTAATTTCAGCAGCTCACGAGGCTGAGGCAGAAGGATTGTGAGTTCAAAGCCAGCTTCGGCAACTTAGTGAGGCACTGAGCAATACGGCAGGACCCTATCTCTAAACATAACATTAAAAGGGGGGGGTGGGATGTGGCTCAGAGGTTAGGCACCCCAAGTTCAATCCCTGGTACCAAAAAACAACAATGAAGCCTATTTTCTACCTAACTTCCTAACATTCGGGGTAATACACAGGGAAAGACAAGAAGAGCTTTGGAGTCAGACACACCCAAATTCAAAAGCTAGCTACTTTGGCCAAGCTGTATAGTCAAAGGTCAGTTACTTATCCTAATCTAAACCTTAAGCAATATATGAATAAATTCCTTTCTCATAAGAGTGTGGGCATTAAATTCAACAGTACATGTAAAATGTCTAGCCTAGTGCCTTGTTCATATCAAGTCACCAAATGCACCCATTTCTGATGATTCTTTAAGCTGCAGTGATCTCAATGTTGTCACACCTTCTCAACTCAAAGAGCTATTTTATTAAACCTCTTTAAAGAAGAAATACTGAACTTCTTTACTAATTTCATAACACAACAACATTCTTTGAAAAAGCAGTATTAGTTAACGCCTTTAAAAGGATCACTCTATGATCACAAGTAACCTTGATCATGCCTTCACCTAAGACAGCCATATTCCCCTACTAGGGAAATCACCACAGGCCTAAAACTGCTAACCTTGGAAAGGCTATCTTATAAGGATGGCACTGCCTGACATCTGGGAGCTCAGATTCTATGGACATTCCCACTACATTGTTAAGAATGGCTCACTGTGCTTGAATGATTTGTTCAACATGCTTTCTCCTGAATACCAGCTTTTGTCTACAAGTCTGGGACTTTGGTATGTCCTGGACAGTGTGTGCCTATGTGACCAGCACCTAATAAACCCTGCGCTCTGAGTCTTCGATGGCTTCCACCCAGACATTTCTGATACTTCACTTCATGTACCACCACGCCCCCATACCAGGGATTGAACTCAAGGGCACTCAAACACTGAGCTACATCCCCACCCCTATTTGTATTTTATTTAGGGACAGGGTCTGAGTTGCTTAGCACCTCATCATTGCTGAGGCTGGCTTTGAACTCACGATCTTCTTGTCTCAGATTCCTAAGACACTGGGATTACAAACATGCGCCACCATGCCCGGCTCATGCCCCTTTTCTGCTATTGTTTTGGCTTTGTATTCTGTCATTATAACAGATCACAGCCAAGAATCCAATTGTATGTTGAGTCCTATGTGTCCTCCTAGCAAATCCCAGGAGGTAGTCTGGGAGACTATTTCAGAATCATGAAATTACACTAAGAAGTAATTTGACGAGAGCTAGTGGTGAACCCACGACTCAAGCCTTTATCTGAATCTAATGCTCCCATGCTATGATGCTATGCTCTTTCCTTTCAGAGATGCTTACTCAAGATGTAGATCAGTTGAGAAGAATCTGCCCAGAGGAAGCTAACAGAAAGTGTATAAACCACATCTTGTGCCACAGACTGGTGTATTAAAGGACTACAGCCAAAATGAGTTCATGAGTTATAAGAAGCCTAACACTGAACAGAAAAAAAAAAAAAAAAAAAAATTGAGGCCAGGCATGAAATAAATGGGTTATAGCCATAAGGTTGAAGGAATTTTACCTGCCATCAGCTGAGATGAAATAAAGAAGCAAACACAAAACTGTCCTCATGTGTATACCTCACCTTATTCCCTCTAGAAAAAGTCAAAAGTTCTGGTCTTCTTAGAGCTGGCTATTCTCTGTTGATAGATTTGACCAAGACTGCACAGTGTTCATCAAGAAAAGGAAAGCATTAGGATCAACTTTTGATAAATAGACTTAAACAGCAAAGCATAGTTGAACAGATATGGGCTCTATCTTGACTTTGTCACTTCCCAGCCATGCAACCTTGGGCAATTTCTTAACAGTTCCCCCATGTCAATAACTTGGAAATAAAACTCATAAGACTGCTCTGAGGGGCTGGAGATGTGGCTCAAGCGGTAGCGTGCTCGTCTGGCATGCGTGCGGCCCGGGTTCGATCCTCAGCACCACATACAAACAAAGATGTTGTGTCTGCCAAAAACTAAAAAATAAATAAATAAATATTAAAAAAAAAAAAAAAAAAAAAAAAAGACTGCTCTGAGGACTACATTAGAATAATGTATATTAGGCAGATGACAACATCTGCCATAAGCATTTGCTTCTCCATTACAACTCTGTGATGGGCATAACCCTACCCCCTCCTTGATGATCTGAAATAGTGACGATCCCTTCCAGTAAAGGGCAAAAATCAGACTTGGGCTTTTCCCAATACTGTGTCAATAGAATTAATCTGGGAAACTCTGCACATCACATTGTCCTTGTGAAATTCATAATGCACATTAGTATATTTAAAAGCCAGAAAATTCTTATATTAAAAAAATATTTGATTTTATTAAATTTATTTGACCCTTTGTTTTTCAAAATAACTACTCTACTTTGCACTTTGAAAAACACTACTCCAGCAAACAAGCCTATTAAAATTTCTGGTGGGGTGGGTGGGAATCGAAATACTCCAAAATGTTTCATCCCTTTGCTAGTTACAAAAAAAACCTTTCAAAAAAAACCCTCAGGGCTGAGTTGTAGCTCAGTGGTAGAGTACATGGTTAACATGCAAGAAGCCTGGGTTCAATTCCCAGCACATATATACATACATACACACACACCCCTGTAAGAATATTATGTTTTGTGCCACAGATGTGTTTTAAAGACCCATAAAATGAATATTTTGTTATCAGATCCTTTTACATTGTTTAAAATTGTTGAGGCCACAAAGATGAGGATTATGAAATGGCACAAGAAACTATTGGAGTGACAGATGTGTTCATTATCTTAGTGGTGATGGACAGCATGACAGTTAAAATTTTACATGTCACTTGGTTAGAGTGCAGCATAGAGCTGCTTGGCAAAATGCTAGCCTAGATATTGCTACAAAGGTATTTTGTAAATGTGAGTCTCATCTACAAACTAGATGTGACTTGTTTGTGCCTAGTGTGTGCTATGTGATCAACAACCAATAAAACCCTGGGGTCTGAGTCTCTGATAGCTCAGATGATTTCAGGGTAATAACCACTGATAATATGAATGAACCTCATCCAATCAGTTTACAACTTTAAGAACAAAAACTGAGGTTTCCTAAAGAAGAAACGAAACTGTCTCATGCCTGGTAACATCTCACAGCTGGACAGCATCCTGCCCTGGTCTCCTAAATATCTTGCCAGTTTACCTTAGAGATTTCAAACTCAGAACTACATTAATTCCTGAGTTTCTAGCCTGCTGGCCTGCCCTATAAATTTCAAGTCTTACAATGCTATGAGCTAATCCTTAAAATAATCTCTTACTACATACATATATCCTATTGGTTCTATTTCTCTGAAAAACTCTGACAAAAATGAATTCACAAGTATATACCTATGTCAAAAGTTATTAAATTGCAGGCTTTATATAGGTGCAATTTATTGTATGTCAGTTTTACATTAGTAAAGCTCTAAAATATAACACTGAAAATTTCAGTGTTTTCATTTATGAATTATCTGTCAATATCTACTGAATTAGAAATTAGCTCCAAGAATTTTTTTAAATATATAATAATATAGTAACATGTATTAAAATAATTAGTGTATATATTTTTAATTTTAAAAAGAGTTTTATTTTCCCAAACAAAAAATAATAGTGAGAAGAGTGTTACTTTTCACATTTGTGCAAAACTCTTAAAAGAAGACAACTAGATTCTCTTATCTCATTCAGTATTCAATATGTTGTGAGATTTTTGGGTTGAAATATATGAAGAGAATCTGGCCTCAATCAGATATACACTTGGAAAAGGGAGTTGTATTTTAATAGTCCTTTCAGCCAATTCTTCTTTGATAACACACCCAAACCTGACAAGTTGTGATTTCTTAAGATCAGCTGTAATGTGGAATCTAAAGCCACATCAAAAAACTTTTAGACACTGTTTCATTAAACCCTTTGATCTTTTACACATAAATTACTTTGTCATATCACATATTGATCTTCAAAAAATATTGATTCATAGAGTATACAGATCTTCCAAAATACTGACATATTTCATTATACATATAAAAAAATCACATTAGTGACTATCATGAATAACATACTCAAAAAAACTCTTTAAATACTGGCAAGTTTAAGCTCATGAACAAAATTTTTCAAAACTTTAATTTTTCTCGAAAGCTGAAATTTTGTCATTGCCGTCAGTACGGTGGCACATGCCTGTAATCCCAGCAACTTAGGAGGCTGAGGCAGGAGGATCATGACTTCAAAGCCAGCCTCAGCAACTTAGTAATGCGATAAGCAACTCAGCAAG
Source organism: Marmota monax (assembly GCF_021218885.2). Taxonomy (NCBI): domain Eukaryota; kingdom Metazoa; phylum Chordata; class Mammalia; order Rodentia; family Sciuridae; genus Marmota; species Marmota monax. The sequence continues at coordinate 9,962,761 of NW_026692907.1, read as the reverse complement.
AACCTGTTTCTAAATAAAAATATTTTTAAAATGGCTAGGGGTGTGGCTTAGTGCCCTCGAGTTCAATCCCCAGTACAAAAAAAAATTTGTCACTGCCAACACCGCCAAGAGTTTCTCCTAAAATAGGTTCACTTCATTAATTGTCAAGGAAATATCCATCAAATACCTAAGTCTGAATAACCACAATTTTTCTGTCAATTATTAGTTCAAAAATAAAAAATGCTGTTACATATGAAAAATGGCTTCTTAAAAAGAAAAATATCATTTGATTATTACAAAGTGAACGTTGCTATGCATAATGATACTGTTACTTATTTGTAGAGAGTCTACTATGTGCCCATTTTTATCATCTTTATAGAAATTTTTATTATATATATTATCCTTTTATAAAAATTTCAAAATAAATCCCATTTGGATGTTTTTAAAAAATGGCTTCTTTACTTCACAAATGCTTTTTCTCAAGATGACCATGCTTTGGTACACAGGAGTGTATGCATACCTCCCATTTTGTCCTTCAATCGTAAATAGACATGTACCAAAAGGTCAAATTTTTTTACTAAATTTTATTGTTTCTACTGCATCATAAAGAACCATACATGGACCTGGAATTTTTTACTTTCTTGTTGCAAGAGCATGGCCAGAAAGAATGCAGTGACAGTCAGTAAAGATTGAGGCCACCGCCTTGTTTTGCACTACAACATCAGCAATTCTTGTCAAACACTATTTCTGAATCATCAGTACAAATGTCAATGGTATAAAAGGGGATAATAATATTTTATAATAACACAGTAAGATAATAACATCTTAGTATTACTATACAAATAGTTTTGATTTCATAGACCCCCTGCAAGTCTCAAAGACCCCCAGAGGCCAACCAATCAGAACTACTGCTTTAAATAAACACTCTCAGGTGCTGGAAGGACAATGGAAACATCAACAATTCCACAGTTTGTATATAGTAAAAGTAATTTTGATCAGAAACAAGGGGCTAAGGAACTTATCTCAAAGCTGCATTTGCACAGCAAGTTTCTGAGTTTTAGGGGCTGAGGTTGTGGCTCAGTGATAGAGCACTTGGGGGTCCTGGGTTCAAATCTCAGCACTGCATATAAATAAAGGTCTATTGACAACTTAAAAAAAAAAAAAAAAAAAAAAAAAGAAATACAAAAAGAATTAAAAAAAAAAAAAAGTTTCTGAGTTTTGTTGTTTTTTCATTTTATGTGGTGTTGCAGCTGTTGAAACCAAGAGCCTCCTGCATACTAGGCAAGCAATTTACCACCAAGCTATACCCAGAGCCCTGTCAAGTTTATTTTCACTTATATGTCTATTAGAAGAGATAAGTTTATATCTACCTGGACAATTATCAGTGAAATTTTATGTATTATTTGGATTATGGAAATAATTACAGTTATTTAAGATTTATCATGGATGTTCTACATAATATGAGCTCTTTATACAGTGGATTTACAATCAAATTTCTAAAAACTGATAAGGCTAAGTGTGGTAACCCATGCCTATAAAGCCAGCACCTTGGGAGGCTGAGACAGGAAGATTGCAAGTTGGAGGCCCACCTCAGCAACTTAGTGAGACCTTGTCCCAAATAAAAACTTAAAAGGGCTGAGTGTGTAGCTTAGGAGTAGCAAAAAAACAAGCCAAAAAAAAAAAAAAAAAACCCTTAAAATGTGATATTTAACATTTTCTTTCCTCTAAAATTAAGTAAAAACAGTGGCTAAATTTTTAAATGGTCCACTTTCAGTTTAACCACTGCTAAATAATGAAGGACAGAGATTTGATTTATAATAGCAGAAAATTTTAATTCAAGTGACATCTTACATGTACAATATTAGGAGAAATGTTTATTATAATCATCAGACCTTCTGATTTTATCATTATGCCCTTGAATTATACTCTGGAGGAGAATAATACAGATGTTCAAAATGTACTAACAACTATTTTCAACAAGAAATATTATCCTTTGATAAATTTAAGAAGATTGTTCCCCCCACCCACCAAAAAAATGTTGTCCATGTAAAATAAAGCAGAATACACGTTAGTATTTATGGAATAAGCCATTTTTAAGCTGTAGTTAAACTCTACTTATTGAGTCATATGTCCTAGTAACTCATGTGATAAAATTACAACTCAAGTCATACAATTTAAATTTTATAAAACCAAAATGATAAAAGGAAATCAACTTACTCGATCAGCTAATCCTCCAGGAACTATGGTCCTCACAACTACGCCACATGACTTTCCTCCAACTATTCCAAATCCTAATCCAGAGCCATCGTTAATGAGTTCAACATCCTCAATATGGCCCCAACAAACCTATGAATTAAAGGCAAGTAAGAACCACAATACTGGTACAACACACAGATCTTCACTTTCCAATACAGTCACTACTAAAATGATAGATTTACAAGAAAATGAATATTCATACACTTAATTAAGGCAGCAATCCAGAGGCTAAACTTTATAGGCCCTGATAAGGATCTTATACCCAGGAGAGAAAAAGCTAAAACACAATTAAAATGCAAGGCAGAATATTAGACAAAACATTGTAGCTCTAAGAGGACAAGAAACATTCCCCAGTCTATGACCAAATCTAGCAGAAGGCCTGGCTTGTATAGGAACCAATAAATATGTGATTGCTTCAATTGAAAGTCACAGGGCTGGGGATTTGGCTCCATAGAAGTGTATTGGTAGTAGTGTGTTCACCTAGCAGGCACAAAGAGCATCAGGGAAGAAAAAAAAAAACCCTTAACTTGAATTGGAAGTCACAAAATGTTAGGAAGACTTCAGAGGTTTGGGGGAGAGAAGAGTCATAAGAAATGGCTGGGGTGTGGCTCAGTGGTAGAGCGTTCTAGCATGTGTAAGGCACTGTGTTCGATCCTCAGCACCACATAAAATAAAGGTATTGTGTCCACCTACAACTGAAAAATAAATATTAAAAAAAAAAAACATAAACTGCACTACAAAGAAGGAAGACAAGAACAAATTTGGACCAGGTAGTAGAATGGGTCAAAGATACAGTCAATAGATTGAGTTAACTGGGAAGACAAATGGGAATTCAAGGTTTTAGAAAATGGAATGACAAGGAGAAGGCAGTGGCTTGTGAAAATTAATCTGGCAGCAATGTAAAGAATGAAATGGTAAGAACATGATGAGGTAAAGAGACAAATTTAGGAGGCATTAATGAGGGAAAAGAAAGGCAGACCCAACTGAAGATATTGTTAATAGAATCATACAAATCAGACAAGAAGAAATAAGCACTTTTCCTCTGACTAGCAGGTTTCCATGAGAAATGTGCATTAAATTCATATAATCCAACAGCAGAACAATGTCTCCCTCTCAAGATCATGAGGGCATAATCATTATTTAGTTCTTCTATTACATAAAATTGGAAAACTACTATGCAATGTTAAAATAAACAGGAATATAGGGAATATTTAATAAGCTCATGTCTGGAACAATGCCTAGTAACTAGGAAGCATGTTTGTTAAAATCAGAACCCTGGCTGGGGGCTAGGGTTGTGGTTCAGTGGTAGAGTGCTTGCCTCACATGTGTGAGGCACCGGGTTCAATTCTCAGCACCACCTATAAATAAATGGATAAAATAAAGGTCCATCACCAACTAAAAGAATTAAAAAAAAAAAAAAAAAAGTAGAAGAAACCTTGCTAGGCACAGTGGCACCCACCTGTAATCCCAGCGGCTCTGGAGGCTGAGGCAGGAGGATCATGAGTTCAAAGCCAGCCTTAGCAATTTAGTGAGGCCCTAAGCAACTCAGTGAGACCCTGTCTCTAAATAAAATACAAAAAGGGCTGGGGGTGTGGTTCAGTGGTTAAGCACCCCTGTTCAATCCCTGGTGCTCCTCCACCCCCCAAAAAAGAAGCCTGAATCAATGACAGCAGCTACTGCTCACAGAGTGTTAACTGGCACCAGACCTACGCTTGGCTCTTCACACACCTCTTTCAATCTTTACAACTATTACTAGTTTTAAGTAACAGAGAGACTGAGGTGTGGAGAAGTCAAGGACCTGCTGGTGTCACACAACTAGGAGAGGAAGAAATGGACTTGAACTCACCAATGCATGACTCCAACACCCTTATTCTTTATATGCTAGACAATGTCCCACTTTGTCCATTGTAGTTATTATGTAAATTGTGCTGTATAAATATTACAGAGTGTAACAGGAAAAATGCCTATACTTTAATTTGTGTTGTGACCTTGTAATGTACCAGACAGTTTTTTTTCTTTTGTCCCGAGGAATGAAAATTATATAAATCAGCTAGCACTTAGTGTTATAAGAAAATAAGATTTATTAGCAGGCATTCTGAAGACGCTGGCCAAAATCTGGTAAATGTTACAAAGCAGCTTTAAGAATTCCTAAAACAGACATACTTTTCTTCTTCCAAACTGTGAAGTATATATCCTTACATGAAAAAAAAAAAACCTACTATAATTTTGTAGCATCAATAACCTACCCATAAACTCCCATTATAATTCATAAAAGTAATGTTTTTGAAATGTTAACTTTCTATAAAGTTAACTTTCTATAAAGGAACATAAGACACCACCACCAAATAAACTACACCTAACACTCAATTTGACCCCTATATTAAATAATAATCTTAAATTAAAAGTCCCACAGGACATTGAAAAGACTAAATAAATAGCCCTTCATGAAACATCTTGTTTAAATATGATGCACTTGGAGATATGATCATCCCTCTTGACCCATGACAAGTAAATGACACCTGAATATATACTTCTTATCACCAATAGCATAATTCAAAATTATTTTCCCAAGTTTGCAACTCACTGTTTCAGGCAGAGTTGTATCAGCTGAGCTGGTAGAAGTCCTGCTTTTTGTGTGGACTGGTTCCCTGGCTACAACCAGATGCAAAGATCCACCCGTTTGTTGTAATAATGCAATTGCTTGCTGGTGAGAAATATTGTGATCCAGTGGTGTGTAATTAATGGCCAAAATCTGGTCATTTTCCTTTAATCTTTGATCCCTTAATCATATAAGAAAAGAAGGTTATGTTTAAAGTGATCTAATAACTTGACTTTTAAATATCTGTTATTTAAGTTCAGCAATTTATTGCTTATGGTACTATTTCACTCAATACATTTACCTGAATAATTATGTAGATACATAACAGAGCTCAGAGTGCCTTTTCATAACACTTAATAACTAATGTACTAATTAGCTAGTGCATCCCTATATACACACTTACACACACACATTTTAAAAGTCAGTTGGTTAGAAAAATAAACCAAAACACTTTAGAAGGCCCTACTGCCAAGGGTTAGCAAGTGTGAATACTGCATGAACCCTGTACTGTTGGAAGCTTTCCAATCTGATTTCTATCCATACTATACTAGGATAACCATTTTCTGAACTTCACCAAGAGCCTCCTCGCTAGCAGGTTCACCCCATCTCCATTTTCTTTACTTCTTTATCACTTACTTGTCAGTAGAGGCCAAATACTCCTTGAAAACCCATGGCGATTACTTCCAAACCTATATCTAATCCCTTTTCTCCCAAACCAATCTCCCAACTGCTAACAAAGGTTAAAAGGACAACTAAAAAAATAAATAAATAAATAAAATAACAATCTCTAAAGAAAAAAAAAAGCACTACTATAATTAAAATTGACTGAGCCCTTAGGAGTCAGGTACTGTGTTAAGCGCTTTACGTGCATTATTATCTCGTGTAATCCTCACAATCACCTTTAAAGTAGTTAAGTTTTATGTACAAAAACTTAAAGCTCAGACTACCTTAACACCTTATCTGAAGAGTCTGACTCTGAAGCATAGTCATCACCTGCTATGGTAACATGCATTCCAAGGATAGTCTACAATTTACTGTCCTGGTTTACTGCATTTGACTATTATCTTCCAAGCACCACTGAAATACTATTCCTGCTGGCCGAGCAACAGTACCCTAACACTTCCTTGTCCTTCTTTGTCTCTTTTGGATCCACCCAGCTCCTCCTTTCCATTCCTACTCTCCAGTTGGAATCCTCACCTAACATCTAAAATCTAATTCGCAAGATTCCATCAGATTTACATTTCTAGGCTCTCTGCATGCTGATATCTTTTCCAGTTCAAAAATGTGTAATATTCAGCTATTGCTAACCAATAAAGAAAGCAGCAAAGAAATGAAAACAAACTCCTGTCATGACTGTTTCATAAAGGAACATTTTTACCTCTTAAAATACAGGAAGGGATTTATTTCAGAATAGAATAATCCTTTTCACAAATACAATTTTGAATTATGAAGAGCCCATTATATTGCCCCCGCCTCCTTTTTTCTCTCATTTCATAACAGGTCAGGAAAACCTTGTCATGGACCAGAATATCAAGAATACTGACCTCTAGGACAGAGGGTAAACTTGGCTGGTCTTGAAGGCCTCAATGTTCTGCCCCTAAGTACTCTTCCTACTTGGATTCTGTCCACACAAACTATTTCTTCAACTACTCTGACTTATGACTTCTCTCTCAAATGTGTGTGGCATTTCCTGCTCTGGTATAAACTGTTCCCTCCACATCTAATACCTTTCTACTCTACTCAGCCAAATTCAATTCCACCTGTCACCATTCAGTTGAGTCCACAATGTTCTGAACCACTCGTTCACTCACTAAATACTCAGGTAGGTTAAGCATGCTGCCTACAGAGTTAGCTAAGTCCTTCCCTATTGGATTTTAAGTTTCCTGGAGACAGGTACTCATGTTTTGGAGTCTTCCTTGGAAAGAGCAAGTTCAATATCTCAATTTATTTATTTATTTATTTTTGGACAGTAGTGGGGATTGAACACACTGGCACTCTACAACTGAGCTACATCCCTAGTCCTTTTGTTAAATTTTGAGATAGAATCAAGTTGCCAAGGTTGGACTTGAACTTTCAATCCTGTCTCAGCCCTCCCAAGTACCTGGAATTACGGGTAGGTACCCCTATGCCCAGTTAATATTCCAATTTTTGATATTAAAATAGTCTCTCACAATAAATCATGTAGCATTAAAAATGTTGTTTAAAAATCTTTTCAGTATTATTAGGAATGACATAATAAGGTGAGAACAAGATGTAAAAGTGTATATATTCTATGACCTTGTCTTTACAAAAAAGAAAACATTATGGACTGAGGGGTATAGTGCAGTAGATCAAACCCAGTATTCTCACAATGTATGTGAGAATACTGGGTTTGATCCCCAATATTGGGAAAAAAGAAAAGAAAGCATATTTCTCAGTTGTATCAGGATGCTCAAAATTCAAATATTTCAGCATTAGGGTATAAGCTGTTGTACAGCACATATTTAGTATGCACAAGGCCCTGGGTTCAATCTCAGCACATTTCAAAAGAAAGTTTCAAGTATCTTGAGACTTTTATTTTTACTTACTATATTTCCATACTTTATAGTTTTTTATTATATGCATAACAGATTTTCAAAATTTTAGAATATTTTTTGAGAATGCTGCTTGTGAAGCATCTCCCCGGTATTAAAGAAACATTTCTTCTTAAATGTAAATACTACAGGACAATATACAGGAATCATTTCCATTCTTCCATCTCCATATCCCCCTTTCTCTAACTTCTTCAACTAAATTTCTATTCACAGCATGTTCATCCAGGGACTCTCTTAATTAATCCTAAATGAGTGAGATACATTTAAATCTTTTTAGCCCTGATCTAACTCATTTTTCATAAGTCCTTAATTCACCCCTGGATTTTCTATTTTCTAAAAATCAATCTATTTTAATCTACCTTTTCCCCTACCCAATAGACTTCAAGGACACTTCCTTTCTCTCCGAGTTAAAATCCATTCTTTCCAAGATAAAATCTGCTCAGGGAATATAAACTCAATCCAGGATAAATAAGCTACAGAGGAAAATTTGGATTTTTTTTGACACATTCTACTTAATTCCTCCATGCAATTATTTAAACTTATATTTTAGTATATAATTATACTATATATACAATTAAATTCCCCACACTAATTTGTAGTTTATATAATTATACATAATTATACCATATAAACATATATGCAATTTAGCTCCCTCATACTAATTTTTATATACACACACATATTGAATTCACACTTTCCATTCAAGAGGAAACAAGTTCTTGTGTCTCCATCACAACATTCAGAAATAGTGGATTTCCATGACTTTGACAGCCAGCAGGTTAGGCAAGTATCTGTGTGGAAAGTCCTCAGAAGAAAGGAAGTACTGATCAAGATCATGAAGACCCTTTAGCATATCTAGAAGGTCCTGTATGGCTGGCACCTACCTCTCCCTCTGCCCCTTCTGCATCATCTTGTATTATTCTCCTCCAAATAAATAGCAGTCACACTCCAAGCATAGGACCTGTGTTCCATTTCCATCTCTTCATGAGGGTAATGAGCTATTCCATTCCCCAATACATTCTGTTCTCTTCAGACCCTGCTGTCTCTCCAAGTCTCCCATTGCCTCTGAGAAGCCACCTTACTCCTTGCCATTGGTCTAGGTTCTTATCCACTCAAATCATCAACTTCCTCTTTTTGGAAACATTCAATTTGTAATCACAGACCTATTACTAAAAAGTACTGAGACATAATAATTGACTACAAGCAGGTTGGAATAATGTCTCTTTTGTTTAACATTTTATACCCAAAACATAGCATACAATCAAAATTCAATATCTGTTAAAAGCCAGGCATGATGGCACCTACAGTTGAGGATACTCTGCAGGCTGAAGGAAAAGGATCACAAGAGCCCACAAGTTCAAGACCATCCTGAGCAAAAATTTTAAAAAGTTAAATAATGAATAGGCGGATGAAGATATACCTCCCCTGTGCAGGGAAAGCTTCCCGGCACCTCTCTATTTTGCTCATGTCTCACTGCCACCTCTTATTACTACTTCTAATTCCCAACTTTTTCCAGCAGGTGTGTGTAACAGTGCCATATGGAACAATGTCTATTAAAAATACAAACTGCTCCCTCACAGAAAAGCTTCCATTTTGTTTCTTCAAGAAAGCTTAGATGAGCCAGGTGCAGTGGTGCACACCTATAATCCCAGTGGCTCGGGAGGCTGAGGCAGGAGGATCACAAGTTCAAAGCTAGCCTTAGCAACAGCAAGACGCTAAGCAACTCAGTGAGACCCTATATCTAAATAAAATACAAAATAGGGCTGGGGATGTGGCTCAGTAGTTGAGTGCCCCTGAATTCAATCCCTGGTACCAAAAGAAAAAAGAAAAAGAAAATAAAGCTTAGGGGAGGTCTGGAAGTGTGACTCAATGACAGAGAGCATATCCAGCACACGCAAGGCCTTGGGTTCAAAACTGAGCAACAAAAAAGAAAAAAACAGCTTGCGGGGAAAGTACTATGGAGTGTAAAACAAAAAGTAGTTACTAAAGCAGCAGCAAAATAACATACTTAAAATATTTGTTTTTCTTAAATTTGATAAACCATTTTTATAAGTTACTTTAATTTATCATGGAAAAAAATAAATATATGTCTGGGATTTTTCTTTATCCACTGAACAAAAATATGGCGAAAATTTGTTTCCACTGGAAAATTTTCTATATTTATTTAGAAAATTTTATTTATTTATTTATTTGGATTGAACCTGGGGTACATAACCACAGAGCCACATCCTCAGCCTTCTTTTTTGTTTTGTTTTTGGTTTTGTTTTGTTTTGAGACAGGGTCTCAATAAGTTGCTAAGGCTGGCCTCAAACTTACAATCCTCCTGCCTCAACCTCTCAAGTCGCTGGGATTAGAGGTATGCACCACCATGCTGCTAGGCTTTCATTTTAAAGCATTAAACACCAGTTCTTTCCTCATTATCTTCTAGTCAGCAAGATGAGTTGGTAAAAATTTGAGAAGTTCTTTGTAAATGTTTTCTGTATTCCTATACATTACACATTTTCATATCTTCCCTCTCATCTGTGGTCCACACTAGCCATATCATTTGTTATTCAATTTGTTTTATATATTTTTAATGTATTTTGGCAAAGAATACTAAAATCACCATCTACAGTATTTTCTCAGGTTATTAGCCTACTGCATTACTATTTGTTTTGTTTTTTTTTTCCTCTATTAATGTAGTGAAAGCAAAAGTTCAAACATACAGGCACACAAACTTTGTTCTTTGATTATTCAAAATCCCAATAACACAAATAAATGATAGTTCACTTACTTATCATTCGTTAAACAAATAGATACTAAGCAACTTATATGCTATTTAGTATGTTGGGAGTTACGGAAATAATGATATATATAAATCATCAGGCATCCCACAGTGAATCAGTACCCTATTACTGGGAGGAAAATAGGAAGATGTATATAGTGTCTTAAAGACTTATTAAGCCAGGCAGTGGTGCTCAGGAGGTCAAGGCAGAAGGACTGCAACTTCAAGGCCAGTCTCAGGAACCTGGTGAGACACTGTCTCAAAATAAAATTTTTAAAAAGGACTGGGGATGTAGTACAGCAGTACAACACCCCTGCATTCAATCCCAATATGAGGAAAGAAAAAAACTGTATGAAGTAAATCATGCTACTTTGTATGTTGCCATAAGAGGAACAAATACTATTATTCATCCCTTAAAATCCATGGGGGTGATGGGTTCTAGGACTACTTCATACCAAAAAGCCCATGATCCTTAAGTCTCTTATATAAAATGACACAGTATTTGCAAATAACCTATGCATACTCTCCCATATACTTTAAGTCATCACTAAATTGTTTATAATACCTAATACAATATAAATGGTATATTAAAAAATTGTTATGTTGTGGGGCTGGGGATGTGGCTCAAGCGGTAGCACGCTCGCCTGGCATGCGTGCGGCCCGGGTTCGATCCTCAGCACCACATACAAAGATGTTATGTCCGCCAATAACTAAAAAATAAATATTAAAAAAAAATTCTCTCTCTCTCTCTCTCCTCTCTCTTTAAAAAAAAAAAATTAAAAAAAATTGTTATATTGTATTGTTTACGGGAAAATGACAAAAAAAAAGTCTGTACCCATTCAGTACAAACATGATTTTCAATCATGGTTGATTAGATCCATGAATAAGGAATATGTGAATACAGAAGCCCTTACTATGTATTGAGCACTACTCAATTAGCTTTATTAATATTATTTCATCTGTATCTTAACATAACATTGCCATTTTACACATCAAAGAAACAAAATTTTAAGCTGGGCATAGTGTCACACGCCTGTGATCCAAAAGCCTTAAGAGGCAGAGGCAGGAGGATCTCAAGTCTGAGGCTAGCCCCAGCAACTTAGCAAGACTGTCTCAAGATAAAATAATAAAAAGGCCTGGGGATATGACTCAGTGGTTAAACACCCTTGGGTTCAATCTGCAGTTACCCCTCCTCCCCCTCCCCCCCCCAAAAAAAAACACAACTACTAAAATTTTTAGCAAAATAAGTAACTTGACCAAGGTCACACAGCTAGATAGAAAACCAACATTCAGACTAATACTACAAGACTTCTTTGCCTAATGAAACTATAACATTCAGACTAATACTACAAGACTTCTTTGCCTAATGAAACTATAAGTACCTTTAAAAAAAAAAAAAAAACAATACTGAAAGCCAGTATTAAACTCAGAGTTACTTTAATATTGAGCTACATCTCTGTGGTGAGCCGCTTCTGCCGTTTCTGCAGATTATGGTCGCCATTACAAGATGGCGCTGGCTCCGCTGTGGTCTGTGACAAACAATTTCTTATCTGGGAAAGTTGGCACATGATTTTTCACCACCCTGTGAGAAAGCTCCACGCGGCAGCTTTGCATTGGGGCTTGGGATGCTTTATTAAGGCTGGGAGGGGCATCAGAGAGAGAGAAGAAGAAATATCAAGGGCCTGAATAAACTGCTGAAAGAAGATTCCTGAGTTGCGTCTTCCTTGCGGGCAAGGGGTCGCGACAAGTGGTGCCGAAACCCGGGAACCAGAACTTTCAGCAGTCAGGGGTGGTGCACCGGTTAGTCCCAGGTAAGTGGGATCCGCGATCAAAGCGGGGTTAGTCCCTAGTAAGTGGGATCCGCGACCAAAGCGGGACAGCTCCTCTGTAATGAAAGAGAGAGCCTTACATTTTATTGCAGCTGCACTGTGTACTTTCGCTCCTACTTTCGCTTTCTTTTTTTGTGCTTTCTTTGTTGTTGCGTCATGGGTGCCGCATCTTCAAGTCCGCTTCTCCTGGCCCTAGATGGCCTGTTACGTTCCAAGGGACTGGAAGTGAAACATAGTACTATACAGAGATTTTTACAGAAGATAGATATCGCTGCACCGTGGTTTGCATTTTCGGGCAGCCTTACTGTGCCTAGTTGGGATAAATTAGGCAAAGATCTTGACTTTGCTTCTGAGCAGGGCATATTAGAGGGTGGGGTGATACCCCTTTGGAAAATGGTCCGTGGTTGCCTTACAGATGGTAAATGCCAGGAAGCTGTGAGAGAGGGTCAAGCTATTCTTGAGCAATTGCATGAGGAAAAATCTGAAGGATCATGTAGTGAAGTGGCAGAGAGTATTAAAAGTAACAGTAGTGAGAAGGCAAAAGAGCCTGAAGATAAAAATAGGAGAAGGCTCTACCCAGACTTGACCGAATTAAAAACGCCTGAGAACACAAGCGACTCAGAGAGTTCTGAGGACCTTGATATATTGTTACAACAACTACATAAGATAAAAATGAAAAAGAAGAAAAAGGAGACACAGGGCACACAGGCCTACTGTAAGAAGGGGAAGGGAGTTAACATTGGTCAACAAAACTCTGAGGAGGAGGAGGTAGAATATCTAGAAGAAGATATGGTGCCGATTGCCCCACCTCCGTATGTGGGGGGGAGCCAAGGTTCCGGGAGATCTTTTCATGCACAAGTTTGGAGGACAGTTAATACAGATATGGGACTTGCATACCCTGTATTTCAGGACAATAACAGGGGAAGATATCATGAGCCTTTAGACTTTAAGATAATTAAAACCTTGGCAGAATCTGTCCGCACTTATGGCATAGATGCCGCTTTCACTCTCACTCAGGTGGAGGGACTTACTAGATTTTGCATGACTCCCTCAGATTGGGCTAGTCTAGTCCGCGCTTGTGTTTCCCCAGGGAAATATTAGGAGTCCAAAGTTGGCTGTTTAATGTTTCTGGAAGTACCCAAGACTCGGAGCGAGGTAGGAGGCTTAAAATTTCTGCAAATAATTCACAATTATCTAATGCTACATTACCCTCCGCAGCAGTCCGTCTCCAATCTCCGTTCCTGTTTCTTTTGGCTAATGTTACATTACAGGGGATGCTTAATTGCTCTAATATTACCTGTTATTTGTCTGAGTGTTGGAATGGATCCTGGCCTATGGCAGTGATTATAAAAATTCCAACTTTTGTCCCGATCCCGGTTACTGCGGATCCAGAGTCATTTCCTATTGTTGAACTGATTAGAGCCCGTAGAGATTTTGAAATTACGGCAGCCATAGTGACAGCTGTGGCGGTATCTGCTGCTGCAGCAGTTATAGCTGGAGTAGCCATGGCCAGCCAGGTACAAACTGCTGCCACTATTAATCAGGTTATTCAACAAACATCCACCATACTTGAATCTCAAAGTAGAATTAATCAACACATTTTATCTGGGATTCTGGCTGCTAATCAAAGGATAGATCTGCTTCAAGCTCAAGTTGAGGAATTGTCTGACCTAGTACATTTGGGTTGTGTTGATCAACGTGCACATTTATGTATAACCTCTGTCAGATTTTATGATTCCAGAAATGCCTCCCACATCATCGGGGAGTATCCATCCGGAACCTGGTCCATGGAAGCAGAAAACTTGATCCAGTCTCAACTAACTCAGATTGCTGTTTTGAATAGTACCCGTGTCGAACGAGTGACTTTGGGTCAATTCACCGATTGGATATCTTCTGCTTTTTCCTTCTTCAAAGAGTGGGTGGGAGTAGGCATTTTTGGTGCAATGTGTTGCTTCGGTGTTGTACTTTGTTTGTGGCTTCTCTGTCGCCTTAAAACTTGCCATGCACAAGAAAAGGCTATGATCATACAAGCTCTTGCAGCTTTAGAAAATGGCAACTCGCCTCAAGTCTGGCTTGCGCATCTTAAGCAGTAAACCTTTGTCATGGTCGTTACACCCCAAGTTATTATAACATTGCACTGGGATCGACATGACTTTCCTTGTTATTCTCTTAGTGTTGGAAAGCCCTTGCACTCTGCCGGTCTTACTGCCATTGCACGCAGATGGGTTTCCACACTAGTACTTTTCTATCGCCTTGAAGTTCGTGCCTTTCTTTCAGGGTGCTGTCAACTTGTTTGTCGTTATAAACAGCCACAGTTCAGCCTCAGCTATCCCCCTTCGTCCACCATCGTCACGATACAGGATGCGAGGCAAGGCACTGCACTTGAGTGATCCTTGAAGAGGACCTCAAGGAGAGCATGTCCTATTGCATGCGGGTTAGACGCGTTCACGCCCCGCCCCACGAAAAAAGGCGTCGGCTGATATGGCCTCAGATCTGGGGAAGGGCCCTCCTTGGGACTGAGCCATACTATGCAGCCACTTCTGCACAGTGGGATAGGACCTCTACTCTCGCCTGTATTGTTTTAATAAAATAGAAAAGGGGGAACTGTGGTGAGCCGCTTCTGCCGTTTCTGCAGATTATGGTCGCCATTACAAGATGGCGCTGGCTCCGCTGTGGTCTGTGACAAACAATTTCTTATCTGGGAAAGTTGGCACATGATTTTTCACCACCCTGTGAGAAAGCTCCACGCGGCAGCTTTGCATTGGGGCTTGGGATGCTTTATTAAGGCTGGGAGGGGCATCAGAGAGAGAGAAGAAGAAATATCAAGGGCCTGAATAAACTGCTGAAAGAAGATTCCTGAGTTGCGTCTTCCTTGCGGGCAAGGGGTCGCGACACATCTCCAGTTCTTTTTATTTTTCATTTTGAGTCAGGATTTCCCCAAGTTGCCCAGACTGGACTTGAACTTACAAATCTCCTACCTTAGTCTCCCAAGTTGCTAAGATGAGAGGCATGTGCCAAAGTGTGCATTGGCTAAGTTATCCTTTTCTAATGAAAGATTATCTACCATAAATAACCTTGCCTCATAGATACTGGTTCTATTTCTGAGCACTCAGGATCAAAGGCTACATGTATTCAATTTCCTATGTGGTAGATCAGGGAAATATGATAGGGATATTGGATAGTAACATGTCAATAAGGTATTTGACAAGCTTGCTGCTGTTTGAATGTCTGTCCCCTCTAAAACTTATGTTGAAATTCAGCTACCATGGTAATAGGATTAACAGGTGGGACCTTTAAGAGGCAATCAGGCCATTAAGGATTCACCCTCATGGTGGGACTGATTCTTTACAAAAGCACAAGCCAGTTTGTCCCTTCCTTCTGTCTCCTCTCCTCCCTCTGGCTTCCACCACATAATTATACAGCAAAAAGACCTTCACCAGATGTGAACACCTTGACAATGCACTTCTCAGCCACCAGAACTATGAGCCAATAAATGTGTTATTTATAAATTTGTGTAGTCCTAGGTATTCTGTTATCACTGCACAAAACAGACTAAGACAGCTTCTTACAATTATCTTATAAAGGAATAGAGATGCCGATGCTGAAAAACAGGACAACTGTATGGATCACTGACAGACATGCCTGAAGATTATGGTACTGGAAGGTTAATTTGTAGTGAAGACTCAACCCCCATGCCATGGAATGCTGCTCAACGTTTCATCAAGAGCATTCATGCATCTAAACACCAAGTATATAATAACACAGTCAGGAAGGACAATAAATACATTAGATCAGTACTTTCCAAGGTGTTACAAAGAACTTAATACATGTTGTTTAAAGAAAGTAGATTGGTGGGGCTGTGGCTATAGCTCACTAGTAGAGCGTTTGCCTAGCACGTTCGATCCTCAGCACCACATAAAAAACAAATAAAAAATAAAGATAATAAAAGAAAAAGTAGATTGGTGCTTGCCAGGGGATGGAGGGAGGAAGGAACTAGGTATATTAAAAAGTCCTTTTTGGGTGGTTGAAATGTACCGGAATTAAAGAGTGGGAATGGCTGCAGAACATTGTGAATATAACAACACCCATGACCTTCTACACTTTAAAATTAAGTTTATGTTAATTATATCCTAATATTTAAAAGGAAAAAAACTGGAATTAAAAAAAAAAGTTGGCTAATCAATATTAAATGAGCTTAATGTTAAGCAATTATAAGTCTAGATATATTCTGTATTGCCTAAGAAGAGTTCAAGTTTATACCTACTATCTGTTTCATTATTAACAACATACCACTTCAACCCAAAACCATCCTAACTTGAACAATAAATCATAAGATCACCCTAACTATGTACACCCAGTATTGAAGAACAGATAGGATAGAGTTTCTAAAATATATCTGACCACAGCTATGGACCCACAAAACATTTGAAATGCAACATTAGATGGCAGAATAAAGATGGAAAATCATGAAATCCATTATATCCAATTTTAATTGGGGAAACTAGAAGTAATCACCATATACAGAGAATGTGAGTTCAAAATTATATTATTGGCTGAGAATTTTTATAATCATACACTGTGACATTGCTTTTATTTAACAGGCACGTGTGAATATTATTTATTAAATGAATAATAAACCAAAGACTGGAAATCAAATAGAGATAAAATATAAGGCCAGCATATCACTCTTAAAAACCTAAAGAAGTGCAATCCATAAAGGATAACATAGATTAAGGGGCCTCTTAACAATAAGCATAATAATCAATAATGTGTTATAACTATCAATTTAATAAACAATGTAATATGCAGAATGAGAATGATTCCCATCCATTGAATGATGCACACCCATAATCCCAGCAGCTCAGGAGGCCAAGGCAGGAGGATCACAAGTTCAAAGCCGGTCTCAGCAACTTAGCAAGGCCCTAAGCAACTTAAGTGAGACCCTGGCTCTAAATAAAAACATTTAAAAGGGCTGGGGTGCTTAAGCACCCCTCAGTTCAATCCCCAATACAAAAAAAGAAAAAAATTACCATCCTAGTGATCACCAATTGGGTGAGAGAGTGATATAGTGGAAAGAGCACTAGCTGCTTTGCAGTTACTGTAAGAATCACATCATGGTCCCAGCATTAATAGCTCTGTGACTACAGGAAAACCACTGACCCTCTCTGAACCTCAGCTGTCTCATCTATAAAATGGAGTAGTAACACCTACACTGCTGGACTGTAGCCACAAGTGAATGAAAGAACATCTATAAAAGGCCTGATGAACGAATAGGAAGTGCTAAAGGAATTGTTAGCTGCTATTGTTACTGCTTTTAGCACTAGTTTCTTATACTCTTGTATAATAATGCTTTCAGAATCATCAGAAAAAAACTAGCAGAGTATAAAATGAACACCATCCTTACCTGTCTGCTACACTCCCTGGGTGTACTTCCTTCACAAAGATATCAACTTCTCCCTGATTTTGACTTTTAAGGGCCACCACGCTGAATCCAAGGCCTCCAGTTGAAGGCCGTTCTATATCTATATATTCAATTTCCCGGCCCTAATGAAGGGGGATAAAAGAAAAATATAAATGTCAATGAATCTACATTTAATCAATGCACCCTTTCCACAGAACTGAAATTGCTTAGCAGAAAAATAGCTTCTCTAAGACATTTCTACAAAACCAAATAAACTCAAAATAACTCAGCATTTCACTAATACATTATTCCAGGAACTCTCTAACTTGATTATTTTCAGTAGAACACAAAAGAGAGTGTGCAGCACTGTAACCTTAGGGAATTGAAGAGGTATTTTCACACTTCATTCACATTTCTCGATGAATCCCAAGCTGGATGAGAATGCCTAAGAAAAATGCTCTTTCCCACAGTAAATTCTAAATTACTTTTTTATATTGAATTTCCCTAAATTCTCTTGATGCAAAATTCAATTTTTAATGAGGAAAAGTATATTGGATATATCAAAAATACACTAGTATTAAGCCTACACAGAACCAGCAACTCTTTAGGGTTCTGTTTTTAATTCTATAGTGATGAATTACTATTCCATTTATTCAATCAATTCAAAAGACTGTGGAAAGGCCACCATTCAAATTGGTTCTACCTGTGACATGTAGGAATTTGATTACTTTAGTTAATAATTGCTTTTATGTGAACTTTATAAATGTAATCAACTAACAAGATCATCACATGAAGGGACCAGAACTATTAAGCAAAAAAAGTAGTCCAGAACACTAGTTAAATATCACATCTTAAACAGATTCTTTTTAATTTTCAAACAAAAGTTTCATTTTTAAAGACTGCTGAACAAACACAAAACATATTCAAAAGTTCGACTATTATTTAATTTTTAAGGTAGCAGAAGCTACAACTGTCAATTTTTTCCCCCAATTTTCTAAATTGTATTTGTTCCAACTCCCACTAATTCTGTTTTGATATAAAATTTAAAACTGTTTCAATGTTTCATCTTGTGATCAAAACCAGTAAGAATCTTCTTCCTGCTGGATACGGTGGCACATGCCTATAATACCAGAGACTCAGAAGGCAGAGACAGGAGGATCACAAGCTCAAGGCCAACATGGGCCACTTTGCAAGACACTGTCTCAATATAAAAGTAAAAAGGGCTGGGGATGGAGCTCAGTAGTAAAAGCACCCCTGGGTTTAATCCCCAGTATCAACAAATAAATAAGTCTCTTTCCTTATAAGAATAGAGATGTGTTCAATTGAAGTCTTTTCCTAAAAGTTCTCCTCACCTCACACATGGACATTTTCTTGTGTGATTTTAAGATAATAAAATTCCAAAACACAGGTTAGAAAAGGGTGCCAATTCCTCCTTTCAACATAAAAACAAAAGCAAATACATAACACATGTTAAGACAAAGAATGGGTTTCTTTTTAAACCTGAAGCAGGAAAGATAAAGCTAAATATTCCCATGACAAGGTATAACTTTACCTGAGCCATCTGTTGAATGATTGAGTTAAAGTCTTCATTTCCCAACTTTTCGGTCCATGGAAACAACCCAGATGCAGTTAAATTATTACAGGGCCTGTGGGCATTCCCACTTGTAATAGAACTATCCGTGAACACTAACAAACCTTTTCTAGAAAAATCAAAGTTGGCTGAACAATCCGAGGGTATATGGCTGAGCTGGTGGAGAGAAAAACAAGAGAACCATCAACAGAAACCTTCAAAAAAGAAATCATTTCTATTTATTACATATTCTCTTTTGCTCATTATGGGTATAAATTGTATGTTAAAAAACATGTATGAAAGAAATAAGGTGCATAAAAACGAATCTGTGTGCCCATAAGGCTAAAATTTCTAAATTTAATATTACACAAAAATGTCAAATACCTTAAAATCTGTTCTTGTTTCCTGCCTTCTGTGACTACCCCAAGTTCATAGAATGTACACTAACGTCTCATTACCCTTCACACACACAGATGCAACCTGTCATATAAGCGCAAGACACTAAGCCCTATGGCATTTATCTGTACATTTCCACATGCAAAGCCACAAAAAAAAAAATCCATAGATAGTATACATCAATAACAACAGTACTTCCTGAATACTTACTAAGGGCTAAGTATTGTATTGAGACTCTAGCATGTTATAACCTCATTTAATCCTGACAATAGTTCTATGAAATATCATTATCTCATTTTCATGAACATGAAAAATGAGGCACTCAGGGGTTAAGAAACTGACACAAGATTAATAGCGAGTGAGTACAGAGCCACTTAAACATTAATAGAAAAGAATCCTATAAAGACAAAAAAACAGGATTTTTAAAATATCACTGGCTGATACAGCTCAACATAATGGAATAAAGTTAACTTTAAAAACAAATGTCAAGCCCAGAGCAGTGGTGCACCCCTATAATCCCAGCTACTCAAGAAGCTGAGGCAAGAAGGTGCCAAGTTCAAGGCCAGCCTTAGCAACTCGATGAGACTCTGCCTTAAAATAAAAAATTCAAAGGACTGGGGATATAGCTCATTGGTAAATTGCCCCTGGGTTCATCCCCATGACTAAATAGAAAAAAAAAAGAAGAAATGTCAAGAAGCTTGGGATATATAGCTCAGTGGTAGAGCACAAGCTTAGCATTTGCAAGGTCCTGGGTTCAATCACCAACTCCAAAAAAGAAAAAAAATTAAGTTAACCACCATTTTATAATTTTGAAGAAAATGTTCAGAATTCTCTAATTCTAACCTTTAGATGTTTAGAAAACCCATATTCCAAAGCTCAACATAAAATTAATTATCAACACTGTTTTTAGTTTTTATCTTATTTATTGATTGATTGGTACTGAGGATTAAACCCAGGGGCACTTGATAACTAAGCATATTCCCAACCCTTTTATATTTTTGAGATGGGTCTTGCTAAGTTGCTGAGACTGGCTTTGAACTTGCGATTTTCCTGCCTCAGCCTCCAGGGATGCTGGGATTACAGGCCATGAGCCACCACACCCGCTTGATTATCAACATTTTAAAACTAACTATGCTAATGCTACCCACAGGCTGCAGGCCCATGTCTGGTCTTTGCTGAGACAAGATTGTCACAGACAGCTTGTCCTTGATCGTCTCCTCCTGTCTTTTCTCACTTGTTTTACACATCAACACAGAGCTCTTCCATGCTAACTTACTTGCCCCTTCAGTTGCTTGATGGACTGCTGCAGTGTGAGTATCTGGTTGAAGAGAGGACTCCTTAGTGTCTCATAAAACATACTCAGTTTCTCGTTCTGTGAAGTGTCACCCTTATCCTGCAATTTCATTTTCAGGCGATCAAGGACCTGCAGGACCTGCAGTTTATCTTGGTTGAAGAAGAATAGCCAGAAGAGAGGTTAAATACAATCTCATATTCCATTTATGAATCAGTCATTAATTTCATAACAAAACTATATATCTAGTATACCTGTGGCAGGATTTTCAGGCATTTTGGATTAATTGTTTCAATCACCTTTAAAGAAACCTAAAAAAAAAAAAATTAAATACAAAGATGAATTCCATTAGTAAATATGTCTATAGTCCTGCAGAAAAAATAAAGAAAACTTTAAAAACATTCATCAAAAGTCCCTGTGAAATTTAAATTAAAACCATAGTGAGGTACCACTACCTGTCCACTCAAATGGCTTAATTTTAAAAACCAAAAAAAGAGACAATACCAAGTGTTGACAAAACTGCAAAGCAACTAAAATTATCATATTTTGCTAATTAAGGGATGTAAAATGGCATAATCACTTTGGAAAATTATTTGGTAGTTTTTTTCTTTAAATGTACAGAAAAATAATTTCTTATAAAGTTAAAAATACACTGGCACTCCCATTCATAAATATCTACCCAAATAAAATATATGTCCACAAAAAGACTTGTACATCAAAGTTCATAGCAATTTTATTTATAAAGGCCCAAAACTAGAATACCCAAATTTCTAATAACAAATGGATAAATAAATAAGAGTATATAAATAATTCAGAAACAAAAAGGAAAAATAGAAAACAGGAGTCTTCATAAGGAAACAAAAACCCAAAGAAGCAGTTAAACCTGAGCATTTTAATACTAGTTTTGATAAAGAGAATTACAGAAAAATGTGATAGGGCAACAGGGGTCTGAGCTCAGAGGAAACTAGGGAAGACTTAGGCCTGTGTATTGAGCCTTCTCGATGTGCCCATCTTTGGAGATAAAGATGCTTTTGTCCTCTGGGCAGAGGAAGGACACCACCTTTCAGGTGAGGAGCTTTTGACCTGCTTCCGAGGAAGTCTTTCCTGCATCTGTTATTTCTCACATTGCTTCAGCTGATGATCATCAACACACCAAAGCATGGTATGTAGGGGTAGCATGTTCTGAACCCCATTACTAGTCAACACTCTTCCACACTGCTCCAGTAAACAAATCTATAGTTATGGTTAGTCTGTGAGTTATCCAGCTTCTCATGAAGGGAGTCATTACAGATTGTCTGGTTTTCGTCAGTTTTCTTCCCTCCCGCTACAGGGCTGGGAATAGGACCCAGGCCCTTGTGCATGCCAAGCATGTGCCGGCCACACAGCTATAATCCTAAGTCCCCAGCATACTATTTTTGGGATTCAAACTTATTATATATTTTTCTACAACTCTACTCTTCATCAAAACTAGTATTAAAATGTTGAGGTTTAACTGCTTCTTTGGGTTTCATTTCCTTATGAAGACTCCTGTTTCACATAAAACTTATATTAAACAAATGTGATTTTTTTATTGTTTTTTTATATGGAACACTTCACAAATTTGTGTCATCTTTGCACAGGGGCCATGCCAATCCACTCTGTATTGTTCTAACTGCAATATATGTGCTGCTGAAAAGAGGTACTGGGGTCGGGGGACGAGGTCTCTGTTGCCCAGGTTGATCCTGGGCTTAAGGGATCTGCCTCAGACTCCCAAGTAGCTGGGACTATAGCTGTGCACCACACCTGTTTTATTTCTAATTCATTATTACAGCGGCCCCACCTGAGAATATAGAAGAGTAGAAGGAAAGATATTTTTCCTCCCCTACATTGGGATGGGATTCAAGGGAGGTTTTAGGTATAAAGGAAATGCTCTATGGTTTGATTGGGATACTTTTTATACAGATGTATATATTTATAAAAATTCATTAAAGGGTATACATTATTGTATGTAAATTTTACTTTTTTTTTTTAAAGGAAGCTGAGCTGGAAAAGAACATTTGAAATAAGGCACAGTGGCACACATCTGCAATCCAGCTACACAGGAGGCTAAGTCAGTATGATCACAAGTTCAAAGCCATCCTAAGTAATTTGGCAACATGTTGTCCCAAAATTTTAAAAATTTAAAATTAAAAAAAAAAAAAAACCTGCTGGGGATGTAGCTCAATAGTAGACCACTTGCCAGGCACAGTGGCACATGCTTGTAAACCCAGAGGCTCAGGAGGCTGAGGCAGGAAGATTTCAAATTCAAAGCCAGCCTCAGCAACAGCGAAACGCTAAGCAACTCAGTGAGACCCTGTCTCTACACAAAATACAAAATAGGGCTGGGGATGTGGCTTGGTGATTGAGTGCCCTTGGGTTCAATTCCCAATACCAAAAAAAAAGTAGCATGTGCAAGGTCTTGGGTTCAATTCCCAGTATCAGCTGGGTATGATGGTACACACCTGTAATCCCAGTGACTTGGGAGGCTGAGGTGGGAGGATCACAAGTTTGAGGCCAGCTCCGCAAGTTAGTGAAGCCCTGAGCAACTTAGTAAGACCCTGTCTCAAAATAAAAAATAAAAAGGATGAGGGATGTGGCTTAGTGATTAAGCACCACTAGGTTCAATCCCTAATACATAATAATAAAAACAACAATAAATAAATCCAGTACAATAATAATAAAGTGTAAAATTTTAGAGATTAAAAAAAGAAAAATCTCAAGTAGTATCCTAGACTCTTACTAGTCATCAGAATTTCCAGAAGGAAGCCACCCAAAACAGCACTTTATGGATGATGATTTTTAATTCCAGTCATTTGCTCAAATTAGCCTAAAATGTAATGTAATCAAGGCTCAAAAGGCTAACAATTCCCTTTGCTATAACCAAAATGACATTTTGTCGCTAATCCTTTTTATTAGTGATACACTGCTGAAATGAACCAAAGAAATATGAGTATTATACAATCAAAATTTTCTTATATCAACCTAGATACAATGGTTGAATGAGATCTTATCTTCTAAATCAAGCTCGTTAAGCAAGAAATCATACTAAAAACCATAAGGGGGGCCAGGGTTGTGGCTCAGTGGTAGAGTGCTTGCCTAGCAGGCATGAAGCACTGGGTTTGATCCCTGGCACAACATAAAAATAAACAAACAAAATAAATAAAAAGTATTGTGTCCATCTACAACTAAAAAAATATTAAAAAAAAAAACATAAGGGATGTCATCAGCATTGATAAAAAGGTCCAAGCAGTCCATCCAAATGCTCAGTGGATTCAATGGGAACCCCCAAAAGAAATGCTGAACAGGGCATCTCAAGTTACTTCTGATGTGCTCTCTGACTCACTCCGGCAACCCTTACTACTACCCATTGATAGGTGACTGAATAACAGAGGCAGCCAGGATGGCACTATCTTTTTCTATAACAGTATACAGCCCCAAAACACTGACAAGAGCAGCTTGGTGGTAATTAACATATCAACCTCTCTAAGGCAAAGAAAGAAAGCTAAAACATAAAACAGTTAAGATGCCATAAACTTGACATTTATTAATTTATTAAAGATCAACAATACCCTATGCTCCAGATATCATGGAAAAAGAGATTGGAGTATAAATAAGCATAATCTTTTAGGAGAAAGATTTAGCAATGTCAATAAATGTATTAACATATATTTAATTTTCATTTCTTTTACCCAGAATTTCTACTTCTGAGTGTCTCTCCTAAAGAAATAATTGCAAACAGACACTCTGTATGGCAAGCATGTTTACTTTTTTTTTTAAACTATGGATGGAACCCGGGAGCTTTATCCCTGAGCTACATTCCCAGTCCTTTTTTGAGACAGGGTCTAAATTGCCCAGGCAGGCCTTGAACTTGGTGTTCTCCTGCCTTAGCCTCCAGAGTTGCTGTGATGACAGGCATGTGGCACCAGCTACTGCACTGGGTTTTTTTGGTTTAAGGATTTTTTTTGTTTGTTTGCTTTTGTTTTTAATATTTTTTTAGTTGTAGATGGACACACTACCTTTATTTGTGTGTGTGTGTGTGTGTGTGTGTGTGTGTTGCTGAGGATCAAACCCAGTGCCCCCCACATGAGAGGCGAGCACTCTACCACTGAGCTACAACCCCAGCCCCTGCATTGTTAACAGCAAAACTTTTGAAAAATTTAAACTCTCAGTCATTACAATAATAGAGTAGATCTAAGTATACCAAAAGGGAGTGAAGAGGAAACATTTACAGCCTGCCTTTGGCCCACTCTTTCAACTTGAGGGATTCCCCTCAAAACAGACCTCCCAACAACACTTAAGGTTGCTGATAGATAACAAAGTCCCTTATTTTAAAATGTCAGGCTATATCTGCTTTTTGTAAATAATCTGAGAATTTATGGATTTATGGGGCATGGCTGGCTGGGAAATGGGTTACTCAAATATTTTCTATTTGTGTAACTAAAGAAGTATAGAATTAGAGTCCCAAGACAGAAAAGGCTTCTTAGGAAAAAATATTTCTGTACAGATGGCTCAGAACTTGTTTGTTAATCCCACCCCGCAAAAAAGATGTCTCTGGGTGATCCAAAATCAAAAATAAAAGAATAATTGGTTGGAAGGAGACAAATCCCCCCCAACTAATCCATCAGATTTCTTTAAAAAGCCAGTCAAGTGATAACGGGTCATGTTTGGTCAGCAGGTGATAACAACTATACCAAAATATATTACTTTACAAATTTCAGTGATGTATGTATATACAGACATTCACATATATGGCTATAAAATAACCCAGTGTAAAGTCTCTAGATGTAGCAGAAAGCCCGGAAAAAGTAATTAAGACCAGCGTTGCAAATACAAACTGCAAATTGATGCTTGGCCCACAAATAAGTACCAAAATTGTAAATAAGCATTTAGAAACCTTCCTGCAAAATGGCACAGTAAAAGATGTCTATTATATTTAGTAATTTTTTAAAAATGGCATTGTATTTTGTGTATATTTTTATATTTCATTTTTAAAATGATTTCTTCTTAAAAATCAGTCTTTGAAAGATTGAGAAGAAGAGATCATGACCTTTCACCACTGATAGTTTGAGAAGCACTGATTTAGATGGACAGCTTTGAAAGAGTCCTTCTAAATAATGCTAAGCCGACTGGTCTTTATCCTGGAGGCAACAGGAAGTAATTAAAGGCTTTTAAGTAAGGAAGTATTCAGTTCAGATTTCTATTTTTAAAAAGTAATTCTGATAATAGTATTGATCAGTGTAGTCTTCTAACTTTTTTAAACACACATTTCCAGAACATTGAAAACATGCTGGGCTAAAAGTGTATATAGCTCAGTGACAAAGTGCTTGTCTAGCATGCACAAAGTGCTGGTTTCATCTCCAGAAAGGGGGGGGGGGGGTGTATATTATTTTATATATATACACACACACATATATACATACACACACACACACACACGCCTGGAAAACTACTATAATTCCATGGTTTTAGGTAACAACTAGAGGAGAGGACTAAAGCTCTAAGAATATATGAAAGAAATGCAAGTAATCTTCACAGCTAAACACCCAGAAGGTAGCACTTGGGTTAAATGGATCCTGTTTCTCCCTTGTGGTATTATCATAGAAAATCTTTGGCCAAATTTAATGTTTTTAATAAGAAACTAGCAGGGCTTATGGAAGGGAATTTAAAGTTTGTTTAAACATTATAAAGGAGAGTCCAGCAGTCATCAGTTACCTACAATTGGCAGGAGTTAGACATTAAAATGCCACAGCGTACCACTGTCCCCATAGTCATAACAGCCTTAAAAGAATGAGAAGTTTATCATGCTCAGCAGTTTCCACTCCATCATTGATCAAGAGAGTTCAGGCCATGAATTTTTCATACCTGATTCACCGAAGGATTTGATTGAAGGAAATTCTTATAATATTGTGGCTTTTGAAAAATCCATGTTTTTAGCCAATACCAATTAAATGAAATAATTGGGGGGCGGGGGGAAGCTGACAGAGATAGAAATTTAATTTAAATTTCTGCTTGAAAACTCTTTGGAAAGATTTATTAATCTCCTTAGATCAAGAATTTAGGCAAGGGCTGGGGATGTGGCTCAAGCGGTAGCGCGCTCGCCTGGCATGCGTGTGGCCCGGGTTCGATCCTCAGCACCACATACAAATAAAGATGTTGTATCTGCCAAAAACTAAAGAATAAATATTAAAAAATTTAAAAAAAAAATTTAGGCAAATTAAGGACCCCAAGAAACACTTTTCTGACCCCCAGTTACTCACAAGAATGTAACTCCCCACTGATTTAACAAGACATCTGATTTGCTATCTTGAAATTTTAGGAGAAAAAGATCCTGGCTACTTTCTTGGGGAAAATACAGGTAATTAGTCTCTAACTGTATGTGTGAATTGGACACATCACAATTAGACTACACATGACTCCTAAATGGAAATTTCCCAGAGCTCAATGAATTAGGCAGTTCAAAGAATCGATGAGCCATTAAGTATAAATTCATGATTTCAGAAGTCACTCAAAAATTGAAGTCCATGAACAGCTTTAAGTTTCTATCACTTCCCTTGGAAAGTGAAGCTCAGGATTCGTCTAATTGTCATTCCCTGTCCTCAAAGTTCAGCATTTATGAGGTACTGATTAAATGGAAAAAGAACTCCTAGCCAAACAGCAATGTGTTTCCCCACCAAGACTCCAAATAAATACAATCTGCTGCCATACACACACAGATTCAGGTGTTCTCGCCTTGGCTTCCTACCAAATGATCAAGGTCTTTCTAAACCCTTTAGATACAAAAATAATTTTTTTTGTTTTTTTTTAACATTGTCAAAACACTATATCCCTAGAATTTTGGAAACAGATATAAATTCCAGAATGAAACTGACATTTGGGGCTAAATGCTTAAGCCATATGCAATGCTGAAGTTCATTTGACACTGAACATTCAGGAAATGTTGGAATCAAAATTGAAAGACATCATGTTAATTCAAACTCAGAACTAAAAATTGAGTCAGTTCTTCAGAATATTCAGTTAGCCAGATACTAATTTTATGAATCTATTCAACCCATACACTCCCTGTAACTTGGCCAATTCTGAATAAAGTTAAATTGCTCTATGGTATACTTCCACATTCCTCTTGGTGACAGTTTTCTCCCACAAGCAACAATAAAAAAAACCTGGGCAAATTTCAACACTTATGGTTCTCTAATGATGCAGCCAGTTCCCCACAAAAGGACCTTGGGCATTCAGACTCTTCACTAATGGTCAGTGATTAATGATTTGTTTCCAAAAATTCTGTTCCATTTCAAGCATACTACAGATGTGTGCCCTAACTTTTCTCCAGAAATTCTGGTCATACAGTTTTTGGAATGTTTGTACTATTCAAAATAATCCTAGCAAACTATGGAATAGGCCACTCTAGGTTGTGGATGTCCTACCCACCGGCCTTCACCCTCCGTTTTTCTCCTGCCTTCCCCCCAAAATCATTCTCCTGCATTAATTTTTTAATACCTACTATGTACAATACAATACAATGTCACTCTGTATAAAATTATCCCATTTACATTCTTAACAATGTATTATCATTTCCATTTGTAAATACAGAAAACTCCTTACAATTAAAAAAAAAAGAGGGAAATGCTATGAAAAAAAGTTAAAATAGAGGAAACATAGAGGACAATGGGGGGTGTTAAGTTGGGGGGCAGGGTTCAGTATCCAGTGTTAATGACCTTTTTCAACAAACAGCTACATTAAAGGTGAGAAGAGGCAGCATGAGAAGTAGTGGCGAATGCCTTGTAACTCCAGCAGCTCTAGTGGCTGAGGCAGGAAGATCATGGATTCACAACCAGCCTCAGCAACTAAATGAGGCCCTAAGCAACTCAGCAAGACCCCATCTACAACTACAAAAAAAAAAAGGCTGGAGATACGCTCAATGGTAAAGCACCCCTAGTACCAAAAGGGGCGGGGAGAGACTGTTCGAATTATAAATAGCAGGAACATTTGTCAACAACATTGTCCCTCACCATTCACTTATCTCACCTCCTTCTCCTACCACACTCTGTCTTGGATCTTCATAAGAAGTTTCAGAAAATTACTCTATAGTAGCATAGGCCAGAAGTCCTCCGCAGTTCCTATCATCAAAGCCGTGTGCATTAAGGGAAATAAAAACTGACCTATCCCTGAAAGGCTATGGACCAAAAGTATCTACAAAACCAGACAAGAAGCATCAAAGTGAATGGCAAGACTTATAAGGGCAAGACCTACATTAAAGAGTGCTTATTCACAGAAAACTTACTAACTTCTTTTAACCTTAAAGAGAGTTTCCCAAATACATGCACTTAATATTCACAGGTTTTAAATCTGAAATTCTTAAAATATTATCTCTATTTGCAATAATATTGTCAGGTTTTTAAAACTTTATAAATGGCTTGCTATGTATTTATTCTTTGGCAATTTCCTATCTTTAAAATGTATTCATGATGATAAATGCAGTTCTTCCTTAGTCACTGTAACAACTAAATAACATTCCACCATAGGAATACACACCCAATCTATTAAAAAGCATTTTTAGATTGTTTCCTGTTGGTCACTAACACAAAAACAGGATTAGCACTAACTATCCAGCCGGTGTAAAAACCAGTGGCTTGGGAGGCTGAGTCTCAGCAACTTAGGCCCTAAGCAACTCAGTGAGACCCTCTCTCTAAATAAAATATATATATTAAAAATGGGCTAGGAATGTAGCTCAGTGGTTAAGTGCCCCAGAGTTCAATCCCTGGCACAAAAAGAAAAAAAAAAAGAAAGAAAGAACTAAATATCTATTTTGATAACTAATTCTTGAACTATGGAGGTTCTGTAATCTATGAGCTTTGTTAAATTAAAAAAAAAAAAAAAAAAGTACAACCAGGCATGATCATTCACATCTATAACCCCAGCACTCAAAAGTGGTTGAGGCAGGAGGATCAACTAAGCCCAGGAGTTTGAGGTCATCCTGGGCAACACAGAAGATACCATTTCAAAAATAAATAGTAAAAAATTTGCAACTGAAGGGAATTAACATGGGGGGGAGGGTTGTCAACCTGACGCTCAATATCCACTTATTTCAACTTCCTCTCATAACACAGAATCAATAAAAATTATTTAGTTTTTAAAAAGTTAATAGAAATTAATACATTTGTAGTAAAAAGGGCTAAATGAGATACAGCAGAATATTCAACTGGTACACATTCAACAAATGAACAGCTCTTTTCAATCAAAATGATATAAGATATTTTGGGGGCCTCGAGGAAGCTAATAAATTGTAGCTGAGGTTTTGCTGTGTAATTAATAACAGTCATTTCTGAGAAGACTGAACAATAAAATTTTTCACCGTTGCAATGAATACAAGAGAGGAGATTATACAGAGACATCCTATAAGTTAGAGTTAAAAAATCAGTTTATATGTAATCTATGAGCTTTGTTAAATTAACAAAGGGTAAGAGGGTAAGTGCTTCAGTAAACTAAACCATCTTAAAGATTTTTAAGGACAAAAACATACTGAATTCTCACCCAGTGTTACTCAACAAAAATGTAATGTGACACACACATTTAAGTTTTCTAGTAGACTCATGAAAAAGGTAAAAAGAAACAGGTAAAATTTAACTTCAAATACACTTCATTTAACCCAGTACAGATAATCATTTCAATATTAAATAATATAAAAATTTGTGAAGGTATTTTAAATTGTTTCTATACTAAATCTCTTCAAAATCTAGTGTGTATTTTACATTTACACTCTAAAACCAAATAGTCCCATTTCAAGAGCCCAGTAGTCACATGTGCGAGTGGTTTACTGTGTTGACAGGAGTATTAACCTAGACCTTTTCACAAAAATCCCTGCACAGTGTTTTCAGAAAAGACTTTTGTTTGTCAGGTCATATGGTCAAAGCAACTGGGAGAACAGAATTGAGCTTTATGCATAAAAAGATTGCATCTCCATAATTCTATCAGAATTAAACCTCAGAATGGAGGAGCAAAAAGTGGGAGAATAATAGCTTACCAATTTACAAGGCACAACATTTTCTTTCTAACTACCCCAAATCTCAGAAGATCAACTACAAATGGGAAAATGGAGGACCAGAATCAAACAACTTACCAAAACTCATATGGTAAGTAGACCTAATGCCATGTCTTCAAACTATTCAGGTTTCACAGCTGTATAAACAACAACAACAACAACAAAACGTGGGCTCTATCTCTTCAGCATTGATACATCCCACCTACTAAAAGAAATGATATTGGTTGGGGTTATAGCTCAGTGGTAGATATACCTAGCATGCCCATGCACTGGGTTTGATCCCTAGCACCACAAAAATAGATGAAAATAAAAGAAAGGGAACTGAGAGGCACTAAATTTCTCTCCATTTTCACAGAACCTAAAATGGGAGCTTTTAAAAAGTCATCTAAATCTAAACAAAAATCTCTAAGTAAAATAGAAGAAGAAAAGACAGAAAGACGTAGCCCTAGTCTTACAATCTCAATATCAGAGCAGAATAATCCTATTTTCTTAAAAAAACTTCCTCTACTATCAAAGTGAGCAAATATTAAGTAAACAAACTGAACTCCTTTATGTAAAAAAAATAATTACTAAATGCTTAAACACAATTTTAAGGACTAGGAAATTCTGAGCCACTCTCTCAAAGTCTCAAGTGTATTTAAAAGTGAATTGACTACAAGACAATACACAGATATTTCTAACTTCAAAATACAAATGGAAAAATGTTATTAGTGATTTTCTTTCAATAGTGAGTGGGCTTCTGGGTGCCTGTAGTTGCTCTTCTGACAATTCTCTACAATTTTCCTACGATGAATATGCTAACTTCATAGTTACAAAAATATTAAGGGTCTGGGGTTGCAGTTCAGTGGTAGACCACTTGCTCGGCATCCACGAGGCACAGGGTTTAATTCCTAGTACAATCATCATAAAAAGACTAATGATAAATACATAACGTGATTTTAAATACATAACAATGCCTCATTAAGGCATTGTTAAACACAGACAAGAGCTCAATACAACTGCTTCTCAATTTTAAACAAAACTATTTTTCTGGTGATAAGCCCCATTTTCTGTGACCGCTAAAAGCATCTAGACAGGATAAATCTCTTTGGAACTCATTTTATAAATTCTACCCATTAATTACCTTTCGTGTCCATATTTATTAACTTTCTAATTACTTTAAATTTTTTATGATCCTTATAAAGGCCATTAGGGTACTGGAAACATAAATCTCATTTTAACTACAGGTCACCACCTCACTTGACATTTTCTGATTCTGCAAAATAACCACATTTGTTTTTAACTCCCTCCTCTATTAAAGCTTTCCTTTAAACCAGACGCATGCAAAAGAACCGGCAGCCAATAGGGGGTTCGTCCGCCTTCAATGTGGTCTACCACTCCCAGTGGAACTGAGATTTCCCTTCTAGGCCTCCAGAAGGCTTCTTCATTCAGGAAAAGACTGAGGGGTTGCGCATCTACCAATGAGCAGACCCCAAACGCAGGTGAGAAGCAACCTAGAGAAATCAAGCCGTGTAAAGCGCACCTCAATCACAGAGACAAACCAGTGAACTAGAAATTCGAATCCGAAGTGATAAGGGCCTTCTAGGGAGAGATTAAAGTGCCAATTGAACACACCAGGGGGAGATTAATTTGGCCCGCCGCGTGTACCCCGAGGGCTGGTGCTTTGAAGGGTGGGAAGGCTCTGTTGGGAATGTTTTCCTGAGCTTGACTTGAAGCAGGAATCCTGTAATTTTCCCAAAGGCCAGAGCCCTTTCCGCCCGGTCCTGCGGATCTGCGCAGTGGGGCTGGCAGATCCTGGCCGAGACCTGGCCGGAGCCAAGTCGCCCAGTCGGCCCGCAGCTGGGCCCCGCTTCTTCTCGGGCTCCCGAGCCGGGGCACTACTTGTGCACCCCCTCCACAGTCACTCGTGGAGGAAAAGACTCCGCCCAGCTCTGTGGGCGCAGCGGAAGGCACCGATCTGGGTGCACAATCCAACCCCTGCGTCCCGGAGCGCAGCCGGCCGGAATTGAGGCCGGGGAGGCCTGCGGAGACTGGGCGGCTCCCTTGCCCCGGCCCTGCCGCGAGCCTGCGCGGCGGGGCGGGGTCCGCGGTGGGGTCACGCCGGACCAACGCAAGAGGACAGCGGGACCCCAGCGGGTACCCGCACCCGCCGCGACCCCTCCGAGCGCCCCGCGGTGTCTGCAGCCTCGGGCCCTCCCACCTCCGGGCAGGCGCGCTGGGAGCCGGGAAGGCAGGTTCGGGAAGCGGGCGAAGCGCTGTCCCCGCCGGCCTCGGGGAACCGGGATCCCCGGGGTGCAGAGCGCGCCCACAGTGCTGGGACCCCACGCTTTACCTGGTCCTGCGGAGGCGCGGGTGGGAGCCCGTGGAGGGCTCGGCGGCCGCTCTCTCTCACCTGGGCGGAAGTGAGAGGCCCAGGGTGAGGGCGCCTCACCTGCAGTCCCTCCCCTAATCGGACCCTCCCCGACCGGGGCGGGGCGGCGGGCGAGAGAGTCTGGGACTGGGGAGGCCAGCTGGCTTCACTGTTTTGTCCAGGTGTGGTTCCACTGGCAAAAGATGTTAAAGAGCCCGAGGGGTGGAATGTGGGGACCAAGAGGTCAGATGAAACTCCTCGTGGTGAGGGCACCTGGCGCTGACCGGGTAGGAAGATGCCGGACAGGTGGGGTTAGAGGGGTGGGCTGAGAGCGAGACCCCAAACCAAGGAAATCGAAGGTGGATATTGATGAAACCACGGAGTCAAATCCACTTTGCACTTTGTCCTTTGGTCCTTTTCTTTCCCCCATTTTCTTATCCCACCTTGTGTTTTCTATATCTGATGACACAACATAAAATTTCTTAAGTGTCAATCCGTAGCCTTCTTCAGGCAGAGAAGAATAAATTGTAGGAGTTTTATTTTTTTTATTTAATTTTACAAAAACTAATCGAGCTGTATTGGCTAGCTATATATGCAAGATGCTAACTTAAATATTATCGCATTTATTGAAAAACACTAGGCACCTGGTAGATTTAGTACCTCAAATTTAGTACCAGCCAAAGTCTTTCGACTCTAAATACTGTATTGATTTTACAATACATTTTAACATTTCCCTTGTTTTGTTTTGCCTTTGTGGGTTTTTGTTTTTCTTTGTTTTTGAGACAGAGTCTCTCTAGGTCTGGTAGGAAGATAGACCGTTTTCTTCCAAGATCTGGAACAAGATAAGGATGTTCACTTTCAATTATAGGGAATACAAAGCCCTAGCAGTAGGAACATGAGGCTAAAGGAATGTCTATAAAAGGGATCCACTGTGAGCTGGGGATATAGCTCAGTTGGTAGAGTGCTTGCCTTGCATGCATAAGTCCTTGGGTTCAACCCCCCTCATCACAAAAAAAGGACCCACTGTGCTGACCTCCATATACTTTCCTTAAAAAAAAAAAAAAAAGCAAATTACCTGCAGCCTTGCCTAGCTTGAATCAACAGGATATGTTACATTCCTCAGCAAACAACCTGTTATCTACTGGAGGCCTACAGGCCCACATGCTAATAAAAGCACAAATTACTCTTAAGGGGGTTGGAGGGTACTTCCTTGTGACCCTTACACAGACCTATCTCCCAGACTTTTCCCCCTCACCATAAAATCTGTAAAAACAGGTTCCAGTTAAAACCAGTCAGATTGGGCCAAAGTAATCTAAAGCTCTCATGCACAGTGGTAGCTTAAAAGTCTGATGTTATCTTGCTGTCAGTTAAAAGTCAAGAGGTAGACCTGAGCAGGACTCTTTGAAAACTTCCCTGGGGCCCCCCAATAGAACTGGAGGTAGAGGGACATGCTGTCCTTCTTTTCTCTGAGAGTACCCACTCTCTACTTAAAGAATGATCCCTTTTCCCTTTCCTAGTCTTTCAATAAGCCCTTCAAGCCTGCAACTCTGAGCAAAATGTCTCAAATTTGGGGGGCATGATTTCAAAAATTGGGTTATAGGGGGGGCCTCTGTGGATGCCTCAGCTTCATAGAAGGCCTATGCCCTACATCATTAATCTTATTCCATATATTATTGGAAGCCTTAGCCAGAGCAATAAGGCAAGAGAAAGAAATAAAGGGCAGCCAACAAGGAAAGGAGATGTCAAATCATCCCTGTTTGCAGATATTTGACTTTATATATAGGAAAACATGAAGACTTCACACAAAAACAACTTTTAGTCCTAATAAACTAGTAAAGTTGCTGAATACAGAAATCTGTAGCAACTATCATCATATAGTGGCTAGTACTATGTGTTTTACCACTAGCAACCTCAGTTTGCATCTGAGTCATGCCACCAATAATAATAATCAGTAGTATTTTATACCAAATAATAAACTCAGCAAGAAAAAATTAAGAAATGAATCCCACTCACAGTAGTTAAAAATACTTTAAAACACCTAGGGATAATTCTAAGCATCGAAGTGAATTATCTCTGAAAAAAAAATACTGATGAAAGAAATTGAAAAGAACACAACACTAATATGCAAAAGGAAAGACAACCCATGTACATGAATTTGAAGAAGTAATGTTGTTAAAATGTCCACACTACCTAAAGGTAGTATATAAGTTAAATGAAATTTTTATCAAAATGTCAATGGTAATCTTTACAGAAATAGGAAAAAATCCTCATATTAATATGAAACAAAAAAAAAGAGTACCCAAAGCAATCTAAAGCAAAAAAGAAAATTAAAGATGGAGGCAGAATTGCCAAGGCAATTCTGAGCAAGAAGACCAATGCAGGAGGCATCATGATACCTGTCCTCAAATTATGCTATAGAGCTATAATTAAAAAAAAAAAAAGCATAGTATTGGCATCAAAATAGACATGAAGACCAATGGAATAGAAGACACACAGACCATCATACATACTTATGGTCATCTGATAATGATGTTGAAAAAAAGATAGCTGGCAAAACTGTGTATCCATATGTGGAAGAATGAAACTAGATCCCTATCTCTCACCCTGCACAAAAGTCAAATCAAGTGGTTCAGCAACTTAAACCAGAAACTTTGCATCTGTCAGAAGAAAACATAGACTCAATACCAACATATCGGTATAGGCAGACTTCCTTACAAGACCCCTATTGCTCAAGAAATAAAACCAAGAATCAATAAGTGGGATGCTATCAAATGAAGAAGATTCTGTACTGCAAAGGAAATGATTAAGAGAATGAAGAGAGAATTTACAGAATGGGAGAATATCGTTGCCACCTACTCCTCAGACAGGAGATTAAAATCCAGAATACATAAAGAACTCATAAAACTTACACACACAAAGCCACACACAATTCAATCAATAAATGGAAAGAAAAACTAGACAGACATTTCTCAAAATGACCAAAAAATATATAAAAAAATGTTCAATATTTCTAGCATCTACTGATACCCTGGTCTCACCATATCCCTCATCGGTCCAGGACCCAACAGGGAAATGCAAATTAAAACTACACTAACATTTTATCTCCAGTCAGAATGGCAATTATCAATAATATAAATAGTAATAAATGGTGACAAGGATATGGGTGATATTGCACATCCACTGTTGGTGAAAGTGCAAATCAGTATACCTACTCTGGAAAGCAGTCTGAAGACTCCTCAAAAAACTAAGACACATATGATGCACCTATCCCATTCCCCAGTATTTGCCCAAAAGAACTAAAATCAGCATACTACAGTGATAATAGCCATATCAATGTTTATAGCAGGGCATGTCACCATAGCCAAATTATGAACCAGTCCAAATGCATGTCAATAGATGAATTGATAAAAAAAATGAAGTATATATACACAATAAAGTTTTACTCAGCATAAAGAAGAATGAAATCATGGAATTTCCAGGTAAATGGATGGAAGTAGAGAACATGATGCTAAGTGAAATAAGCTAGACTCAGAGAATCAAAGCTCAAAAAAGTTTTCTCTCATATGCAAAAGCTAGAACAAAATTAGGGAAAAAGGGGGAGAGGTCTAATATCATAAAGGTATAGGGAAGATCAGTGGAATAAAAGAAGGAGATCAAGAGAGAGGGAGGAAGGATGGGAAAGGGGACAAAATGGGAAATGAATTTGATAAAATGATACTATGTGCCTGTGTGAATTCCACCTTTATGTATATCTATAAAGCACCAATCAAAAATAAATAAATGAATGAGTAAAAGGAGGACCAGTAAAGAAGAGACAGAAGAATAGAGGGAGCAGAGGAGGGAAGGGTAGGGGGTAGAGGTTGAGGAACTGAAATAGAATAAATCAAATTCCATGCATGGGGCTGGGGATGTGGCTCAAGTGGTAGCACGCTCGCCTGGCATGCGTGCGGCCCGGGTTCGATCCTCAGCACCACATACAAACAAAGATGTTGTACCCACCGAAAACTAAAAAATAAATATTGAAATTCTCCCTCTCTCTCTCTTTAAAAAAAAATTCCATGCATGTATGATTTTGTCAACACAAACCCAACTATTATGTATAACAGTGCACTCATAAAAAAAAAAAAGAAGAAGAAAGCCAGAGGTATCACAATACCTGATTTCAAAACATACTACAAAACCAAAGTAACCAAAACATCATGGTACAGGCATAAAAATCAAGACATGAACCAATGGAACACAGAGAAAACCCAGGAATAAATCTACATACTTATAGTCAAAAGGTCTTCAATAAAGATGCCAAAAATGAATTGGAAAAATATACTGTCTCTTCAATGCATGGTACTATGAAAACTGTATATTCATATGCAAAAGAATGAAACTAGATCCCTATCTCTCACCATAGACAAAAATTGACTTAAAATGGATCAAAGAACTAAATAAAGGACCTAAAACTACTAGAAGAAAGCATAGGAGAAACATTTCAGAATATTGGCACAGGCAATAGTTTCTTTGGATAAAACCCCAAAAGCACAGGCAATAAAACCAAAAATAGACAAATGGGATCATGTCAAACTAAGAAACTTTTGCATAGCAAATTAAATAATTAATAGGATGTAGATACAAACTTCAGTATGGGAGAAAGTACTCATAAATTATTCATCCACCAAATAATTATAGTCAGAATATAGCTGGGCATGTTGGAACAAATTTGCAATCCCAGCTACTTAGGAAACTGAGGCAGTAGGATCAAAATTCCAGCCAGCTTCAGCAACTTAGTGGAACCCTGTTTCAAAATTTAAAAAAAAAAAAAAGTTATAGATCCATTAAAAAAAAAACTTAAATTTTAAAAGGGTTAGAAATGTTGTTTAGTAGTAAAGCACCCCCTTGGGTTAGATCCCTAGTATTGGGAAAAAAATACAGAATATTCAAGGAACTCAAAAACTCAACAGAAAAACAAAGCAAAATAAAGATGCACAAAGGATTTGAAAGACATTTCTCACAAAAGCATACACTAACAGCCAAAAAATATATTTTTTAAATGCTCAGTATTCATAATCATCAGGGAAATGCAAATCAAAATCCCAATGATGGGCCACCACAAGGCCCTCCACCTCCGCACGGCCTGCCACCACTGACTCATCTCTGAACACAGCCACCTCCATCTTTGAACACTGCCACTGCCATCACCATCTTAAGACTTGGCAGCCTTGATCTTGGGACACCAGCCAGGACCTGGAAGCCCAATATCAAGGTGCCTGCAGGTTTGCCACAGCCGCCACCATCTCAGGACAAGGAAGCCACCATTTAGGAACACCAGCCAGGGCCTGGAGGTACATTGTTGAGGTGCCTGTGGGTTTGGTGGCAACCTGAAGTCTTCTTGCTGATGTGCTGTTGGCCACCAACTTGGAGCAGAGGCAGGAGGGAGGCAGACTCTCCCCAGCTCCTTGAGTCCTGAAGTGCTCAGGGATAGTTGAGTGTGGCTATAGTAGGTGGGAAGGTTGGAAGAGAGTGTGAGGTTATCTTGCTGTCAGTTCACCAAGCCAGCCAGTCTGGCACGCACTGGTTCCCCAGAGCCCACTTGGGCTGGCACTTGCTGGGCCCTGGTACAAGCCTGGACCCCAAATCCCTCCCCAGTTGAGTATCCACTGATATCCTGGTCTCACCAGTTCCTTCATCAGTCCAGCACTCGACAGGACCATCCCCAATTCCCAATCTGCCAGTCCTTCCCTAGCCACCAGCCCACTCCAGTGCTCACAGCTACATGGCAGGCCTGTACCTCTCAAAGCCTGGTCCTGATCCACCCAATAGAGAACCACTCTCCACGACAGGTGCACAGGTCCAAGCACTCAGCCTTCAGGACCACCTGGGAGAGAAATGCCTGACAGCCTGACATCTTCTTTTTTTTTTTTTTAGTTTTATGTGGACACAATATCTTTATTTTGTTTACTTATTTTTATGTGGAGCTGAGGATCAAACCCAGTGCCTCACATGTGCAAAGCAAGCACTCTGCCACTGAGCTACAGCCCCAGGGAGCTATTTGGTTTAAAGCTGTATATTGTTTGCATTGGGTGCTGTTAATATGGATCTCCCCCATAAAGGCAAGGAATTGAAAACCTTCAGGAACATTATATATTTCTACAGGGTAGAAACTGTACTGCCTTAGATCTACACTGCTAGATGGGAAAACACAAGAATAACATGAAAAAACTAGGGAACAAAGCACCCCAAACAAAACAAGATGCTCTATAATAGAATCCATTGACAACGCAGTACAAGAAATGTCAGAGCAAGTGTTCAGAATGTACATAAGTTAAACTGATTCACAACTTAAAGGATGATGTAAGGAGTCAAATCAGAGATAAATTTCAGGAGGTAAAAGATCATTTCCATTAAGACGGGGATTATGAAAAGAAATCAAGCAGAAATCCTTGAAATAAAGGAATCAATAAACCAAATTAAAAATTCAATGGGACGTATCACCAACAGTGCAGACCACTTGCAAGACAGAACTTCAGGCATTGAAGACAAAATACATAATCTTGAAAATAAAGTTGACCACATAAAAATGGGAGTTCATAACCCACTTGAATCGAATGTATGAAATATGATATGTCAAGAGTTTTGTAATGTTTTGAATAACCAATAAAAAATAAATAAAAAAAAATAAAGTTGACCACAGAAAGATATAAAAAAACAATAAACAAAGCTGGGTACGATGGCTCACGCCTGTAATCCCAGCAGCTGGAGAAGCTGAAACAGGACAATCTCAAGTTCAAAGCCAGCCTCAGCAAAAGCAAGACACTAAGAAACTTAGTGAGACTCTGTCTCCAAATAAAATACAAAATAGGGTTGGGGATGTGTCTTAGTGGCAAAGTGCCCCTGAGTTCAAGCCCTGGTACCCCCCTGAAAACAAGAATTTTATACAAATAAACAATGAATAGAACTTCCAAGAACTACAGAATAACATGAAAAGAGCAAATTTAAGATTTATCAGGATAGAGGAAGATGTGGAGATACAAATCAAAGGAATGCACAATCTTTTCAATGAAATAGTATCCTAAAATTTCTTAAACCTGAAGAATTAAGTTGAAAATCCAAACACAAGGCTTACAGGACCCCAAATATACAAAATTACAACAGATCCACTTGAAGGCACATTATAATAAAAATGCCTAACATACAGAACAAGGATAGAATTTTAAAGGTCACAAAAGTATCAGATTACATATAGGGGGAAACCAATTTGGATCTCAGCTTATTTCTCAACCCAGACCCTCAAAGCTAGAAGGTCCTGGAAAAACCTATACCAAGCTCTGAAAGAAAGTGGATGCCAAAGAAGAATCCTATATCCAGAAAACTTAAGCTTCATATTTGAAAATGAAATAAAAGCCTTCCATGATAAACAAAGTTAAAGGAATTCACAACTAGAAAGCCTGCACTACAGAACATTCTCAGAAAAATATTCCATGAGGAGAAAAAGAAAATGAAAACCAGCAAAGGGAGGAACTACACTAAAGGAAAAGGCAATCAAAGAGGAAACTAAGTCAAATTAAAAACCAGAGATAAACCAAAATGAACAGGAATACAAATCATATCTCAACAATAACGCTGGAAAGTTAATGACCTAACAATCAAAAGACATAGACTGGGGCTGTGGTTGTAGCACAGTGGTAGGGCACTTGCCTCACACATGTGAGGAACAGGGTTCAATCCTTAGCACCACAGAAAAACTAAATAAAAAAAGTTATACAAAATGTGTTGGTGCATGTGATAAAGATTAAAAAAACTGACATAGACTGGCAGATTGGATTAAAAAACAAGACCCAACAATATGTTGTCTTCAAGAGACTCACCTCATAGGCAAAGACATCCACAGACTGAAACTGAAAGGATGGGAAAAAAATGCATAAAACTCACATGGACTGTGTAAACATACAGAGGTTTCCATTCTCATATTAGATAAAGTGGACTTCAAGTCAAAGTTAGTCAGAAAGGACAAAGAAGGACATTTCATACTGCTTAAGGGAACTATATATCAACAGGACATATAATAATAAATATTTATGCCCCAAACGATGGAGCATCTATATACGTCAAACAAACTCTCCGCAATTTGAAGAATCAACAGACCACAACACAATAATACTGGGTGACTTTAACACACCTCTCTCACTACTGGATAGATCTTCCAAACAAAAACTAAATGAAGAAACTATAGAACTAAATATCTCATACTAGACAAAGGCACCAAAAACATTCATTAAAGAAAAGATAGCCTCTTCAACAAATGGCACTGGGAACACCGGAAATTCATATGTAAACCAAATGAAATTAAACCACTATCTCTCACCCTGCACAAAACTCAACTCAAAGTGAATCAATGACTTAGGCACTAGAATGCAGACCCTGTGCCTAATAGAAGAAAAATAGGCCCAAGTCTTCACCATGTCAGCTTAGGGACTGACTTCCTTAACAAGACTCCTAAAGCGCAAGAATTAAAATCAAGAATCAATAAATGGGATGGATTCAAACAACAACAACAACAAAAAAAGCTTCTTCTCAGGAAAGGAAACAATCAATTACATGAAGAGAGAGCCTATAGAATGGGAGAAAATCTTTACCACATACACTTGAGATAGAGCATTAACCTCCAGGATATATAAAGAACTCAAAAAACTCAACATCGAAAGAACAAATAACCTGATCAATATATGGGCTAAGGAATTAAACAAACACTTCACAGAAAAAGATATACAACTGATCAACAAACATATGAAAAAATGTTCATCATCTCTAAGATTTCATCTCACTTTAGTCAGAATGACAATTATCAGGAATATAAACAATAATAAGTGTTGGCAAGGATGTGGGGAAAAAGGTATACTCATACATTGCTGGTGGGACCAATTTGCAATTGGTGTAACCACTCTGGAAAGGAATATGGAATTTCCTCAGAAAATTTGGAATGGAACCACCATTTGACCCAGTTATTCCACTCCTCAGTTTATAACCAAAGGACTTAAAATCAGCATACTACAGTGATGCAACCACATCAATATTTATAGCAGCTGTATTGACAATAGCTAAACCATGGAACAACCTAGATGCCCTTCAACAGATGAATGGATAAAGAAAATGTGGTATATACATGGAATATCACTCAGCCTTAAAGAAGAATGAAATGATGGCATTTGCAGGTAAATGGATGGAGGTAGAGAATATCAAGCTACGTGAAATAAGACAAACTCAAAAAACCAAAGCCTGAATGTTTTCTTCTGATATGTGGATGCTAATTCACAATAAGGGGGATGGCTGGGAAAAACTAGAGGTACTTTGGATTAGCCAGAGGAAAGTGAAGGGAGGGGAGGGAACTTGGGGATAGTAAGAATAGTAGAATGAATTGGATATTATTACCCTTTGTACATATATGACTACATGAATTGTGTGATTCTGCATCATGTACAACCAGAAGAATGAGAAGTTATATTCCATTTATGTATGATGTGTCAAAGTGCATTCTACTGTCATGTATAATAATCATAACAAATAAAAAATTTTTTAAAAGAACTGCTTCTCTAAAGTGTAAAGAGCAATAAAAGGCAAGATGTGTAAATAAAAAATCCCAGTGACAACATCTGGAACTTCAAGGAAATAAATTTGTTCATATTGGTATTGGGTGCTGCAGAGTGGCCCCACCCGTGGAGCCAAAGTTGCCAAGAGGGGATTCTCAGCCACTAGTTCTTGCATTCTCACAGGAAGAGTTTCAAGTTAATCACACATAGGAACAGTGAGGAGTTTATTAGAAAGATGGAAAATATGGACATTCAGGAAGGATTAAATCGATTACTTCAGAGAGGTCCACATGGACTGTACAGAGTGAAGATTTTTTTTTTAATTGTTAGTTATAGTTGGACACATACCTTTATTTAATTTATTTATTCATTCATTTATTTATTTTTATGTGTTGCTGAGTATCAAAACCAGAGCCTTGTTCATGCTAGGTGAGCACTTTACCACTGAGCAACAACCCTAGACCAAGAGTGAAGATTAGAAAACCTTCCTCTCTGAAACTGAAAAGTATAGATGCAGAAATTTTGTTCCCTTTGACATGGTAAGTCAGGAGTTAAAACCCAAGTGA
Organism: Marmota monax; assembly: GCF_021218885.2. NCBI lineage: Eukaryota > Metazoa > Chordata > Mammalia > Rodentia > Sciuridae > Marmota > Marmota monax. The sequence goes on along the minus strand of NW_026692907.1, from coordinate 9,919,558 downwards.
AAACCTCTTTGAAACCTATAAAATTTCATCTCTTGTCCAACACATCCCTTACTCCTTCTAAAAGTCCTCTTCCACCCAGAGCTTTTGGAGATGGAACTTTTGAAACAATCAATTTTTCCCCATATTCTCCCAAAATGGCTTTGAATAAAATCTACTTTCTCACCAATTTGACTTTGAATATCTCTGGAGCAGAGTGTTATGGTTTAGTTCCTTCTTTCCAGGACAGTATTACAGCTGCCCTGATGAAGTTCTCTATTATCCCCAGTTCTATGTTCTATGACCTATGGGTTCTCTTTGATGAATATGTCTGCTTTCCTCTCTATAAATTATCACTCCACCACTCTTTACTTTCCCTCCCATATCAATGGCTGGCTTACGAAACTCACACTGGGTGTTGGACCCAGGAGGTGTAAGTTGTATCTTCTTGACCACTGAGCTATATCTATAGTTCTTTTTTTTTTTTTTTTTTTTTTTGAGACAGGGTTTCATTAAATTGTTGAGAGTCTCCCTCAAAGTTATCAATGTTGGCCTTGAATTTCTGATCCTCCTGCCTCAGCCCCTGGGGTCTCTGAGTTTTATAGGCATGTATCACTAGGCCCAGCTAAATTTCTGTCATGCATACACACACACACACACACACACACACACACCACCAGGAGATATCATCATTCAATCATTCAACGCTAGTTAGAATGATTATAATCAAAAAGACAAAAAATGTCAAATGCTGGAGGAGATGTGGAGAAAATGGAACTCCTATACACTGTTGCTGAGAATATAAATTAGTTTAGGATTATGGAAAACAGTACAGAGTTTCCTCAAAAACTATAAATAGAGAACTTCCATATGATCTAGCTATCTACTGGATGTATATCCAAAGGAAATGAAACCAACTCACCAAAAGGGAGCTGCACTAGGTGTGGTGGTTCATGCTTGGAATCCCAGCCACTCAGGAGGTTGAGACAGGAGGATCTCAAGTTTGAGACCAGCTTAAGCAATGTAACAAGACCCTCTCTCAAAAAAGGAAAAGGACTGGGGATGTAACTCAGTAACAGACCACCCTTGGGTTCAAATTCACAGCACACAAAAATAAAACAAAGGAACCCTGGCACTCATGTGTTTATTGCAGCACTTTTGAGGATAATGAAGCTATGGAATCAGCTAAGATGTCTACCAGGAGATGAATGGATAAAGAAAATGTGGTGTATATACGCATGATGAAATATTATTCAGGGACTGGGGATGTGGCTCAAGTGGTAGCGCACTCGCCTGGCATGCGTGCGGCCCGGGTTCGATCCTCAGCACCACATACAAACAAGATGTTGTGTCTGCCGAAAGCTAAAAAATAAATATTAAAAATTTTCTCTCTCCTCTCTCTCTCTCTCTTTAAAAAAAAAAGAAATATTATTCAGCCTTTAAGAGGAATGAAATCCTGTCATTTGCAGTAACATAGATGAAACTGGAAGACCTTATGTTAAAAGAAATAAGCCAGACACATAAAGACAAATGCTATGTCTCATTCATATTGAAGCTATGAAAGTTGACTTCATAGGACAGAAGACAGTGGGGAGGAAGGGACAGAAGGAGGGTGAATAACAGGTACTAAAATACATTTACATTTCTCTAATTGCTAGATATATTGAACATTTTTTCATGTATTTGTTGATTGATTGTATATCATCTTCTGAGAAGTGTCTGTTCAGTTCCTTGGCCCATTTATTAATTGGGTTATTTGTTTTTTGGTGTTAAGATTTTTGAGTTCTTTATATATCCCTGAGATAATTGCTCTATCTGATGTACCTGTGTTAAAAATTTGCTCCCATTCTGTAGGCTCTATTTTCACCACACTGATTGTTTCTTTTGCTGAGAAAAAACTTTTTAGTTTGAATCCATCCCATATATTGATTCTTGATTTTATTTCTTGCAGTACAGGAGTCTTATTAAGGAAATCAGGGCCTAATCCAACATGATGAAAATTTGGGCCTACTTTTTCTTCTATTAGGTGCAGGATCTCTGGTTTAATCCCCATGTCCTTGATCCACTTTGAGTTTTGTGCATGGTGAGACATAGGGGCTTAATTTCATTTCATTGCATATGGATTTCCAGTTTTTCCAGCACCATTTGTTGAAAAGACTATCCTTTCTCCAATATATGTTTTTGGCATCTTTGTCTAATATGAGAAAACTGTATTTGTATGGGTTTGTCTCTGTGTACTCTATTCTGTACCATTGGTCTACATGTCTATTTTGGTGCCAATACCATGCTGTTTTTGTTTCTATTGCTCTGTAGTATAGTGTAAGGTCTGGTATAGTGATGCCACCTGCTACACTCTTCTTCCTAAGGATTGCTTTGGCTATTCTGGGTCTCTTATTTTTCCAGATGAATTTTATGACTGCTTTTTTCTATTTCTATGAGGACATCATTGGAATTTTGATTGGAATTGCATTAAATCTGGATAATGCGAGAGCTAGTCAGTACATCCTAGTTTGAATGACTGTGTGCCAAGTATAGACAGGAGGGACAAGACTGGAGTAGGTAGGTAACTGGGGCATGCACTTGCAGGGTGCACTTTCCTTATGGCCTCTTCCCACCACCACCACCCCTTCCCCCACTTCCTGATCATGGTATACACAGAGCAATTTTTCTACACTAGACCCTTCCCTCATGATGTACTGCCTCATCATGGAGGATGGACCCAGATCAATGGAGTTGGTCATCAATGGGCTGAGACCTCTGAACTCATGAGCAATTAAACTTTTCCTCTTGTTGAGTATTTTTGTCACAGTGATGAAAAAGCTAAATAAAACAGAAATTGGTACTGAGATGTGAAACTGATGTTGCTGTGATTAACCTGACCATTGGATTCAGAAGACTTTGGAGCTGCTTTTCAGGAGGGATTTTGAAAAGTTTAGAAATGTAAGCTGGAAAGCTTTAGAATATTTTAAGCAGCGCTTAATGTGTGATTCTGGTGGAAAGTCAGAAGATGAGAATATCAATAGTGATGTGAACTGTGCTCTTGAAGTTTCAGAAGGAAATGAAGAATCTGTTGGGAATCAAAATAGAAGCTTTTGGTGTCATGTTCTAACAAAGAATGTCCTATATCCTCAGACTTTTATGAAGTTGAATTTTAAAAGTTATGGACTAATTTGTCTGGTAGAGAAATTTTCAAGGTAGCACTTCATTCAGTCAGTGGCATGGATATTGCTGGCAGCTTTGCCAGGTCTACTGTGAGAATTTGGGGCAGAAAACAGAGTTAAAGATTTTAAAAACTTACAGCTTGACCAGAAAAATGCATGTAAAGCTGGGGTGAAAAAAGGTGTGGTTGTTGAAGAGATTACAGCTCCGAAAGAGATACAAGTACTTTGCACAAAAACAATGGGAAAGTTGTGTGGAGGGCATCTCAGGAATTTGCAAGATCATACCCATTGCAAACTCAAGGATGTAGAAGGGAAAAATTCCTTTGAGAAGAGATCCTGGGGTGCCCCACTTCAACAGGGGGGTGGGCTAAGAAGTTGCTTCATCTTATCCAGCCATGCAGGCATTTGGTCAACACTGCAACTATGATCCTAGGGGGCCCAAGTATTACATGAACTGGCAGCGGATCTTGGCATCGTTCACATGGTACTGGTTCTACAGAAATTCAGGATGCTAAAGTTAAGAGATTATGAAAGTTTTTACTGAGATTTTAAAGGAAGGCCTGGGAGGCCAGGCAAATTGGAGCAGGGTTCGTATCCCTGTTGTTTGCTCCCAAGAGGGCAATGTATGACATTGTACAGGTGAATTCAAAGCTGGAATGGAGACCCTAGGAATTAAGGGGTACCAGTAATGTGGATCGTGTTGAGAAAAGCTGCTGGCTGTAGGGAGAACCAGGCTAAAAAAGAGCCCATGTTCATTGCAAACTGCAAAGGGCAGGGATTCCCAAGCCCTTTGGAGGTGTCATCTTACCACCATATGTCCTAGATGCTGTACACAGAATTATTGAACCTGTTTGCCCTGCCGTTTTTCAGTTTTGCTTTGACTCCATTCCTTCTTTCTATGCCCTATTCCTCTCTTTTAAAATGGGAATGTTTACTCTGTGCCATTGTATATTGGATATATGTAATTTGCTTTTGATTTGTACAGGGGCTCAACATCAAGAGTTTGCTTTGATTCTCAGAGGAAAATTTGAACTTGGACTTTTGGGTAATGCTGAAACTGTTAAGATTATGGGTCTCCTGTAGATGGGCTAAATGAATTTTGCATTATGAGACAAACATGAGCTTTTGGGGGCCAGGGGTATAATGTTATGGTTTGAATAAGATGTGTTCTCCCCAAAGCTCCTGTGTTCATACAGGAACATTCAGAGTTGAAATTACTGGATTGTGAGAAATGTAACCTAATCAATGCACCCTGATTGGAATGGCTGGGTGGTAACTGTAAATAGGTAGGGCATGGCTGGAGTGGATGGGCCACTGGTGGTGTGCCCTGGAAGGGTACATCTTCCATAAAACCCCTTCCTCACACTGCTTCCTGAGTCCGCCATGTGCTGAGCAGCTTTCCTCTGCTGGGCCCTTCCCTCATGATGTGCTGCCTTACCTTGGGCCCAGAGCAATGGAGTTGACCATCTACAGACTGTGATCTCTGAAACCATGATCCCCAAATAAACTTTTCCTCCTTTATGTTGTTCTCATTGAGTAGTTTGAACAGAGATGAAAAAGCTGACTAAAGCAGGATTTACTTAGATAAATGAAGAAGACAATACTTCCCAAATCAGGGGGTGTCATAAAGAAAGATGGGGACCAATTATTTCTAAGCATCATCTTAACAAATGTTGGGTTGTTTTTTGTTTCTTTTCTTGAGGTGCTGGGAGATTGAACCCAACATCTGGCACAGTCTAGGAAGGTTCTCTACCACTGATCTACATTCCAGCTCATGGGTGTCTTTCCACTTTAAATTTTGATGTTAGGAACATTATTCCTCCTTTCTCAAAAAAAAAAAAATGCATATTTGAATTGACCATAAAATCAAGTTCAAATTATCTTTCTCAATATTCAAGTCCCTCCAAACTCTCCTCTCCTTACTCATTCTTCAACCTAATCTTGTATTTCACCTCTCCTTTATTGTACCCTGGCCAAATGTTCTACTCTATACCAATGGAATCACCACTCCGTGGCTTTCCCATTGATTACTCATCCTCGTTCCCCTGCCTCGATACCCTTCCTTCAGGGCTTAGGCTTGAGTCGTAAGGGAAATTCCCTCTCTGACCACCCCAGCAAGTGTCCATCTCCATCAAATTTAACCTAATTCTCTCCATATTTTTGTGTTGTTCATTTAATGGAAGGTTTCCTTTGATTTTTACTTGGAATTAAAGGTTTTTTTTTTTAATTTACTCAATATATTTTTAAAGGAGCTTACGCTGTGTCAGAAGATGTTTACTTCTGGGAATCCTCAAGAGTGTCTTATTCATAGAATGATGAAGATGGATTTAATTTTTAAGAGCATGAGCTCTAAAGTCAGATATAAGCTTGAATCCTGGATATCTGACTTTAGAGCTCATGCTCTTAAAAATTACACATGTGCTCTCTTCAAGTCAGCCCTTCTAATTATCATTAGTGAAACTGGTAACAGTGTTAGCTCCATATGGTGGTTTTGAGGGCTAAATGAATGTATATGTATATTGCATATACCTGGCACATAGAACATATTCAATAAATGAAGCAGCACATAGATGGGAGTGCCATGGCAGAAACTGGTGAAGGCAAGGGGAAAGCCTCGAGTAGCAGTAAATAAACTGACGTCACAGCAGGTGATGGAGGACCTGAGACTAACACAGAGAACTTTAGGTTATAAGAATTTCCTTTCACTTCTAAGAAATCAAAGAACTACTGAAATTTTTTTGTGTTTTCTTTTCTCTCTCTCTTTTTTTTATACTGAAATTTGAACCCGGGGGTGCTCTGCCACTGACCACATCCCCATCCCTTCTTGTTTTTTATTTTGAGACAGGGTCTTGCTAAGTTGCACAGGCTGGCCTCAGACTTGCGGTCCTTTTGCTTCAGGCTTCCAAATTGTTGAGATTTCAGACATGCACCACCATGCCCAGCTCTGAAATTTTGTTTAATGTTTATTAATTTATTAATTTCCCTCACTCCTCTCTTTCCCACTATTTTATAACATCTCTCTTTCTAGTGCTGAAATTGTTTTGAATAGGATTTTGAATATTATATAGACTTCTTATGTTACATGAGAGATTTGTTTGAAGCAATGTACAAAAAATGGATTGAGGAGCTGGGTGTGGTGGTGCATGTCTATAATCTCAGAAGCTTGGGAGGCTGAGGCAGGAAGATCACAAGTTGAAGGCCAGCCTCAGAAACTTAGCAAGACCTTGTCTCTAAACGAAAAAAAAAATTATATATGTATACATATTTTGTATATGTGGATAGATAGATAGATCGATTGATCGATAGATGTGCGGCTGGGGATGTGGCTCAGTGGTTAAGTGCCCTTGGTACAAAAAAAAAAAAAAAAAAAGAGGTATTGGTCATAAATTTGAGAAAATTCAATTTATTTATTTATTTTTTTATGACAGGCAGAATTCTGATAAAATCCATTTTAGATCTTCTATTTGACATTCAAGATAAAATATATTTGGCATATAAGAGTGGACCTTATTAAGTGGTGATTCAAAGTTAATTTAGTCAGAGAGCATGCTGGCAGTTATATCAGTGCACCAAAGAGTACATGATCAGAAATAGTTGGGGGCCAACAGTATGGTTATAGAATTCTAAATGTTGTGTAGAGGTGTGTAATGAAGATCTGGCAGAGGCCTGGTGTTATGAATTTGTCACAGGGCCTGGGGTGGGATGCCCATGGTAGTCAAATAAAAAGGAAGTTTCAGAGTGACAATCTTTTATTTCTGTCTTACCCATGGCAACAGGAGTTAGATCAGTTTCCTCAGAAAGCTTTGCTATGGGCAGAACCATCTGCTAGTGTAATTAGTTGTGCATGAAATGAAAAGTCCAACCAGCAGAGCCTCTGAGTCCAGAGGAAGCCTTGCTTCTGCCTTCACTGGTAATCCTCTTTCCTCATGTTTCTGTACAGTTTCCATTGTGAGTTGCTTTATTCAGTCTTCACTTTTTACAGAATTCTATAGACTTTCTGTAGTGCTTTGTGTGAAAATAAAATTTACCATTAAGTTCTTACTAAATTTAAACAATGTTAGTAATTATGGGATCTGAAACTGCTTGTAAAGAAACAGAGTAAGTATATTTTACTGAGTCATGAGACAACGGATTAAGGGGCAATATGAAATAATTTTTTAATACAGCATCAGTTCAAGAGTCAAAAATTTTGCATTTCTTTATTTTCACAGGAAATCTTCTCATTGTATTTAATTTATATCTTGTAGAAGAAAATAATCACTAAGACCATAAAAATAGATTTTGTAATGGGATTAATCAGCAAAGCATAAGCATTTTCAAAGTTAATTGTTCAAAATCTATGAAAAAATTGACACAAATACAAAGATCAGCAATATTCTTGCAGTCAGTAGGGAAACATCTAATTTTATCATAATTTCAATAAACTGAAAGCATATACTTGCTTTCTTTAAACTCTTGATCTTCTTTAGGCTGTATTTTAAAAATCAAACCAGACTATGCCAAAAGAGTCAAAATAGTAATCAAAATGCAAAGTTGCTGTAATAGATATTACATGACTTATGATATATGGTAACCTATTCTGATCTTTATTCTTGAGTTTGATTTAATCCTCAACCACTATTCCTTCCCTAACTTTTATCTCAGGATGAGGTTGTGGGATGGTATTGAGCTGTATAATACACACATTACTGGGGGCTTTTGTGTGTGTGTGTGTTTTAGGGGGAGGTACTGGGGATTGAACTCAGGGGCACTCAACCACTGAGCCATCATCCCCAGCCCTATTTTGTATTTTATTTAGAGACAAGGTCTCACTGAGTTGCTTAGTGCCTTGCTTTTGCTGAGGCTGGCTTTAAACTTGCAATCTTCCTGCCTTGGCCTCCTGAGCTGCTGGGATTACAGGCATGCGCCACTGTGCCTGGCTTTTTTTTTTTTTTTTTAACTTACAGTTCATGATTAGTTTTCTAGGCTGTACATTTTCAGGTGGTCATTAATTGTGTGAAGATACATCTCTGTCTGAGTTCTATGATGCACACCTGTAATCTCAGGGACTAGGGAGTCTGGGGTGGGAGGATCACAAGTTTGAGACCAGCCTCAGCAATATAGGAGATCCAAAGCAACTTACCGAGATCCTGTCTCAAAATAAAAAAATAAAAGGACTAGGGTGTAGCTCAGTGGTTAAGCACCCTTGGATTCAATAGCCAGTATTAAAAAAAAAAAAAAAAAGATACATCTCTGATAATTCAGTTTGGTCTGGACTTTTAATTATTCTGAGGTGAATGACTGTGCTTCCTTTGGCATCACTTATATACCTTTGGCAGCATATACTAAAATTGGAATAATTCTAATGACAAAATATGGTATTTGAAGTTTTTCTGGATTTTCCTTGGTGCTGGGGGTTCAGACCCAGGACCTCAAGCATGCTAAACAAGCACTCTACCACTGAGCTACAACCTCAGCTTTCAAATACTGTTTTTTTTGTTGTTGTTGTTGTTTGTTTTTTAATATCTTAATCAAGCCCCATGTCCTAAGGCTGAGGGTGTAGCTTGGTGATAGAGCAGGCACTTGCACTATGCCTGTAGTCCCAGCTACAGGGAGGTTGAGGCAAGAGGATTGCATGAGCTCAGGAGTTCAAGGCCAGCCTGGGAAACAAGTGAGACTCTGTCTCAAAACAACAACAAAAAAACCCTCTATGTTACCATAATTAGGAGGTGTTTTTTATTTTTATTTATTTTGTATACATGTGGTACTGTTGGGGCAGACAGATGAGGATGGTGGGAATACAAGGTTAAGAGAGTAATTCTATACAATGGACCCACTGTGCTGACCCCCACCTGCTTTCTTTTCCAAGAGGAAATTCACAGGCAGCCTTGCCTGGCCTATATGGATAGGCTATGTCACATTCCTCAGGCAAAGGATCTTAAGGTAAAGAAGACTTGTATTATGGGATCTCTCCATTTTCCTTCCTTGTGCCCAACTGTAGAGAATTAAAAATACCCCAGGAAGCAGGGCATCTCCCTACTTCCTTGGTCCATCAAACTCCCTTAGTGCATCCCCTTATTGTGGAGGTGATCCCTGCATCCTGGGGCAATGTATTGTCTAAGGCAGAATGCATACCTCTTAAGGGTGCCTAAAGGGTCCAGGACCTGGTCTAGCCTGACTTTCCAGATCCCCTGTCTCTCCTGTTCTTTAGCATTAGGGAGGAACTTTGCAGAATCCCAGAATAAAGAACAGATGTCCCCTTTGGCTAGGGGACATCTCCCCATTCTGTACCTTCTAGAGGCCAGCAGTTCCCACCTCTCCTTCCATAACCCCTGGACTTAACCTTACCAGCATAGTCATAACTTCTCTCCTTCTTCATGGGTGGTCATGAAAAGGGTGCAAGCCTCTGGACTATCTACTCTTACTGGGTGACTTGTTACTCTGGGAGACTGTGAAGCCCTTAAATGACTTCTATAATAAATCCTGCTCTGTCTGTGCTGAGTCTACCATCACTTAATAAACTTTCAGGGTAGAGAGAACTGGGTCTCACTCAGAATAAAGGATACTAACTTTCTGATAACTATTTAACTTAAGGGAGGACATTTGCCTTTAAAATTTGTCTTACATGTTCTCTTTGTCCTTTTGGGTCCTCATACTCACAGGACCAGGATTTCATATCAAGCTTCTCAATCTGAAGTAGGGGGCAAGCCCATTAGTACTCTGGGTGATAATCCCTCCTGTTCCTATCATCCTCATCTGTTTGTCTCCTTATAGTACTAAGGATTAAACCCAAGGCCTCCTGCATGTTGACAAGCATTATCCCACTGAGCTATATCCCTATTCCTTTTCATTTTATTTTGACATGGGGTCTTGCTCTTTTGTCCTAACTGGGTTTGAACTGGTGATCCTCCTGCCTAAAACTTTTGACTACCCGGGATTACAGGGATTATAGGCATGTGCCACTGTGCCCATTCAGGTGTTTCTACTGTAACATTTACAAACAGTATTTAAAATTTTTGGTATCAGGGATTGAATTTAGAGACACTTAGCATAATTTTGTATTTTATTTAGAGACAGGATCTCACTGAGTTGTTTAGCACCTTACTTTTTTGCTGAGGTTGAAACATTTTTTTAGTTGTCAATGGACCTATATTTTACTTATTTATATGTAACGCTGAGAAGTGAACCCAGTGCCTTACATATCCTAGACAAGTGCTCTACCACTGAGCCCCAATCCCAGCCCTCAAACAGTATTTTGGTTATCATTTTCCTACTACACATAAGTGCTTTTTAGAGTTGCTAGGGGCTAGCTTAGCCACTTTCTACTTGATTTAGTATATAGGAAATGATTAGTAAACATTTTATTTTTTGGGTAGAAATAGAAAGAAAGGGGAAAGAAAAAGTGAAGGAAAGAGAGAAAAAGTGAAGGAAAGAGAAAAAGTTCACTTAAATAGGAAGCTTAAAACTGAACTAGAATAGTAAATTTCAAATTTCTTATCATTTAAACCTGATTTTTTTTTAAACATGGGATTGAACATACTGATGCTTTACCCTGAGCCACATCCACAGCCCTTTATATTTTTTATTTTGAGACAGGGTCTTGCTAGGTTGCTTAGGGGCTCCTTAAATTTGGGGCTGGCTTCAAGCTTGCAATCGTCTTGTTTCAGCCTCCATAGTTGCTGGGATTACAGGCTTGCTCCACTGCACTGGGCTTAAAAAAGCATAGGTTAATTATTCATAAGTTAATTATGCATGAATGTTTTAAATTAAAAGCAGGCCATTAAAGCTAACAAACTTGTTTACTGAGAAAAATGTGTTTACAATACTATTACTTGATATTGTTTCATGTCTTCCAGCCCATAATCCAAAACGATACTTCTCATAAATACATTCTACCAGTGTTTTCAAAGTTTAGTCCCTGGGACAGCTATATCAGCATCCCTTGGGAACTCCTTAGCAATGCAAAACCCCGCCCTAGAACTTTTGGATCAGAAACTGTAGGCAGGGTTCATCTTCTGAGGCTAAAGTTGGAGAACCAGTGCACAGTTTTTCTTCCAAACTTGCTGATGTGGATGAAGAAGCACCACTCAAAAGCAAATATTCTTAGATGTTTAGACAAGAAGGATTAAATTTTCACTAAAATAAATTTTTTATTATGAAATTTCCCCAATACAGAATTTTAGAAAAAGAAACTTAGAAGAGATGAAGGGAAAAACCATTCCACTTTCTACTTGATTTAGTCTTAAATGTCTTGTTCTCCTTTTGTTATGGGTCTCTACCCTCTTAAAATTTCCCTTTATTTCCCATTATTAAAAAAGCCTAGCTGTTGGGGTGGCACAAGCCCGTAATCCCAGTGGCTTGGGAGGCTGAGACAGAAGAATCGCAAGTTCAAAGCCAGCCTCAGCAATTTATCCAGGCACTAAACAACTCAGGGAGGCCCCATCTCTAAATTAAAAAAAAAAAAAAAGGGCTGGGGATGTAGCTCAGTGGTGAAGTGCCCCTGAGTTCAATCCCGGGTACCCCCTCCCCCCACAAAAAAAAAAAGAAAGAAAACAGAAACAAACCTGTAATAACTCTCTTGTGACACAGAGTCCTTGGCAGGCTTCCACAAATCTTTCTCTAAGGTTACAGGCAGCCCATGATAACTTATAAGTAAGAGCATAGACTCTGAAATCCTGCAAACTTCAACGCCCCCCCCCCCCCCCCCCGTCCAACTCAGTAATTAAGTAACTAAGGTAAACGAGCTTTCAGCGTCTTCGAGCTTAGCTCTTTATTGGTAAATCTAAATCTTATTAGGACTCCTGAAGACGCAAACTCGCAGTTTGGGGGCACTGAAGTGCCAGAGCAGGATGAATTCGAAGGAGGAGCTTGCCTAAGACCCCCCCAACTCCCACCCCCGCCTCCGCCCCCGCCCTCGTGAACCTCTCCCTTCATCCCAGGGTTCGGGTCGGAGCGGGAGAAGACGGACTCTGTCCGAAAGAAGAACTCTGGGCTTCACTTTAAAAAACACTCTCTCGGGTGATCCTGCGGAGTCCTAGAATAAGAGAAGGTGACAAGGGATTCTCCAACCTCTGCGCGGTCCCTTTAAGAGCCTCTAGCCCTGACTCCGCCCTCTGCCGCCCGTCGCGGGCGGAACCGGAAGTGTGGGGGAAGAGCCGGTCCCCAACATGGCGGCCGCCTGGCCCTCCGGTCCTGTTTCTCCGGAGGCCGTGGCCGCCCACCTTCTTGCAGTCTTGTGGCTCGTGGCAGCCACCACGGGACCTTGGGGGGCTGTCGCTACCGCTGCCGCCGGGGGCGACGAGACGCTTAAGTGCGAGGACCTCAAAGTGGGGCAATATCCTCTATGGCGAGGTAGATTCCGGGTCGCGGTTCTCAGTACTGGCTAGGTCTACTGAAGGAACAACGACCCGTGACCTCTAAGGACGCCGGGGGACGAGGGGGGATTTGGGGATCGGAGGGGCAGAGGCCAGCCCGTGTGCTTTCCGTAGGATTTAACTAATGGTTGGTGCTTCTTAACCTCATCCATTTCTTTTTGTAACCGGTGTGCTTATTAAACATAGATCCTAAGGTATACCAGGCCCTGTTCTAGGCACTTAGAAATATAAATATTGACAGACTCTACCCTGGAAAAGTTTGCCAACGTCGAGGGAGACAAGTAATTACTAGTGCTTCCTCCAATCAAAGTGTACAATTAATTTTACATATAATACTTCGTGTTATCCTGAGATGCTAAACTGCCAGATGAATTCCTGCTCCACTTTGTATCCTTGGGCAAATTATTTGAACATTACATTTTCTCATGTAAAAATGTGAATGACAAGTGTGCCAATTTAAGGGGCTGTTGTGATATTTAATTAGTACAGGTGTGAACAGTGCCTGGTATAGTAGGCAATGTATGTGTTAGCTATTTATTTACAGGCGAGGAAACAGGCCAAATCAGGGGTAAGGGATGAGTTGTGCTTAAAATAGCTACTTTGGAACAGGAAAACTAATAATGGAAGCTAGAAATATAGGTTGACTATCTCTAAACCAAAAAACCAAAATTACTAAGTGCTCCAAAATCCAAAATTTTTTGAGCACCGACGTGACACTTCAAGCAAGGGATCCTCAACCTGTGTAAGAAAGATTCTGTAAGAGGAACTCTTGATATGAAGAAAATTCTAGTGATTTTGTGTGCTTTGAGGAGCGACACTATTACTATTAAAGGTTTTCACAGAATAGCTCTAATTTGTTGAATATCATTATGTTTTGACTTTGAGAATCATGGACCTAATAAGTTGAATTTTATTCTTGGAAGAAATATGGGAGTGATTCTAAAATAATTGGGCAGTATCAAAGTTGAACCCTGGAAAGAATGAGCCTGTAGAACTGTGAGGTGATGACAACTGGATAATCACTTTTATTCCTAGTATGAAGTTTCCAATAGAGATTCAAAAATCTTAAATGGACTCTAGAGACATTTTGTGAATACCACACTTACCCCTATTATAGTGTCAGTAATAAAACATTTAGGAGATAAAACTTCCAGTTTCTCTTTTGGACATTTTTGGTTCTTATGCTCTTTTCAAAAACTTAAAATCCTGCTAGAGTGTCCATATAGAATACACCCATCTTTCTGCAATCTGATGGAATTTAAATAAGGAAACCTGATTTATCACCTATCATTTATATGGCTGCATTAGCCATTCAAACTTTGAACTTCAGTTTTTGCTTCTGTGATGTGGGGCTAATAGCATCTACCTCACAGGTTTGTGTTAAATGAAATTCAGTGTATGGTAATTCTAGGGCTCTGCAAATTAGTTCAGTACAAATCTTTGGAAACTGATTTGTTAACCTGAAGCCTACTTAATAATAACTTAGTAAAATGTTTATTTTAATTTTTGCTTTGTGTTTATATCCTGATTGATGTTCTTTAATGATGAAATTCTCTGCTAGAGCTTTTTTTTTTGTTAATTGTGGATGAATTTTTATTTATTTATTTATATGTGGTGCTGAGAATCGAACCCAGTGCCTCACACATGCTAGGCAGGTACTCTGCCACTGAGCCACAACCCCAGCCCTCTCTAGAGCTTTAAATACATACATTTAATTTATATACTTTGCTTATAATAAGTTAACATTCAGGTATTATTTAGGTATTATACTAGAAGAATGTTTATATCTGTGCTTGTTGACTTGGATAAACCAGCAGCTTCTTTTTTACATGTGGTGTTATGTTAGATAGTTCTTATTTCCTTAACTTTTTTTTTTTTAACATATATTTGTAAAGATCCCAAAATAAATGATGCTACGCAAGAACCAGTTAACTGTACAAACTACACAGCTCATGGTAAGACTTCAAGAATTATGTCTTTAAAAATAATTTTTAAAACACTATTTCATAGACCGTATGTGACCACTAAATTTAATTAATAAATATATTTTTTTCTTAAGCTATACATTTTATTCAGTTTTCAGAAGAATTTAAATTTGAAGAACTGGCTAGGTGTTGTCAAGATTTAATTAATTGATTAATTATTTATTTTGATGCTGGAGATTGAACACAGGACCTCACATATGCTAAGCATGTGTTCTACCACTAAGCTATACTCCCAGCCCCAATATTTAAATTAAAAAAGAATCTTATTTCCTTAATTATATAAATTGTAAGTTTTGTATTTTCATTATATATTTAAAATTTTTGCATCAGTTTATATAGCTCCCTCATTTTCTTCTTATTTAAGTTTATTTTTAATTGATATATAAAAACATAAAATTTGTATATATTTATGGGGTATCATGTTATGTTTTAATATATGTATACATTGTGTAATATTTAAATCAGGGTAAACATGTATTTCCTTAAGCAATTATAGCCTTTTATTTCTTAAGAGATGTGTGCAAAGATACTTCTTTGGTTAGAGTTTTTAATTACTCAAAAAAAGTGAAATGAGACTGTTGGTTTTGTAAAATATAGTGACAAACTATGTCACCTACATTATATATGTTTCTGCATGTACTTAGATATATCCTAACAGTATGCATTAATATTTTCTCAGAGGGGTGTTTTGATAATGGGTCAAAAAAAATTATTAGACTTTCAGTCTAATGATTTTGGGTAGCTTCTATTCTAAATTATGTACAATGCCTGATAAAATATAATAGTTTACTCCCTGTTAAGTCTTTCCTTCTAAAGATTTTTATGTCTTTATATTTTGTCACATTATTAGCCCAATTCTAGTTAGAAGAGATACTTGAAAGTAAGTGGTAGCTGTGGAGCTTGCCTGTAATCTCAGCAACTTGGGAGGCTGAGGCAGGAGAATTACAAGTTTGAGACCAGCTTCAGCAACTTAGCGAGGCACTAAGCAACTTAGCGAGAACCTGTCTCAAAAAATAAAAAGTTCCAGGACGTAGATTAAGTACCCTGGGTTCAATCCAGTACCAAAAAAAATATAAGGTAAGTTGTGTTAAACCTTTATTATTGACTTTTTGCTACTATGCTGAAATAGTGAGATTTTATTATATAAACAGTCATAGGATAATAGATGTATGTATACATATAAATATATGATTTTCATAGTAGATATTGCTTATTATGTATACATCAATTTAAAAGAATATTGTAATTTATCCCTCTTTGGTTAGCCTGTAAGTATGCTGTGATTTGCCTGTTTACAGTTAGAAGTCTTTAATGTTATCGGTTTTAGAATGTAGTATAGAGTTAACATGCATAAAGAAGAGAAAGCTCTCAAATATAGTTATTTATAATCATTCATATGAAAGATGTTGGAAATCTATGCATACTATTGTGACAAATATGTAACTGGCAGACACTCTCAGAAAAGTTTCTTCTAGCATTTGGGATTTTTTGTATAGAGATTTTAAAGGAAAATATACAACTATAAAGAATAGTTTCTGCCTGAAAAGAGCTCTGCTCTCCAGTTAGGTGTCTATTTTGGATTAAATAAGTTTGAATTCTCTTAAGGATTATTGATAAGTAAAGTTATAACCATATGCAAATCAAGTTGCTAGAAAAAATTCAAGGTATTATGGAATTAGTCATGGTATCAGGAAGTGCTTATAGGATGAAAGGGGAGAGGTGCAGGAAAATAAAAGAAATGCTTTTCAAATAAAATTTGAAGAGAATAAAACGTGTAAAAGTCTGTTTGCCTAACTAAATCTGGAAACATATAAAATGTTCTAGATTTAAAAATAAATGACTTTAAAGATTAATAAAGGACTTTAGCCATGTGCAGTGGAAGGTGCACACATGTAATCCCAGTGACTCAGGAGGCTGAGGCAGGAGGATTGCAAATTAGAGGCCAACCTCAGCAACTCAGTCAGACCCTGTCTCAAAATAAAAAGGGCTGGGGGTGGGGTTCAGTGGTAAACTACCCCTAGGTCAATCCCCAGTAATCTCCCCACCCCATTAATAAAGAACTTTAAATCATTACCATGATTTTAAAAAGAAAACAAAAGTTTTGAGACAAATGTGAATCATGAGGCTTCTTCATATTAATGTGTAATTTATGCATGGTACAAAGGTGTTGAACCAAGAGCTGGGGTAGGTTCTTCCAACCCAGTCTGATGCTTGAGTCTGTGCCAATCCACAAGAGTTTTGTTTTGTTTTTCTTTTCTTTTCCCTAATTGTCCTTTTTCAAACATAAAAGGTAGTGGGGTAGCCATGGTAAATCTGATCTAAATCCTGATCAGAGAGGATGTCAAATCACCCTGGAAGCCTGTTTCCCTGTGGTAGAATGTGAGAGTCCCTTTCCTGCATCATGGCTTGGATAAAGGCATGTTTCTGGTCCTCAGACTTTAGGCCAAGCAGTGCTGCCTTTGCATCCTCTGACTTCTGCTCTGAGGTGCCGTAGTGCCCACAGCTATTGTAGGAATAGAAGTGGTGCTGGGCACTGATCTGTCACAGCATTTACATTGTGATTTTCCATTGGTCTTCTGGAGTTTAATAACTCAGTGTTGTAATTTAGTTGCAATGCAGGGTTTATTTTGCAGCTGGATTTCATTGGCATTTTAACATGTGAGTGAATTTTCAACATATTGTGCACCCCAGTCCAACAGTATCTTTAAAAAAGTCAGACTGGATATGATTTCTTTCTTTCTTTTTTTTTGGGGGGGGGGGTACTGAGGATTGAACCCAGAAACGCTTAAATACCAGCCATATTACCAGCCCTTTTTATGTTTTATTTTGAAATGGGGTCTCACTAAGTTGATAGGGCCTTGCTGAATTGCTGAGGCTGGCTTTGAACGTGTGATCCTCCTGTCTCAGCCTTCCAAGCCGCTGGAATTAAAGATTTGCACCACTACACCCAGCTACTGGATGTGATTTCTATAACAAGTTATACTGTATAATGACCAGCTATAAAGAAATGTGCCAATCTAAAATTCATGTCAAAACAAAAGCTAGAGATAAAGGTGACAAGAGCCAAAACATCTCCATATTTCCAGCATTGAAACACAGTTCTCCTTGAGGAATGCTTAAGTTGGAAAAGCCACTATTTTGCTATTATCATAATAAAGAACAGTTGGGATTAGAATCATCAATAGATGGTGAATGTAGGGGATTTTTTTTTTTTTTTTAATCTGGACATTGAACTCAGGGGCACTCAATGATTGAGTGAACATCCCATTTTTTAAAAAAAATATTTATGTTTTAGTTTCAGGTGGATACAATATCTTTATTTTATTTTTATATGGTGGTGAGGATCAAACCCAGTGCCTCACACATGCTAGGCAAGCATCTACCACTTGAGCCACAACCCCAGCCCTCCCCAGCCCTATGTTGTATTTTATTTAGAGACAAAGTCTCACTGAGTTGCTTAGAACTTCCCCATTGCTGAGGCTGGCTTTGAACTCATGCTTCTTCTGTCTCAGCCTCCCAAGCTTCTGGGATTACAGGTATGCGCCACTATGCCCAGTCTGTAGGGAAAATTTTTGATGAAGAATAGGCTGTTTGCAAGTTTTTTCCCCAGTACTAGGGATTGAATCCAGGTTCTCATGCATGCTAGGTAAAAGCTCTACCAATGAGCTACATCCCCAGTCCTTTTTAGTTTTAGATGGGGTATCACTAAGTCCAGGCTGCCTTCCAACTTGTAGTCCTCCTACCTCAACCTCCCAAGTAACTAGGATTATAGCAGCTGCATGATCTTAATGAGTCTGCCCACAAAAACATTAACTGTACATTAGAAAAATCTGAATGCTCAACAGTTAATATGCCCAGTGTGTAGAGTTTTCATCCCTTGAAATAAGTAGCTCATACTTCTGACAAAAACTGCTGTAGAATCATTGTAGCAATTTGGTTTTCTCTTCATTCTTATACTTCTTACCACCTTTTCTGAGGTTCTAAGCCTGGATTGTTAGCCATTTTTCTTTCATTTTTTTTTCTCATATCAATGTAAAGTAGCCAATAGGAATGATTAAATAACTTTAAAAACTAAAATTTTCAAAATATGGCAACTTGAACAATTGATAGTGTCAAGTTGTGCCTGGCAGACACTGTGTTAATTCTCATGTCATGTAGGTTATGTATATAGATTAAATTGCTAAATGCTGAAATAGTACAATACATAGAATAAAGAGTTTTAATTTATGGCAGCCAATGCCTATAATAGTTAAAATAAACTGAATATTCAAACCCAGATTATGTTAAAATGAATTACCAACAAAACTTTAAGAAATATTCTTTATCCTAGAGATGAAGTAAAACAAATAATACTGTGCAATTCTTCCTTTGTCATCTTTGTCAGAGGCAAGAGATTGGACTTGGATGGACCTTGTATAACACAGTGGCAGTTTTCATATTTGTGTTGAGACCACTCTATCATTTTATTTATTTTATATATACATATATATATTTTTTTTCTTTCTTTCTTTCTTTCTTTTTTTAGTAGCTTTTCCTATCTAAATTAAACTCTTCTGTCAGACGTTACATAGGAAGGTAGTTTGTTGAATTTTCTTGTGTGCTTTGCCAATATTAGGGGGAAATATTACATACCTTTACTGCATAAAAAGAAGTAATATTTTTTTGATTTTTTTTTTCTGCCTTTAGTTTCATGTTTTCCAGCACCCAATATAACTTGTAAGGATTTCAGTGGCAATGAAACACATTTTACTGGAAATGAAGTTGGTTTTCACAAGCCTATATCTTGCCGAAATGTGTAAGTACCATTACTGATACCTAAAATTTTAGATTATTTGCCTATGTAATATATTGATATCATAGAATGAAGAGTTAATTTATGGGGAAATCCTGCAGATGTAATGTTTATGTTTTTGCTTGTCTCAGAGTCTCTGTTTTTTTTAAGTATACATATGTTTTTATAAATGTAATTCACCAATGAAGAAAGAGCTAAATTCACTGTGTGGAATAAGACAATAAATGGTCTCATGCCTTGTTGAGTAGGGGCAATAAGTTTATCAAATGAACTATGAAATGAATTATAAAAAATACTGTTTTCAAAATTTGGGAGATTTCTAGAATACAGATAGGTATTGTATGCCTATTATATCAGAAAAACACAAATGGTTATTACTCATTTTCACATTAAGAGCAGTTTGAACTTGACTAATTCTTTGAATTGGATATGGATATTGAATAATAATGAAACAATTCAAAGTTTTCATTTTGGAATAATAAGACAAATGGATTTAATGTTCTCTGTTTAAAGGACTTTTATGCTTGAGTTTTATATTGATTACAGTAAAACTTACATCCTATTCTTTTATTCTTGCTTTGTACTAAAATCAGAATTTATTTTTACCTTATAACTGTATATGGTTGCATTTTATTTGATGGCACCTGTTTATAATTGTATCAAGAAGTAACCACTGTTTTGCTCTTTCTACAACTTCTTTCAGAATCCTTTGAGCTTAGAATCCTTTTTTCTTTTCTCTTTTGACCCTAGTTCATTGAGTTAGTGAGGTTTTGATTCTGTCCTGCTGTGTAATCCTAAGCCGATCACTTAATCTTCTTGGGTTTCAGAATTTCTCATTAGCAAAGTTAAAATCGTTTAAAGGAATTACTTTCAATGTACTTAAGTATGGTGTAGTCAGTGTTTAAACTACAGATAAATATTTCTGCCTAAAACACTACAAATAACAGTGTATTAAGTGTTAGTCCAAGATATCTAGGTTAAAATACAACTAAGAAAATCATCTGTTGAGTATAGCTACCTACTCAATTTGAACCTTACAAATTCATTACATGTAATAGTAACACTGTAAGATGTGTTATGTAGTTTTGAAATGAGTGCTGATTTTTCCTTCAGTGTCTTCAGAGTAGAGTAGGCTCAATGCAGCTGAGCTGCACTAATAATGTTCACAAGACATTGATGTCTGTTATGATAAGGCATATCACCATCAGGAAAACCAGATACTCCAAGTCTACTACCAATTTATTCCCCTCCCATAGTAAAATCTACAAATCTAAAATAAAATTTGCTTGATGAGTATTGAATCTGAACGATGGAAGTTAGTGGTAAGAGTTATAAAACTAAGATGGCCTGATGTATCATTTTTCTTTTTCAGGATATTTAATACATGCATAGCCAAAGGGCAGCTGCTATTCAGCTATGAATAGACTTACTGACAAATTCCTATTTACTGGGAGTCCCTCTTCTGGTTTACATATTTTTTGCTCCTGTTAGCATATTATTTTTCAAATTATATATTACATGAATACTTGATTAAAATTCCATCTTAGTATTGCAGATACAACCATATTATAGTATTCCCCAGAAAATGAAAACTGGTAACCATGTCTGATTGATTAGCAAGCAATTCACCTGTTTATAGTGGCCACTTATATTAGTTGAAACAGGCTAACTGCTGTAATAAATGTCTTTAACATTTCAGTAGTTTAGTACAATAAAAGTTATTTCTCATTCATACCATGATCCAATTTAGGTTGGCTTAGAAGTCTGAGGAAGAGGGTATGAACAGGTCGACGGTTTTCATTTTGCATGAAGCCATTCAGGGGCCCAGCTCTTTTCATTTCTTTCCCCCTTATTCCTCATATTTAGTCTGTTACTTCTGCTTTCTTAATATTTACCTGTGTGTGTGTGTGTGTGTGTGTGTGTGTGTGTGTGTGTGTGGCGGGAGGGAGGTTTCTTTTCCTTTTCCTTTTTCTTTTTTGTCATACTGGGGACATACCAGGGACTTGTGCTTGCTAGGCAAGCATTCTCCCATTGAACTACATTCCTGGCCCAGTATTTAACAGTTTTGTTTACTTCTTTGTGCTGCTGCTACTACCTGAGTTTTTGGAAAGCATCCTAACTTATTTTTCTACTTCTAGTATGGTACCTCATTACAATGTGGATGGGGCACCACTGCCCTGTGCATAAAATTGGATATTATTGTAGTATTAAACACATGAGCAGGAGGATCTTTGGGCCATTTACCATCTCCTCCCAACTTTCCAAGAAAATGTTGTAATTGTGAGTGCAGTGCAAAAAGAAAAAAACAAAACCCCACAGGATTATTTATAAGGTTCTGACTTGATCAGATTTGACTTTGGTTCTGGATACCTCTCTCTTTATTCCCCTTTGCAGTAAAATTCCTTAGAAGAGTCGTCTTAATACTTCAGTTTTTCTCTTTCCACTTTTTCTCAGTCTCCTTCTTTTCAGTCTTTTGCCTTCATCATATCACCAAAATTGCTCTTGTGAGATCACTGATAATTTCCTTTTAGTTAAGTTTAAGTAGTAAATTCTCAGTTATTATCTCACATGGTATACTAGCCACATTTTTTACTTGACTTCCAGGATACCATTCTCATTCAGTTCTATTTTTTCTTCACCTCCTTAGTCTCTTTTCTGGTTCCTTCTTCTTGGAGTCCCTCAGGCTCAGTTTTCAGATCTCTTCTTTTGTCTGTCTATATTCAGCAATCTTATGGCTCTAAATGCTTCTTATATGTTTGTAACTTTTTAATTTTTATCTCTAGCTTAGACGTCATTCCATAACTCCAAATTTCTAAATCCAGTTGTCTTTTGGGCAACTCCACTTGAATGTCTGATACATACCTCAAACTCACATCTGAAACTGAGATTCTAATTTTCTTTCCAATATTTATCCATCCTCAGCCTTCCCAACTCATTAATGCTAGCTTTATCTGAGTTGTTTAGGATAAAATCGTCAGTGCTATTCTTAATTATTTCTTTTTTCATACCCTAATTTAATACATCAGGAAATCTAATTGGTGGTATTTCAGAATATATTCAGAATCTGATTACTTTTCACTGCTGCTTTTGCTATTACTTTGGATCCAACCATTATTAATTCTCACTTGAATTATTAAAATATCTTTCAAACTCTTTTGAATTTGCCATGTTACTTAATTTGGTCTATATAATGTTAGTAGGTGTGAAACAAAC
This sequence comes from Marmota monax, assembly GCF_021218885.2. Classification (NCBI taxonomy): domain Eukaryota; kingdom Metazoa; phylum Chordata; class Mammalia; order Rodentia; family Sciuridae; genus Marmota; species Marmota monax. The sequence goes on along the minus strand of NW_026692907.1, from coordinate 9,897,078 downwards.
AAAAGTTTATGTGCTTGTGGGCATTAGCTTTCCTTTTGTTCTTTGATATGTCATGAGAAGAAGTTGCCTGAAGTAGCTGCTACAGGATCAGGTTGGGTCCTTGTTAAGTGAAACTGATTTCAACTGAATCTACTCTTTGGATCCAAGCTCAACCAAACTGCAGCCTGAAGCAGAAAATCTCAGTTTAGCTACCCTACGTCTCTTGAACCTCTCTTTAATCTATGAGAATAAAAGCTTGTTACAAGCCACTGAGCTTTGGAGTGGTTTGATATATGACATTACCATGGTATTAGTTGATGAATATTCTCATCCAGTCTGTTTTCAACATAGCAGCCAGAGTGATTATTTTAATAAAAATTTAAATCAGATCATGTTACACCTTTACTTAAAATCCTGTAGTAGCTTCCTAATTTCCACCAGAGTAAAACTCAAAGAGTATTTGTAAGTGGTGTACAGGGCATGATGGGTTTCCTTTACTCCCCATTATCGCTCTGACCTCATCTTGTAATAGTGTGTGCTTTTCTCATTCTGCTCCTATTGTACTGGCCTCAAACCTACAAGGTGTGCTGTCTTTGTACCAGCTGTTTCTTTCGCTTCAGTCACTCTTCTCTCAGAGGCCTAGCATGGCTTAATTCATTTACTTCCCTCAGGTCTTGCAAAGACATTACCTTCTCAGTGAGGCTTACCTTATGACCCTATTTACCCCATTTAAGTGGCCTCTGGCATTCTGGATTCCCTAACCATGCTGTTCTACTACTATTACTACTACTTTTTTTTTCCATAATATTTATGACTTTCTAATGAACTATATGATTTCTTTTAAAATATATTTGCTTTTTGCTTTCTGCAACTAAAATGGAAGCTCCTCAGAAACAGGGATCTTTGTTGCTTTTATTCATTAATGTATCTTAGTAGCTTAAAGTAGTGCTTAGCATACCAAAGGCACCTCAAAAAGCATTAATGGAATGAATGAATGAGCCATTTAAAAATAATTAGTAATTTACAGCTTGGTTTTTAAAAATTTTCACATGTTGGAAACATGAATATGACGCTCAAGTTTTAATTCTGTACAGAAATGGCTATTCATACAAAGTGGCAGTTGCATTATCTCTTTTTCTTGGATGGTTGGGAGCAGATCGATTTTACCTTGGATACCCTGCCTTGGGTAAGTATGTTTCATTAAAAGAAAAAACAAATTCTCATGATTTTGTATTCTAGTCAAGAGTATTTTTTTTTTAAATTGGTAAGTATATTCTTAGATTAAATCTCTGCATACTGTTAATATTACAAGTTCCATGTAATTGGAGTTGAATAGTTAACATTCTCCTGTGAGTATAGAGCTATCTCTACAATTCAGTTTAAGTAAGAAATGCTGACTTTTCCTGTGTATTTACCTTAGGAAAACACGTACTCCAGTTAGTGTAGGGATTTACTTAACGACAGTAATACTTGGAACTCTGAGTGCCAGTGCTGGACACACATTTTTTTTGCTTGAAATTTTTTCACTGTTACCCTGGGAATAGAAACTACTTTTTTCAGAATAAGTTGATTTTGGAATTTTGATGATCAGCATGAGCTGGAGGGAACCAGATTTTTTTTTAATTCTTTGTACTAGGGAATGAACCTGGGTCTTGCACATGCTAAGCAAGTACCTACCACTGAGTTATGTCCCAGCCCTTTTAAAAAAATTTTGAGACGGTGGCTGGGCTTGTAGCTCAGTGGTAGAGCACTTGCCTAGCACATATGAGGAGGTTCTGGGTTCTATCCTCAGCATCACATAAAAAATAAATAAATAAAAATAAAATAAGGATATTGTGTCTATTTCCACTCTCAAAAAAAGTTAAAAAAAAATTTGAGATGGGTTTTGCTAAGTTGCCTAGACTGGCAAGTTGTAGTCCTTCTGCCTCAGCCTTCCCAGTAGCTCATCATGTGTGCTACTGTGCCTAGAGGGAGGCTGATTTATTACCTGTTAGCATCCTTCTCCATACCTTCCTTCTGCCTGCGGTATTCACATTTTCCATAATTACTAATGCTTATGAAAACAGTTTGTATCTGGACATGGTAGTATAAATCACACCTGTAAATCCCAGTGATTGAAGAAGCTAAGGCAGAGGGATTGCAAGTTTGAGGCCAGTGTTGGCAAGTAAATGAGGCCCTGTCTCAAAATAAAAAAATAGAAAAGGCTAATGATGTAGCTTTGTGGTAGAACAAGTAGAACACCCCTGGGTTCAGTCTCTACTACCACCCCTTCCAAAAAGAAAATTGTTTACCTTTGACCACAGCTTTTAGTAAACAATTCTTTCATGTTTTACCCTTACTTAAACCTTATAGCTCTGAGTTTATCCTCCTCTTTAAATCCTCTTTAACAGGTAGGGAAACTCACCAGAGAGTTAAGGGATTACTGAATTTGAGACCTTACCTTAGTTGGTGACTTTTATTATCATCTTTATAGGTAGGGAAATTGTCATGAGATTAAGAGATTTACCAAGGACATTCAACTGGTGACCTTAATTTGAAACCAAATTCTCTTGTTCTAATGATCATGCTTTATTTACTGTAGTATGCTACTTCTGTATTAGCCCATCATTGAGCAAATAAAGTTTTTTTTTTTTTTTTTTTGTAGGTTTCTTTTTTTTTTTTTTCCCCTGCAATACTTGAGATTGAACCCAGGACTGCTCTACTACTGAGCTACATCCCCAACTCCCCTACCCACTTTTTTTTTTTTTTTCAAGTTTTGAGGCAGTCTTATTAGTTGCTGGGGCTGGCCTCCAACTTGTGATCCTCTTGTTAGTATCTTGAGTTTCTAGGATAATAGGTGGGTGCCACCACATCTGGCTTGGCTTTAAACTTTCTATTCTTGTGCCTCAATCTCTCAGATAGCTGGGATTCCAGGTATTAATCTTGTGGGCACAAAAATTTTTGAATGCTCTGCTTTCCAGCTTGCAAAACTCACCTTATTCCTTCCGTGTTGCTACCCAACAACAGAGGTATGTTTCATATAGCTATATCTAAAACTTAGTGTTTTATGTTCATAAAGAAAAGTCAGAACTTAAAGTACTGTGTACAATAATTTATTCAGTTACCCATTTCTTCAACATTTAAGAAAGTAATTATGTACATATTATATAAATAATGATAAAGATCCCAGAGTATATTGGTTAAAGAAAATAAATGTGAAATAAAATTAATATGTTGGTAGGTCAGTTTATGATGTTAGATTGTGATAGAGCCAAAGCAAGGTGCTGTGAGAGCACAGAAAAGGGATTGGTTCAGGAGGCCATGGGCATAAATAAAAATCTGTTAGAGGAGATGACATTTGATCTAGGTTTTAAGGATGAAGAGATTAAAGAGATTTAGGCATTGTAGAGAATGGCATTTGCAAAGTCACAGGGTATTGAAGTATATGAATGTGCCTTGAGAAAAAGGGGGATAATTTAGCCTGGGATGTAGGAAAAATGCTCACAGAATATGAAATTGACTGTAGAGGTAGCCTGTAGTCAGATCATAAAAAGGCTTTGAGTGTCTTCCTTTGGAACTTGGACTTTACCTTTTAGACATCAAAAGTAATAAAGGTTTTTACATAAAAGTGTCATGGTCATAGTTACCTTTCAAAAAGATTAATATTGGAGGAATTGTGAGGTATGGCTTGATTGGGGAAAGGCTTATATAGCAGAACAAGCTAAAAAAAAAGGTTGATGGAATAGTCTTGGCTTGAATGATAGTGTAATTATACTTTGTCCATTCCTTAGAGCAACAATACCTTTTAGTAACACAGCTGAAACCATATAGTATACAGGAAAGCCTCTGATTTGCCAAATAAAATCATTTAGTCTAACTATTTTTAGATGAGAGGGATGGAGAAACTAAGTTCATAAAGAGAAAATGATATGATCTGGTAGTTGCAGCGTGTCCAAGTATTTTCTGTTTTGAGATGGGGTCTTGCTTTGTTAGCCAAGCTGGGCTTGAATCCATGATCCTGTGGCCTTAGGCCTCACTAGTAGCTGAGATTATAGCTGTGCACTACTGCTACTGACTTCTAATAGTTCTTGCATTTTCCTCTGTCCTCTTTAAGAAGACTAGACCATATATAGTTTTTGGAAGGATTTCTAACTTTTAAAATGTTCATGAAAGGTTGTGAGGGAAAAAGAAACAGTATTCTTTAGAACAGTTTATTCTGTGATGAGGTTATACTTTTCTATTTCTTTTTCCTTTCATGTGCTGGGAATCAAACCCAGGGCCTTGTGTGTGCTAACCAGGTACTCTTACCATGGAGCTATACCCCCATCCTACTCTGAAATGATGATACGAAATAATAAATATATTTAAAATATTTGGCTTAACGAGTGACTTGTTTTAGCTTTTTGTTATGTCAGATGGGCTGTTGGACATACAGTGTAAGTTAATGTTTTAGACAGTGCAGTGAATATTTTTTTTTTCTTGCAAAATAAAACTCTGTATACATATAGTGGCTCTGGTTAGTGGTTACTAGTTTTTTTAGCAGGAGCTGTTTTTCTGTGGCAATTGTCACTTCTAGTCTATTATCAATATAAGCCAAAGAGAACCTTTGATTTTGAGGCTGATGTTTCATAAATTTGCAAATTTATTTATTTATTTATTTTTGGTACTGAGGATTGAACCCAGAGGCGCTTTACCACTGAGCTAAGTCCCCAGTCCTTTTTTTTTTTTTTGAGGCAGAATCTCGCTAAGTTGCTGAGGCTGACCTTATGCAATCCTCCTGCCTCACCTTTCCCAGTCACTGGGATTACAGGCGTGTGTAACCCACACCTAACACAGATTTACTTTTTTACATTAACTTTAAACTTCAGTGTGAATGTTTTTTAAAACTCTGAATAACATAACTATATCAATAACATTTGGATGTTGTTTAATTCACCAAATATTTTGAGTGCTAACTTGAGAAAGGAAACAATCTCTCATCTGCTTCATAGCTTGTTGCTATTGTCCTATTTTCCATTGGCTTTGTGTTTTGTTTTGTTTTTTAATCTTTCCATTCTTAGTAGGATCTTGGAATGAGAAGAGTAAGTGAGTATGTCAAATTTATTATCTTTAACTGAAAATCTTCTTATCTCTTTAAGCATTCAAATTCACACACACACACATATATATTGTGTGTGTGTGTGTGTGTATCCCTATCTTACTTGCATTTAAGCTTCTTTTTTTCTTTGCAGTACTAGCTGATTGAACCCAGGAATGCTCTATTACTGAACTACATCCCTCATCTGGTATAGAAGGCATACCTGTAGTCCTAGCACTCAGTAGGCTGAGGAGGGAGAATCACTTAAGCCTAAGAGTTTGAGACCACCTTTAGTGGACAGAATCCCCTAAGTCTTCCTCCCAAGTAGCTGGGATTACAGGCACGTGTTACTGAATTAACCTGGATTTAAGAGGTATCTTAATACTAAGGGTCTTGGTATGTTGTATCAGCTGATCAAATCTAATATGTAAAAATTAGTGTTAATATAAAAATTTTAAATGTTTTAAATTTTATTTTATTTTTAATGCTTGAATTGAGCTCATGCAAGGCAAGCATTCTACCACTCAGCTACACCCCAGCCCTTTTTATCCTTTTATGTTGAGTCAGGGTTTTGCTGAGGTGATGAGCTGGTCTCCAACTTTCAATCCTCCTGCCTCAGCTTCCCAACTAATTCAGATTGCAGACCTGTACCTCTACACCTGGCTGAAATTTTAATTTTTATTACAAATCTAAGGTGAAGGAATTTTAGTGTTTTCTTTTTGTGTGTGGTCCTGGGGATTGAAACCAGAACCTCATACATGCTAAACAAGCACTCTACCACTAAGCTACACTAATTTGAGTTAAAATGATTGTTGTCATTAAAAACATTCTCCCCCTCTCCCCTCCTATTTGAGTTGTGGTCTCTCTGTGTTCCCCAGTCTGATCTCAAACTCTTAGCCTTAAGTGATTCTCCCTCCTCAGCCTATTGAGTGCTAGGACTCCAGGTATGCCTTCTATACCAGGATAGAAAACATTCTTAACTGGGTAATACAGTGTTGGCTATTTTGTTTTTGCAATCCTGGGGATCAAACCTAGGACCTTGCACATATTATGCACATACTCTACCCTGAGCTATATCCCAAGCCCTTCAAATTGTCTTGTTTAGTCTTTCTTCATGGTTATAAAAAGCATTGACTTTATTTATATAAAGCTTTTAAAAATACTTCCTTAATACTGTTTATGGTCATTGAAATTTTATTTTAGATTATTTTTGAGGTGTGACTTTTAAAAAGCATTTATTTTTTAGTTGGACACAACTTTATTTATTTATTTTTATGTGGTGCTGAGGATTGAACCCAGGGCCTCGCCCATACTAGGCAAGTGAGCGCTCTACTGCTGAGCCACAATCCCAGCCCTTGAGGTATGATTAACAATTAAAAATTGTGTATATTTAAGGTGACAATAAGGATTTGTTTTCTTTTTTAAAAAAACTTTTTGTGCTACGGGGAATTGAAACCAGGGGTTCTTTACCACTGAGCTGTATCCCTTGACCTTTTTATTATTTATTTGGAACAGACACTTGCTAAGCTGCTTAATCTGGCCTCGAAATTGTAATCATCCTGCCTCAACCTCTTGAATTGATGGTGTTACAGGCATGTGCCACTGCACTGGCAAGGATTTGTTTTAGCAGTGCTAGGGATCAAACTCAGGGCCTTGTACATGCTAGACAAGTGATGTTCAACTGAGGTATACTCCCAGCCCCAACAATATATTTGTATAAGTATGCCTTATGTAGTTCTTTTTTGTGGTGCTGGGGATTGAACCCAGGGCCTCAAGTGTGCTAGGCAAGTTCTCTACCACTGAGCTACAACTCCAGCCTCCCCCTACCCTACCCTGCTCTTTTTTCAGTTTGTGTACTGAGTATACAAAATCTTTCCCCTTACATGATGTATATAGATAAAGAAATGTCACATGGTAATGCGTAAATATATATACTTTCTTTGTATCAAAAAATTTAATCTCCCATAGCAAATTTTAGGTATATATTACATTTTTATTAACTGTATTTAGCATATAGTATTATAGATACTTAGAAGTTCATCCATCTTTGTGGGGGGGCACCTGAGTTGGAGCTGAGCACGCCTCCTCAGCCTTGAGTAATGGGGATATTGAACTGGCATTTCATGCAGTGCAAAGCAAGTAGATCTTACCTTCGCTTGGCAAGGAAGTGCAGCGCTAGGATTGGGCATCACCCATGGGACTGGGCTACACCCCCTTTTGTTGTAACACAATCCCTTGACTTATTTGGTGGAATATTCTATCAGTGTCTTTCCTCTAATAAATACAGGGGTTTGGGGTACTTTCTTTCTCTCTTGCCTCCCTTGTTCCTCTTGCCCTCCAACGTGGGAACTGAGATCTCAGAGCTGTCCCTGATCCCCACAAAAGATATTTCTGTGTTTGTGTAGTCTTTTTGTTGCCAGCCCAATTCATGCTGAGTGACCCTGACTCTATCACCTGCGGGACGTGGGCAGTACATCTTGTAGTTGAAAGTTGATTCTTCCTGGCCAGCATCTCTCTATTCCCACTCCACAACCTTGTCAACCATCATTCTGCCCTGTTTCTCTAAGTTCATCTATTTTAGATACTACATTAAGTATTCTCATCAAATATTTGTTTTTATGTGGCTATCTTGTGTCACTTAGCATAAAGTCCTCCAAGTTCATCTTCATAATTACAGATGGAAAGATTTCCTCCTTTTGAAAGGTTGAGTCCACTGTATATGTATTCTGAAATATTTATAAACCATATGTCTGAGAAGGGACCATATAAAGAACTTCTACAACTCAATAGCAGAAAAACAAATAACCTGATTTAAAAATGGGCCACCGACTTGAATTGATATCTTGCCAAAGAAGACAAACAGATGTCCCATAGGTATATGATAAGGTGTTGAGCATCACTAATCATTATTCTTACACTTCTTAGATCATCTATTAAAAAGAAATGATAACAAATGTTAGTAAGGATGTGGAGAAAAGGGAATCCTTGTATAGTGTTGGGGAATGTAAATTGATATACCCATTATTTAAGACAATATGAAAAAACCTTCCAAAATTAAAAATAGGACCACCATATGATCCAGCAATCCCATTTCTGGGTTTGTGTTCAAAGGAAATGAAATCAGTGACTTGATAAGATATTTGCATTCCCGTGTTTTTTATATCATTATTCATAATAATGTCCATTAATGAATGACTAGAATTTTATTAGAATAAATACTGTAAATCATGATAGTGTGAAATTTCCTAAGTAATTTAGTTTTAAGTGTGATGTATCAGAATTAAATGAAGAACTTGTGGAAGATGAACTTTCTTGCAAGATATAAAAATTTATTTAAGAAAATTAAAAAAAAATATTTAGGGCTGTAGTTTGGTTCTTTTCTGTGACTTTATGTAGAGCTTTATTTCCTTTAATTGATTTATTCCTCAGTATTTGCTTTAGCTGGAAGCCTTTTTTCACCATGAAGCCTTATTTTTCTAATAGTATTATTTGTGTTTTTAACTCTATGTTAACATCTGTGGTTTTTAAAAAATATGCAGTAACTGGCATATTTTGCCCATCTGCAACATTAAAAGATTATGGATTCTTAATAGGTGTTTTGGAAGCAATAAAAGAAAAGACTCTTCATAGAGATATTGAATTTAAAATGTAAGTATTTTTTTATTATGAAAATAACAAGGTGTGTTTTAAAACTCAAATCTTAAACATCTTTGGCTATTATTCCTGCTTCAGTTTTTAAAAAAAAAAAAAGTATATATTTTTTAGTTGTAGATGGACACAATTTTTTCTTTCTTTCTTTCCTTTCTTTCTTGTGCTGAGGATTGAACCCAGTGCCTCACAAGGCAAATGCTCTACCACTGAGCTACAACCTCAGCCCCTCCTGTGTCAGTTTTACAGAAATATTTACAGAATTAAAAACTTGGGACTTAATGGGTTAATTTTGAAACTACAAGTTTGAACTGGTATGTAATAACCACTGATAACTAGGACAAATAAAATGATTTATGGGTTAAACTTTTATTCTAAGATTTGAAAGCTCTCTTTTATAGATGTATACACAAAAAGGATAAGAATACCTAGTTATCAAATCATTGTAAAACACTTGTGATTTGATAGTCTCCAACCTCAATGTGAAATAATCTGCATTTTTAAAACAGTCACAGAGAGAGCGAGCGAGCCAGGCATGATGACTCAAGCCTCTAATCCCAGCTACTCAGGAAGCTGAAGCAGGATTGTGATTTGGAGGCCAGTCTTGGCAATTTAACAAGACCTTTTTTCAAGCCTGAAAGACTGGAAATGTAGCTCAGTGGTAAAGTGCCCTTGGGTGTCATCCCTAGTACTGTAAACATTAAAAAAAAAGAAGAAAAAAAAAAAGAAATAATAATAATAAAAGAAAAACAAAACTGTTGCAGACAGAATAGTATTTGCAAGACCCAACTTCTAAAGCAAAAAATTATCACAGATTTTTTTGTGAATATCAAGTTAATTTCTGGAAGTTCTGGGGATTGAACCCAGGGCCTTATATCATTAAGCAAATGCTATACTACTGAGCTGTATCCCCAGCTATCTTATCTTTTTACTTTATACCTAAATAAATCTTATTACTAAATTTCCATTTTTATTTTAATTTTAAATTTTTATTTATTTAATGTTATAAAAAATTAACTTTATAATCCTTAAATAGATAATGTAGTAATTACTTTTCGAATGTTTCAAAATAACATTTTTTAAAAATTTATTTCTTCTCTGGTACATTAAAAAATAACAACTGTACATATTAATGGAGCAACATATACTGCTGGATACAGTATATGTGTGCTGCACCCACCTTTAATCCCAGCAGCTCAGGAGGCTGAGGCAGGAGGATTGCAGATTCAGGGCCAGCCAAGGCAATTTAGTGAGAACCTGCCTTAAAATAAATAAATAAAATGAATGGAGTAATAAGGGATATGTCCAAATTTGTGTTTTTAAAATACATAACTTAAGTTATAAATAAAACTATATTTATGTATAACTAAAAGCATAGTTAGATATAAACTAAGTATACTTGTAGCCTGATATAGCAGCAGCACATACCTATAGTCTGGCTTGGAAAGCTAAGGCAGGAAGATCGCAATATAGAGGCCAGTCTGGCAATCTGGCAAGCCCATATCTCAAAATAAAAAGATAACTCAAAATGTTGTGTATATAATAAATGTTTTGAAGAAAACAAAGTGAAATTTTCTATAATATTTATTTATTTATTTGTTTGTTTATTTATTGGTATGGGGGTTTGAACTCAGGGGCACTTGACACCAAGCCTCATTCCCAGCCCTATTTTGTATTGTATTTAAAGACAGGGTCTCACTGAGTTGCTTAGTGCCTTACTTTTTGCTGAGGCTGGCTTTGAACTTGTGATTTTCCTGCCTCAGCCTTCCCAGCTGCTGGAATTACAGGTGTGCGCCACTGAGCCCAGCTTCTATAATATTTTTAATAGTTGTTAAATTATTTGTAACTTGTTAGCCAGTACTTATAACATTATGCTACAGTGTGTCTTATACTAAGAAGATGGGAAAATCAACTCATGTACCTATGCATTTCAATCTTTTTTTGTGTGTGTGTGTTTCCAGGTTGTATGCGAGGGTTGATCTTTTTTTACACTTAGTTTTAGCTGTTACCTATTTTTAGTTGATATTTGCAACTTCCTTTTCACAAAGAGTTGTTTTTTCATGCCATTTTAAAATCTCAACTGTGATGCCTTGTAAGAAATTCAAATACTGAAGAAGGATCACTTATCTCCTAGTAACCATCATGTTTTGGGGTTATATCCCCATATATATCCTACAGTTAGTCAATGCTCTTTTATCACCTATTTTAGTATCCTAATTCTTGGATTAGGACCAAGGACCAATGGTATATATAAAGTACTTAGTGTGGGACTATTGATTTTGACTAGTACTAGTAAACAGAAAATGCTTAGGGAAAAAAGTATAGGATAAATTAGAGGTAATTGGGTACTAATAAAATTGTGCAATTTTAAATGATTAGTGTTGCTTTCTGATTTTTGTGTGTGTTTGTGTGTGTGTGTGTGTTTATGAGAGAGATATATGACAATTTATATATTTGAACTTTCTTTCCTCACTTTTTTTTTTTTTTTTTTGTATTGAGGATAGAACCTATGGTCTTGTGCATGCTTTGCAAGTACTCTGCCATTGAGATAAGTCCCCAATCGCTATATATTTGAACTTTCTATTCTAAATGTATAGCAAAATTTGGATCACTGATGTGTTAAGTCTAAGTAAGTCAGTGAGGATTTTAGGACTAAAAGATTTAAAAATTTATTTCCTTAGGTATTTTCCCTTGAGAAGTTTTGCAAGATTACATTGAGTTTTTCTTACTAATGTTTATTTGTTAATAAAGCAAAAATAAATTATTTTGTGACTTTTCTGTATATGAGAATCCATTAAATATTTTTAGATGTGATTTTTTAAAAATATTGATTTTATTATAATACTACAAAGAGCTTATAGTCAAGGGCTTATTAGAAAAATGGAAAAGTTCACTAATATTTGTAAGACTTTTTAGATTGTAAATGACTATCTTCTTTTGTAGGTTTGTTAAAATTTTGCACTGTAGGATTTTGTGGAATTGGGAGCCTAATTGATTTCATTCTTATTTCGATGCAGGTAAGTTCATTTTAATCTGGAATGTAAGCTTTTTTATATACAAAATTGAATTTGGTGGTCTTCTGGTATATTTTAAATTTAAAAGTAAGCAGATAGAATGTTTGTTTCAGTTTTTCATCAAATACTGGATTGTCATCATTTTTCAACTTATTGTTTTCCAAACTGTGGTTCTAAAGATATAAGATATTCTTAAAAAAGGATTCCATATTCAAATGTGATTTGTAGATGTGAGTTCAACTGTTAAATAGTTTTCTTTATTGAATAACTTTTCAGAATGTTTATAATACAAATTGAGTCTTTTAGAGGGAGGGTATTGTGGTTATTTCTCAAACTTACTTTTTATTTTCATTTTCAGTAATGGGGATGGAGCCCAGGGATACTCTGAGCAACATTTCCAACCCTTTTTCTTTTTTATTTTGAAATAGGGTCTCACTGAGTTGTTGAGGCTGGCCTCAAGCTTACAATTCTCCTGCCTCAACTTCCAGAGTAGCTGGGATTACAAGCAGGTGCCACCATTTCTGGACATTTGGGCATAAAAAATATCTTTTAAGTGCTTAAAGAATAGCATCTCACAAACTGCCTGCTTCCCTCCCTAATTGAAGCAGGAGAAAGTGAGGCCAATACAGAGAAACAGAGATGAATATCAGTAGAGTTTGAAATATATCATTTGTTTGCATGGACTTGGTCTTCTTGAAGCTAGCCCCGCTCCTAGACATTTTAAAAATATTTATTTATTTATTTTTTAGTTGTAGTTGAGCACAATATATTTATTTATTTTTATGTGGTGCTGGGGATCGAACCCAGGGCCTCACTCATACTAGGTGAGCGCTCTACTGCTGAGCCACAACCCCAGGTCCCCCTCCTAGACATTTTATGGAGCACTCATACAATCCTTTTGGGGGGGTAGGGCGAGGCATAGGCCAGTTAGTTGCAGCTTTTATAACACACAATGAGCAGAATATTAGTATAGAACACTTGTCTAGTGCAAAAGACAATTTTATTTCTGCTTTCATAATGTTTGTGTGTGTGTATGTGTGTGTGTGTGTGTATATATATATATATATATATATATATATATATCAGAGTCTCATCAATGTCCTGTTATGTTAATTGACAAGATGACTGGATCTGTCAGCTTCATGGGATATAGCTCAGCATACAAAGTCCTGGGTCCAGTCCTTCGTACACATACACAAAAAAGGAGTTATAATTAACTCAAGAATTCTTAAATTAAGGGAAAAAGATGAATTTATCTTCAACAAGCATTTATGGAATACCTAATGTCTTTAGCAGGGGTATCAGTATACATTTAGTTCATCATCTGTTTTGCTCTGCTTTCTCTTCCAGTATTTCTATTCTTCAATTCTGTCTGCTTGATGTTACCATTACATGCTAAAAGAAAGTCAAGATCTAAGAGATTTTGGTACCATACTGTGAGGAGGAGGCAGCATATGGACCAATAAGATACCAGAATTAAACAAGGAAAATATTTGGTTTTAAAGTTGGAATTTTCCTGCCTTTGCTCATAAACATATGCCTAACCAAATATCCTGCCTTCTTTAACTGTGGGACAGGCAAGCAGGCATGAAGAGGCTAAAGTACTTGTACACATATGCTTAGAAATGGGTTTCTCGTTTTAAATGAGGATCCGAGGAATTGAATGATTATTGGTATTCTTTTTTTTTTTTTTTTTTTGGTGGTTCTGGGGACTGAACCCAGGGCATTGTGCATGCGAGGCAAGCACTCTACCAACTGATGGTACTAATGTTTATTTGTTAATAAAGCAAAAATAAATTATTGGGATTCTTCAAGTTAAGATATCCAGAATTCAAAGTGAATTGTATCCCAACCAGGCTAGGTTCTTTCTTTGGTGATATTATCTTTGCTTTGCAGCTTTAGTTATATCAAATTCTACAGCTGATTTGATCAGCTACTGTTTTCTGATTTACATATATATACCTGAACTTTTCACAATAGGTAGGCTATTTTTTTAAAGAACTTCTGGGTCTAGGACTCTACAACATTGAGCTTCCTTTTTTGGCAGATGGTGGAAGGGTTTGCTGAGGATTGAACCCACTGGTGCTCTACCACTACATCCCTAGCCCTTTATTTTTCATTTTGAGGCAGGGTCTCACGTGCTGAGGCTGGCCTTGAACTTGAGATCCTCCTGCTTCAGCCTCCTGAGTCACTGGGATTACATGCATGGGCCACCATGCTGAGCTAAGAAATTATTGAAATAGAATTAGTGTTTGAATTTCTGCAGTTAATTTCTCTGAATAAAATGTTTTAATACATTTGGCCACTTTAAACTGTTTCAGATTGGGGTAATAAAATCAATTTTCAAACATAACCAAGTAAGATGTGTAGCCTATTTATCTGTCATTTAATATACTCAAAGCAATGATGACTACATCAGTTTTATTAGAGTTTTTTTCAGCAAATCAAATAATTTTTACTTTAAATATCATCAACTATAATATTTATGTCCTGATTATATTTTTAAATTTCTTAATAGACCTTTCGTTTATTCTTCTTTCTCCATGCCTGTTTTTTTTTTAACTTCTTTTTCTTTTGCCATTAAATATTATTTCCCAGTGAATAGGAGTGTTTTTCTATTGGACTATGATCTCAGAAATATATACGTGGATTTGGACCTATAAAAACATTGTTTCACAATCTTTATTACAAAAATATAGGAATACAGTTATTTCATGTTAGAACCAAAACAACATAAAGTATAATGCACAGCTGGTTGCAGTGTTACACACATGTAATCCCAGTGACTTGGGAGGCTGAAGCAGGAGGATTCCAAGTTTGAGGCCAGCCTCAGCAACTTATTAAGGCCTTCAGCAACTTAATGAGACCCTGTCTTGAATAAAAAAAAATAAAAAGGGCTAGGGATATGACTCAGTGGTAAAGTGCCCCTGAGTTCAATCCCTAGTACCAATAAAATAAGAAAATAAAATATTGCTACAGTAAAGAAGGTTTATATGTCGCTATGTTCACTGAAAATACTTTTTTTTTCTTCTTCTTCTTGGTACCAAGGATTAAACCCAGGAGTGCTTAATGGCTGGGTCACATCCCCAGCCTTTTTTAGTTTTCATTTGAAATAGCATCTTGCTAGGTTGCTGAGGCTGGCCTCAAACTTTCAATCCTTCTGCCTCAGCCTCCTGAGTCTCTAGGATTGTAGGCCTGTACCAGCATGTCTAGCTCACATAGCCTTTATCTGTTAATAAAATTTGGAAGTTTTTATATTTTTATATTTGTATTATAAGGAAACAATATAAATCATGAACAAGATGAAATAGTAAATAGAATGCAGTCAACAAAAATGTAAATCAGTGATACCTAGAGTGTACAATTTTTCAGCTGTAAGTAATTATATATAAATTATATGTAGTTATTCTTAAGGTAGGTTTGTAGATTTAAAAACAGTCATTCTGTTGTATCTATGGATTTTTGCATATAATTATGTCCTGTATAAAGACATTTTGGCCAACTGAAATAAACCACATATATCATGGAGGTCCCATAAGATTGTAGTAGAGCTGAAAAATTCCTATCACCTAGTGACATCATAATTGTCCCTGACATTGTAGTGTGATGTATTATTGACATGTTTGCTGATGCTCATGGAAACGAACCTGTTTTTAGTGGCAGTTATATAAAAATATAGCACAGTTATATGCAATATATAATGTGTGATAATAAATGACTTCATTACTCGTCATTTAAGTGTTTATTATAGTATTATCATTATTTTAGAGTATACGTCCACTTATTTAAAAAAGTTTACTGTGAAATAGCATGCTGTATTATTTTAGCATCTGCCTCATCTTATGTTTACTGCATCAATAGGCTAGGTCAGGTGACTGGTATATACCTAGATTTGTGTAACTACACTCTGAAGTTTGCAAAATGATACAATGGCCTGCTTATGCTTTTCTGGGAACATGTCATTATTAAGTGATGCATATATATATATATATATATATATATATATATATATATGCACCATAAAGAATAGATTAGATGGTATAAGCTTTTTTATTATAAAAAATGGAATATTTTATTTATGCTTAAACCTCCTTTTTCACTCACATAGTCTAACATTTTAAATTATATGATCACTGATGTCTACTCTATCAAAGTTTTGTTAAGTAGAGGGAAGATAACCACAAATCAGGAAGATAAATATGCATAAGGGGGAAAATGAAAATATGTGTTGGGATGTAGAAAGTAGTTAGAAGAAAGTATGTTGTTTTTTTGTTTATTTCAGTTTTTAAAAATTTTGTGTATCGTGGAAGAAATTATTTTCATTTTTATTCCTATTAATGTTACTCATTGTATTTTTTTAAAGGGCTCAACTGGATAAGGAGTAGTAATTCACATACTTTCCGAGACATTTATGAATTTTGTAAATAAATTTATCAGATTTGAAAAATGTATCTTATTGTTTTGGCACTTACTATATGCCACTCATTTAGCACTGGCTTATATACTGCTTTGTATTATTACTCTTCTGAGCTTTTAAACACCAGGTTTGACTTTTCACACATTAATTTCTTGAGGAAAATTTCTTTAGTAGTATGCTAAACATATATGCCCTGAAATTTTTTTTTTTTTTTTTGCTGATTTAAATGAATACAATCTATCTGTGAAAAAGTGTGGGTTTTGTGCCAAGTACTAGCAATATGAAAAGCTAAAAATGGTACTTTTAAAAAAAAGTGAATGCTTTCCTTTAGGACCGTCTTAGAGCATTGGACTGCTATGACAAAATACCTTTAGATAGGTAAATTTATAAGCAACAGAAATTCATTGCTTAGAAATCTAGAGCCCAGGAAGCCTAAGATCAAAATGCCAGCAGATTTGGGTTTGGTATAGACACTGAGCTTTGTAGTTAAATTTTATATTAAACTAAGTGAAGAGAGTTTATGGTCTTGAATGGGTTGAGTCTGAAACAAGATCCCCAAAACATAAAACATGAAGGGGGGGCAGGAATCAATTAATTTGACTACTCAAAATCAAATTTGAATTAAGCAATTCTGTTTTTAAAGGCAATAGGCCAGGTTAAGTTTTTTTTTTTTTTTTTCTTTTTCCTGTGGGACTGGGGATTGAACCCAGGGCCTTTTGTGCACTGTACCATTGAGCTTTATCTCCAGTCCTTAGACCAAGTTAAGTTCACAGATTAAGTAAAAACATACTAGCAAGAAGAATTGCTGTCCATTTTCTTGTCCATAATATTCAAGTAATTTCTGCAAATCAATAAAATGATAGGGAGCCTCATAGTTAAATGAACATAATAAATAATTAGGCAATTCATAGCAAAGGATAACCACATAATTAATAAGTAAATCAAGAGATACTTCTTAGTATTTATCCAAAAAAGTTTCTTCCTGTTCACATTTGGACATGTATAATGATGTTTATTGTAGCATTCTTTGTAGTAGCAAGAAGTTGGAATCAATCTGGATGGGTTCACCAATAGGAGAATGGACACATTCTCTGTAACATTAGAATAATCATAGCAGTACTTACCTAGATGTACCTGACAGTTACATGGAAATGTCTTAAAATCAGAGCATAGTTTTAAACTATTCAGATAAGTTAAGTGTACTTTTCAAAGGACATCACATTTTTAAGCATAAGAGTATATCCAAGTCAAATGCCAAATTAATGAAATTCCCATTGTTTGTGTAGCTGCCTATGAGTAGTTCGGAGGAAGTTATTGAGAATGACATTGGGCATCAAGGATAAAGAATAGGGCTGGGGATATAGCTCAGTTGGTAGAGTGCTTGCCTTGCATGCACAAGGCCCTGGGTTTAATCTCTAGCACCACGTATACACACACACAAAAAAAAAAAAAGGATAAAGAACAGAAAAATAGGAAATTTGGTGACCACTTCATAATAGTCTCGATTTTAATATGTTCTTTAAATTTTTTTAAATTTACTTTTCTTGCTATAGACTTTGCACCTATAGAAAAGCCTATCCTTTTATATAAACAATGAGGGTTTTTTTTTTTTAACATTTACTATGCCAGTAAAATTTCTTGTTGAAAATCAGAAATAACACAAAAGAGGTAGTTTTACTTAATCTCTCTAAACTACCACAACATCTCATAGAAGGAGGATGTGATAAGCTAAAACATGTTCATATCAAACCTTGGAACCTGCAAATGTTCTTTTATTTAGGAAAAAAAGGTATTTGCTGATGTGATTAATTTAAGGATCACAGACTTAGTCGTAGATTGCTTGCCTAGCATGTGCAAGGCCCTGGGGAAAGCTCCAGTATCACCCCCAACTTCCAAAGAAAGAAAGAAAGAGAAAGAAAAAGTTAAGGATCTTGAGATAAAGAGATAATCTTGGATTACTTTGGTAGACCCTAAGTCCAATTTCAAATGTGATTAAACTGATAATTGGCTACAAACAAAGGTATTCCAAAGAATGCCAGTTATCAGTGGAAGCTTAGAATCCTAAAAGATTCTTCCCTAGAGTCTCTGTAGGACATAACAGTTATGTTGATTTAGATCTTCTGACCTCCAGAACTGTTCATGTCCACTGTGTTAGTTCACAACATTGTGGTAATTTTTAAGGAAACGTGCAGAGGGACGTGCAGTTGCTTACTTGTGGTAATAGGGCTTCTTATGGAGAGACATTGATACATATTTTGGAAAATTGCCCCTCATAGTGTAGTGGCCCTCTTCTTTCCCCCTTTTATTAAGACGAAAACCTCTATAGCAACTTCTTGGCTCATTAACTGCAATGAAGCATGGAGGTGGTATTTATTCACCCTATAGATTTCAAAAGTCTGTCTCTGCTGGAAGAGAGGAATATTGATTGGAAATACTGCATACTATGGAACTTTGGCTTCAGGCTGGGTTGTTTGGTGATGGAGATTGAACTCAGGACCTTGATTATGCTAAGCACTGTACTACCGAATTATACCCCCAGCCACAGGAAACTGGGGCTGGGGGTATAATTAAAATCTAAATTAATAATTTTAGTTTTCATATTCTCTTATCAATGTACTAATAGGTTATATTTACTAAGTAAAAAATTTCCCAGTATGGAATATTTTTAAAGATTTGTAGTTTTATAATTAGCAATGTAATACCAACTTCATAATAAGAGGTTTTATAATTGAAACATTTATTAAGTATTTTTTTAAATTTTGGTAAGGGAATATGGATTTGAATAGTTGGAACCTTTACAGCAGATAGTTTTCTTTATAATTAAGTAAGGGGAGAAGAATCATATTTTTCCCCCTTTTAGTGCTGGGGATTGAACCCAGGGGTGTTCTACCACTTAGCTACATCCCCAGACCTTATTTATTTATTTATTTATTTATTTATTTTGAGACAGGATCTTGCCAAATTGCTGAGGCTGGCCTTGAACTTGCTATCTTTTGCTGCCTCAGTCTCTGGGATTACTGGTGAACACCACTGCGCCTGGTGATTTCTTCTTAAATGGGCTGGTTCATAGAAAAGCATATTAATGATAGCTTTTAGATGCCTAAACTGAGATGTTTGTACTTAAATGTTGTAGTCTTGGAAGACATTAGAACTTAAAAAGTGCTGTACAGATCAGCTTGATCTGTTCTTCAAGTTTTCCTGTATATGGATAAGAAAAACTGAGAACCAGAGAGGATTAAATTATTTGATCCTAAAGCTAGTTAGCTGTAAGCTTTGTCAAAATTTTTCTTTTGGACCAATGCTTTACACACTGACTTAATTTGGTTGAGCAGTTTTTTAAACTGTTTTAGCATAAATACCACTAGTGTTGTGCTTTGGGTATCTGGCAGTTATCTGTAGGAGACATTGAAGACAAGTGCATTATTAGGATTGTTGACTGTACAAGTAACATTAGAGTTTATTGTATCATACAACAATCTGGAGGTTAGACAATTCTGAGATTTCTTAATTCAGAGCAAAATGATATAGTATGGATTCCATTCAGTTTTCCCCCTTCTATTTCATCTTCTTCCCTCCCTCTTTCCTATCTTCTTTGCTATCATCATATTTTTTGGTTAGCATCATTTCCTTATGTTGTCACTTTCAGAGACAAAAAAGTCCTCCCCCAATACATACACTTCTTCTTCTTTTTTTTTTTTTTTTGTTACCGTGGGTTGAAACCAGGAGTGCTTAACCACTGAGCCACATTCCCAGCCCTTTTTATGTTTTATTTTGAGACAGGGTCTTGCTAAGTTGCTGAGGCTGGCTTTGAACTCAGGATCCTCCTGCCTCAGCCTCCGTGCCCTGCTGGGGAGTGCTTTATAGTTGTTTTCTTTAAACTCTAGTTGAATAACCCCTAGAAGAAATTTTTTTAAGTCTGTGCCCTCTACGTATTTTTAAATTGACATTTAAGTTTATCATAAATTTAAATAGTTGCAAAGAATGTCATTTCAAATATTGACATATTTAAATAAAACTGTTACATCAATTTTTAAATGTATCCAACAGACTATAAATGCCATAGGATTTAAAATATCATCCTCTTAAAAAAGACATGAATGAACCCTTCACAAATCATTATAATTTCACATTGCTTTTTTTCTCTTTGAATTTGATTTCTATTTTCCTTCTTGCACAAAATTTAACTTATGTATTTTTATGCTTAAAAACTTTCTGTTAATCATCTTATTTATTAAAATTAAATTAAAAGTTTTTCTGAGCTATCTGGATTGAGTTATTATAATTGTTATGGTTGAAAACAGCATTAACGTGTTACAAATTCAACAGATTATTTTTAAGAAGAAAGAGCTAAATGTTATTGGGAATGCAATTTTGGAACAAAATGTAGCAGAACATATGTTTGGATCTCTAATTAGAGGAAATTTTCCTAAGTCTGGTATTTTGAATTACCCCTTGATTTGGCCCTTTAGAGGTTTTGCACATCAGAGCAGTGTGCTATCGTGAGACTCAGGTGAGCTCTGATGGCAGGATGCTTTACTCTGACCAAGCTGGAAAGAGGATCATAGAGAGAGGAGAAGTGGGAAAGAAAACTAGCTAAATATTCCACTATAGCATAATGTCAGGCAGATCTGTTCGTAATCAAGTATCTCAAAATGGATACCAGTAGAACTCACTGGGTCTATATACACCATGGTAGCTCCTTATCTACCCTTAAGGCTCGCTTTGAAGATTGCTACCTTAACGGATAATTTACAGACATTATGTTAATTGAATTATCACAAATATGGTTAAATGGACAAGATGATTGTAGTGAACATGTGTTGTTTTTTTTTCTCTCTCTTCCTTTTCCATTCCAGGTGGTTCTGGCAGGACTTTGAATCACATTGCATCATCTCCTACAGGGAATCTGATTAACAATAATCTTATTAATTCTATTTCCTTGGATATAGTAATTTGTCTAGTAATAGATAATAAAAAACAGGCAGATAAATGAAAGTCTTTCTCTGGATTTGGTATATAAACACTGGGGAAGAATATTTTACTTTTTTTGAGGAGCTGCTAATGTGGGAGTATGTGAATCTCTAGCTTGTAACTATCAGTTGAGAATGCCTGCCTGCAGAATGAAGACAAGCGGAGCAAAGGAAACAGGCAGGGAGGCCAAACCCAGGGGCTTTGTGGGACACAGAATTCAGTCCTTAACGCCTTGGTTCTTGAAGACTTTGTAGCTCTTCTTTTGAATCTGTGAGTTACATGAGCCACTCAGTTAACTTTTTTATTTTGCTTAGAGTTGAAATTTTATGGCAATTGAAACAATTTTATTAATTACTGAGTAAATTCAAAGCATTATGAAATGTATTTTTCAAAATGAGCTAATTTTTGAAAATTTATCTCTTCTAGATTGTTGGACCTTCAGATGGAAGTAGTTACATTATAGATTATTATGGAACCAGACTTACAAGACTTAGTATTACTAATGAAACATTTAGAAAAACACAGTTATATCCATAAATATTTAAAGAGAAACAGTAAGTGATATGCATATCTAATCTTCATTATAGTATATTATTAATATAAATTTGTGAGAATTATAGACCCATAGGAAATTTCAAGAGATGATCTAGTGTTGTAAACCTCTAATTTTGCTTCTTAGAAAACTACATATGTCTGAATGTCTCTGATCCTTTGAAAAGTATTTTTATATATGTTCATTGCTCTTACATTTTCTAGTTCAAATTCTTTGTAGTGAATGTGGCAAAAGGGAAAAATTCAGGCTGGGGATGTGGCTCAAGCGGTAGCGTGCTCGCCTGGCATGCGTGCGGCCCGGGTTCGATCCTCAGCACCACATACAAAGAAAGATGTTGTGTCCGCCGAAAACTGAAAAATAAATATAAAAAAAAAGGGAAAAATTCATAAGGAAATAAAATTAAACCAAGGAAATACTCATTATATGATGTTATGATGAAAATATGTGCTGTGGCTAGTTCAATGTGGCAGATGTTTTCTGCTGTCCATCTGAGGGTCAATATGATCTTTTTTAAAAAAATTTTTTTAGATGTTGCTGAACCTTTATTTTTTTCATTTATTTATATGCGGTGCTGAAAACTCAGTACCTCACATGTACTAGGCAAACACTCTACCACTGAGCCACAACCCCAGCCCTCAATATGATCTTTAACCTATTTTTTTTTCTTTTTCTTCCCTAAACTTGAAAGTTGATATAATCCAAACCCTCAACTACCTGAAAGCACTTATTCTAACTCAATGTTTGAACTGGCCCATGAGAATTATTAATTAACTTAAGGTTTAAGTAGCTATTAGACCTTTATAAGTGAGAGATACTGTGAGTCCTAGGGATTCAACTCTTTTTTTGTTCTTTAGGACTCTGCTACTACAAAGTTTTTTTTCAGTTGCCTTGCATCAGTTTATTCTAATAAATAGTTTTCCAACAATGCAAGATTTTTTTCAGCAAGATTTTGGTAGAATGTCAGGAAAAATTTCCTGGTAGAATCATTCTCTATAATGAAGAAGTTTTATATAATATATAGGGTACAGGGAATTTGTTATGTAATAGTTGACTCTCTAATAGGTGCTTTTAGAGAGACAGGTAAACCAAAAGAAAAGCAGGTTAGAGTCTTATCCATCATCATAGCACTATAGTTCTCAGTGGTCTCTTATCTCAGAGAATGCTCTGGAGGCCAGGAAGGAAACAGACATTTGTTTTTTATGTCATAATGTATAAATCAGATATGAAGTATAATTTTGAATGTTAGGTAGATTTTTTTCTTGTAGTGAGATTATGGAATGTTTTTTTATTGCCATCTGATTGAATAGTGATGGGCTTTGCAAAATTTGAGACATTTACTCAACTGCCCAGAAAAGGTTTTCCAATTCTGAGAGATGCATCTGCTTTTTCTTATCAGAAAGAAAACCTAAGGAAGTTGAGACATAGCTAGTGAAGAACAGAATCTAGACTCTAGGCCTTCTGTAATATGCTGTAACATGGTGGTTTTTTACCTCCCACTCTACCTACTCCCCACCAACCATATCATTTTGTATTGGGCATCTTCATACTTTATGGGAAGGGTTATGTATTTTCATGTGCCTTATTCATACCATAAATTGTGTCTCTTTCAAAAGTATGAAGATGGTGTTTATAAACTATAATGTGTAAAAATTAAGCAAATGCAATTTAAAATCTAATTCCATTTTCAGAAGCCTATTATATAAACATTTAATTAGGATTCGAGAATCAGATTTGAAATATAAAACTTGAAGAGCCCATTAAGAAGGCAGATACCTACATTGTCAGTCTTGTGATCTCTTTATGGTATATAAAATTGCTTCAAGAGTAAGAAAAAAATATCTTGAGTAAATTAAGCATTAAAATGTATATCTGAGACTGGAGACCACGAAAGAGAAAGAAACAAACTATAATATACTCTTTAAAATATTGTGTTTTAATATATTTCTTTTTTTTTTCTGTTTTAGGATTTGAGCCTCCTTGAATTTAATAAAGAACTTCCAGTTTTTCCTTTTTCCTTCTAAACATTACCACTTTGTGGGTTCTATATGATTTTGTTTGTGTGGTATGTGTGGTATGTGTGTGTGGTCATTTTTGATTTGTTCATTTAGTTAAAAGTATATTATTCTTAGATTTATTTAATAAGACTTTCTTTAAAAGCTGTATAATAGGCTTTCTGAGGCTACTGTCTCTATGAGATGGGTAGCTTATTACTCTGATATTCTTTAATGTCTTTTACAAAGGCAAGTTGCCATTTATCTTTTTTTGCTTGTGAAAAATAAAAGTATAATTTATTCACATTTTTTTGTGCTTTATTTTTAAGAAAATCAATATGTAGCTGTCAACTGCATTTTGATCCTTCTAAGCAATTAATCTGGTGTGAACAAATATCATTTATAGTGCTCAAGCCTGTAGTCTCCTATGTGACAGCCCACCTGTGATTCTGCAGCTTTTAGCTGTCTTTGTCTTGGTATTGTTGGAACTAATGATCATTAAGAAGTCTGTGAAACCTTGAAGCAGCATGGATACTTCCATCCTCTGAAGTGTAAACTTTTCCCTTTTTTGCTTGAGGAGTGATGCACTAGCTGTGGAAGACTAGATGCTGACTCCTTCAGCTCACTGCAGTTACATTTGAAGGTGGATGGACAAGGTGGGAACACTAAACAGGTGACTAATGGCTTCCATCTGTGAGCACTGCTAGGCAGATGCTAGCATAGGAGCCTCAAGTGATGTGCCAGGGTCTGAAGGAAGCAGCACCTGTATGTTCTCTTTCTGTGTGCAGAGGGCTTTAAGAAGAAGAAAATGCATGGAATGCCGTGTGCCCATAATACTACTCCACTCTTTCCTTAGTAGCAGATAATATCAATTTCAAAATTACTAGGTCCAGCTTCTTTAAAGTTAAAACCATAATTTCCCTTAAAAAGTGTACAGTATGGTATAATTAGCTTTGTAACATATTAGCCATTCAGTAATAGCTTCTCCAGTTGGCGTGAGATTATTAAATATTGTTATATGAAGTGAATTTCAGTTGACTTCTACCATGCACCAGGAGCACTTCTTTGATTCATTCATTAAATACTAAATGTCTGCAAGGTGGAAAGCACTATTCTAAGTGGGGATGAACTAGACACAAAACTCCCTATTTGTATTTTATTTTGTAAAGGGGCACTTCACAACTGTGCTTCATCCTCAGCCCTTTTTTAAAAGGCAGTGAACTAGACACAAAAATCCCTAGCTTTGGGAGTTTGTGATCTCTTGTGATCCACTTTTCACAGTGACAATGTTTTTGCTCAGAGTTAAGCCCATGTTCTAGTCCTCCCTGGTTATTTTAGATTGCACATAATTCTTTGAAGTTTCCTTCAGGAGCATAAAAGCCCAGATTTTAAAAGCCTCATCTCTTTAGTCACATATGTTCAGTTAAATAAGAAATTTCTGATTCTCCATTGTTGTTAAAGTTGGTAACTTAGCATATCCTTCTCAAAGTGTCTATTCATATAAGCTGTACTCCAGATGAGTTGTTGATAAAATCTAGAAAAAAAGTTCCTTCAAAATACATTGTATGGCCGAGACAGGAGGATTGTGAGTTCAAAGCCAGCCTCACCAACTGTGAGTTGCTTGCTAAGCAACTCAGTGAGACCATATCTGTAAATTAAATACAAAATAGGGCTAGGGATGTGGCCCAGTGGTCGAGTGCCCCTGAATTCAATCCCTGGTACCCCCAGAAAACAAAAACAACAACAAAACATACCTTTAGACTTTCACCAGAGTTTCCTAAGTTTACATGACAAGATCACTTCCAATTTGTCTAATTCTCTGATGCTTGATATAGGTAATGATATAATAAACATATAAGTCCCCATGAATGCGTGTGTGTGAGTGTGTGTGTGTATACATTACTGGAGTGCTCCCCCGTCATCCCCCAGGGGTACTTTACAACTGTACTTCATCCCCAGCCCTTTTAAAAAATTTTGAGTCAGAGTCTCACTGAGTTGTTGAGG
Source organism: Marmota monax (assembly GCF_021218885.2). Classification (NCBI taxonomy): domain Eukaryota; kingdom Metazoa; phylum Chordata; class Mammalia; order Rodentia; family Sciuridae; genus Marmota; species Marmota monax. The sequence continues at coordinate 9,871,445 of NW_026692907.1, read as the reverse complement.
CTGGCCTTGGTCTTGCAATCCTCCTGCCTCAGCCTTATGTGTTTGGGTGTTACAGACATGCACCACTGGGCCTGGTAGTGCATTTAAATTCCATATAAGTTTTTCATTTTTTTTTCCCCTTTCATGAGCACTGTACTGTTTCATTAGCGCAACTGAATCTGAATTCTATGTTAAGGCCTTTCTATCAGATATTTTTTTGATAACCCTGCTTTTTTGAGAATTGTGAGATGGATTAGCTCAGTCATTAAATAGGCTGCTCCCAAACTGTCTAGGATGAATGGAGTTGATTCTTTCAGTCTTACAGGAACATTTAATACCCAGTAGCAGTAATTTATAAAAGGTACTACTTCAACCTGAAAGGACTGATAGAATTTCCAGAAGTACCTCTTTACCCAGGTAGATTTCTTATCTATGCTGTATGTCTTAATCCTATTTTCTGCTTCTGTAACAGAGTTACTTGAAACTGGGTAATTTATAAAGAACAGAGGTAGATTTTTTTTTTTTTTTTAATAGTTTAACAGTAGGAAATTCAATAGCTTGTTGCCCACATCTCCTGCCTCATCCTCCTGAGTTGCTGGGATTACAGGTGTGTGCTACCATGCCTAGCTGGTGAGGAGGGCCTTCTTGCTGCATGATATGGCAAGGAGAATAAGAATGTGAGCTCAGGATGGGCACAGTGGCGCATGCCAGTATCTCAATTCCCCACCCCCCCATGGTGAATTGGTATCCACATATCAGAAAACATTCAGCCTTGGGTTTTTGGGGATTGGCTTATTTTGCTTAGCATGGTATTCTCCAGTTCCATAATTTCATTCTTTTGTAAAGTTGAGCAATATTCCATATATATGAGTGTATATATATACATATCACAATTTCTTTATCCATTAATCTGTTGAAGGGCACCTAGATTGGTTCCATAGTTTAGCTGTTTTGAATTGAGCTACTATAAACATTGATGTGGTCATGTCACTGTTATATGTTGATTTTAAGTCCTTTGGGTATAAAATGAGGTGTGGGATAGCTGAGTCAAATGGTGGTTCCATTCCAAGTTTTCTGAGGAATCTCCATACTGCTTTCCATAATGTTTGCATCAATTTGCATTCCCACCAGCAATGTATGAGTGTACCTTTTCCCCCTCACCAACATTATTGTTGCTTGGATTCTTGATAATTGCCATTATGACTGCAGTAAGATGAAATCTTAAAGAGTAGTTTTGATTTGCATTTCTCTAATTGCTAGAGATGTTGAACATTTTTTCATATTTTTGTTGATTGATTGTATTCTTCTGTGAAGTATCTGTTCAGTTTATTAGCCCATTTATTGATTGGGTTATTATTATTATTTTTGGTGTTAAGTTTTTTGAGTTCTTCATATATCCTGGAGATTAATGCTTTATCTGAGATATATATGTAAAGATTTTCTCCCAGTCTGTAGGCTCTCTCTTCACATGATTGTTTTCTTTTGCTAAGAAGAAGCTTTGTAGTTTGAATCCATCCCATTTATTGATAATCCTGTCATTGGAACCCCACCCTCATGATCTCATGTAACCCTACTTGAACCCCAGAGGCCCCTCATTTAAATACTATCATTATAGGGATTTGAGGATTACATTTCCAATACAGATATCAAAAAGTCTTTTTGCGTATAGCCAGGTTTTGTTCATGGGGCCACTAAAACTATAAGAAATACTAATTCGGGGTATGTTTTATTTTACAAAACAGTTTTATGTCGTTTTCACTTACTTTAACCTAGATACATAAGGCTAAGTTAATTAGTATAATATTGATAGGTATCTAAGAAGCTAAAATAGATCTAAGAGCAAGAAGCTGGCAAGGAACAAAATTGGTTTTGAAAAAGAACAAGTCTAAGATGTTGGCTCCTCTTCTCTTTCAAACATGTAGGTTTTCCCTAGGGTTCTGGCTGCTTTCCTTTTCCCTTCTCTCCTTAAATCAGCATCTCTTGTGCGTTTTTTTCCTCTTTACAAAATTGATACAAGCTTGATTCAGAATGTTGGGAAAACACCAAAAAGTGCAAAGAAAATAAAGCATCTTCCACAGTTCACAGATAAAAGTATTTTTATGTATGTCCTAAAGGCAATTTTTCATGCATATTAAGTATATTTTCTTCATAAAAATTATATATTATGTGTACTATTTTGTAGCCTGTTTCTTCACATTGTAAAGATTTTTCTATTTCAATAAATAACTCTTTGCAAAATTCTTTTTAATGACTACAGTGTTTTCCATCTCTATGCCAACTTATTTATGCAATCCCTTATTGTTTGGAATTTGTTATTCCAGCAAGCAATCAACTTTTCTGATTTTTTTCCCCTCTAGATTTGTCATTCATAGTCAAAGAGTAATCATATAGTAGGTTTTTTTTTTTTTTAAATACATATGTACATTCTCAGTTAACTAGGGTAACAGAAAAGGAATGAAGTTAAATAGCCCAAACTCAAGTTCCTGAGTCAATCCCTTGCTCTGTAATGATGCCACTACTTATTAGTGCTGATTGCTGTTCCTTACATTCTAGGGACCGCAGGAAAAAATCAAGACTTTGAGACCAGAACAGGGCTGAAGAAATGGTGTTATGAATATTGGAGGCCAGGAGCGAATCTGTTTGGCAATGTTGACTTATCAAATTGTCCTCCAGAAAGCTTTGAGTCAAGGGAGTAGGAGAATTTTGAGGAATAAGAAGCTTATTCATTATTCCCTTCAGCAGAGAGGGAAAGGGAGGTTGGGTAAATTTGGAAAATGGGGGAAATTACCAATTAAATATGAAGAATAGTTTCAGTTACGTCCCCCTCGCCCCAAATTGAACTTAAGTCCTTAAGTACCTGCAGCCCAAGATTCTAAAAAATACATTGTTTAATATTTTTGGTAAAAATGGAATTATATGCCTAAACTGAGCCTTTTTGCTTAACAGATAATTTTGCTGTTTTTTAAAAATCTTATTCAAATTTCTCAACTTTATCATATCGTATGCTAAAATATTTTATGACTATCCAAATGAAACTAAGAGCAGTAATTTTTGCCAAAAACCCAAAGATTTTTCTGTTGCTTCACCTGACATTTGCAACACTTTCTGGACCAAAACTGGCCAAATTAGCTTTGGGGATTATGTTTGTATGACAAGAGGATTAGAAGTGGGCAGGACCATATTGTTAGGCTCTGCTTAGTCTTGCCAAGGTAGATCAAAGCTAGAGCTATCTGCAGGTGATGGGATTGCAGATTGTTCTTTTTAGTTTATCTTTAATTTTCTAATGTTAAGACTCCTCATTTACATGCATTTATTTGATACAATAAATAATAATGAATAAACTAGAACAAAGAATACTAAACAGTCTTAGGCTAGTCTCTCATTTCCTCCTCGCCCTGATTTTTGCCTTGATCCTGTAGATGAGATAAAAATTTGGCATCTAAGCAGAATGGGAATAGCCCAAGCCTTGATATCAAACAGACCTGAGTTTGCATCTTGTCTCTTTCACTAATTTGTTTCGTGACTGAGCACATCATCGTTCTGAATTCTTGTTTTCATATAGGTAGGGTTAATGACATCAGTCAGGTAACATTGAGAGATTAAATGTCATACATAATAGTTGTCATTTGTTGAGCACAGTTTAAAGGGATGGAATGATAACATCAGATGCTGGTGAGGTCCATTCAGAATGTGCAAGAGATTCCATACATCTGCTGTAGTGTGGTTATGCTTTGAATATCAGTAGGCTGCAAAGTACCTTTTACAGAAGGAAGGTAAAGAGCCTTCTTGGAACATTGTTTTCCTTATCTCTCTTTTCTTATCTCCATCATCCGTTGTCCTTATCTGCAGCTACTTGGTGTAATAAGGGCCCCAAATGTCTCTTTTTCTCAAGAATTTGTTTTATCAGCACCTTCACTCTTTTAATACTCTGTTTAGGTAAAGGAAAGCTGAAATTTTGCAGAGCTTGTTGCTGCTTTTTAATCTGAAGTTCTCCAGAGATATTTATCTAATAAATTTAGAAATGTTGCTGTGAGGCAGCTGATCAGTCTACTTTCAGCTTAAATTATGGCTAATTGCAAGCAATCACTATGCATACAACACAGTGTTGCTTTTAACCTGTCAGTGTTATCAGAATATGCCAAGCATGTGGAGATTAAAACTTGAAAAGTGATTAAGGCTAGAGCTATTTGAACTGCATTCACCAAGGAAAGAACATTTTACCAGAACCCTTTAAAAAGTGTATTTTAGTGATTCTGCAATCTGTATATGGGGTAAAAATGGGAGCTCATAACCCACTTGAATCAAATTGTGAAATATGATATATCAAGAACTATGTAATGTTTTGAACAGCCAACAATAAAAAATTTAAAAAAAAAGTGTATTTTATGTTTAAGAGGGTATGATTAAGAAGGCTCAAGTTCCTACCTTTTATTTTCAGAAAAACCCAAGATTTGACTAAGTATATAAATGGATTATGAACTTCATTTATTACTGCAACATAGAAACCTTAGAAAGAACGGCACACCTTTCTGATCTGTGATTGAGGCAAATGGTTGGAGTAAATAGTCTGAGACATGACACAAATTTATTTCTATGAAGATATTCTTTAAAGTGGCTTAAAAAGAAATGAATTGTTAATTCTTAACTACTTACTAATCTACAATGCAACTCTTCTGTTATTGCCCTCCTATATTCTCCACACACCAGCTAAAGTGATAAAACTGAGAACATTGTCATTTTTCTGCCAATTCTCCAGTGGCTTCCTGTCATGCTCCAAACATGCCAAATTGGTTCCTCCCTCAAGATTTTTATACTTGCTCTTTCCTTTGCCTAGAGTAGTCTTTCCCAGGGTTTTGGCAATTTGTTTCCTCAGTCATTCAGGTTACTGCCTAAGTATTATTCCTGATTATTCTTTGTAATATACTGCCCCAGTCCTCCACTTTCTGAATCCCTACTGCTTTATTTCTCTCCACAGTGCTTCTTGCTCCCTGAAATGTGTGTTTATTTTCTCTTTGTCTCCTTTACTAGAATTTTTAGCTTGATGAGGGTAGGGACTTTGAATTATCTTTGCTTAGAACAGTTCCTTGAATATACTTGTTCAAAAACATTTTTTTATTGGATGGGAACACTGAAATGGGTTAATAGGAATATAAATTGATTTGAGATTAAACAACCTGCTTTGGATAATTTAGTTTAGGAATTTGGCATCCAAACATGAATCCAACCCTAATTCTTATTTAGAGGGAGTGGGTGAGGAAATGAACCTTTGGTGATCCATTCAAATCCTTAATGGTCCCAGTGCTTAGGACAGTGCCTGGTATAGGCTAAGAATTGTATAAAAATTGAATTTTTACCTTGTATGAAAAAAAGACCAAGTAGATTATTAGAAACAGTATGGACGGAGTTACTGGACCACCTGTTACTTGTCACATTCTTTTGTGACCTGAAAGAAAGGTTTTAATTTATCTCATTAAATTCACACAATCACTTTGTGAGACATTTTGTTTCCTTACAGTGATCAAGGATATTTATGCTACAGATGAATTGCTAGTCCTTCAGGTGTTAACAGAAAGCTTTAGTTAAATATGGTGCTCCTCTGCAGGACTTAGGCTAGTTACTGATTTTATTTTTCAGTAACAACCCATCTCTTCATCCAAGTATATCAATGTCTGTAGAGGGTAATGCTTATATTCAGGGATTTTAAGATCAAAATCACCTGCCAGTTATAATAAGAAAGCCCTTTAATACTTAGTTTCTTTATTCTTAAAGTAGACATTTTAATATCTTGCTCATACAGTTTTTGTAGGGTTAGGTAAGGTAATATACTTTACAGTGTGTGTAGCACATAGTGTGTATTTAATAAATGATAAATAATTAAGAGTTTTACATTTCTTATATAGTAGTTTGAACACTCCTATGAGGTCATTATTCCATTTTGTGTTTCCCTGTTTTATACATAATGAAATTTAGGGTTTGAGATATCAAATATCTAAGGTTTTGCAGCTAACAAGTGATTTGTTCAAAACTTGAAATCAGGTCAGACATTCTTAAGTCCATTCTCCTAGATATTACACTGTTACCTTTCCATTAAGTCCTCTCTGGATGGACAACTGGCATTTATCTCCATTTTTTATAACTTCCCTACTGGAGTTTTTATCAAAAAGGAAAGAGAAATTACAAAGCCTTAATGGCTAAAAAATTATATTGAAGTATATCTAAAATGCCCAAATCTTAAGTAGAAGGCTTGACAAACTTTCGTGGTTTTTGTTTTTGCTTTTTTTTTTTTTTTTACTAAGAATTGAACCTAGGGATGCTTTACCATTGAGCCATATATCCCCAAATCTTTCTTTATTTTATTTTAATTTTTTATTTTGAAACAGGGTCTTGCAAAGTTGCTGAGGTTCTCACTAAGTTGCTAGGGCTGGCCTTGGACTTCTGATCTCCTGCCTCGGCCTCCCAAGTTGCTAGGATTTCAGGTGTGTGCCACCATGCCCAGGTAAAGCTTGATGACTTTTTGTATGACAATACACCAATTTTATCATCACCTAGTTTAAGTTAAGGACAATTGGGGCACTCCAGAAGATTCCCTGTACTCTTTTCCTGCAGTACACATCCCCCATAGATAATTACTCTTCAGTGATTCTATCACCATAGATTGGTTTTGCCAATATGAATTCCATATGAATGGAATCAGGTGGTTTGCTCCATTTTGTGTTTGGCTTCTTTGGTGCATCATTATTATGTTGTAGTATTCCACTGTATGAATATGCCAAACATATTTACCCATTCTACTATTGTCAGACACTTAATTTGTGTCTATTTGGGGGCTCCTATGGACCTCTTTGTATATGTGTTTTGTTAGACATAACAAACTTTTTTTTGCATATATATATATATATATAGTATATATGCAGAAGTGGAATTTTTTGATCATACTGTAGGCACATGTTTAGCTTTAGTAGACAATATTTAACAGTTTTACGAAGTGGTTATAATACTTGATGGTCCCATCAGCCAAATGTGAGAATTCCTTTTGTTTGTGTTTAGGGTGCTAGGGTTGGAATTCAAGATCTATATCCTCAGCCCAAAATGTTAGAATTCTAGTTGTTCTACATCCTCACCAACACTTGTATTTGTGTCTTTTTAAATTAGCTGTATTCCAATTTTTTATTTTCTTTTCTCCCCTGGTACTGGGAATCAAACCCAGGGATGCTTTACCATTGAAGAAGTATATCCTCCCCAGCCCTTTGTATTTTGAGATAGTGTCTTGCTAATTTTCCCAAGATGACCTTGATCTTGGAATCTTCTTTCCTCAGCTTCTTGAGTTGCTGGGATTACAGGCATGTGTCATCATGCCCAACTGGCTTCTATTTTTTTAAATTTTTTTTTTAGTTATAATTGGACACAATATCTTTATTTTATTTATCTATTTTTATGTGGTTCGAAGGTCAAACCCAGGGCCTTGCACATGCTAGGCGAGTGCTCTACTGCTGAGCCACAACCTCAGCCCCATGGCTTCTATTTTTAAAAGAAGATGGATTGTAGCTATTAGTGTGGCTTAAAGAGGAAAACCAGACCAAGTGGTAGAAATTGGAGAACAATTTCAGCTCAGCATAGGATGTCTCTCTTACCTCGAGATTGTTCATAAAATAGAATAGATTCTTGCTCCGCCACCTAGAGGCCTTAAGCACAGACTGAAGGTCCATTTGTCACATCAGTTTAGAGAGTATCCCTGTATTAAAAGAAAACTTTAAAGTAAATTTAACAGACCTTATTTGAGTGTTTAAGGGTTCATGAATTGAGCAGCTTTCAGAACCAACAGAAGTTGGGAGAGTTCTACTGTAGCAGCGTGGTAGGCAGCAGGCTGAGTGCAAAAATACAACATTTACAAACAAACAAGCAAACAAACATTTGGGCCAGGTGTATTGGTGTATCTGTGTAATCCCAGTGACTTGGGAGGCTGAGGCAGGAGGATCTCAAGTTCAAGGCCAACCTGGGCAACTTAGTGACATCCTGTCTCAAAAAATAAAAAGGGCTGAGGAGGATATAGCTCAGTGATAGAACACCAGTGGGCTAATCCCAATACTGGGAAAAAAGAAAAAAGCAAAAAAAAAAAAAAATACATTTGATTGGTTAGAGTGGAAAGAACCTAGTTCAAGGTTAGTTGACAAATTCTGATTGGTAAAGTTTCTAGTTTCATTTTACTGTTTACATAGGGTTTCAGTTTGCTTATGTAGGAATGTAAAGTGCTGGAGCTATGTCTGCCTAATGGCCTCTCAATTAAAAAAAATTAACATTTATCAAGGTAGTTTGGTTTATAAAATTTTTGTGGGTCCTTCCAAATATAATACTACTTTAACTCAAAGATTGGACCTGCAAAATTATTGAGCTGGAATAAATGTCTAAGTTAGCCTTTTTCCTCATTACATAGAAGTTATTGATGCCTAATCCTGTGCTCTTTTCATAATTTCCACCACTAATCATAAAAAAGTATCACTTTGTTCTATATAAACAATGCCAAGAATTCCCTCAGAAATGTTGGAGTGAGTGGCTTTGCCTATCTGATTTCCAGATTAGCACCTTGTGGAAAGATTAGGTTTTGGTTTCTTAAAGTGAGTTATGAGTTATTTCATGCTCTGGGTTGTATAAATTCTCTCTCTCTTTCTCACACGCATGAGTTCACACACACACAGTTTTACTTTTATTGTTATTTTGTTGTTGCTTAAATTAAAATTAGTATGGCCCTCTTCCCTATACTGGGCTTTTCCAAACAGTGTAAGAATATTTGATAAATATCTCTTCCAGATTTCCCCCATATTTAGAAGTATCCCTGACTACTTCTGCTGCCTGTAATCAAATCTGCCATTGGTAGGTCCAGTCCCAACCAAGCCCTGGGCCATTATAAAGCAGACAAGACATTAGCAGCTTCATTCTAGGAGTCAGTGGTACCTGGAAATGTCCATTATTTATATCTCCATGGAACACCAGGCTTTAGAGAGGATTTAGCTCCATGAATGTCTGATAACATCAGACTGCAGTTTAGTTATTGAGACTTTTGGGAAAGAATCCTTGATCTGTCTACCTTTCTGCCTACAGTATTGTATTAAGCAGAATAATTGTTCCCCAATGATGCTGCCACACTAATCCTTAGAACCTGGAAATAACGTTAGCTTACATGGCAATAGGGGTTTCGAAGATGTGATTAAGTTGAGTATCTTGACAAGGGAGAGTATCCTGGATTATTCAGGTGTGCCCAATACTATCACTAGAGACTTATAAGGAAAAGATTGGCATGAGTGTCAGAGAAAGAGGACTGAAGCAGAGGTCAGAGAGGAGAGAGAGTTAATGGCACTGTACTGTGGCTTTAAAGATGGAGGAAGGAGTCATGTGCCAAGGATTGTAGATGGTCTCTAGAAGCTGGAAAAGGAAGGAAACGAATTTTCCCCTAGAGTCTCCAGAGGGACACAGCTCTGTTGATACCTTCATTTTAGTTTAGAACAGTAAGATAAGATATGGATGGTTTTAACCAGGTGAATTTATGGTAAATTGTTACCAGGGCAGTAGGAAACAAGTAGTTATATTCAAAGCGAGTATTTTTTAACAGACAGAATATTGTTGCATTTCCCCTATATTCTGCTAATCTCTGTCTTTTAACTGGTTTACTTAAGACTATTGGCATTAAAATTAATTATCTGTATAGGGGAATTATTTTATTTTCATTAGTGGTTCTGGGGATGGAACCAGATCTTATGTATGTCAGGCAAGTGCTGTATTGCTGAGCTACACCTTTAGCATCTGATACATTAGGGCTTAAATCTGCCATTTTATTATTTGTTTTTTCCCTCCTCTGTTTCCCATTCTTCTTTTTGTCTTCTGGGTATTACTTAAACATTTTTCATTATACTAATTTTCTTTAATTTATAATGTTTTTGAACATTTCACCCTGCATAATTTTTTATTTTGTAGTTACTCTAAACATTCCAGCATAAATGCTTATCGTGCTACTACTTTGAGTAAAGGTTGAAAGCTTGCTTCTCTTCAGCTCTCTTTAGATCTCTTGATCCTCCCCACTTCGAAAATATGCTTGTCTGAAGTATTTCCTCTACATACAGAGAGTTATTCTTTAACTCCTAAAGTTCCCAGTCTTATTTTGTTATTCTTTTTGTTTGCTTTGCTTTTCTGCTTGAAATTTGACTTTAGTCATTCTTTAAGGGTGAGTTTCCTGGCAGCAGATCCTATGTTTTCCTTCATCTGAGAATATCTTCATTTTTATTTCCCTTGCTTTTCTGAAGGTTAGTGTCACCACACGAATGGGAAGATCTTTTCTATCACCACTTGAAGAGTATTTTGCTATTTCTTTCCATCTTGGTTTGAGATAAACTTTCATCCTCATATAAATGCGTGTTCAGAACTCTATAGGCAAAAGGTCCCATCCCTCCACCCCCTTTTTTTCCCTAGTGCTGAGATGTTAGGCATGCTAGGCAAATATCCCTCTGACGGCTTTTTAAGATTTTTTTTTTTAATATTTAGTTTTCAGAAGCTTGATTATGATTTATCTTGGTCAGAGAAGGAGATGTGACTGTGGAAACAGAGGTCAGAGTGATGTGATTACTGATTTGATGATGGAAGGGGGCCATGAGCCAAGGAATGCAGACAGCCTCTAGAAGGAGCCTGGAAAGTATGGAAATAGATTCTTTTCTGAGCTTCTGTGATACAGCCCTGCTCCCACTTCCATTTTTGCTCATTGAGACTCATTTTGAACTTCTGTGCCTCCAGAACCAGAGATAATCAATCTGTATTATTTTAAGACACTAAATTTTTGGTAATTTGGCTTTGCAGCAACAGGAAACAAATATAAGGCTTAAAACCTTATTTCACATGTGTCTCCCTCTCTGGGCAAGGGAGTCACATTTCCTGGGTTCAAATTCAACTCTCTGCCACTTAATGTGCTGTGTGACCTTAGGCCAGGTGCTTCATGTCTCTTTGCCTCAATTTCCCCATCTATAAATTAAATATGAAATACTAATACAAAACAACCTACTAAAACATTTCTACTTATATATCTCAGGACTGATATGCAACATTTTAAAAATTGTTCTTTTTAAAAAAATAATAAGCTTTTTTAAAAGGTGGTTTTTGATTCACAACAAAATTGAGCAGTAAGTACTGAGATTTCATGTATAGCTTCCCCTATTATCAACATCTCCCACCACATGGATGCATTTATTACAATTGATGAACCTAAATGACATCATAATTACCCCAAGTCTATTGTTTACATAGAGTTCACTCTCAGTGATGTACATTCTATGGGGTTGGACAAATGTATAACAACATGTATCTACTGGTATAGTATCTTAAGAGTAGTTTCTGTGTATGGAAAATCTCCTGTGTTCTACTTAGTCATCCCTCCCCTCTATGCTTCCAACCTGACAACTGCTGATATTTTTACTGTCTCCATAATTTTGCCTTTTCCAGGATGTCACATAGTTGGAATCATACAACTTTAGCCTTTTCAGATTGGCTCCTTTCACTTAGTTATATGCATTTAAGTTTCCTCCATGTCTTTTCATGGCTTGATCATTTCTTTTTCATGCCAAATAATATTCCATTATTCTGGATGTACCACAATTTATTTATCCATTTATCTACAGAAGGACATCTTGATTGCTTCAAGTTTTGGTAATTAGGAGCCAAGATACTATAAACATCCATGTGCAGGTTCTTATGTGGACATAAGTTTTCAACTCCTTTGGGTAAATACCAAGGAGTACGATTGCTGGATCATATGGTAAGAATATGTTTAGTTTTGTAAGAAACTGCCAAACTGTGTTCCAAAGTGGCTGCATCATTTTGCATTCCCACTAGCAATGAATGAGATTTCTTGTTGCTCCACATCCTTGCCAGTATTTGCTGTTATTCCGGATTTTGGCCATTCTAGAAGGTGTTAGTGGTATTTCACTGTTGTTTTAATTAGCATTTCCTCGATGACATATGATGTGTAGATCATTTTCATTGCTTATTTGCCGTCTATATATCTTTTTTGGTAAGGTATTTGTTATGGTCTTTGGCCCATTTCTGCTGCCCTTCCTTTTTCCCCCTGCGGTGCTAGCTATTAAACTCAGGACTTGCATGTGCTAGACAATACTCTACCATTGAGCTACATCCCCAGCTCAAAATATCTCATCATCGTTTATTTGTTTGTTTGTTTTATTTTGCTTGTGGTACTGGGGATTGACCCCAAGGTCAATGAATGCTTGTCACGAGTTCTACCACTTGAGCTATATCCCTACCCCTTTTTTAAAACTTTAAAACAGGGTCTCATACATTGCCTGGGCTGGCCTTGAATTTACAATCTACCTACATCAGCCTCTTTGAATAGCCAGGGTTACAGGTATGCACCACTGGGTCTATTTTAGTATCAGGGTTTTTTTCTCCTCTCCCTCCCCCTCCCCCTCCTCCTCCTCCTCCTCCTCCTCCTCTTCCTCCTTCTCCTCCTCTTCTTAATAAGATTACTAGATAAAGGATCAATTTTATTTTTTGTTTTCTTTTCTTGAGCTTTTTCTCTTTTTTTAAAATCCCTTTGAGATGGATCTCCCCAAATGCTGAAGTTGACCTTGAACCTGCAGTCCTCCTGCCTCAGTCTTCTGAGTAGCTGGGATTATAGGCATATACCACCATGTACAACGTTTGATGAGTTTGAAGAGTTCTTTGGGTATTTTGGATAACTTCTTTATCAGATATGCCTCCTGCAAATATTTTCTCCCAGAATGGGGTTTGCCTTTTCATTCTCTTCACAGTGTCCTTTGCAGAGCAGGAAATTTTAATTATAAAATGAGCATCGTTATAATTTTTTTTTCATGAATCATGCCTTTGGATTAGTATCTAAAAAGTCATTGCCAAACCCAAGATCCTGTAGATTTTCTCCTATATTATCTTCTGAGAGTTTTAAAGGTTTGTGTTTTACACTCAGGTCTGTGATTCACTTGAGTTAATTTTTGTGAAGGTTGTAAAGTCTGCATCTAGGGTTTTTTGTGTTTTTTTTTTTAAACATGGATATCTAGTTGTTCTAGTACCATTTGTGGACAATTCATCTTAATTTTTATTTATTTATTTGCTACTACTTTATTACATCCCCAGCCCTTTTTATTTTTTATTTTGAGATGTCTTGCTAACTTGCTAAGGATCTTACTAACTTGCTGAGGCTAGCCTTGAACTTGCCATCCTACTGCCTCAGCCTGCAAAGTCATAACAGGTGTGTGCTGTAGAGCCAGGCTCAAATCTTATTTTTTAAACTTGTTTTTCCTTCATTCCTTATTTCAGGGAAACAGCAGCATGTCCACCAAGAAAGAAATCCCACTTGATGCAAGTTCTTTCATATATTCAATTAATTTCCAAACTTTTAAGTTCCACTTCATAAATTCTCTGAAGTCATTCCTTCATTCAGGCCCCCGAATACCTCTCATCTGTGATCCTGCTATAAACACCTACCTGTCTACTTGGCAAGAGTCCCACCTTCCTCTGGTTTATCCTTTCTATTCCTACCAGATGATCATCTCTAATTTCTACTTAAAACCCTCCGTAAACTACCAATTTTATTTAAGATAAAGATCCATTTCCCCTTTTCAGGCTTAAAAGGTTTTTCCTGATTGAGTCCCAGCTACCCTGTCCTCTCCTCACTGTCATTACTTGGTAAACTGGCTTTTTGTGTTATTAGAGTATGTCCTGATCTTTTCGAGTCTGAGACCTTTGCTTCCTGCTCCTCCTTGCTCTGAAGCACTCTGCTCAACCCCCTTTAGGTGTCTCCTACAGGTTTTTGAAGATATGATCAGAAGCCAAAAGTTCAAATTGAAGTCAAGTGTGGTGTTATACACCTATGATCTCAGTGATTTGTGAGGCTGAGGCAGGAGGATTGCAAGTTTGAGGCCAGCCTCAGCAACTTAGAAAGTTCCTAAGCAATTTAGCAAGACTCAGTCTCAAAATAAAACAAATAAAAAGGGCTGGGGATATGGCTCAGTAGATAAGTGCCCCTGGGTTCAGTCTCCAAAAAATGTACACAAAAAAGTTAAATCTCCAAAAAAAGGTACAAAAAAAAAAAGTTCAAATTATGTTTCACAAGGGCTGAAAGAAAGTGTCAGGAGGGCTGCATCCTCTGAAGTCTGCAGGGGAGAATCTCTTTCTTGACTTTTTCCAGATTTGATTTAAATTGAGTTAGTGGCTCTTCCTTGTCCTTCTTTAACACCCTGTCTTCCCTGCAGTATGGTCCCACTTATATATTATTGTGATAATCTCTTTCAAAAGCCATAACAACACTTCTTCAATTTGGTGATTGCAGCCTTATTGAGACATATTGCTGTGTTAATCAGCTTTCCATCACTGTGACAAATACCTGTGATAAGCAGCTTAAAATGAGGAAAGGTTTATTTTGGCTCATGTTTTCAGTCTGTGGTTAGTTGGCCTGTTGCTTTTGGGCCTGTGGTGAGTCAGTACTTCATGGTGGGAGCATGTGACAGAGAAGGTTGCTCACCTCACAGCAATGCAGAAGCAAAAGAGAAAAAAGGCATGGCCCCAGTGTCCCCTTCAAAGGAACACCTCCAGTGACCTAACTCCTTCTCACTAGGCCTCACCTCTTAAAAGTCCCACTACTTCCTAATGTACCACAGTCCAACAAGGAAGCCTTTAACACATGAACCTTTGGGAGAACATTCATCCAGACAACAGCAATTACAAACAAATTAAAATGAAGGAGAGGAGTGTAAAAGACACCTGTGTACTCAGCATTGAGATAAAATACCTGTCAGTTATTTGACATATTTGCTTCAGGCTTTTCTTTTTTTAATTTTATTTTTTGTTTGTTCTAATTAGTTATACATGACAATAGAATGCATTTTGACACATCATACATAAATGGAGTATAACTGCTCATTCTTCTGGTTGTATATGATGTAGCGTTACACTGTTCATGTAATCATATATGCACAGAGGGTAATAATGTCCAATTTATTATACTGTCATTCCTACCTCCATATTCATTCCCCTCCCTTCACTCCTCTCATACAAAATACCTCTACATCCTCCACCATTGTGAATTAGCATCCACACATCAGAGAAAACATTCGGCCTCTGGTTCTTTGTGGTTGGCTTATTTCACTTAGCATGGTATTCTCCAGTTCCATCTATTTACCAGAAAATGCCATAATTTCATTCTTCATTAAGGCTGAGTAATATTCCATTGTGTATATATATCACAATTTCTTTATCCATTCATCTGTTGAAGGGCATCTAGTTTGGTTCCACAGTTTAGCTATTGTGAATTGAGCTGCTATAAACATTGATGTGGCTATGTCACTGTAGTATGCTGATTTTAAGTCTTTGGGGTATAAACCTAGGAGTGGGATAACTGGATAATTGTGATTCCATTCCCAGTTTTCTGAGGAATCTCCATACTGCTTTCCAGAGTGGTTGCACCAATTTGTAGTCTCACCAGCAATGTATGAGTGTACCTTTTCTACTACATCCTTGCCAACATTTATTGTTGTTTTTATTCTTGATAATTGCCATTCTGACTGGAGTGAGATGAAATCTTAGAGTAGTTTTGATTTGCAATTCTCGAATTGCTAGAGATGTTGAACATTTTTTCATATATTTGTTGATTGATTGTATTTCATCTTCTGTGAAGTGTCTGTTCAGTTCCTTAGCCAATTTATTGATTGGGGCATTTGGTTTTTTAATTTTATTTTTTATTTTTTGGTGTTAAGTGTTTTGAGTTCTTTATGTTTCAGGCTGTTCTTATGCCTCTTAAGAAATAAGAGTTTGTAAACATAACTGAAGCTCCACCCCTCCAAAACCTTTATCTATTTTTTTACTTTTTTTCCCCCTAAAGGTAAACACCAATCTGAAGTCACTGTGCAAAAGTCTTTTTACTCATTTGCTTTTCTCATTAAACAGCTGGCACCTCAAGAGGAGAGGGGACAACATGTGTCTATTCATTGTGATTTCTCTATGCTCAGTGCAGGGCTTGTCAATAAATGCTTGTTGAACACAGCTGTAATGAAACTAGCCTTTACTGTGTCACCTTCCATTCTAGTTCCTTCCACATTGTTCAGACAGCTCCACCTGACCTTCTTAATTGGGCAGAACTGTGCTCCTTCTCAGAGAAGGGCTGAGGTTCCTGTAGGGCAAAAAGAAACAAAGGAAAGAACATGAATTTTAGAATCAAAATTACTGAATATGTGCCTTTTAGCAATTATTTAATCTTTGGATGTTTAATATCCTCTTTTGTAAAAATTAGACTAATAATCCTTATTTGGTGGCATTTTTGTGAAGATTAAATAAAGCAACAAATGTGAATGTGCCTTTTGTGGTGGAATGGGTATTCAATAAATATTACCATTCCCATCAAAATAATTAGGTGTTTTATTTTCCTGTTTTTCTTTCTCTGACTTTTCCCTTTGCAGCCCCTGTTGATTATTTTCTTTCCCTGTTTTTATGCTCATTCACACCAACTGTTCCTTTGCCCCTTCCTTTCCACAGCCTAGAAAGGGGGCTCCACTAGGCCTGGGACTCCATAGCACAAGAACCCTTCAAGGTCCAGCTGCAGAGGGACCCAGTATTCCAAGTATTCCTGCCTTCTCCTCTTTTCTTCATTAGAGGAAGGTCAGACATCATTTACCATCTGTGATGTACGCTCTGAAATGGCATTAATGCTAGAGGCGTCTTTCCCGTGCTCTTTGTTCCTTGAAGGCCAGGATTGTCTTTCAGTTGTCTCTCATTTTCCACATTTCCCAGCACTAGCTGACAGAGAGTGTAGTGGGACAAAGTGTGACACGGAGTCAGTCTGCCTGAGTTGAAATCCTTCTGCCACTGGCTAACTGTGTGATCTTGATCAAGTAACTGAACTTTCTTAGACCTTGGTTTCCTCAGCTATAAATCGAGAGTAATAATAATGTTACCTACCTGATGGTACAGTTCTGAGAATTTGAATTAATGAGATGCATCTGTAAAGCATCTTGTGCTGCACTTTCCTAAGTGCTCAATAAATGCTAGCTAATGTTCTGATTATTACGTATTAACAGTGGCATGATATATGGCTTGACTAATGTTAGGGTTAATTGTATTAATTTCCTGTTGCTGTTGTAACAAATTACTGCAAAGTTCCCTTACTTAAAACACTACAAATTTATTATCTTATAGATCTTGGGGTCAAAGTCTAGACTGAGTTTTACAGGCTAAAATAAAAGTGTCTGGGCTGTGTCCTTCTGGAGACCATGGGGGAGAACCTGTGCCCCTGCCTTTTTCAGCTTTGAAAGTGTTGCCCATATTCCTTGGGTTATATCCCTGCATCACCCCCACCTCTTGCTTCTGTTATTCTGTTTCCTTTGATGATGCTGACCTTCCTGCCTCCTCTTTCACTTATAAAACCTTATTATCTTGAGCCCACCCAGATAATCCAGAATAATCTCCCATCTCAGGAGTCTTAACTTAATCACATTTGCAAAGTCTCTCTCACTGTAACATCTCTCTCTCTCTCTCTCTCTCTCTCTCTCTCTCTCTCTCACACACACACACACACACACACACACAATTTTTTTTGGTACTGGGGATTGAACCCAGAGGTACTTTCCACTAAGCCACTTCTCCAGCCGTTTTCATTTTCTATTTCAAAACAGGATCTTCAGACTCCCAATTTGCCAGGATCACAAATGTGCATCACCACACGTGGATTATAACATAATATATTCAAAGGTCCTAGAAATTAGGTGTGGACATATTTGGTGGGGGTGCAGGTATTCTGTTTACAGTACTTTAAATATATATAGTGTGGTTGGATACAATACCTTTATATTTATTTATTTATTTTTATGTGGTACTGAGGATTGAACACAGTGCCTCACACTTTCTGGTAGAGTGCTCTACCACTGAGCCACAAACCCAGCCCCCTGTTTACAATACTTTTATGGTAAGAGTCATTTGTTCAATCAACAAGCATTCTTTTTTTTTTTTTTTTACTTTTTTAGTTTTTCTTTTTAGTTATAAATGACAGTAAAATGTATCTTGACATATCATATATACATGGAGTATAACTTCCCAGTTTTGTGGTTGTACATGATGTGGAGTTACACTGGTCGTGTATTTATATCATTCTACTATCTTTCCCATTCCCATCACCCTCCCTTCCCCTCACTCTCCCTTCCCCTCACTCCTTCATGTCCAGTCCTGTGAACACCCCCTTCCCCCACTGAGAGTCAGCATCCTTATATCAGAGAAAACATTCGGCCTTTGGTTTTTGGGGATTGGCTTATTTTGCTTAGCATGATAATCTCCAGTTCCATCTATTTACGGGCAAATGCCATAATTTTATTCTTCTTTATGGCTCAGTAATATTCCATTGTGTATATGTGCCACATTTTCTTTATCCATTCATCTCAACAAGCATTCTTTGTCACTCTGTGTTGGGTCTGCTTTAGACACTGGGGCTCTAAACACACACAAAAATAATATCTGGCCCTCATGTTGCTTTCAGACTTATGGAGAAGCTTTTTAATTTTTTTAAAAAATTTATTTTAGTTAGTTAAACATGACAGTATATCATACATAGATGGGATATAATTTCATTTTTCTGAGTGTACATGTTTCAGAATCATATTGGCCATGTAGTCACATATATACATATAGTAATAATGTCTGTTTCATTCTATCTTTCCTATCCCCACATCCCCTCTACTTCCCTCCCATCACTTCCCTCTACCTAATCTAAGGTAACGCTATTCTTCCCTAGTGCCTTCCCCCCCTCTCCACATCTTATTGTGAATTAGCATCCTCATATTAGAGAAAATATCTGGCCTTTGGTTTTATGGGATTGGCTTATTTCACTTAGCACGATATTCTCCAACTTCAACCATTTATTTACTGGCAAATGCCATAATTCCACTCTTCTGTAAAGCTGAGTAATATTCCATTGAGTATATATACCACATTTTCTTTTTCCATTCATCTGTTGAGGGACACCTAGGTTGGTTTCATAGTGTAGTTATTGTGAATTGAGCTGCTATAAACACTGATGTGGCTGCGTCACTGCAATATGCTGATTTTAAGTCCTTTGGGTATAAACCAAGGAGTGGGATAGCTAGGTCAAATGGTGATTCCATTCCCAGTTTTCTGAGGCATCTCCATACTGCCTTCCATAGTGGTTTCATCAAGTTGTAGTCTCACCAGCAATGTATGAGTGTACCTTTTCCCCGACATCCTTACCAACATTTATTGTTGCCTGTATTCTTGATGATTGCCATTCTGACAGGGGTGAGATGAAATCTTAGAGTAGTTTTGATTTGAAATTCTCTAATTGCTAGAGATGTTGAGCACTTTTTCATATATTTCTTGATCAGTTGTCTTTCTTCTTCTGTGAAGTGTCTGTTCAGTTCCTTAGCCCTTTTATTGATTGGGCTGTGTTGTCAGTGGAGGTATCTTATGCTAGCAGTTCCCAAAATGTGGAGGGGAAATGGGAATATCTCATATTTAAATTACTTGAGCTTAGTGCTTTTTTTTTTTTTTTTTTTTTTTTTTTGGTGGGAAACAGAAGGTACAGTGTTGTACTTGTTTTGTCCTGTGTATTCTAGACTTGGGTGTATGAATTCTTGTCGAAGTCGAGATATTCTCAAAATTTCTCTTCCAATGAGAAGCCAACAGAAACAAGACACACAGATTTCAAGTAAAAAAGAGAAAGTGGAAGGACAATATTGTCTTTTATTTTCTGGTTAGCATGATAGTTGTATGTGTGTATTAAAGGATTAGGAAGAATAATTTACTTTTGGCATCATCTGCCCAATAGAGTAAGTTCACTTCTACCCCTTAGAATTGACTCACAGATTTATTTTTGTCTTTATCTTTTTCTGACATGTATACTTTCAATTATCAATTTCCAGGATAATCATAGGTACCATTATTCTCTATTCATAGGAGTAGGAAATGAAAGAATGAGCACAGGAATGGGAATCACCTTCTAGAATTCTTAAGCGGTATGGGCTTTGGTTAGCAAGGCAATGCTCAGGAAAGGAGAAGAAGTCAAAGATAATATTTTTAAGAGTCCAATTAATCCCATCTTTATTCCTGTTCCATTCTCAGAAAGAAACAAAAATCCCTTCTTTTGATCCCATGTTTCCGATTTAATAACTCTACCTGACTCCTTTAAACTTATCCTTTCCCCTCATACTTGTTTTCTTTCTCTCTTTTTTTGGGGGGGGGTGAGGGTGGGGGGATGAATTTTTTATTGGTTCTTTTTAGTTGTACGCGATATAGAATCCATTTTGACATAGTTATAAGAGCATAGTCTCCGAAGTTTTCTTCTTGTATGACTGCCAAGATGTGGGCTAACGTCATGTGGTGGACAGAAGCTATAAGGGTTTTCCCTCTTCCCAAGTACTTGGCAAGGGGGCACTTTTTTTTCTTTTGGTAGAGTCCTGGGCTTTGTATATACTTTGCTTTTTGTTTACACTATGCTTTCTTCAGCTTAGAAAGGACCATTAATAGCTGGAATGGACTTCTTAAAATGCAAGAAGAGCAGGTCAGCTGCCCTTTTGTTTATTCATTATTTTCAAGGGTGGGACCTTTGTGAGTCACTTTAGTTTGTAGAGATCACATAGTTCATTTTGTGAAGGGTACATTGATATTCTCTCATTCAACAAAATTTCCTGGGTACCTACTGTGTGAAACAGATGCAGCAAGGAAGGAGGTAGAGAAGGGAAGTAACATCTACTGAGCTTTAGTATGTGCACGTTGTGGGACATTTTATGCTTATTTAATTTGTGGAAGAATTTAAGTCATTATGCTCAGAGGGCTTCAATATGGAAAGCAGGTTTCCTCTTTTGTGCTAGCTCCAATTGCCTGTCTATAGCACTGTGTCAAAAAGGATTGCGAGGCTGAGCTGAAGCGTGATGGGAATGAATGGTGGGATCAATAAATAATGTCTGCTATAACTCCGAGGGGACAATGGCGACACATAGGCCATGTAAACTTTCATTTGCTCATTAAGCTCTTCCCTAATACCAACCATTTACTTAGCACCATGAAGGCATATATATATTCATAGAAATGCAAAATAAGCCACTATGTGACCAATACTGGAGGAGTACCACAAATACATTGTGCCAAAGAAATATAGAGAAATCGCTCTGGATAGACAGAGAAGCATCAAAGAACAGTTGTCACATGAACTGTATTAAAGTTGGATAAGAAAGCAGAACCACTGTGAGTCATGTAAGAAGGGATTCATTAAAGCAACTAGACATCACCTAATTGTAAGGAGATCTGGGGATGGAAGGCCCAGAAAGGGGAGCTGGAGTATAAGAAATAAAATCCCTGGCAAGCATCCACCCTGAAACTCCAGCACTGGTGGGTGAGTAGGAGCTTGCTAGGGAAGTCCAGAAAGCCACATATACCTAGCTGTTAGAGTGGACCCTTTAAGAGGAACTGATGAAGAAGCCTCTAGAAGGTTGTTTGCTTGACATATGGTGATGGGCTGGGGAAGCTGACGGTCATCAGTACCAAGAGTTGGGAATAAAAGCTGGTCTCAGGAACAGGAAAGAGCAAGCAAGAGTTTGTTCTTATTTCTGTCAATCAACACATCTAATCAAGACTTTATTCTTCCAGAACACTCACACATTTCGCTTGTGGTCAACCCGAACCTGTAATTATACAGGAAGAGATTTGGGGAAGTGTGGTTCCTGCTTGGCCAACTTGATACAGTTCAAAATCATCACACCTTAAAAAGCTTGATAAATTTGCGAAATAGTAGTGAACGCAGCATGTTAGCAAGTCTCAGTGAGCAAAAAAAGTCTTGGAGATAGGGGTGAGGAAGCTAGATGTTTAAGAAAACCTGAGTAAATCAGCCTGGTGTAATGAAGGGCTTATGCTGGAAGATAAGGTTGAAAACAAAGATGGGAGTCATTATTAACTTAGTCAACCATTATTTATTAAGCACATAGTACTGCCAGGCACTGAATTAGATGGTAGAGCTATATAGTGCTAAATATAAGAGCTCAATTTTGAAAGACTTTGAACATCAGATTAAAATATTTGCTCAGTTTTAGGTACATCTATAGATAAATAGTTGGCTCTTCCATTTGGAACAACTGGTCAATTGCATTTCTCCATTAATTCAACTCAATGGACTCTAAATTCAACTCAGCTAATGTTGAAGTGCCTTCAAATACAAGCTCCTCCAGGCACACTATTATTGCCTTCTCAAACAGTTTAATGTGGCTTCATCTGATAACATTGGGTGGAGTAGAAATACTGAGTCACTTCTTTCTCTGCCAATTTTCTCAAGTGATTTGTGTCCACATTTATTTTATACACTGATGTCCTCATTCCAAAGCAAAAGCACTTAAGGGAGCCAAACAATGTACAGATTATATTGCCTGGAACCCCAAATTTTTGTTGAAACAAATCTTACTTCATAAAAATGTTGATGTATGATTTGTATGAGTGTAACTTGGGTAAGCACGTGAACTCTGTGCTAGTACATTGTAACACCTGTGATTGTTGTGTCTCAGGCATTGCACAAGTGCTGTGTTTAACCCTTGCCAAAGCCCCAGAAGCTAGGTACTTTTATTGGCTTTAAAGGTAAAGGAAAGCAATACTTTATGAGATTAAGCAACATTTCCAGGATTATGTAATGATTAGGAAACATGAACTAGAAATCGAATCTTACCCACTCCACAGCCCAATAAATGAGCAGTCAACCACTCTATAGTTGGGAAACTAGTGACTTAGAGACTCCTTCAAGTGATTCAGGGGGCATATTTTATAGGCAGAAAAGGTGTCTGAAAGATATCACTCATGGTCTTAAAGATACAAGTTGAGGATAAAACATCTGTGGAAAGAAATCTGCAAAGAGCAAAAGGAGACCTCTGAAATCTTTCCACTGCACTCCAAGGATACAAATCAGCACCTGAGCATTTCCTCAATTCCAAGGTGCGTGCACCTGCATGTCACACCCCTCTTGTGGATATTTGGATAGCTTTGAGTATTGTGTGAAGGGTACTTTCTGCCTTCAGAACAGTCCCTAAACTTGTTGCTGGGTGATGTGGATATGCTGCCATTTCTGCCAAACAAGCAATGTAGTGAGCATCTCATTGCATGGCATGTGTGCATCTGTACATGAGAAAAAGCACTGAGTCGTGACAAAATAAGAAATGAACCAAAGCGGGGCTGGGGATATGGCTCAAGTAGTAGCGCGCTCACCTGGCATGTGTGAGGCACTGAGTTCGATCCTCAGCACCACATAAAAATAAAATAAAGATATTGTGTCCACCTAAAAATAAAAAATAAATACTGAAAAAAAAATGAACCAAAGCAAGGACAGTATCCAACCTGTGATGGATTTGCCACAGAGTCAGTGACATTTCCTTCTTTTCATTTCTATTTACCATTCTGCCACCAGGATACTCACTGAAGTGTCTCTGTGTATTCCTTAATACAGAGCACATCATCCTCACATTGCTGCATCTAGTCAGAGAGTTCTGTTAACGTGCAGGTTGCCAAACAGTGTTGCATTGAACCCTCATAACAGCTTAGCAAGGTAGGCAAAGTGAACTTAGGGAGAGGAATAGTCTTGCCCAGCAAGTTAGTGGCCAAACCCAGACTAGTCTGTGCTTTTTCTGCCCTGCTTTTCAACTAATAACAGTTCTAGGAAAGAAAACACCATAGTTAAGATGAGTTTTCACTTTTTAATCAGGTTTTCACATGCTGACATCCTGATTTCTTTTGGGTCCATTTTAATTAATTCTGGAGTGGGGACTACCTGAGGTGCTATTGTTTCAGGGGTGGGGGTGGGTATACAGGAATCCAAAGCTCTCAGGCCTATGACCAATGGGCTACCTTCTTACAGCACAGACAATTCAAACTAAATGTGACAAATGGGCAGAATCTCATAAGTATTCCAGCTCTTCACTTCCCTACTTTGATTACATTGTACTGGATGGGCATTTGGAACTCAGTTCAGGGTGCATACAGTTGAATTATGCAATTTGCTGATATGCAATTAACCGGAGTAGCAACACATTCAATCTAATGGGGGCCAGACAGAGACTGCATAATTCTTGGGAGCACAAGCTGATTATGCAGTTAAGTGATATGCACTTAAGAGGAGTGCACCACATCTATCTGATCCCATTTCTTTCAATAGATTCCTCATGGCACTTTACCCCAGCCTTACTGCTTTTATGGTAAAACATATTCTAACCTGTATTCACTTGAAGTGAGAACCTTACAGTTCATATGTAGATTTGGGATTCATTTCTTTTTAAAACCAATCTTTTAAAATCTTAACCCTTCAATACACGAATGGGTAGGCAAGCAAGAAAGGAAAGGGGCAAATCTAGGGCTCAGCATTCTGTGTCTTAGGGTTAGGGAACAACACCTGAATTGTACAATTTATGATTATTCAATCCCCCCCACTTTTTTTTTGTTTTGGTTTGTGAAATCATGTTTCAAATGCAAACGTGAGGTGCATAAAAGATTTCTTTTTAAAAGCAAAGGACTCTGCACTCAGTATTTTTTTTTTAACTCTAAAATGGATATTATAGAAAGGGGGCCCTTTTACGAGAAATTCCAATTAAATGACAGTTCATAGAGTATGGACAGTTTTAAGTTACTCTGATGATGATGGATCATTAATTTAATTTGGCAGGTTTTACAGTTTTATTGTATATTTTCTGCATGCCCTAGATTGACCTAAATCCTTTGTGGGACCCCAAGAAATATAAAATGTGGTGGATTATCCTCAGCCTCTTTGGGAGGTCATGACCTATGCATACAAAGTAAGTGAAGAACAATGAAACATAGCATATAACTAGGAGTCAAAAATGGTTGTTAAAGAGAATAAGAAATTAAAGAAATCAGAGAAGGGAGATAATGGACTGGGCTAAAGTTTTTCATCACTAGAGGGAGACAGAGGGAGAAGCAAGGGTCTATGCTTCATATAAGGTCAATTCAAACAAATAAAGCTGTTACTTACTATCCCCAATTTACAGATGAGGAAACTGAGGCTCCAGAACATGAAGGAATTTTCCTATAATCCACAGGTAGTGGGAAACTGAGTCATAATTTAGAATCAGGTATATCTCTCTCCACCATTCTTCCTTGGAGGCGTTCACTCAAGAGGCCATGGCAGAGAAGCTGTGGAATATGCAGACATCTGCTGGGAGAATTATCTATGTGAGCATCATCAACATTCCCATCCTGAGGTCCTGTGGAAAGATTTCGAGGAGCAGGTGGGAATTGTAGTCTCATTTTGAAGGGTCTGTTTCTTATCCCTCTAGTAGAAGAGATGACAGCCTTATATATGCAGCTTTTCTTAATAAATTTCCGCAAGTTCAGCAAAACCAAATGTGGTGATTAAGCAAAGAATAGATTAACTCAGCATTTGGGAATGGTGGTGGGCTAGCAAGAGAGAATGACAAAGATTAATGGGATCACAAAATCATCAAATAAGCTTTCCATAAAGGAGATTCTGCTCGTGGTCCATCAGGGATGAGGAGTGTGATTAGAACCAGCTAGGACTGAAGTGGTCCCTGTCCTTTAGATTTGTATCAGTAGTACTCCAGGACTTTCTGTTACTTAATAATTTACTCCCTACCAGTGTTAGTTTTCTACTGTTCCCTAACAAATTATCACTAACTTTGTGGCTTTAAACACACATTTATTAACTCATGGTTTCATGTCTGGGGGACACAAGTAGATTAGCTAATTCCCCTGCTCAGACTTCTAGGTGTTAGCTAGGGCTGCATTCTATTTGGGGACTTGATTGGGGAAGGAAGATTCTACTTTTAAGATCATTCAGGAGAGTTTAGAATTCAGTTCCTTGCAGGTGTAGGATTCCTGGTGGCTTCTTTTTTAGCATTAGTATGCTTCTGGAGAATCTTTGAGGTCTGTGAATGTTCTTCCATTCTAAAATTAACCACACATGTGCTCCTCCTATTCTTTGCTAAGGATCACACCATTCAAAGAGTTGTTCAAACCCAAATCCTGAAAGTTCCCTTGAGTCTTCAATTTATCATCAAGTCCTACTGGTCATACCTCCAAAAATAAATTTTGACTCTAATAACTAGTTTCCACTTCATAGTCACCGCCATTCAGCAAGGTACTATCATCTCTTACCCAGTCCTTTTCTTACGCTGTAATGACCTCCTTACTGCTCTCCCTGATTCCCTGCTGGTCCTCCCTAAATCTGCTCTCTACACACCAGCCAGAGTGGTCTGTAAAAAATGGAAACAAGGTCATACCACTTCCTTTCTCAAAATCTTCCCATGGTTTCTCATTGTAATTACAGTAAAATCCCAAATCCTGATTCCTTTGTGGTCTGGCCTTGCTTACCTCTGATTCTAGCTCCTAGCACTCCCCACCCAGTTCATCATGTTCTGACCATGCAGGCTTCCTTGTGCCCCTCAAGTATAACACAGTCCCACCTACCTCAGTCTTTGTACTTGCTTTTCACCTGGAACTCATTGTCTCTGGACCTGCATGTGGCTGGCTACTTTTCATTATTCAGGTCTTGATGCAGTGCCATCTCTGTACAGAGAACATTCTTGCCTAACTTTTATAAAGTAACAATACCTCTACACCTAAAATCACCCTTTACCCTGTTAGTCCACATGCCACATGCTTTTTCTCAACATTTTTTTTAATTAAAAAAATTCTTTTAGTTGTTGGTGGACTTTTTATTTATTTACATGTGATGCAAAGAATTGAACTCAGTGCCTTGTGCATGCTAGGCAAGCGCTCCACCAGTGAGCCACAACCCCAGCCCTCTCAGCATTTCTTACTGGCCCAAAATATCTCCCCCTCCCTCCCTCCTTCCTTCCTTGTTATAAAAGGCTGAGTTGGTGAATTTGCTAGGCAGCAGGAGAAAACTTCCTTTCTTTCTTTCTCCCTCCCCTTCTCCCCCTCCACTTATTTATATATCATTTTTTTTTACTTCATTATTGCCTTTTCTTCTTTCTAGAATGTAAACTCCACAAGGGACTTTGAGCACTCTGCCTGGCACATGTTTAACCAGAATGTATGTAAAAAAATAAATGAATATTTTAAGGAGGGCATTAAAGGATTATTAATTCCTTTTTTAATCAGAAATATTAGGTCACTTTGCCAAAGTAAAATTATTGTCCACTGTTTACCCCTGAATTCTCCAAAGGCTGGGGCCATGTTTTAGATGCTTTTCTTACCCTACCAGGTCACTGGTTCATAGTCCCCAGGAAGGGGATAGAGTGTTTAGTGAGTTGGAAGCCTGACTCTGCTCTACTCAGTGTGACCCTGGGCAAGTTATTCAGCCTCATTGAGACACTATTTCCTCATATGTAAAATAGGGGTAAAAACAGTACTTGCCTCACAGAGTTATAAAAATCAATTCAAGTGTTACAGGTAAAACGCACAACTCACTGTTGACACATATCGAGGGCAATAGATTTTCTTCATTTTCTTGTTTCATTTTTGCTCCTTTTTTTCTCTTTCTAGGCATTCAATTAATGTTTGAGCTAAAGAGTCGACCTTTCTGTAGTTTTCAGACTGTTGACATGAGTCATCTTATTTCTTTCAATTGCTCTAATTCTAAGCAGGCCTTTTTTCTTGATTTTTAAACTCAAATGTAAGGAGCATCGTTCTCCATGAAAAACAGCAAGGAAGGCCAGCCAGTTGGGAAGGTGCATTCTGTAGGCTTCTTGGTCAGGAGCTAGCCCCTGATAAGGAGAAGGAGTGCCTTGGCTGCAGAAAGTTTCAATTGTGAGCAGAATTTCAGGCCTTAGGCATTTCCAAGGAGTCTAGCTCCTTGCTGGATTTTAGAATCCTTCATTGCTTTGCATGCTTTCTTTATGGGTAGGAAGACTGCTCCCCTCTTCCCTTTCTTTTACCTTGTTTTCTGATTTCCTTTCTTTTTTCTGTCTTTCCCCAGTCACTGCCCTCTTCCCTTTCCACCTTCCCTGCGCTATGTCAACACAATACCTCTAATCAAAATCCTGCCTTTGACTCTCTTTACCAAGCCTTCCACCAGAAAGGCAGCAATTAAAAACAGGGTTACAGAATGTCAAACAGGAGCCTATGTTCAAATTCCTGGTTTTGCTACATATTAGCTTGGTGCCTCTATTTCCTTATTGATAAATTAAGACTAATAATAATCTATTTTACAGTTGAGGGTTCTTGTGAAGATTTAAGAGATAATCTGTGAATACTGATATACACTTAGTAGCTGCTTAAAAATATTAATTTTATCTCCCATATCGATGCCCCAACCAGATGGACAGATGTGAATCTCTCTTTAAATATGAAGTCAAACTAATTATTTTTTAAAGGATTTTTTTAAGTTGTTGATGGACCTTTATTTAATTTATTTATATGTGATGCTAAGAGTCAAACCTAGGGCCTCAAACATACCAGGCAAGCACTGTACCATTGAGCCACAATCCCAGTCCCCAAACTAATTCTTGTAGTAGCTTTATTTATAATAGGCAAAGATTAGAAGCAACCAATTGTCCAGCAATTGGTGAATGGGTAAACTGTGGTCACAGTTTAACCATGGATGAAATATTCAGCAATGAAAAGGAACATGTCATCAATGCCCATAGAAACATGGGTGCGTCTTGACAATTATGCTAAGTGAAAGAAACCACTCACAAAAGAGGACATACTGTTTGATTCTAGTTATATAAAGTGTTAGAAAAGAAAAGTCTGATCTATAGTGACAGAAAGCAGAGCCAGTGATTGCCAGGGGCTGAGGATATGAATTGACTGGCACAGGGGAATGTCTAGGATGAAGAGCATGTTCTGGATCTTGAGTATGGTGGTGGTTGTCAAAACGCATGCACATCTACAGTTAAAATGGGTGAATTTTATTGTATGCAAACTATACCTTAATAATGCTAATTTAGAGAAATAAGAATCAAGAGAAACTCAAAACTGGGACAACCCACACTTGACAGTACCTGGAAATAGCAACTTGTCCTTTATTACAAACATCTAAAGAAACAGAACAAAAAATCCTTTGTTGTATATTCTGGCAGAGGTATCAGCCACTCTGTGCAGGAGGAGTTGTTCTGGGTGTGGTGTTGTGCTTTCATGGTTTGGGAAGGAGAACATCTGTTCTGTGCTATCAGCTTTGTCCCTTTGTCCCCAGAGGGTATGGGGTGTGTTATATGACTTTATGAAGGCTTCTCAAGTTCTGCCCATCTTCTTTCACTCCTTCACATCCCCCTTTCATTTTCTTCCTTTCTTTGTATTTCTTTCCCCACCAAGTTCAGTGAGGTTCTCAATCACTAAAAAACAGATCACCTCACATTTATCTGAAAAGCCAGGTTTAAACAGGAAAAGTAAGCAGGAAAATTTCAGGCAATTGGCTGAGATAATCCAAGAAAGGTTCTGCTTTTTACCTTGTCCTCATAATCATCAGGGTTTCTTTGCCTGAATAATTAAGGCTAATTTTTCATTGTTCTTCTTGCCTGTGCCAGTAGAGAAATAGGGAGCTTGGGGGTTTGTAGATTAAAAAAAAAGTTTAAAGTTAACCTAACACATCCATTTGAATATATTAATGGCTATATGGTATTGCATTGTATGGTCAAACAGTATTTTAACCATTCCCCTATTGGTGGACATTTAGTTTCTTTCCATTCTGTTTTGCTAACACAATCAGAACTATAATAAAACAAAACTTTGTGTGTGTGTGTTATATATGTGTGTATATCTTCATAAATCTTTGTGTGAATATATATGTATGTTTGTGTGTATGTATATATGTCTGTGTGTATCTATATAAAGATAAGTAGATATGTTAATATATCTTTATATATGTGTATTAGTGTATTTGTAGAACAGATTGTATAGATGCCTAGATGTGTAACTATGGGTCAAGGAGTTCACACATTTCATATTTTGATAATTGTTGCCCATATCCTCTAAAGTGACCTCACAATTAATTACTTCAGAGTGCTCCTTCCTCCCACACTTCCAATAACATGATGGGTAAATTGGTTTTTGAGGCATTTTGAAAATTATTACAAAATTACTTATTTTATTTAACAAAAGATGTGAGAAAGACCTATCTATGCCCTATTCTGTGCTCAGTCTGGGAAGTAGGTATGCCTAGTTAATGTGGTCACTGCTTTCATAGTGTGTGTACTCTATCCGTTCAACAAGACTGATACACACACACACACACACACACACACACACACACACACTCATGCTTACACATATAATGGCAATAATTTCATTGTCATGATTATCAATCATCTCTATCAAGATTAATTGAAAATATACGAACTGCTTATGCTGAGGGTCTTATGATAGGGGCTATTGCCCCCCTTCTTCTGAATATGATATTTCTGTTAGTACAGCCTGGTTGCTAAGGTTTCTATCCTAAAGTTGTCTAATTCTAAGAAGTTTAAACATTCCCTATGCCCTCAAACAGGGATATTATGCTATTTCACAAAATCCTGATACTTGATTAAGAAGAGCCATTTCAATTACCACCACTGTATTTTAGAAGATGATAAGGGGAAACACTGAAGATGTTTTTAACCAAGAACAGAATGGTGCAAAGCCATGGAGATGTTTTACCCATAACAAAGTTTCTGCATTATTATTAATGTTTCAGAAAATATTGTTTTCTTCCAGGTATGTAAATTTTGTGTTCACTGTGGTAGCATAAGCAGGTGGGCGCAAAAGTGCCTGGTCCATTATGCATGACCATGAAAGCACTGTGGTCCATAAACACACAGCTTCCTTCTACCGTACATTTATTAAATCTGTTCAAATTAATTGCCCATTTGATGCTCAGGTGGCTGCTGCAACTGCTGCTCAACGGAAGCTCCAAGAAAAGAACAGAGAAACGTAAACAATTGACATTCTAACAAGAGGCATTGTCCTCACTAGAGATTCATTAGGAGAAAAGATTTTGGTGCATATAAATTGCTTCTGGAAGGAGGTCTCTCGATCAGCAGCTAAGGATACCCTGACAGGAGGGACAGGTCTGGATTGATAGACAGCAGCAAGGAAATGCTAAAATGCCACTTAAAGGCAGAAACCATTCCAACTCACTTGGACCCAGGGTTTACTGTGCTGGGATTCCATTGGCATCATTATTTGTCATCGCTAAGTAATTTGTTGGCCATGGAGAATAGGCTTCCTGTCCTTCCCCCGGTGTCTTAAACTATTTAGGGTCACTGGATTCCCTTGGCCATATGATGAAGGTTCTCATCCTTGCCCCAGAAAAACAGCCCTTATTTATACTCTTAGGACTTTGTATATAATCTCTAGAGCATCATAGACACCCCATGGACCCTATGGACCTGGGTTAAGAAACTCTATTTTGTGTTCGTTTCCTGTTTTCTTCACCTTTCACTCCTAGCAATGTCCCTGGTAGTTTTCCCTTCTCTGGATGGATGAATCCCACAGATTCTACCCTTTCTTCAAGCTCAGCTCACATTCTCACCTTTTTAGAGCTCTTTGTGTTCTGAACTCCTAGGGTAATTGGAGTTGGTAACACTCAAGTTAGTGCCCACTTCACTCCCAGCTCAAATACCCTTTTTCTTTAGAGGCTGGGTTAGGTAGTCCTCTACAATTCCTCTGACACTCTGTGTTAGAACTCTTACCACAGTATTTTCAACTTATCCTCTCTCATATCTGTTCCCTCAGTGTAGTCTTCAGGTCACAGTCTTATATCCAATACAGAGCCTGGCAATGGAAAAACTCAGTAAATATTTGTAAATTAAACTTTTTTCTTCACTTCCAAACTTTGCAACATGTTGTTTCTCTGTCTGAAACATTCTTTATTTATTATTTGCAAATTCCTATTAATGTAAACATCACTTCCTTAGGAAAAACTTTTTAAAAATTTTTTATTTACTTATTTTTAATTGTTGATGGACCTTTATTTTTCTATTTATATGTGGTGCTGAGAAGCAAAGCCAGTGCTTCACACATTCAAGGCAAGCACTCTGCCACTGAGCCTCAACCCCAGCCTGGAAAGCCTTTTTGACACCCAGATTAAGTTAGGTTCCCTCACACAATGCTCTCGAAGTGAATTTGAACTTCTCCTAACATTGCACGTTATTATAATTCCTTGCTTCATAGTTATGTACATTGTTAGAATATAAGATTTAAGAGAGCAAAGGCTATAGGGCTTGCTTATTTATGTCTGTGCACCCAAGTACTAGGATATTGTATAGTCCCTTACTACTCAAAGTGTGGTTTGTGGACCAGCAGAAGCAGTGTCCCTATGATCATGCTAGAAATGCAGAATCACAGGACCTATCCTGGACTGACTGAATCAGGATCTCCAGGTGATTTACATATACATTAACATTTGAAAAGCAGTGGTCTCATACAAACACATTTAATAAACACATGCCAAATGAATAATAAATGTTGAACTGAACAAAATGGAACCAATTTAGCTTTGGTAGTCCTATTGTCTATAGCACAGGGCCTGGCTCAAAGTAGGCACTAAGCCAGTAGATGAGAAGTGAATATTGTCTTCCATTGTTCTACATTTGCTATAGTCTCCCCAACTAGTTCATAAGCCAAACTTTGGGGCCAGGGTCTAATTTGACTTTATAACTTCACTCTTCTCTGAATGCATGATAGGTACTCAATAAAGGCTAGAAGCCAACTTGATGCTTCAATGTTAACTATTACCCATCAGAGAGGATATTTTGGAGGGTGGGGTGTGTATGGAGTGATTAGGAATATTTCCAGTTGTCTGAAGGTCCTAACGTCTTGATGCTTTTAGTCTTCAGCCTCATTTTCCAGAAGGAATATCCCATGCAGGGCAACAGAATGGAGAGACCACAGGAACGAGAACTTTGAATTTCTGATTTCCATTCTTTGCTCAGGACACTGTTTGGTTTGAAGAGGTCTAATTATGCTACATACACAAGTAAAAACAGTGAAACAGATCTTTTTGAGTAGCGTGTTTTAGTATAATTGCCTCTTCCAGATTTTCTCAAGGGAACAAAAAACCACTTGCTTTTTGGCATTTGGTCTCACTATTAGGACAACTTACAGACTGTGGGCAAAGGCTTTGTGAAAACAGGCATATTGATGCATAAGGTTAGTGTTTTAACTTTGTAATTAAGTGAAGGAGCTATATTAATGCACTTAATGAATTCTCTTGATGGTCTGGATGAACATTGTGCTGTGTTAAAACTCAGCTGACATTTCTTAGCACCTGAGCTCAGTGCTGCAGAGTCAACCCTTAACCTTCAGGAGCTCAAGTCTAGAGAGGAAGATCACAACCAGATTTTTAAAATAGTCCAGTTATTGCAATGTCAAAATTTAGAGGTTATGGCAAGAATTCTATGTTTCTTTAAAGCTGTGGGATTTTTTAGGAAGCAGCTTTGGAATCTTGCAATCCTACAACCTTTGACTTTTAAATTATAAATCACAAACTTTCTGAAATAGTTGAAAGATCATTCTACATTGCAAAGTGTCGGATGCAACAGTGGAGATCTCATCAAACAGTGTCTCTGCTCCACCCTGCCTGCTCTGGGAGAATGTCCACCATCTCGATTCCTCATGGACAGTTCTAAAAATACTCAATGATGTTCTCATGTGAACTTCATCTATTGGTCCCTGGCTACTGGGTGGTAGCCACCATTTGGGCTTTCCTTCTCTAGCTCCCTGCAATGAGTCTTCTTTCACGGTAAAAGCTGGTGCCCTGCCTCACCAACGACACTATCCGCAGGTCCACTGAAAACCTGCCACTGTTGCTGGTGCATGGCCAAACCTGTCAGCTTCGCAATTCCACTGCTGCCACTTACTCTATCTACAGATATGATTGACACTTCCTGTGTCCTTCTTGACTGTCCCAAAGTCCCTAAAACAAAATAGGGCACACACCTGAATCTGGTTGGCAATCTACCCAGGAGCCAGGTAAACAAGGAACTTCGGAGTCCGAGCCTTTCTAGTCCCCACTTCATATTTTCTGCCTGATACCTCAACAGGTAGGAGAGGCCTGACACAAGAACCCCAAGCTCTGATTCAGATGTTCTGGACTGTGTCTCGTTTCGGTTTTTTATTCTTCTGGGAGGAACCAACTTAAAGAGATTTAGGGGAGCTTGGGTGTGTGAATTAGAAATAGGTATATGTATACCTGTGCTCCCTGTGCCACCAAAATTAGCCTGGCAAAACACTCCCTGCCTGTAGTCAGCTCTAACCTGCCAAGGAGAGGCAGATTTCCTAAGACTGTTTGTCCTAGACTGTCCCATTCACACTGGG
Organism: Marmota monax; assembly: GCF_021218885.2. Taxonomy (NCBI): domain Eukaryota; kingdom Metazoa; phylum Chordata; class Mammalia; order Rodentia; family Sciuridae; genus Marmota; species Marmota monax. Next base: position 9,837,206 of record NW_026692907.1, on the reverse strand, counting down.
GACCTGGGCTGTGTGCTTTGATTGCCCACCTTAGAAATGAGAACAGTTTGGTTTGGTCAAGAGGTCGAGAATCCTATGTACCCAGCACACAAGGTAGCCAGAGTTGACTTCAGTGTTTACTCTGCCACTTCTTGTCTACTCTGGGACTCTGTTCTCTTATCTACAAAATGGGGGAGTTCTTAGAATACTGGGGAATATTAAGTAGGATTGCATATATTGTGTTTAGCTTGGACCCTGAATCACAATCATTACTCTACTATTGTTTGCTACTCATAATAACAAAAATAGTTAAGTGTTTTAAGAGCAAAATATATGGCTGCGGTGTCGTAACCTGTCTTCCTGTCCTTAGCTTCTTATTCACAGCTATCCATTTTTCATTCTCCCCCAAGCGTTTTGATCATATTACTCCCCTATGTAAGAATGTCAGATGGCTTCTTATTACTCACAAATGAAGTCCAAAGACCTTCTTGTCTTCAGGCCCTTTGATCTGGCCCCAACAAATTATTACCCCCTTTTCTTCACCACTGTTCTTCACACCTCCTCTGCTCCAGTTAAAATCAGCTAGCATTCCTCACACATGCCCACATTCCAGGGACTGCCTGTCCCTTTATCTGGAATCCAGATCTTATCTCTTCTTTGATGCCTGGCTCAAGTGCTACCTCCTCCACCAAATCTCTCCCAACCTGTAATAAACCCCATAACTCTTGCTACACCTTGAGGCCCTCATCCTTTGTCATCACACAGGTATCTGTGTAAAACCTATGCTTAAAGTTTATATAAATACAAAAAAGGGCTGGGGATGTGGCTCAGTGGCCAAGTGCCCTTGAGTTCAATCCCTGGTACAATATATATATATATATATATATAAAATATACGTATCTCCTATAGCAGGAGATTGATGATGATATCTATCCGATTCATTTGCACATTTCTAAACCAGAGCTGCTTAACTCAGAGATGTTGACATTTGGGGATAGAGAATCCTTTCTTTTGCAGTGGGCTACCTTGTACATCAGAGGATGTTTGGCAGCGATTCTTACCTCTGGTTACCAGATGCCAGTAGCAGCACCAACCTCTGCTGCAACCTCTAAAAATGTCTTCAGACATTGCCAAATGTCCCCTGAAGGGTGAACCCACCCCCAGTTGAGAGCCACTGCCCTAGGCTAAACTATGGGGGTGTGAACATGAATGGCTCTCAATAAATGCTCATGAAAGGAAGAAAAGAGTTTGGCTTAGGCCCTTTCAAGTTTGGGAGAATTGTGGGATACATAGTTAATGATATTCTTTCAGACATTGGAAACAGAAATATAAAGTTTCTTTGGAAACTCAGGACTAGAGATTGAAATTTGAATGCTACCAGCAACAGAATCAGTGATTTACCATGTTAGATAATGTTTAGGAGCCTGGAGTCAGGCGTTCCAATAGTGGCTTAACCACTGTAAAATGTCACCATAGTATCTTAAGCTCTCTGAACTTAAGTTCTCTCATTCTATAAAATGGGGATAATAATGATAACATACTTGGGTAAATTAGGTAATACATATAAAGTGGTTAACAGAGAGCCTGGAATAGAGTAAGCACTTAATATTAGTTTGAAACTATGATTACTAGCATGATTAATAATGTTGATTTATTTCCATCCTTTCATATATCATGACAATGTTATTTCTGGTTTATACATGGGTTGTAGTTAGAACTTGTATCTTCTGATCCTCAGTTTTCATTGGATCATATTCATATGACATAATGCAAATGGAGTCTCATTTACCAGACAGGTGCTCATTTTTTATTTGGAAACTGAGGGTTAACAGCCTACAGCAAAAATTCTTTCTCAATTGGCAGATACCATGATTGGGAAGTTCAATAACTGCTGATTAAGCACTTTGGGTAAAGTAGATGTAATAGATACCAGATACATGATTCCTGTTTTGCTAAAACTACACACCTGCCTATTCGTAGCTTACTAATACATAAGCTCAAGGATTCTGTCCTTTAGGCTGTTGGTATCAGCTCCAGGCAGCACTTGGTGTTTGGAGTCAAGCTGCATGAGCAGTCGACTTGACCCAGAGCAGAAGCTGTGACAGAAGCTCCACTGGACATCAGGTAGAGGAGGAGAAGCCATCAGCTGAGAGAGCTCATCAGCTAAGCATATCCGTGCAGGCCAAGCTACAATAAGGCAAAATAATTCTCTTGCCTTACAAAATAAATACCAAAGAGGTCAGGAAAACTGAGCTGGGAAAAAGTCTTTAACCTCCTGAAGCCTCTTTTTACTCATCTGCAAAATGAGGGCGTGGGGTGAAATTGGCCATTATCAATTAATGGCTACATACGTTGGAGACGGAACAGTGGATCAGCCTACGTGGTACAGGATTTTTGTAGCAATTACTAGCCATTAACAAAATGCCTGACAACACATAAGTATACCTGGGTGCAGGGAACAAGTGTAGGGAAAGGGATGTTTCTTTTTTCTTTTTTTAAAAAACACATTAGGTCTGTTATTATTGTTATTATTCCGTAGGCTAAGTTTATTCCTTTTTTCATTCATTCATTCGTTCATTCACTCAACGGTTATTAGCTGAGTCACACACTATGCTCTGGGCTTGTCCTGGGACAAGGTACTCTTGGCTCTCAAAGGCAGTTTTTCATTTAAACAGATCAATTTCTGGGTCGCTGGAGGCAGCATGATATCTTTTCTCTTCCAGACGTGAATTTCTGTAGTGAATACGCTAGGACTCCCTTGATCTGGTGATGAAATCCGCGCTCTGCATCCTTACCGCTCTCCCCTCCAGGCCTATTCCCTGGGAAACTCTCAGGGCGATTGTCACTCAGCTCACCCACCCACGTTCCTGGGGAAGCGGCGTCTGAGTCTCCACCCCTGGCATCCTGTAGGTGGCGCCAAACGCCCTGGCGGGGAGGCGGGCTGCGCCCTGCGCCCCGCGCCCCCACGGCCGCCCGCTCCCTGCGCCGCGCTCTTCCGGCTCTCTTGTGCGGTCTCCCCAGCCTCCAAACCAGCCGAGTGCGTCTGAGGTGAAATCGTGCCAGACTTGGAGATGGCTGCCAGGTTTCTCTCAAGTCTTGGCTTAACAAAGGAAAGCAAATTACAAAAATGGAAATTTTCAAACTAGCGTTCAGTGGTATTCAAATCGACGTTTGGGTAGCACGCAGGCACAGACCGCATTCGTGCTATTTTGTGATTAAAATGATACCAAAAATACCTCCTTGCTTTGGTTTTCATCTTCTTAAACGACTTCTTCCCCTCTTCTAATTGCGCCCTTGCTCTTGGGAGCGGCAAACCCCTGACCGCTCCAGAATTGCTAACATTTGGATCTGTGGTGGTTGAAATCTTGCCTCCGCCGACTTTTAAAAAAAGAATCCAACTTAAAAAAAGTATGCACTTTTCAGCCTGGGGAAATACAGATAAAGAAGTTTCTAGGCACTTTACCAGGAAGTTCTGTGTTTTGTGAGAGGAACTACAAGTTCTATGACAGTGCATAAATCCTCTTTACCTTTCATCTTGATACTAAGAGAAAAACCTGAACGTGGACTTTGCCAGAAACGCATTTACTTTGGTTTGAATTGTGTGCTCTCTCACCTTAAAAAAAAAAAAAAAAAAGTTTTTTTAAAGTAACTCTCGAGTTGGGTCTTGAATGATTTTTCTTAATATTAAGTCGTATAAAGAACCTGCGTCCCCCTTTCTTAGTTATGCAGTTGCTAGACAGGCCCTATCCCAAGTGGGTTTGTGGGAAAGGCTCTCCTAGCCCCACCCGGACGCCCCTACTGCATCGTTTCTTTCTTTGGATGCTTTGAGGGTCTCCTTCTTACACAGCTGTGTTTGCAGTGCCTGGAGTCAGGTGGGGGAGTAGCCTTGGATCTGAACCTGCCAATTCCCTCTCTCCAAGGACTGTCTGAGTAGCTATTAAAATTTAAAACATGCACACACACAGACACAAACACAGAGAGACACACAGACACACTTTTTTGTTCGTTTTTGGTGGCAGTCACTTACCATGCCTGCTGGTTGCACAAGGGCATCTGTGCCAATTTGCAGACTGAGATTGGATGTCACAGCCATTCTGTTGTCTTGGTTTCCCAGCCCACATGAGTGTTACCTTGGGGCTACTGTCACACTTTCTAGGTACCCTAGAAAACTGGGTCCTGTTGCCTTGGGCCTGCTTATGATTCTTGGATGAGAGGACCTGCCATAAACCCAAGTCCACAAGAAGATAGTCAATATTCAGGCTGGGGTGCAGGAAGAGAGCCACCATTTGTGTGGGGGTTGAGACCACTCAAATTAGAGTTCTCCATGTGGCTCAAGCCATAGTATATACTGGGCTGGCAGTGCTTTTCAGATTTCAGAATAAAATCTGGAGTAAAAATCTGATTTCTAATCTGGAATCACCGTCCTTACTACTGTGTCTCAGGGCTTTGGCCCTGAATACTCAGCACTCTTCAGGACCTCCTTGCCTTTGCTGGTATTGTTTTTCCTCTCTTGAAATTTCTTGCTGTACTCTTCTCCACTTGGCACACTTAGTTTTCTTTTGAGCCTTGTCTCAACTTCGAACTCTCTGAAGTTTTCCATAGCCATGTCTGTGCCCCAGCCGCTCTGTAGAATTAATAATCCTGTCATCTTAAATGTAAGTCTGTACCATACTGCACCATGCATATCTTTTTTTTTAAATAATTTTCTTTTCTTATAGAATATTCTCTTTGCCCAGACAAGGAACATGTCTTAATTACTTTATACCCCTCGCATTCAGTAAAATCTGTTGAATGATAAAGAGACATTTTTTGTTTGTTTGTTTGTTTGTTTCGAAGGGGAAATTTGTTTCTTTTAGGTTCTCCTAGTTTAACTGTCAGATATCTATTACCAAGTCTATAGAGCTGGGAAGAAACTTTTAAAGTTTATGTTCAAATGTTTTTTTTTTTTTTTTCAGAGACATTCTTCTGGCTTATAGTTAAAAAGAAAAAGTTTGATGAACATTTAGGTGGAAAATTTCTGTATCCCTGGTACCTGATTATGCATTGCTTCATACAGAATCCAGTGAGAGTAGAGTACCACTCCAGACATGGGAGCTTGTGAGAGCCATGTGACACTTATACCACTTTAGTGTCCTCTTAAGAGTTAGACTGACAAGTTGTTACTCATTAGACTTGATTCATTAAGTTACTCAAGCTAGAAACTGGAAATGTCCTTGGAACCTCCCTCTCCTCTTTCCATATCTAGTTGTTACCAAGTCATGTCAATTCCTCAAGATATTCTGAGATTTGTCCACTGCTCTCCATCCCTGCTGTGTTCCAAGCCATTATCACTTCCTACTTGGACAAATGCCAAAGCCTTCTAGTCTTTCTGCTTCTAGTCTTGCCTCCCATCAGGTCACTCCCTGGCTTACCACCCTTCAATGACTATGCTTTGCATAATCCCTTGCATGGTCTTGTGTGGTCTGCTTTCCACCCCCATCATTTTAGCTTCTCTCTCTCTGAATATATATCCTTCAGGTCTTTGAACTTGCCAAACTCTTGCCCACTTCAAACCTATTGCTTCTCCCAGAAATACCCTTTCTCTCAGCGTTCACTCTTGAAACAGCACTTTCTTAGAAATGCATCATAAGCTTCTCTTCTGCATTCCATCCTTCTGGATAAATCAGATCACCATTACTGTCACTTTTGATGCTTTAGTTTTCCTTCATGTGCTTACCACAGGTTGCAATCATAAAATTATTGTTTTGATTTATTTTGTGTCTTTCTCTCTATCCACAGTAGATCACCTGAAAGCAGGATCATGTCTCTTGCTCAAAAGAGTTTACCTGTTATGCCTAACATGCAACAGGCTTCAAGAAATACTTTTTGGATACTGCTAGATGAGACATGCTAGCAAGTCATGTGTAATAGGCCCATGACATGAAAATAGTGTCATGAAAAAAAAAAAAAAGAAAGAAAGAAAAAAAGTGGGGGTCTAATTTGAAACGAGACTCAAAGATGTTTATCCACATGGAGCAAGCAAAGAAGACTTGACTTATGATATGATATCCTGCGGCCTTTCTCCACTGCTATTTGAAAAATAAGAAGAGAACAAGAACAAAAATATTTGTTTTACAGCTCTACCAAGATTCAGCCCTCCCCTCCTCTCCCCCTTGCATCAAGTACATCCTGTACTTTTGGCAACATGTTGACTGGATATTTAAAAGCTGTGAACTGTTCTGAAAATTTCACATACTGGGTTATGGGCCATGTGTGTTTGATCAAAATTCAATTACTACACTGTACCATACTTGGAAACCTATCATCCCAAGTTATGAAGTATGACGAAATAGGCGAACCTAATTGGTTCAGTATGGGAACAGTATCAACCAAGCTTGTTATGATAAATAGCTTCCTGTGTTAAAGGTTCTCTAGAGCTTATAAGTATCTTGGCTCACCTCCTTCAGTGGAACAGGAATATTACTCCCATGGACCCCCTCGATCATTGTCCCTTCAATGCAACTGCAGTTAGAGTTTTCTTCAACTTACTGCCCCTGAAAAAGAAAAAATGCAGTGCAGTTTCTCCCCTTCCTTCTCATTTCTTCATTTAGAATTTGTGCACCTGATAACTTCTTTAGCTTTTTTTTTTTGTTTCTGAGAAAAACCTTTCCAAACATATGAAGCTTTCCAAATACAGGAAAACCAGAAATGACCAACATTTTTGTACCCACTACTCAGAATTAAAAAATAATTGCATAGATTTTTTTCCCCACTAGTTCCATCAAAAAATTTTTTTCTTTTCATGTATCCTTTCTCCTACTTCTTAGTGCCAAAGTTGTACTACAGTATTTTTGAGATTTGTAAGTTAAGTCCTGAGACACTTACACACACTTGAATCAAATGAATGTACATTTTATTTCAGAGAAGTACCTGTAAGTTTTACATCTTGTCAGGTTTTGAAATGGACTCAGTGAGAATCTCTGGTTTATATCGTAGAAGAGATTTTTTAAAAAGATTTTTTTTAGTTGTAGTTGGACACAATACATTTATTTATTTATTTATTTATTTATATGTGGTGCTGAGGATCTCAAACCAGTCCCTCACACACACTAGGCAAGCGCTGTACCGTTGAGCCACAACCCCAGCCCCTCACAGAAGATATTTTAAGGATCTATAGAGGAGGATTGTTGGACAAACAAGGAAAGAGGACAAGAAACTGCCTTAACAATTCAGAAGGGATAACAAAACAAGGTTTTCATACTTTTTGGTCATTATGGGCATATGTATGTAATTTTTTTGGAAGTGACATTTTGGGTTGGGATAGAAGTATTTCTTTCTCTGGAGTCCAGTAAAGGGCAAAACAATTGGGTATTTGCCATTTTAATTTCTGAAAAATAATCAGTGACGTTGGCATTATCCTCAGAAGTCAGCTTTGGGGCCAGGAAAATTTGTACATGTCGACCCTTAATTCAAGTTGTCTACTTGTAGTTGCTTTCCTAGGTTTCCTCTCATTTCATCCACCCTTTGTCCTGTCTAACCTGTTAACAAAAATACATAATGCTAAATCTGCATTTCTCTCTTAAATTTTTTTTTGCACTCCATAAGAACTTGTTTTGGTAAAAAGCAAGAGAATTACTTTGTCTCTAACAATAATTCATCAATCATGAGCACCACAGCACAAAACCCAGGAATGAGCAAGATCCTTGATGAAGGTATGCAGACCCACACAGAAGACAAGGAATGTGCAACGGGTTTAGCAGCTTGAAGTCACAGTGCTGCCAAGGAGAATGTGGAGACATTCTCCTTGCTCTCTGAAGCACCAGAAGGTTTACTTGCAAGATTGCAATTAGCTTAAAAGTTATGATTTCTAAAATGACCCACTTGCCTTTCTTGTTTTTCTCTCTCAGGTAGAAATATCATAATCCCACTGTAATTTTAAATAGAACTTTCATCAAGAAGTTCTCCCTGAGGGATGTAAACTTCGAAAAATAGAATGTGACTGTAGATGCTTAGGCTAATCTCTCATGTAAATTAGCTTTTTTTTCTTTCTTTCTTTCTTTTTTTTTTATTGTAGTGAATCTGGCTGACTGAATAGCATTGGAACTGCCAGAATAAATGCTATTATGTATACACAGTAATTAAGGAAATAGTCCTTGTCAATTTAATACAGACCGGGTCTGCTTGCCTATAATAAATTAAATGATAAAGAATTTCTGAAGAGTACAGAAAAATCAAGGGAAGCCAGCTACTAGCATGTTGTCACTCCATATGAACAGTAGATAAGCAGGATGATCCATTTAAAGATATTGATGGGGTTGGGATTGTAGCTTAGGGTAGGGTGCTTGCTGAGCATGTGTGAGGCACTAGGTTTGATCCTTGATGCCATATAAAAGTAAATAAATAAGCCAGGTGTAGTGGCCAGGCCTGTAATCCCATTAGCTTGGGAGGCTGAGGCAGGAGGATTTTGAGTTCAAAGCCAGCCTCAGCAACATAGCAAGGCACTAAGCAACTCAGTGAGACCCTGTCTCTAAATAAAATATGAAATAGGGCTGGGGATGTGGCTCAGTGGGTGAGTGCCCCTGGGTTCAATCCCCAGTAACTAAAAATAAAATAGATAAAATAAGGGTATTGTGCCATCTACAACTAAAAATTAAAAAAAAATAAAGAGGTTGATGAAGTGAAGTAGCAAAAATATGCCCATTTTTTCTAATTTAATAAAATAATTATTCAAGAAAAGAAACTTTTTAATTTCTTTCTTTGGAAAGAGTTGATGTTTCCTTCATGAACCTTAGTATATTATTTTTTTTCAGTGTATTATTTTAAAATAGCCTCTCTAAATACAGGTTGAATCCTACCATAGTAAATAGCAGTTATAAGACAATTGTCTCAGTGACCACAATAACATTGTATTGTCAGAAAAATAGTACCAAGCACCGGAAAAGGCCACATTACATAATTTTGGATTGACGCTGAAGGAAAATTTCCCTATGGATTTAGTGTGCCGAAACGTGGTGTTCCCTTGCTTCTTCTGATGTTCTCTATTGCTCTCCATATGTACTTTTGTGTGTATTTAACTATCTTGGCTACTGTGTATCTTGTCCCAACTGCGGCAGACTTGGAGCCTGAGGGTGCTGACAAGTTTTGGAGTAAACCACACCCCCAAAGCCATGAACTTAGAAGAAATGGAAGTAGCTGTGCTCTGGAGAAGAGAGCAGACTCTATCAACTATCTTCTTTATTTTGGAGAGGGGGGTACTGGGGATTGACCTCAGGGGCACTCGACCACTGAGCCACATCCCCAGTCCTATTTCATATTTTATTTAGAGACAGGGTCTCACTGAGTTGCTTAGTGCCTCGCTATGTTGCTGAGGCTGGCTTTGAACTTGCAAGCCTCCTGCCTCAGCCTCCCCAGCTGCTGAGATTATAGGTGTGCGCCACTATTCCTGGCTCAACTATCTTCTTAAAAATTGTGTTCTATGCTTTAGGAGATCAGACTCATAGGTTAGCAAACTTTCTCTATAAAGCTCCAGAGAGTAGATATTTTCAGCTTTGCAGGCTGTATGATCTCTGTCATGACTCAACTCTGCTGTTGAAATACAAAAAAGCACTCTAGGTAACAGATAAGCAAATAAGTGTGACTATGTTTCAATAAAAATTCATGGACATTGAAATTTAAGTTTCATATAATTTTCACATGTTAAGAAGTTTTCTTTTAAAATGTTTTTCAAAGATTTAAAAATGTAAATCTATAAAAGCAGTGAAAGGTCAGATTTGGTCCACAGGCTATCCTTAGTTGATTCCTGAGGTAGTTGGTCATAATTTTATTTTACTTATAAGTGTTTGATAAGCACCTACCAATACCAAGTTATTTTTTAAAGGATTCTAATAAATATTAAAATGTATAGACATTGAATAAACCTTTAACAAACATATGTATATATCTTCTGTGTCCCAGGGAGAGTCCTAGGTCCTGGAGATACAATGGTGAGCAGCCAAGACACTGCCTCTACTCTGGGGAATTTTGATTATAATGATAAGAAGAAGCACAACAGTGAGGAATTACAGGGATGATGGTAGCATCTGGTAGACATAGACTGACTTCAGGTAGCTTTGGGTTATTATTATTATTGTTATTTTAGTTGTGCTCAATTTTCCTACCTCTGATCTTTCCTCTATATATCTGAATCTTCTATTTTTTTTTTTAGTCAATGAAATTAGACCTGTATATTTCACATATTATTGGGCATAAGGGGAAATATTGATATACTAATATTCTCTTTTTTTTTCAATACCTTTATTTCATTCATTTATTTTATTTTTTTAATGTGGCTTTGAGGATGGAACCCAGGGTCTTGCACTTGCAAGACGAGTGCTCTACCGCTGAGCCACATCCCCAGCCCCCTAATGTTCTCTTTATGACACAGGTTATATTGAATTTCCTTTGTTGGTTGTTATTGTGTTATTTTCATAGTGCACATTTCATCTTTTCAAAAGCTAATTCCTATATAAATTTACTTAAGACACAGTCCACATTGACAACTTAAAACACTGAGTAATAACATATTTTGCAACAAGTGAACTTATACATATATATTTACACTATTCTTATGGACAAGTCCGGACATGCGTTGCTCAACAAAATTACACAAATGGATGGTGATGAGTCCTCCTGCTGGCAGGGAAGGCAAATCCATGCCTAGAACAAATTTCTACAGTACTAAGGACCAGTTGTCCCTTTGCTATGGAAATGGTCCAATTAATCTGCCACCAGGTGACTGGCTGCTTTCCCCAGAACATGGTATCCTGTTGGAGGCTGAACTTGGGTGTCTGCTCTTGGAAGAGTGAGCTTTCAGCATGGTTGTTAACCAGATTCCAACACAACAGGGAAGAAATCTTTCTATTTTATCGAATCCTTAAGTGATAGCCATCTTTGTTCACTGATACAGATCAGTTCTTTTTCTAATGTCACCAAGACCTTGTGGGCACCTTTGATGAACACTCACACAGAATACAAATATTCTTGCACTCTGAGGCCATTCTGTGAGATCTAGAATTCAAGTCATCCTTTTTACCAACCCTCCAATCTTGTTCTTCCCACATCTTTGGCTATCTAGCTAAATTACTCAGCACTACCCACAAATTGCAATAGGTCTTTCCCACTTTTTGTTTCCTTCCAGGCAGATTCTTCAGGTTCTGTCTACTGCAAGAATTATCTTTCCCTTTTGTCCTTTTGGGTCACAATGGACATAATACTCCTGCAGTCCACTTTTTGTTGCTTCATGTTCCTGCAGATTTTTTCACTTTCTTGGGTTACTTTTCATAGGCGGCTTCCCACAAGGCTATTAGAGTGAGTTGCAAGACTAGGTGGCAGTACTTGAAGAGTAGATACACTCTCCAGTCTGCCTTCGTGCACTCACTCTCCCATTCAACACTTTCACTTGATTTTGGAGAGTCACTATGCACAGTTGGTTTTATGGCTTGATGGATTAGATAATATGCATCAATAATGGGCAGCTCAGGCAACATGGTCCATTTTTTTTGTGTGTCCCATGGCCATTCAGCCTTTGCTAGCTAGGAGATGTGTCTTAAACAGTGAAACACTATGTATTTGTGGAAGAGTGGCTGAAATTCTGATATAATTGGTCATAATTTTTCTTTGGTTTTGCTCCAAACCCTATGGCTTATATTCTGATTCTTCTATTGGTGCTATCTATCCAGTATCCTTACCACCATACACAAGTTGAATGCTGAATTGTATTACATGCTCCCCATTCTGGACCAACTAGAGAACTGTCATTTGTTCTGGGACCTCGTGAAGCTGACAACCTTAGCTGTAACTTGTTAAGTGGGTCCAGCAGCTTATCCAGATGTGGTATGAGTTGCCTCCAAAATCTTAAGAGGTCCTCTATGGATTTCTGTACTGAGGTGGCAGAGCTTTGGATTTTGGGGAGGTTTATCTTACACCCTTTCATGCACAAATGTTTTCTCAAGCTGCTGCTTATTTACAATGTCTTAACAATACAATATCATCAATGTACGGAATTACCATGATGTTCCATGGGATGGTGAGCCAGTTGATGTCCTGTTGACTAAATTTTGATAGACAACTAGAGTTGCTGTAGTCCTGAGATAAGACAGCACAGGTGAACTTTCATTTCTTGCCAGATGAAAGCAAACTCTTCTGGTATTTTCTGCTTGTTGGGATAGAGAACAAAGCATTCATTAGACTGATACCTGCATTCTAAGTGCTAGCCTCTGAGCTGATTTGCTCTAGTAAAGAGATCATATTTTAAAATGTAATTGCAATTAAAGTGCTGCTGTATAACTAAGTTTCAGAGAATTCAGTTATTTTTCAAAACTCATACATCTTTAGCAGAGGCCATAGTGGTGAACTAAATGGAGCTGTGATAAAATTACTACTCTGGCATCTTTCAAATCTTATTTTTTAATAGCTTAGTGAATAATATTAAAGTGAACATCCCTGTGAGCAACTCATGGGTCAAGGACAAATTTACAAACCATCTGAAGAAGCACTATGGGTGCATCAATCCAGTAATACCCCTCTCCTTTCAAAAACAACTATCCTAACTTTACCGTCATGATCATTTCTTTACATTTTGAGCTGTTATCCCCCAAGTGCATGTCTTTAATGTTATAGTCTAATTATGCAAAGTTCGAAATTTATATGTCTGTGTTTGTTTTGTGTGTGTGCTAGAGAGTGAACCCATGGCTTCTACCACTGAGCTACATCCCCAACCTCTGGAATTTTATCATATACTCAAGAAACAATTCAATGTGTTTCTCTGTCCTCTGATTTCCTTTGCATTGGCAGCTGTTTTCAGAGGTGTGATTGGACTCAGATTCAGTTCAATACTTTGACAATACTGTAGGTGATGTGCTCTTTCATCAGAAGGCCTGTAATCTATCTAACTTTTGCGCTTTTCACAATTTTAGCATCTAGTTCAAGGCTTACACACATTCATTTACTGGGGACTTCAAAATCATAATACACTCACATTTTTATTTTCATATTAGCTAGAATAATTTTATAAGGAAACACTTCTCCTTTTCTACAGTTTTGTTAGACAGTTCACTTAGAAAAGGCAAGGTGAATGCTTCTTTCCTTTAATTTAGCCAGTTCTGAAGAAAATGAATTTGGTTCCTTTTTTATCCTTAGAAGGTGGCCAATTAATTGTTTTTAATTGTAATATTATAAACTCATGGACTTTAACATATTTGGTGAGTTTCAATCTGTTGAAGTTTTTATTGGAGTTGAAATTAAAGTGCTGCTGTGTAACTAAATTTCAGAGAATTCAATCATTTTTCAAAACTCATACATCTTTAGCAGAGGCGATAGTGGTAAACTAAATGGGGCTGTGATAAAATTACTACTCCCATCTTTGGCAAATAGTAGCCTTTCCAAGTTGGCTCCTGAATCTCTTGGACATATCCCCAATGATCTTTGATAGCTTCCTTGCTATCTGGTATGTCAATATGTTTCAGGCACATCTTGTACATATCGTATCACAGACTTGGAATCAGTCATTTCTTCAGAAATCCCTGGTTTCCTTTAATGGGAAATGATATTTTGAAACCACAATCTGGGCCTTAGGGATGCTCATTTTTACAGGGTTGGTCATAGTTTCTAGTTCATACCGATATTTCTAATTTATATTCAGGCTACATTTTTTTTTCTCTTAACTTCTTCTATAATACATCTTATCATCTTTTTTACATATTGAAGTTCTGCATTATTTTTTAAAAAAATTTTTTTAGTTGTTGATTGACCTTTATTTGTTTACTTATATGTGGTGCTGAGAATTGAATCCAGTGCCTCACACATGCAAGGCAAGTGCTCTACCAACTGAGCCACAACCCTAGCCCCTCTTTTTTTTAATATTTATTTTTTAGTTGTAGTTGGACACAATATCTTTATTTATTTATTTTTATGTGGTGCTGAGGATCGAACCCAGGGCCTTACATGCACTAGGTGAGCGCTCTATTGCTGAGCCACAACCCCAGCCCCTGAAGTTCTGAATTCTTAAGGATGTGATTGAACTAGAATACCCCCTAATTCTGTTGTTTTATTTATGTCATATTGTTTATGTCATATTATTCTTAATAATATGACATAAATTTTGTGACATTATAAATTTACCCTTATAATCATATGTACTATTTGTCTGAAGGCCTGGAAGATTTTTTCTTTTTCTTTAAAACTCAGTTTTTTACTAGAATATGTCTAAATGCTTTGGTAAACACTTTCTCACAATCAACTGCAAATTATAATTTTATTAATTACGGATACTGCTGCATGCCATGGATTACCTAGGATTCCCCCACCTTTTTTGGGGCAGAGTTCACCACTTTGTTCCTGTCCATGGACATGATCCCATCAATCTCTATATTCAATCTTTAAGGATCTGTTTCCTAAGATCACTGCTTATACAATCTGTATCAGTCAGTGTCCACACAGGAGGCAGAAACCACAGCAATAATTAGAACAGAGAACATTTATTATAAAAGAAACAATAACTTATTAGATGTCATGATGATCATAGATCTTTCTTCAGGCACAGAGTGTGCTCTTTTGACATTTAGTTTCAAAGACTGTTATTTTTTATTTCAAGAAATATTTTATACTTGGCCTGTTCCTTGGGGGCTCTTCAGGGACTCCTATTATCTGTAGCTTGGATTGCATTTGCCCATCTTCAATATTTGTCACTTTCTCTTTATTTCTTTTCATATTTCCTTATTTTTTTAAATATATATTTTTAGTTATGCATGAACACAATGTCTTTTTGTTGTTGTTGTTTATTTATTTTGGGTGCTGGTGATGGAATCCAGTGCCTCACATATGTGAGGCAAGAGCTCTGCCACTGAGCCACAACCCCAACCCTCATGTTTCCTTATTTTTTAATGTAATTTTTTTCCTCTTTTAAACCCTCAATTTTGAAGGCAATTACTTGTTGTATTTGTTTTTCTGTTTCTCCTACTATAATCTTCATTTAAAATTTTTTTCTTTCATTGGTAATTTTTTCCTTGAGTTCTGTCATGTCATTTCTGAGTTTTTCTGATTCTGCATTCTGTTGTTTTATTAATGTCATATTATTTTCTTAGTACCTTTCAGCTAATTTTGAAATAGTATGTTGCAGTGCTGATGTGATCTTGAGCATATGTTTCAGATATGCTTTCAATGTCTGGAAGGATATTCTTTGTCTCATCTCCTCCTTCTCATTTTCCTCTTCTTCCTCCTAATAATAACCTGGTATGGGCTTTAATTTTTTTTTTCTTTTTGAGGCAGAGTCTTGCTATGTTGCCCAAAGTGGGCTTGAACTGGTGATCCTCCAGCCTCAGCCACTCAAGTAGCTGGGATTATTGGCATGTGCCACCATGTCTGGTTTGGGATTTGATCTTGATACTTTTTTTGTTGGCTACTCATTTTAATATAAATTTAGTTTTATTGAACTTTTAAAATGACACTTGTTCCAGATAGATTTCCAACTTTACAGAGTTTCCTTTCCTGTTCACCCTTACCCCCAGCCCCAGTGTTAACAAATATGATGGCTTGCTTTCTGAGATTTCCTGGCCCTGTTTCCCTCTCCACTGTGATCTGGACCTTCCTTTTCATTTATCTCTGTTGCTCTTATCCTGCTCCTGTCCTCTTCCACTCCCAGCAGTTTCTTCTGTGGGGTTTGGTTCTGAAAGGGAGCTCTGTTGGGTCTGTTTCAAGATCTCAGAAGGCTTGGACTTACAGGTCTCACTCTTGGCCCCTAAGCACTCAACCACTGGTAGAGTTTCTGCCTCTATTCCCAAATTGACCAGTTGTACTTTCAGTCAGGATCTTTTGCTTTTGGGGGGAGTTTTCAGCCCATCATTCATTATTGCTTTCTCTGATTTCCCCAAGGTAGATGCTAATAACATGTAGACCTTGTTATTATTGGCATTTTTCCCTCACCCATTTGTACTTGGGGATTGTGGGGATATATTAGCACTTAGTTTTGTTGTAAATATTGATTATATTTGGTTTTACATCAATTTTTTTTTTTGGCACTGGGGATTGGACCCAGGGATGCTTTACCACTTAGCCACATCCCATGATCTTTTTATTTTTATTTTTATTTTGAGACAGGTTCTTGCTAAATTTCTTAGAGAGCCTCACTAAGTTGCTGATTCTAGCCTCAAACTTGTGATCCCCCCTTCCTTAGTCTCCTGAATCACTGGTCTTATATCAATCTTTCAGTAGGACTTGTGGGAAGTTTCAGCAAATCTAGATCTTTGATCACGGTATTAATATGTACTCAACCAGGGATGTGATACTGGTTTTTTTTTAAATTTTAATTTTTAAAAATTATACATGAAAGTAGAATGTATTTGGACATATCATACATACATGGAGTATAACTTCCCATTTTTGTGGCTGTACATGATGTGAAGTTACACTGGTTGTGTATTCATATACGAACATTGGAAAGTTATGTCTGATTCATTCTACTGTCTTTCCCATTCCTATCCCCTCTTTTCCCCTGCAATTTGCCCTGTCCAATCCTGTGTGATACTATTTTTGATTCAATGTTTTGTTCAGCAAACTCATTCTTTCTCTTCATGATAAGGGAATCAATGTATAGATTCTGCTACCTTGTAGTCCAACTTTATGTTCTGAAATGGGAAGATAACCACAGAATGGAGCTCATGAATTATCTTGACTTACTGCAGGATGGATTCTGGCCCAAATTGTATGTATCACATGACCTTCCCAGTCCTTACTTTTTTTCCCCCACATTTTAAAAATTTGTGCATTATTGTTTTACACAATGATGAGATTTATTATTATATACTCATACAAGCATGCAATATAACAATATAGTTTGGCCAATATCGCTCTTCAGCACTTTTCTCCTTCATTCCCCACCTCCTAATCTTGGTCCCTTCTGCTCTACTGGTCTTCCTTGGATTTCCATGAGATGTGCCCTCATCTTTATTTTCCTTTTCCCTCTCTAGCTTCCACCTATGAGAGAAAACAAACATCCCTTGATCTTCTGAGTTTGATTTATTTTGCTTAACATATGTAGTTCTATCCATTTTCCTTCAAGTGACATAATTTCATTGTTTTTTATGGCTGAATAAAACTCCATTGTGTATATATACCACATTTTCTGTATCTATTCATTCATTGATGAACATCTAGGCTGGTTCCATAGTTTGGCTATTGTGAGTTGTGCTTCTATAAACATGGGTATGGCTGTATCACTGTAGTATTGTGAATTTAATTCTTCAGAATAAATACCAAGGAGTGGTATAGCTGGGTCATATGGCCTTGTCTTTTTTTTTTTTTTAAATTGAACTCTTGTTTATTAAATAAATCAATGCCTATTTATTAAATATTAAAAAGAATTATTTTCAAGGCTTCCTTTCAATGGCACCATTCTTTCTTTAAAAAATTTGTTCTTTTTAGATATACATGATAATAGAGTGTATTGTGACATGTCATACATACACGGAATATAAATTCCCATTCTTGTGGTTATGCATGATGTGGACTTATACTAGTTGTGTATTCGTATATGAACATAGGAAAGTTATGACTAATTCATTCTACTGTCTTTCCTATTCCCATCTCCCTCCTTCCTTTCACTCCTCTTTGTCCAATCCAATAAACTTCTATTATTCCCTCCCTGTACTTATGCTGTGTTAGCATCCGCATATCAGAGAGAACACTCGTCCATGCCTAGTCTTTTGAGGAAACTCCATACTGATTTCCATAGTGGTTGTACTAATTAACAATCCCATCAACAGTGTAAAAGTGTTCCTTTTTCTCCACATCCTCTCCAGTATTTGTTATTCTTGATAACTGCAATTCTGCTTGGTGTAAGATGAAATCTCAGTGTAGTTTTGATTTGCATTTCCCTAATTGCTAGTGATGTTGAAAAATTTTTATGTATTTGTTGGCCATTTGTATTTTTTGGGGGGAAGTGTCTGTTTAATTAATTTGCCCATTTATTAATTGGGTATTTGATTTTTTGATGTTAAGTTTTTAGAATTTTTTATATATTCTAGATATTAAACATCTCTCAGAAGAGTAGGTAGTAAAAATTTTCTCCCATTCTGTAGATTCTCTCTTCATATTTCTAATTGTTTCCTTTGCTGTGCAGAAGATTTTTAATTTGATGCCATTCCATTTATTAACTCTTGATATTATTTCCTGAGCTTTAGGAGTCCTATTGAGAAAGTTGTTGCCTGTGCTTATATGTTGGAATGTTAACCCTAAGTTTTCTTTTTGAAGTTGCATAGTTTCTGGTCATTTAATTCCTAGGTTTTTGATCCATTTTGAGTTGATTTTTAAAAAATATTTTTTAAGATGTTGATGGACTTTTATTTTATTCATTTATTTATATGCGGTGCTGAGAATCAAACCCAGTGCCTCATACATGCTAGGCAAGTGCTGTACCACTGAGCCACAACCCCAGCCCATTGAGTTGATTTTTTGTGGAGGGTAAGAGATAAGGGACTAGTTTTTCTACATATGAATAACCAGTTTTCCCAGCACCATTTGTTTAAAAGATTATTGTTTCTCCAATGTATGTTTTTGGGACCTTTGTCAAGGATCAGATGTCTATTTTTATGCCAGTACTATGAAGCTTTTGTTAATTACAGCTCTGAATTATAACTTGAAGTCTGGTATTGTGATGCTTCCAGCTCTGGTTTTTTGGCTTAGAATTGCTTTGGTGGTTCTGGTCATTTTTTCTTCCAACTGAATTTTCAGTACTGTTTTTTTTTCTAGTTTAGTGAAGAATGTTATTGGTACTTTGATGAAGATTGCACTAAATCTATATATTGTTTTTGGTAATATTTTAACAATATTAATTCTGCCTATTCATGAATATGGGGGGTCATTCAATCTTCTTGAGGTCTTCAATTTTTCTTCAGTGTTCTGCAGTTTTCATTGTAGAGGTCTTTCACTTCCTTAGTTAGACTTATTCCTAGAAGGTCTTTCACTTCCTTAGTTAGACTTATTCCTAGATTTTTATTTGTTCGAGGCTATGAGAATGTGATTACTTTCTTGATTTCTTTCCCAGCAAATCCATTGTTGGTATGTAGGAAAGGTATTGATTTTTGTAAGTTGATTTTATAACATGTCTCTTTACCAAATTTGTTTATTAGCTCTATCAATCTTTTGTGGAGTATTTTTTTAAATCTTCTAGGTATAGGATCATATCATCTGCAAATAGTGGTAATTTTACTTCTTTCTGTCCTAATTTATCCCTTTTATTTCCTTCTCTTGCCTAGTCGCTTGGGCTAGAATTTCTAGCACTGTATTAAATAGGAATGGTGAGAGTGGAATCCTTGTCTTGTCCCAGATTTTAAAAGAAATGCTTTCAGTTTTCCCCATTTACTATGAGCTTGGCTTTGGGTTTTTCAGATATAACCTTTATGATATTGAGGGGTTCTTCCTATCCTTAATTTCTTTGATGTTTCTATTGTGAATGGGTACTGAATTTTATCAAAGCCTTCTCTGCATCTATTGAGATGACTAAGTGATTTTTGTCCTTAATTCTATTTATGATGATTTACATTTATTTATTATGTATATTAAACCATCCTTGCATCTCTGGAATAAAACCAACCCAGCTTTGGTGTAAAATCTTCTGAATATGTTGTTGAACATGATTTGATAATATTTTATGAAGTATTTTTGCATCCAAGTTCAGGGATATTGATCTGAAGTTTTCTTTCCTTGATATGGCCTTATCTAGTTCTGATATGAGTGTGATACTGGCTTCATAGAATGAATTTGGAAGTGTTCCATCCCTTTCTATTTCATGGAATAATTGGAGGAATATTGGTAGTAGTTCTTCTTTAAAGATTTGGTAGAATTCAGCTGTGAATTTATCTGGTCCTGGGCTTTTCTTTGTTGGAGGGCTTTTTATTCCTGCTTTTATTTCATTACAAGTTATTGGTCTGTTTAGGTTTTCTACATCTTCTTGATTCAGTTTTGGCAGACACTATTTATCTAGAAATGCATTCATTTCTTCTTGGTTTTCCAATTTATTGGAGTATCAGTTTGCAAAATTGTCCCTAATGATGCAGTGGATTTCTTGATGTCTGTGGTAATTTCTCCTTTTACATCTCTAATTTTTTTAAATTTGGGTTTTATCCCTTTTTCTTTTGGTTAGTTTGGCTAAGGGCTTATCAATGTGGTTTATCTTTTCAAAGAACTAACTCTTGGTTTCATCAATCCTTGGTATTGTTTTTATTCTCAGTTTCATTGATTTTGGCTCTGATCTTAATTATTTACTTCCTTCAGTTGGTTTGGGAATTGATTTGTTCTTCTTTTTCTAAAGCCTTGATGTGCATCATTTGGTTGTTTATTTTGGATCTTTCTGATTTTCTTACGTAGGCACTCATATCTGTAAACTTTTCTCTTAGAACTGCATTCATATTGTCCCAGATGTTCTGGTTTATTGTACCATGATTCTCATTTGAGTTTAAGAATTTTAAAATTTCTCCCTTTATTTCTTTTATTATCTATTCATCATTCAAAAATGTATTGTTTGATCGCCATGTTTATAAAATTTCTGTAGGGCTTTGTCATGTTGATTTATAATTTCATTTCATTATGATAAGATGCAAGAAATTATATCTTTCTCTCTCTTGTTTTATATTTGCCATGCATTTTATTGTGGCCTAAAATATGGTCCATTCTGGAGAAGATTCCATGAGCTGCTGAGAAGAGAGTGTATTCGGCTCTTGTTAGATTAAATATTCTATAACTGTTAAGTTCATTTAATTTATAACATTTTTCAGGCTTAAAGAGCTTTACTGAATTTATGTGTGGATGGCCTATGTAATAGTGAGAGATGTGTTGAAATTTGTTGAAATCACTCAGTGTTATTGTACTGGGGTCTATCTGAGGTTTCAGTTTGAGTAGTGTCTCTTTTTAAAATATTTTTATTTTTGTTGATGGACATTTATTTTATTTATTTATATGTGGTACTGAGACTCAAACCCAGTGCCTATGGGTTTGCTAGGCAAGTGCTCTACCATTGAGCCACAACACCTGCCCCCTGAGTAGTGTCTCTTTTATGTAATTAATTGCACCCACTTTTGGGACATAAATATTTATTATTATTATATCTTTGTGTTGGATTGTTTCCTTTACTGGTGGGAAGTGACTTTCTTTGCCCCTTATGATTAATTTTGTTTTGAAGTCTGTTTTGTCAAATATGAGAATAGCTACTACTGTTTTTTTCCCCCCTGAGG
Source organism: Marmota monax (assembly GCF_021218885.2). Lineage (NCBI taxonomy): Eukaryota > Metazoa > Chordata > Mammalia > Rodentia > Sciuridae > Marmota > Marmota monax. Next base: position 9,815,988 of record NW_026692907.1, on the reverse strand, counting down.
CTCCATTCACATGGTATATCAATATCCGTTCTTTCACTTTCAGCCTGTGCTGTCTTTGTCTGTAAGGTGCATCTCCTGCAAAAAACAAATAGTTGGATATTGTTTTTTAATCCATGCTGACAGCCTATGTCTTTTAATTGGAGAATTGAAACCATTTATAATCAATGTTATTATAGAAAGATATTTATTAGTTCTTGCCACTTTTGTTTATTTATTTCTAATGTTTAATGTTTCTCCTTTGATTAGCTACTCTTCAAGTGAGATTTATTTATTTGTGAGTGCTAGGGTTTGTTTTTGATTTCTTCTCTGTGAAGTGTTACTCCAAGTAAGTTCTATAGTGCCTGTTTAGTAGTCATGAATTATTTTAGTTTCTGCTAATCTTGGCTTTTATTTTGTCTTTGATTTTGAAGGATAAATTTGCTGGATAAACCTTGGTTGACAGTTATCTTCTTTCAGAATTTGGAACACACAATTTTAAACCCTTCTGGCTTTTAGAGTTTGTTCTGAGAAAACAGAAGTGATTCTGATAGGCTTTCCTCTAAATGTTACCTGATGTTTTTCTCTTGAGGCTTTTAAAATTCCGTCCTTGTTCTGTATGTTAGGCACTTCAATTATGATGTGTTATGGAATTTTTTTTTAATCTGTCTATTTGGGGTTCTGAATGTCTCCTGTATCTGAATGTCCATCTTATTTTCAAGGTTTGGAAAATTTTCTGTTATTATTTCTCCTGAAGGGGTTATCAACTCCATTAGCCTACATCTTACAACCCTCCTCAATTCCAGTGATTCTTAAATTTGGTCTCATGTTGTCCCATAGCTTTTGTGTATTCTTGTCATTGTTACTTATTTTCTTTTCTTTAATGCTGTCTTAATTTCTTAATTTTCAAGGCTGGCCACTTTGTCTTCCAAGTTTGAGATTATGTCTTCAGCATGGTCTACTCTAGTGGAGAGACTTACAATTGATTCTTTTTTAATGTCTTTTATTTCCAAAATTTTTATTTTATTCTTTTTTCAATCTCCTTATTAATTTTTTTCATTCATATCCTGTACTGTCTTCCTTAATTAATTAAATTGTTTTTCTGTGTTCTCTTGGAGTTCAATGATAATTTTCATATTTATTCTTTTGAATTATTTATCTGATATTTCATCTACTTCAATATCTTTGGGGTCATTTGCTGGTGAATTATGAATATTAGGAGGTGTTTTGTTATCTTATTATTTTATATTTCTTGCATTCCTGTGTTAGGTTTTATGCATCTCTTGGGAGGGATTTCTCTTTTGCTCTTATGAGTGCACCTTAGGACACTCTCTTCACTTACTAGTGTCCTAGAGTAATCTAGATTGAGATGTGTGTGTGTGTGGTACCAGTGTTTGTCTGTAGGTGGAACCTGGGGGCCTACCCGTGTTTGTTTCTACTCGGAACCTGGTCATGAGCTTGAGTTTTTGTTTCTTCTATTCTTTTTATCAAAGTATAGCTGAAGATTGAGTGTTATTTATTTGTGTGCAAGGTGCACTGTCTTTGGTTGAGTTTAGCTCAGCAGCAGGGCCTCTACCCTGTGAACTTGCAGTGTCCCTGTATGTTCCCAGCACCTCACAGAATAGGGTAAAACAAATGGTAACAGCAACTGGTGCCAACAATATATAGTATCCAAGTCATTACTCTTAATAGTTGATCACAGTTGCCCTTTCATCCCTAAGAATTAGTGCTAGCCAAGAATCAAGATCTTGTTATATCCCCAATGTGTGGATATTTGCTGAGAGCCATAGCTGAGTCCGAATGACGCATGGCATTTTTGCCAGAAAGGAGTGGTTGAGAGGTGACGCCAGCAAGCCATTGAGATGATAATCGTTATGTTAAGCTGTGTATATTAGACCCCTGCTGTCTGCCTCGGCCTGCTACTTTGGAGTTCTCCCGGGGATTCCCAGAGAGTTCCCATTGGTTGGGGAAGTGCCGGAGGCGGGATTTCCGGTTGGTGGTTCTAGGAGGGACCGCGTGGCGTTCGGGAGAGTTCCCGGGGAGTGTGTGTGGAGTGTGCTGGTGGAGTTCAGAAATAAAGTTTGTTCCTGCTTCAGTGGCTCATGATTTGTGCCCAGCCAGACTGCGGCAGATATTCCTCAGATTCCAATGCACAGTTACCCTGGCATATAGCTTTGGTTTCTTTAAGGAGACAAGGAAGAAGTTTACAATTCATATTTGGGACAGTGCCACTCCAGAATCCTGACATCACTACTGAACTCAGGGAGCCTATTATGATAACAGTATCTCCCACATGAGAGAACCACTCGTGTTTAAGTGGGACTGGTGCTTGAACTACACATGTATTTCTCTGTTTCTCAGTGAAGGGTGTATTTTTTGGGTCCTCCTGTCAAGTGCAGTTTGACAGTGAATGAGCATTTCCACATTCTTCATTACATATGTCTTCAGATTGTTTCCCCTTCTCCACTATGTTCAAGATTTTTTTTGACATTTCTATCTCATTTAGAATGGTAGGCTTCTTTTGAGACCAGATTTCAGTTGATCAATTGAATAAACAGATGCATGCTCTTTAATTAGATTATTGAATTCAAAATGTCTAGCCAATACATCTATATTGATAATTTCTTCTTTTTGGTTTACCTTTCCCATGCATGAATCCATTATCACACATTTTTTCCAGGCTTCTATTAATATAAATAACCAAAACATTGCAAATATTTGAATAGTAAACTGTCTTTACTATTAACCTTGATACATGATGGAGTGTGACTTTTTATAAGTTACAATGAAAATTACTCTGGTGGAACGTGAGGATGCTTGGCATCCTCTGGAAGGATGGTCATTGCAAGGTCCCCACACAAGCCATAACTAGCTTTATTGTTTGGAGAGGAAAGACTGTTTTTATTGGTCAGGGAGGTTTATGAATACTGGGAGTTCCAGGGATTTGTATTTATCTAAATTTATTTAAATTGTTCTCATCTCAGTTTTTAGGCATCCACTGTTTCCTAACCAAAAATCTAACTTAAATATGGAAGACCAAGTTAGGCAGAAAATTCAAATTAATTTGTAATTCAAAACTGTGATCTGCCTTGTCATCCTACTTTTATTCCATTTGCTTTAAAAGATTAGAGAATGTTTGATGGAAGTTAAAGGAACTCTTTGATATGGTTTGGATATGAAGTATCCTCCAAAAGCTCATGTGTGAGAGAATGCAAGAGGGCTTAGAGGTGAAATGATTGGGTCATGAGAGCCTTAATTCAATCAATGAACCAACACCCCCGTTGATGGGATTATCTGAGTGGTAGCTGAAGATGGGTACAGTGTGGCCAGAGGAGGTGGGTCATTTAGGGAATGCCTTTTGGGCTTTATTTTGCATCTGGCAAGTGGAGTCTCTTTCTGCTTCTTGAGCATCACGTGAGCCACTTTCCTCCACCATGACCTTCTGCAGTGATGTCCTGCCATACCTCGAGCCCCGAGGAACGGAGCCAGCTGTCTATGCACTGAGACCTCTGAAACTGTGAACCCTCAAATAAGCTTGTCCTCCTCTAAAATTGTTCTTGTCAGATCTTTTAGTCACAGCAGAGATAAAGCTGACTAAAACACTCTTCAATCCACTAATTTGACCTAGAGCTTGGCATTTAAGGACATTTAAAAAGCTTACATTTCTTTCCTTAAGCTCACCAGAACTTCAGAAATGTTCAGCTGCCTGCCCCTTAGTCCTCATTTACCATGTTTCTACTGATTTGGCCAAAATCAGTAGAAACCAAAAGTCTTGCCTTCACTAGGCACTTCATTGAAGCCTACCAAATAAGTGATAATTTAAGTAAGTCTATTTGCAACTGTACCTTGGACTGCCAGTTTTCTGTTTTTCAGTGGGAACTGAATCATTCTTGCCTTTAAATACACTGAATCAGGTATCTATTCCTAAAATTTCTAGTGTTGAGAATCTGTTCTTGCAGTCTCACAACCTGTATTAGGGCTCAGAATAGGAGAAAGAAAAAAGCCTATATTTTTGTTATAAATGTCTCCCAAAGGCTCGTTTCCTGAAGGCTTGGTCCCCAATGTTGCCAAATTCAGCAGAGATGAGGTTTTGGGGGGTGATTGGATCATGAGGGCTCTGATCTTATCAGGGTATTAATCCATTGAAGGATTTATAGTTTGATTGGATTACTTGGAGGTGATAGAAACAATAGGAGGTGGGACCTAGTAAGGGGAGTAAGTCCTTAGGGATGTTCCTTTGGGGACTGTATCTTGTCTCTGGCTCATTCTTTCCTGCTTCTCTCTGTGCCTTCTGGTTGTCATGAGATATGGAACTTTCTCTTGCCATATCTTTCCACCGCGATGTTCTGCCTTAACTCAGGCCCACAGCAATGAGGTCAGTCAATCATGTACAGAAACCTCTGAAACTGTGAGCCAAAATAAAACTGTCCTCCCTGAAGTCATTCGTGTCAAGTATCTTGGTCATACAAATGAAAACACAATATATTAATCATGACTAACACAATATATTAATCATGAAAGGATCTTACACAAGAAATGAGATGTTTTAAAAAAATGATTGTGAATGTTAGGGCAATATGATTCAGGAGATCATGACTGGAACTATTAAGTTTGATACTCATCATAATAGATGATATGTAGAGATAAGGTGGTTGAGCCAGGCATGGTAGCACACACCTGTAATCCCAGTGATTCAGGAGACTAAGACAAGAGGATCATAAATTCAAGGCCAGTCTCAACAATTTAGTGAGGCTCTTGACAACTTATTGAGATCTTGTCTCAAAATAAAAAAATAAAAATAAGGAGGGCTGGGGATGTAGCTCAGTGGTTCAAGTCCCAGTGCCAAATAAATAAATAAATAAATAAATAAATAAATAAATAAATAAAATAAAATAGAGATAAGGTGGTTGGGGTTAGAAAGTCATTTTTTCTATCACCAGTGAAATTTTCTTGACATTCATAAAGGTGTTAACTAGGCACTGAGTTTGGTCATCATTGCCCCACAGCGCTTTCTGATGCTCATGTGTTTGTGAGCTTGCCTGTTAGCAAGAGAGCTAGAGAACAAAGCCTCTATTCCATTTGTCTTCCAAAATTTGTGTGAAATGAGCTGGGGTTGTGGCTCAGTGGCAGAGCGCTTGCCTTGCACATGTAAGGCACTGGGTTTGATCCTCAGCACCACATAAAATAAATAAACAAAATAAAGATGTTATGTAAAAAAATATGCGAATGCCTTAGTTATCAGAACCTAATTTGCATATAGAAACTTTGCAACAAAAGTCTGACTTTCTAGAATCTTCAAGGAGGGGAGAATGGGTGCTATTCAGTACATTGAAAATTAAATGCTTTCTTTTCTTGTTAGGGAGTTTCTGTTTCTTGATGGAAAAAGGAGATAAACTGTAATGAGTTGATTGGTTAATGATAATGGAAACATCAAAAATAGCATACTGTTAAAGAAGTTCGTATATGAAGAAGAGAAAAAGGAGATGATAATTAGTGGGAAAATACAAAGGAAAGGAAGAGTTTACATGTAGATGTAAAAGACAACCATTCTCATGAGCTAAGAGGGTGGTTGAGATTTTAGGAGGGGACACTCAGGAAAATTGATGGAACAAGGTCTGGGAGAGTGGGAATGAGGACTCAAGGCTGGCAATGGGTTTGGCTCCCCACAGAGAAGCAGGAAAAGTGGCTTTATTCTAAAGAAAGTCAGGAAGCTACCAGGACCTGCAAGGCCCCTCCCTGCCCAAATGTGAGAAATCAGGGCATGTGATCATAGCTGAACCAGTGTCTGCTTCAATCACAGAAGAGGCATTTGTTTAAAATAGTTATATAGATGTGTATGTACTTTTCATTTTCTTTTTCAAATGTGGAAATTATTTGCAGGCATCTCATTTTTCAAATACCTTGAGCTGATTGGTGTCAGATATTAACTTAGAACAGATCAAACCTGGCCTAAGCTGTGTAACATATTAACGCTCTTCCGCAGCCACTCTGAGCACAGTGTTCTGTGCTCTCATGTGAAACTGACCAACACTGGACCAATGGATTGATCCCTGCCAATTGGTCCCTGACTCACATGGCTGTACTCAAGCCTAGTTATTGCACAGGGTTCTCCATTTCTGCCAACCTATCAGGTCTTCATTCCTGAACTCTAGCCACAGTTGTCACAGCCCTTTGTAAGCACCTAAAAAAATCACTTTATCTTTGGTTGGAAAATACATCAGTGAAGTTTTATCCTCTGTAAAAATCTCTACCTGTAAAAATTAATATGATAAGAACAAAAAAATTGAAATGATTATGCAGAAAGATCAAAAGTGGGTAACTAGGGCTAGATATACCCTGCTTTCACATGTGTCCTTTGCTAAAGCTGCTAGGTTGATGGCACCTGGACAGTGACTTTTCTGTGTCAAAGACAGTAAAAGGCAGAATCAGTCAGTTTTCTCCCTCTAGTTGATGTGGTCGGATGGAAGCAGAGGTGTGGAGTTTCAGTAGTCTGCATGATGTGACAGGTGACATCAGAGGAGCTTTCTTAGAAAAAGCTAATGGGGTTGGGTGGGAGAGCAAGGGAGGAAGATTACCTATAGATAGGGAATAGGGGTGGGAGGGCAAGGGAGGGAGAAGGAGAAGAGCATGGATGGTGGAAGAGACCCTCATCATTATACAAAATACATATATGAAGATGTGAATTTGGTGTCAACATACCTTATATACAGAGATATGATAAATTGTGGTATAAAGGTGTATTAAGAATTGTAATGCAAAAAAAAATTTTTTTAAAGAAAAAGCAAGAGGATTTTTAGTTTCCTTCTTCTTCGGTTGGTCTTGGGGTCACTTCGATAGCCTAAGCCATATTAACAAATCTCATCTTCACTCCCCCCCACACATCCATCATCCCAGATAAACCAACCACTCAAGCAAACGTGGTAGGTGCAAATATAATGCAAATGTACTCTCAAGGTGGGTTCCTGAGCACCCTCTTCAACCAGGCCACTATTTTCAGCCCTTCCTGTGTAGATAATCTAGAGCTACTATAGTCTTTGATCACATCATATGTTCAATGCTTTATTCTGAAAGCAAGGTTGAAAGACACTCTCTTACAATGTGTTAAAAATTTGCCTGGGGGGTTCCTTTCCCTCTGCAGACTCCCCCAGAGGCTCAATGCCGTTCACTGCATCTATTTAACAAGATTTTATTTTCTTATTCACCCTTATTCTAGGACCCTTCCTCTCCTCTTTTGAGATGAATCCCACCTGTGTCCCTTTTACTCAGGGGCTCTGCAAGGTGACTGGCTAGCTAATTTAATTAACTAATGCACAATAAAGTCCCATTGGCTTCATGCATCACCCTTTGAGGATTACATTTGCATTTTAAATGAAGCTTCATAGACTGTCAAGCCTGGAGAGTAGCTTATAGATCATCAGGACAAATGAACTAATTTGACAGAGGAGGCCATTGAGGCTCTTAGGACTCCCAGGCCTTGCTGAATGTCTCAGGGATGATAAGGGGCAAAGACAGAGCTGGTTTAGGGTCTAGCATGTCTTGCTCCATTGCATGCTAATTCATGATTAGTTAGTAGAAGAATTTGCAGGTGCTAAGGAGAAAGAGAAATATTTTGCACCATGTATTTATTTAATATTCAACATGTTTATGTAAAAGTTAACACTCCTCACCTACAATTCCTATTATCACCAGTATTTATTTTTGTGCTGCCCTGGACACAGTGTTTTGCAATTATTTCTCAATTGGGTGTCCCCCAGTTGACTCTTGGCACCTAAGGACTGTGGCTGGTTTCTACTTGTCACTGTATCCCAGTACCTGCACTAAGGTAGGGCAGAGTGGGCATTAAATAGACATTGCTGAGAGAATGAATGAACAAATGATCACCAGGTATAAGGGACATAATCTTAGGTACTGTTAGGTACCATACTTACACAGTTCTGAAAAAGATGTGTAGATTGGTGCTGTTTCCTAACATTCTTCAATTCAAATTCTTCAAATCAAATACCTTCCTCCTCTATTTCTTCTACTTCTCCTTGTTCTTCTTCTTTTTGGTGGTGCTGGGGATCAAACCCAGAGCCTTCACTTGCTAGGCAAGCACTCTACCACTGAACTATGTCCCCAGTCCTATATTTCTTGCTAAAGCCAGTTTCTAGCTTTAAATAATTTTTTACTTTTGTGTCATAAATTGCATACAATGATGTTGCCTCTCAAGTTTCTTCTACTTCATAATATTTCTTTTCCTTATATGATTATCCTCTTCCTTTTGCAAGTTTGGGAGATGACATACGTGAAGAATACTGGATTAATCTGTTCTGATTTTTTTTCTCAGCTAGGGATAAAAAAAGAGCCTTTTGAAGAGCCTTCAAATCAACAGTAATTTCAGATTTTCACAACATAAAGAAGCAGAGCGCAAAGTGAATTTGACACTTTGAAAAATGCTGCAAGCTTCCCAGTAGACGGATGAACATGCTTGCACTTCATGAAAGCTTGTTTCATAAGTATTCCATAAATATCGATGTCAGGGTTGTTAAGTAATTAATATTAACCTATTGAGAAAGCATTTCTTTTCTACGTGGTTGATTTCCAGTGGGGAGACTAATTAAATATTAAAGACCATGTGAGATGCTTTCTATAATTACAGTTTCTAGTTGTATTTACAAATGATGTGCCTACATGCAGAGTGAAATAATAATATGGTATTAATCCATTTTTATTTCAATATGCAATACAAAATTTTTTTTCAGTCTGACCCTCCTCTGGCCAGGCCTGCCTGTAGTTATTTACTATCCTCAGAGACTTTGTTTCTACCCTGGTTTGAAAGGCTACTGTGCCACGTTTGAATGACTTTCTCATATTCTTATTTATCCTTTTGTTGTTGTTGTTATTGTTTAGTTTTAATCACAAAAGGCCACAGTATATGTGGTGAACTAAGGTTTGGTAAGACAAATGAGAGATATAGCAACATAGATAGTTTAAATAATAAAAGATAAAGGAAATAGATTTTAAGTGTTCTCACTACAAATAAATAATAAGTATGTGAGATAAGGCATATGTTAATTGGCTTAATTTAACCATTCTGAAATATATAAATATTTTAAAACATCATGTTGAACTCCATAAATATATACAATGTTTATTTGTCAATAAAATAAAATTCACCCCAGTGTCTACACAGAACAATCTAACCCCCTCCACGCTATTCCAAATTCCCACAATCTCTGGCTTTTCTTCCTGAGTACAAAAACTGTGTCAAAACTTCAAAATCCCTACATTGTAAGAAGCCATACCGCTATTGCCTTGGATGGTCCTTCTCATTCTCTGCTGAGGATGGGTGGCACCTGATTTGGTCTCTTTGGTTACACTTAATTTTCAAGAGAAGTCACCATACACTTTTAGATTTTCCTAACCCCTCAATACCAATTGAAAAACCTAGTTCTAGTGTCTTCTTTTCTTTTTCTTTACATACTTATTTTTTGCTGTAAAAATATGTCATACTTTTGGTGATGTTAGAGTTTTTATTGGTACATTTTTATTACATGAAATAATGTGTTTCATTGTGACATATTCATATATGCATATAACATAGTATGATTGATTTTATCCCCAAGACCCTGTCCCCAGCCCTTCCCTTTCCCCTAATCCCCTTCCTCACACTAATGGTCTCCCTTCTACATTCATGATGCCATCCTGTTACATCCACCCCTAGATTCCACATATGAGAGAAAATAGACAGTGATTGTCTTTCTGATGATTTTTGATATTATCTCTAGGAAATAATGAGAGGAAAACTTTCAGAAGCATTCTTTTTGAACTTGGTAAATATTTACATGAGTTAAATGGATTCAAGTGGGATTGTTTCTGACTCAAAGAACTTTGAGTCATTTTGAACATAAAAGGCTGTGATTTTCACATGTATGTTGAAACAGGATTCAATTTGTTAATTTAAAAGGAAGGAAATAACTGAATAGGCCATGTATAACTAATATAGAGAAAAAGATTTTGAAATTAAATAAAGTTTGCTTATGAAGAAAACCATAACTAGCCAGGTGCAGTGGTGCACGACTATAATCCTAGTGGCTCTGAAGGTTGAGGTAGGAGCATTGCGAGTTCAAAGCCAGCCTCAGCCACAGCAAGGTGCTAAGCAACTTTTGAAGAGCCTAAATAAAGGCTCTAAGAAAAATACAAAATAGGGCTGGGGATGTGGCTCCCTAGTCAAGTGTCCCCGTGTTTAATCCCCATTACCAAAAAAAAAAAGGTGCAAGAAGTGGGTATCTTGTTGATGAATAGCAGACACTGAGCAGTTGCGGGCACAAGGAATTCAATTACCGCGGAGGCAACTACTAAACCTTTTGCTAAAGTTTTCATTCCTCCTTGTGACACGTTTTTTATCCAAACCTACTCCTACACGCTAGTCACTGTGATTCAGAAAAACATACAAATTCCAAGGATGTATTAGTCAGAATTTTTGGTTGCAAGTAGCAGAATGTTAGTCAAATGCTTTCAACACAAAAGAGAATTTATTGGCTTATATAACTGGGAAATGTGGAATGTGCTGGCTTCTCATATACTAGATCTAGGGGCTAAGTGATGTTATGTAGGCTCTAGAGATTCCATATCCTACCTCTGCTTCCCTTTCTGAGGTTAGCTTAAATCCAAGAGCATGCTCTTTACGCGAGATGGGAAATTGGCTGTTGGTGGTTCAAAGCTTCTATATTATTATGTTCCATTCAAATGGAAAAGATGTTTATGTGGATCTTTGCAGATATTAATATCACAGGAATACTTTCAAATCACATGCTTATGTTTAGATCATTGTTGTTGTTGTCAGAGGATATGGTACCAAAGGATAGGTCAAGCCTGGGTCCTCTGCACAGGGCTACTGCAAGCAGGCAGATAGGATGTCATGTTTAGCAGAGCCACATGAGATGGAGGGGTGGCACTTTTCCCTAGAAAGAATGGCCCTGGGCAGACAAATATAACCAATGCCCACAGAAAGACACTCAGTCCTTTTCTCAAGAAACTCAGTATAGTGAGAAAGAGGGACATTTAAACAGCTAAACAGCTATAGCAATTAAATGAATGCCAAGGAGAAATAACTAAGATACAGAGAATTTTGTGAACACAGAATAGGGACATATAAATTAGATTTGGGGGATTGGTGATGATTTCCTGAATAGTGCAAGTCCTAGTTGAGGTTTGTTTTTGCTTTTTGGGTATTGAGGATTGAACCACGGGGCTTTATCACCTAGTTACATTCCAAACTCTTTTTTTATTTTGAGACAGAGTCTCACTAGATCACACAGACTGGCCTTGAACTTGTCATCCTTCTGCTTCAATCTCCTGAGTTACTAGATTTCTATAACCCATTCAGTAATTCTGTACAACACTGTGCCTGGCTTAGTTGAGTCTTAATGGGCAAATAAATAGGTGTTATCACGTGGGTGGGGGAGTGCAGAATAGATTTTTTGGCAGTAGAAATAGCAAAATAAATAAATAAATAAATAAATAAATAAATAAATAAATAAACGCAGAGAGATGACAGAGGGTAAGGTCTGTTTGGCAAACTCTCAGATGGTTTGATATGGCTGGAATGTAGTACATTTTCAGGGATGTTAGGGGAAAAGGCTGGGAAATCCCACAGGACTAGTTTATGAAGGATCTATGAAGGGATTTGGACTAGATGGACAGACCTATTGTAGTAATCCAGGTGACAAATGATAAAGATCTGAATTTTAGTAATGCAACTCAGGAGATATTAATGATATCTCAATAAGGACAACTGATTTGATGTCATTGATGAGGGAAAGGGAGGAGTCTGAGATGATTATTAGTTAGTTTTCTAGCTTTGGTAACCCAGTATATAGTATCATAATTCACCAGGGGAAGTTTTTGGTGTAAGATCATGAATTTAGGTATGGACAACCACCTTTATGACTTAAGTCTGGTGTGTCTCCTGAAGCTGGATGGCCTCCTAGAGGTATTGCTAAGGACACTATTGTCTGCAGCAAGGATAGGGGCAAAGGACTTCTTATGATTCTTTAAGCCCTGTTCCAGTAAAAATCTACCTCTAATTACTTTTAGCCATATTTACTTTCCTGCATTAGAAGCTCCTGTGGTTTTTATGTCTGATACAGCTTTGATAGAAATTGCTCCTATCTCTGGGGACTTTGTACAGAAAGGAAGAGTCTCAATACTTATGTGTCTTCATAATTCAGAGACAGCTTCCAGTGGTATAAAAAGTGCAATGGTAATCATTTCCTCCACAAACAGGCTAGGGACAAGAATGGAATCAAGGGCTATGCTTTTTTTTTTTTTTTTTCAGAAGACAATTGCTACCTTCACAGTTTACCTGCACACTGATCACTTTAGACATAGCAAATCCAAGTTCCTGTCTGATTTATAAAACCATAAACTACCTGTTGCAAGCCATCCTTCCTGTCCCATTTCCTACTGTCCCTAGTGTAGACCCTCAACTGATCAAGGGGATCTGATCTTCAAATGGCAGACTGTGACAAGATGTATGACACATGTTGGCCCTTAGTGTTGAATTTTTGAAAGAAGAATTAGAGGAAATAAAATGATATGATAAACTTTTTTTCCGGCTACATGTTTTCATGGTAAAAATTCAATTTTACATAAATTTCCTCCCAAGTTTTTTCTATGTATGTAGAAGTTTATGTATATATCTGTGCATACATATATACACACATACACATAAGCATATGGTTTCATTATATAAAGTGTTGGATTTTGTGTTCTAGTTAACATTTATACTAAACTTCCCCCTGTAACTTTGACAATTTTTTTCTTTTGTGATGCTAGGGATTGAACTCAGAGCCTTGGCACATGATAGACAAATGTCGTACCACTGAGCTATAATGCCAGCCTAACTTCTTGCCATATCTTTGAGTACTCATGGATAATATGCTTTTAAATTGTTTAATAATATGTAATACATGGATATTTAGTTCACTTAATATTATCTTATATTTAGATATCTGGAATATTTCTGGTTTTTGTTAATTATAAATAAATTACAATATACAATAAATTGCCTTGTCAGCAAGTTGTATCAGCATTTCTAATGATTTCTTTTGGTAAAATTTGAAAAGTAAAATTTCAGATCAAAATATATGAACATTTAAAATAACCCTTGATTCCTACAGTCAAATTGTTTTCTAGAATAATTTTATCAACTTATATACTCATTAAATTGTTTGAGAATGATTAGTTTTCTGGACATTTAGGCCTATACAGGTTAAAAACTGCCAAAGGAGTTTTTCTTTGTAACTTTATTAAATCTCTAATTAAGTTGTGGAATAATTTATATTGTAGTGATACTGAGCCTTCCTATGGCCTATGTCTTTTTTTATTCCAGTGCTATATTTGGTCCTTTTAAACTTTCAGTTTTCTTTATCTATAGGTAGCTTCTACATATTTCTTATTAAGTTTGTTTCTAGGTTTTTATAATTCTATTGATATTGAGAGTGTGATATTTTCTTATTGTATTTTTTAATTAGCTACCTCTGCTATATAAGAAAACTATTGATTTCTAAATATTTATTTCATCTTATAAATGAAAGAAAAAAATATTTTGACTATCTTCCAAATGTGACTTGAAAATTTATTCTCCTCTAAATTTTGTTCAGATGGTCTGACTGCCTGAAAAAACTCATCTAAAGCCTTTCTACCTGGGAAAAATCTTAGCAATGGGGACAAAGCTGTGGCAGTCTGCTGCAACCCCCGGGACTACAGAATCAGTCACCAGATGTGCTCAGGACCATTGCCAGTGCTTTATCTCTGCCATCAGTCTCTGTGGCATCCCTGCAGCTGTCAATGTTAGCCAACAAAGAGGAAGAGAAGCGCTGGTCACACCCCATGCCTGCTGGCTTCCCTACACTTCCTGGCCCCATAGCCACAGAGTACCAGTTTCTTTGTAAACAGAAAGCTAAGCCCCCTTAGCCATCTCTGTTCTCTGGTATGATCGTGGCATTTATTTGCTGTCTAACTCCATTCAGGCTTCTGTGACAAAAATGTCATAAACTGGGTAGTGTGTAAACAACAGGAATTTATTCTTATGGTTCTGGAAGCTAGGAAATCCAAGAACAAGATGCTGTCAGATCTGGTGTCTGGCACATGGGTGGTGCCTTCTCTGTCTTCACATGGTGGAAGGGGTGAGGGTCTGTCTGAAGCCTCTTTTATAAGAGCACTAATCTCATTCATAAGAGTTTTGCCCTTGCATCCTAAACTTTCCACTTCCTAAAACCGTTGCTTTGGGGGTTAGAAGTTCAACATAAAAATTTTGGAGGGACACAAATGTTGAAACCATAGCACTAACTTCATCTTTCAGTTCCTAAACCACTCTTCTGTGCTCTGCTCTGTGATGCTGAATTCAGGGTCTGCAAACTGTATTTTTCCAGAAACTCCTGCCAGCTGGCTTCCTATTAGCTAATAGGAAGAACTGGAGGAAGATTGGAGGATGGAAAGAAGAGGAAGTGACTATTTCTGATTTTAGTGTTGGTGTCCCTGTAACAAAAACAGCACCAAACTACAGCAATGGCTATAGCCCCAGCTTCAGTTAGCACTTCCAACCCAGTCGCACTCTTCCTTCCTCCAAGTAGCAACATCAACCAGCTGTGTCCTTCCTGAGGCCTGAGCAGCAGCATGAATGTGGGGACTTCCTCTGACTGGGCTTTACCTCTCCTCTTTGATTCTCCTAACCCTTGACTAACACCTGCTTTTTTGCAGTCATGCACATCTGGGGCTGCCTCTATCTGCCCTCTCAACTTTCCATCATCGTTGTAACCAATTCTCTGTATGGATTCCCCTCCATTGTAATACTGAGCTTGGACCCTGTCCAATACAACAGCTGTCCCCATTGCACTGAGGTGGAGTCTGTGATCACTTTGTACAGCCAACCCCGATCTGGCTGCCCAGATACTTTGAGGACCCCATCCTACCATGAAGATGGTTCTGCATCTTACTTCAAAATCAAACTTACCACACTTAAAGTGAGTTTACCACACTTAAAGTGAGTTTACCACACACACTTCAGATAGAGCATCAATCTCCAAGATATATAAAAACCTCAAAAAAACTTAACATAAAAAACACAAATAACCCAATAAATAAATGGGCAAAGGAACTGATAAGACACTTCACAGAAGAAATATAATTGATCAACAAATATATGAAAAAAATGTTAAACATCTCTAGCAATTAGAGAAATGCAAATCAAAACTACACTGAGAGTCCATCTCACTCCAATCAGAATGGCAATCATCAAGAATACAAGCAACAATAAATATTGACGAGGATATGGGGGAAAAGGTACACTCATACATTGCTGATGGGACTGCAAATCGGTGCAACCACTTTGGAAAGAAGAACCTGGGATGGAATTACCATTTGATCCAGTCACCCCACTCCTAGGTTTATACCCAAAGGATTTAAAATCAGCATACTATAGTGATGCAGCCACATCAATATTTATAGCATGGCTCAATTCACAAAATTCACAAAAATTATGGAACCAACCTAGGTGACCATCAACAGATGAATGGATAAAGAAACAGTAGTATTATATATACTCAGCCTTAAAGAAGAATGAAATGATGGCATTTGCCAGTAGATGACTGGAGCTGGAGGATATTATGCTAAGTGAAATAAACCAGTCTCAAAGAACTAAAGGCCAAATGTTTTCTCGGATATGTGGATACTAATTCACAATAAGGTGGGTGGGAATAGTGGTATTTTGGACTAAATAGAGGAGAGTGAATGGAAGGGAAGAGGCATGGGGATAGGAATGACAGTAGAATGAATTGGACATTATTTCCCTATGTGCATATATGATTACACAACCTGTAATCTACATCATGTACAACCAGACAAATGAGCAGTTGTACTCCATTTATGTATGATGTGTCTAAATGGATTCTACTGTAATGTATAACTAATTAGAACAACAACAATAACAACAATGAAATTCCACATTGAGGGTGTCAGGTATATGTTCCATAGACTTTGCCATTCCCCCCCCACCCCAACCTCGTCAGTTGCTGGGCTCTGCACATCCTATTCCAACTGCCTCTTCCTATCCTACTCTTCTCTCTTCCTCTCCCCTCCCCTCTTCTCTCCTTATCTCCTCTCCCTATCTTCTCCTCCCTTTCATTGGCCTATGTAATAATTATGTGTTAAGTGAACGAGTGAATGATTTGGCTAGAATTGCCATTTCTAAGGACATTAGTGAGATAATTCTTGCCAAATCAAACAGATAGCTTCACAGTTTACTATATTTCTCTGTTGGCATCAATGTCTCAATCTCTTACCTTTCCCAGGAATAACCATTCTTTCTTTGATCTTTTTCTACCTGTCTTGCAATTCTAATCAGCTTGATGGCCATCTCATGATATCTCCATTTAATGCACTAATCTAGCCTTTGAGAATGACCAGTGGGTGGGCTGATTTTTCTAGTAAATATACTGCAAACCTTGATCAGGTTTTCCTCCATTACCAGCCCCTTTAGTCCTCCACTCTCTGAAAGAAGCTACAGTGATGGTTTAGACCTCTGAATGTTCATGCTGGCCAGGCCCAGTAGTCCTTGAAATGTTTGGGTATTTCCTTTTCCTCAGTATATAACTGTCCAAGTGCATGGCCTTAGGTCCCTTTCACAAAAGACTGGGGGAAAGTTTCCTCCTGGAGAACTGGCTTCCAGTTCAGTTTATGAGGCTGATTCTGACAGAAGATTCAAGTTCAGAATGTGGACAAGAAATTGTGACCTTTTTTTGTTTGTTTTTCCTACACCTACCTTGAACTTCCTGATCATCCATCCTTGATTTCTTTGGAGGTTAAAAACTGATTAGGATCCTTGTTGGCTGCCTGTCTGATTTGCCTTGAGGCCTGCCAGTTAGTACCCTTCATTGTAATACTGATATCTCCACAAATCTCCACTGGTTAGGCCCTTTTGGAAGCCATTCCAGCCATGCCTTTACTGGGGCCATGTGTCTACCTGGGTTCTGGCAGCTAAGTACCACCTCTGCTGTTTTGGGGTGCTATCATACCCATTGATTAGTCAGTCTACTTCCCAAATATCATCTCCTAGTTATAGTTCGGGCTTACTGAGCAGGTCTCTGGAACATTTTGATGGTGGGAGGAATGGGGAGCCAATAATGAGTTTTAAAGCAAGGGGTCAAAATATCGTGTTTGTGTTGCTAGAAGTTACTCAGGCAGCTTTCTGCCATTAGCACTAGCACATTCCTTTTGCTCTTGGTATTTGGTATGTTTTCTTGGCCTTCTCATAGAATACAATTATTAGTTGAGTCTTGTAGTTTTACTTGATGTGTCCACTTCAGCATGGATTCTTTTCTGAACTTTTAAATCTCTTTCTTTATCATCTAGTACAGCAGTTATGACCTTTTGATTTCACTTAAGGTGGTCTATCATCACTTTTTCCATATTCTCAGGATCTATCCTAGAAGCAAGTTCACATCATCTCCTAGGTCCTTGCCAGTAGGTTAAATCTTCTTTTTCAGAGTCCTCCTAAATTCATAAAGTTACCTCTATTAATTTATGTTCCAGACTCCTTGATCAATACCCTTAGAATCTAGCCCTGCCCCTCCTCCTCAGTTTCTGCTAGCACATATTGGCTTTGTACAAAGGTGGCTTGTGGGACCTTTGAAGAACATTCCTTCTCTTCCCTCATCAGCCTTGTTTCTCCCCATCTGGATTATATGATGGTCTAATCCCAGCTACAAGCCTCATGGCAAGCAAAAGAGGTGGGAGAAATCTTGAGGGAGGCATATGTTGTCTTTTAGGTAGAGAAGACTACTCTGCTTTGTCTTCCAGTTCTTTCTTCTGACAGGGAGAGGTGAGCCATTTCTGCAGGTTGAAAAAGATTAGAGGAGTTTAGGAATTTAAGTTTTTCAAGAAATATTCCCAACTGTCAGGTCCCATTTTTTTCCCAATCATGTCCCTGGCTATGCATAAAGGACATGCTTTGGTTGGTAATTTAACCTTTTTAGGATTTCAGCCACTTGACCTCAACTTTCTATGCATCCCTCCACCCCCTGCAGCAGATGAGAACCTTATGATAACCTTCTAGGAAGTCATGTTAGCTGCACACTTGGCTTTTCAATTGCCTGGTGATCTTACATTGCTTTTTATTATCTTTTTCTAAGTATCAATAGCACTTATTAACAGCACCCAATCCCATTTTCCTTATAATTAATAATTACCCCATACTTCTCAAATGCCTGATACATTACACTAATTAGTACAATCCCCTCCTTTGATCTACCACTCGGGAGAGTGTTCATAACTGGCATACTACCTCAAGCTGGGGCTCAGGATTCAAGAGAGTAAAAATGTTGAAGAAAAAGGAAGAAGTGGATAGGACTAATAAACAACAAATATTAAACATTAACAATAATGCAACAAATTGTAGTTTTAAAATAGCATTTATTGAGAACTTAGTTTATGTCAGACCTATGCCAAATATGTTTGTGGATTATCTAATTTAATTTTCCCAACAATACTTTTAGGTAAACATATTCCCATTTCATAGATGTGGAATTGGAGGCCTAGCTAGTCAATGGCAAAGCAAGATTTGAAAATGGCAATCTGATTCTGAACTACTGCTTTGCACAATCTGGGAGTAAAAATGCCATCCATTAGCCATAAATTATCCATTGGAATCAGTTATAAATGGAATCCATCCTCAGGGGATTATTGCAGACAGCCCAAGCTTTCTTCGTCATAAGGCAAAGGCTCTTAGGCTCAATTCAATGTTGTGATTTGTCATGTGTGTAAGTGAGAAGGATCTACTAGATTATTTTCTTCTAGAACATATTTATTTTGTTAATATTATTACCCTCACCTGCTTTTTGTTTGAAAAATCAGTAACATCCGGTCATAAGCTTTCATCCACTTGCCTTAAATGAAATCTTAAGGAAAGAAGAAAGGCATTTGGAAGCAGTGAGCTTGAGGGAATCATAAAGGCACCTGGGAATGTCCAGGCCTCCACAGAGCACTCTCCTGGCCAGTGGGATACATGAGCCCAAATGTGTTGAACCTTCTCAAGGAGTCTCTCCCTGGCCTAGCGGAATCTGGATCTATCACTTCTTGACTCTCTGTCTCCCTGGTGCTCCATGAGGTCTGAATGGTACCCTTCCAGAACTGGAAAGAAGCCTGTGCTTCCAAGGTGAGGCCAAGTTCCCATCACTATGCACTTGCCCACATGGAGTCATATTTCAGGACTATCTGCTAGGAAAGAACAGAACCTTGTGATGAGAGACAGTCTCCCAAGTTGAGTTGGCGCTCTGAGAAACAACTGGATATGGTATTGGTCTTATTACAGTTTCCACAGACTGAAAAAAATTGTTTATAAAACAAAAGCCACAAACAATTTGGTATGGTAACATTTTAAAAAAATTTGTTTTTGCACGGCGGAAACCAGGGCCTATGTGGTCATGGTGGAAATAGAGCCAGTTCTGTTACCCCAAAGCACCTCTCCTAAAACACTGATGTGAGTAAGCCAAGCCTGACCTTGCCAGGAACAGCCGGCATTGTTTGGCTCTTTGGAGAGACTTCCGGGACAAACTGCTCCAAACAACCACAGCAAGGCCCCACACCACGCAACAGCGCACACACCCAGGCTCTGACCTCTTACACAGGAGTGGAAGAAAACCGACCAGTGCCCACTCCTTTCTTCCAACTCAGGGACGGTTAACCACAGTCATTGTTTCCTGGACAATATCTTGGTGCACGTATTTCTTGCCTTTCCTCTCCACCTTCAGGACATCCCAGGCGGATGGAGACACCTCTCTTGTCTGCAGTTCTTCAAGTCTCAGGCAGCACAACATGCCAAATGAAACATCCAACTTTCCTGATCTGTGCTTTGAAACAGATCATGTGCAAACCAAGGAAAATCCATATTTGCTGGCCCCGAGGATAGGAGAGAGCTCACAAGCCCTTTTTAATCACAAAGGCAGTGTGATTAAAAAAGGAACAGACTCATGATGAAAAAGCAAAGCCGGGTATGAAATCTGTGCAAATTTGTAAATTGGGAGCCGTCCTGTTGGCTGTGTCTCACCACCCCTGTGATTAGAAAATTTATTTTCCCTCTTCCTGAAATTTTGGGGGAAGCTCTGATATTTTGGAGGCTACTATACTTTGCAAACTATTTGGATAGTTTTTACACCTATTTTTTCCAAGGAAAACGAAAATGGATTCTTCCTTTGGTTCACTCAAGGGCATGGTGACTCAGGGCTGACCAAGAACAGAGCAGCCTCCTGCCCTCAGCAACTTGCATATCATAAAGAAGAGAGATAAACAATAAATTTGTAAAACCAAAAATACATAATTTAATTTTGTCAGTGATGAATCTATAAAGAAAATATAGAGCATCATTTTAAGGTGAGGTGTTAGGAAAGGAATTGGTAAGGAGCTTAGAAGAAGGTAACTTCTTCTTGGAGAAGAAGTTATCTGAACAGGACTGGCAGTAGAAAGCCATGCAGACTTCTAGAACAAAGGCGTCCCAGGCAAGGCCAGTGGCTCCAGCAGAGTATGGGAGAGAAGTGGTGGTGGTGGAGACCGGAATGGGAGGCAGGGACCAAGTCACGGTAGGCTCCTGTTTGCCATGACAAGGAATTTAAATTTTGTTTCAAGTGCCATGAAAAGGCCTTGAGAAACTTGGTTTATTGCAGTTTCTTTTCTTGTTACTTCCAAAAAGAGGTAGAAAGAATTTCCTTTATTCCTTCTTCAGTATCATCTAGGTCCAACACTCAAAAGTTATGACCTCTGTCATCAAATAAGAGGATAGGAAAATAACATGAACAACCAGAAAAAAAGTGGGTTGAGGTAAGTTCCAGAAGGGAGGAAAAAATTCTACTATTAATAATAATAATGTAATAAGAATTGAGCTACAGATATTAATGGTGGGTTTGCTGTGCCCTGGGCACTGTTCATGGATTATCTAAAAAAATGATTCAGTGCCTTACGGACTTTATCATTCCCTGAGGTCAGGTAAGCAAAGTAGCGCCACAGGGCAGAGAGAGTAAGCCAAGAAGTCAGGATTTGGTTCCAGGATTGTCTGATTTTTAAAAATTTTTTGGTACCAAGGATTTAACCCAGGGGTGCTTAACCACTGAACCACATCCCTAGCCCTTTTTATTTTTTATTTTGAGACAAAGTCTTGCTATGGTATTAAGGCTAGCCTCAAACTTAAGATCCTCCTGTCTCAGCCTCCTGAGTTGCTGGGATTACAGGCATACACCACCACACCTGGCAAATTGTCTGATTTTAAAACACAAGGTTTAGCAACTCAGAGGAAGCACAGATGAGGCCAGCAATTGTGTTCTTCCAATATTTTGGGGAAATAATAGTGATCCTAAGTTGGGTAACTCAGTATATATATATAGCTGCTGCTTCTGGAAATACAATATTTCATGTGTTGGATGTGGATCAGATTAAGGTCAGATATACGTTCCAAAATTAAACAAGTATGGCATTATAAAGATGTGTATTAAGCTCTTTTAAAAACAATTCCAAAATGCTGTAAGGAAAACATCCCACAAACTTATTTTTCCCTTCATAAGACATGTTATGATCTGTAATAATTATGCCCTATTTGTCCTTCATTTGTTTTTGTTTCCACAGCATTTTAATTACCATTCCAGCAAAAATCATGTCAATCTGTCCGTTGTGTCTCCAGGGCCCAGTACAGTGCCTCAAAACAGTAGGGGCCCAATTAATATTTGTTGAATGAATGAATGAAACTTCATTTCATCTCTTTGCATGGCCTGCCTTTATTGCTATGTATGCTCCAGACGGCGAGCAGAGATGGCAGAGAGAATAATAAACATCTGAGGTATTTTGCAATTCATGGCTGACCCGTGCTGACCCTTTATTTAATTAAATCTTTCACTTGTGAATGAATCATTTCTTCCATTAATTAAAATAGGATACACATATGTCTCTGTAAAGTAAGTGTCAAAAGAAAGCATTCCTCCTAAAATATACAGGAGGCGCTGACCACTGCAGCGAGTCATCCATCATAATCTGCTAAAAAGATCAGCTCTGGAATTAGAACCAGCACAATCATCTTTTATGCCCTCAAAAATATTAGTTGCATCTTCTTAACCAACCCGCCAGCTCCCATGTTAATCTAAGGAGTAATGCAGAGGGTGAAGCCGTAAGAGAACTGTTTATTTTGGAGGGCAGAGTGTGCAGCCCCAGCACTCCGGGAATGCCATCATTTCTAATAACTGTGTGGAGACTGCATTCTCTGGAGACTTGTACATGGTCTCTTAGAACTGGGAGGCAGCCGGATGGCTCTATTGCAAGACTCCATGCTTGCTCCTTGTTGAAGGGGCAAAAACAAGTTGTGTTTGCATGCAACCCACAGGCTCCCCCTGCATAAAGGGGATGCAGACATCTATTCACCATCTTCCACAGTGTTCCTCTCCAGCTATCACATAAAGAATTTCCCCTCAGAGTTTGCTCTGCCCAAACTCTAACCACCTCAATTAAGTAAGCACCTTAACATGTCTCAAAAATCTCCACTGGGAATTCTCCAGGCAAGATAAAAAGTATCAAGTATCTCAACTTCACAGTGGCTCAGATCCTCTAAAACCGGTTTTAAACATCCTGCAAGATTTCAAATTCAGCACCTTCTGAAAAAGTAAGAAATTGAAGATTGTCCTCTTAGCAGAGGGTTCAACTGTGTAGGAGCAATAAACACTTCCCCTTGTATTTATTTTTTTAGGGCAGGGGGTGAGTACTGGGGATTGAACCCAGGGCCTCACACTTGCTAGCCAAGTACTATACTACTGAGCCACATCCCCAGTCTCCTTTAATGTTTTTATATTCGGAATCAGGGTCTTGCTAAGTTGCCCAGGCTGGCCTTGAACTTGTGATCTCCTGCCTCAGCTTCCTAAATTGCTGGGATTACATGTGTGCACCACCACACCTGGCTCCTCCCTCTGCATATTTAGGGAGCTGTTTCTCAGAAGGCCAAATTATGCTGATCCAGTTACAGCAAGGTGAGCGTGTTTCATTGCTTTATATTGAATACTAATTGCCCATCCTACAATACACACCCCTGAAATGAACCTGGTAAAGCAGGGGGGATACCATTGGACTGATAAGGAACTTTGAGATCACCAGGGATATTTCCAGTGGTGCAACAGAGTATCCAAAAAGTCAAGGGGCTTGACTCATGCTATGTGGCAGGTTAATAGCAGAACCAGGACTCCCAACCCCGTCTCCTGTCCCAGAGTCCTGGCTCTTTCCTCTGGAAAGATGTGTGACATATCCCCAAGCTCAGTGCTAGGTACACTGCCAGTGGACTGATTGATGTCGATTCTAGTAGACAGAGAGGTTCAGAATTACTTGAGGAATCTCTCATATGCTCAGGGAAAAAAAATCAATAGCTTTTCTTAGAGTTCAAGTGCATGTCACCTGGATTATTTCAGAGGTTGGACTCAGATAATTTTTATATTTCTTGATACTTTTCTTTTGCACTCACACTTTTAAATACTTATTGGATATCTTCTGGTTTAATACCTATCAATCTATCTACACCTATACCTACATTTATACCTATACCTACACCATTTATATTCATATCCATATTTGAAAGGAAAGGTATTGTGTAGGAGGTTTAGTATATAAGTAGAGATAGACAAGAACATCGGAGAATTAGTTGTTCATGTGGTCTAGAGTATTAATTAAGAGCACAGACTCTTGAGTCAAATTGCTCTGGGTCCGTATGCCATCTTTGATACTCAGAAGATGTGTGGTCTAATATCACTGGTCTTGGGCTTTTTAAATGACTAAGCCTCAGTTTTATTTTTTTTCTTTAAAATGGAAACAACAGCACATACGTTTAAAATCTGAGGTTCTGTTTATATGTGTAATTTATTGACAAACAAACATATACAAGCAATGATATTCAAACATGAGCAATGAAAAGATCAGATTAAGGAATTCACTTTATGTCAGTGGAAGCCCCAAGGATGGATGGATCATTTTGGAGAGGGCCTCCTCATGCTACATGACAGTGCTGCCTCCTCTCTCGGCCTGCTCCACACCACACCACCCCAGGTCAGGTGTCCTTATCTGCACAGTTGTAATTTCCCTCTACTATCTTCCTCTTTCTCTGTTCTCTCCTTCAATCTAGTTTCTTAAGGAACTTTTAAAAAGCTCATGTTTCACCCTATAGTCTCCTTCTTAAGAGACTTCAGCACAGACTGTGGCTCAGAGGTTAAAGCAGCACAGTGTGGTCCCAACCCACTGCCATACAGCCTTGCTTTCCCTCACAGCCTGTGCTCCAACCAAAAAGGGCTACTCTGTTCCCTTGGCACCCTGTGTACTTAAAGATTTCTCTGCCTTTGCTCACTATATGTTCTTGGTCCCACATCTTTCTTCACTTCATCACTTACTAAATTTGTAGCCATCCATCAAGACCTAGGTATAATTTCACCTCTTTAATTAAGATTTTCCTTTCTTTATTCTCCTCCTGGCAAAATCAATTAACTTCTTGCTCTGTGTTTGATCCTGTTTTGTTCTTATCTCACAAGTAGCATTTACCATATTAAATTATATTTTGTTGTATGTGTGTCTGTCCGCAGCTAAACTTGGCTTAGCAAACTTTCAAAACCTTTATTTCTTTCTATACTGTTAGCTCCCCACTCCTCTGAGTTTAAAGATTGGCTAGAGTTATTTTTAACCAGTGCTCTGGGTAGCCCCTCAAACTCCACAGCATCGACCCCCGAGTGAAACACACTTGCCAATCTATAGGTAAACTGCCGATATCACGAGTGCAGGAACCATGTCTTATTCAGCTGTCTACTTCTAGCACCAAATGTAATACCTAGTACTTAATAAATATGTGCTAAATACATGAATGGCAAATTATAACAGCACGGAACTATTAGAATTGAACTTCAAGGACCAATCCTGGACATGAGAGTAACGGAATCTGACCTAGACTACTGGCTTATTTCACTGAGCATAATGTCGCCAAGTACAACATGCTTCATATCCTAGACTTTGGGATATGGAAATATAAACTCTGAGGGTAAAAAGAGCTCAGATTGGGACACTGTTAAAAATACTTGTCCTAAGCTATTTGGGTCACTATAACAAACTAACATAAATTGGACAGCTTTTAAACAGCAAACACTTATATCTCATAGTTCTGGAGGCTGGGAAGTCTCAGATCAAGGCGTTGGCAGATCCAGTGTCTGGCAAGGACTGCTTCCTGATTCATGTCTTCACCTTGTGGAAGGTTGAATGAGCTCCCTCAGTCTCTTTTCATAAAGGCACAAATGCCACTCATGAGAGCTCTGCCTCTGTAGGTTGTGTTTGTACCCTGTTGGCTGTGTCCCTTGATGCACAAAATTTTAAAAATTTTCATAAAGTAAAATGTGTCTATTTTTCTTTTGTGGCCTGTTTTTGGTGTCATATACAAAAAAAGCATTGTCAAATCTAATGTTGTTAAACTTTTGTCTATGTTTTCTTCTAAGAATTTTATGTTTTAGGTCTTATGTTTATATCTTTCAGTGTTTTGTATGTGGATATCTACTTTTCTTAGCATAATTTGTTGAGAATACTATCCTTTCACCACTGAATTGTTGAATGGCCGTGGCACTGTTGTTGAAAATCCTTCGATTTCCTATGCAAGGGTTTATTTATTTTTTTTATTCTACTCCATTTTTCTATACACTCGTCTTTATGCCAAGATCTCATTGTTTTGATGACTGTAGCTTTGTAGTAACTTTTGAAATTAGGAAGTGTGAGTCCTCTAGATTTTTTCTCCTTCTTTTTTTCTTTTTGGTCCTTTTTTCTTTTTTTTCTCCTACCCTGGGGATTGAATCCAGTGCCTCATATGTGCTAGATCAATGCTCTACCACTGAGCTGCATCCCCAACCACAGATTTTTTTTTTCAAGTTTGTTTTGACTATTTGGAGTCCTTTGAGATTCCATATGAATTTTTGGATGGGCGTTCTAGTTCTTTAAAAAATATTACTGAGATTTTAATAGGGATTGCAATGAATCTGTAGATTTCTTCGGGTAGTAAAGACATTTTAACAATATTAAGTCTTCCATTTCATGAACATGGGATGGATTTTCATTTTTCTATGTCTTAAATTTATTTTTTAAAAATATATATTTTTAATCGTCAATGGACCTTTATTTTATTTATTTATGTGTGGTGCTGAGAATCAAACCCAGTGCCTCACATATGCTAGCCAAGAACTCTACCACTGAGCCCCAACCCAGCCCTGTGTCTTTACTTTCTATTAGCAATGTTTTATTTCACAAGTCTTTCATCTTCTTGGTTAATTCCTATGCACTTTATTCTTTTGAAGCTATTATAAATGGGATTTTAAAAAATTCTCATCAGATTGTTTTAGTATTTAGAAATTCAACTAATATTTGTGTGTTGACTTCACACCAGCTGCATTGTTTTCAGCTATTTTGCTTAATTAATTCACTTAATTCTAATTTTTTTTTTTTTTTTGCTTTTGCTTTTGCTGGCATCTTCAGGGTTTTATACAGATAAGATCATCTCATCTGTCAACACAGAAAAATTTACCTCTTTCATTCCATTTGGATGCGTTTTATTTGTTTGTTTTTCCTTGCCTAGTTGATCTGATTAAAACTCCCAGGACTATGTTGAATAGCAATAGAAAAAGCAGGTACTCTTGCCTTGTTCATGATCTTACAGGAAAAGCTCTCAGTCTTTTGTCATTGAGTATGTTTGCTATAGCTTTTCATGTATGGCTTGATGTATGTTGAGGTAGTTTCCTTCTTCTTCTTCTTCTTTTACTTTTTCTTTTTTTGGTACTGGGGATTGAACCTCAGGGGCACTCAACCACTGAGCCACATCCCCAGCCCTTCTTTTGTATTTAGAGACAGGGTCTCACTGAGTTGCTTAGGGACTTGCTTTTGCTGAGGCTAACTTTGAACTCACAGTCCTCCTGTCTCAGCCTCCCAAGCCGCTGGGATTACACACATATGCCACCACCACTCCCAGAGAGGTAGTTTCCTTCTTTTCCTACTTTGTTAATTTTTTTTTTTGCCTTGAAATGATATCAAATATATAGCAAATGCTTTTTAGGTGCATGTATGAATATGTAAAAAGGAAGCCCACAATTGTAATGCATGTATAAAATAATGATGTTTAAAAAACACTACAGGTTTTCTTTCAAGAAATGTCTGTTTAGTTCATCTGCCCTTTTCTTTATTGAGTTATTTGGGGTTTGGGTGGTAAGTTTTTTGAGTTCTTTATGTGTTCTGAGTATTAATCCTCTGTCAGAAGAATAGATAGCAAATATGTTCTCCCATTCTATAGGTTTTCTTTTCATAGTCTCAATTTTTCCTTTTCTGTAAAGAGCTTTTTAATTTGATGCCATTCAATTTATTAATTCTTGGTATTTTTCTTGAGCTTTAGGAGTCCTGTTGAGAAAGCCATTTCCTGTGCCTAATGTTGAAATGTTAACCCTAGGTTTTTTCTAGGAGTTGCATAGTTTCTGGTCTAAGTCCTATGTCTTTGATCCATCTTGAGTTACTTTTGTGCAAGATGAGAGATAAGAATCTAGTTTCATTCTTTTATGTATTGATAATCGGTTTTCCCGGCATTATTTGTTAAGAAGGCTACCTTTTATCCAATGTCTGTTTTTGGCATATCTCTGTGCCTTCTATTCTGTTCCATTGGTCTGGTCTGTTTTTATGTCAGTACCATGCAGTGTTTGCTACTATAACTCTGTAGTATAATTTGAAGTCAGGTATTTTGATGCCCCAAATGCCTTTATGATTTTGTGTGTGTGTGTGTGGGGGGGTAGGTGCTTATTATTGATTTTGTTATTCTTTTTCTTTTATTCTTCCAAATGAATTTTAGGGCTATTTTTTTTCTAGTTCTGTGAAGAATGTCATTGGTATTTTGCTGGAGATCGTATTGAATCTGTGTGTTGCTTTTGGTAATATGGCTATTTTAACAATATTAATTCTGCTTATCCACGAACATTGGAGGTCTTTCCATCTTCTTGTGTCTTTTTCAATGTTCTATAGTTTTCATTATAGAGAACTTTTACCTCCCTGGTTAGATTTATTCCTAGGTTTTTGTTTGTTTGTTTGTTTGAGGCAATTGTAAATGGGATTGTTTTTCCTAATTTCTTTCCCAGCAGATTCATTATTGGTATATGGGAAGGCTATTGGTTCTTTATTTTTATTATTGTTATTATTATTATTATTATTATTAGTTGTATTTGAACACAATATCTCTTTTTATTTATTTATGTGGTGCTGAGGATCAAACCCAGGACCTCTCACGTGCGAGACGAGCACTCTACCGCTGAGTCATAACCCCAGCCCCTATTGGTTCTTTTAATATATATATATATATATATTTTTTTTTTTTGTCAATGGATATTTATTTTATTTATTTATATGTGGTGCTGAGGATCGAACCCAGTGCCTCACACATGCTAGGCAAGCGCTCTACCACTGAGCCACAACCCCAACTCTAAGATATTGACTTTGGTAAGTTGATTTTGCAACCTGCTACTTTGCTGAATTTATTTTTTAGCTCTAGTGATCTTCTGGTGGAGCTTTCTCTTTAAATTTTTTACATATAGGATCATATTATTTGCAAACAGTGATAATTTCACTTGAATCTTTCCTGTTTTTATCCCTCTTATTTCCTTCTATTTTCTCATTTCTCTAACAAGAATTTCAGGTACTATATTGAATAGGGCCAGTAAGATTGAGCAACCTTGTCTTATTCCAGATTTTAAAGAAATTGCTTTCTGTTTTTTTTTTCCCAAAATATACTGAATAATCTAGGATAGAAGGAACTTACTCAATATCATAAAGGCTACATATGTTGAGTAAGTTCCTTCTATCCTAGGTTATTCAGTATATTTTGTTTGTTTGTTTTAATCATGAATGGGTACTGAATTTTGTTAAAGACTTTCTGTGCATCTAGAGATGACTCTTTTTTTGTCCTTAATTCTATTTATGTGGCAAATTACATTTATTGATTTGAATATGTTAAACAACCTTTGCAACCTTGGGATAAAGCCAACTGGGTCATGATGTTCAACCTTCTTAATACATGATTTGTTAATATTTTATTAAGTGTTTTTGCATCTAACTTCATTAGGGATATTAATCTGTAGGTTTATTTCCATAATGTGTCCTCATCTGGTTGTGTATAAGGATGATATAGCTTCACAGAATAAATTTGGAAATGTTCCATTCCTTTCTATTTCATGGAATAATTGGAGGAGCAGTGGCATTACTTCTTATTTAAAAGTATGGTAGAATTCAGTCATGAATCCATCCGGTTCTGGACATTTCCTTTTGGAAGGCTTTATTGGAATGCTTAGGTAGTCTAATTTCTCTGAATTCAATTTTACAGGTCAAATGTATCTAGAAATGTATCCATTTCCTCTGGGCTTTGCAATTTATTGGAGAATAAGTTTTCAAAATAGTCCCTATTTATCCTCTGTATGTCTGTGAAGTCTGTGGTGATTTTTCCCTAATTTTATTAATTTGGTCTTTTTTGGGGGGGGTTGGCTAAGGGTTTATCAATTTTTTTTATCTTTTTTATGTTTATCTTTTTTAAAGAAAGAACTCTTACTTTCACTGATCTTTTGTACTTTTAAAAATTCTCTATTTCTTTGTTTTTGGCTCTTCATTATTTCCTTCCTTCTACTGGTTTTGGAATTAATTTTTTTTTCAGGGGCTTTGAAGTGCATCATTACACGTTTATTTATAACTTTTTGGTTTTTTTATGCAGGCACTCATTTCTGTAAACTTTCCTCTTAGAACTACCATCATGGTAGCCAGGGGAAACACACTTGAAAATAAGGCAAATGAATAAATAAAAAGCAAAAAGCACCTAAAAAAAAAAAAAAAAAAAGAACTACCATCATGGTGTCTTAGCAGTTCTGGCATGTTGCGTCACTGTTCTTGTTTGATTCTAAGAATTTTTAAATTTATCCCCTGACTTCTCCTCTCACCCATTCATCATTCAAAAGTGTAGTGTTCAATCCTCATGTATTTATATAGGTTTTTTTTTTTTTTTTGGTGTTGATTTCTAATTGCACTAGAAAAGATCAAATAAGATGCAATTATATTGATTTGTTTGAATTTGCTGAGTTGCTTTGTGGCCTAAAATATGGTCCATTTTGGGGGAAGATTCCATGAGCAGATGAGAAAAAAAATGATTTTGGCTGTTGTTGGATGAAATAGTCTATAGATGTCTAGTAAGTTCATTTGATTTATGTATGTCTGAGGAGGCTTTACTGAGTTTATGTCTAGATGATCTATCTATTGGTGAGAAAGGTGTGTTCAAAGCATTCAATATTATTGTATTGGAATCTGAGTCTTCAATTTGAGTAGTGTCTGTTTTATGTAATTAGGAGCATCAAAGTTTGGGGCATAAATATTTACTATCATTATATCTTCTAGTTGGATTGATCCCTTTACCAATATTAAATATCTTCTTTGTCTTTTCAGATACATTTTGTCTTGAAGTCTGCCTTATCAACTATGCTAGTAGCCATTCCTGCTTGCATTCAGGCTGAATTTGAATGGCATGTAAAGTTCCATCCTTTCACTTTTAGATGGTGGCTGTGTTTGTCTGTAAGGTGAGTCTCATGCAAACAACAGATAGTTGGGTCTTGTTTATTCATCCATTCTGCCAGCTTTTGCCTTTTAATTGGAGAGCTGAGATAATTAACATTCAATATTATTAGAGAGATGTTTATTAATTTCTGCCATTTTGATTTATTTCTGATGTTTAATTTGATACTGTTTCTTGTTTGCTTGCAACTCTTCAAATAAGATTTATTCATTTGTGAGCTCTGGGGTTTGTTTTTTATTCTTCTCTGTGTAGAAATTATTTAAGTATTTTCTGTAGTGCCAGTTCAGTAGTCATGAATTCTTTTGGTTTCTGCTTATCTTGGAAGGTTTTTATTTGTCTTCAATTTTAAAGAATAGATTCATTGAATATAGCAATCTTGGTTGACTATTATTTTCACTCAGGACTTGGAACATATCATTCCAATCTTGCATTTTTAGAGTTTGGGCTAACTAATTGGAAGTAATTCTGATTAGTTTGCTACTAAATGTAACCTGATGTTTTTCTCCTGAGGCTTTCAAAATCAAATCCTTGCTCTGTAAGTTAGGAATTTTAATTATAATGTGTCATGGAAGGTTTGGGTTTTTTAAAATATATTTTTTAGTTGTAAATGGACCTTTATTTCATTTATTTGTATATGGTGCTGAGAATCAAACCCAGTATCTCACACATGCTGGGCAAGTGCTTTTCCAATGAGCTACAACCCCTGCCCTGGAAAGGTTCTCTTGATCT
This sequence comes from Marmota monax, assembly GCF_021218885.2. Taxonomy (NCBI): domain Eukaryota; kingdom Metazoa; phylum Chordata; class Mammalia; order Rodentia; family Sciuridae; genus Marmota; species Marmota monax. The sequence continues at coordinate 9,784,631 of NW_026692907.1, read as the reverse complement.
GTCTATTTGGAGTTCTGAATGCCTCCTGTACCTGAATTTCCATCTCATTCTCAAGGTTTGACATTTTTCTGTTATTATTTCCCCAAACAAGTTACCTATGCCATTAGAATAGATACAACTTCTTCAATTTTAATGATTCTTAAATTTGTTCTCTGAATAATGTTGCAGAATTCTTGTTTATTCTGATCATTGTTACTTCTTTTCTTTTCTATCTAAATATACTATCTGAATGTTCAAGGCCAGCAACTTTGTCTTCGAGTTCTGAGAGTCTGTCTTTAGTATGGTTACTTTATGAGAGAAACTTTTGATTGAACATTTTATTTGATTTATCATGTCTTTCATTTCCAAGATTTCTCTTTGGTTCTTCTTCAATATTTTCATCTCCTTATTGAATTTTTCATTCACCTTCTTTACTGACTTCCTTAATCATTCAGTTGTTTTTCTGTGTTCTCTTGGAGTTCATTGATCATTTTTTAATGCTTCCTTATAATTCTTTGTCTGGTATTTGATCCACTTCAATATCTTTGGGATTAGTCACTAATGGATTGTGAACTTTAGGAGGCATCATGTCACCTTGTTTTTTCGTATATTATATTTATGCATCTGTTGAGATGGATTTGTCTTCCACTTTATGTGGGCCTGTTTTGGGCACAGCTTTCTCTTGCCAGTGTGTTCTGGGATATCAGATTGTTTTGAATTTTCCAATATATATTTCAAATGGGTTTTGTAATATATTTTTCCTGTTAGTTTTTTTCATTTTGATTAATGTACATTGTTTCAGAGCCTGAGGGTTTCATTTTTCCTATAGGTCTCAAAAGAGTGGAGTCCTCCTTCTGGATCTGCCAATTGTGTTTTACACAGAAGCATATGTGGAGTACACCCTCTGATTTTCTTCTTCTTTTAATAACTCTGTATATTCTAAAGGTGTATGGTAGTGATTTAGTTTAAGACTCCTCAAAGGTGTGGTGTCCACAGTCATTGTGTTAATTCTGTTTTTACTATAGGAGGGAATGTCTATGAATGGAGCCTGAGGGTACCCCTTAGCCATTCCTTCTTGGTATCTGATCATAAGTTTATGGGTTTTTGTCTCCTCTGTTCTTTGTATTAAACTATTAATGAATTTTAAAAAATGATATATCATTTCTTTTTATTATTATTGTTTGTTCTTTTTAGATGTACATGATAGTCGAGTGCATTTTGACATGTTCTACATACATGGAGTATAATTTCCCATTTTTTTGGTTGTAAATGATGTAGAGGTACACTGGTTGTGTGTACCTTATATGGACATAGGAAAGTTATGTCTGATTCATTCTACTACATTTCCTACTCAAATTCCTCCTCTCTTCCCTTTATTCCCCTTTGTCTAATCCATTAAACTTCTATTATCTCCTCCCCTTGTTGTGTGTTAACATCTGCATATCAGAGATAATATTAGACCTTTGATTTTTTGGGATTGGCTTATTTTACTTAGTATGATAGTCTCCAGTTCCATTCATTTACCAGCAAATGCCATAATTTCATTTTTCATGGCTGAATAGCAATCCATTGTGTATATATACGATATTTTCTTTACCCATTCATCTGTTGAAGGGCACCTAGGTTGGTTCCATAGCTTAGCTATCATGAATTGAGCTTCTATACATTGATGTGGCCATGTCACTGTAATATGCTTTTAAGTCCTTTGGGTATATATTAAGGAGCACGGTAACTGAGTCAAATGGTGATTCCATTCCAAGTTTTTTAAGGAATCTCAGTACTGCTTTCCAAGGTGGTTGTACCAATTTGCAGTCCCACCAGCAATGTATAAGTGTACCTTTCCCCCCACACCCTTTCCAACATGTATTATTATTTGTATTCTGGATAATTGCCATTTTGACTGGAGTGAGATGCAATCTCAGTGTAATTTTAATTTGCATTTCTCTAATTGCTAGAGGTGTTGAACATTTTTTTTCACATATTGACCATTTATATTTCTTCTGTGAAGTTCCTGGCCAGTTCTTTTGCTCATTTATTAATTGCATTATTTGTTTTTGTTTTCTTTTTTGGTGTTAAGTTTTTTTTTTTTTTTAGTTCTTTGTATATCCTGGAGATTAATGCTATATCTGAGATACAGGTGGCAAATATTTTCTCCCATTCTATAGGCTCTCTTGTCATGTTCTTGATTGTTTAATTTGCTGTGAAGAAGATTTTTAGGATTTTGATACCATCCCATTTATTTATTCTTGATTTTACTTCTTGAGCTTTAGGAATCTTGTTGGGGAAGTTGATTTCTAAGTCGAAATGATGGACATTTGGACCTACTTTTTCTTCTACTAGCACAGGGTCTCTGGTCTAATGCCCAAATCCTTGATCTACTTTGAGTTGATTTTTTTGTTTTGCTGGGTGACAGATAGGGGTTAAATTTCATTTTACTGCATATGGATTTCCAGTTTTCCTGGCACCATTAGTTGAAGAGGCTATCTTTTCTCTAAGGACGTTTATGGTGCCTTTGTCTAGTAAGAGATAACTGTATATATGTGGGTTTCTTTCTATGTCTTCTATTCTGTTCCATTGGTCTTCATATCTGTTTTGATGCCAATACCATGCTGTTTTTGTTACTATGGTATTGTGATGCCTTCTGCTTCACTTTTCTTGCTGAGGACTTCTTTGGCTATTCTGGGTCTCTTGTTTTTCCAAATGAATTTTATGATTGTTTTTTATATTTCTATAAAAACATCATTGGAATTTTAATAGAAATCACATTAAATCTGTATAGAACTTTTGGTGGTCTTATGTGTTGATGATACTTTCTATTGAATTTTTAATTTGGTTTACTGATTCCTTTATTTCGGATTTCTGCTTGATTCCCGACCCCCGCCCCCCCCCCCCCGAATCTCTATCTCTTTATTGAAATGATTTTTTTTCACTTCTTGTATTTTCTCTCTGATTTCACTCCTTACATTGTCCTTGCACATCAGTTTAACTATGTACATTTTAAACTTCTTCCACCGTGGTGTCAATGGATTCTGTTATTGAACTATCCTGATTTGTTTGGAGTGATTTTCTCCCTTGCTTTATCATGTTGTTTGTGTGTCTACCCACCTAACAGTATGGATCTGGGGCTTTTAGTGGACTTCTGGTGTCCCTGAAGCTTTCCAGTAACTCACCATTTAGGGGGAGACATATAATAACAACAACCAATGCAAACAATGTACAATATTAACCCAAATAGTTTCTGCTATGATATAGATAATGTTAATTGTCACAATAAACAGAAATGACACAATCAGTTATTGCTCATGTTAAAAATGGTAAGTTTGCAAAAGAGTTTACAATTTTGAATGGTGGACAGTGAGAGAACAGAAGTGATGTAGGTAGGATGTGATGATTATGAGGAAGGAGGAGAGAAAATAGAAGTAAAAAATTAAAGGAAGAGTAAAAGAGAGAATAACAGAGATTGTCCGTTAGCAGAAGAACAAAGAGAAAGGGAATCAAGGGAAACAGATAAGCAAGAGAAAAATATACGTAATAATTTTAAAAAAATAAAATTAAATATAAAAGTAAAGGAATAAAAATCATTACCAAAATATACTAATCAAACTTCCTAGTTCTCAAAATACTGATCCATGAAAAATAACTGGCTTCAAAAATGTTATAAATGAGAAAAAACAAATATAAATATGTATAAGTGTCCATGAACCATTCAGGTCACAATCAAACGAGAAAAGAAAGAGGAAAATAAATATTTTTTTAAAAAAATCTCAATGAAAAGTTAAAGAACTGTTTCTATGGGAGTTCAAAAGATTCTCAGCTTCCCTTCTCATCAGTGTTATGTGGGGTGGCCTGGAGTTTGATTCCTCCTCCACCCTCAGAGTGGGGCTGCTGAAGTGAAGAGGAAATCCCATAGGCAGAACTCCTGGGTAGGGAGTGTAGGCTTAGGTGGGCTCCCTGTGCTCTACCACTGAGCCACAACCATGGCCCAGTATTGCTGAATTTTGAATGGCAGTTAGTCTGGAGATTTTAAATCAGTGCACCTCCAGGGCCCAGAAGTTGCCAGTTCATGCCGGAAGACTGTGCCCCAGGGATGTCCCCTGAATTCCACTCATGCAGTGAAGGAGCCAATTGTTAGTTCCCTTTGTCACCTGTGGACCCACATATTTCCTGGTCTCTTGGGTTCAGTCTTCAAACTGCATCACTCCCACTGCTGCCCTTTTGAATTCCTGGCCTGGTGCATTTCTTGCAGCTGGTCCTGCAAGAAGCTGGATTGGAGGTGAGGGGAGTCAGGTGGGTTTCCATGACCAGTATTCTCCTGTGAAATCCTCTCTCCACATTGGATTTTCTCCTGGTCACTTAGGCACTCTATGTCATGCAGTGTGGCTTTGCCAGGATTGTATTTCAAACCCAACTTGGGTTTGCCAGGAATCAGCTCTCCTGGCTGCTGACCCCCATACTGAGCCTGCAAAGTGGTTCCTTCCTCTGTCCTCTGCATGCAGCAGGGAGAGATGGGATTTCTTTCCCACACAAAAATATTGTGTAGCACACCTTTCAGTTTAGTCATGTAATATCTTTGATCTGTGACCTCTCTATCTTGGGCTTCCTAAAAATCTGGGTTCCTTTAATTCCCTTATCCCTCCACTTTGCTCGTGGAGGGACCACTGTGGCTCATGCCTCCAGTTGCAGCAGCAGTGGTGGAACTGGGATTCTTCCTTATTTTATTATATCCAACCTCCTGATTTTTCAATGTGCTTTGAATGACCAGTATGAAATCCCAGTAATGTCTCCCCCTTTTTCTTCACCCACCTTGCTGAGAAGCTGCCTATCTGCTTTCTTGGTTTCATGTCACAGAGCAGCCAGGAAAGTGACCTTCTCTAGTGTGCCATTTTGAAAGCTCCTCCATGATATGTCCAAATATTGCTGAGTTTAAAATTTTTTTTTACTTATAGATGGACACAATACATTTATTTATTTATATGTGGTGCTGAGGAATGAATGCAGGGCCTCACACATGCTAGGCAAGTACTATACCACTGAGCCACAACCCCAGCCCAGTATTGCTGAATTTTGAGCATGGTTAATTTGTTTGTGGAACAAGGTGTTGTCTCTTGGCTGGGTTTAAGTCAGCAATAGAGTCTCTGCCTTGTGTACTTGTCCCAGTAGATTCTCAGCACCTTGCTGAGAAGCAGTACTTTGACTTCTTGAATCCCAACTCATGGGGCAACTAGAAATGCAGCTTTACTCTAATCAGTTATCTTAAATCCCCTCTAATCCTCCTTATTTCTGTATAGAATTCATAGTAATTTCTCACTTCCCTTTTTGATTTTAGTAATTTAAAACCCCTCTCTCTCTAATTTTTCTAGTCTATTTGTCTAAAGGTTTGTCAATTTTATTGTTTCCTTTTTTTCAAAGAACCAACTTTTGAGTTCACTGATTTTTCTCTATTGCTTTTCCGATCTCTACTTTGTTTATTTTTGCTTTAATCTTTTTGATTTCCTTCCTTCTGCTAGATTTGGATTTAGTTTGGTTTTATTCTAATTCCCAAAGTTATAAAGTCAGGTTCTTGATTTGAAATCTTTCTCAATTTTTAATGTAAGCATTTATAGTTATAAATTTCTTAAGTACTGATTCCATTGCATACCATAAGTTTGGTACATTGTACTTTAATTTTCATCTGTTTTCAAGTATTATTTAATTTTCTTTGTGTTTCTTCTAGATTCATCAGTTGTTTAAAGTGTTGTTTAATTTTTAATATTTGTGAATTTTCTAGTTTTTTCCCCTGTTATTTATGTCTCACTTTTCCTTGTTGTAGTTGCAGAGGATTCTTTTATGATATCTTTCTAAATCTGTTGAAACTTCATTTATGACCTGGTATAAGGTCTGTTACCATGCTCACTTGATAAGAATGTATATGCTGCTGGTGGTGGGTAGAATGTTCCATATATGTCTGTTAGATCTTTTTGGTTAATTGTATTTTTTAAGTCCTCCTCTGTTTCCTTAATAATCTTTTCCCATCCAAATACTAAGCTAGGCCTCATTATACTCTGCTTCCAAGATCAGATGTGGTCAGTCAAATTCAGGGTGGTGTCTTTATAGACCTTAGTTACTTTCTAGTTGGTTGTTCTATCCATCATTGAGAATAAAGTATTAAAGTCTCCAACAATTATTGGAGGAATGTCTGTTTCTCTCTTCTGTTATGTCAACTTTTGCTTCATATGTTTTGACAATGTCTTATTAGGTGTGTAACTATTCATAATTGTCATATCTTCTTATTGTATTAAACTTCTTTTTTATTTTACTTTATCTTTTATTTGTTCTAATTAGTTATACATGATAGCAGAATGCATTTCGATTCATTGTACACAAATGGAGCACAACTTTTCACTTCTCTGGTTATATATGATGTAGACTCGCACCACATGTGCAGTCATACATGTACCTAGGGTAATGATATTCATCTCTTTCCACCGTCTTTTCTATCCTCCCCTTTGCCCAATCAAAGTTCCTCCATTTTCCTCATCCCCGCCCCATTATGAGTCAGAATCCACTTACCAGAAATAATATTTGGCCTTTGTGGTTTTGGGGATTAGCTTACTTCACTTAGCATGATATTCTCTGACTCCATCCATTTACCTACAAATGCCATAATTTAATTCTCTTTTTTTTTTAATAAGGAATAACATTAGGATTTTAATTGGAATCACATTGAATCTGTATAGCACTTTGGGTAGTATGGCCATTTTGACAATATTGATTCTGCCTATCCAAGAACATGGGAGGTTTTTTCATCTTCTCGGGTCGTCTTCAATTTCTTTCTTTAGTTTCCAGTATTTTTTCACTGTAGAGGTCTTTTACATCTCTTGCTAGATTGATTCCCAAGTGTTTTTTTTTTTTTTTCCGAGTCTATAGTGAATGGAATCGTTTTCCTAATTTGTCTTTCAGAGGATTCATTACTGATATATAGAAATGCATTTGATTTATGGGTATTAATTTTATATCCTGCTATTTTGCTTAATTCATTTATTAATTCTAGAAGTTTTCTGGTGGAATTGTTTGGATCCTCCAAGTATAGAATCATGTCATCAGCAAATAATGGTAGCATAAGTTCTTCTTTTTCTATTTGTATCCCTTTAATTTCTCTCATCTGTCTAATTGCTCTGGCTTGAGCTTCAAGGACTATGCTGAATAGAAGGCATCCCTGTCTTATTCCAGTTTTTATAGGAAATGCTTCCAGTTTTTCTCCATTTAGGATGATGTTTGGTTTAGCATAGATTGCTTTTACAATGTTGAGGTATGTTCCTACTATCCCTACTTTTTCTAGTGTTTTGAACATGAAAGGGTGCTGTATTTGGTCAAATGTTTTCTCTGTATCAATTGACATAATCATATGTCAGTATGATTCATAACATATTATATAAATATATAATTCATAACATCAATAGGCTTATTTTTAATGAATGAACCCTGCCGCGGTCTGGCTGGGCACAAATCACCAAGCCGCCACAAAACACTTGTATGTTCAAACAGAAAACTTTATTGCCTGAACTCCAACAGCACTCCACGCACACTTCCCGGGAACTCTCCTGAACGCCACCCACGCGGCCCCTCTTCGGCACACCACACCAACCGGAACTCCCTCCACCGGAACTTCCCCAACCAACGCGAACTCCCCAGGAATCCCCGTGAGAACTCCAAAGTAGCGGGCACTCAAGGAGGACAGCACGGGTCTATATACAATTGAATACACAACCTGTTTCAATCCAGCATCATCTTAATGGCTCGGCTCTGAACCATTACTTCTGGCAAAATGCCAGGCGTCATCCCGACTCAGCTGTGGCCCTCAACAAACCCTACTTGATCGTGGTGTACTATTTTTTTAAATTTTTTTTGTTTCTGTATGCAATTTACCACAATTTTATTGAAAATTTTTGCATTTATGTTCATTAAAGATATTGGTCTAAAATTTTCTTTCTTTGATGTGTCTCTGTCTGGTTTTGGTATCAGGGTGATACTAGTCTCATAGAATAAATTTGGAAGAGTTCCCTCTTTTCTATTTCATGAATAATTTGAGGAGTATTGTATTAATTCTTCTATGTAGGTCTTATAAAACTCAGCTGAGAATATGTTTGGTCCTGGGCTTTTTTGGTTAGTAGGCTTTTGATGGCATCTCCTATTTCCTTACTTGAAATTCATCTGTTTAAGGTGTGTGTGTCTTCCTGGTTCAGTTTGGGTAGGTTGTATGCCTCTAGAAATTTGTCAGTGTTTTTAAGGTTTTCTATTTTACTGGAGTATAATTTTTCAAAATAGTTTCTAATTATCTTCTGTATTTCAATAGTGTCTGTTATGATATTTCCTTTTTTATCACAAATTTAGTGATTTGAGTTTGCGCTCCTTCTTTTTGTTAGGGTAGCTGAGGGTTTGTCAATTTTATTTATTTTTTAAAAATCCAGCTTTTTGTTTTGTCAATTTTTGAGTTGTTTCTTTTGTTTCAATTTCATTGATTTCAGCCCAGTTTTAGTTATTTCCTGTCTTCTGCTTCTTTTGGTGTTGGTTTGTTCATCTTTTTCTAGGGCTTTGATCTGTAATGTCAACATTTATTTGTTGACTTTTTTTTTCTTTTGATGAATGAACTCCATGCAATGAACTTTCTTCTTAGTACTCTTTTCATAGTGTCCAAGAGATTTTAATTTTAATTTTAATTTGTTATATATGACAAAAAATGTATTACAATTCATATTATACACAATTTTTCATATCTCTGGTTGTACACAAAGTAGAGTCACATCCTTCATATCTTCATACATGTACTTAGGGTAATGGTGATCATCGCATTTCACCATCTTTCCTATGCCTATTGCCCTTCCCTTTGCCTCCCTCCCCTTTGTCCCTTTGCCCTATCTAGAGTTCATTTAATCCGCACCCCCCAGAATCATATTATGAATCAGCATCCTTAAATCAGAGAAATCATTCAGTATTTGGATTGGCTAATTTCACTTAGCATTGTATTCTCCAGCTCCATCCATTTACCTGAAAATGCCATGATTTTATTCTCTTTCAATGCTAAGTACTATTCCATTGTGTATGTATACTACAGTTTCTTTATCCATTCATCTACTGAAGGGCATCTAGGTTGGTACCACAGTTTAGCTATTATGAATTGTGTTGCTATAAACATTGATGTGGTTATGTCCCTGTAGTATGCTGTTTTTAAGTCCTTTGGGTATAGACTGAGGAGAGGGATAGCTGGGTAAAATGGTGGTTCCTTTCCAAGATTTTCAAGTAATCTCCATACTTCTTTCCATATTGGTTGCACTAATTTGCAGTCCCACCAGCAGTGAATGAGTGTGCCTTTTTCTCCACATCCTCACCAACACTTATTGTTGTTGTGTTCTTAATAGCTGCCATTCTGACTGGAGTGAGATGAAATCTTAGAGTAGTTTTGATTTGCATTTCTCTAATTGCTAGTAATGATGAACATTTTTTCATATATTTGTTGATTGATTGTATACTATCTTCTGAGAGTGTCTGTTTAGGTCTTTGGCCCCATTTATTGACTGGATTATTGTTGTTGGTTTTTTTTTTTTTTTTTGGTGCTTAGCTTTTTAAGTTCTTTATATACCCTAGAAATTAGTGCTTCATCTGATGTGTGAGGGGTAAAGATTTTCTCCCAATTAGTAGGCTCTGTATTCACCTCACTGATTGTTTCTTTTGCTGAGAAGAAGCTTTTTAATTTAAATCCTATCCCATTTACTGATTCTTTGGTATTAATTTTTGTGCTATAGGTGTCTTATTAATCAAGTTGGCGCCTAATCCGACATGATGGAGATTTGGGCCTACTTTTTCTTCTAATAGATGCAGTGTCTCTGGTTTAATTCCTGGATCCTTGATCCACTTTGAGTTGAGTTTTGTGCATGGTGACAGATAAAGGTTTAATTTAATTTTGTTGCATATGAATTTCCAAATTCCCCAGCACCATTTGTTGAAGAGGCTGTCTTTTCTCCAATGTACTTTTTTGGCACCTTTGTCAAATATAAGACAACTGTAATTATGTGGGTTAATCTCAGTGTCCTCTATTCTATCAGACTTAAACACTACTACAAAGCAATAGTAACAAAAACAGCATGGTATTGGCACCAAAATAGACTTGTAGACCAGTGGCACAGAATAGAGGACCCAGAGATTTTGATATGTTGTATTGGAGTTCTCATTTACCTCTAAGTTCTTTTTAAAATCTCCCTGATGTCTTCTGTTATCCATGCATCACTCCATAGTGTGTTATTTATTCTCCAAGTGTTGGAGTAGCTTCTATTTTTTTTTTTTATTTTAGCATTGGTCTCTAATTTCATTCCATTATGATATGATAGAATGCAGGGTAGGTATCTCTATTTTTTAAATGTTTGCTAAGACTTGCTTTGTGGCATAACATATGGTCTATTTTGGAGAAGGATCCATGTGCTGCTGGGAAAAAAGTGTATTTATTTGTTGATGGATGGAATACTATATCTTTGTCTGTTACATCTAAATTATTTGATTACTTTATTGAGTTCTTTCTTTGTTTAGTTTTTGTATGGAAGATCTATCTAGTGGTGAGAGAGGTGTGGTTAAAGTCACCCAGTATTATTCTGTTATGGTCTATTTGATTCTTGAAGTTCAGAGGAGATATATGTATGTGTGTGTGTGTGTATATATATATATATATATATATATATATATATATATATGTATATATACCATTGTTTTGGGCATAGATATTTATGATTCTTATGTCTTGTTGATGTGTGATTCCCTTAAGTAGTATGAAATAATCTTCTTTATCCCTTTTCACTAACTTTGGTTTGAAGTTCACTTTATTTGATATAAGAATGGAAACCCTTGCTTGTTTACACAGTCTGTGTGAGTAATACTTTTTTTCCATATCCTTTCATCTTCAGTCTGTGGATGTCTTTCCTGTGAGATTAAAAATCTAATGTGCTAGTCTATGTCTTTTAATTGATGAGTTTAGGCCATTGACATTCAGGGTTATTATTGAGACATGTTTTGTATTCCTGGTCATTTTGGTTTATTTTTGGTTTCACTTTGACTTGTTTTCTCCTTTGATTGGCCTTTCCTTTAGTGTAGTTCCTCCCTTTGTGGATTATCATTGTTGTTTTTCATTTTCTCCTCCTGGAACATTTTGCTGAGAACACTTTGTAGTGCAGGCTTTCTCACTGTAAGTTCTTTTAACTTTTGTTTATCATGAAAGGGTTTTATTTTGTCATCAAATCTGAAGCTTCATTTTGCTGAATATAAGATTCTTGGATGGCATCCATTCTCTTTCATAGCTTGGTATATGTTGTTCTAGGCTTTGAGGGTCTGGGTTGAAAAATCTACTGAGATCTGAATTGATCTTTCCCTATATGTAATCTGACTCCTGTCTCTTGAGGTCTTTAAAAATTCTGTCCTTATTCTGTATGCTAGGCATTTTTATTATAAGGTGTCTTGGTATGGATATGTTGTAATTTTGTACATTTGGTGTCCTGTAAGATTCTTGTGTTTCATTTTCCAATTCATTCTTCATGCTTGGAAAATTTTCTGATATTATTTCTTTGAAGAAATTGTACATTCCTTTCATTTGAATCTTTGTGCCTTCCTCTATTCCAATACATCTTATATTTGATCTTTTGATGTTATCCCATAATTCTTGGATGTTCTTTTCCTGTTTTCTTACCATCTTCACTGTGTGGTCAACTTTTTTTCAAGATTGTATATTTTGTCTACATTGTCTGAGGTCCTGTCTTCCAAGTGATCTAGTCTGTTGGTGATGCTTTTTATTGAGGTTTTATTTGGCTTATTGTTTCCTTCATTTCAAAGATTTCTGTTTGTTTATTTTATTTTTTCAGAATCTCTCTTTCTTGAAGTAATCTTTTTTTTTTTTTTGTATTTGTGCTCATATCTCTTTGTTGGTGTGACTGATGGTTGCCTGTATTTGCTCTCCTATCTCTTCATTGAAGGGATCAATTTTTGCCTGTATTTTTTTACTTAGGTCATTCTTTAATTCCCAGATCATTTTAATTAGGTACATACTGAATTCCTTCTCTGACATTTCATCTATCATCTATTATGCTGTTGATGGATTCTATTGTTGTAGTCTCTTGGTTTGTTTGGTGCACTTTCTTCCTTTTTTTTTTTTTTTCATGTTGTCTATATGTCTTTGTCTCTTACATTGCAGATCTGAGGTATTGCAGCTTCTACCCTATTGACTTGTAGTGTCCCTGCAGGTTCACCTTTAAGGGGGATATCAATGTTACAATGTTACACACAGTGCAACCAATAAGCAGCCATAAATCAATTGGCTTCTATTTTTACATTTACAGTTTTTTTTTTTTTTTGCTATAAACAGAAATGACGAGTTTGGTTGTCTTCTACCATATAGTCAATAGGTTTTCATAATGGTTTACAGTTTCTAATGGTAGATGGGGGGTAGGCTGTGATGTTTATGAGGTAAGATGTGAGAATATAGAGGTATTAGATTATAATGACTAATGAAAGGATAATCAAAATTAGTTGGTTGTCAGCAGGAGAAAAAAGAGAGAAAGGCAACTTCATGCAAGCCTCCCTGTTATCTCTGCAACAGGATGGTGTCTGTTAGTACACCTAGTAGAGATACCACTGGTGCAATGGGTCCCACAGGGACGTTAGTCACAGTTTACCAGGTCCTGTTTGTTGTCCCTAGATGGAAGCGGCCATGTACCTAGTTGGTGGTGGCAGCAGCATCAAGCCTGTAGGTACCTTGATGTTAGTGAATAGGGAACCATGGCCCAGTGTCTCTGCACAGGTGCAGTGTTCCTCTCCAGTGGCAGGCCACTGGCTGTGGGTTGGGCCTCTCTGGGCTGTATTGAATTTCTTAAAATATATTATGTCTTCTTTTGTCTCTTGTAAACTTTTTATTTTAAAGTGTTTTTTCTTTCTAATATCAGTATAGCTACCTATACTCTCTTTTGTCTACTATTTACATGGAATAGATATTTCTATCTTTTTACTTTCAATTTATTTGTGCTTTGGAGCTAATGTGAACCTTTGGTACACATGATATAAATGGATCTTTTTAAAAAAAATATATATATATTTTTCTAATCTCTGTCTTTACATTGGAGAATTTAATCCATTTACATTTAAAGTAATTACTGAGAGGGGATTTCCTTCTATTGCCATTGGTTATCTGAATGCTTTATAGGGTGGGGTTTTTTTGGCTCTTTTTTCTTGAGTTACTGTCTTCTTTTGTGCTTAGTTGATTTTTTTTAACAGTTTAATGTTTAAGCCCCCATGTCATTTAACTTTGTGTGTATTGATATCTATCATCTCTGTGGTTATTATGGGACTTATATTTAACATCCTAAGTTAAAACACTTTAATTTGTCATTGTTTTCTTTCTTTCTTTCTTTCTTTCTTTCTTTGTTTTTTCCTTGTTACTGGGTATTGAACCCAGTGGTACTTAACTACTGAGCCACATCCCCAGTCCCCTTTTTATGTTTTATTTAGATACAATTGACTTATAGTGTCCCTACAGGTTACCAATACCTCACCTTTAAGGAAGATATCAATGTTACAGCACCCAGTGCAACCAATATGCAGCCATAAATTTCTTAGGGCCTTGCTAAGTTGCTGAGGCTAGCATTGAACTCTTGATTCTCCTAAGCTTTCTGAGCTGCAAGGATTATAAGTATGTCTCACCAGACCTGGCTAACACTTTAATTTGAATTTATCCCAGGTTAACATCACTAACATATACAATCTTTTCTCCTTTGTAGCTCCATTCTCATCCCTTTCAGCTGTTGATGTCAAAGAATTACATCTTTACATATTGTATGCCTCCAAATAAGCTAATTCATTCTTTTAAATGAATTGTATCTTAAGTTATATAGGAAAGAAAATGTAGGGTTATAAACTAAAGTTACAATAACACTACTTTTGGACTAACTCTTAAAAAATACACTAGTCTCTTAAATAATATGGAAAATAGTGGAGTTATAAATTATTAGTTTCCCAAATATTTACCTTAATTTGTAACTTTATTTTTTCGTATGGCTTCAAATGACTGTTCCATATCCTTTCATTTTACCCTGCAGGACTCCTGTGAGCTTTTCTTGCAGAACAGGTCTAATGATGACATACTCCGTTGATTTTTGTTTATTTAGGAATGTTTTCTCTCACTTTTGAAGAACAGTTTTGCTGAATATAGGATTCTTGGTTGATAATTTTTTCCTTTTTGCACTTTGAATATATTGGCCCATAGTCTTAAGGAATCTACAGATCATATTATTGAATTCCCATGTATGTGATAAGTCACTTCTTAATGTTTTTCAAGATTCTTCCTTTCTCTTAAATTTTTTTAAAATTATACTGTGTCTCTTTGAGGTCATCTTATTTGGAGTTCATTGAACTTCTTGACTTTATATTAATATATTTTATCAAATTTGGGATGTTTCAAGCTATATTTCTTCAAATATTCTCTCCATCCCTCTCATTCTTCTTCTCCTTCTAGTATTTTGGAAAAGCATATCTATTCATTTACCTCTAGCTTTTTAAGTTCTGTAATAACTTCTATTGTCCTATCTTCAAGTTTGCTGGTTCTTCTGCCAGCTCAAATCTGCCTTGGAATGAATTCTTCTAGTGAATTTTTTATTTCAATTACTGTACTTTTCAGCTCCAGAATTTCTGGTTTTTTAATTTTATTTTTTTTAGAGATATTTCCATTTTGTTCAGACATTGTTTTCTTGACTTCCTCCTTTAGTTTTTTGAGTATATCTAAGAAAGTTATTTTAAAATTTCTGTCTAATAGACCTGCCAATAGTTCGTTTTCAGGAATGGTTTCAGTTGATTTGTTTATTTTTTCTTAGAATGTGTCACCTTTCCTTGTTTCTTTGTATGCTTGGTGATTTTTTTTTAATCAAAAACTGGACACCTGTACCAAATAATTTAACTCAGGAAATCATTTTCTTTTTTCTTTTTCTTTCTTTCCTTTTTATTTTTGTAGGCTTTCTCTGTGCCAAGGATCAATCTAAGGTATCAACTTAAGTTCTTTTTAGTTATTTTTGAAAATTGTAACTTTCTCTGGGCATACACAGTCACTTTCTAATTTTCCCTGTAGGTGCAATTGCCTTTGAATGTTCTGATTTTTAGTGTCTGGTTACCAAAAGGAATAAAAGAGGAAAATGAAAGGGGATCAAGGGCACTAGCTTTTTCAGCCCCCAGAAGTCAGTTGGGGGAAGAGGGGCTTGCCACAGTATAAAGTGATGTGACAGTAATGGCTTTTAGCTGCTTTTTCTGGAACTCTATGGTCAGAAGTAGCAATCAGTTAGCAGAGAATAGATCTATGATATTTGGAGGTAGTTTTTGCCCACCCTGGTTCCACAAAGGTTTGTGCAAGCTGCTCCAGAAATGCTCACATAGGCATCTGCCATGAGGTTTGAGAAGAATGATGGGTAGTTAATTCTGGTCAGAGAGCTAAAGTTGATGAAATTAACTATGATTTATCCTCCATGCCTTCTCCTGGAAGTTGCAAGCCTTTATTAAACTTTAGAGCTTCAAAATAGCTGCATCAGACGGATTCTGCCATATAGTTATTGTCTGGGCAGGAAAACAGATTTTTGATGCTTCCTACTCTAATTTTCTCAGAATACTCTTATATCCAGTTTTGTAATGTAAGTTAAGAGGAAAATAAGATTCATTATATAGAAAAGACAATTATTATTATTGTTATTAATAACATTTATGGGATCCTGATTGTGTGCCAGATACTATCTTAGCTATTTGATGTATATTATATAATTTGGTCCACATAACAGTGCTATGAGATAGATACCATAATGGTTCCAACTTGGCAAATGAAGGCATTGAATCTCAGAGAAGTTAAGTTATATACATTTTACCTCTAGTATGTAAGAGAAGTGAGATTCAAAACAAGTTATGCCAAAATTCTTAACTGTTGGCCAGCTCATGAAAGCCCATATTGTATTTTGCATTAGTCAGTTTTTCCCCATAATCACATTGTGTTCTAACTACTTCAAGAGTCAGTAGCTTAAAACAACAAACATTATTCTCATGCTTAAAGGTCTGCAGATCAACTGATTTGACTGAATTTGGCTGAACTCTTCTGGGAGGCTCTGTGTTTCTTTTTGTTTCTCTTTTTTCTTTTTAAATGTTGGAGTCCAGGCTAAAGGGATAGTAGCTACCCAGGGCATGTGTATCTCATGGTGGGTCATCAGTGCACAAGAATGAAGATTAACCAGGCAAACACTTTTAGGGAAAATGTCATATCCACAAATATTTCATTGACCAAAGCAAGCTGCTTGGCCAAACCCAACATCAACAGTGGAGGGAGATGAAGTCCTGTGGTGGGAAGAGGAGGACGTAATTACTTTCTAAATAGTAATACAAAATATCACACAAGCATTTTATTGTTTGCTTATCTTTAAATCTAGTTAATTTAATTCTTTTCATTTAGGGAGCAATTATTTAATTTTTGCTCCTGTATAAAACTCAAAATTCCAAAATTGCTACTGAAGATTTCAGTCCATCTAGTTCTTATGCAGTTCAATGCTGAGTATTAAAATGGTGGCTGTTAAACTTGGTTAATATAAAACATCAATGTAATTGGTGCTATTAATGTGTTCATATCTTCCAGGTATACAAGTCTGTAAGGTAGAAGCTTTAGAAAGAGCATTATATCAAGCTGGTGTTCTAAAATTGTATGGTAATTTTAGGCTTAAAAGAAAAACATGTTGGAAATTTATTTATATCATTTGTGTTCTATAACTGTACTTATTATCAATAAGTTATGTAAAGTTCCATGTTTTTTACACTGAGATACAATTTAAATGTATTTTTAAGTTAAGGAGAGCCTAATTTATATAAAGGTTTTATTGCAAAACACAAAAGTACTTTGCTACTTTTCTACAAAAGGTTAAAAGCTTTCAGCCTTTCTTTAATTCATGTTTTAGATGTGATATTATGTTGTGTTTGCTCAAGTTCACAACAATTTATGTAGGCTTTATAAAATGATGTCTAAAAAGCAAAGATCAGCTTCAGAGCTATAGTATTTAAGATTCATGAAGAGCCCTGCCTTACCTGAGATAAGGCTCTATGTCCCATCTCACTACATGTGAGAATGACTACGAAAGAAGTAGGCCAGATTTCAGTACATTTAAAGTTGTGTCCAAAAGTTGGTTTTTGTCATGATTACCAGGATCTCAAACAAGGGATTATAATGTATAACTCTGCCAAAATTCAAGGTAGCTATTACATGAACTAAATATGTTTTTACTCTTGATAATTTTATCTTGTAGTTTTCTTATAAATAGCTTAAAGATTGCCTGTTAATGTTTTGCAGAGGTACTGATTTAAGAACACACAACCTGGGTTAATTTAAGATAATAAGTTATCACCTACAGGATAGAGAGATAGACATTAAAGCCCAGTACTCTTAATATAAGGCTGTTGAAACTTATTTGCTAGATGTTTAAGATTAAGTTTTAAAATTAGTTAAATTAAAAGGGCCAAGAAAACCAATATTTGGCTCTTGCCCTCTGAGTCAGTCTGAATCAGGGAATAGGGGACTTCTCCAAAGAGCTTTGCAACTCTGGGCCACATAACCTCCCGATCAGGGAGATTAATGAGACCAGTGGAGGACAGAAAGCCAATCAGTGCATTTGCTGTGAAGAGGAGGGTCATCAGAAAAGGGAGACATCCCTGATGCTTCCAAGGGAAGCCACATGGTCAAGCAAGGCCTGGACCCATCCTAGCGCAAATGGCACTAGCAGAACTGAGAAGTTGCTGTGAAGTTCCCGAGGACTCCCAGGGAAACTCAGCTGACTGTTAACAATAGATAGAAACAAAAGTCAGTTTGACTTGCTTCATCTTGAACACTTAGCAAAGACAGTCAAAGCCAAAACGCAGCTATCCCTGGGCATTTTAAATAATAATAATAGTTAAATGTAACTTCCAAAAATAAGTAAACTGGAGGCTACAAAAGAGATTCTCAGACAGGAATGCCTGATAACTATCAAAAGGAACTGCCAGAGTAGTTTTTAGTTTAAGGCCTTTATTTCTAACCTACACAGGTAGCCTTAGTGTTTGCTAGTATGGTTATCCATCCCTAAGTAACAGAATTAAAGATTTCTCTATTAGACACAGAGGTCATACTAGTAAAAGGATTTTACAAGACCAGATGACATTAAATTATTAAACTGTATCTTAAGGAAAAGGACATCTGTAACCCTAAAAGTTAAATGTTGTGTTTACATCCCTGACATTTCTGGCAATGTGACAAATATCCTTAAGGATTTACATGCTCAGATAGAAGCCATGTCCTCAGCAACTTTGTCATGAAAACAATATCTTAGCTCCTGGTTCTTGGTACTTCCTGGTGGAAAACATTGTTAGTCTTTGTCTTTGCCGTCATACTCATTGGCATATTCCTGTGCTATGGCATTTATTGCTGCATCAATATGGTTCCAGTACTAATGAATTCTTGTTTCTCTTATAGACCACCCATCACTCAAATGGCCCTCCAGCCTATTACTTCTCAATTGGACTTCTATCATGGACCACTCGATAGACCCGATTTTTAAAGGGGGACTCCAAACTGCTTTCCCCACACCGTCCCTTTTCAGCCTGAAGAAGCCAGAAAGATCTTCTTCGCCCCCCTTCCTTACAGCCATAAGGAGTTCCCAAATTAGAGGGGGGAATGAAGCCAGATTTAAAATTAGGTAGTCAGTGTAGTTAGGTAAATTGGGTCTAATATCAAGTGAAATCTAAAATGGAGGCCATGCCGAGAATGACTCAGGGAAAACACAGGACAACTCATGGAATGTTAATGAAGTCCCGAAAAGGCCCTAGGCCAAAGTCCACCTCAAAGAAATGTTAATGAACAGCCCCCAGCAAAAAGGTGCTGACTCAGAAGTCCTTCCTGACCATATTACTTCTTTGGCCCACCTGTGTCCCACCCTTGGGCCTTCCAACCTACATTCCATCACCAAAATTATAAAAAGGGGAAACAACCACACTTCCACGGATTCTACCTCTTGGGTCCCCTTCTTCCTCCGAGAGAAGTCTTTTCTGCTGTCCTTTAATAAACTTCTAATTTCTACTCTGAAAAAAATAAAATAAAATAAAATGGTGGCTGTTGAACTCTTTAGAATTGTACCATTGTTGGCAGATCTCAAATCCACAGTATTCTTCACTTGATTCCCTACCAAATTCACAAATGTGTTTATATTTTTTAAAAAACACTGTAATAAAACTTTGATTTCCTCCAGAACAATGTATTTTCAGAAACCCAGAATTCTCGTGAACAACACTTATAGAAAGAGTCATAGAATAAGGTCATTAAGTTTTAGAGCAGTCTTAAAAGGACTTTTAGTTCAACCTTCTCATTTTACAAATGAGGAAACAAATAGCTTCAGTTTCAAACTTCCAATTTTCATACACAAGCCCCCATTTTTGCATTTTTTTCATGCAATAAAAAAGCAATGAGAAAAGAATCTGGGGTGACCTTTACATGTCTTACTGCAATTGTAATTCTATAACAGAGACCTCTGTTCATTTTATTTTATGAGACTCCACATATGACCTGCTAACTTTATCACTACATTCAACTTCCCCAATTGCCTGTGAAAAACAAAAATTAAGTCTTCCTATTTCTCTTCACAATCTTGAGGGATCTTCTGCTTTAAGAGCAAGCAGAATGAGCTGAGAGACATCTGGTTACTGGCTCCCAAGTCCTAAGACACCCTGTGCTGTCTCCCACAGAGGAGATGGAAAGAGAGGTACCATACCTGGTTTTCCAGAAAGAGAATTATGAGCATCTTTTCAAGATCAAAACTCTTAATTTTTAGTTAGTAGTTTCTCCTATTAGACCTGTAGAGAGCAAAGATTGGAAAAATCTAAGGGAAAAGTATAACTCATTAAATAAGTATCGTTTGACTCTCTCCTGTGCACCATGTCTGGTGCTAGGTACAAGGTTATAATGCAAACAAGACAGAAGGAGTTGCTGTGCTGATGATGCTTCCAGTCCAGCCTGGTCAGGTAACTTAAGTGGTTTCAAAGCAAAAGCACTGGGACCATGGGAATGTGAAATGCAGAGTTCAATTCAGTGTATGGGAGGCTAAGGGCAGAGAGCTTTCCAGGCGGGGAACAGAACATGTGCAAGGGCCTAATGGAACTAAGAAATAGCCAAAGCTTAGCCAGGAACAGGGAGACTAACATGAGGCTGGGCAGGCAGCAGGGGCCCAGACTGTGAGGGGACTTACAGGACAGGGATATATAGAGAAAGCCTTGAAGGCTTTCAAGAAGGAGAGTGATACATAATTGCATTTGCATTTTAAAGGGAACAAATTGGCTGTATTCTCAAGAATGAATTGGGGCAGGGGTCTAAGAGAATTATAGGGAGAACAAAATAAGTATCCGACTAGTGAATCCAACTATTCAGCCCAAGTTAGCTGTATTATCCAGAGTGGTGACTGTGCAGGTGGGTGTGTGCATGAAAGTGTGTGGTTATGTTCACATAGCAAATAAAACATATTGATGGTCCTTCTCTTTATTGTGTGTGTGTGTGTGTGTGTGTGTGTGTGTGTGTGTATATATATATATATATATATATATATATATATATATATATATATAAAGGGGTACAGCATGTTGTTTTTATGTACATATACACATTGAAATGATGACTACAGCTGGGCGCAGTGAGATGCCTGTGATCCCAGAGACTTGGGAGACTAAGGAGAAAAGGACCACAAATTTGAGACCAGCCTCAGCAATTTAGCAAGACCCTCAGCAACTTAGAGAGACTTAGTCTCAAAATAAAAAATACAAAGGGCTGGGAATGTAGCTCAATGGTAAAGTGTCCCAGGCTCAATTTCTGGCACAAACAAATAAACACACACACCAAAAAAAAAAAAAAAGAAAAAAGAAAAAAGAAAAAGAAAGAAAGAAAGAAAAACAAAGCACAACTCTCAAACCCAAACTCCTAAAAAGAAATGATTACTATATAAGTTAACATATCCATCTCCTCACATAGTTAACCTTTTGTTGTTGTTGTTTGTTTTGGTTTTGGTGGTGAGAACACCTGAAATCAGCCCTCCTACTCAATTTCCAATTTGCAACATAATATTATTAACCCTAATTTTCATACTGTTCATTACCTCTCTGGACTTATCCTATATAACTGCAAGTTTTTACCCTTTGACCTGTGCTTCCTCATTTCCTCCCTCTCCCCACATTCAGTAACCACTCTTCCACTCTCTGTTTCTATATATTTGACTTTTTTAGATTGCACATGTGAGATTTTTCTTTCTGTGTCTGGCTTATTTTACTAATGTCCTCTGGTTTCTGCCATGTTGTTACAAGTGGCAGGATCTCAGAAGGGCCTCTCTTATCCATAAACTCACCCTCCACTTCCAGATAAGCCAAGAATAAGATGACTCCTTTGGATTTGGAGAATGTTTTCAGGACATGCTGATTACACAGGAATGGCTTTAGAGTTGAAGCTGAAAATTGGACACATGCATTTAGTTCTCCTTTTTCTGAAGACTGACTTACACAAAAACAAAGAGAATAGGAGAAAACAGCAAAAACTTGGAGTTGAAATGTTGTGAAAGATTGATGACGGGCCTAACAGCCCCAATAAGGTTTCATGCTGAGCCTGCAGTGTGGAGACTCCAAAAGCAACTCAGTTGACATTTGGAGCAGTGAAAAGCTCAGGATCTGGTGGCCTGGGACCTCAGAAGCTGAGAGTGAGGGTGAGGCTGAAAAAAGGGGATTGGTGGAGAGGGTCTTAGGAGCAGGTAGACCCCCCATCCATGCCACCCATCCATGTGACTCCTTTTTCTCCACTGCAATAAATGATAGAAGAGAATTATGTTTTGGAAACAGTGACCAGGGTTTTCTGAATTGGAGATGCCAGGGAGAGTTGGGGTATGGGAGGATGCTGTTCTGAAGGTAGAGGGATTACAGACATATTGATGAACTGCTTTCATGTTTGGGCTTCAACCTCCTTCTCACATTCTGCTCCCAGAACTCAACAGCCAGCAGATAGACCCCCATTATCCAGGAGGCTATGATCCAAGACCTCTCATGGATGCCTGAAACCATGGATAGAACTCAACCTTATGTGTACTGTTTTCTCCTATACCTGTGTACCTATGATGAAGTTTAATTTATAAGTTAGGCATAGTAAAAGATTAAGAGCAATAAACAATAAAAGATTGAACCATTGTAACAATATACTATAGTAAAAGTTATGTGACTGCTCTCGTTCTCTCTCTCTCCAACTATCTTCTTATACTTTGACCCTTTTGTGGAAAGGAAACACTTTATGGCTTCTCTTTGGCATTTCCAAGTTGCCAACATCACAACTCTCTGTTTTGGGGCCATTATTGAGTAAAACAAGGGTCACTAGAACACAAGCACTTTGATTCATGACAGTCCTGGTATGATGACAGCTGACTAATGGAGAAGTAGTGAACATGGCCTGAACATGCTAGACCAAGGGAGGACTCACATCCTGGGCAGGATGGGGCAGGATGGCATGAGATCTTATCATGTTACTCATGGTGCACAACTGACATCTTTGGAATTGCTTATTTTTGGAATTTTTCATTTAATATTTTTAGACTGCAGTAAGACTTCTTATGGGAAGGACTACTGTATATCTTTAAAGTATGAAGATCTCCACTGGACATCTGACCAACCCAAGAGGAAAAGTTGCAACTGAGGAGGGTTCCCTAGGAAACAGGAGAGTCATTTCCTCTTCAGTGCCTAATTGGAGTGGGTGTGTCTGAAGTGGAATTGAGAAACTTACACAGCTAGGACAAGACTTGGATTTGATCAGTGACAAGCACAATTAAAAACAAATCAAGAGAAAAACAAGCCAATAACTCACTCCAAGTGGGAAAAATGTTATGCAGGAAAGAGAAGATACCCTTGCTGTCCCCTGTGACAGTCACGGGCAACGTGCACATAGTTACGTGAGGCAAACATTGGGCACTTCCCCATCTTTCATATTGAGAAGCCATAGACAATGTCTATAACTGAAAGATCATATAGCAACATGAAACTGATATTTAGAAATTTAAATTAAATAGTAACCAGAATTAGGGGAGTTGAAAGCGACTGTCTTAGAGGGTATGCAGTAGGCTCACTAAGCAGCCTGTGTACTCTCTTTTTCATAACAAGCCTTGTAAAACAAGTTTAAGTATATGGATATGTAAAATGTCAATAAAAATGAACAAAATCTAAAAAGAAAAAAAAAGGAATTATGTTATTAGGGCCATCCAATATATCCCATCATTCCCTTTTTAAATGTTTTGTACTCCTGAGGGTTACCACAGTACCAAGTGCACAGAGCTATCCTTGTACTGTGTTAAGACCTCGATTTTGTCCTCCCAATAATGTTGAAGATCTAACCCAACTGCTTCAGAATGTGATGTTTTTTGGAGACAAGGTCTTTATAGAGGTAATTAAATAAAAACATAGTCTTTGGATGAGCTCTTATAAAAAGGGGACATTTGGACCCAGAGACAAAGACACATAGGATAAATGCCTTGTGAAACTGAGGGCCTGAATGGGGCTTACGTATCTACAAGTGAAGGAACACCAAAGATTTTCAGAAAACCAATGTGAATAGGCTCCTGAGGTAAAAATGTTCACCCCCACTGGGGACGGTGCCCGTGTGCCCTAGAGAACAGCATGAAACAGTCTCCCTTCACAGGCCTCAGAAGGAACCAACCCTGCTAACACCACCATCTTGGACTTCCACCTTCCACCTTCCACCTCTGTTGTTCAAGATGTCCAGTCTGTGGTACTTTGCTAAGGCAGCCTTAAGAAACTAGAACACATGGTGGTTCATTTCTATGAGCTCCTCCACATGGGGAAGAGTTTTGCTGTGACCATTCCTTGAAGGGTTGAGGAAGGGAAGAAATCAAGAAGAGGGAGGAAGGAAAAAGAGGGCCGGGCCAAAATGTGTGAAGATCCACCCTGAGCCTAGCTGGAAAAAAATCTGCCTTTGAGCAAGAGGGATCATGCTTCTGTATTTCTTTACAACCAGAACATATTTATCTGTACGATTTGTAGTTTAAAAAACAAGTAAATATACCAAAGAAATACAGAAGAGAAATTTCTTCTTCCTCAATCTTGCCAAATCTCCAAATAGGAGAGCAACAAATTGGTCATGTTGAGGATTAATAAAGGATATTGAAGTTAATAAAAATTAAAAATACTGTATTTTAATTTGTTGGCTCTGATTTTTCCCTAACCAAATAGAATAGCTGTTCTGGGGGCAGGCCAGACTCTGTCCTACTTCTCCTTTGCAACTTGGAGTCAGGGGGACACTAACTGAGGGCAGTTTTTCCTGGATTTGCTTGGGAATGTTTAGAAAACTTTCCAGAGACGGCCCTGGAGGGAGGGAGGCAGTAGGATAATAGTTACCACTTCCACTCAGTTGTCCAGACTCCAGTATGTGACACATAAACCACACGCAGCCTCGCTGTGGTTCAGAAGGTTAAAAGTTATTAAGTGAAATCAATTGAAATAAAAAGAGTCACATCTGCTTCAGTACACAATTCACTTCTCCAGACGGCTTTGGCCTGCACTGCAGGGGACACACACACTCTCTCTCTGTGTCTCTCTTTCTCTCACTCTAAGACCCTGGGGAAGAGCAGAGGCAGCTGCAGAAGCCAAAACCCTCCCCAGTCTTAATTAAACCCTCAAAGTTTCCAGGCAACACAGCCAAGGAAAAAAATCATTTCCAAGCTGAAGACCCCCAGCCCCCAGTCCCAGCAAAGGAAACGGGTCGTTTGGTTTAATCAGCCCACGTGCACATTCTCTCTCCCCAGGTTGCCAAGACGGGGCCTGTACCTAGCAGAGGTATTTGTGTAATCAAAGCTTCTGGAACTTTCCCTGCCAAGGCTACCAATGTGAATAGGCTCCTGAGGTAAAAATGTTCACCCCCGCTGGGGACGGTGCCCTTGAAGTCTACATCAAAATCAAGAAAGGGTCACAGCTGTTGCGGCACCCCACAGCGGAAAACTTGGAAGAAGAAATCCCAGCCTGCACTACTGCTTTGCCTCAGGTCTACAGGAAACAGGCCCCAGTTGCCTGAGAGAGGGAGAGGGGGAGACAGGGGATGAGGGGTGAGGAGGTGAGAGAAAGAAGAAAGAGAGAGAGAGAGAGAGAGAGAGAGAGAGAATGTTTACAAAAGAGCCAACACTCATAACTAGTACTCTGGGATGGGAAGACAGCCCCTCCAGGACCTGGCACCCCACCTCCACTGTCACCCTCATCTCTCTGATGTGAGCTGGGGTTCCTGCAAATTGGCTGAGAGCCACTAGGTGGCAGCAGATTAACTCTTCAAATGCCAGAATGGGCTCAGACTTGGGTCTGAAAATTTGCATCTGGTCACTTTCCTCAAAGCAAAGGAAATTTATGGCTTTCTCTATACCCAAAGGTTCTTGGCTTTCAAGATAGATATTGGAGCAAAACCTGTGAAGGGAAGATTGCTTCCCAACCCACCCATTTGTATGGTGGCTTGAGTCAGGGTGAAAAGCAGTTGTGGGTGCTCCATATTTCATGACTTCAATGACACTTGATTCCAAGGACTCGAAGATTTTTTTGCAAGTTTATCCTCTGTCAGGTGTGGTAGTAAACACCTGCAATCCCAGCAGCTCGAGTGGCTGAGACAGGAGGATTGTAAGTTCTAAGCCAACCTCAGCCACTTAACGAGACCCTAAGCAACTTGGTGGAACCTTGTCTCAAAATAAAAAAATAAAAAGGGCTGGAGATGTAGCTCAGTGGTTAAGCACCCCTGGGTTCAATCCATGGTACCCCACCCTCTCCAAAAAAAAGGGCAAAAAAGGATTTTTCTCACATTTAAACTCACTTCAACAAATTCTAAATATACCAATGAACGAGCGCATTCTGTTTTCCAGGGACAGTGCTTGTGCTCAACTAGAGTCTTGGCCTGGGTCTTTCCCCAGTGGAGCTGGCAAGGAGATGACATGTTAAACACAAGTAGCATTCTCCAAGTAGACCACCTCGGGTGAGTAAGGAATCCAGACTCAGCTTTGCTATGAATAAAAGGGAAAAACTTAAAAAAAAAAAGACTTAGGAAGATCTTTTCATATTTAGCTTCTACGGTATGTTTTTAGGCGAGTCATGGTCTAAAACATAGAAGCCACCAGAAAGAAACTTTAACAGCAGGGGCTGAAAATGCTTGCAGCTCAGATGACAAGGAAAACAAATCTTTCTCCTGGGTATTCTAGACCCTGCAAAGCCTCCCCCCATTCTACCTATTAAACTTCTGCCACAAATATAAAACTACTGAGATGGTGACTGGAGTAGGGGGCCGGAGAGGTGAAGTTGATTTACTTTAGAAGGGAAGAGAGAGCTACCAGCCACAGGAAGAATAAATCCAGGAAGGGGGGAAGGGAGCTGGGGTGAGAAGACAAGTGCTCTTGTAGTTGGGCTGATGAGAGTTTGAGAGGAAAAGAGAAAGATGGAGGAAAGAAATCAGGAGGAGGGGAGCCATAAATGTGTGATATATATGACTTGAGAGAGGTAGTGAAAGGCAATTTTAAGATGTTTTGCTGTGCATTTGGGATTCCCTTTGATATGCTTCAAGAGAGTTCAGTAAAGATTAAAATTACCTTACAATTATTTTTATTTCTTGCCCTGACACAAGCAAGCACTGGTGGCGGAACCAGCCCTCTTCCCGTTCCCATCTATCTAAGTGGCAGGGCAGAACCCAGCTCATAATTTCTTTTGGAAAAAAAAAAATCAGGATCTCCAGTAAGTTATATAAAACAGAATTATTTATTATGCTAACCCTAATACACAATCTCTCATTCTTGAATGGGCAGCTTCAGAGTTTAATTTGTATTCACCAAAAGGCAGGAAGACAACTCACGGATCATCAAGGGATTCTGCACTGATATCATGTTTTTTTTCTCATCCCTGTACTTATACTGGACACATGGCAGGGCTAATAGGAGTTTGATGGAACTGGGGCTCATCGTGACCTATTCGTTTACTTTCTTATTTGGGATAAGAACAGTTTTATCTTTGAGAAACTTCTATGGTCCAGGGGTCCTGACAATCCCACAGGTCAGCCAGCTCAAAATTCTTGCTTTCATATAGACTTTCCCCTCTGCTGGGCTCCCTTTATACCCATCTCTTTACCATCCTACTACTTCTCATCTGCTTAGCAAATTCCCACTCCAAAGTGACTACAGTTGAAATGTCCTGCCTCTATGAAACATGCTCTTGAAGACTCTCCCACTTGTACATGACTCACCCCCCAAGTATAGCAATATTGTTGTAATATCTACCTTCCTAGCTCCAGTGAAGACACAAGTGATCTTTGTGTCTTCAGTGCCCAGCATAGTGCCTGACACACAGTGAATGCCTAATAAATGAACGGACAAAGAGTTGTCATATATGTTGTCATCCCATGCTGAGGAAGCCCAACTTTTGAAAAAGCATAATTTTCTAAGCACTTACCCTAGAACTCAAACTAGGGTTGATACTTGGAAATTCAATCAACAAATTATCCTTCTAGTTATAGGAATCATTTTCCATTTTGACTGATGGTCTCCAGAATGTAGGAACACCCCAGTGGGATGACTCCGATCATCAGAGCTGCTGGGAGTACTGTTCTCAAAGCCCCTAGCAGTAGAAGTTTCTGTGCCTATGCTTCTGTTTCTACCATGAACTAGTCTTTGTATTTTTTTTTTTAATATAAAAGAGCTCCATGCTCATTAAAGAAAATTTGCAAAATAAAGAAAAGCAGAAAGGAACAAAACAGTTTTCAATTAGTGTCTCACTATGTAAATAGTAGGACTGTAACATTTTGGAGTATGAATTACTCTCTTACTTATGGAATTTAATGAAAACCAGATGACAGTTTGTGCTTACTGCTAAAATCAGAGCCAGATCCCATAGAAAGAGCATAGGTGGATTTCATAGTGGGTTCTTGAGGCACACACATGGGGAGCGCCTCTGGTAAGCAGTGCTGGACTGGGGAGATGAGTTCCCGGAAAGGGTGCATTAACGTGCTTGGGGGCCTTTGCATAATACTCTTGGAGCTCTCTGCACAGTGTCGACCCTGATGTCAGGACACACCCCGGACCGCCATTCCTTCCAGCCCCTGTTTGGGCCATCACTGGTCTATCTTCCAGGCTGCAGTGATGGACACAAGGCTATTCATAGAGATCAGAGGACCTCCCCAGCAGCCTCATCACTGGTTTCATCACTGGTTGACTGGACTTGCTTCCAGCTGCCATAGTACTTGGGTGCGAGCACCCAGCCTGACACTCTTCCCTGAATCCTTCATGGCAACTCCACTCACAGCTATCCTTTGCTGGTGCAATGGGACAAACATGTCACTAAATAAAAACACCCATGGCTGAAAGGTGAGACCTTGTTGAAGTAAATATAGTGGTTCCCCTTATCTACTTTGTGACGTTTCAATTACCCATGGTCAGCCAGCGTCATCTTGGCTCCACCATCTTCCTTCTGAATGTATTGTCAGAAGATCCCACAGTAGCCTAACACTACATCACAATGCGACACCAATCACCTCACTCTCCCTCATCATGCAGGTATTGAACCATCTCACATCACCCCAGGAAGGGTGACTGAAGTATAATAAGATTGAGAGGAAGATGTAATCCCAGTGACTCAGGAGGCTGAGGCAGGAGGATCACAAGTTCAAAGCCAGCCTCAGTAAATTAACAAGGCCCTAAGTAACTTTGTGAGACTCTGTCTTTAAATAAAATATAAAAAAGGCTGGGGATATGACTCAGTGGTTAAGTACCACTAGGTTCAATCCCTGTACCAAAAAAGAAAAAAAAAAGATTAATAGAGCAAAACAGAGACCATGTACATATAATTTTTTATTACAATATAGTGATACAACCATTCTATTTTACTATTAATCTCTTATTATACCTGACTTATAAATTAAATTTTATCATATGCATGCATAGGAAAAACTATCTATCTATATAAATATATAAAATAACAAATATATACATACACATACACAGTTCTGTATTATCCACAGTTTCAGGCATTAACTGAGGTCTTGGAATGTACCCCACACAGTAAGGGAGCTACTGTAAACAGATCAAGGCACTTTGCAGATAGGTGAGCAGACTGTCAGGATGCCTTAACTGAGAGCTGGCTTCCCTTTGTCTGCATGAAGCGACTAGCCATGAGAAAACCATATGCTAACTTCTTGACCCTATAATGGATTTACACAGGTGCATATATGCTTGTTTTATTTAATGTAAAAAATATTTTTGAGCCTAAGGTAATGAATCAGCACTGAAACTAAAAAGGGCTTGCCTCTGCTCTTTGCTAGGTGCTATGCTAGTTATGGGGGACACAGTGATGCATAGGACTGTCCAGCTATGGAGACAACCATGCACACGTGTGAAAGGAAAGGAATTGAATATTTATTTTGGATGCTAGGAATTGTGCTAGGTGTTTTGTGAAATTAACATATTTAACCTTTTTAACAAAGTGTGAATTAGACAGCATTCCTTTACACTTCCCCAAAGAAGAAACTGAGACTCAGATGTTCACTTCCCTAACTCATACTGCTGGAATTTTTAAAAAATCTAAAAACCTGCATCCAAGTCAGTTTGCTAGAGTGGCCGTCAGAAGCACTTTTGTGCAGATGTGCAGGGTTTGGGGCACAAACCTGCTGCTGTCGTTTCGCCCAGCTTTCTGAATTAGCTACGGCTCAAAAGTGATGCTGCCATCAGAGAAGCTGTCCAAGTCAACAGCACCAGGGACTATTCCTCGACTTTGTAGACCTGTGGTTTTTATAAAAAATTTTGGTGCATTGCAATTTTACATATTCATGGGGTACATCGCAACATATTCATAGATGCACACAACCCAATTTGGTCAATTTCAGTACCCCGTGCCTCCCTTTTCCCTCCCCTCCTCACTCTCCATGGTCTCCTTCTTTAACCCTACTGTGTTCCCTTCTATTTTCATGAGTTCCACCTGCTTTCCCCCATCTTTTCTCTCTAGCTCCCACATAGGAGAGAAAACACACGATTCCCAACTTTCTGTGCCTGACTTATTTTGCTTAAAACAGTGTTCTTAAGTTCCATCTATTTTCCTACAAATGACATAATTTTATTCTTTTTTATGATTGAATAAAACTCAATTTGTATATATGCCACATTTTCTCTATCCATTCCTCTGCTGAAGAATACCTAGGCTGATTTCATAATTTGGCTATTGTGAATTGTGCTGCTACAAACATGGGTGTGCGTTTATCACTATAGTGTGTTGACTTTAATTCTTTAGGATTAATACCAAGGAGTGGTATAGCTGGATCATATGATGGTTCCATTCTTATTCTTTTGAGGAACCTCCATACTGATTTCCACGATGGTTGTACTAATTTACAATCTCCCTGACAGTGTACAAGTATTTTTTCCCCCACATCCTTCCTCTCCAGCATTTATAGTTATTTGTATTCTTGATGATGCCATTCTAATGGGAGTGAGATGAAATCTCAGTGAGGTTTTGTTTTTTTTTTAAAGATAGAGTGAGAGTGAGAATGAGAGAGAGAGAGAGAGAGAGAGAGAGAATTTTTAATATTTATTTTTTAGTTATTGGAGGACATAGCATCTTTGTTTGTATGTGGTGCTGAGGATCGAACCCAGGCCGCACACATGCCAGGCGAGCGCACTACCGCTTGAGCCACATCCCCAGCCCTCAGTGAGGATTTTTAATTTGCATTTCCCTGATTGCTAAAAATGTTGAACACTTTTTCATATATTTCAGGAACTTTTCAAAATTTAGAAGAAAACAGGGTCAAAATTCCAATATATAGGCAAAGACAATGACTTCCTCAATAAGACCCCCTAAAGCTCAGGAAATAATACCAAGAATTAATAAATATGATGGCATCAAATTAAATCCTCTGCACTGCAAAGAAAACAATCAAGAGAGAACTTATAGAATGGGAGAAAATTTTTGCCAGCTACTCTTCTGACCAAGGATTAATAACTGGAAAACATAAAGAACAAAAAAATCTACCTCCAAAAAAAAAAAAAAAAACAAGCAACTCTATCAATAAATGTGCAAGTGATTCTTGAAAGATGAAAGAAATGTAGTTATTTAAAGGTCATTTTTTTTTACTGGTGCATTACAATCGTACATAATAGTGGGCTTCCTTGTTACATATTCGTACATGCACATGACATAATTTGTTCAATTCCATCCCCTAGTTCCTCCCCTTTTAAGACCTTGAAACAAGATATTTACTTTTTTCCTGCCCTTTCAGAAAAGCTTCGGTCTCAACTTTCTCCTTTCTTGATAAGGCAAAAGAGAGAATAGAGGCAGGAACTTGATCTGCAGATTCAGATAGACTTGCGCTGCCTGCCTGTCGTGTGGCTTCAGGTCTATGTCTTGATATTTTTGACTTCTGGTTCCTCATCCATACAAGGGGCACAGTGGCTACCTCACAGAGATCTTTTTCTTGAGATAGAAAAAGGGGTATTTCACACATCACATGGAACATTTCAATGCTCAACAAACACTAACTCTTGTCCCTTTACAGCTTTCTGAGCTCCATTAGCAAAGATCTCTACAGTAGGGATGCTCCACATCCAAGAATATCTTATTTTTTCTAAAGTGTATTTATTTTTACCCCCCGTCCCCTTCCCCATTGACCTTAAGTTTTTGAAGGAAAAGACCATGTCATACGTTAATATATTTCGGAGTATGCAATTCATAGCAAACATACAACAAATAAACAACAAACATTTGATTGATTGGTTGATGCTATCTCATTGACACCATGTTCTGACAGCTAAATGATACACCAACCGTGGTATATGGGAACTGGCTTATACTGGTTTGTGAAAGCTTTGTTAAATTTTGGGGAAATTTCTAAGCTGATTGTTAAACTGAATAAATTAAAATTTGCCACAGTAGGAGTATTTATATCACAGGAATTGTCAAACACTACAAGTAAGGACCTTGCTCCCTCCCAGTCCTGCTCCCAACACATCACAGAGCCACCTGTAGATTTCTTGGTAGTCTAATTGCTGGCGCAGCATCATTCACTAGCAAGCTTCCAGATGATTTTAGCTTAATCTTATAAAGGAAAAGCCTGATAATAGGACTTCCAACCTTGAAGCTTGAAATGTAAAGAATCTCACTTAATTTCACCTCCCTTCCAAAGGAGAAGTCTGTGAAACACGTGTAAGGATAGGGAGCTCATTCATTATCTACTGGGCAGCCTCCTGGAGAGCCCCAAGATTATTAAAAATTTTTCTTTATAATGCTTTGTTCCTATTTTTCCTGTATCTTCCACTAATTGTTCTTGGAGCTGCCTGGTTGTTGTAGCCAAGCGTACATCTACGCCCTCCAAGTGATGGCATTGAGCACATGTTTCTTGTCACCAGCAGAACTCCTCTCTGTTAAGCTGTGTGGCCTTCCTTTCCAATACATTGTGGTGTGTTTTATACAACAGCTGAATAAGATACTCTAGATTTGGCCAGTGCAGGATTAAGAAAGTAAGACTATGTCTTATGATATTTTTCCACAAGTTATCACACATTAAGTTTGTATTTTCTCTAAGAAAAAAAATTAATTCTTTTCATGGGTGTTATTTTTAAGCTGGGCCAACTTAGAGTTGTACCTGCACAATTAATTTTATGGACTCAGCACTTTATATTTATGGTACTTAAATGTCATGTTCTCATTATTGACATATTATTTTTTGAGTACTGATTTTGGTCTCTACCGTTAATTTAATATGTTTTAGCTTTGTAACATCTCCTATAATTCTTTTTATAAGCAAATTTTCAAGACTATTTACAATATTTACAAATATTCAACAAGTTGTGGTTTTTCTCTACAATACAAGTTTTTGAAATTTGGTCTCAAGGATTCCATGAGAAAATCTGTCTAATAATTTGCCTAAATCAGGCATTTTTATATAATTTCCTAGATTTGTAAGACTAGTGGCTTAATTAAAAATGGCAAAAATTTAGCTGGACATGGTGACTCACACCTGTAATCCCAGCGGCTTGGGAGGCTGAGACAGGAGGATCATGGGTTCAAAGTCAGCCTCAGCAATAAGCAAGGTGCTAAAAAACTCAGTGAGACTCTACCTCTAAATAAAACACAAAATGGGTCGGGAATACAGCTCAGGGGTTGAGTGCCCCTGAGTTCAATCCCCACTACTAAAAAAAAAAAAAAAAAAGTAAAATTTTTTTAAAAAATATTTTTTTAGTTGTAGTCGGACACAACACAATACCTTTATTTTTATGTGGTGCTGAGGATCAAACCAGCTCTCACCCATACTAGGCATGCGCTGTACTGCTGAGCCACAACCCCAGCCCCAAAAGTAAAATTTTAATGTGAAATACTTTGTTTTTAGTGAACTCAGTCCCTTGTAATCATCTAATTGTTTCCTAATTTTCTCATAAATGTATTTCACAATTGATTCTAAATTTTTTTTTCCTGAAAAATCAAATAAACTAGTAAATATTCAGTAGTAACTTACCAATCAGATGGCTGTCTTTGTTGAAATTCAGGATGGTATTTTCTTAAGAGCCTCCTTTAATACCTCTCCTGTTCACTTTGATGTCACATGGATTCCTGGTCTCAGGAATCTCACAGTTCTAGTTCTATCCTGCTAACAATCTGTCTGGCCCTCTAATGCACTTTTGTCTGTGAAAAATGATATAAACCACAAATGTGAACCACTTATGTAACTTTAAATTTTCTAACAGACACATTAAAAAGGTAAAAAGAAGTGGGTAAATTAATTTTAATAGTATACTTTATTTAACCTAATATCATCAAATCATTATTATTTCAATATATGATCAATATAAAAATTGTTAATGAAATATTTCTCATTTTTATATTGTCTTCAAAATCTAGTGTATGTTTTATACTTGAATCTTATTATGTGGAGGCCACATTCCAAGTTCTCCAAAGTCACATGAGGCCAGTGGTCAACATATTGAATAGCAAAGGTATAAACTTAAGTTCCTTTTCTGAAGCTGGACTTATTTCTATTATGGTGTCTTATTTTATCTTGACTTTAATCCCATTTTCATATTTTCTCTTCCCTCTTCAACATGAAGGTCTCGCTCAGAGTAAAGCTGTTACAATATAGGGGTAGAGTGGCCTTGCTTTCTCTTTGTCTATTAATATTAACGAGGGTACCTTTTACAGTTAAACACCATAAAGAAAGCTCGTTAAGTGCACCACCATCCCCTAGCACACAACTCTCCCTAGAACCACAAAATGGGTATGTTACAGAGGCCTGGGAGCTAATTCTTTCCAGATGTTTGCAAAACGAGCAAGACCAAAAGGTGGAAACTGAAATTACTAAACACTTAATAAGGAGCTGATAGAACCAAGGCCCCAGGCTTGGCTCAGCAATAAGTGAAACACAGAGACCCTGTTTGTTCAGAGGAACTTCAAAGCCCCCTATAAACTC
Source organism: Marmota monax (assembly GCF_021218885.2). Taxonomy (NCBI): domain Eukaryota; kingdom Metazoa; phylum Chordata; class Mammalia; order Rodentia; family Sciuridae; genus Marmota; species Marmota monax. The sequence goes on along the minus strand of NW_026692907.1, from coordinate 9,750,127 downwards.
CCAGGAAAGGTGAGAGGCAAAAACACTACAGAGAATCCAACATTCCTGCAAAGTCCAACTGGAGACTCACTTGAGATGCTTCCCTGGGAGCTTAAGAAGAAGACTTAGGGGCAGGTCTGGTGAGCAGATGTTAGCCTTTTGTTTATGCCCATTATTAGGTACAGTGTGAGCACATCAGATAGAGGCATTTCTCAGCTCAGCCAAAGGGGATGAACCAATTAAACATTCAGTTTAAAAAAAAAACAGAAAAAGAAAATGCCTTTTCTATGCTAAATATCACTCTACAGCAAACCCATAAAGTTACTAATGAGACAAAAGATCCAAATAGAATAACATTGGTTTATACCGATCTTCATGTTTCATCTTACCTTTTATTTAATAGTGGGGGAAATGGCATGTTTTGGTTATGAATATAGTTAAAGAGGAAGAAATACCAATTAATTAATTAAGAAAGAAGAAAAACCATTTCATCAAACATGATATCACTGGAAAGTGTGATAAGTTATCTCTTGGGTCACAATTACCAGGTAGGAGAAAGGCTTCCAGGATCCAACCCTGGGAACATTTTGCTTTTTCCATTGCTAATAACTGTGCCAGGTACGTGATGTTTACCTTTTATATCTTTCTTCACGGCTCAAAGAAAGAACAAATCAATGGCAGCCAAAAAGGAAGATGAGAGAAGTTATTAAAAGTGACCGATCTTCTAAACAAAATAGCTTGTTCTCCAGCGTATCTATACACTGGAGAATAAGTCTCATCAAATAGCTACCAAAAGAGGAAAGGACCAGGCAGTTCTTATGCTGTTAGAAATGGATACAGAAACCTATCCTTTTGCCTCAGATACATTAAAGTTGGAATTTAGATCAGTCAGTGAACAGGAGTGTAACCTTTTAGGTGCTTAGTCTCTCTTGAGTTTCAGTTTCCTCATCTATAAACAGGGCATGAAAATAGTACTTCCTAGGGATTGGGGATGTAGTTCAGGGGTAGAGAGCTTGCCTAGCTATGCCATGAGATCCTGAGTTCAATGCACAGTGAGGGGGCCGGAGGAGGGGGTGGTAGTCCTTCCTTCCTAGGACTGCTAACCTTCCTAGAAATGCTAACTTTTGATAGTCCAGTCCTTGGCATAGGTGAGGGGTAATGAATGATACCCATGGTATCATTCTACCAGCTCTTTCTGTAGGAAGATACTCCCTTGGTATACCCAGCCTTTGGCAGACTCAGTGATTTGTGGACAGATCCATTTCTTTCTTTAACTCCAGAGGGTGGTTCTGTCAAGGTTGCTCCTTGTGCTAGTTCTCATGAAGAGATCTTCATACCGAAAAAGGACAGTCTCAGCTGAGCCACACACTTGTGTACTTCTCATGTCTAGTTATTCTCTGGAAGTGTTACTCTCAGAAGTGGTTTTTTGAGATGGACAACCAGGTGCTACCTCATACCTATGCATCCCCCAGTCCCACTTCTTAGCACTTTGGTGCAAATGATCAATGACTATAATAAGGCATTTTATAAAGTCATGATTTGACAAGAAAAAGATAAATGTAAACACTACACAGACAAACATCATGAGAAGAAACATCTGGATGTCTGCTGGTTATTTCCTGTTGAGAGAGTTTGGGAACTTGGGGATTTTAACAGTTGGACAGGGCTAATTTTGGAAGGCATTTCACATTCGTACAAGAAAGCAAAGCACATATTTATTACATTTCACTCATCAGATGAGAGAGATTGGTGGCCAACCCAGTCTCTCTGAGAACAAAAGGGACTAAATTAGAGATGGAGCGGAGGTTTTTCCCTCACCTTCCTACTTGCTCCCATTAGGAAACCTCTTCTTTTCCTTCTTATGTTCAGTCTCTCTTCATTTTTAGAAATCCCAACTTTGAATTCTGGCTTGGTCGCTAACTGGCTAGTTGTTCTTCAGTGAATACTTTAATCTCTCTAAGCCATGTTTACTTCTTTTGAAAATAATAAATAATAATAATAATTATAGTAAGTGCTCATCCTTAAATTTCACAGGATTGTACAGCTGAGGTCTCTGTGGCCACCCTCTCCTGGCCCCAGTTCCCAGAACACCTAATGTTCTTTCTTTATCTTTCAATATGAGGTTTCCTTTATTCTCTGGAAAACTGTGACTCACCCTTTTAGATCCAGCTCCAATATTACTGACGCTGTGAGAGATTCTACGTTCCCCTTTCACAACCATTAAAAATAACATTTCAAATCCCACTTAGTATTATTGGGAAATTATATAACATATCTTAAATTTTTTTAAAAAATTAAAATTTTATATAAAATCAGTATATAAAATAATGTGACCCAAGTTTGGTAAAATATTATATGTGCATATATTTGAATTTATTTGATAAATGGGTTTCTTCTTGTCTTGGGCTCTAGGACACAGCTATAAAGCTGAAAGCAATTGGTGATAAGGACCCTCACATCTAAAGAGGAGGTGCTAAGTACCTACCTGCAGATGCTATTAAAAGGTGGATCACAATGTCTTGCAATGTCCCCCTACCCCAATCAGCCTGTGTAAGAAAAGACAAGAAACTCAAATTCAGTTTGCTAAACTTTCTACTAATGAGCTGTTGGTTAAATGGGGATTGTTGTGTTATCTCTCTTACTTTCCCCATGAGTCCCCCGCCTTTCAGGCTAAATGAGAACAGCTCTTTTTTATTATTATTATTTCTTCTTTTTAGTCACACAACACCAGTATACACCCTGACATAATCACAAAGACATGGAACACAGCTCTCTCCAATTCAGTCCCCAGCACTGTTCTCCCACTGCCTCCACTCCAGAGATTCCTGAGAGAAGCTCTTAAGAGAAACATCCCAAGAAGTCAGGGCTGCCTGCAAGAAGGGAACCCTGGCTCCTCACTCCTGGCTTGATGCTGGCTGAGTCACAGACACCCCCAGGCTCACAGGGGTGCTGCTTCTCAAGCAGAGTAGAGGGAGCAAGTTCTTGGGAGCCTGACACATGCTTCCTTCCCTGGAGGTAGGAGGCCACAAGAGCAGTTTGCAAGAGTAAAGCAAAGGGAGAGGGTGCAGAGGTGCACCCTGACTCCACCACTCAGCATGGAAGGGTCCTTGGGCCAAGGGGATGTTTCAAAGATTTAAAGCTCTATGAAGTTTACCCCAGCAGAAAATGACAGTAGAGTAACTGCAAATGCTGGGGGTGGATTGCAATACATCAGGTGGACAGTGTGTTGCTCTCACTAATGTTAGAGAGCTGCCCAGTCTGAGGTCTACCAAGTGCTTCCAAGTAATTCACTCATCCAGCCATCCCAAAGACCCAGGGTGTGGAAGCCTCCCGTGGGGGACCGGCAGTGATAGCCAGGGGGGACCTCAGCAGCAGCAGCAGCAGCGAAGTGATGTTTCCATCTCTTCCTCTTTCTCTCCCTTCAACCCCAAATCTGGGAAGTCAATAGAGTGAAGAGAACAAATCTCATAATATCACCCACTCCCCATCAAAGATTATTGATCATGACTCAGGCCTACAGATTGGGATGGGTTGGGAAGAGCAGAAATTTTAAATTAGAAGTGAAATTTAAATTTTGACTTAAACTCAGCGGAATTTGTCAATATAATTGAAAATACCATGTTCATAGATCCATCTTGATCTCAAGATCCCATTACCAATAATGGAGAGGGGGAGTTTCAGGATCACTGATGGAAGTAACATGGTTTCTTTAGGTTTACAACGGTGTCAGGTAAATATTCAGTGGAGTTTTTAACAGGACTACCTCTTCCTTCTGGAGATATTTACCCTCCTTATTTATGATAGGATGTCTGAGCTTAGACGGAAGTTGAACTATCTTCTCATGGTAGGAGGAGTCTCTGATTTACATTCCATCGCACTGTCTTCATTTTACAGGAGAAAGCAGAGCTTAGGAAGCTTGCCAGGGGAAGCAAAAATTGGTACCCGTGAATGAAAGAGCACCAGGTGGATGGGTAGGCAATTGAGATGTCTTCTTAGAAAAATGAGGAGCAACGCTGGCAAAGGTGGGGAGGCCAAAGTGTCACTTGACATCCTTGCCAGGACTCTCTCAGACTCTCATAAAGCACACCAGATTAACACAATTGAATCTTTTTTATCTGAAAGATGAAAATTCCAGTCAAGGATCTAGGACTTCACAAGGTTCAAAGTAGGATTGGACTATTTGTTTCATTCACAATTTTTCATTCATTTATTGCATGTCATTTTGTGTGTTCTAGGCTCTAGGGAAACAGAATACAAGCAAGACAGGGAGTCTTTGCACTTAAGGAATTTTCGTTCCTAAAAGGGAAGGGAGATATTAAAAGTTAATCACACAATCCATGCCTTAGTTATTAGTTTTTGATAATGGCTCTGATGGAGAAGTTTAGGACCCCATGGGACTACAAAACAAGGACATGGCCTGGTCTGATGGGTCAGATAATCCTTTTTGAAGAAATGGCATTTGAACTAAACTGTAAAAACCATGAATGGAATTTAGCCAAGGGAAAGGGAAGAGTTTCAAGAATGTTCCAGGCTAGAGGTGTGATATTCTTATTAAGATAGAGCATGGCTGAGCCACAGACTTGAGCAAGAGCTGGGATGACTGGGCAGGAGTGATATCAGCTATACAAGATGTTAGTTTAAATAGGTACTGAATTTGGTCCTTGCTGCATCATGAAGCAACATGTGCAGGGGATGCCCATGACCTAACTGGAGTTTACTGGTAGAATCCAGGAATTGGAGGAGGTAGCTGTCTTTGGCATACTTTCAACACGTAATAGAAAAACCTAACTGCTAACAGTACTAAAAACTGGGGTTAGCAAATTTTTTCCTGTAAAAGACCAGATAGGAAATATTTTTAGATTTTGCAGGCTATGTTTTCTCTGTGGCACTATAAACTCTGGCAGTGTTATGTGAAAGGGGCTAGACATAGATAGCAAATAAGTAGGGTTGTGTTTCAATAAAACCAGTTATTGTCCCATAGGCTGTAACTGGCATAAAACATAAGGATATTTAAGGTTTACTTTGCAAGAGGTCGAGCGGTGGCTGGTTTCAATGTTATCTCTGCAACATCTTGAAGTGAAGGAACTGGAGAATTATTTCCAAGGTTTCCCTTAAGAGCAAACAAAACCAAGACACCTGATATCTTTGGGGCTCTATTTTAGAATCAAATGCAAGTTTATTAAATTAATTGTCAAAGGAACACATATCAATGAAAAAACTCATTGAGAAATTTCCTGATGGGGCAAAGACAAAGATTTTTAAGTGCTAAATGAGGAATGCTTCAGGGTGGTTAGGCTAATTGAGGCTTGAAAATTAGTATTCAGGACAGAGCAGAATAAATCTATAAATCGGCATGATTTGTTAAAACCAGTCTCATTGCTCATTGGCCAGCAGAGTCTTCAGTTAGGTCCCTTTGCTGGAGTGCCTCAAAGTTCAAGGTCCTTTCTGTAGTATTGCTGCTCAGACCAGTGGGATGAAACACTTAGGAAAGTTTTGGTGCCTTTTAGGCAAGTGCTGATGCAAGTGGAAATTCTACCCTTTACAGTCCAGGGTGGCTTGTTCAAAGGACACTCCTTATTGAAAGGACAACATCCTGGCATGAAGGAGGGCAGAGCCAGAAGAGCTTCTCCACATAATACTCACTCCTGTATCTAGAAAAGATCTTTCCCAGAAGCCTCCTGTCCACTACTGGGGTCTTTTCCTGGTTTCCCTTTGACTTAAACAAGGCCACGCACTCTCCTTTGTACCTATTGCTGGCAAAGAACTGAGGAAGGTCATAGCTCTTCCCTGGACTACCTGTTTGAACAAAACTGGAGATCTGTTAGCAAGGAGGAAGAGCCAAGGCAGTTGAGAAGGCCACTAACTGTGTTCTCTGGTAGTCACCACTGATTTTCCTTTCTTCACAGAAAATGCACAGACAACTGGATATAGGCACCACCGAGGGAGCTGTGGCCAGAGCTACAGCAGTCTGCAAGAAGAGAGCAGCCACTGATAATTGGCTGGGTGGCCAGACTGCAGCTTCCATAGTGCTGGCTGCTAATGAGAACAATCATATGGTATCTACTTGGGGATTCGGGTTTTGGATTTCATTAACGTGCTTAACTGGGAACACCCTCCATGCAATCCCTCTCCCTTAGGGGCTCCCAGAACCAATCTAAGGGAAAAGCTTGAGGACAGGAAACTCCAGTTTATCTATAAAACAAACATGACTTAAATAACCAACCATAGGTTATTGGATTTCTTCTATTTATACTGTACTTTTATGAGAAACTGGCAACGTATATACACACATGCCAACGTCAGGGATTTAGTAAGAGAAGCCCTTTGCAGCTTATGTTATAATTAAAGTCATGCTAATTCAGCCCAATCCTTAAACACCTACACTGCCTCTGACTGAATTGTGCATTAATGATATAATTATAACCTGGAGGCATTGCAGGACATGGGAGAAAGAATGAATTCTTCTTTTCAAGTTTTATGTTAATTGCATGTTACTGTTGTCTAATTTTTTGTCATGGGAAGGCAACAAAGAATGATGGAAAAAAAAACATGGATATTTATAGTTGGCAGACTTGGGTTTAAATCCCAAGTCTTCCCTTGCATAACTGTCTGCCTTAATCTCCTCATCTGTTGGAAATTCTTTTTGTATTCTCAAAGGCAGTGAGAATGCATAGAAAGATTAATCAGAAACTTAGTTTGTGTTTTAAATTAGTATTCTTTCATTAAATTATAATTTTAAAACTTGAGTTCTTCTCTAAGCTTTTAAGTTCAGTTTCAAATCTTATTAATCCATTTGTAAGTCCGGAAAATTTTAACAATCATCATTAAGGAGGCCTATGACTAATATTTGGTTTCATTTATAAACTTAGTTAATTAAACATTTTCAAATATTTTAAAGTACATTTATACATTTACTATACTTGATTCCTTTCTTTAGGATTTCAGTGTCTGAAATAAAACAAATAAACTTTTTTTGAGTATTGAAAATTAAAAATCTAATAAATTAAACTTATAAATGTGGGAATGCATATCTTTTACTTGTTCTAATCTGATACATAAATTTAGTAAAACTTTAATTAAAACCATAGATTCAACTAATTTAATTGATTATTTGATTACATAATTTAAGATGGAGTTATAAGACTATTATTCTTTTGGCCAAGTTCATGTAAATGTTAAGAATGTGTAACACTTGTACAGATTTCTCTTCCTCTCCCTCTCTCTCTTTCTCCCCTGCTCTTTGTGGTGTCAGGGATTGAACCTAGGGTCTTGTATATGCTAACCAAGCATTCTAACATTGAGCTATACCACAACTCTTGAGGTTCCTTAGTGTGAAATATTGTTATTGAATACTTTTATACTTATTTATATACATATCACTATAAGTCACTGAGTTATTTTCAATTAAGAGAACTGGAGTTGCAGTCACTTACAGGGACTTCTCTTAGACTTCAACTAAGAAACCTACATATCTTCCTGTGTAATACATGAGTTGCGTTTTGAGTTTGCTTGTATGTTATTAAGTGCAGGAAGCTGACTAGATTCTTGTTTTTGACTGCTTGGATATGCTAAGCTTTATATTTGCAGATCAATTTCTAGAGGGGGCTATTGTATAGCCTTTGTCCATGGAGTTTAGACACATTTCACTCTGAATACTCTTATTTATTTATTTTTTTAGTTTTCGGTGGACACAACATCTTTGTTTGTATGTGGTGCTGAGGATCGAACCCGGGCCGCACACATGCCAGGCGAGTGTGCTACCGCTTGAGCCACATCCCCAGCCCTAACTCTGAATACTCCTAAAAAGCATGTAACTCCTGTCCCGCCAGTCTCTTGGTTGGGATTGGCATTCCCTTGGCACTTAAGATCTGTAATAGTATCCACACTTATAGGCTTCTTCTGAGTCCCCAGAGCCAAATGGCACTTGTTATTGACATACATTCATTGAATACTGGAGATCAAAATGATAACTGACTGAATGTCAAATACCTCTTGGGACTTCACTTGTAATCTCAATGTATGAGATCAGTGGATGAACAATATGCACATTTGAATTTATAATACCTACCTTACAAGGTTGTCGTGAGAATTGGCATGAATTAATGTAAAGCAATGTGCCAGCAATGGTGCATTATAGGCACTCAATCAGCTACTGCGACTACTACTATTTTTACAACCCATTGATCCTAATTTATTTTTCAATAACTCACCATCCTTATTTCTTCACTTTCCACCCCTTGGCTAGCTTAAATTTCACAGTTAATCACAATATTATCACACCCTTGCCTAAACCCTCAATTCTATTGCCCCTTCCTTTCTTCATCATACTACTATGGCAAAACTGCTACCTGTGCAATCCCATCTCTCCAACTGCCCTCCACCCATCCTACTATGAACATGGGTCTTCCATTAAATTCTTGTTTACTCACTTTAATGCTGCCAGGCAATCATAGTATATTTTCATAATTCATTCACTTTCATTCTCCTCAACAGCTATTTGGTCCTTTGTATCTCTCCTTCAAAGGCCATTCTTATTTTGAGCTGATGAGCTTTCTTCTAATGTCACTGAGAAAAAAGAATTACTTAGAAGATAACCTGAACATACGCCCATCTCCATATAAACCCATGTCCCTGCATCTCTTCCCACTTCTGGATGATTCCAGAGCAAAGATCAACTACTCTAATTGTCTTTTTGTGTATGTGTGTGTGTGGTGCTGGGGAATAGAACCAGGTCCTTGTTGAATGCAAGGCAAGCACTCTACCAACTAAGCTATATCCCCAGCCCAACTCCTCTACTTATGAGCTATTTCTTTTTGTCTATTTGAAGACTACTCTGACAATCTCCTCTCATTATCAAAAATTTCCTCTTAATCAGATCTTTCCAATTTAGCCCACAAAATTGCTATTAGTTTTCTGTTTTAATATCTTCTTTCTATTTCATATCTTGCTTAATAAGTTCCATTTGTTTTACAAAAAATGAGTTTTCTGCATTCTTTTTCCCATTCTCTCTTTTTCCCGACATTTTACAAATGTGGCACATTATAGTTGTACACGATGATCTCCCATTCTTTCTTGATCATATTCCAATCAAGCTCTTGACACACCACTTATGGAGGCCACTACTGACTTCTCTTTTCAACCGCTCATAGTTGAATCTCAGATCTCACCTAACTTGACCTATCAGCAGAACTTCACACTTTGAAATCTTTTCTTCAACCCTTGTTATGGATTTCTTTCCTTCTTTCTGTCCCATTGACAGCTTTTCCCAGACTACATTATGGTTGCTCCTCTTCTCCCTGAGCTCGTAACACTCAGTGAAGGAAGTCCTTAGACCTGTGTCTCCTCTCCACACTTCCCCGTTGGTGCTATTGTTGTGTTGAATGATTTCAAATACTATCTCTACACAAATGGTCCCCAAATTGATGTCTTCATCATTGATCTCTAGTCCATTCAACATTTCTACCTGGAAATCTTATGGGTCTCCCCAAGTTAACATTGTCAAAACCGAGGTCATGGGCTTCCCAACCAAACTTGCTCTGCCTGCAGTCTTCTCCATTTCAGTAAGTAGCAGCCATGTTCTTCCATTTTACTTAGGGCAACAACCTTGGGATCATCCTTGACTCCATTTTTTTTCTTCAAACTTGCTTTGGTTTGAATGTTTATGTCCCTTCAAAACTCAAGTTGAAACTTATGCAACCAATGCAGCAATATCAAGAGCTGGGGTTTTTAGGAGGTTGTTTTGTTAACATCACCCTTACGGGTGGGATTAATGACTCACAAAATGTTTGGAGGGAACTAGCTAGGTCCTTGTGGCCTGCCATATTTTCCTCCATGTGAAGCATGGCAGAATTCATCACCTCGGGAGGGAATCTATAATATTCATCACCTCTGGGGACACTGCAAAAAGGCACTATCTTGGAAGCAGAGAGTAGCCTTCCTGAATACTGAACCTGCTGCCATGCTGATCTTAGGCATCCAACTTCAGAGCTATAAGAAATAATATTCTTTAGAAATTATTTCTTCTCAGGTATTTTGTTATAGCAGCAAAAATGGGCTAAGACACAACTCACATCTGATACATGAGCAAATTTTATCAGTTTTCTATGAAAAATACATCTAGAATTCAACCAGTTCTTACTGCCTCCACTGCAACTAGCCTGATTCAAGCAATTCCACTTTCTCACTGAATTTATAGCAATAACCTCCTTATTGTTCTCCTGGTTCCTTTCTTGACCCCACCTCATCCCACTCTCAACTCAACAACCAACTGTAGTGTTTTTAAAAATTTTACTCAATGTGCTATATCTCTTTGAATGACTTCACATCTCACTCAGAAAAAGTTCTTCCAATGATATACAAGACTACATGGTGTTGACTGTCCTTTCCCTCTTGAAGCTCCTTCTACTATAGTTTTCCTCATTCATTTGACTCTAAAATGCCAACCAGACTCCCACCTTATGGTCTTTGTATTTACCACCATTACCACCTTGTGGAGTGCTCTTCTTTTTTTTAAATTGATTTTATTTTTTAAATACAGTGGAATGCATTACAATTCTTATTAACATATAGAGCACAATTTTTCATATCTCTGTTTGTATATAAAGTATTTTCACACCAATTCATGTCTTCAAACATGTACTTTGGATAATGATGTCTATCACATTCCAACATCATTTCTTAACCCCCTGCCCCCTCTCTTCCCCTCCCACCCCTCGGCCCTATCTAGAGTTCCTCTATTCTTCCCATGTTCCCCCTCCCTACCCCATTATGGGTCAGTCACCTTATATCAGAGAAAACATCCTGCATTTGTTTTTTTGGGATTGGCTAACTTCACTTAGCATTATTTTCTCCAAAGACATCTATTTACTTGCAAATGCCATGATTTTATTCTCTTTTATTGCTTAGTAATATTCCATTGTGTATATATGCCATTTTTATCTATTCATCTACTGAGGGGCATCTAGGTTGGTTCCACAGTTTAGATATTTTGAATTGTGCTGTTATAAACATTGATGTGGTTGTGTCCCTATAGTATGCTGTTTTTAAGTCCTTTGGGTATAGACCAAGGAGAGGGATAGCTGCGTCAAATGGTGGTCCCATTCCAAATTTTCCAAGGAATCTCCATACTGCTTTCCATATTGGCTGCACCAATTTGCAGTCCCACCAGCAATGTATGAGTATGCCTTTTTCCCTACATCCTCGCCAACATTTATTGTTGTTTGTCTTCATAATAGCTGCCATTCTGACTGGAGTGAGATGATATCTTCAAGTGGTTTTGATTTACATTTCTCTAATTGCGAGAGATGATGAACATTTTTTCATATATTTGTTAATTGATTGTATGTCCTCTTCTGAGAAGTGTCTGTTCATGTCTTTGTCCCATTTATTGATTGGGTTATTTGCTTTTTTGGTGTTTAGCTTTTTGAATTCTTTATATACCCTAGTGATTAGTGCTCTATCTGATGTGTGAGGGGTAATAAATTTGCTCCCAAGATGTATGCTCTCTATTCACCTCACAGATTGTTTCTTTTGCTGAGAAGAAACTTTTTAGTTTGAGTCCATCCCATTTATTGATTCTTGGTTTTAATTCTTGTGCTATAGGAGTCTTAGTAAGGAAGTTGGGGCCTAATCCCACATGATGAAGATTAGGGTCTACTTTTTCTTCTATTAGACACAGGGTCTCTGGTTTAATTCCTAGGTCCTTGATCCACTTTGAGTTGAGTTTTGTACATGGTGAGATATAGGGGTTTAATTTCATTTTGTTGCATATGGATTTCCAGTTTTCCGAGCACCATTTGTTGAAAAGGCTATCTTTTCTCCAATGCATGTCTTGGTGCCTTTGTCTAATATAAGATATTTGTAATCTTGTGGGTTAGTCTCTGTGTCCTCTATTCTGTACCATTGGTCTACCAGTCTGTTTTGGTGCCAATACCATGCTGTTCTTGTTGCTATTGCTCTATAGTATAGTTTCAGTTCTGGTATAGTGATGCCACCCACTTCACTCTTCCTGCTAAGGACTGCTTTAGCTATTCTGGGTGTTTTATTTTTCCAGATGAATTTCATGATTGCTTTTTCTTTTTCTATGAGGAATGCCATTGGGATTTTGATTAGAATTGCATTAAATCTTTTGGAGTGCTCTTCTTATGATATCCATACTTTTCACTTCCCCACTCCTGTCAGGTCATCAGTGATCAGTGACAATGATCATCATTGTCACTGTTGTCCACTGAGACAGGATGGGCTATGTTGTGCTGCAGTAATAAGGAACCCTCAAAATCTCAGTAGTTTAGAACAAGTCCTAATATATGCAGATTTTTTTTTTTTGCTTCATGTCCTTCTCCCTACAGTTTCCAAGCTGACAGAACAGCTACTAATGGATTATTGCCATGGCAGACAGGAAAATAGAGTATGATGAAGCATATAGTAGCCCTTAAAGCAAAGCAGAATATATCACTTCTTTGCACATTTTATCAGACAAACCAAGTCATTGGGCATCTCTAAATGCAATTTAGCAAGATAATAAAATCCTATCATGTGCTCAGAAGAAGAATCAGAAAAATTGATGAGGAGTACTATAATATTAATGGTTACTATGGCCACCATCTAGCTGGGGCCCTCCTCAGCCATGCTATCAAAATTTTCAGGCTTTCTTGACCACTTTGCCATTCTCTAATCCCTTAACCCATTATATTTATTTCTTTAGAATATATCACTCTCTACACATACTCTCTATATATTCATATTTATCACATATTTATCTTGTTTACTTTATATAATCTCCCACTAAAATCTTAACTCCAAGGGATCAGAGAATTTTGCCTCTTTAATTCAATGCTGTGTTCCTAGCTCCTAGAACAGAAACTGCTGTATAGAAGCTCTATATAAAAAATCTGTTGAATAAATGAATGGATGACAAGGAAGATAATATTCATGTAAATTTTCGACGATTTTCAGTTAATCTGGCTTGGGATTCGGCTGGAGTTAGGGGGTTAGTACTAGTCATTCATTCAACAAATTTGAGTGTGTATCTAATTTCTGTGAGGCTGTATGCATCAAGGCAAACATCCCCATCCTCAAACATGCCAGACGCATGGAACATTGTTTTATATTATTTCTTCCAATGGAAGAGCAGGAGGTGCTTGACTTTTATGGGAGCAAAGTTTTAATCTTCCATATTCAGCTAAGATCTAGCTGAAATCAACATTTTTCTGGAAGGTCCCATGTGTGACAATTTCTTCTTCCTGATCTGTTGCAGTTTCATCACGTGCTGTGCTACTATCAACCAAAATTTATGTCAATGATGAAGTTCTCAGCATCTTAATTTGAAAAGTTTTCATCAGCTTGGGGTCAGCCTCTTTGGGTTATTTTTTTTTAAGGTAGACACAAATGTTTATGTGGTGCTGAGGACTGAACCTAGTGCCCCATGCATGCTAATGAGCAATCTCTCACTGAGCCACAACCCCAGCCCCTACATCATGGTCTTTTTTAATGAATCAAATAAGGCATCTCTCATTTGTAATTTAATAATCTCTTAACAGACTCTGCCTTCCTCAAAAGATTATTATGTAATTCATTTTCACACAGGGATAATTCCACTCCACATTGAAGGTAGACGTTCTATAGTGAGGGGTATGGACATTCACAGTTTGAAGGCAGATCATAAACAGCCTGTAGAAATGAAGTTAAAATGTAAATATAGAACCCAAGGCTGGTTGGCTTTCTCCTTTAGACATATGATTGCTGAGTCAATTATTTCCACCTAGATTTTTTTTTTTATACCACAACCAAGTGTGAAAAATATTTTAGGTAGCAATAGGTACGTTTGCATATGATGCACATGTAATTTCCGTGAGATTACATATCATCTTCTGGAAAATTCTACATTAAAATGAAATTAGCCACATTTCCCCCTATGTCTTTATTATGTTTTCCTTAGCTGCTGTGCCTCAGTTTTCATGGCTTCCCACTACTTGTAGAGAAACAAGCAATATCCTCTAACTGGCCTTGTCTTCAGTGCTGAATCCCAATCCACCAGTGCTGCTGTCTCCAGCTCTGTTCCTGCTCCTGGTATTATCCTATGCACTGGTTACACAGAAGAGCTCACTCTTTTCTAACATGCCAGCAGGATTCACTGTTGGTTGACTGCCCCTTAGCCTCTTTCTGTTTTTAATCCTTTCTAAAATAGCCATGCATATTCTTCATTTAGGCATTTGTATATCACCTTCTTCAGGGGGCCCCATGAAGCTCTGGAGTGTAGGTTTGATTAGTATATGACCAACATAGAACGTATATCCCCTTTATAAGTGATTTGTCTTTAGGCATGGGTATGTGATCATCCTTATCAATAAGAAGTAAAAGGAAGCCAGCTAAGGAGTTTTATGGAAAGTTTCCTGAATAATAAAGCAAACACAAAAGAGACAGGGGTTCACTTCTTTTCTGCTTCTGAACAGGCCTAATGGAAGAGAAGATACCAAGAAATCTCAGCATCACATGGTCACGAGAGCTATCACACATTTGAGATGGTAGAGCAGAAAGATGAGGAACCTGGCATCCTGAGAAGGTAATTGTGCCCCTGGATTAAGCATTTATAAATATGATTTATGTTTTTAACTTATGTGTCAGGCACTGTTATAAGCGTCTAATATATGTTAACATGTTGGATTCTCACAGCTATTATATGAGGTGGGCGTTACTTTGCAAACTAAAGTAGAGAGTTTAATGACCATGGACATTTTTCTTACCTATGTGTTTGTTTTCTCAGCTTTTTATTATAGAAAATTTAAAGTATAGACTAAAGTGGAGAATAATGTAGTGAATCCCCATGTGCCCATCATTCATTCAGTTTAAATAATTAGCAATTTATGGCCAGTCTTGCCTCATTTATGCCCCTGTCTATTTTTCCTCTGCCCCACATTATTTTGAAGCAAATCCCAGACCTCATATTATTTCATTCTGGAATACTTCATGCATGACAAAAACTTAAAGTTACTTTTATCTGAGTCTTCTGTTAGAACCAAAACCAGTCACTAAATATTAATGACCTTTTCCTCATAAAATATGAAAATATAGAAAAGCTGATGATAAAATATGAAAATTACCTATAATTTGATTTCTTAGAAATAACAACTGCTATGGACTAAATATTTATGCCCACCCCCCCCAAAATATTTTTATGTTGAAATCTAGTCCCCAATTCGATGGCATTGGAGGTGGGGCTTTGGTAAGTGATTAGGCCATGAATGCAGTTAGTGTCTGAATTAAAGTGGTCCCAGGGAGCTCTCTTCTCCTCTTCCTCCTCCTCCTCCTCCTCCTCCTCCTCCTCCCTCTTCCTTCTCCTTCTTCTTCCTTATCCTCCTCCTCCTCCTTCTTCTTTGCTCCTCCTCCCTCCTCTTCCTCCTCTTCTGCCATATGAAGTTACAATGAGAAGATGGAGGTTTATCAACCAGGAAGTAGACCTTTATCAGACACCCATTTGCTGGCACTTTTATGGTGGACTTGTCAGCCTCCTGTACCATGAGAAATGCATTTCTGTTGTTTATATGCCACCCAGTCTGTGGTATTCTGTGACAGCATCCTGAATTGAAGAAGGCAGCAACAAATAAGAGTAGTACACTTCCTTTCAATGTGTTGTATGTTTGTTTTGAATATGAGATAGTATTTTTGTGCTTATTATGACCCAAGCATTTTCTATTTTCTATGAAGCCTCCACAACCTTTGAGTGCAGGGCTCACTCTATCTTTCCTTCTTTTGAACTTCAATGTGTCCTTGAAGTCCTACCTTCAGTGTCACTGCTCTGCTTCATCTGTGTTCCTTTTGCATCTTGTTCAACACCTCCAGTATGATACTTTAATAGCATATGACGCTTATCTGTTTATTTACATCCCTGACTAGATCAAATCAGCCTGAGACAGGGGCTGTTTTTGGTTGTTTTGTGTCTCTGGCGCTTATATTGTATTATAGTTTGGATGTGAGGTATCCTCCAAAAGCTCATGTGTGAACACTGCAAGATTTATATAAGAAATGATTTGGTTATGAGAGCCTTAAACCATTCAGTGAATCAATCCTGATGGGATTAACTGGGTGGTGATTGAAGGTGGGTAGGGTATGGCTGGAGGAGGCGGTCATTGGGGGTGTGCCTTTGGGGTATATATTTTGTATCTGTAGAGTCTCTCTCTGCTTCCTGCTCATCATGTGAGCCACCTCCCTCTGCTATGATGTTCTGCCTCACTTTGAGCCCCAGGAATGGATGGAGCCAGCTGTCTATGGATTGAGATCTCTGAAACCATGAACCCTCAAATAAACTTGCCTCCTCTAAAATTGTGCTGGTTGTGTCTTTTAGCCTACAGTGGCAAAAAGCTGCCTAAAACATATTGTTATAAAAACCAATCTGGAAAAACTCATTATTGTAGTCTGACATGGAACACAGAAGTGTCTGTGTCTTGCAGTGTTCCTGTTCCATGGATCCAGTGGAGAAATAGTCCTCTGATCCCAGGGGCAGGTAAAAAACATCTTGCTCCTGAAAATCAGGTGTGCCTTTCCCATTGGAATTTACCATTGAGAATCAGAATTCAGGGAATAGTGGAGCATTTTAAGCAATCATGTTGGAATGCATCTCCACTAGCAGATGCTATGCAGAGTGAGGCCCTTAAAGGATCCCACTAAATTATTTTGACCCACAAGAGACTCTACATTTAGACATCTGCCATATGTGACCATTGACTACCGAGGAAGGACTAACCTCAATACTTACATAGAATTTTGCCTCCCCCTTCCACCTATTTTTAAGGCCCAGAAAGATGGGAGAAGAAAAGGGAAACCAGTAGAGGAAGAAGAAAGGTGAAGGAGAAAAGAACTCCTTCCACAGTGGACAAGAAGGCTCCCGAGTTAGGAGGAAGAGAGTTAAGTAGGACATGAGTTTGGAACTTTCAACTAGATCAATTGTATTATATTAGGCATTTTTATATCTGAAAATTACAATAAAGATTTACCTAAACTGTCACTCAGGGAAGAAAGTAAAATTCACCAGAGCTTTTTCAGGAGAAGTCACGGGAAGAAATATATTCTCTGTTTGAACTCTACTGAGTTTAGACCTTTCAATAAACTGGCTACACACCAAAAAGAAAAAAAAAGGGAAAAAGCAAAAAAAAGTTTCCCAACTTGTCTGATATTCCTAATACTCTTCTTTCCCTGTCCTAATTTTCCTGTGGCCCTCTACCTTATGGAAAAACGGTTTATGAAAAAAGAAAGGAAAGTTTGAATGGGTTAGTCAGAGTAGCGGCAGGAGGATGGGTGGCAGGAAATTAGCAATCTAGACCAGATCTAGACTCAGGAAACCTCAGTGACATTGGAGGCCAAGGACATATCATCATTACCATATTGGGGCCACTCAAATGCTCCAGGGTATTAGAGAGCTAAAGTTCTCCACCATATTCGATGGTCACCATTTTGTGGAGTGAGCTCAATAAAAGTAACACTCACCCTTTTTTTTCTGTGCCTATATTCACTTCTTCCCAGGACAGTTGGAAAAATTTAACTGGTACATTAAACTGGGTATAGGTCAATTCCTTGCTCCTTCCTTCTGTGAGCAAGCTTCCCCAAGGCCACACACTCTATCTTTCCTTGCCACAAGTAACAGGGGAAACTGACTCCACTGGGGGGGGGCAGGGGAAACTGACTGTACTGGGAAAACTTGCAATGGTGGATCTATGATCCCCAGGACTTGATGGCCAACCCAGCCTGATTCAAATGGTAAGAGGTGCACTAGCTCACAGATAAAAAACATGTCCTTCAACCTAGCTCTTCTCAGTAATGTAGGTGATATTTTGGTTTTGTTCCATCTTAGTACTTTATTTCTCCATGGGTTCAGAAATTGTGTAGAGGGAAGGATTAACATGAGTGAACCCTCTCAACACAGACAAGAGATCATCAATGTGGTTGATCAGGATGAGAATGTGCTCTACATAACAGAAGCAATAGTCAGAGGATGAGAAGTGGAGAGATGTCTGGGAAAAGGCACAAATGATGCATAAGCCATTCCAACCCCAGCATGGAACTACTTAGAGAGATGCAAAGAAGAAGGTTTAAATATGCCTTATGGCAGGTGAGGACTAGTAATAGAATATATTTAGGAGCAAACTCTTAAAGTGAGTTAACCCCAGCTCCATTCACACAGGGAGGATTCAGTCTGCAATAATCAACAAATATTTGAAGACTTCCTGGTAGGTAAATAATACTACGTGGTGTTTTATAGGGCTTACAGGAGAGGCAGTCCAACACCCAATAAGTTTATAGTCTAGTATAATTTAAGGAAATGTCAACTTTTCTTCCTGCCATGGAAACCACATTTTCCTCAGAGGTTTCCACTCAAATTCTTTCCAATTTTACCCTCCTTGCTTTATTGATTCTGCAGCCTGGTGAAGAAAGTAAGAGATTAGACTTGCTTAAAGGAAGCAACCAATAAGATCCAATGGAGCCACTCAAATCCTGTTGAAGGGCTGAAAGTTCTCAAGCATACAGAATTTTTGAAGATACTCACAAAACAATTTAAAGAAATAGAGATATGCATCACTATTCCTAACTGATATTTTCCCTGTAAGGTTAGAAAAGCCTGAATTCAGCACAATTCTTGTCCTAAATAAGTGTTTCATAATGATATTTATTCAAGTTCTTGTTATAACATAGCTAACAAGGGCCAGATTGGTTGTGGTCGAATTATATTTGCCGTTTTGTGGGCTACATATTTGTAAATAGGCCAGATTGTGGTCTTAATTGGGGCCATTTGGGGGGTTTGGGGTGGTTCAACAAGGTCACTCCATCTCACTTCTGTGGTTCTTCATTAGTCATTTTGTGTGCCAAAGTGCAGCAAGCATGAAAGGCCAGATAGCATATTTGCTTTGGGAAAACTAGCAGGCTTCCAAAGCATGCAATGCTGTAGATGACTCAAGGTGTCAAAAATGATTTTCCTCAAACTTGCTGTAGTTCTCTTCTCTTCTCAGAAGGAGGTTGTCAGGGTAGGTCAGCATGGAGGAAGGAAAACAAGCTTTGGAGTCAGGCAGTGCAACTCTGCCACTTACTTGCTATATAACTTTAGGTAAGCTCCAGCTATGGCTTGAATCTGTACCCCAAAAGTTATATGTTGGATCTTAATCCCCAGTGCAGCAGTATGAGAGTAGGGGTCTTTAAGAGGTGATTAAGCCAGGAGGCTTCTGCCATCAAGAATGAATTAGTGCTGCTATCACTGGAGTGGTTCAGTTATTGAAGTAGTTTCCCCATAAAAGGAGGGGTTGGCTTTAGCATGCTCTCTTGCCCTTCTGCCTTCCACTGTGGGATATTGCAACAAGAATGCCCTTGTCAGATGCCAGCCAGCACCTTGATATTGGATTTCCCAGCACCAAGAACCATGAGAAATAAATTTCTTTTCTTTATAAATTATCCAGTCTGTGGTAATTCTGTTAGAGCAACACAAAATGGACTAAAACATTTCATTAAACTTTCTGGGTTTCAGGTTTTTTATCAGCAAAACGGGTCAAGAATACTTCAACCATGGGCTAATGCTAGCATTAATGAGATTGCGTATCTAAAGACTTAAGGCATATGAAGCACAAAAAATGGTGGCAAAATAACTTTGATATCAGAGACAAATAATAGACCAGTTAGAGTAATTTGCTAAGTAAAGGCAAAAGGAAATGAGCACTTCAGAAAAATATGTAGTTTTGAAACTATAATGTTCATCAAGAAAAGAAATCAGGAAGGGATTAATTGAATGAAAGCATGCATTATAAATTCCAACTTTATGCTGAGTGCCATCGGGATTTATGAAGCCCAAATAGAGATGGCTTCTTCCATCAAATTGCACTCGATCCAGTTGGAAATGTGAGTTCTCTATATACATGAATATAAAACATTTTGTTGGCAATAAATGAGTAACAAAAGTATTGTCTGCCACATAGCTGATCCTCTATGAATATATGGCAAGTGAATGAATAAAGCCTATCTTAATCAAATAATGGATTGTGTGGATTCAAAACTTTCCACACAATGATTGGAGGCATATGAATCTAGGTAGTCTCTGCCCAGACAAACAATTTAATTGGTGAAAATTATAAATGATAATCATTTAAATCTCTGAAAATTATCCTAAGGGCATGCAGCAAATGGAGAAAGATTCACTCAAGAAAATCTATTAATTCTTGGTAAGAGCAGCAAGAGTCTGTGGCATTTGAGCCAGAATCCAGCCTCTTACTCTTTTTCACTTTTCATGTTACACAACACTCTACTCCAGGTTTATGAAGGCAAAGAAGCCATGGTTACCTTGCCCTTCAGCCCCATCTCATGGGGGAGGAGGAAGCTGCCATTTCTTATCTGCCCATGTTTCAGAAGCACTATTCTAGGTGGACATCATCAAAAGGATTGAGTTCCCCAACCCCCATTTCTGACTAAGATGGAGGGGGTCTCTTCTCTTGTGCATAGACTGAGCACAATGGAGCTCTATTGCTGCCACCCTAACTGGCTCATAGGATAGAGTTTACATGTTGGGAAGTTTGTAAGAGTCAAGGATGTCCCTGTCATAAAAGAAATTCCCTGTGGCTGTGCAAGGGCATAGGGGTTTATCCTAGGACAAAGGAAGGTATTAAGGAGAGAAGAGTCCCACCATTCTGCCTGAGGGGATTGTTTTCATTTAGAACAGGATGGAGAACTCCATACATGAGCCATCTTTGAAACTATTGAGATCTTGATGGAAAGGAATTAAAAGGAGACTAGTAGTGTCATTATACAAGAAGTAGTGTCATTATATGGCAGAACAGAAATTTAGTAAAAGGAATCAGAGGAAAAGACAACCAAGAAGAGTCTTCCTGTGGTCATAGTCAATTTAGTGTTCAGGAAGAATGGATGTGCCTATATGCCTGGCTGTGCCTACTCAGGTGCAATCAGAACAGGAGGTGGGGGCAACAGAAAGTATCCCCCAAGATGCACACAGAGCTATGAGCATAGGGAAGATGTCCATTAGCATAAAGGGTTTAAGCACCACATTTGACTAAACACTGAGCAATGAACTACTCTGACCTAGCAGTGATTTTTAGGAAGCCAGGTTTAAAACCAAAATCACATTCAGCCCTGGTTACATAGAAGACTGTGTGAATGCCCAAGGTTGCACCCCTCTCAGGAGTGACATAAAAGGAAACTCAGCCTGCAGTCCTTCCCTGAATGTGTGTGTGTGTGTGTGTGTGTGTGGTTGGGGGAGGGGCGGTGGGGGGCGGGGGGAGTAAATCACCTGAATTGTGTAGAAGCCTCCTAATCATTCATTAGTTAAATGGTAAAAAGTCAAAACTAGTTAAGGAGGTTAAGCACAGCTTTTGCTGGATAAGTGGCTATGCTAACCCAGGGGTGACCCTGAGCAGTTAGACTAAATGATGAAAACAAAGAGGGGACAAAACTCTGAGCAGGGGCATCAGAGGCTGCACACTTCAGTGGAAACAGACTTTGTAAAATCAGTTCAATCAAATCACTAAGCAAACTAAATAACAAACAGGCAAATAATAACCCTTAGGAGGACTGGTTATTATAGTTGTTAGTCTATGTTATCTAAAATGCCCAGTTTTCAATTGAGAATTTTAAGATATTCAAAAAACAGAGGGAAAAGCAATAGAAACTCATTTTACGGGGCCCCTATGATGGACTTGTAAAAGACTTTAAAAATGCTATTATAAACAGTCCCAGAGTTAGAGGGGAGTATAGGGAGGAGATGAGTATGGAGATAGGAAGGATAATAGAATAAATCGAACATTATTACCCTGTGTGCATATATGATTACATGACTGATGTAACTCTACATCATATACAACCAGAAGAATGAGAAGTTCTACTCCATCTATGTATGATGTGTCTAAATGCATTCTATTGTCATGTATAACTTGTTAGAACAAATTTTAAAAATGGAAAAAAAAAGCCCTACAAGAAAATAGGAGAATATGACTGGGTTAGTTGTAGTTTATTAAAAATAGCACCAAAAGCACAAGCAGCAGAAGAATCAGTAGAGAAGTTAAACTACACCAACATTTAAAACTTTTGTGCTGTGAACAACACTATCCCAAAAGTGAAAAAACAACCCCCCCAGAATGGGTGACAATATTTACAAATCAAAGAGCAGATATGGGGCTTGGGGATATAGCTTAGTGCTAGAGTGTTTGTCTAGTATGCTTAAGGCTCTGGATTCCATCCTGAGCACTACCAAAAATAAAATGAAAAGTTGATAAGAGACCTATATCCAAAATACATAAAAAACTTGTTTACCTCGATAGTAAAAAGACAACCCAATATTTAACATGGGCAAAGGATTAGAACAGACAATTCACCATAGAAAATAAGCAAATGGTCAACAAGCACATATAAAAACATACAACATAATTAGTCACTGGAGAAATGTAAATCAAATCAGAATGATATTTACATCATTAACAGGGTTATAATAAAAAGTGTTGGAGAGTATAGAGAGAAACTGGAAGCCTCATACATTGCTGGTAGGAATGTTAAATGGTGCAGTTGCTTTGGAAAACATTTTGGCATTTGTCTGATTTATCATATGGTCCAGCAATTTTGCTCCAAGTTATATATTCCAAAGTATATGAAAACATATGTCCATGCAAAAACTTGTATGGATGCTCATGGCGTCATTATTCATAATAACTCAAAGTGGGAAAATCCTAAATGTCCATCAACTGATGAATGATAAATAAAACATGAAGTATCTTTACAATGGAATGTTAGTTATAATACCTAAAATATAGTTACATGCTACAACACGGCTGCATCTTAAAGACGTTACATTGCGTTAAAGAATCTAGTTACAACGGACCATACATTTGATTAGCCCTTCTGATCACTGCTAACATGCCCACTGTTTCCTGCCAGGGACCTCCTCAGGTCCAGGTGCTCTACTTGGAACCCTGGTGAGACTGGAGCCCCTGCTCTTTGTGTCTTGCATCTCTAGACACCACACAGCAACTTGTTTCCTCTGAGCACTTGCCCCTCTCTGGGTCATGATCAGACTGCCTGGGACCTGAGGACCTTCCACACCTTTTCCCATGTAAGTGCACTTGCCCTGGAAGTGTCTCCTTCCTCATCAGGAATGTCTATTGTAACTTCATAAGTTCCTCTGCCATTAACGACCACCCAATAAAAGACCCAAATGCTAAATGCTAAACTAAATAAATAAATACAACTTCTGCTTTTTGCTGTGCAAAATTCCAAATATCCACAGAAACACAAAACTAACATTTCAAGGATATATTCTTTGGGGAATATTACTTTCCTTCCTGCCTCCCAAATCTAGGAAGAAGAGCCTTGGAAACTCCCAGTTCATTTGAAGCCTTAACTAACTAATGACCCACGATACTGTGGGGGACCTCATGATACAATTTTCCCATCCAGGGGAATTTATTACACACGGCATAATAGGTATCCCCAAATTGAGGCACTTGGGAAAGAAGCAAACCCTCCCAGGCCTGCTTGTAGGAACCTCACATGGAGATATGGAGTGCTAGACCTGGAGGGTGCCTCCCAGTGTGTCTGACGAAGGCATTGGTGGAGGGGTCCAAGGTCATATGCCAATTGGCAAAATGTCAGGCCTGAGAGATGAAGCAGGTAAGGCCACAAATAATTAAGACAGATGCAAAGAGGACAATATGATTTATTATTTGTGCCAAGAGTTGCATGAAATATGTGGCTGAAGCATGACTTTCTGCCAGGAATAGTTCAATGTGGTGGTTCTGAGAACGCAATCTGGAATCTATTCTTTTGGGTTCAAAACCCCTCTCCACCGATTATTAGCTGTGTAACCTTGGATGAGGTAATAAACTTCTCTGTGCCTGAAGTCTCTCCTTTTTGGAAACAAGTGTAAGATGATAGTGACTATTTCATAGACTTGAGATGTTTAAATGAGAAAATGCATACAAAATGGGCACTGTCCCTTGATCCTGTGCTCACTATAATAATAATAGCTAATACTTACCTACAGTATGTACAATATTCCAGGAGCTACTATAAGTGCATTATATACAACATCCCATGAAATCGACTCTATTATTAATTCTTCCATTTTACAAAAGAGGAAAATGAGGATCAGAGAAGTAGTTGAGCCAAGAATCAAACCAAAACTACAGGAGTGACTTTCTTCACCATGTTTTTTGTTATTGTTGTGGTTAATATAAATTGGTACTGACTTCAAGGTGTGCTGGCAGACCTGAGGGTGATATAGTCCATACAGGGCCATATGCAAATGGGAAGTTTTATCCTCCAATCTAGCTGTAGGGTCACACAGACGGTGGCGTGACTAAGCCTGGAATTCATGGGAAGCGCTTTGAGCCCTGTGTAGGTGCTGACTAATTTTGAGTATGATTTATTTTTGGCCTCAAAACCATTCTTTGCTATCACTGAACCTCTAGTTGCTTCTCCTACTATTGACACTTTGCTCAGATTCCCAGTGTCTCCACTTAGGCATCTCAGAACACAGAGGCCCAGGGTAGAGTGGTCAAGGACACAGGCTTTGGCATCAGATAGACCTGGATTTGAACCTGGTTCTGCTATGGTATGCTGTAAGAATTACATGAAGCAACATAGATAGAGTTCCTAGTTGGTCTTAAAAAATGAGAACTATTACTTTTCTTAACGATTCTAGCTTCACCTGTGCCTACCAATCACACTTGGTTGTTCTCGTGATTTGGTTTTCTACCCCAGTTCTTTGTTCCTTGCTGCCTGCCACCTCTCTGGCCAATCCCTTTGGATTGAGGTTTTATTGGGATTTTTCCCTTAGCCACTGTCCTAGGGGCACCACCCGGGACTTTACACTGTGAAAAAAGGGTGGGTCCTACTCTCTACATGATCTCAGACAATGAGCATAAGCTCCAATAGTTACCTCTCTAGCTGTGGTATTAGGTCTAAAATGGGGGCTTCAGGGTTGCAAACTCCTTCTCCCCTCCAAGCTGTGCTCTTCTGAGATGAGAGGGAGGAAGGAATCTTTGAGGTCCCTTGAACTGAGATGGCATTAGCCATCTCAGTATAAAGTTTGCAGTCAATCAGAAAGGGGTGATAGGAATGAAAGCAAGTTGGCAGAAGAGGTCCCAAACCAACAGAACCACCTAAATGCCCACACCTTCCTTAGGATCACTCTGAGCGTGTGTCAGTGCCACACTCAGGAGCAAAACATAAAGTAAATTGGGGTAGCAGTTGTCTCTGAAGGTGTCAGTTTCTGTCAATCAAAAAAGGCAATGATCTCATAAGATGCACCTGGGCTTCCAGGGGTGCAGCTGTGCTCAAGAAAGGGCTGCTGTGGGGCAGCACTTAGAGGAAGAAAAGTCTAATATGTGTAGCTATGTGGCTAGAAATAAAAGAAGTAAAACTAAAAGGAGGGAGGGAGGGGGAGAGAGAGAAAGAGAGAGAGAGAGAGAGAGAGAGAGGGAGAGAGAGAGAGAGGAAGAAAGTGGAGGACTCTTCGAGGTAGATTTATTGAAAGCAGCACAAAACAACCTCCT
Source organism: Marmota monax (assembly GCF_021218885.2). Taxonomy (NCBI): domain Eukaryota; kingdom Metazoa; phylum Chordata; class Mammalia; order Rodentia; family Sciuridae; genus Marmota; species Marmota monax. The sequence goes on along the minus strand of NW_026692907.1, from coordinate 9,724,622 downwards.
AAACCTAGACAAGAGAAGTTAACAGAAAAACAAAAGAGTTCATTTGTTCAACAAATATTTTGAGCACTCACTATGTACCAGACTCTATTCTAGGCATCTGGGATATATTACTGGACAAATAAGATGAAGATGTCTGCCCTTATAAAGCTCACGTTCTAGCAGGTGTCCAGTTACTACCGGATATTCATAGGTGCATTTAGAATATGGACACCTGCCTTATGTGTCTCAGAACTTACTTCCGGGTTCCTTATATCATAGCTCATTCACCACAGTAACAATGGTGGTAATGAATGGCCCTTTCATGTAGACCACATGCCAAACACTATTTACCTGCTTTCTTTATATGAACTTTTTAAAAATATTAACATCACCTCAATCCTTTATTATTTATTTATTTATCCTTGAATCAGTTGCTGTGGCCAAGTAACTTGATGTGCTCTCATTGGTCAGCTTGGTTGTCTGTGACTGCCTGCCCTTTCCCTTCCTGTGACTTTAGCTGCCTTTTCCCACTGAGCAAAAAACAGTGTCATCATCCCACTAAAGCCATGTGAACTGAGCAAGATACCAGAATGGGGTGAGGCTTGGTTCTCCAAAGGACAGACAAGCATACATCTACCAATTACATAATAGACTATTCTAGAAAGTCAACAGCTTCAGCATTCAAAGTACAAAATGCAAGGACAGTGCAACTGGAATAAATAAATAAATAAATAAATAAATTTATATGTAAATATATGTATATATTTTGTGTATATTATATGTGTGTATGTGCATGTGCACACATATGTGCTAGGGATTGAACTCAGGACCTTGAACATGCTGGGCAAGTGCTTTGCCACTGAGCTACATCTCCAGACTTGGACCATTATCAATCCCATTCTATAAAGAAGACAGCCAAGGCATAGAAAGGGGATATAATTTGCTCAGGTTTGCATACCTTATATCAGTTCAGATGGGACTTTGATCTATCTACAGAGCTCATGTCTTAATTACTGTACTATTCTAATAAAGTCATAAAAATAATTTTAGTTACCATATTTTATATAGTCCAAGAAACCTATCTTTCCCATTTAATGTGTCTACAATTGGGATATGTCATATAATAGACAGGGTAAGAATATGAAGTATAAGTTTAATGGCAGCACTATTTTCCTTAATGGTATATAAAATAACAGTGCACTGCAGGGCTGGGGTTGTAGTGATGGAGTGCCTGCCTAGCATGTGTGAGTGCTGGGTTAGATCCTTAGCACCACATAAAAATAAATAAATAGAATAAAGGTATTGTGTCCAACTACAACTTAAAAAAAATAGTGCACACTGCAGCAAGTCACATTAGAATTGACGAAGTACTGTGTTCTTTCCACCAATATTTATAATGCTCCAACTTGTGTCACCCCAGTTTCCAGGAGAGATGCAGAAGGGAGCTCTCTCACCAGCTAACTGTGTCAGGCTCACTGTGCATGGGGTAAGAGACATGAGTACAGATACTCTGTACTCTCACTGCAATGCCGTGAAGAGTCACGGTAAGGAGGTGTAGGAATACAAAGGGAGGCACTAGCCAGAGGAGGGACCAGGGAATCTTTCCAAATGGTTAAGAGAGAGAGAGGAGTATGCTGAGAGCAAAGGTAGCTCCATCTTGAAGGAGGATACAAGGTGAGGCAGTGAGGAGACTGTTCAGCATCATTTGACCTAACAACACGGGATTCATTTGGACCTTGAATGCCATGCGGTGTACACAAGGAATCAGTATCCATTGAAGGAACTGGAGTGAGTGACCAATGACCAGATTATAGTTTGGAAAGTTCTCTCTGGGAGGAGGTGCCCATGGGTTGAACTGGAGGCTGGCTCGAGAGCTATGGGAATCATTTAGAAGAACAATGTTGAGTGCTTGAACTCCATGAATTGATATCTGGATAAAGAAGAGGAGGTGGATTTGATATTACTCTTCGACACATTTGGAAAGGTTTGGTGATGGAATTTGGGGGTGAGAGAAGAATCAGGGATGATTCTTAGACATTCTGGCTGGGTGATGATATTGCCAATTCAGGCCAAGATCCAAGGAAAAGGAAGAGATTTAGGGAGAAGTACAATATGTAGGATATTGTATAGGTTTCAGTAAGAGAGTACTGTAAGAGAAAGAGGTGGCATTTGTGACTAAGAGTATTACTTAGTCACAAATCTGTCTTTTGGTGAGACCAAAGACAGATTTAGACGTCAGTGACATAGGCAGTTAGTTAAAACTGAGGATCATGAGATCAAGGACTTTTTTTCTTTTTTCTTTTTTTTTTTTCTGTTTATCACCTATCCTCAGTGCCTGACATAGTAATTGGCACATAATTTATGCTCAATAAACATTTGCCATCAAGCAAACATATTCATTATAATAATTTCTCTGTGTGTGCAAGAGAATGTATATGGGAATGGATTCTGTATATTAATACGTGTGTGGGGTACAATGCTTTTTTGATGCTAGACCCTGAACTCATATATTTACAGGTATTGGCTTTCATTTGTTTGTTACAATATGAGGTATGTAGTATGACTATTCCCATTTTAAAGATTAAGAAATTGGGGCAGAGAGAAGGTAAGAAACTTGTCAAACAATTCCTAGAGCTAGCAAGTGCTAGAACTAGGATTTAACAGCTAAGTAGTCCAGCTTCAAGGTTCATTCTTTATGGCCTTAGTATGTTTTTCAAATTGTTGTTTATAATAAGATTTCCTTATTTTAGTAATTAATAAAGAGAAAGATTTCAAGCCGGTGTACTGGTGCATATCTGTAGTCCCAGCAGCTCAGGAGGCTGAGACAGGAGGATCACGAATTCAAAGCCAGTCTCAGCAATTTAGCAAGGCCCTAAGCAACTTAGCACGATCCTGTCTATAAATAAAAAATATAAAAGGGCTGTGACTCTACTTTGTGTACAACCAGAGATATGAAAAATCGTGCCCTATATGTGTAATATGAATTGTAATGCATTCTGCAGTCATATATATAACAAATTAAAATCTTTTAAAAATTGAAAAAATAAGTAAAAAAAAAAAGAAATAAAAAAGGGCTGGGGATGTGGCTCAGGGTTAAAGTCCCTGGGTTCAATGCCCCTGTTGAAGAAGATGAAGAAAGAAAGAAAAGAAAAAAGAAAGATTTCAACTTTCAACACGCAAAGGGTTAAGTTCCAGTTGCTTGAAATTTTTATTTCATTTTTTATTTATCATGCACATTAGTATGATATGATTTAGCTTAAATATCCCCATCTTTGCAAATCTTTCCGGACCCCATCTTTTTTCTTCTAACATGAAGCGTGCCTTCTTCTAGACTGGCTCTAGTCTCTTTAGGATGCTGTATTTTACTTAACCACATTGGGTCAAATGATTTTTTTTTTTAACTTGCAGATCCTTCCTAAGGGTAGAACCTTTGTATTATGCCATTCTTCATCCTAAAATAGCTAACACCACACATGGCACATATTAAGTATATGTTTGCTAATTGAATGAATGAACAAATTGTGTTCCTATTTTACTAACAATTAACAAGTCGTTATTTTGATAATATTCTTTATGCTTTCTTCAAGTTCTCAGTCTAGCTGCAAAGAGAATCCAATAATGTCCATCTTCTCATTGCATGCAGAACGTTGCATTAAGATGTGCTGGCCACAGATTGTACAATCCCTGCCACCACCACCCCCCTCCCCCGCAGCTGCAGTAGAGTCTGGTGCCACATTGCTTCTGCGTCATCCCAGTTTCCAGGAGAGATGCAGAAGGGAGCTGTCTCACCAGCTAACCATGCCTACAGAGGAGCATTTCATGTTTTTCCCCCAAAGCCAAGGCAAAACATGGAAGTCATGTTCTGGCTTCCAGAGCCCATGCCAAGACTGGAAATCCCCTGGGAATTCCTATAATATTCACTGTCTCAATTTCTCCTTTTTGATGTAATGGGATCTAGGATTGCTCAGAATATCCCCTTCAGCCCCTGTTTTCTAAAGACCTATTTATATTAGTTCTTGCTATGTATTTATTTAGGAATAAAATCAACATTCAGAATCATCACAGCATATGGTTAGTGTTTGCTGTAAGGGGTGCAGTATCCATTTCTCCATCATGTGGCGAAAGTGCAGCAGCTGTAATATCTCATTACAGGGCTTCACTTTATTTAATAAAAAAAATAGTATTGCTCTACTTAACAAAATTATCCTCATCCCCTCACCCGTCTCCCCCACAAAAAAAACTGATCTGTGGTTTCAGTGCCTCTTGCCATAATAGTTTTAGATGGTCTGCATGTGATATTAGTTAGCTCCAGAATCTGCTTTCAATTCAGTTGCTTCAGATTGTATTTTCACTGTGAGCCATTAGTCACCAAATGTTGACAAGCATTTGTAAAGATGCCATCTCCCCCTTTGTTTATATGCAAGTGCAGCAACTAAAATGATTTATTTATGCTTTAATTAAAATTTGTGGATAGACCAGTGATTTTTAGCAGTGACTTTTCTAATTTGTGGACTCCAGAAAGAAAAAAAATCAATAACCTGATACCATTTATGTTTTTATAGTTACCCCAGGCATTTCTAATGCAGTCCTGCCACTCACCTGCCGTCTCATTCTGAGGAGAGTGATCCTCGCCACATAAATCTTCCCCAGAGGCCGAGGGGGTCTATATTTCAGAGTCACTTCCCTTCTGTGTCAGCTGTAAGTGAGATGTTACATGCTTTCCATTCTCATGGTTTTCATGGCAAGGCACAAGGCTAAAATTAATATTGAAAGTAAATTGATGGACTGTAAGTTTTATAATACTTGACCCAATCTGTAACGGCTGCTTAGAATTTTAATAATTTAAACCCATTGATTTTGATTCTTGCGTATCGCTCTCCACGTTGAAAATGTACCCTATAGGGTCTTTGGAAAGAACATACCCAAAATGCCAAGCTTTTATGGGAACTTAATATATTCAACATCGCAGGTGCATAAATCTCCATGAAATTGCACTGAGTTAATGCATTTATTGGTGCACACAATTCAGTAACTACTTTGTAAAAGTCCAAATAAAGATAGATAAGACAGGTAGATATGGAGAAATAATGAGTAAATGTTCCAATGTATATTAACAAGATGAGGTTATTGCCTTCACAAGGCTATCAGCCTAATTGGAAAAGAATTAATTAATTTTCAAGGCGTTGGGGATGGTTTTAATTGCTCTTTTTCAAAGTCTTAGGAAAATGAACTGTTTTTGCATTTTCTGCCAAACTCAAATTATCCTCTTCCAATAGTCAGGGTTGTGGGTGTGTGAGAGGAGTAGTGACATAGAAGGTGGGAAGAGAAATGCTTGGTTTGTTCACTGTTCAGCCCTCTGAGATAAAGACAAGTGACAAGGAGAAGCTTTTTTGTTGAGGAAAGTCCTCTTAGGAAGGCTCCTGAGTGCCTGCAGCCCCCCCCCTCTTCCTGATTCCCTTTGCAAGGTCCCTGAAAACATTCATATTCACAGTTTGACTTTCCTCCTTCATCTCTTCCCTCATGTAGTTTTTGCAATTCAGCTCTGGGAACATTCAAGTTTTCATTGCAGCATGTTGGAAACATCTGGCATATTCTACCAAGAAGACACCCCCCCACCCCCACTCCAGCTTACCTTAGAGAACAGAGTTTGGGGGCTTTTCTAGGAGCACACTTTTGAGTTCATGAGATGATAGTTCACATCCTAGGAACCACCTAATGATACATGTATCAGCTGAACTGTTCTTCAGGTGACATTTTACATAGACGTTCATTTTGTAAATCAGATAAACATGAAAGTGTTCTGGTTGAAGGGTGAATTTTGAAATAGCTGATGGAGACGGTCTTGTTCTGCCCTCCTACCTTCTATCCTGACCCAGTTCATGGACATCTCTGCGGAATTCCTGGGCTACTTAAAGCAGAGGCAGGAAAATCACTGAACTAACACTACTTCAGTGTTGGTCATCCTATCAATTATCTTAGTGTTATGGAGCAAGATAAAAGCTGCCTAAAACAAATTTTAATGTGGCCTTCCCTCCCCCATAGGCAGGCCTCTTCTTGGAGTACTGAGGGCTCTTCAATCCCGGGAGCACAAATGGCTCTCTGCTTTACCTCTAAGCCTTTGAACATGTTCTTTACTTTACTTGGAATGTGCTGTCTCCCCTCCCCATGTCACCATCACCAGGATTACTCTTACTAGCCCTTAACTTAAACTTCTCTTTCCATGGGAAGCCTTCCCTGGCTCTCAGACACTTGGTTAAATATCCCTAAGAAATGTTCTCTTATAATTTTAAGTCTTTCCACAGTCTTTAGCACACAGCATTCTGAATTCACTATCTTTTTTTTTTCTATGAATGCAGAAACAAAATTCCTTACAGAAAATAACAAGATCAAATTGTGTTTATTCCAATAGAAATATTGGTAAAAATTCTATACCCACTTGTGATAACAAATGAGCAAAAAACATAGCAAATTAAGAGTAAGAACATCCTTACTATGATAAAGGGTTTCCAAAAAACAAAGCAAAGCAACTTAAAGGAGATATTCTCTTTACTGATGAAATATTAAAAGCTTCCTCCTGAAAATGGGAATAAAATACCTCAAGAATTTTATTCAACATCATATTGAAAGTCCTATTCACCACAATAAAATGAAAACATAAAAGGGTAAAGATTTAAAAGAGGAAAACTCATTATTCACAGACATTCTGACACAGGGAATCCAAAAGAATCTAAGCTAAACATAATTAAGAAATTAATTTTGCAGTTCTCTGAATACAAAGTCAATATACAATTATCAGTAGTCTTTTACATACCAGTAACAACAAATTGGAAAATCATTTCTAAAAGGTATAATTTATGATATTTATGAATAAATATAAGAAAGACCACTATACCATAAAAAATGTTTAAAGAAATCAACTAAGATTTAAATAATTGAGGGATATAGCATGTTCTTGCAATGAAATATCAATATCGTATAAATATTCTTTCCACAACATGATTTTCCACAACATGATCCAGAGTTTCAATGCAACTCCATTCGAAATACTAGTTAGTTTTTGTTGTTGTTGTTGTTATTGTTTGGAAATCGAAAGAATGATTCTAACAATTCTATAAAAATGTTAATAAAAATTTAGCTAAAACAATTTTGAAGAACAAAATTTGAGGACTTAAACTATCATATATCAAAACTTACTATAAATATTCAAAATATACTTGAAAAATATGTGTGTTCTAATTACTGATTAGGATATTCCACATAGATTTATTGTATTAATTTTCAATTATGTAATTCATATTTTTTCTTTCTTTCTTTCTTTTTGTACCAGTGATTGAACCCAAGGACACTTAACCACTGAGCCACATCTCCAGCCCTTTTTTAGTTTTTATGTTGAAACAGGGTCTTGTTAAGTTTCATAGGGCCTCACTAAGTTTCTGAAGCTGTCTTTGAACTTGCAATTCTTCTGTCTCATCCTCCCAAGTTGCTGAGATTACAAATGTGCACCACCTCACCCATCTATATCTTTTATATATTTTCCAATTTTATTTTTGGTCTGTCTAAAATTACTATTAATTACTCAGAAGGTATATTGAAATTTGCCATTATGGAATAAGTTTAACAAAAAGAATGGTAGGACTTGAATGCTGAAAACTACAAGGCATAATTGAAAGAAACCAAAAAACATCTAAGCAAATAAAGACATCCCATGTTCATGGACTGGAAATGTTAATATTGTCAAAATATCAATACTTAATCAAATGACAGATTCAACACAACTTCTATGAAAAATCTCAGATGAATTTTTCACCCCATAAATCAACATGGTAAATCTAAAATTCACATGGCAATGCAAGAAAATTGACTAGCCAAAACAATCTTGAGAAAGAAGTACAAAGTTAGAGGACTCACACTTCCTAATTTCAAAACTCACTATCAAACTATAGTAATTTATGACACTGTGTTATTGGCAAAAACAGAGCCATATAGATCAATGGGCTGGAACCGATAGTCTAGAAATAAATCTTTACATTTTGGTCCACTGGTTTTTAACATCGGGGCCAAAACAATTCAATGGGGGAAAGATAGCCTTTTCAATAAATGGTGCTTGGATAACCAGACAGCCACAACAAAAGAACAAAGCTGGATTCTTCTTTCTTTTTCCATATACAATAATTGAGTCAAAATGGCCAGGCACAGTGTGGTTCATACCTGTAATCCCAAATACTCAGGAGGCTGAGGCAGGAGGATCACAAATTCAAGGCCAGCTTTAGTGACCTAATGAGACCTTGTCTCAAAATAAAAAGTAAAAAGAGATGGACATTAGCTCAGTGGTAAAGTACCCCTGGGTTCCATACTCAGTATGAGGGGAGAGTGTGTGTGTGTGTGTATATATATATATATATATATATATATATATGGCTAAAGATGTGGAGAAATTTAAAACCCCTTACATTGTTGGTTAGAATTTAAAATGGTGAAAGTGATGAAAAAAGCTTAATGGTTCCTCAGAAAGCTAAATATAGAATTATTATGTGTCTCAGCAATTTCACTTCTAAGGAATTCAAAGTAGGGAGTCTTACAGATACTTGCATGCCAATGCTTATTGTAGCATTTTTTTTTAAAAAAAAGCACAAAGTGGAAACAACTTGAGTGTCCATCAACAGATAAATGGGTCAATAAAATATGATATAAACATACAATGAAATATTCAGCCATTAAAGAAATGAAGTCCTAATTCATCCTACAACATGGATACACTTCTTACCTTCTTGCCTTGAAATCTATTTTGTTTGATAATGATATAGTTGTACCCTTGCTATAGTTTGGATTTTTAATGCCCGCACCCAAGGTTTGTTTGATAAAGCCTTGATCCCAGGGTAGCACTAATGGGAGGTGATAGGACCCTTGAAAGGTGAGGCCTCATGGGAAGTCCTTAGGTCACTGAGGGTGTGCCCTTAAAGAAGATGGCGTACCCTGGCCCCTTCTTATTTCTGTCTTTTACTTCCTGGCCATGAGGCAAGTGATTTTCCTCCAGCATGTGCTTTCAACAAAATGTGCTGCCTTGCCACAGGCTCAGAAGCAATAAAGCCAATTGATCATGAATGAAAACTACCAAGACTAGGAGACAGAATGACCTTTTTCCCTTCACAAGTTGATTATCTCAGGTATTTGTTATAGTTCTGGAACACTAACACAACCATGTTTGTTTGTTTGTATGTTTTTGTACTGGGTATTGAACCCAGGGGCACTGAACTACTGAGCCATATCCCTAGCCCTTTGTTGTATGTTTTTATTTAGAGACAGGGTCTCACTGAGTTTCATAGGGCTTTGCCCTGTTTATTTTTTTAGGTTTGCATTATATTTCTTTTTCTACAGTTTTCTTTTCAATTCTTCTATATGCTTATGTTTACATTGCATCTCTTATAAACTTTAGGCAGTATTTTGTTTTCTCATTCTTTGTTAATTGGGATTTGGTTTGATTTATCCAGCCTTTGTCTCTTATTTATTATTTTAATTTTTTCAGACTTGGTATATTAATTGCAGTATTTATTCCACTGAAATCTAATATAATGACTGACTTACATTAGTGAAATACCATTGTGCTTTTTAAAAAATCTGTTCCAAGTTCTGCATGATAGCACACTCCTGTAGTCCCAGTGACTTGGGAGCCTGAGGCAGGAGGATTGCAAGTTCAAAGACAGCTTTAGCAACTTAGCAAGATCCTGTCTCAAATGAAAAACAACAAGGACTGGGGATGAGATGCATTGATGAAAGGACCCCCTGGGTTCAATCCTCAGTACCTAAATAAATAGAATATTGAAAAACAAAAACATATTATCCTGGAATGAGGCAGAAACAGTGACATTGCCTATTCCATGCTCTCTTGGCTGGCCTGGGACAGGTCACTTAATGGCCAAAAGGGATCACACTATCCCATATACACACAAAACTTGCTTTCTATGTTGCTGTTTCTTTACTTTCTTTTCTACTTTTGATTAATTTTTATTGTTTATTTTTTCACTTTTTTAGTATTTATCCTGAACAGTATAATATGCATACTTGACTTAAAATATTAATATAGTAATTGTAATAAGGTTAAATACTGATACAATGCATTATTTATTATATATCATTATACATGACAATCTGATACAATGTAAAAACCTTGGAATATGTTGACTCCATTTATTACCCTTCCAACTTTTGTGCTTCACTGTCATGTATTTTAATTTTCTATGTGTTTTTTATGCCACAAGACATTACTATTACTACTTTATAGATTTTTTTGGGGGGGAGGTGTTACCAGGGATTGAAGCCAGGGGTACTGGACCACTGAGCCACATCCCCAGCCCTATTTTGTATTTTATTTAGAGACAGAGTCTCACTGAGTTGCTTAGTGCCTCCCTGTTGCTGAAGCTGGCTTTGAACTCATGATTCTCCTGCCTCACCCTGCTAAGCATCTGGAATTACAAGTGTGTGCCACCTCGCCTGGCTATAGTTTGTTTCTTTAAAACTTTTCTTTCCTATTGTTCTTCTTTATTTCTTGTATGTCCATGTTTCTGTGTGGAACCATTTTTCTCTGCCTGAAAAACATCTTTAGTGTGATTCTGCTGTCTAAAAAAGTCTTTATTTTGCTTTCATTTTTGAAATATTTGATTCCAGTTTGCTAATGATGGGGTTCAGGATGTACTACTCCAAAACATGCTACCTGGCATATTAAAGGAGGTGCAGAAACAGAAAGGTCACTCAATCCCCCTGCCCTTCACTCTTGTAGCCGATGAGACTGTCATGTGAGAGGTACTCTCCCTATACTTGGAGGGAAGGAGCATCCCCATCTCTGAAGAGGAAGGGTCACGGGGAAGAATCTGAATAGATAGTCCTTGCTGTTTCCCTCAGTTTATTATCATTTGCTCATACCCCTAGGTGCTATCAGATTTATCCATGACTGTACACTCCTTTTCAAACTAGCATAAAAATACTCAGCTTATACTGTTTCTACAGTTCTTCATTTTCTTGGGAAGTCTCTCATGTCATAAAGACTTACATTGAGGACGGGGGTTGTAGCTTAGTGGTAGAGCCCTTGGCTAGCACATGTGAGGCACTGGGTTCGATTCTCAGCACCACATAAAGATAAATAAACAAAATAAAGGTATTATGTCCATCCACAACTAAAAACAACAACAAAGAAAGAAAGAAAGAAACCCAGAAACTTACATTGAATAAATTTGTATGCTTTTCTCTTACTAATCTGACATTTTGTTTTGTTTTATATTATTTTGCTGTCCTGGAGATCAAACCCAGGGCCTTAATGCACACTAGGTAAACGCTCTACCACTGAGCTTACAACCCCAGCTAATCTGCCATTGTTATCGGGGCCTCTGCCATTAATCTATGATGAGTGAGGAAAAGATGTTTTTCTCCCTTAACACCAGTTATAGTTTCTCTAATTTATTTTATTTTAAAAAGCTGGAAGTGACTCATTGTATTAGTTTCACTAACCACAACCTACAAATGGAAAAACACCACTGTAGAGTGTGCCTTTAATCATCCAGCTGTTCCAAGCCACACTGAGAAATCAGGTGGTTCCCATGGTGCAGAATCCTCACCGAGCTTGCCAAACACTAACCGCCCCAATAGAGAAGGACCTTGGAACAGTCAGTCCTCAGCTTCCCAGACTCCGCAGGCTGGTCTGAGCCAAACTTGAGAATTACACAAAAAGTTTCTATCCAATAGAGGAACCAGAAATTAGATTTCTCATGCCGCCACTCCAGCAAACACAAGATTTTAACGGATGCAAAATTAAATCTCTCCCAACTTGCAAAATCACTGACCAAACTGAACTTTCAGAATGTGAGTTAAACCAACTGGAGGCAGGGTGATACAACTATAAAATTCTGAAATTTATTCTTACTTTAAGAATTTATACAGGGCCTCCTCTCTGCCAGGCACTGGAGATAAAAAAAAAAAAAAGGTGTTCATCTCTGTATCTTGTGACATGTGTGACTCTATCAGACCTTCTCTTCACTGTGTGTGCTTGGGTGAGCACCCACCACCAACTTTTGCCTAAACATCTCCCCTGTTCTTCCATTGTCTACCAATAACCCAAGCCACATTGCACATGATTCTATCCAATCTACTTACTCTATTCCTCTCAGTCAGGTCACAGTCAAGGGCTGAGGGTTGGGAGCCATTTTGTTCTTCATTCCACAAACATTGTGTGCTTAGTACATATCAGGTACTGTTCTGGGTTCTGGAGATGCAAGTCCGACCATTGCAGAATCCTTTGAAGGAAGGAAGAGGATAAGCAAGCAAGCATCTAATTTTATGCAGTGGTAAGGGCATGAATAAATGTAACAGGAAAGAGAAAGACTGAACATGATGATGTTAGAATGTGCAGCTAGTAAAGTTCTCTCTGTGAAGGGGAAATCTGAGCAAAGATCTCAATGATGTGAGTAAGGGTGTCATGCAATATTTTGATGAACAAATACTTGCAGACAGAGGAATGGCTGGTAGGAAAATCCTGCCATTGGAGCATGCTTGGTCCACTCAGAAAGAGCAGAGAGGCGAGTATGGCTGAAACACAGTGATTGGGAGGGGGACTGGTAGAAAATTAGGTCAGACAGGTGGTCAGGAGCCAAAGTATGGTGTTCAGTGTCATTTCTAGGTCTTTAAGGAGATGTTAGTAAGTGGATTGTTAATTTAATGATTATGGCCAAATGTTTATCTTTCTTTTATGTAACTAACATATAGTTTTATTTCTCTAGGGTTTTAAAATCATTACTTTAAAAGCATGAACATAAACAAATTTAATCCAAACTACAGCCCTAGGAATAGCATGCGTGTTTAGGTCAAATTGGCTTAACTTTTGGACCCATCTGCAAAATGAGGATAAGTTGCTCTGTCCCATCTGGTTGCTGGGAGGTTTCAATGACAAATACATAAAGGGAAAGCATTCAGTACACTGCCTAGCACTCAGATGACATTCAAATTTTAGATTTTTGTGACCAGAGCACAAGATAGTGGAGAAGGCTCCCTCAGGGAGACCAGGGTTAGCTCACTGGCTAGGAAGCAAAACAGATGATGAGATTTTTATCTTGGCAAGCCCTTCTGAAGCTCTGTGAGATGGAGAGTGAGAAAGCAGGACATTGGTGAAGGATAGACTTGGGAGGGTGGTGGTCATGGTGGGGAAGGCATGGGAGAGCAGGAGACAGCAGTACTAACAAAGTCACCCTAGATTTATCAGTAAAAGATGATGAAAGCTTGTATAGTGGGCAAGTATTTTCTCTCATTGCATAGGCTGCCTCTTCACCCTTTGTATTATCTCCTTGGCTGTGAAGAAGATTTTACACTTGATGTAATCCTATTTTTGCTATGCTTTCTAAAGTTTTTGCCCAGACTAATGTCTTATAGCATTTTCCCTGTTTTCTTCTAGTAGTTTTACAGTTCCAGGTTTTACATTTAAGTCCTTAATCCATTTTAAGAATATGTTTGTATATGGCGTGAGATAAGGGTCTAATTTTGTTCTTCTGCATGTGTTTATCCAGTTTCCCAACACCATTTACTGAAGAGGCTATCTTCTCCCTGTTGTGTGATCTTAGCACCTTTGTTGAAAATTGATTGACTATAAATGTATGGATTTGTTTCTGTGCTCTTTATTATTTTTAAAAAATTTATCCTTTTTAGTTATACATGGCAGTAGAATTTATTCTATATAATTGTATAAGCATGGACTATATCTTATCCTAGTTAGGACCCCATTCTATGGATGTGTATGATAGTGGGATTCACTATGGTGTATTCATGTAAGTATATTGGAAAATTATTTGGGATAGTTGTGTCAAATAGTGGTTCCATTCTTACTTTTTTGAGTAATCTCCATACCGCTTTCCAGAGTAGTTGCACCAATTTGCAGTCCCACCAGCAATGTATGAATGTACTATTTACCCCACATCCTCACCAACATTTATTGTTACTTGTATTCTTGATAATTGCCATTCTGTAGACTTTTTTAAAAATTTAGCATTGGTCTGTTTTTATGCCAGTGTCAAAATATGTAAGGACCTCAAAAAATTTGATAGGAAACAAATATTCTAATTAAGAAATGAATAAAGGATCTAAATAGACATTTCTTAAAAGAAGACATAGAAATAGTCAACATGTGTATGAAAAGATTCTCAAAATCACTAGTCATCAGGAGTTGGGGTTGTGGCTCAGTGGTAGAGTGTTTGCCTAGCACATGTGAGGCACTGAATTCAATTCTCAGCACTGCATATAAGTAAATAAACAAAATAAAGGCCCATCAATGTCTAAAAAAATTTTAAAAATCACTAGTTATCAGAAAAAATGCAAATCACAACCCAAAATGAGGGATTCCTACTTCACTCCAGTTAGAATGACCATTATGAAAGAGATAAGTGGTGACAGTGCTGAGGAGGATGTGGAGAAAGGGATCCCTTGCCTGCTGTTGGTGAGAATGAAAATTGGCACTGACATTATAGGAAACATGGTGGAGATTCCTCAAAAAACTAAAACTAGAACTACCATATAATCCAGAAATTTCACCATTCAGCATATATCCACAGGTTAGGAAATCAGCATATCATGAGACATCTGTACTTCCGTGTTCATTGTAGCATTATCCACAATAACCAAGACATGGAATCAACCTAAGTGTTCATTGATGGATAAATAAATGAAGAAAAGAAGAAGGAGGGGAGGAGGAGGAGAAGGAAGAAGAAGAGGAAGAAGAAAAGAATACACACACACACACAGTGGAGTACTATTCAGTTTTATAAAAGAAGGAAATCTTGTCATTTGCAATAACATGGATCTGCCTGGAGATCATTATGTTAATTGAGACAAGCACGGTACAGAAAGACAAATACCATATAATCTCATTTATATATGAAATCTAAAATGTTGAACTCATATAAGCAGAGAGTTGAATGATGGTTACTGGGGGCTATGGATAGGAAGTTGAGAAGATGTTCAAAAAAAGAAAAAAAAGATGAGGGTCTGAACTTACTCACTGAGGTATACGTGTGGGGTGTAATTAGGGGATGCTGTGGTTCCCAAAGTTGTCCATGCATTCGTGCTATTGGAACTTTGCTCTCAGCCTGGATTGCTCCTCTCCTTCTGCACCTGCCTGTCTCCTCCTCAAGCTCACCTTTAGAATCCTCAGCTTTGTGAAACACGCCCCCCCCACACCCTTAACCTTGAGTTTTCTTTGGATGCCTTTCCTTGTGATCCCTCCGTTTCTCCCTGGCTCTCTTGGAAAGCTGTGTTCCTGGGTCCCTTCCCTCACCTCTCTTCTGGGAGGACAGCAGGACTTTTCTCTTCACTGGGGGGCACTCCACCACGATTTGTTGCTCACATTCACCCTGGTGTCATGCCTTCCAAATTGAAGTTGGTTAAGCCCCAGGTATGTTTATCTTTTAACTAAGAACTATTCATCCCTTGTAATTACAAGGTCCTAGGTTTTAAGATCAATTCAGATTATTTTGACATCAGAACAGCATGTGCCCCACTATAAGAATGTGTCCCCCAGCCTTTATTTATTGTTTCAGGATGATGATTTCTATGAGAATGCTGGTGTCCAGTAACCAGTTGGTTATGGTTTGGCCCCACCCTTGAAAATTTATAATTTATTGACTTGATATCCATGTTATGTTCCATTACAAGATGAGCAGATAACAGGTGCAGGCCTGAGATTAAGAATGGCCCAGAGAACCATCCTAATAATTAAACCAGCTGCTCAGGAATCACCCTGGGAGTCTATTGTGTATAAAATATATTTTAATAAATTACATCACCATCAGGCCCCAATACTCTGAACAGGAGCACCTTTCAGATTGCTCCAAGAAGACAATTAGAGCAAAACCAGTGAGTGGGTGTGAGAGAGACAGTATATCAGATCCATAATAATAATAAACGTCAAGGCAGGCAAAGAGCCTGTCAGCAGAGCTGGGGCTGCCATCCCTCTCATGAGAGACCCATGGCTCTCTACTTAGGTTATGGCATTTGAGAAGCAAGGTGGGCTTGAGGAATTCATCTGCATGTGAGGGACCTGGTACTCACAGACACCTGGGCTTTGGAATGGAAAAGCTGTGGATTAATACAATTACTGCTCTTAACATCAACTTCAGCAGGAGCAAGAAGGCTTACTGTTGGCAAACATTGCTCTCAACACTTCACATATATTAACTTATTTAATTTTCACAGAAACCCCATGAGATAAATACTATTATTATCCCCATTTTACACAGGAGAAAACTGAGGCCTAGAAATTTCCTCACTTGCTCAAGGTGGCATCGGTAATGAAAATGGATGCAGAAGTCATATCCAGGTAGCCTGGATTCCAAGTCAGTTTTCTTAACCTGTTCTGTTCATAAACTGTTCACCTGAGGCAATTCACTGAAGGTTATTATCCAACTGTAAAATGGCAATAACTATACCAATGTGACAGTGTTATTTTAATTGAGTAAATAGTAGTCACTCAATAAGTAGGAGATAGAAAATGATACAGTGAGAAGCATCCTGGAAGGAAATATCTTTTAGCAGTTTTTGGTTGTATGAAACAGAGACTTAGTGACCCACTCATGAAAAAAAAATGGAATTTCTTGGAGGCTGTGGGATATCTTCTGCTGAGCTTATAGGAAACAATCTTTTTATTGGAAGTTTTTCTGTATGACATTTACTGGAGAGTGCTCTTGGCAACAAAACTCAGGAGGAAGTGAGGGCAGCAGGAAAGAGGAAAGAGGAGCTGAACTGTGACACAGGTACAGCAGCAACCTCAGCTGCTCCCCCAGTGAAGGGGAGGACACCCACAGGGAGGATGCGTCATCTTGGTAAGGTAGCCAAGGGCGATTCTCCGGGTGCTGCAAAAAGCTTTTCCAGCAGTTGAGGGACCTCAAGAGGGAAGGCCAGGACTGAAGTGGACAGACGGCCAGGCTGAGAAAGGGAGTGGCAGGGCTACCCTGCAGAGCCAAGAGAGCAGGAGCGAGTGGAGCAGCCTTCTGGAGCCAAGTGGGGCCTGGCTGCTCTGCGTGGTCTCTTTTCTCAATGTGCAAATTCTAGGCAGAGAGTGCCCAGTCAAGCCTGGCCTGTGGTATACGTGTCCACCTGTTGACTAGAACTAGGATGAGAGGTGATCAGTGAAATCCTGAGTGCACCCGTCAGGATGGGAAATGGAGATAGGTGGGGGAAACAGGAGAGGCCCATTATACCTCAAAACCAAGAGACTCGGAGAATTCCTGGACATACTTCTGGATGGATAGTTTGCAAAAAGAACTCCGTTACTTCTGCCCTTGTTTGCTGCCCTTTTGAAATGTGACTTTAAGGATCCTCCTGTCAAGAGAGAGATTTCTTCTGAGATCTCCTCTTCCTCCCCCTCCCCCTCCCCCTCCTCCTTCCCTCCTCCTCCCCCTCCTACTCCTCCTCCTCCTCCCCCTCCTCCTCCCGCTCCTCCTCTCCTCTCTGTTCTGGGAATCAAGCCCAGGGTCTAACACATTCTAAGCAGATGCTTTACAAGAGGTAGAGATTATTTTTCCACTTCTTGAATCTCTGCTATCTTTGACACTTGCTTTGACTTCTAGGAGGCCTTGGAAATGATGCTGTGCCCTTCTGAACCTAGGCCTTGAGAGGTCTGAGAACTCCCCCTCTGTCATGGCTTCCTTCCCAGCTGCCAAGTGAACAGGCTTGGACTAGTCTGCTGGGGGATGAGAGATGTGTGGAGCAGGGATGGGCCACCTTCACTGAGGCATCATAGCCTCAACTTGCTGAGTAGGTGACTAGCTGACATAGCCGGCTATCTCTCTAGATGACTGCACATACCAGAGCGAGTGCAGTCAAGACCAGATGACTCAGCCCCAGATCCAGATCCAAAGAACAATGAGTATGTGGTTGTGGCCTTAAGCCACCGAGTTTTGGGGCAGCTTGTTACTTAGCAAAAACTAACTGATGGATGCTATTAATACACAGTGTGAATTGAAATAACAAATATAACCTCTCTGGTTTTCCTACCTGAGGTTCCTTCGAAGGCATTATACAAAGAGGACCCTTTCTGATCAAGATGGCTCATGGACCTGAGAAGGGCCAGAAGACCAGTCAAATATCCTGAAATCAGAGCTTAAATTATGATTATAGGTGCTGTCTACCCAGTATAGAGGGGCCACTGAGCTGAGATCACCTCACGTGAAGAGCCACCAGGTGAGGACAGAGAAGTGGCCTTGGTAATGATGCAGATATTCTTGATGATTGGTGGATTTGGCTTAAGAACAAACTGTGGCACACTGAAGGTGAGGAAATGGTACTCTCGTCTCTTCCTGGGTTGTGGTAACCTCTGGCACACTATCCTTAGAGCTGGGATTATGTGTACTTTCCCCTCCCCCAGCTTTATTGAGGTATAATTGACAAATAGAACTCTATGCAACTCCAGTTTAGGTACACACTGTGATCATTTCATATATGCCTGTACATATATAGTGATTACCACACTCACATTAGTTGACACAACCATCAACTCACACAATTACCATATGTGGGTGAGTGCATGTGTGTGTAAGGAGAACATCTAAGATCTACTTTCTTAGCAAGTTCTAAGGGGGAAACAGCTCGATAGCTTCAGTTGCTATGCCCTACGTTAGACCCTCAGAACTCACTTATTCACATTATAACTGAAAGTGTGTAACCGTCGACCGACATCACCAATTTCCCCAAGCTCCCAGCCTCTAGTAGCCACCATTTCATCTAGTTTCCACACCTGACCTTCTTAAATTCACTACATAAGTGACATTATGAAGTATTTCTTTTTCTCTGACTTATTTCACTTAGCATAATGCCCTCATTTATCTCATCCTAAATGTATTTTCCTCTTTTTAAAAAAATAACTGGGTGATATTCCATTGTATATATATCTCATTTTCCTTATCCATAATCTGTTGATGGACACAGGTTGTTTGGGTATCCTGGCTGTTAAATAATGCTACAATAAGTATGTGAATACAGGGATCTCTTGGACATACTGATTTCCTTTTCTTCAGATATATACCCAGCCAAAGCATTGCTGGATCACAAGTAGCTCTATTTTTAATTTATCAAGAAACCTACATATTGCTTTATAATGGCTGCACCAATTAACACGTCCACCAACAGTGTACAAAGGGTTTCTTTTCTTTACACCCTCATCAACGCTTGTTATCGCCTTTTTTAAAAAATAATAGCCAACCACTTAACAGGTTGAGGTGATATGTAATTGTGGTTTTAATTTGCATTTCCCTGATGATTAGTGATGTTGAGCACCTTTTCATTTACCTGTTGGTTGTTTGTATGTCTTCGTTAGAAAAATACCTATTCACCAGCCATGGTGGTGCTCACCTGTAATCCCAGTGGCTCAGGAGGCAGGAGGATCTCCAGTTCAGCCAGCCTCCGCAAAAGCAAGGCATTAAGCAACTCAGTGAGACCCTGTCTGTAAATAAAATACAAAACGGGGCTGGGGATGAGGCTCAGTGGTGGAGAGTCCCTGAGTTCAATCCTGGTACCTGTCCTCTCTCCCTATCAAAAAATAAAAAATAAAAAAGCCTATTCGAGTCCTTTGCCCATTTATAAATTCAATGATTTGGTTTTTTGCTATTGTTTTGTCTGGGTTCTTTATATGTTTTGGATATTAACTCCTTATCAAAAATATGATTTGCAAATATTTTCTCCCATTCTGTCAGTTGCCTTTTCATTTCAATGTTTTCTTTGTTTGCTTTTGCTTGTGCAGAAGATTTTTGTTTTGATATAGTCCTGCTTTTTGTCCTTGTTGCTTTTGATGTCATATAAAAAAATCACTACCCAGACCAATGCCATTTTCCCTATGATTTCTTCTGGAAGTTTTGAGGTTTCAGATCTTACATTTAAGTCTTTAATCTCTGTTAAGCTGATTTTTGTGCGTGGAGTCAGACAGGGATCTGATTGCCTTCTTCTGCAGGTGGATAGCCTGTTTTCCCAGCACCATCTTGTTGAAGAAGCTGTTCTTTCTCCCTTGTGTTTTCTTGGCTCCTTTGTCCAACGTTAGCTGACTGTACATGCCTACGTTTGTTTCTGGGCTCTGATTCTGCCCCGTTAGCCTGGGCGGTTGTTTTGGGACATGCATGTGTTCTGCCAGCCTAGGTTTCATCATTCAAATTAGTACTTCCTTTCCTGCCTCCACATCTGCTTTTCCTTAACTAAAGTCAGGATGCAGAGCCGGGGAGGCAGTTAATCTCAAACTCCTCCCTCATATCCAAATCCAAACCAACTGTCTACTCGTCCAGTGAGGCCTGTGGCCCAGAATGAGTGGGTATGTACGTGTGCATGTGGTTTTTTAGTTAGATAATGAGTTAGTTGGCTTTTCCAGTTCTCCAGATTTTATGATGAAATTTTTTTAGTTCTTGCAACACTTATGGAAGGCATGTTATATATGTTATACCAACTGCCTTCATGTATGTTATGCTATGATTAGTCCATTTTTCAAAGGAAGAAAATGAGGTTCAGAGAAGGTGTATAACTTTCCCAAGGCCACATAACTAGTTAGTGGCAGAACCAGAACCAGCATGAAGTTTAATTTTAGTAATTGTCCTATTATGGGCAACTGCCAGCCAGGAACCTGGGCTCTTCGACCATCCTAAAGAAAGATGAAGTACTTAAAGTAGAGCCACTGGGTGATGAAATTAAAAGAGAAATCTTTTAATCTTAATCACCTTTAACCAATTTATCTTTAACCAAAAATTTGAGATATTGACCCTTGTAGAATAACCCAACCACATTTTATGTTTAATAAGACGTGTAGTTGATTTCCTGTGGAGAAGAATGTACCAGGATAGCTGTATCTGTTGTCAAATATTGAAATATTTCCATAGTTGGCAAAATGTTCTTGCCCTGAATTCTCAGAATAGTCACACATCCTCATCGACTCAGAGTTCCTGTGCCCCATTGGAGATCCCTTCCCAATCCCCATGATCAGTGAGTGACTGCCTTAGCTGGCATACAGACCAAGTGCCAGCACAGCTGTGGGGCATTCACTGTTGGGTCTTGCTCTGTCTTCGTCTGTTCCTGCTGCTATAACAAAAATCACAGATTGGATAAAAACTTTTACTTCTCGCAGTTCCGGAGCTGGGAAGTCCAAGGTCAAGGAGCTGGCAGCTTCCATGTCTGGTGAGGGCCATGTCCCTGCTTTTAAAATGGCACCTTGAAAGACAAAGGAGGTTTAAGGGGCTCCCTTCCATCTTTCTAATGAAGTTCCCAATCCCATTCATGTAGGCGCCACCTTCGTGACTTAATCACCTTGATAACAAAGGAGCTGAACCAGTTGCAATAATAAAACCTACTTAACCCTTTTCAATCAACTGTTTCAAGCTGTGGAGCCTTTTTCTCTTCCAACCCCCCTTATGCTTATTACATTTCTACTTTACATGAGACACCAGGGATGGATACAAACCCGAGGAGGAGCACTATCATCTCCAGAAAAACAGAAGAGGTTGTGTGCCCACCGGTAACCCCAGCAACTCAGGAGGCCAAGCAGGAAGATCATGAGTTCAAAGCCAGCCTCTGCAATTTAGTGAAAGCCATAAGCAATTCAGCAATCCCCTGTCTCTAAATAAAACATAAAAAGGGCTGGGGATGTGACTCCCTGGCAAAGCAGCTCTGGGTTCCATCCGCAGTACACAAACAACCACAATGAGCCTTAGGAGGGAGATGAGGGAAAGACAGAAAATGCTGCCTACTGTGGTCAGACAGGGACCATCCACAGGAGGTGAAGGGGGGAGGGTCGGGGAGGAAAGAGCACATGACTGGCTCTTTGTGCCACCATCATGGCCACTGCCACACTCAGAGTCCTGGCCCAGCGCAAAGCAGAGGGCCAACCAGCAGCTGGGGCTCCCCAGAGGATCTGGAAGGCCGCACTGCACGCAGATACGGATCCACCGCAACTTGAGAACTGAGCTCATGTTCCAGCTCTAAATGTCCCTATTGTGTAACTTTGAGCATGTTATTTAAATTCCCTGCTCTTACTCCAGCTCTATAGATTAAATTAGATAATTTATGTAGATGATCTCGAACTTGAGCGAATCACCTGGAGGACTTGTTAAAACAGATTGCTGGGCCCTAGTCCCGGGCCTTGATGCAGTAGGAATGAACCGGGCTGATAACTTGCTTCTGATCATTTCCCAGGCAATGGAAACTGCTGGCTGGAGGTGGGGATGATACTTTGAGTAGCATTGATACAAGATGCTAATTTGTAACTTGTAAAGTATCCATCTTAATTAATTGATTTAACTTGTGTTAAAATAGGAATATGTTCAGAAGGTAATTTCTATTTCTTGCCTCCTCTGTACTTTGAGATGAAACATTTCTGTTTCTATGCCAGAGGAGTTTCTATTACTGGTAGAAGTTTGGGGACAGAATCTGGGTTCCAGGCAGCCTCTATTGCACTGTGTGGGAAGGCACCTGTTCTGGCTGTGGGTGTCAGCCCCCCAGACATTCCCTTGCAAGGGCAAAAGTCACCTGTAATCTCCAGAGAAACAGAAGAGGTTGTATGCTGTTGGGGATATTGTATTCCTTTGGGGTTTCACAATGCTCATTAACACACAAAGGCTCTGAGAAGCCCTGCGGGAAAAGCCTACTTGGATTTTCCCAAGGTGTGGTGGTTAGAGGACAGGGCTGGATCTTCACCGTCCAATTCAGCTGCCACTAGCCACATGTGGGCATTTAAATATAAATCAATGAAAATACAAAATTAAATTCCTTACAAGTACACTTGGGCCTCTGATTCTGTGGGTTCCATATCCATAGATTCAACCCATGGTGGATGATATTTGGTGAAAATCTGAGTCTGTATGAAACAAGTCCGAACCTTTTTCCTGGTCATTACCTAAATAATAAAATATAACAACTATTTACATAGTACATTGTATCAGGTCTTATAAGTAACAGAGATTATTAAAGGCAGGTGTATATCAGTTATAAGCAAATACTACACCATTTTAGATGAAGGACTTTCAGAGTATCCATGGATTTTGATGTCTCTGGGGGTCCTGGAGCCCATCCCCTTGGGATGACCCCATTCAATGGCCATATGTGGCTAGTGTCTACCATTTACACAGCAGAGATAGAACATATTTCTTTCATCGCAGGAAATTCTGTTGATTCAGAGCTTCAAAACCCAATTTTACCACTTACCAGTTACGTGAGCTCAGAAGGGTTCTTTAAACATTTATACCTCAATGTCCTGAGCTATGATCTGGGGATAATAAATGGTACCGACCTCAAAGGTTGTTGTATGAATGAAATGAGTTACGTAACATGTAAAGCACTTAGAACAGTGCTGACACATAGCAAGTCAATGAAGGCAGAGACACAAGCAACTCTGTAGAAGGCCTATTGTACATTTATATATGTAGGCATGTGTGTATGTGAGGATGTTTCACTTATTGTTCCATTTTCAAATGTAGGTTTTACTAATATCAGTACAGTATTTGGAGACCAACAGATCAGGAGAGTATTACCATGGAAAATGTAGTTTGTTACTCACAGGTACTGAGAGGAGGGGCATGCTAAGTCACAGGGCGGGATTCAGAGGCAAGTGGACAAACTTGAGAGTTTTTAAAAAGGTCAAACAGAAGACTTGGGGCTGACTTGTTGCTGAGGGTGAATAAGCATAAATGGAGGGATAAATAAGACCCAAAGATTGCCATCTAGGCAATCCACCCGAGGCAGGTGTCTAAGTCAGTATGGAGTGGTACAATAAATATTATGGACTAGGTGGCTTAAACTACATTTATTTCTCAGTGTCAGAGGCCAGAAGACCAAGACCAAGGTGCCTATAGACTTGGTGCTGGTGAGGGCCAGCTTCCCAATTTGCAGATGGTCACTTCTTTTTTATATCATCACCACACTCTCTACTACCATCATATTGGGGATTAGCATTTCAACATGTGAATGGGGGGCAGGGACACAAGCATTTAGTCTGTAGAAGCAGCGTGAACATATAGGAGGGTGAGCATGTGAGTCATGAGAGGATGAGAAACTCAGTTCTAGGGTTGAAAGTCCGAGGGACATTCAGAAGGAAATGGCCAGGGGCAACCGGATACCTGAGGCTTGATGTCCCAAGAGATCAGCTTCTCCCTACTTTGTCATGAAAAGGTGATTATGTTAGTCAGTTTTTTGTTGCTGTAACAAAACACCTGGGAAAATCAGGTTGGAGGAGAAAAGGTGTATTTTAGATTCATGGTTTCAGAGGGTTAGTCCATCGTTGGCTGGCTCGATTTGGTGTGGCAGAGCAAAATTCCTCACCTCATAGAGGATGGTCAGTAGAGGGGGAGAGAAAGAGGGAGGAAGGGGCTCTAAATAGGCCCTACCTCCTATAGTTTGCACCACCTTCCAATAATAGCATCAAGTTATAAATCCATCAGTGGGTTAATCCACTGATGAGATTAGAACCCCGGTGATCTAACCACTTCCCCAAATCCCCACCTGGGAACACTGCTGCCTTGGGAACTGAGCCTTCAGAACATGAGCATTTGGAGGACATTCCAGATCCAAACCAGGACAGCAGGAGTCAGGGGAGCACAGATGTCAACATACCTCAGACATCGCCCTGTGGTGGAGACAGCCATGGACCTCCTTCAGTGGGAGACCTTGTGGTCCTACCACATCCCAGCTGGAGACCCTTTGATAATGTCTGGAAACATTTGTGTTTGTCACAAAGGGTGGGAAGGGGTTGCTGGCTCTAGCAGGTACAGGTCAGGAATGCTACCAAACATTATATGGTGCACGGGACAGTCCTTGACCACAAACTATTATCTGGCCCCAAATGTCAATGGTGCTGAGGGGAAACCCTGGGGTGGGTGTAGCTGGAGCATGTGAAGGTGCTCCCTTTTTCGGGGCAGCATGGTGTATTGCAGAGAACATGAGCTGGCATCCGAGTCAATGTGTGGCTGCTGGCCTGTTCTATTCGCTAGCCACATAACTGCTGGAGTGTGACTTGAACTTCTGGAGTCTCAGTTTCCTCATTTATAATGTGAGGCTGCTAATACTCGCAGCTACAGTAAAGCTGCTTAGCTTCATGCCTGCTCAGAGGAAGCTAAAGTCATACTAGCTATTCTGTGTGGGGGACAGGACCAGAATCCTTGTATTTAGCAAAGAATGGCAGGGTAGCCGCTATGTACTGGACTTTGTGGGATTCAATAAGGTGTAGCCCCTGCCTTCATGATTTCCATGTCTGTTCACCTCTCTCTCTCTCTCTCTCTCTCTCTCTCTCACACACACACACACACACACACACACACCATTCCAGCATTAATCAGAGAAACACCATAGCCCCTCCTCACAACCTTCTTGTGGGTTCAGCTGGTGAACAGGGTTCTCCAAGAGCAGCTCCTTCTCTCCCCTTCCTGCTGAGGGTTTCTTCTGGAAAGAGGGTGGTGTCAGTATGTCAGCCACCCACCTAGAGATGTGAGGGGGCCCTTCCTTCCTGAACACCTCAGTGTGTTCTCCTTCCCACGCTCTACACCTTTGTCCCACCCTTGAGAAAATTCCATGAGCTTCTACATTGCCCATCGCCTCTCCTGCAGCCACCACTCATTTGGAGTGGAAAGGTTACTCTATTTTGAGTTTTCATCGTGAAGCTCAACATGCCTCAGACATCTCCCTGTGGTAGAGACAACCAATGACCTCCTAGAGAGTATTTGCCCCTCTCCACGGGGTCACACAGCCCATGAAACTTAGAAGGCCAGATATTTGTTGAATTGAGTCAGGCACTGTTCTAGGCAATGGGGATTAACAGTGAATAAAACAAACTAGAATCTATCTCCTTATGGAGTTCATGTTATACTCCCTAAGAACTGTGGCTGTATATCATTATTTGGTGGGCACCCTCTACTTGACTATCTAGGTCCCCCACATATGTATGTATATGTAGACACATTTCTGTTCATAGTCAGTTTATTATTAGTTTCCCTCCTTTTTTAGATAAAGAAATTGAGATTCAGGGGGATGAGGTAAATTATTCCCACAATCCAGAAATGAGGGAGCAAACCTAAAAATCCAGATCCATCTGCCTCTGAGAATGTTGCTCTTTTAACTAGTCAGAGACACTCTCTATTCAGAGACCCAGTGGGACCCACCAAGACCTCAGAAAGTGGTAGCAGTAATTCAGAGATGGCATGTTACTTTCTTTTCCCATTTCAGGGGCTGTTGTTGCACAAACCCTCTTTCAAAGGAATAATAGAGATGCCACTTCTGAGTGCCTGCGATGAAGGCTGCAGAACCTACCGGGTGAGCTATAATTAATAGAGATGCCAACTGCCAACTAACCAGAAAAACTCCAGCATCGTAAATCTGTCCCCTGGCTTCTCACGAGAACTGATGGATGAGGAATTCAGCTTAAATATTTAACAATCAATAATTCAAATACCTACCCAACCATTTGCAAGTTGGCATGTTTATAAATATAAGGGCTGCACTTTCTTGCATTTCACATGAAACTTACTTAGAATTGAATGGAGGGGGTGGGAATGGCCTGTGTTGTATGAGCAAGAATCTGGTGGAGTAAATAGAAACACCCTTCCAGTCTTGGCTCAATCTGAATCTACAAAATTTCCAGCTTTGATCTTGCACCATTGTTGCTGGTGAGCAAGTCAACCACAAATAATGAGCTGGAAGGCCCAGTTGTGCAGCCAACATATAACGCCAGTGCCTGGGGTCTTCCTCAGCAGCTCCAGGGCTGAAACCCAATGCACAGTCGGACGGGACAATGAGTTATTCACGCTGAGCTTCCTCCATCTTTGTCATGAGAATGGGTCCTCTCGGGCTGTAACTCAACCTCCTTCATGTCCCAATAGTCACTCAGGAACGAGGCCCATCCCTGGGACACACTGTAGCGGGTGGCAGGGGTCTGAGCTGTGTGCATCCCCCTCCTGGGTAGGAGGATCGGGCTTGACTTTAACTCTTTTGAATGAATCAAGTCTACAGGCAGCATTGACAGCAGTGATTTATCTGCACTTCACAATTATTGGATTTAGATGCTCCAAGCACTTGCTGATTTATTAAACTGCTCTCTCTTCTGAGGGAGAATCAAAGCACCTCCTCTGGCTCTAATGGATAGACACTTTGGAGGCACTTAGGGAAGCCATTGTTGATAAAACTTACTACCTAAAAGAGCACCCTATCTCGTGTTGCCTTTGCACGGAAATAACCTCTATTATTTGTGTTTCCTTCACAGTCAATAACTCACCCTTTCCAGAGAAGGGTGGGGTGCTGGCAGATGCCTACGACATTGGAGGGGTGGAGAGTCAGGCCTGGGCAATGATCTGCCTGCCACATCTGTCTTCCTTTGCCCACATTTCCCAGCTGTGTATCTCACAACCCCGGTAGCCCAAGAGTCTGGGTGGATGGGAGACCCACAGCTGTCTCACCAGCTGTGTACACTCCCTGTTAGTAGGTTCCACCCCCCTCCCATTGGCTACCCTTAGAAACAATCCCAGCTGGGACCCTTGACCTCACCCTGTTCACAAAGCAGTGAGCTTCTGAACCAGTGGGGATGGAGAAGAGCAAGTGGTCATCCCACAGAAGTGAGTCCAGGTGTGATGTGCCTACACCCTGGAGGGTGGAGCAGCTGGGAGTTCTCCATGCCAACTGTAATTGACTATTCCAAGTGGTGAATAGTCTGTTAATGAACAGGTGCCAGGGAGCAGCGTATCTGGTTGGAATTTTGGCTTTGTTCTGGGAAAACAAAATTGACTGCTGGTAAAAATGGGACAAGGTGATGGAAAGTCAAACAGTCCTTGCTAAGGCACCATCAGGGTTTGTCTTGGATTGACATTTCAGGGGTGATGGGGGAACAGTGAGGTGTAGGTCGTTATAGTTGAAAGAAGACAAAGAAAAAATTAAAACTGGCTTGGAGTGAGGATAAATGAATGTGAGAAGGTGTGATATGTACAATTTCTGGAGATTGATACAAAACACAATGGCAGTGGCTAATGTGCAGTTTATGATCATTTCAAACCATATTGAAAATCATTTTTATTAAGTAGGGAAGTACTGATGAGAAAGAGAATTAGGAGAGGGACTCTATTATGGGAGGAGGGAAAGACAGGAAATGTAGTTAGTAGATACAAAGTTATGAATACAGTTAGGAGAAAGCAGACTAGTTGGTAAGACCTTATGAGAAGCTTCTGGGGTTCTGGGGACCTGTGGGTTCTTGCATATGGGAAGGAGTAGTATCCACCGTAAGTCCTCCAGGGGCTGTGTTGAGAGCCACAGCCGAAGGGGTCCCAGCAAACTTCCAGCTGATTGGCTCACCGTGGCCCCAGCAAACTTCCAGCTGCCAGCTGATTGGCTCCTCTGTGGTGATGCTCATTGGGCTGTTTCCCCGCCCTTTCAGACCACGGAGCTGCTCATTGGGGGACTCTTTTGGCTCCGCTCACTCGACCCAGCCAATCGGCCTCAAGAGCAGGAGGAGTGGGGGAGGGGGTTTGAGAGGCTTGTGGGAAGCCGGTGGTGGCAGTTGGGCTCTGAGGGGATTCCTGAAGAGCTCGTGTGGTGTGCCATGTGTGTTCTAAAAATAAAGTTCGTTTCTGCTTGATAAGTGTCTCCTGAGTTGTGCCCAGCAAGACTGCGGCATTTGGTGGCCCGTACGGGGATCAAACCCATGACCTTGGCGTTATCAGCTCCATGTCTTCTGTTTGCTCTGCCCATTGAGGTTTGCTGCCAAGAAGCAACCATAGTCAGAAATGCCTTCTCACCTTGTGCCTGGGCTTGGGTTGACAGCAATAGTCATAGCTGCCCCTATTCTTGCCCAGGAAATGGGCGCGCTTGAAGCAGAGTGATTGAGTAAAACAGGAGCTGAAATTTGTATTTGAGGTTCATTATCACTCTAGGAAGAAGATATTATTGACTTTATCTTTAAAACACAGGGGCAGAGAAGGATGGAGCAACCTGCTCAAAGTCACATAGTCATGTAGTTTCTTGCAGAGCTGAAATTTTGGTCTACATGTTCCATTTTTTTCCCCCAGGTATTCCCTTTTAGGATACAAAGAAGTGAACTGGGAGCCCTAGGGAAGAGAAGACCCCCTAGCTGGGATGGGGACTCTTGCCCCTAATGATTGTAATACTGTTGTGTCTTTTTATGCATGATGGTTCCAAGCACCATCTTAAAGATCTTGAGCTACTAAAATATACACAAAGACCATTATAAGGGATGAGCTAATGTTCTTTTTATGATAACTGGATATGAAGACAGTGTTCCATGGTCCACTTTAAGCTTTGAATATAGCCCTTGCTGCTCTACCACAGCAACTTGCTTTTAAAATGGACATGTTTCTTGCTCTTCCTCTCTCCCTGCTCCTCCTCCCTAATCTCTCCCCCTCCCTAATCTCAGTTTCTGGAAAACTGATTTACCTGTCATCCCCATTTTAGGCAGATTTATCTGTCCTTGAGTACATACCCACCATAAGAATGACATAATCCAGACTTTGGGGATGGTACCAGAAGATCTCAGAAATGACTATCTACCAAATGAAGTGAATCACAGCTCCTCTGAGAACACGTGGAATGTAGACTTTGAATCACCTCTTTAAAAGCCCCCTGTTCCTGCAGATGGGCAGAATCACAGCCTTTGCGACAGGAGTCCCCTTTGTTTCTCTTTTGCTAGCAAAGCAATAAACCTTGTTCCTTTTTCTGTGTCCTTATTATTTGATTGGCATGGGGACAAAGACAGAGCTTTCAGCAACTGTTGAGAGCCACAGCCGAAGGGGCCCCAGCAAACTTCCAGCTGCCAGCAAACTTCCAGCTGGCAGCTCACAGCGGCCCCAGCAACATCTAGCTGATTGGCTCGTCTGCGGTGATGCTCACTGGAGATGCTCATTGACCTGTTTCCCCGCCCTTTCAGACCACGGAGCTGCTCATTGGGGGACTTTTTTGGCTCTGCCCACGTAACCCAGCCAATCGGCCTCAAGAGCAGGAGGAGTGGGGAGAGGGAGAGGCTTGTGGGAAGCCGGTGGTGGCAGTTGGGGCTCTGAGGGTTTTTCCTGAGGAGCTGTTTTGTTTGGCGTGTGTGGTTCTAAAAATAAAG
The DNA here is from genome assembly GCF_021218885.2 of Marmota monax. Classification (NCBI taxonomy): domain Eukaryota; kingdom Metazoa; phylum Chordata; class Mammalia; order Rodentia; family Sciuridae; genus Marmota; species Marmota monax. The sequence continues at coordinate 9,694,555 of NW_026692907.1, read as the reverse complement.
TTAGTTTCCTTTGACAAGTGGCTCCTGATTGTGCCCAGCCAGACTGCGGCAAGCAACAATGGAACAAAAAGTATGAACGTTATCTGAAGACCTGGTTCTTATATATTAACCATATAAATAAAGCTTTCACTACCCAAATGCTAGTGGAACCTCAAGCAAACTATTGGATCATGTACATGGTAAATCTACAGAATAGTGATTGAGTTGAATCAAAAATCTCAAATACATGGTAACTTCAGTTCATGTGATGTCTGCTTGCTTCCCTCAGGGTCAGAAAAGGCCAGCTACTTATTTGGAATTCCATAGGAGCCAGATCTAGCCTGTTACTTCTTGAAGGACAGAAACCTTACAGCATTTGGGCCATTATTATTGAAAATCTACCCAGGGAGAAGGTAGTTTTAAACACAATTAGGATTCTATTTTAAGGAAAAATCATAAACTGCCCATTTAATGCTAATGTTTGATCTACTGTGAAGCAGAGAAGGAGAAGCTATTACAAATTTGCTAATACCATCAAAACTCACAAAGTGATAAAATGAGGCTACAAGAAGAAAAGGCATTCATCCCAAGCACTGGCTGTGCTAATAGCTGTGAATATGCACTAGAGCTGAGAATTATTCTGAGGCTCAGTGAGGGACATTGGCCTGTTCTATCTGCACTCTGCAACATGACCCTTGGATGCTCCTGGTTCTCAGCTGCCCAAGATGATCTTCAGAGCAGACACTCCCCCTCCATGAGATGACAATCTACCACGATGACTATCACCACGATGACAATCTTTTTTGTATTTATATATTCATCTACTGAAAGTGACTATTTTGTGTGATTTTATAATATCTATAAATATTTCATTACAGAAGCACACAGATATAATTTTAAGTAAATATATAGTTATCCTTGCTAATAAATCCATAATATTTGAACTCAAAGACTGAACTAATTCATTATATTTTAGGATGCATTCTTTGTCATCCAGGCTCTGACTCTTTGCTGTGGGAAACTCATGAATTTGGCTCACTTGGCACTCCTTTTGATCTGCATGTACCAACCCAACGCAGAGGCTGAGGTTTAGATAGTGAAGGACAGGTACCATTATGGAGATGCCAGGTTTTGTTTTGCTTTATAACTATTACAATGCACTACTGTAAGAACTGATGAGACCACAGCTACAGATGACCACACAAATTGACCTGATTCTAAATCAAAGCATACTCAGGGACTGCAGAAACCAAGCCACCTCTAGTACCCTAGGGCAGACTGCAGCGCTCTGCAAAAAGTGGAATTATATTGTCCTCTTGCTTGGAATCTGGAAGATGTTTTTTCTTCAGTTTGGAAAAATGTCACTTCCTCTCTCCTCTCTCCTCTCTCCTCTCTCCTCTCTCCTCTCTCTCCTCTCCCCTCTCCCCTCTCCCCTCTCTCTCCTCTCCCCTCTCCCCTCTCCCCTCTCTCCTCTCTCTCTCTCTCTCTCTCTCCTCCTTCCCTCCCTCCCTCCCTCCCACTTTTTGGCATGGAATCAGGGCATCTCAACATGTTGCCCAGGCTGGCCTTGAACTTGGAATTCTCTTGCTTCATCCTCCAGAGCTTCTGGGATTATAGTTACTGTACCTGGCTAAGAACACTATTTCTTAGTTGTACCCCAGTTGGTTTAGTCAGCTTTTATTGTTGCTGTGATCAAAGGACCTGACAAGAACAACCTAAAGGAGGACAAGTTTATTTTGGCTCAGTTTCAGAGGTTCAGTCCATTGTAGGCCAAGACCATAACTCTGGGCTGGGGGTGAAGCAGAACATCATGGTCAGAGGGCACACAGAAGAAAACAGCTCAGGACATGGCAACCAAGAAGCGGGCGGGGAGAGGGGGTGGAGAGAGAAAGAGAGAAAGCTCTACTCACCAGGAACATGATATAAACCTCAAAGGCACACCCCCCACTCCCAGTAACCAACTTCCTTCAGCCACATTCTACTTGCCTACAGTTACTACCTAATTAATCCATATTCGTGGATTAATCCACTCACTAAGCCATCAAATTATACCTTTCATAATCTAATCATTTCACTTCAGACAATTTTGCATTCTCTCACCAGAGTTTGAGGAGTGCTGGGAGCCATTAGCCAAGTAGGTATGACAATTTCCTTGCCAGCGTACCCCATGTTGCAGTGACATTGAATGTACGTGACCTTGCTCAAGGACCAAGGCAGATTAGGGTGTTCCCGGTTTTAAGATAATCGTGTTTAGGGCGTTCCCAGTTTAGGTTCCAGGTTTAAGGTTTAAGATTATTCCTGCTGGGAATAGGGCGTATCCCGCTGCGTGAGTTCCCCTTGAGTTCTCACGGGATTCAGACAGTATATTTTGGAGATAGAAGCCCAGTGGAGGTGAATTTGGGCAGAGAACGTGGATTTGGGCAGAGAACGTGGATTTCCCCAGAACGTGATTGTAGATGGCTGGTGTGAGTTCGGGAATAAAGAGTTGCTGTTTGAATCTACAAGCTGTGTGGTGGCTCGTGATTGTGTGCCCAGCCAGACTGCGGCATTTGTGCCCAGCCAGACTGCGGCATTTGGTGGCCTGTACGGGGAACTTCTGAAGCTTAGAGGTAAGTGAAATTTCTCACCCTTGAGGAAGAGAGAAAGAATGGGTCACCAATTCAAAAAACAATGTGTTATTGTTTTGATTTATTTTGTTTTTATTTCAAGTTGCCTGTTCCTAGAACTTTCTCAGGCAAACTGGGGAAAATGGTTGACTCAAGGTTTGAAGTTGTTTGCCTCCGAGCAAGATAAATTGTTAGAGGAAGGAGGCGCCCCAGTGAGACCAAGAACAATTAGGGCATATGTTGATACAATACAAAAATGTAGCCCATGGCTTTTTAAAGACGAGTTATTAAGTATATCAATGGGACCATCATGGTATCCTATAGAAGGATTTTTCTTCAACAAGAAAGAGATGGCTAATTCTGTTTACTACATTTGTCTAAGATCTTGGTTTTTACAGACATCTGATTAATTTACAAAGCTAAAGTGTTAAAATATCAACCACTAAATATGAAATCAAGTACTCTTTACTTATTAAGTTCCATAAGGTAATATATTTAAACATTATGTGTGTTTTCATAAATTGGTAAATGGAAAAATGTTTAATATTGCTTTGTGTCTGTGTCTTTGCTAAAACAAGGTTACTAAGTGTTAAGATTCTATCATGTGTAATTTATATACAAAGAGTAGAAAAATTTTCAGTTGGGTTTCAATTATAGTATTATAGTATCATAAAAAACATGAAAGTCTTTCATCTTATTAAAGTGGAGTAATTTGTCTAAATCAGAAATTTTATAAGAGTTGTTTCAAAATGTGAATTTATAAAAAGGGTTAACGGTTAAAAAAGAGAGAAAAAGATTCAAGATGTGGAAATATATTTTAATATAAAAGGTTAAAGGAAAAAGAAATGTTTCTAGATGAGATAATCTCTATGTGGTAAAGTAAAAGTTGTAAATGCCATTTAAAAAGATTTTGAGGAAACTAGACTTTAAAAGCTTGAGAAAGGAAGAAAGAAGAAAAAGGTATTTGTACATGGCAGATTGAGACAAAGCTTCTCAATGGAGTTAAAAAAAAAAGGCCTTTGGTTGAAGGGCAGCCATGTAAACTAACATTGAAGCGATTTAAACAAAACCTAAGCCTCGTTTAAAAGAGTGAAGTTGTAGGTGGTGAAAAAGTACATTTAAAAGTACAGTATAGATGATAATTAAAAGGCTTTAAAAGGTTAAATTGAAGGTGGTCGAGATACCTTCATGGCGGAAAAAAGATTGCTTTATTGCATCATTCGAAGCCTAGTTAATCTTAAAGGCATTACTTAAAAAATGGGAAGATAATAGGATAAAAGATATTTAGATAAAGAAGATTAAAAATTTAAAGTGAAAAACTTTAAAGACAGAAGTATAGAAAGTTAAAAAGAAAAATGATAAAGAAGATGTAGGAAGATAGAAAAGATGTAGGAAGACAAGAATTTTAAACCCACAAAATAGGAAGAAAAAAAACTAGGAGGAAAAAAAGCAACTAAGGGTGAATGTACTAACCTTAAAGGAAAACTATAAGATGATCTTTAAGGGGTATATATGCCCCAAAGATAAACTTAAAATAACCCTTTTTACACTAAACTTTTTAAATTTGGATTCATCAGGACTTAGTGCTGCGGAAAGACACATGTATCCAAAAAATGTACATAAGCCTAAAGTACTTTGGAAAGATATTCTAACAGGACAATGGAAAGGTCCTGACCCAGTGATTGTCTGGAGTCGGGGGTCTGTTTGTGTTTTTCCACAGGGAGAACAGCAACCCATTTGGATTCCAGAGAGATTAACTAAAACAGTTTCTACAGATCGAAAAGAAGATGATTTGACTCAAATCCATAACAGCTGATATCCAGAACTCCAGCTTGGCCATTCTTACATCTGCGACAGTGATTAACCAGTGATGCAATTTTTATTTCCTTGCCAGCGCACCCCATGTTAATTGTGGTAGTGCTGGCATATCTTTGCTGATGGTGTCACCAGTGATGCAATTTTTCCCAAGGAGCCGTCAATTGGCTTGGTGTCGTGGCATTTCTGTATCCTCCTCCCTTCTGCTAGTGATGGTCTAAAATTTGGGGGCCAATGGCTTATGCTGGACCGGTAGTCAGCGACGGGTATGATCCAATTGCAGTGGTATCAACCTAAGACAGGAGGCTGACGCCTAAAGGTCAGTTTTCCGATGACGGGTAAGAACCATATGTTGAATTGGACAACCTACCAGGCACGGTCCATAAGCCACATTAACCTCACTCCCCCACTGGCACCAAGGCCAAATTTGGGGGCCAACAGAGGTGAGGCAAAGAACCTCACCCCCCCACTGGTGCATAGACCTATCCACAAGTATGGCTGTATGCTGGACCGGTAGTCAGTGACGGGTATGATTCAATTGCAGTGGTATCAACCTAAGACAGGAGGCTGACGCCTAAAGGTCAGTTTTCCGATGACGGGTAAGAACCATATGTTGAATTGGACAACCTACCAGGCACGGTCCTTAAGCCACATTGCTTGTTATTTAATTAATCAGAAGGGGGGAGATGCTGGGAGCCATTAGCCAAGTAAATATGACAATTTCCTTGCCAGCGTACCCCATGTTGCAGTGACATTGAATGTACGTGACCTTGCTCAAGGACCAAGGCAGATTAGGGTGTTCCCGGTTTTAAGATAATCGTGTTTAGGGCGTTCCCAGTTTAGGTTCCAGGTTTAAGGTTTAAGATTATTCCTGCTGGGAATAGGGCGTATCCTGCTGCGTGAGTTCCCCTTGAGTTCTCACGGGATTCAGACAGTATATTTTGGAGATAGAAGCCCAGTGGAGGTGAATTTGGGCAGAGAACGTGGATTTGGGCAGAGAACGTGGATTTCCCCAGAACGTGATTGTAGATGGCTGGTGTGAGTTCGGGAATAAAGAGTTGCTGTTTGAATCTACAAGCTGTGTGGTGGCTCGTGATTGTGTGCCCAGCCAGACTGCGGCATTTGTGCCCAGCCAGACTGCGGCAGAGGAGGACACCTCATATCTAAACCATAAAACCAATGAATATACTGGGTTGCACTTTGGAGCCTTGTGATACCTTGTGATCTTTGGTATTAGAATCAATCAGTGCATTGACACACTAAGATGACATGAGACTTAGAGAGACACCCTGAGGAAGAGCAGCACCAATCTCCCCCTCTCAGGCTGTCTCTGGGCTACACATGTTGAGTGTGTGCTAGTTGCACAACTCTGGGTGTGTTGAAACCTATTGGATTATACACTTTCAATGGGTGAATTGTATGGTATGTAAATTATATTTCAATAAAGCTATTATTTTAAAAAACATAGCCTTAGTCATTCAACTGTTTAAAGGACAAGTTTTCAAGAGAGGACATCAGCACCACTATGAGATTCAGACACCTGGGTCTTCTCTCCTGGGTCCCATATTTTTGAGCCCCCCCCCAACTTTAACACTCTTATAGCTGTACTCTCCCCTCAGGTTGAGATATCCATGAGGTCAAGGTGATGTAATCACCTAGGCTCCTCATTCTCTTTTAGAGGCCATATTATTGATTCTAGGAACTTTGAAGTTTCTGATCAAATGGCCCAGCTTGCTTTCATAGATAACACAGCCACTTCACTTGCCCATCTCTTAGTGGTAATGGCAGGCAGGTGTATATAATCCTAATTGCAAGGAGTTGTCTTTGCACTGAGAGGGGTGTATAGACAGAACTTGGATATACAGGTTGAGATGTCCAGGCATATGTACATGATCCTTCTGTACACGACCGAGTTGGAGTAGGATGAAAAACGGGTTACTCATGAGCTAGGCACCTCTGTCTGCACTCTTATTTCAGGTCCCTTGTGTTTTGGGACATACAAGCTAAGATGGACCAAGGTCTAAAACCAGAATATGTGCATCAGCCTACCCTGGTACTTTTCCAACATAAGTGCATTACTTCCATTTCAGAAATTAAATAATGTCTTACTTTTTGCATTTAAAACACATTATCTCATTTATTTCTTACAGTAAAGTGGGTACTGTTATCACCCCAGCTTTTCTAATGATAATACTGAAGCTTGAAGAGGTTAAGTAAATAGCTGAGTCAGAATTTGGTCATGGGACAATCTGACAAAAGCCCACTGAACCATAACATACTACCTCCTAGGAATGCCTGGCTAGTAGATAAGATTGTGTTAGCAAGAAACAGGCCTCTTTTTATCTTCTAACAATTCAGAGAGTGATACAATAAAAAAAAAAGTGGAGGAAAAAAGCATGCCCTCCAACAGAATAGTGACTAAGTTCCTTTCATTCAAACAAGACCAGATAGCAAAGAATGTACATAAGTATTATAATATGAATCACATTTGAAGAGGACATTTTCATTTTCTCTGCAGCCTCAGGCAATGGGTTGTCAGTTATTCCTTCTAAGATTAATCTTTCTGCATCAGAGATATGGAGATTAAGGGTTCAGGGCATGATGACTTATGCACAGATGAATTTGATTTTCTATATGTTACTAAAAATTTGGTTCACAAAGCATTCCTTCCATCTGAAATCTCAGCACTCTGGTTACTTGAAACTTACTGCTATGCCTAGGGGTGGTTTTCTTAAGGTTGCAAACAAGACCTTCCAATTTACCAGCTCAAACTGGTTTTATAACAGCTGACTCAATTCTAGCATGGATTCAGCTAAAAACTATTTATAGTAAATAAATCTGAATGAGCATACACCATGATTAAGTGACATTCTCCTTTTACAGATGGGGAAACCAAGGCTCAGAGTTCTGTAGGATGTTGAAAGTAACAGGGCCAGGAATCAAATTATTCCCCGGACCCTACTTTGCAGGTCATGTCCAGCAATTTATAGGTAGAGGGCACTACTGTCTTCACGCTCTCATGTGGTTTTGATGTTAACCTAGGACCTGTGTAGGAACAGAAGCCACATGGTGGATGCTTCCCAGCTTCAATTCCTCTATCTCCTCCCAGAAGTAATACCCAGATCTTCACTTGGAAGAGACTCCCTTCCAGGGCTCAGCTGCCCTCTCTGAACAGTTAGGCCTCTCCCTTCCCTCCAGAGGAGCCCTGGCTGCTTTTATATGTTCAGTGTAACCATTTTGCTGGCCATGTGACCTAGGTGAGTAGTGTGTGGAACAGAAGCCTGAAAATACTGCTGTGGGGTTTGCTACCAAGAGAGGGAGTACCCAGAAGAAGGGATGGGAGCTGGGGAAATGGGGTGTGTGGGGGGGAACTGACCCCTAGAGAAGGACAGAGCAGAGAGAAGGACAGAGACAGAGCCATGGCACTGTGACCTCATGATCAAGCTACACCTCAAACTGGTTAGCTTAATTAGGATTGCATTGCTATGATTGGGGACCATCTCTCCTTAGTTTGCATGTAAGAAACTGAAGTTCAGAGAGCTTGAGTGACTTTGTGGGTCCCCACCCTAGAAAAAAGGACACCTTTGCTTCAAGTCCAGGGCTTCTTCAGTGTTTCTAAAGACACACAGCAAACATGAGTAAGAGCAATGTTTCTTACTCCTCATCTGGGATAAATAAGCAAACCCCCACTCCATAGAAGATGGGGCAGAGGCCAGAAGAAATAGAAAAGAACAATAAAGTCATTGTAACAGAAAGAGTTGTGCCAAAGCCAATATACCACTAGAATTGGAAATTGCCAATCTTGGGCATTGAGAATAAGTCCCATTAAAAATGTTGATTGATTTGTTAGAAACCAGGGAGGCCATTTTAAATATTTATAATTATTTGAGACCTCAAAATATTTCCATGATATGCCAACAACTGTGGAGCCAACAAAAATTTAATTAAAAAAAGTATAAAATACAGGCTTTAGAACAGACCTGAAACATCATTTCATTTTTATCTTCTAACAATGGAGAGTTCTTTTTATTGCATCACTAATAGATGGACATCTGCTTCTGTTTGAATATCTCTGTTGATGGAGATCTCACTACCTTATAAAGTAAATTTTAAAAAAATGTTCTTTTTAGTTATACATGATGGTAGAAACCATTTTGATATATTTATACAAGCTTGGAATATATCTTATTCTAATTAGGATCCCAGTCTTGTGGACTACACGAAGGTGAGATTCACTGTGATGTATTCATATACATATATAGGAAAGTTATGTCAGATTCATCCCACTGAGTAAATTTGGCTTTTAAACAACAATGTAATTTGATTTAATGAATGAAAAAAATTAAAATACACATTAGCAAAAACAGGAATGTTGCAGAATAGTACTTTTTACATAATTTTTTTTTCTTGATATTTCCTATTGTTCTGTAATAAATGTTCCTCCAACTGACAGGCAGCACACGTGTTGTGTTTTCTGGCCAAGCAGAATGTAGAAAAATAATTTCTTGTCTTCCGAGTTTCAAAAGCCTAAGTCAGGACATAGCAATATACAGATGTAAAGCCAGACTATTGTGCCTTGAGAACAAGGTAAGAACAACAAAAAGATACCCTTGATGGTGAAGGTAAAAGAATGTGGGTGTGGGGGGGGGGAGCAAGGAGCGATGAGACAGGGCTGCCTGGGGAAGCAGCCTGCAGCCTGCTCACTTTAGGTGAATCCTGGGTGAGCCGGGACAGCAGAAGTTCCAGATCAATTTGATGAAGTCAAGGGCCTGCTGCCCTTTGCTCAAGAGAGTCTGAGTAAAGGGAAAATAGGGCAGAGTAAGAATGGCTGGGTGGACTGTGGAGGGCAGATCTGTGTCATCCTGCAGATCTTCCCAGGGCCCGAGTAGTGTGGGCAAAGGGATATTTCCTATGCCTGGAGACAGGGAAGCATGTAGCATGTCGCTACTGTGGTTGTGAGCTCAGCACATCAAGTGTTAACATCTAAGTTAGCCCATAGAAAGGAACATGACCAAGGTCAGGCTCCCCACTTCCCTCTGCCATCGTCATGGTGCTGTGTAGCACTCTGAAAGAAAACACATTCCCCAAATATTGACCATTTATTTCTTTTTTGGCTTCCCCAAACCAAACTTCTTTCTGGAAATCCTTAGGGGAATTCACTCCCTCTCTCCACTGCTGGTTTCCCTGTTAGAGCGAAGGCAGGTGATTCGTGCAGGATGCCTTTGTTTGTTATTGGATGAGACTACATCTTGACCAATTTTTCCAACTGCCTAGCCTTGCCTTGTTTCTGACAATTTTCCAAGTCTATGTGCTATCCAATACCTTCCAAAGAATTCCTGTTTTAAGTTAGGCAGAATCTGTTTCTGTTTCTTGCAGTTCACAAATATAGAAATTTGTGTCAGGGAACATGTCTCAGCCTCTTCAAGTCAGAGAAACTCTATGGTAGCAATCAGTGGTTGATCACATTGCCTTGGTGAGGAACTGAGGACAATAATCCATCTTTTAGGATTTAGAGACAGGAGCCCATGTTCCCTAGTAGCAGAACCTCTCAATTATCTCCTGTGGTCCTGTGGAAGAAGCACAGAAGAAATGCAAGGCAAGTTTCAGAGCAGCACATAACTACTGTCCTGGGACACATATCCATCTGTGTGCAAGATGAACTATTCAAGGGCTATGGAAAGGGCCTCCTTCTAATGACCCAGGGAAGTCCATTAACAAGAGAATGACAGGGTTGGGGACATAAGTTAGTGGTAGAGCACTTGCTAGCATGCCCAAGGGTTCTGGTTTGATCTTTAGCAGAGAGAGAGAGAGAGAGAGAGAGAGAGAGAGAGAGAGAGAGAGAGAATATGACAAGTTAAAATCCCCAAATTCTCAATTGAAGGCAAACATTAGAGCTCAGGAACTTTCTATGTATTGATAAATGAATTTCCAATCTTTAAAAATACAACTGAGCTGGGCGCAGTGGCGCACACCTATAATCCCAGTGGCTCAGGAGGCTGAGGCAGGAGGCTCAGGAGTTCAAAGCCAGCTTCAGCAATGGTGAGGCACTAAACAACTCAGTGAGACTATGTCTCTAAATAAAATATGAAATATTTTTTAAAAAGTACAGCTGAGAGAATGGAAAACAAAAAACAAAACAGTGGATTCTGAGCTTTATAGAGTTACATTGGTTGAGTTCACAGCCTTGTCGTGCCTCTTTGGAGAAAGTTAAGGCATTGATAAGGCAAGACTTGTAGTGAGGATATATGAGAACATTGAGAGAGTTCACTGATGTTCTTGTTCCAGCCAAAGCAGCACTCCTCCTTCACTGCTGCCTGTGATTTTTTTTTTCTTAAAGATACTGTCACTCCCTTTCTCCAAATACTAACACTGATGATGAGGAAAAGAAGAGGGAAGGGTAAGTACTGGGGAATGAAGTTGATCAAATTATGTTGCATGCATGTACGAATACGGCACAATGAAGCCCACTTTTCTATATAATTAGTATGCAAGAATAAATTATTTTTTAAAAAATAAAAATTGAAAAAGAATTAAAACAAGAGTCATGCCAAAAGAAGGATCTGTTCTGTTTACGATCTGCACTGTGGCATACCTCCCTTGTCTCTAGGATCTGACCTACATACCTGTTGGGGAGGTGGGGAGTGAAAAGTCAAAGCTGGGGGCAGAAGGCAGAGATAACAAACGATTTACAAGGTTTTGTTAATTTACACCTTCAAAGATCTGGGGAATATGCGTGGGGATGAACTCTGCAGGCTCTTGACTAGGGGCAGAGGAACATAATTTTAGACCACGTTGAAGTCATTGACATGGATGCACTTAGCAGAGACTCCAGATTCTGTTGCTAGCTCGGAGCAGCTGGGAGTAGACACCGTTGTTTGTTCAGTTGGTTGACAGAAATCTGGACTCATTGGTGGCCAACATTAAACAGAGTTGAGATGTCATAAATTCCTTGATATCAAGGAAAGGAAAGAATCCAAAGACTCCAAGAGATAGGAATGCTGGAGTGAATTTATCATGTGCACTTACCCTCCCACCCCCTAACCATGTCTCTTGGGAAGAGTCAGAGGACATCCCCTTTGCCAAAGTCTTGAGAAATACCCTCATGAGGGGAACACCAGCAACCACTCTCCAGGGCCAGGGGCAATGAGGAGAGATGAGGTGAACAAAGGCTCCCTGGATTCAGCTGGAGGGGAGGGCCCAGGCCTCAGAGCCCACGTGGCAGGTCTTCAGGGCAGAGGGAAGGGTTAAAGGGGGAGTCCTCCCTGTCCCCTCCCTGGACACATAGGGCTTTAATCCAGACACTGATAACTCTAGTCCAGAATTCTGAAGCTGAGTGAGTGAAACCAAGATGACAGAGTAGCACTGTACCAGAGGACCTTAGGATAAAGGTCCAACCACACAACGCTGTGGAATTCAACTTTTGATAGTTTACAAAGCTGAACACGATTGAACTCCTCCTTATCCTCCAATTCCGTCCTGCTCCACCCCTCCCCGGCCTTCTATGAGGCTCTCACCACACTGACCTGACTTCACTTCCTTCACCCCACCCCAGTTCCCCTCCTCAGGATTTTTCATAGATGCTGTTTACTAGACTTAAAATATTTATTCTTTTCTCAGCTCTGGCCTGGTTAACTCCACTCATCCTTCAGGTTTCTGGAAAAATAGCCCTTTTTATTAGGCCTATTTTTTTAAATACTTTATTTGTTTTCTCCTATAGCTGTTATCACATTGTTAATTACATTTTAATTTTCTATAATGTCTGTCTGCTTATGAGCTTAGGTTTTATGAGAGGAGGGGTCATTCCTGCCTTGTTCCTGAGTGCGTGCTCAAAAATTATTTGCCTCATGGATGCAGTTTATATGCTATTTTGATTGGATTTCCTCACTTGTAAAATGGGGAACATCTTTATGTGTCAATAAATATATATCTATAAAGGCATTTTTAATGACACCATTGTACTCTGCAGTAGGCATGAGGACAATAATAACTGCAGTCTTTATTTGAACATCACTTCCTTCCAGGCCCTCTTATAAGAGCTTCCTATAGTTAATCTTCTCAGTCCTCATGGGGTGTAGACATTTGTATTTCTCTTTTACAAATGTGGGAATGGAGGCAGAGAAGAGTCAAGTAACTTTTCTCAGAGTCTGATAGGTTGTGTCCTGTGCACCCAGAGTTTGAAACAAGGCATTTTAACTCTAGGTCTATGCTCTTAATCTCAATGTTAGGTTGCACAGAAAATTCCACTTCAATTAGTACCCTTATTGACATGCATTTAAGTTGTTTCTAACTCTGGGCTATTATAGATGATGAAATTCATGCTTTGATCTAAGCTTCCCACCATTTTCCATCAGCAGCATGAGAATGCTTTTGCCCACACCCTTTGTACATTTTAATATCTCCAAATCTACAGGAGAAATGGGGGGGTGTTTCACAAATAAAAATATAGAATGCCAAGTTAGCATTGCATTCCAAGTGAAGTAACAATGCGATACTTCTGCCATAGTTTAAGTATGGTCCGAACAACTTCTGCAACTTACACTAAAAAATTGTTCACTGTTGATCTGAAATTCAAATTCCAGATTCACTGGGCATCCTGTGTTCATCTAAGGAAAAAAGAAATATTTGATTTAAATTTGTGGGCCCACCTTTCCACAATTAGTCATTATGCAATAATTTATGAAACAGGAGTTGATTGCCAGAGACTGTGACTATAAAAAAGGACACATAATCCCTGACACCAGCTAGTGCACTGTCTAATGAAGAAAACGGACCCACAGGTAAATCTCAGACAAGGTGGCAAGACAGCAATGAGACACACAGCAGTTTCAATGGCAGGCAGCTAATACCATGGGCTCAACTCTTAAAGGGTGAAGAGAATTTAGTCACCTTAAGGCATGGTGGGGTATTTCACCTGACACTTGTCTATATATCAAACACTCACAAGCAATAGAGGCACATGGGTTACCAGATGAAGTTGCTGTGGCTGTAGCCCACCTGTGAGGCAGAGAGTGATGAGAAATGAGGAACTGGGGATGGAGGGAAGAGCCGAATCATGAATATAGTTCTTCTTTTTATAAAATATATTTTTAGTTATAGATGGATACAATACCTTTATTTATTTATTTATTTTTATGTGGTACTGAGGTTTGAATCCAGTGCCTCACCTGTGCTAGGCAAGCGCTCTACCACTGAGCTATAGCTCCAGCCCATATAGTTATGCAAGGTTACTAAATAGAACAAGATTTAAAGAAGGTCAGTGCCAGGGACATCCTTATCTTGTCCTGATTAGCTACCACCTGTCTTCTCTGTCTCACCTTGGTGTTTGCTCCTCCACAAACCTTTTCCAACCACCCTTGATGGCTTAGGTACCTCTCAGGGATGCTCTTGGTCCCTGACCATGCTTTATCCAAGAACTGACCACCTTGTGTCAGAAATACCTGCCCACTGCCCTCCACACCAGCCTTCCTGGGGTCAGGAATAAGTTCTTCAGCACCTCAACTTAAAACAATATTTTGATTTTCTTTGAATCCTCGATATTTGCACCATGGGTGCTCCATCAGTGTTATCTACCCAGCCCGTGTTCTATACTCCTAGAGTGCATTCTATCTCCTGTCAGTAGCTTCTCTACTGCTGAGAGGCTTCAGTTAATTCCAATGAACTTTCTTTCCTAGATCCTTGTCATTGTCCCCATCAGTCTTCCTGCAGCAGGATAATTTCTGCTCTAGGAATGCCCATTGAGAATGCCTTCTGCTAATGACTTCCTACACAAGGGTCCTGGCAGCAGGGGAAACTATTTGGAATGTCTCCTGGCCTCAACTTTGACTCTCTCTTTTGTCTGTGTCTTCCCTTCCAAGACTTTCCCCTCTCAGGCCATTAATTAGACACTTAGGCTTGCTCAGATTGCTGGGGCCACTGTAGCATATAGTTTAGCTCTCAGGGATCATTCTTACTTCCCTCACTCCCAGTTTCTATCATTTCCATTTGGCAGATATATATCCTTGCTATCTTCAAGTCTGTCTAGCCACTAACCTCGTTGGGATCTTTCTTGGTCCTGGATAATTCTGCTCTGTCTTGTTTGTTTTGTTTTTGGTACCAGTGATTGAACCCAGGGACATTTAACCTCTGAGCCACATCCCCAGCCCTTTTTATTTTTTATTTTGAGACAGGGTCTCTCTAAATTGCTTAGGGCCTCGCTAAGTTGCTCAGGCTGACTTTGAACTTGTGATTCTCTAGCCTCAGCCTCCCAAGCCACTGGGATTACAGGGGTGCACCACTTACCTAGCCTCTGCTGTCTTCGCTTCTCTACATATGGATCCTGCTCTCTGCTCCTTGTTTGGCCCCTTCACTGGATTTGGCATCCTCTGTGTCTCTTCAGGGTCTTGGGTTTCTCTGGTTCAGTCATGAGCATTTTGGAGTCAGGAAAACCTGGCTTGTAATCTCATCTCAGTCCACATTCATTTTATTTTTTGACATAACCCACCAGAGTATCTTGTGATGCCCGACTAGGTTAGCCCCCTTTGTTGACAGATGAAAAACACTGGGCATAGATAGGTTACATAATGTCCTCGAAATTGCCCAACTAGGGCTGGGGATGTGGCTCAAGCAGTAGCGCGCTCGCCTGGCATGCGTGCGACCTGGGTTCGATCCTCAGCACCACATACAAAGAAAGATGTTGTGTCCGCCTAAAACTAAAAAATAAATATTAAAATTCTCAAAAAAAAAAAAAAAGAAAAAGAAAAGAAAAGAAATTGCCCAGCTAGTGAGGGCGTGCCTGGATTTCAAATTCTGGTTTCCATGTTTCTCAAACCCACATTCTTCCTGCCCCTTGGCCTCCCTCAAGCACAATGAATTCCATTTTCCCCTTCTCTAAAACCAAATTAGTAATAGGTTAATGAGAGCTACTTCTGGATCTTGTTGCTAAGATTAAACAAAATTACGCCGATGAGGCACCTAGCTCAGAGCCTGATAACAGTGCAAGAAATGCTACCTTCCCTCCTGCCCAGGCCTTCCGGGTAGACTTTCCTTTAGCCAGAGAGCAGCACGAGGAAGCATCAGCTGTGTTGGCCACACAGGGCAGAGCTGCTTTCCCCACCATCAGGCTGACGTGGGCCCCTTAGAAACACCTTTAATCCTGCAGGATGCCCTGGGACCTGCTCCTGTTGCTGGGAGCCTAGGTTTTCAGCAACCTGTGGCAGCCAGAGAGAGGTGGCTGCTTATGGATGGAGCCACTATTTTTTTGGGGGGGGGGCAAACTTTTTTTTGGGGGGGATAGGTCTCTTTTTTGGTATTCCTTATTTCCCCACCCCATCAAAGTATTCCCACAGCCCAGCCTTGAGTTACGAGGACATAAATCTCCATCACAAATTTATTGCCATCATTTATCAGCTCCTGTTGTTCAATGGCCAAGTAGTTAATTTTAAAATGAAGTGGGGCTGTTTTCATTAATACCCTTACATTAACTACCTATCAAAACACTCAGAGACAATTAATACCATGTTGCCGAAGTACTGAACCAATAAATATCTCCAGTCTTGTCTTGACTCTGGCAGATAAAAGACATTAGACTCGTCCCCTATTTCAATAATATTCTCCCATTTTCTTTCTCCCCATGGTACTGGGGACATTTACACTTAAGAACTAGATTAAAAGCTGGACCAACTCATAACATGAATATAAAAGGCTGCTTCATGACACCTAAGTAATGCCTTCAGGGTACTGGGGCAATGAGAATATGCATGGAGAGTAGATGGAACATCTCTGAAGATGATACATCATTCATACCAATGCCTTTTGGCTTCAAAGACTCTGGGGAAAGCAAATGCCCTTAATCTGCTGAGTCTGGAGTCTGGAGTCTGGGTTGGTCAGCAGTCTGAGCAGTGGGTAGAAGCCAGAGTTCACATTTCTCCTAAACTCAAAACCTTTGTAGAAGGAAAGTTCTAGATTTTGACAACTCTGGAACCACATCAGGGATTCAGAGCATGTGGTAATTTGTTATTCCAACAAGACATGACTTTACACCTCATGTCAAGGTTGCTCTGTGGAAGTGACTTCTCGTTCTGAGGGACACTGCATAATCCTCCTGGTCCACGGCATCTCATCCAATCGTTTTTTTCTCCACCATTGACTGTAGGCCTACTGTGTGCTAAACACTGCTCTAGGCCTTGGGGATGGAGCATGGCACCTCTGCTGTCTTCTCCGTCTGCGGGGAGCAGACTCACATGTCCTTTATTATTTTCCACGTGACAGCATCCTTTACACAACGACTCTTAGGAGGTCATGAAAAATCGTTTTCTTTAAGCAAAATGGTTCTGAAAAGAAATCCAGGTGGTGCATTAAAATTTTTTTAATTGCTTCCCCCCTCTTGTTGCTTAATAATATGTTCACTGTGGCAAAATTTAGAAACTACAGGTAAGCAAAAAGAGAAAAATGAGCTCCCTCCCTCCCACCACCTGGAGATCACCGCAGTTAACCTTTGTCCCCCAACGCACACATACTCCGGAGCCCAGTCCCCCCTTTTACATTTGTCTACCACGTTTGTTTTGTTAAAAAAAATAATTATTCTTTGTATAATTGCCTACCTCTCATTTCTTCATTTTGGGCTACACCATCACACAATTTCTCCTAATAAACATGTCCCCATAACTACCAGCTGTGTGCCCCCTCTGCCAACTTGTGCATGGGGCATTTTAAGAACACACGATCACTGGTTTAACAAGGCCTCCATTTTTTGGATATTCATTTTATTATTAAAAAAACTATGATTTTGTTTGTCTAGCAGTGTTTATTACTGTGGACACCCCTAATTATTCCCTGGGATAAATTAATTGAAATGAAATTTTTAAGTCAAATAGCTGCACATTTTTGAGGTTGTTGACATATGTGGCCAAACTACCCCCCAAATGGTTCTACTTTATATTTCCAGATAAAGTCCTATGAAGACCCACCAGCTTCCCACACTTGAGTTACAGAGAAGTAGACTGCAGTGCCCTCTTGTCCTCCTTCTTCCTCCTCCTGCCCAGAGCTCCCCTCCCTGGGCCCAGCACCCACTCTGCCTCAGCCCAGAGCTTTCCTCTAGCAGTTGTTCTCTTCCTCTGTGGGCTCTTTTCACAACTGCTATGGATTGTCTCTGGACAGTTCATGTGTTGGAGGCTTGGTCCGCAGTGTGGTGGTGCGAGAGGTGGTGGGACCTTTAAAAGTGGGTTCCAGTGGGAGGTTCTTAGGTCACGGGGGCCACTGTCTTCAGAAGGGATTAAGGTTGTTTTTGTGGGACCTTGAACTCATTTTTGCAAGAGTAAATTTTTCTAAAAGCCAGAGGCTGGCCTCCGAAGTGCTCTTGGCTTCCTGTGTGGCAGTGTGATCTCTCTCTCCTGCAGGCTCCCACCATGATGCCATCTCTGCCCTCACCAGAGTCCAAACCAATGGGGCCACCTGATGTTTCAGCCTCCAAAACTGTGAGTTAAATAAACCTCTCTTTAAAAAAAAATTAAGTATCCAATCTCATATATTTTGTTACAGCAACAAAAAATGGACTAATATAACAACTTTTAAAAATATGTTTCTTGCATACTAAAAGAAAAAAAATTCCTTGATCTTTGTTATGGGCTCAATTGTATCCTTCAACCCCAAATTTCTATACTAAAGTCCTAACTCCCCATACCTCAATGTAAATATCTTTGGAGATAGGACTTTTAAAGAGGAAATTAAATTAAAATGAGAGTCTAATGGTAGGCCAGAATCTCATTCAAGTGTTGTCCTTATAAAATGGACATTTGGAAACATTGAGAGACCAGGGATGTGTCTGCACAGAGGCAGCCATCTGAAAATCATGGAGAGGAACCGCAGAAGAAACCAAGTCTACTGACACCTTGGTCTTGACTTTCAAACTCTGGAACTTCAAAAATAAAATTCTGTTGTTTAAGCTGCCTGGCCTGTAGTATTTTGTTATGGCAACCCTTGCAAATCAATACAATCTCATTTTGGAAAACTTCCTACTACTGTCCCGATACACCCAACAACTTGATAGTTGTATTCACCTGCTTCCTTCTCTTGCCCCTTCTCATGCCACAGCCCAATCTGGCTTCTAACTCCACTTTGGAAGATAGACAGCTCCAACTAAGGTTACCAACCACCTCCATGATACCAACCCAAAGAACATCATGTCCAGCGTGTCCTGCAAATGTAGTTGCTATTGCTGTTAAAAATATTTGAATAAGAGATGCCAGCTCAGTCTGCCAAATTAGGGAAGAGGATAATGAACATATCCACATAAATCTTTCCAGAGAGTTTTTGCACTTTTCAAAATTTGTGAAGAATAGGCATACAGATTTTAGTTTTATTTAGAAAATAGGATAGGCATAAGTGTCCTAGATGATTTGGGAAATACAATGTGAGGTCTTGGTTAATTTTCATCAGGTCTTGTTTCTTCATGCAGTTGTTGCTTGCGTGCTATGGGTCTACAGAACTGTCTCTGTACAATTATTTTGAGTCTTTCTTCCTTTCTAGGTAACATTATAGTCGTGCCTCCTCCAGCTGTACTCAGGCTGTTGAAAAGGAGCATGTAGTTCACAGGTCTTCCTGATTCTCCTTTCAGCTTCCATACACTCAGATTTGGGGCCCAGTTTCTGGGGATACCTTGACCTCCACAAAGATCAAACACTGGCAGGTCAATAAGTAACCCTTGCATCATGGGCCTGGTGCCCATGATGCCCCGACCTGGCCTTTTTTTTATCTTATCCTTAGATGTCCCAGGTGTGGCCACTGGAGGCTCCTCAGGATTTGGCAGTGATGCAAAATGCCATTCAGAAGGAAGGATGAGGTGCTCAGTGACCGGCAGCAAGCACCTGGCATAGGCAAGCGTGGGAACACAGAGATGTCAATCAACTGGGTGTTAATTTCCTTTCTGGAAGAAGGGACTTTAAGTGACCTTTCATAGGCTCAGGGAGAGGTGGTTCAGGGAATTTGAAAGCATATTTATGGACTCAAGGTGCAGAGGCTCCCTGACCTGCTGGCACAGAGTAGATGCTCTCTGATGACCAAAGAGGAAGGAATTCAGATCCTCCTTTAGGGTGTGGGTTGTTTCTATCACACCCCTATAGTTACCTGGGGCCAGGTGTGGCAGGTGGGGTTGGTAGGAGGTGGAGGGACTTTCCTCGCCAACCCATCAATCAAACTGTGTCTCCCGAGAGCCACGTGTCAGAGCCTGAAGGGAAGAGGACAGTCTCAGCCCAGCTGGCATCAGCCTCCTCTTTGAAAGCTCCTCCAGTTCCCAACATCACACCTGCCTCTGCAGCTTCCTGGGTGGCTCCTTAGAAGCCCATTCTTCCTTTTCCAATATATCCCCTTTCTCAGGCTCACCTGCTTTTCCATTGCCTGACCAAATTTCTCCTTGGCATCCTGCTTCTGGACATCAGTAGTTCCAGTAAACTGGTTTTTGGAAAAAAAAAAATATATATATATTTGCATTCTATAGTAAGGATTTAGAAATGTTTCTTGCCTTAAATTGAGAGGGGAAAAATAGGCATACAGTAAAAAATGCCAACAATAACAGAGAGAGCTATAGCAGAAAAAAAGCACAGAGCACTAGGGGGGTTTGAGCTTCTGAGGGCAGTCTTCCAAGCCCTATGCCAAGTTCTGAGTTTCAAGTTTTAAGATTTCCAAGTTTCAATCTCAACCTTGCGTTCCCCCCTGAGCCTCAGATATTTAACCACCAACTGTCTATTTGACTTCAATGTCTCACATGCATCTTGAGCTTAAAATGTCCAAAGTTCAGTGATTAATCTCCCACACCCTAAATTGACAGGCAGTAACACCCAGGGCCCTGTCACTTGTACTGCCACTGCAGCCTCCACCCAAGCCTACTACAACATCCACATCATCCCTGGTCCCCAGCGTCCGCTCTCCTTCCATACCCAGAGGATTTCTCTTCCAAGCTTTCAAGCTCAGGCACACAATTAATTTTTCAAAATGTGTACTGTCTAGTATCTTCAGTTATAAAAGCTGTCAATTTCAGGGTTGCCTAGTCTACCTCAAGTACCTTCATTCTATTAATTTTTTAGATTATGAGATATAACACATATATAGGTGAGTACAAAATAAATCTACAACTTGACAACTTATCCTATGCAAACACTCTCCCTAATCCTCTTGATGTGGTGAATTACTTTGACTTGTGAATGCTCAGTTAACTTTACTGGAATGAAAACAATATGGTCATACTAAATGCTCTTTTACTATAACACTGGATTTGGTGATAATATTTGTTTTGTTTTTTAAAGTTAGAATTTTATATTATTATTCTATATAGTTCATAATGGATAGAATTGTTTTTTCTTCATTTATTGCCTTCAATATGTTGCTGAGTCCACTCCAGGGGCAGATATATTTATATATTCAGAATAAATATATATAATGTATTTATGTGCTTCTGAGGATTAGAACACCCAGGGCCTTGTGCATGCAAGGCAAGCACTCTACCAACTGAGCTATATCCCCAGCCCTGATAATATTTGATTTTAGGAGTTTTATATCCATGTCCAGGAATGAGATTAGCTTGTAGCTTTCCTTCAATGTCCTTTTCAGGTTTTGATATTCGGTAAAATAATTAAAAGAGTGTCTCATCTTCTGTTCTCTAAGAGCTGGGAGTTATTTGCATTCCCTTCCTTCCGTGCCTGGTGATATGGTTGAAGATGTTAGGGCCTTGCACTTTCTTAGTGGGAAGAATTTTAACTGGTTTTCATTGTGATAAGACAGTTCAGATATTCTATTTCACTTTGTGTTGGAATCTTTAAGGAATTTGTCTATTTAGTTGGTACTTTCTAGTTTATCAGCATAAAATTAGTTCACGAACTTCTCTTATTATTTTTAATGATGACCAAATCTATAGCTATGTCCCTCTTTTCATTCCTGAGATGGCATATTTGTGCCATGGACCAGTCTCCTTAGGGAGTCTACAGTTTTATTGTGTTTCAAAGTACCAATTTATAGCTTTATTAATCTCTGTTGTGTGTTTCTGTTTCCTTTCATTACTTTTTCTCTTTATCTTTTCTATCTACTTTCCTTAGGCATATTAGTGGCTTTGAAATTTGTGTTGAATCTTTAATGCAATAATTTCAACCAATTTGCTAATGTGTGCGTTCCATGTTGTAAAATATAGTATCATTTAGCTAAATTTCTTAAATTTTTAAAATTTTATTTTTAACTGAAGTATGGTTAAATTTATTTCTCTTTGATGAAGTATCTGTTCAAATCTTTTGCCTGTTTTTAATTTGAGATATTTGTTTATTATTGTTGAGATTTGAGTGCTCTTTATATATTCCAGATGCAAGTTCCTTGTATATGTTTTGAAGTAATTTTTCTAGTCTATAACTTATCTTTTCCATCTCTTATCAGTGTGTGACAAGTCAAAGATTTTAGTTTTAATAAAGGCCGATGGATTGTTTTTTAAATAGATCATGCTCTTACTGTTGTACCCAAGAACTCTTTGCACAACTCAAGGTCACAAAGATTTTCTCATATACTTTATTCTAGGAGTTTTATAATTTTAGGCTTTACATTTAGTTCTATGATCCATTTTAATGTAAATTTTGTACAGAGAATGAAGTATGCATACAAGTTTTCTTCTTCCTCCTCTTCCTCTTGTTCCTCTTTTTCCTTATCTTCCTCCTCTTCTTCATGCCAGTGGACAGCCCATTTTTCAGCACTGTGTGTTTAAAAGACTTTATCTGTTTGCACATTTGTCACAAACGAATCGACTGCATTGGTGTGGGTCTGTTTCTGGACTCTAGTCTGCTCTATTGGTCTCGGTATCTATTCCTTGCTAATACTGCACTGTCTTGATTATGGTAGCTTTAAAGTCAGTCAGTCTTGAAATCCAATGGAGTGAAACCTCCAACTTTGTTCCTCTCTTTTGAAAGTATTTTGGTCATTTTGCTTTTCCATATGAATTTTGCAACCAAATTACTGATACACACACACACACACACAAAAATGATTCTGGGATTTTTATTTAGAATACATTGAACTCTACAGATAAACTCATAGAGAACTGGTATCTTAACAATATGGAGTCTGCCGGTCCAAGAATATGGCATATGTCTCTACTTACTTATTTTCATTTCATTAACATTTTGTAGTTTTCAACATGCAGATCTTGAACACATTTTATTAGATCTGTATCTAAGTATCCTGGGGAGGGCATTGTAAATAGTACCTCAGAAAATGAATTCCAATCATTCATTACTGCCATTAATATGATTGATTTTGAATGTTGACCATGTTGCTATTGTGGATTGAATGTTTGTGGTTCTCCCTCTAAATTTGCATGATGAAGTGTTAATTGCTCAATGTGGTATTTGGAAACCTGGCCTTTGGGAGGTAGTTAGGGTTAGATGAAGTCACGAAAATGGGGCCTTCATGCTGGAATCAGTATCCTTATAAGAGGAGACACTAGAGAACTTGCTTGCTTTCTCCATGGCATATGCACAGAGCGTCCTGTTAGTCTATAGTGAGGTGGTGGCTGCCTACAACTCAAGAGAGGAGCCCTCAGAGTGAAACACAGCTCACTGGTGCATTGCTGTTAGGCACCCCAGTTTCCAGAACTGTGAGAAATAAATTTCTGATGTTTATGCCACCCCGTCTGTGGTATTTTGTTATGACAACCCCAGCAGACTCATACTCTTGCTATTCTCATTTATTACTTCTAAGAACTCTTTGTTTTTAATAGATTTTTTTTGAATTTTCTTCAGAGACAATCATGTAGCCTGTGAAGAAGGACAGCTTTCTTCCCTCTTTTTAGGATTAGCGGCAGTGACATGCAGAGCCACATTGGACAAGGGCCTGAGGGAAAAGTAAAAATCAGTAAAGCCAGACCTGTCTATTTAAAATTTTGATATTTTTGTCATGAATAATTTTTTTAAAATGTTTTTTAGTTGTTGGTAGACCTTTATTTTATTTATTTATTTATATGTGGTGCTGAGGATGAAACCCAGAGTCTCACACAAGCTAGGCAAGGGTTCTTCAGCCCTGTTGTGAATACTTTTACATTAATTGTTTGTTTCAGAATGTTGCATAAAAATATTATTTATATTGATTATTGAGTGTTTTTTATACCTTCTTAAATTTTGCACCCTAGGCCTCACTTGCTATGCTCCAGCTCTGGCCCTGATCCACTCTGGATTGTTGGGAGTCTGAGCTCAGGGGTCCTGTTTGTTATCGGGCCAGGGTAGGGGATGAGAAGCTCCTATTCCTCCAGGCAGCTGGCCTCCAGCCATGACCTTTTCTTTCACCTCAACTGATATGGACTGAGTGAAGGGGTTACCGGGAAAAAATGGTGGTGTGGTCCTCCTTCCAACCTAAATCCCATGGAGTAACCTCTCTGTTCTGATGCAGGATATAATTTCATCTACTTAAATAAAACAACTTTTATAAATGGTGCATACAGCAAAAACAAAAAACAAACCAAACAACAAACAAACAACAAAAACTGGCACAGGCTTCTCAATTTTGGTAGCAATTGTTATCATCTTTATTATTTTTATAGGACAACTTTCAGGTGTTATTTATGGTTTCTCCTCATTGCTACAGGAAATGCAATAATTTTTCCTTTATCATTCCCAATGAGGGAGTCATTGTTTGTGTCCCAGGTCAGGGCTCCCTGACTACTGGTGACTAACAGCTGGAGAAAGTCTGTAATGACTGTAAAAAATGTAACTGTATTTCGAAAGCTGACTTTAATTTTTGATTCTAAGCTCCCAAGGTGTCTTATGGCAATCAACTTCACTAGGCACTTTTGGGTAGATTCAGCCTAGTTGGTGATTTTTGTCAAATTTAGAATGATGGGTCTGTTTAGTCAGTTATTTTGCTGCTATGACTAAAGGACCTGACCAGCACAATTATAGAGGAGAAAGAGTTTATTTGAGGGCTCATGGTTTCAGAGGTCTTAGTCCATAGAAGGCTGGCTCCATTCCTCAGGGCTCCAGGTGAGGCTGGACATCATGGTGGGAGAGTGTGTCAGAGGGAAGCAGCTCACATCATGGTGATCTAGAAGCAGAGAGATACCTAAAGCCATGCCCCAATTCCCACCTCCTGCAGCCATATCCTACCACTTCAGTTTAGGGGATTAACTCACTGATTGGGCTAAACTCTTACAACCCAATCATTTCTCCTCCAAACTTTCTTGCATTGTCTCACGTGTGAGCTTTTGGGGGACACCTCACATCCAAATCATAACAGGGTTCAAGTTCAGTTCAAAATCACCTCTGGTCTCCCCTCTCCTTTCCTCTCTGGAGTAGATTCCAAGGCCAAGGAGCCAGGGACAACCACAGCTGGGCAGTGGGGGTGCAGAGTCCAGCCTCCCCTACTTCTGGTTCTCGTATTATCAGGGATGCTGTGATCCTCCTGGGT
Organism: Marmota monax; assembly: GCF_021218885.2. Taxonomy (NCBI): domain Eukaryota; kingdom Metazoa; phylum Chordata; class Mammalia; order Rodentia; family Sciuridae; genus Marmota; species Marmota monax. The sequence goes on along the minus strand of NW_026692907.1, from coordinate 9,669,755 downwards.
CTCTTCTCCTGGCAGGATGCTGCCTGAGGGCCACTCTGCCTGGGGGCACCTCCAGCTCCTGGGCAGTCCCAGGCCAGTGAGTCATATGGAAGCACCTCTTTCTTCCTCTTCCCCCACAGGCCCATTCCTGGTGCCTCCTTGTTGTGCACGGTTTGCCCCACACGTGCCCGCTCTCTCAAGGTCTGTGTCTCCATGGGCAGCATGGAGCTGCTCGCTCTTTTTCCCTGGGGACTTTCCAGTATTTGTTTCTCCTCCTCCCCTGCCATCCTCTCCCCACCTACCTTTTAGGACACAACATGGGTGAATTCCCCAAAAAGATTTCTCTCTCTTCTAAAACATCCCTCCTACCTTTCCCTGCCCAGAGCCCATTTACCATTCCTTCTCTGGACAAGGGAGGAAGAGAATTTGGCCTCTTTGGGAGCCTGGGTGAATTGGTTGAGTTGTACAACAGAGCGAGGCAGCTCTCTCTGAGCAGAATGTGTAAGACACCAGGTCCTGGGTTCCATCATGGGCACTGATTGCAGCGCACAGATCACTGTCATTTTATAGATGCTTCTTCTTTTTCAGGGGAAGTGGGGAAAGCAATGGGAAGCCCCAAGGGGACAGATGGGAGCATGTGTCTTTACTCCTTCTGGAATCTCAAGTGAGAAAAGAGTTTAAAGGAACTTAGCCCAGTGCCTGGCACGTGGTCTTTGTGAATGCAGGCCAATTTATAGTGATAACAATTTAAGGTTTGCTCTTCTTGTTATAACAGATCTGGAGGGAAAAAGGAAGAAATGCTGGGTTCTCCCAAACCAGAAGCTCCAGAGTCACCTCCTGCACTGCCTCAAGGAATCATTAACATTTGTGTGTGTGTGTGTGTGTGTGTGTGTGTGTGTGTGAAAAAACTTCTACCTAATTAATGTATTGGAAATTCGGCCTCAGTACCATGGATGAAGGCAGGAAACTGAGAAAGTAGAAAAGGGCAAAGTGGTCTTTTGAGAGAACCTAAGAAAATGGAAGTCCGGTGTGTTCTGTCACTTGGACCTCCTGTAAAGAAGTGTGAAGATGAAGAGATGCTACCTGTGTGGCTGAGGGGCTGGCTATATGCCACACAGCTGCTATGCTAGTCCTTGGGAAGGACCCTGGCTAGGCTGGCCTGGATGGAGCCGAGCTGCCCACTCTCGAACAGGACAATGAGGCCTGGCCAACGAATCGCAGCTGAAGTGAGCCAAATGTGCCCAAGGCCAGGGAGCCCTCTTGTGACTTCTGGGGTAGGCAAGCAGGGTCATTTCACTGCAGGGAGAGGCAGGAGATACTCACGACCGCTTCCCCCATGCAGAGGCAGATTCAAGCACACCATCTCTTTCTCCATTTCAGTTTCTCCAAATCATCCAGGAGAAACTGAACCTCTGTTTTCTGGCTGTATAACCTCGGTGTTAGTTTTATTTGTCAACTTGCCTGGATCACGGGACACCGGGCTATCTGGTTAAGCATTATTTCTGGTGTGGCTGTGAGGGTGCTTCTGGAAGAGATTAGCACTTGAATGGCTGGGCTGGGTCTCCAGTGTGTGTGAGCCTCATCCGATCCAGTCAGGGCCTGAGTAGAACACAGAATTGGAGGAGGGCCGGATTTGCTGTCTGCCTCGGTGCTCAAGCTGGGGCACCCATCTTCTTTTGTCTGTGGAGCTCTTGATTCACGGACCTTCACACTCACACTGGAATCTACACCGTCCTGTCCCAGCTCTCAGGCCTGTGAAATGATTCACTGGCTCTCTTGGGTCTCTGCTTGCAGAGAAGATAGTGGGACTTTTCAGCCTCCATAGTTGTGTGAGTCAATACTTTATAATACACCTCTTTGCATATAGGTACGGATGTAGATATATAGGACAGAGACATTGATATATAAAGGTATCTGTCTTATTGGTTTTGTTTCTTTAAAGATTCCTGACTAGGGGCTGGGGTTTTGGCTCAGCGATAGAGCGCTCTCCTCCCACATGCAAGGCCCTGGGTTCGATCCTCAGCACCACATAAAAATAAATAAATAAATAAAATAAAGTTGTTGTGGTCCAACCACAACTACAAAAAATAAATATTAAAAAAAAAGAATCCTGACTAATACAGTCAATACTAATCTCTGCTCCAAACTGGATCCTGACAACACCACACTTTTCAGAGAGTGTGAACCTCTGATCTCCTCTTCTGTGCATTGGCAAATACCTAGCTCTCTGTGCAGCACCTGGGGATTTGCCCTGATTTAACAAGAAGGGAGCTCCTGAAAGACGACTCCCCACAGTGTCACAGACGTGACCCTGTCCTCAGGGGTCATTCTTCCCACTCACGGCCCACGCTCCCTGTAAATGGCGCCCAGAGTAGCCAATGGTTCAGTGGATGATACACGTGCTGGCCACTACTTTTAAAAGACAAGGATTTCTCTAAATACTCACACGGTATTAAAATTATTCAGGGCTTTCCTTAATTGTTCTGAAAGCACTTAAGGGTTGTGAGGTGACTACAAAATGTAATCATGAGCACTTTTGGGGTGTAAATATTTAATAGCATTAGTGGATAGTATTTCTCTTAAAATGTATTTTACTCAGCTCTTTGGGCTCAGAAGAGGCTTCGTGGTTCACATTTACTAACAGGGCGAGTTCCATCTCTATCTTCTGGTTTTTTCACTTACTAAATGTAACGAGTAAGATCTCCCTGGCCAGGTTACTAGGAGGATGAATGATTAAATGAGGTGGCCCAGTGATGTCAGCAAAGCCCCCATTATAATGCCAATGCCTGGGCTGCAGAGCCGGGCATCTAAGTGATATAGGGGTACATGGGGTCCAATCCATTAGCCAGTGGTGCTTTTGTGGGAACAGGTCAAAGTCCTTATGTGAACACCTTTACCAAGTAGGAATGAGAATAAAATAATGTATGAAGTTAGAAAACACTTTAAAGATCTGAATGAATAGTTTAAACATGTCATTGGAAGTGTGTGTGTGTGTGTGTGTATGTGTGTGTGAGTGTGTGTGATGGGTGGGGAATGTATCAAGATTTAAGGGAGAACCTCTTTTAAATTTTAGGGCAATTATTTTAAAGCAATGGTCTGTGGGCTGTGTGGTTTGTTAGATCCTAGGGATTATTGCTGTTCCTGGTTCATAGCTGACTCAGCTCAAGTCCTACTGAAAGCCCAGTTGGGAGGTGATTGCTAAAGGGAAAAAGTGGAGTGTATTGGCTGAACTGTCCACCCACCCCCATACCACCAAATTTCTGTTTTGAAGACCTCATACTCACTACCTCCGAATGAATTTGGAGCTCAGGCCTTTAAAGAGATGGCTAAATTAAAATGAAGCTGTTTGGGTGGGCCATTATCTAAGCTAACAGGTGTCCTTGTAAGAAGAGGACATTCGGACACATAGACACCAAGGCTATCTTTGCACAGAAGAAAAAACAGGTGAGGCTGCAGGGAGAAGGAGGCTATTTGCACATCACAGAGAGGGACCTCAGAAGAAACCAACCTGTCAACACCTTGGTCTTCTTGTACCTTCAGCTTCCTGAGACATAAGAAATAGATTTCAGTTGAAGCCACCCAGTCTAGTGGGGCTTTGTCATGATGGCCTTGGCAGACTAATAAAGACCTACAGGCGGACCTTCAGTGAACTTCTGGAAGATTTGTTTGCCAAGTAGCAATTCTTAGTCGGGGCCAGTATTTACCAGCAAACCAGCACCCTCCAGAATTCAGGCTCAGGGAAACAGGCAGAGAATAAATGGCCAAGTAGATAAGAGTCAATGGAAGGAGAATCAGCCTCACTTCCGTGGGGAACCCAGCCAGACACTGTTGGTGGAGAATGGGCTCCCTCCTTCCCTCCCTCCCTCCGTGGAGCAACCTTTCAAACCTATTCTCATAAATGTTAGTTACAGTGCCAGGTTCTCCTGGAACGTCCAGGTTGACTACTTGAGACCAGTGTGTGCAGATTATCTGCTTTCATTGATCTGCACGTCAGAGCTCGAGAAGGGTAAGGATGATTTAATGCCTATTTTCAAAGAATGAAGGATCTTTTTTTGTAGCTTTTGCCAAGGAGCAGACAAAGGAAATAGGCTTCACCTGTAACAGGAGGGGGTCTGTGTTAGACAGGAGGGAGATTTATCAGGCAAGGAGACTGAAGGCACTCGAGTGAGTTATGGTCTCTCCTTACCTGGAGATCTTCAAAGTAAGATATACTTCTCTGTGACAGGAGCAGTAGGGTGGCGTGGGATGGGGGTGGGATTCCTCACTGGAGGCAGGGAAATGGACTCCAGCGACCTTTGAAGGTTGAGTCTAGTCTTCTGAATCTAGGATAAACTAAGATGGGAACATTTATGGTTTTGACATCCGTCATGAGAATAAATCTGAACCTCTGCTGGAATTTGAGGAGAAACAAGATTCCGAAAGCCTGCTCTGGCTTGACCACTCTTATCAGTCGGGGTTCCAGCAGGAAACAGATGGCACATTCAACTCAAGGTAATTTGAAAGGGGTTTAATAAAGAAGACATTTGCAAAGATGTGGGCAAGATGAAGAGAGATTATAAGGGATAGAGCTGAGCTCCAAAGCTCTTGCTACTCCATGTTTGAAGGGGTAAGGGGAGAACAGTTACAGAAACTAGAACGAGAAATTAGTGGGCAGAGAGTCATCTTGAGAGGCACTACCTCCTGCTGTGGAATTCTGTCAGCTAGAGAAGACACAGCTGACCTGGAAATAAACACCCTAATGCCATTCTCCCCCCTCCCACCAATCTACTCTCAGGGCTTCTAATTTGTTGATCCCAACTGAAAGCTGGAGGTTAGTGGAGCCCACTGAGGTGGTCCAAATGGGCGACTTCCTGAGCTCAGGAGAGGGGTCAATCTGGAGAGGTACTTCCAATGTTCCCCCCTTCACAGTATGGAGTGCCTTCCACATGCTGAGCTGGGTGCTGGGAAGAGGCCAGTGAATCAGACTTCTGTTTGTGTCCAATTGTGATTAACACACACTCCACTCTTTAAGCCTCTGAGTGTTTGCATTTTAGGGTCTCATGTAGGTAATTATTAAAATTCATAAAAAAGGAATGTTACTGAAGCTTTCTGTGCCTCAGTATCCTCACATGCAAATGCAGTCACAGTCATCTCTTCTCCATGAGCTAGAGCCTGGAAAGCACTTAGAGCAACGTGAGACATCCAGTAAGGGCCCACTCGGTGGGTGTCACTGTCCTTACCATGATTACCATTATTAACATGAACACTGTCCAGCTCGTCTCTTGAGCCCTTCCTCATTCTAGAAGATCTAGATTGTACACCGCTTCCCAGTGGCTCTCTGCTATGTTTCGAATGTGTCCCCCAAAGTTCATGAGTTGGAAACTTCATTCCCAAACTCATATATGAATGGTATTTGAAAGTGGGGCCTTTGGTTGGCAATGAGAATCAGAGGATCACGAGGGTGGAGTCTCCATGGCTTTATAAGGACAGAGACCCAAGGCAGCACCCCGGCTCTGACTTGCCATGTTATGATGCAGCAACAGGGCCCTCATCAGATGCCAACGCCGTGTTCAGACTTCCCAGCCTTTAGAACCATGAGCCAAATAACATTCTAATCTTTTTAAATTACCTAGTTTCAGATATTCTGAAAACAGACAAGACATTACCCCTCCCTCAGGTATAGTTCATCCCCAGATGACCTGGCACATGATGCCTTCCTGTTTCTCACAGGGCTGTGGTTTGATTATTTGTTTGCATATCTTCCTCCTCTTCTAGATCTGCACTTTTTTAGGATGATCTTGGATTTATCTCCTTTGCCAGCCCTGAGAGCTGCCACATGGGAGACACTCAATAAAGTTTATTGAGTTTATTTTTGAATGACTTTCCATAAGGAGCTGTTATGGTTTAGATATAAGGTGTCCCTCGAATATAGATATAAGGTGTGAGTCAATGCAAGAAGATTTAGAGGTGAAATAATTGGGTTATGAGAGCCTTAATCTAGTCAGTGAACTACCCTGATAGGGATTATCTGAGTGGTAACTGAAGACAGGTAGGGTGTGGATGGAAGAGGTTGGTCGGGGGTATGCCTTTAGGGTATATATTTTGTCCCTGGTGAATGGAGTCTCTCCCTCTCTCTCTCTCTGCTTCATGGTGCTGTGATCCCAGCTGCTTTCCTCTGCCACACCCTTCTGCCATGATGCTCTGCCTCATCTTGAGCCCTGAAAGAATGGAGCCAGCCTTCCATGGGCTGAGACCTCTGAAACTGTGAGTCCTCCCCCCCCCACACCCAACATTTTCCTCTTCTAATTGTTCTTGTCAGGTCTTTTGGCCACAGCACGGAAAAGAACTGACTAAAACGGGAGCTTTTGTACCTGGAAAGGAGTGTGACCCATGCCAGTGTTCAGAACCGAGGACGGTAGAAGTGGAAACGCACATGAGCAGGATGAAGTCACCTTAGGGCCAATAAGGATCCAGCCCTGAGGACGTCACAGAGGCTCCTCGGAGGATTTCTTCTTCTTGGACTTGCAACTGACTTCTGGGTCCCAAGAGTACATCCTCTTGAGGGAAAGAGGATGACTAATAAGCAAGAAGGCACCAAAGGAATTTTATGTGATTTGTCCACCAGAATTACTCATCTTGTTCTCATTTAAGATGGAAACTGGACTTTTAAAAAAAACTGCAGAAGGGGGCAAAGAAAGACAGGGTTTTATGTCATTTAGTAGGCTGTCCTTTAGCCTCCACTTTCCCTGTCAGGGAAAAAAAAATCAGCTGGGATGGGGTTAGTGGAGAATAGCTCCTGCAGCACCTTTTTCTTTGGCCCAGTTATTTTGCTCACTATTTAAAGAGTCAGGGCCCAAACACAAGGGGGAGTCCCTTGGTCCATCCCATGAACCATATATGCCTTGGGGTTGCATCCCATAGGGTCAACTTCCAAGGTCAGGAATATGTTTCCAATTTAATAGTAGAACATGTTGAACAATGCCATTGGGATGCAATATACAAAATCATAAGTAAAGCTCTTTAGAATAAATGACTCAGTTTCTGCAACAAATTATTGCAAGGAAATAACAAGATGGGGGGTATTCTGTAGATTCAAGGACTTAAGATTTATATGAACCACCTAGTGTATGAATCTTATTTGGATCTGTATTAGACAAATTATTAAAAACTGTAAGAGAGTTGAAAGCATTACTTTCAACTCAATGTGTTACTTGATGATATCAAAGAATTATGGTTAAAATTTTGAAGTCTGAAGTGTACTTTGAATGTACATAAAAATTCATTGTATTTTAGAGATATATTATATATTTACAAATAAAATAATATTATACTTGAGATTTGCTTCAAAACAATCTGAAGGTAGTTAGGAACTGGATGGGGTGGAGTGGGGCGCAGAAGTTGATTACTCATCATGGATAGTAGGAACATATGAGTTCATCTGTCAGGTTTTTCTATTTTGTACATGCATGGTATTTTTCCATAATTAGAAACAAATAATGTGATAGTAGAAATCAATTTTCCCTTTGTTTGACCAGAATTCCCTGTAATAGGATTTAAAATCCATACAGAGTGTTCCAGATGGAGAGCAAATGTGGAGTGGGTGACTATGTTTTGGAGATGAATTAGAAGCTATTTCATTCCTCACAAATCAAGGGACACCCTGGTTCTTCCTAAAGGCTGATGGGACCTTCACTATTCAGCCATATTCTTTTAGCAAAGAGCCAGAACTTGAAGGGTAAAAGCAATGACTAACATCATTTCTCTTGGTCTAATTTCCTTTTCTGTATGAATGATGGCTCCTGTGAATCCTGTTGAGGAAAATAGGAACCAGCCAGGTATGGTCCTTCTAGCTGGGTAGTATGCAATCTACTCTTGTGTCAATGCTTGGATTTTCATCCATGTTCATTAAGTCATTGGATCTCTCCCTCAAGGGAGGAAGAGATTACTCATTTTACAAGTGAGGAAACTGAGACTCAAGAAGGAGTAATAATTTACTTAAAGCTGTGTGGCCTCTAAATGGTGGAAGTGAGACTCACACCCTGTCCTCTGGTTTCAAGTCAATCTTCTTTCACTATATAATACTGCCCTGCAGAGTGTCAGGGCTCCTCTCCTTGGGGATGAACCAAATAGCAATAGTTGCTACGTCATTGATAGTTGACTGGGTATTCTACGCATTAATTTCATTTAATCCTTTTAATAATCTTAGAAAGCAGGTACTATCCTTATTCCCACTTTACAAATAGGAAAATTGAGGGCCCTTATGTTGCAGAACTATGAGAAATTTTAAACCTAATTTGTTTGGCCTGAGATCCGGGACTCATTTTTTTTTTTTTTTTTTTTTTTACTTCTTCCTACTTAGTTGAGGCAGATGTTAGGTGAAAGGTTTCAGAATTCACCCAAACAAGTTATGGAGATGACTAGAAGGAAGGGTTATGCCATCAGTGTAATGAAAGAATGCCTTATCTCGATATTTTGGAATCCTTTATTTAGTTAGAGCACTCACATAGCATTGAAAACATGCCAAGACCACTGCTAAACCACTGAACAAATTTGAGCTCATCAAATATCCACAGCAACCCCTGTGGTAATTAAGTGTGGTTATAATTATTCCCATTTTACCAGTGGGGAAACTGAGGCGCTATGTGTCAACACCGCAGAGCTAATAAAATGCAGAGCTAATAAAATGCAGAGCGAGGACTCAATCTCAGCAGTTTGCTACTGGAGTCCATGGTTTTGATGGCTACATGGTGACTCTCACTCCTCCCCCTACTTCCCACCGCCTGTCCTAGAGTGTGGCAGTACAGGCATGGTTTTGGTTCGCTTTAATTCCAAATTCTAAACCTTAAATAATAAAGACCAAAATGAGGTACTGGCCAATTTGGTCCAGCTTAAACTGCAAGGCATGTATGTGTGAAATTGCTCAATTCACTTGAGTTAGAAGTATGTTCTGAGGGCTGACTACACCTCTTTGAGAGCTGCCGTAGGAGTGGAATTATTAAATTTAATGGGATAAATCACCTACAGCACTTGGCATATGAAAGAGTTCAAAACGCACTATTAATATCCTTATTAATCTCTGTGACCTGCTCGCTTCTCTCCACTCCACCTGGGACTCCGTGGCCCTCGCACAGTTCATCTGTAGCTCCTCAAGGGACTTCTCCACTCAGCCCCCTGCGCTCACCACACAGCTTCCTTCTCTCCTCACATTAGTCTGTAATAATGTTCTCTAGCCTTCGCTGAGGGCCGACTTTCCTTCCTGGTCCTCTTGGACTCAGGCATGGCCACATGACTTGCTCTGGCTAATGAAATGTGAGCAGAAGTGGCAGGAGTGGATTCCAGGTGGGACTGTTCAACAATCCCGTGTGTGTCTTGCCAATGCATCCAGCTGTTTCACACCGGGGGTCTGAGAACCAGGAGGGCCTGTGCAGAAGCCCCAGGCGACGCTTGACAGATAGGCAGAGATGAAAACCTTTATTGTTGAAAGTCAGAGATGTTGGGCTTGTTTGTATAGTGGCATATTTGGAGCCTAATCTGACTGATCCATGTTTGATAAAGCTCTCAGAAGGGGGGAAAAATCCTTAAGTGCTGCAATGTCTTGACCTCAGTATCAAGCTTCATCTCGTACTGCATTTCCCTCCTTTCTCTGGTTCAGTCTTTCAGTCCCTCATAGGTGCCAAGCTCCTTTTGACTCCTCCCAGAGCACTCTTCCTCCCCTCTTTGGCCTGGTTCTCATCATACAGTCTCATCAGGCCCACACCTCCTCTGCAGCACTCCTTACAGCTACCTGCTTCCCTCTGCTGCGGTGCTTATTTTGTGCACTAGACTACATACTTGCTAAGAATTGATACCCATCTTTATTTGCTGTTTCTGGCCCCTGGCATAGTTTTCCGCACACAGTAAGCACTCAATAAGTATTTTTTTGTGTAAACAATGGAATGAATATATTATGGAGATGATAGGATGGCAGCTGGAGCCAAAATTCTTGAATTTGAATCCCACTCTGCCTATTAATCTCTCTATGCCTCATCTGTAACAAGGGGATAAAAATAGTCTCTCTCTCACAGGGTGGCGGTGAGGTCTAAATGGATTAGGATGCACGTGCTGCTTATTTGCTTCCTGTCTCTGTCTTCCAAGCTCACCCTTCTGCTGCTTTTGGGGGTTGGGACTGGTATTCCTCTCAGTATAGTTTCCAGACTCCCTGCCGGGTGGCTATCACTAGATGTGGCCAATGGAAGGCTCTGGCAGGCACCCGGGAGGAGTACGGAGAGGTGGAAAGTCTTCCTCGGCCTCAGGTCCTACTCACAATGCAACAGTCGCAGAGGACAGTTGTACCCATGGCCTCCAGCTCCTTTCAGCACCAGCTGTGCTTCACCAGCTGTGCCTTGCCTCCTCAGAAGTTCTGGTACTCTTGACCTTGTCCCCCAGGGTGGTTCTAGCACCATTCACCATGTTTCCTCAGAGGTCTGAGTATCAGCCATGTGGCATCCCACCCCTCCTCAAATGATCCAAGTATCAGTGGTGTGTGCTCCTCAGTACTTAGGTTCTGGTGACCCACTTTTGGTTGGTAGCTCCATGGTTGGTGGCTGTGCTCCATTTTATTAACATTTAGGCTATGTTAGAGGCCCCTGTTGGAAAACCTAGGGAATCCTATTCCTGATTCCTGATTGGGCCCTAACTGATGCCATACAGAGAGCCCTTAGAACAGTTATCAGGCACATGCTAAGTACTACGTGGGCAGGGAGTCCTATATTTGTCCGACTAGGTGTAAAACAACACTACCCATTAGAACACTGATAAGGACACTATTTGCCAGCCAGCCATCAAGGCTAACACAGATCCATGGTGCAAAAAAGACTGTTTCTGGGAGAAGATTCAGCGTACACCATAACTGTCACTCAACGACCCAGGCATGGTGTAAAGCAAATGACAACACAGCTTCCATAGCATTAGCAATTTTTTATTTTTCCTTTTTTGTTGCATAGGAAATGCAGTACTTGCTTCCAGTAATTGTATTGTAATGTGAGAAGGTGGTAGCACTAATGGTTGAATACAAGAGTTAAACTAATCCACACCAGCTCAAAAACCCTGTGGAGATTTAGTTGAATAAGAATGGACGCCCACAGTGATTCTCAACCAATTACAAATTTTCACAGAACACAGTAAAACTAAAAGGGTAACTATGAGAGTCAATACAAGTATACTAGAGGCACAGGGGGCCCGGCTCATAAAAACGAATTTCAGACCAAGTTATTAACACGGGGGGAGTTCAGTTTCACAATAGATTTCTTTTGCCACCACTGGAAGTGTTTAATCTCCTCACCCCAACAATTTGAAATGAAAATCGTAGGTATTTTGAGTGGACAGTTTCCATGTGTGGTGGGAAAAGTCTCCAGTGGACTTGTTCTGGGGATAGGTCAGGGCGGGTAGGGGCACCATGGACTTGCCCTTGGGTATCTTCCCAAGGACCTTCTGGAAACCCGTGGACTCCTAGTCTATTCTGTGAGTGTTTCAGTGGCAAGGCTACCAAATGCCTTTGTGGCCACAGACTGTGGTCTGAAACTAGGGAGAAAAAAACGGAGCTGGCAGCTCTTTTACAGTTTCATCCCAATGTGGCCAGAGGCCTTATGACCTTTAATTGAGATATTAAAAAAAATTTAGACTATTACCAAGAAAAACACTAAAATTAAAAAAAATAAGAACAACACAAATACAGTCAAAGATAAAATAATACTTTTGTCATTTTGAGAAACTGAGCATCAAGCAGCAGGAATGATGTCCCAATTTGCTGGACACTGTCCTTGAACCACTGTAGAGATATGAAAGTTCACATTGTATAAGCAGAGGGGTGTTTTCTACCAGAAGGTGCTCTGGTTAGATCAGAGGGAGCACTGTCACCCTATATTTCTGTGGTCCAGACACATTTTGTAAATTTTGGTTTTTGAACCAAATTGCTCAATGAGTCCATATGGGAAACTAAGCACACAAGGAAGGTCTTACCTCATGGGCTGGCTCAACTATGGGGGGGGGGGGTCCCCCTTAACTTTCTGAGCATTACTGGGATATTTTCCCTATACCCCGTGCCCTTAGTGTCTGTTTAATGTAACCCTTTGGGGAATAAAAGTCTGACTTAGGAGGAAAATAAGATAAAATTTATTTAATTTGGAAAGCAAGTCATTTCAAATTTAGAACAAAAAAGTATATTAAAAAAAAATCCCGTGTTAATAGCAAACTTCTTTTTCTTATGAATCGGGCCCAAAGTTTGTACAGAGTTTTATTTCTGAAGAAAATATTGCAACTGTGCATGAAACTAAATAGCCATGTGATTTCTTAAAAGTTTTTTTTTCTTTTTCTTTTTTGTCCTTTAATGTGAGAAGGTCTGGTGTGAAGACAGATCAAGCATGGGTACCTGGCCGAACACTGTCCATTGAGAAAATGTTTCTGTATCAGCATAGCTTCCAAAGGGTCAAGGAAATGTCCCTCACTTGGAAATGTTCTCAGAGTGGCTTCAGAGCAGAGTTCTTGAACTTCAAATGGTAGTTTTGAGACAAAAAAATCTTGCCAGGTACTGATTTCTGAAACCAAACACCCATGCTTGCCCCTAGGAAAAAGAAAAGAAAAGAAAACAAACAAACAAACAAACAAAAACCCCGAAAACAAAACACAAGTAATACTGAATTTAAGTCAATGTATACCTCCAAAATACTGAAAACAACCGAAATCAAGAAAAGACAGAACTTGCGTTCTCAGTGAAATACCTTTAAACCTAGCTGACAAGAACCAAGTCAGAAAAAAAGACTAACATAACTTTGAGTAATATTCATACAGTTCACTAAGCATTATGGATAGCATGCATTAATATTGTACGGTTATTTTACATCACCTATACCAGAGGTCCTGACTGACAGACAGCGAAGGCTACCGGTGTAGAAAAATCTTACTTCAGAAGAGCAATATAATACAGATTTCACAGGCACTACATTTTAATATATCAGGTATTATGCTGGTTTTCTTATATTTCTTTCTGTCCTAAAGCTGGCATTATAACAATGACCAAAAAGGCAAGGATTGAAGTAAACGGAAAGTAGATACCAAAGTTGATATAGTTTTTTTTTTCTTCAGATAGATTAGTGCATAGTTCTCATGCAGATAAACACTGCTATGCATTTACACTGTTGGAAAGCAGAGTGAATTGAGCCCAAGTTGTCACATTTGTGTAAATCATTTTGTCAGCCTGTAATAGCACCATGTAATGGATTTGCATTAAACATTAAATTGATCTCAGAATTGGTGACACAGTATTCACTACAGTTAAGTGCTATGGAATAGCTTCAATGTTACCTGCTATATATCAAAGCAATTTTCATCCCACTGCTTTTTTTTTTATTGGAAAAAATAAAAGGGAAACATACATGACGCTAATTAGACAAATGCACAGCCTTGGACCTGGAGAAGGCAGAGCAGGTGGACTGTCAGACAATAAGTACATGCATTGACTTCAAGACAAAATGGCCTCGGCAGCCAATGGGGATGAAAGCTGTGCCCACGGGCAGAGCAGCTTCTGAGACCACCTAGGACAGGTCTGGAGGGTGGGCTTCGAGGTGCCCCTGATGCTCTCCTTACATTACCATGCCAGTTGTGTATTACATGTGTCCTATGGAGGCCTGCCACCCAGAAACAGAAAGAAAGGAAAGAGAAGCACAGAGAGAGAGAGAGAGAGAGAGAGAGAGAGAGAGAGAAAGACCACCACCACCACCACTGTGGACAAAGATATTTCCAGACATGGATGTAAAGTATGTTAGATGACATTCTTAGAAACCACTCCCCCCAAAAAACAATCACAGGGGAACAAACGTTTTTTTTTAAATCCAGATTTCATAAGTACTTCCTGGCACGGTCACTATAACAGAATCAAAGCATGTGGGGATCAGGGTTTGAAAAAGTGAAAGACAAGATTTTCTGAGATGGGTCCTGCATATTCCTGTGGGCTGACTGAATGTGTGACTAGAAAGTTTGGGTCCTTCACACTTCGACTGTCAGAAAATGAAGAGCACAAGCTTCAAGAGGTGTAGCCCCACAGGCCGCCCAGGAGCCCACCCGGACCTAGGCCAGGGTAGGGAATGAGCTGACAAGAAGTAACTGTCCTGCCAGGGGGTGAAGAAACAGAAAGCTCAGAAGGACGAAAAAGGCTGGGGATGGGTGTCAGTGAGTGGCAATAGGGGTGGGCCTCTGCCCTGGAAGGATCAGAAAAAAAGCCTTTGATGGTAGCAAGGGAAGGGGCCAAAAGAAAAAGTACATTGATAAATGATAAGAATTAGTGTTTGTGCCTCTGACTTCAGTTCCCAAAGAAAAAACATGGAGTCACTTGAGGGACTATCTTTGCCAATCTTGCTAATGCCATTTGATGGGGAGAAAATTCAAATGTGTCTCAGAATGGAGGGCTGGGCCTTCAAATGCTGATAGCTCTCAGTCTGTCTGTCTGCACACCCCAGGTAGCAAAGTCTTCCTCAAACATCTTTGCTCAGCTTTTAATCTAAAAAGCAACACACTCCTGATTGTTGGTGTTTCTTTTTTCCTGCTTGATCACACTGAACTACAGTTTCCTGCTGCTTTCTGGACAATGGAACATGAACAAAAATGTAACTTAGTGTACTTAATACTTAACCCCTGTTTGTTATCACCCTAGACTGCCTCCCTAATGTTTTAAAGCCTTTAAAACATTTTTTTTTTCCTGCAAATCTGTTCAGAGTTCCCTAATTTTAGCTTCATCAAACTTAATACAACAAAATACCTTCAAAAATACAGCATACCTGTAAAGTCCATTTACAATGGTTTTTCAGTAGACCTATACTTCTCAAGCATAGGAATATGCTATACCATTGAGAGAAAAAAAAACTGTATTTAAATACTTACAAAAAAAAAAAAAAGGGAAACAGGAAAGTTTTAAACTTAAATCCAGTTCCCAAAGTGGGGGAAAAAAAAGAAAGAAAAGCAATTCTATGAACGCTGCCTTTATAATGAACAATCAGAAATTTCACTAGGCTAATTTGACAGAATTTTTTTCCTCATTTAAACAACATTACAAAAGTCCTGCATTATAAAATAGGGTAGAATAAATCAGTGTAATCAATAAAACTATACAACAATACAAATTACATATCTTCTGAGTGGGCAGTTTATTCTCTCTCTTTGCAGTCATGACTACAACATGCGCACTAAAAACAACTAGAACTGCCCAAACTATTGCTTAGTTTGTTTTGTTTTAAAAAAGGGTGCAATTTTATTGTATATACAACCAATTTACTGGTAATACCTTGGCTTATTGCAAGGTTCTGACAAAATGTTTGTCTAGGCTTTTTTCCCTTCACTGTGAAGCACTGAAAGCTGCTATTTTTTTTCTTTCTTTCTTTTCTGTTTTTTTCTTCCTTTTTAAAATTTTTTTTCTTTTTTTTTTTTTTTAGTGCACATATGTCATAATAAAGTAATGCCCAGCTAAGTGCTATAGGGGAAGGCAAAGTATGCTGGCTGGCTATAGGAAGTGACACCGTACACTGACAATCACACCATACAACAGCGCCAAACGACTATTCAACCACTTATCAGACACATATGAAAATCCAAAATGTTTTATTTTATTTTTTTTTCCTTAAATAGAGATAACCAGTAAACAATTTTCAGAACTTGGAAGTTTAAAAACGTGCATATAAAAATGGGCATTATATACTTTTTATTGAATGTGGATTGACTGCAGTCTGCTAAGAAAAATGGGGTGTGGGAGCTGAAGAAAAAGGAAGTTGTCTTTTTTTTTCTTTTTTTCTTTTTTTTTAAGGCTTGCTTGTGAAAGGAACAGTTGTAAAAACAAAATTGCTTGAAGCAGGGTCAGCTTAGTGCTTCACAGTTTGACTGCTTCTCTAAGAGGAGCCCTTCCTGCGCACGTGCATTCAAAAATCACAAAAAGTACAAAGACAAACACCTAAAACACACTGCGTCAAGTGCAGCACTGACTTTGGTCAAATTAAAAAAAAAAAAGGAAAAGGAAAAGGAAAAGAAAAATTAATAATTGCTAAGCTTTTTCTACATGATATAAGCAGGTATTGCATATTTTCATATATCTGGGGGGGGGAATAAGGAAGACTCCAAATAAATTGTAAAATGCAGCAACATCCAAAATACTGACATTCTAAGCATCTACAGATCTCAGCAATGCACTGCCACTGACCACACAGGACAATAACGACTACTCCTATCTGCGGGACAACTGACTTTCTATTGAGTTCTAGATGTTGAAACTGACGATGGCTGACATAAAAGTCACATTTACAAAAAGTGTCTCCAAATGCTTGACGAGGGAAAAACCCCTTTCAATAGAGGAGCATGTGCAACAATTCCACAAATAATCGCTATCCAGGGCAAGGCACATTGATATGGAATTTTTTGTTTTCGTGCAAATTAAGGAAAAAAAACAAAACAAAACAACATTGTTGGGGGGGGGAAGATGAGGAGCAAAGTGTCTTCCCAAGAATTTCAGTTACTTGATTGTATAGGACAGTAGTAGAACCCTTCTGAAGGGCTGAAAACAAAGTTTAAAGGCAAGTGCCTAGAGGAGGGTTACCATATTGTGTCTTAATGCACTCTACTTTATCCTACATTAACTATATAAAAATTAGTTACTAACACTAGAACATGCAGAGACTTCCTCTGATCAGCAGGGCCGCCAACCAGAACGTTTATATATGTATAGTTTAGGGAACCTTCTTGAAGTTGCATGGGAAGCAAAGGGGTGCTTCGCTGTCTGGTAGAAAAATCACTTGCACTTTTTTTTTGTTTTTGTTTGTTTGTTTCTTTTTTTTCTCTTTTTTTTCTTTTTTACATAAGATACAGGACATTTGGGGGGTGCAAACTTTGTTTTTCCCTAACAAGTGCCCTTGATCTGAATGGGCACCAGCATTTGTGTCAGTATTGGTTTCATTATTATTATTATTTTTTTTTCCCATAGCCCAGTTCAGGGACGCAAAGGTCTTTAAAACTTCTGGACAATCTCTGGTACCATGAGGTGTCTGATAACTGATAAATCCTATGTTGCCAGATACATGTAAAAATCTTCAGAATTGGCATGATTCATTATAATGACTTCTAGCTTATAAAATTAACAGATACCATGATTTTAGTTATGTGCTTTGATAACAGAAAATAATTAATTAGCATTTAATGTAGTTAACATATTGTGGTAAAAGCACCATTAGATTTGTTTTTTTGTTTTTTTTTTAAATTTTCCTTCAGTTTTTAAAGGGATACAAGTTTAACAATAAAAAACATAAAAAGCAAAAATAGCTCCCCTTTTTTCTTGCAAGGCTGTTTTTTACCCCAATAATTTAGAGTCCTGGGGTGGAAGGACTTGAAAAACAAAAATAGAATTTTCAACAATCTCTATCTTACAAAGATATTTAGCTATCCAATGAAATTGCACTTTACTCAATTCAAAATTCGATTGTTTTGATTGATTCCTGTCAGTTTCTGTCAACACAGACCATCTTCCCCATTTCCATGTGAATTTTTGTGTCATTGTTGAAATTGTTGAAAAATGTTGTTGTTGTTTTTAATGTAAGTGCAGCATTTCAAAACTTTTAAAAAACTGAATAGTAGTAGTAGTTTGCCATTTTCGGAATTGTTCTGCAACGTGAGTGGATTCATTGTCCTTGCGGGCCATGTTATATACTTAACTGCTGACTGCTGAACCAAACCAAACTAAAAGAAAAATAAAAAAGGAACATAACTGCATTTTCTTTTTCCAATATGTTACAGAAAAACATTGCCCTTTGACTGTCCCGTAAGTTATATATTGCAGATCTCAGCTACTACAAAAGATTTAGTTCTCCATGTGCCTCTTGAATGCTCAAGAAGGATCACACCTGTGTGGGTAAATTCATGAAATACTGTGAAACAGCCAGGCTCCGTAAGGAAAGTGTGTTACAGCAGGAAGTCAGTGAGCAAGGGTAGTCCTCCGCTAGCCACATCACCTAATGCTCACGCTACCACGGAAACACTCCAAATGTTACAAAGCCCAACCATTTCCAGCACCATATGAGAAATTACAACAGTCCCTAAAGTATTTAAAAAAAAAAATCCCGAAAGGTTATGGCCTTTGCTGTTTGACCATAATGCTTGCTGTTTCCATGTACAAGTTGATTTGAATCGGTTTCTCTCCCCTTCCACTGACAGTGAAGTTGTAACCGCGCTGGGTTGAGGTTGCGTCCATGTTACAGAGTTGAGAAGGGGTCAGGTGGTCTGTCTGGTGGATGGTGGGACGCTGCAACTTTTATCCCAGGTACCAGGACTGGAAGACAAAAGGAAGAGTGCAGTTAGAAGGGCAGTTTGTGGGGCTGGGGTGTAGCTCACTTACACAGCCCTTGACTGGTGTGTGTGAGGCCCTGGGTTCTATCCTTGTCACAAAAAACCAAAAGTCCAGTTTGCAAAACAGCCTATTTTAGAAGTTGACCATCTTGTTGCTCATTCAGTTCTCAGCCTGGAATACAGAATATCTTCACCCAAGAAGAGCTGAGTGAATGGAGAATGGGAGAAAGAAGAGTTTTCATGGGGTAATTAATGGCTAGGTGACTTGGATGATTTTCAGTGTCTCCTTCCAATGAGTGGGCACATGTTGGGTGCCCACAGGGTGACTGCAGCATTCTTTAGCAGGCACAGGTGTTAGCAACAATGCCATGAACAAGGAGGTAAAGGGGGAGAAGCCCTTGGTCATCTCCTGGGTAATTTAGGGAAAGCCACTCATTTCTCTTACTCTCTCCTTCCTCTTATGTATGTGAGGTCGACTTCAGGAAATAAATTAAAGCTCCTTTCAGTCCAATATTTCTAAAATAATATTTTCAGAAAGGACACATAATCATCAAAAAGGAGCAAGACTTCGCCTTGGTAACTGCCACTAGGTCCACAGGGTAAATGAGGCCATGCTTTTGTCCTTTCAGCATTTAAAGGTCTCCATGTCTGGGCCCAGCTACCTTCTCCTTTCATGAACCCATAGATGATCAGCTTTGAGTCATACTCCAGTAGGACATTACTTTATTTGCTGGCATTTCTTTGTCAGCAAAGAAAGTTAAGTTCGCTAAACAAAGTGACCAAGTATAGACTAATATCAGAGTCTTAAGTGAATTAGAAAGTATATGGCTTTTGCCAACTTTCCTCCGGCAATACCCTGAAAAATTCACTGCATTTGTCATTAGTCACTGAAAAGTGCCTCAGAGTGGGTCATGTGTGGATGATTCGGTCAGGTGAAGGCCTGGCCTTGTCTAAGAGATTCCATTAGGTAAAGTCAGGACTGGCTGAAGAATGGCTAAAAAAGAGCTACCTGGAGGTTGGTATAAGATTTCCTGGTTACACAAACTACCTTTGATTTCCAGAGGAGTTTAAAAACCCTCAGTCTAAAGTGAACAACTGCTCATCATCTGATGTTATTCTTCATCCACATGCTTTGAGGAAAACAATAGAGCCTCTTGTGTCCTGAAAGGAAATCATTCTGGCAACTACACATGGCCTACATCTAACTAGACCAAAGAAAGAAGAGGGAGAAAAGAAGGAGAGGGAGTCAGGCCCCCAAAGTGTTTTTATTTTTAGTAGGCCTCTCCTAAATAGCGGATGCTGATCCACGTTAGAACTGCATTCACACTTTAACAGAACACTCTCAAACTCTGAGTGCGGCAAACAATGCTCACAATTTCTGTTTGCACACTTTCTAAGGCAGTTGTAAAATTCCAGACTTCTTCAATGTGACAGACCGGTTAACTCTTAAAGCAAAGGCCTGGGACTCAGTGAGTCGGCAGGGGGAGCAGTTTTCCATACCACTGTCTCTGGACGAGACCTCAGGGCACTACAAAAATCTGCAGTGCCTCTGCACTTCTCTTAAAAAGCAAAGCAAAAAAAAAAAAAAGTTTCTTCACACATCTTACTATTCAGTATGTGCCTTGCCGACAAGGTTACCCCAGAGCAGCTCTGTAATCCTTCACTGAAATAGGCTTTATTGATTGCTCTGGTCTATTGTTCTCTTTTCAAGTCCCCCAAGTTCAAGTTCATCCTGGTGTTA
Source organism: Marmota monax (assembly GCF_021218885.2). Classification (NCBI taxonomy): domain Eukaryota; kingdom Metazoa; phylum Chordata; class Mammalia; order Rodentia; family Sciuridae; genus Marmota; species Marmota monax. Next base: position 9,649,708 of record NW_026692907.1, on the reverse strand, counting down.
CATCATGTCTGGTTGCTAAGAGCAACCAGACAGACCCAGACGTGACTATCATTAGCAAGAAACCCTCCGCTCTCCTCCCACCAACCTTCCAGTGGTTCTGACGTAGCAGGCCCACTGCAAACACATTGAAGTATTTATTCTGCCTAATTTATGACCTACACAGCAAGCAAGACCCCCACTCCAAAAACCAACACTGTTGTATATTTAATTAATCTGTCTTTCTCTGGCACTTGGGAAAGTTAGACAAAGGACTAATTATTGTGTTTCACTCTCCACACTTTTCTTTTGGGGGGTGAATATTTGCATGGGAAAGAAAACTACAAGGCCCAGCTTTGGGCCCCTCCCCTTTTTCTTTTTGCCCTATTGACATTTCATGAAATACTTTAGCTGCTTAAGGGAATTAGGAAAAAAAATGCGATGTGAATGTTACTCCTTCTGAGTTGGTATTCAGTAACACAAATCAACTCATGACATGTTTAAATTTAAATGCTAACCACACACTCTCAGAGTTACTTTAAAGGTTAGTTTTTAATCAATAGAAGTTGCTGACTCTGGGTTTTTGAGCTGCATGCTGCAACTCTTGGGCTTTTGTCTAACCTTAAAGCTTTCGAACTTTCTTTCCTTGAGATGATTTTAGCAATGATTTGCAGACAGAAGGCTATTGTGTTCTGACCAGCAACATGTCAATAGAGGAGCCAAGCTGCCCTGTGGTGGGGTGTCAATATGACTCCTGAGGCAGGGGTTGGGGGTCTTTAATAACCCGTGAAAAAACCTTAATTAACCCTTTCAGGCCCAAACCAAAACCTATTCTTCCACTTTTTTACTCCTGTAATTTGACCATTAGTACTTATTTCAACATCACACTAATCTTCATGACAATTAACCCGGCTACTTGACCAGGATCTTCCAGAAGGGGAAGTCAGGGAAACCACACCAGGAACCAATCTTTCTTTCTTTCTTTGGCAGAAATAGCACATAAACAGTTCTAATAATAGTAAATTCATCCATTTCACCAAATTTCCTAATGATCAGTTTGCACTTGAAGATTCTCATAATCTTTCTGTGACAAGTGTGACAGCCACACATGGATAAGCCTCTCGACTTCTGTGAACTTCCATGAACTGCAGAAACACCAGATGGACAAGACAACTTTTGGAAAACCTATTTTCTTGTGTGATATTTTCTTTTAATTTTCATTATGCAAGCAGGGAAAGTTTCAAAACATTCATTGAAGAATGATTCTGCCTATTTTCTTCTTGGGCCATACAGGAAATATATAAAAGAAATCTGAGATTGTTAAATTGTTGGGATTGAATAGCAAATCACTGGGAAAATGTTGACACATTAAACAAAATTCATTTATGGAGAGTCAAAAAATCTTCTTGAGACATTTACTGACATAAGCTTAGGTTTCATATGGTTTCTGCCTTCATACTTTATAGCCCCTTAATCTATTCTACTGTAGCCAGATGGACTACAAAGGAATCTCTGTCCCTTATCTCCTGTGAGTTGCAATATTACAATACAATATTGGATGATGTTATCTTGATACATTTACATTAAGGAAGTAAACACAGAGCTTTGATCTATTTTTTCCCCTCAGGAACATTCAGCTACAGTTGTTTTGGAGGTCCATAAATCCACACTCCCACAAAGTCTCTGGTTGGGTACAATTAGTCAGTTACATTCCCAATGCCTAGAGCTTGTGATGTACTGGGGGTGGGATGGGGGAACTGTCCTCTTTCAGTGTTCAAGGTGAAACATCAAAAGAAATCTGCAGTCCGGGACAAGAGCTCAGCTTTCCTTCTCTCCAGTCAGATGAAGAAGTAATCTCATCAGGTTGGAAAGTGCTGACTAAGGATTTAATAAAGTGCCTGCAGATGTGGCGTCTCTAAGGTATTCAACTCATGTAATGCAAAACAGCTCCACGCTGAATGTGCTTATAAAATTTCATTTAACCATTGCAGCGCGACATTTTTTTTTCCCTTCACAGTTCTCTATGGAGTTTTATCACACCTCCCGCCCTTTAATTTACAGCTCCACGAAAGTTCGAATCCCATTCTGCCTGAATTCTGGAATACACAGTATTTTAGGAACCACAAACAGTATCTATTCGACTGCATCCTAAACAGGAAACCTGGAATGGCAGGCCAATCTGACAGTGCCAATCTGTTTCATTTCTTATGCCTCATGGAGAGCAATTAGGACACTGAGACCATTTTCCAAAGTTGGGTCATGAGGTACTGAAGACGAGGTGGGTGAAGCCAAGGGACTCAACTCCTTAACTAATGACACACATTCCAATGTGTAGGGCAACTTCTGAAAAAGCCTTTTATAGCTTTTCACAGAGAGGGTAGGATGCACATTTTAAAAACAAAAAGAAATATGTCTCTCTGAGATAGTTATATTTTCACTTGAACCAAAAGGGGAAACAAAAAGATAGGGTGCTGAGGGTGTGTGTGTGTGTGTGTGGAACAGACTGTGACAGGGCAGAATCTGTTTTTCAAATTAAAAAGTTAAACAAAAGGCCTCAAGGGCAAAGTTTAACACTGCGGAAGGAGGTTGTTAATGTGGAATCCAGAACTGGGTGTGACACTTTGCTTTCTTCTCCTGGCAAGGTGGGTTATTTAAGGACATTTACACACATAAAACGGAAACACAAAAATACAGGGAGCTTCTCCCCCACCTCCCAGGCTCAATTCCCCACCGGCCCCCAAAGAGGATGCTGCTAACTAAGACTGCATGAGTCACAGTCACCATTTTGCCTTTTCTCTCAAGGCTACCTCTGCTGGGTCACACTAATCCAGTTAGCTATTTTTGGCTTCCTGCTCTTATTTGGATGAACTAAGCTCACTACTGATTATGAATGAGTTGTCCTTGGCAAACCAGCCCCAAACCTGGAAGTCCCCTCTCCCGCTCCAATACGATGGAAGTAAATTGGGCCTCGGAGTATGCCCAGAGCTTCTCCCATTAGTATCAACCACTTGGGAGCATTAGTCACTCATTCAGTGAGCACTTAGGGCTGATTGTGTGCTGGGTGCTAGAGATACAGGCTCAGGGGATTCTGTGAATAAAATACATATGGTCCCTGCTCTTGAGGATTTTATTGTCTAGCAGGAAGAAGGGGCTAGATTTTAGACTTCCATACTCTTCCCAATATCAGAAATCTTGCTTTCCTCACAGTAGGATCTTTGTAAACTGAAGAGGCTGATATGTACTGTCAGAAGGACTCGGACTCAGGCCCTCTCTTCCCACTGACTCCCTGTGTGACTCCAAGTAAAGCCGGCCCTGTTCCCGGGAGCCCAGGGGATGGCCGTGAAGGCCATTCTGCAGTTGGATGCAGAATGTGAGAGGAAGGCGTTGGCTTCCATGGGTTCCTTCTGAAGAGAGTGGCAAGCTATACTCAGGTGTTAGTTATTGGTATTGCCAGCCTTGGGCTTTGATCTCCGTGGTCATTTTTCTTGTCTGATTTTATTTTGTTAATTAAAGAAAGCCTGTTTTCAATAACTCTAAACCAAGACTTGTTTATTGTACAGGAAACTATTAAAACATTAATGGGCTGTGAGTGGCCCTGCTCACCTTAGTGGCCTTATCTTTCCACCACTTATACTCAACACTTGTGCCCTGTTAAACTTCTTTTAGATCCCCAAAGCCAAGTGCTTTCTCCCTGTTGGGCCTTGGAACCTTCTGAGCCTCTTCCTTGGCTTTTCTAGCACTTTGCTCATCCTTGGGTTCCAAGTTACATGTTCCTTCTCTGAGAGGTCTTCTTAGGGACTTTACCCACAGGGTTCACCTGTCATGGTGGCTGAACTATAATAACCTGTTTTTTTCCTTAAGAAAGATGCCTCCCTTCTCAGGTGTGGCATCCCCAGTGTCCGGCACACAAGGTGCCTGACAAACACCATTGAATAAGCAAGGAGAAACATGCTGCATACAACTTCCCAAAGCCAGGCATCTCTCACCCAAGGAGGATAAAGCAAGGCCTCTAGATGAGTGACTCCTGGCCCAGTAGGGCCACATCCACACTCACACCACATGCTCACGCCTCCCCAAATGACAGGCACTCTCCCTGGAGAAACACAAGACTTCACAAGCCGCCCCAGGCAGTTCCGACAGAAGAGCTGCTGCATTGGGCCGAGCGTGGCCCAGCGGGTCAGCAGCATGTGTAACAGTTCTGTAACATGGACCTCTGCCTGCTTGCTATGAGCACAGAGCCGTTGTCCAAACCACCACTCCCTGGAGAATGGCTGTGCTGCTTCCAGCCAAGACCTCAGTTTTGGTTCAAACCTCAAGATGGGAAAACACTAATCTTTTTACCCAATAAGCCATCCGGTACCTCCAAACCTTGAGAGCACACACAATCCAATTATGCAGACAGTGTTCCAAGGTCGGAATCTTTCACCATATCCCGGGCTGCCCCGGTGTTCCTTACCACCAAGTCAGTTTTTCTTTTGGTCTCCCTTTATGTTCTCATCGATTAATCTTTTACCTCAAGAAACCAAAGACTTATGGATTAAAAATCGTACTATGACCCACTGGCATTGCTCTGAAGACTAACTGGAGGGCTGCGTGCATGGCGCAAAGATCTAGAACTCTGAAGTCCACATTACAGGAAGACTAGCGCCAGCACTGTTACGGGTTAGTTAGATGACCCTAGGGAAGCTAGTCAGCCCCTCTGAGTCTCAGTTTTCCATTCTATGAAATGGAGATACCAACTTTATCCATCTGTGGGGATTAGATGAGATGATACCCGGTTAGGGGCAAGGACAGAAAACCAGAAAGCTGGAGTAGACAGGTTCTCTAACTATAAATGGGTCTGGGACCTTAGGATCCCCCTGAGACCTAAAGAGGACCATTTTCCTAGCAAAGTTATCGCTTAACAAGGCACTTTCTCTTATTTAATGATATAATTCCTTAGTTAAAAGTAGCAGCTGCTTCAGTTCCCTTTCCCCAGTCGCAAGAGAAAGTTCTTGAGAAAATAAAAATCTGTCTTTAATTGCAGTATTAAAATCAGAGCGGCGAAACCAACAGCACAAAAGGAATTGGCTCAAGTTTATGAAAGGCATTTGGGCCCTTGCCTTGCAAGGCTAACTGAGCCTCGGAGGTTGGGGGTGAGGGGGAAAGGGGAGGGAGGGAAGGAGTAGTCAGGCAACCAAGTGGGACAGAAACAATCCTATTTTGGTTTTTGTTAGCGAATGGCATACTACATAGATCAGAGACTTCTTATAAAATACAAACCCCCACTGTACACAAAGCACAGGAAAATGTGAGGAAAAAAGGGAAAAACTAAAAGCAGCTTAGGGTGTGTTAACGCTGCTATTCTGTCAGCTTAAAGAGTATTTTATGCTTGATCAACAGCTCTTTTTTATTGTGCTTTTCTTTCATTCATTCAAGACATCAAAGCCGGGCACCACCAGCGTACCTGCCCTTCTGGAGCCGCTTAGGAGGAGGTTCTAATGAAGCCCGACTCTGGGAGCCGGAGACCCCCGTGGACACGGCAGTTCAAAGGGAATATTTCAACAATGATTACATTTTGTAAATCTTTTTATGAAAGAGACAGCTTATTTCCTGCTTTTTCATGAAAAATAGATTCTGTCCATTAAAGTGAGCCTGCACCACGGAAGCTGCCTGAGATCTGAGGTGCAGCGTGGAGATTAAGGGGACAAGGACCCGATGAACTCGTCCAGTGCGCCCATCTATTGGGCCAGGATGGCACTGCCGGATGTGCTGGGCGGAGCCCAGACAGTGCGCTGGATGCTGGGCTGTGACAGCGGGGCTGGGTGGTTGTCTTCTCACCTTGGGCCTTGTGTTTATGATCCGTTCTTTTTTAACTTTTTTGACTCCACAAAGGCCAACAAGATATCAAGAGGCATCAGGCTGCCCCTTGTATCACATAAGCGCAAGACCAAAGACTTTAGTTATAGATTCATTAAATGCTGTATTTTCATGCCCTGAGATGGGACGAATTCTTCTCCATATGGGAAGTTGGCCATAAAAAGCTGGCTCTGCTCTCAAGACACAATGCTGGCTTCATTAGTGCCTAATGTCTGCCCCAAAGGCAAAAATAAAGGAGCGGCCCAGCCCTTTGTAAGTTTTGATTTCACATTAAAATCATCTTTTCCCTAGGTTTTTTTTTTTTTTGGCAGGGAGAGCATTGTGGGGAGTGGGGAAGGAAGGGAATATGGTTTCCTGGGGAGCTATGAAATGAAAAAATGTATGTTTTCTACACATTGGATTCCAATTTTAATTAAATGCCTGTTGTCTAACAAGTGCAGACAGTCACACTTGGGGTTGGCCCAACCGTGGCCCAGGGAGGTAACCTTTCTGTTTAAAGAGAGAGGCGTGGGAGTGGAGGTCGGCGCTCAGCAGAGCGTGGCCCCATTATAATAATGATTTTACTGTGTGCTTCCTCACTCCTGCTCTTCCCAAGCATGGCTCAGGTCGCAGCGAATCCATCAGGAGGTCTGACTGTTTGCACTGTGCAGGTAGATACAGTCCAAAAGGGGAAGAACAACATTACGGTGAAAAGTCCAGTGGCTTCAGAAATTCTCCAAGAGACACCCTGTAATACAATTCCAGAAGAGCCGCTCCTTTGCCAGAAACAGATTCCCGGTCTAACCTTTCCAGCCAGGGAGGCCTTCCAAACGCTGGGCAGCATCTGCCCCTTTGGGCTTCTTCACCCCACTGCTCACCGCCCCCACCCCCACACCCCTGGCCCCACACATAGGTCTTTGCTTCTTCTGTACTTTAACCCTTCTCTGCGCCCTGTCCCTGTCCCTCTCCTTTCCTTTTTGGCCCCCTTTTCTTCCTCCTCCAAGTCTCTCCTGCCCTGCACACCTGTGACTGAGCTGCTCATGAGAATGAGGTCAGACCCTTGCCCTCTCAAGGAGTGTCCAAAACCGACAGTCCTTCCTGGTCCATTCATGGCAAGGACAAGGCAGTGAAGGAGAAATGGAGCTGCCAGCCCCAGCCACCTCCCTGAGCAGCCGTCAGAGGCTTCCATAGTGAGCCACGGAAGGAAGTTAGGCTGGGAGGCGGAACCTGGCAGAACGTGGAGGAAGCTGCAGCACGGCAGCGCTCAGATCCAAGAGAACAGAGAGTGGGGGACAGTGAGGTGCGGCTGAGGGCTGGACTGCCCGGCATGGGTGCTGGACCAACCCCAGCCCAGATCCTGGTGCTGTGGGGCCCAGCACCTCCTGAGACCTCTCTGGTTGTACCTCACAGATTCCGTTCCTTTACCTTTCTTCACCTTGCTTTAGATTCTTGGTTGTCTGTGACTGGTTCCCAGTGTTAGATGTGTCGCCAACTGGGGTGAAACTGGGCATATCCCTCACTGAGGTTAGAGTGAGCCTGACCATGGGAAAAGTCCGATCATGGGATCAGAGACCTAAACCCTGCACTGCGGGACATCAGGGGTCCAACTTAACTTCTCTGCACGCCAGGCCTCAGTATCATACCAGTTATACAGCATCTGAGGGAGGACATAAAACGCAAAATGGCTTTGAAATATTAGCCTAAAATCTAAGTAAGCAGCATCATATGGGAAGCACCAGTGTGATCTGGATGGGGGGCTGGAGGTCAGGGTTTCATCTGAGCCAGGAGTCCTGGCTAAAAACATCGATTTTTCCGTAGTGCTTCCCTGAAAGCCCAATCCAGGAACTGGTGAACAATGCTTTCCTCCTCCTTCTGAAAATGTGGTAGGATTTAGGTTTTAACAACAAGACTTGTCTTTGTTACGACGTGACTTGCAAAACAAACTTACATGGGAGAGTTGCAGTTTTAAATGACGGTATTTTTTTTTTTGTTTTTAATGCTGAAATAGCAAATGCTTTTTATGTTTGGATTTATTTCCTTCTAAATGTGAAGATTAAATTTACAACCAAGCAATATTCATTATTACAAATAATTAGATTCTTTCTAAGTATCTCCAGGATGTATGTGGGCAGTTTCTCGATGGAGTTGGGTGGGTGCAAGGTGAAGTTCCTGCAAACCTGCATCCACAGTCTCTTGAAGGGTCTTACCAGTGATTTGGACACGTACGTAACATATGTGATTGGTACAGCCACTTGGCTTTCCTGGAAGGGATTTGCTTCTTGGAGAGAGGTAATATCATTCTAACACAGAAAATTTAATTTATTTTTTACCTTTTTAGTAATGACTTTTGAGATGGAGGAGATCATGCAAGCAAAGATTGTTGAAGACAGATTCAAGAATGTGTTTTCTAAAATCAAGCATACAAGCAAATTTGTTCTCTCTTGGTTTTTGATAAATTCCATTTGGTTAGTGCTCTATGAGTAACTGAGATACAGGAATCCACTCAGAACACACACACACACACACACACACACACACACACCACAGTGCTAGTGTGGAATAGCCCTACACTTCTACAGTCACTTTATTATCATTTAATAAAACCAATTAGGAATTACATGACAGTCATATGTTTATAAGTTCTTCATGATCTTTTCCCCTTGTTAAATGACCATATGGATAGGAGATCCTATTATTTATTTTGCCAGAATGTGGCAGGTTCAAATGATATAGATTCACTTTCATTCTGATTCGGCAATCACAAACATCCTGCAGACATGCCAACTTGTGCTCTTCTAGAAGACAGTTCAATTAAAAAACACTTTGAGATTTTTCTTTCTGTTAAAGAAGTGAATCATCTGAGCTAAAATATGACTTCCTGTTTGACTGCATCAGCCTTTTTGTATTGTTCTCCAGGAACACGTTTAGGAGTTCAAGTTCAGGTTTAAACTAAATAAAACACTCCTCAGGAGTTTATAACTGAGCCTCATTTACATGTGCTCCCTCTGAACTCTGCCGGCGCAGTATGCCAGTTTCCAAGGCTTGGTAAAGGAATGTTTTACAGTTGGAATCCGGACTGCTTTCTCAGGCATTGCAGACCCCTCAGAGGCTGCGCTGCATGGAGCTCTAGTTGGTATTAAATGTTTCTTCAGATCTACCACAGAGGCAAGCAAAGAGAAAACAGGGCAGGAGCCAACAGAACTGGATCTTCTCAATTTTCCCTGTAAAGCTTTTGAGTTAACATTATACTTAAAAGGTGAGCCATGGATTCTAGAGGTATATTCTAGACCTCCATAGCCAGTGTGATTTCAAGTTTTATTTATTTATTTATTTATTTTTTAAGGGAGTGAGACAGGGAGGGGGAGAGAGAGAGAGAATTTTAATATTTATTTATTTTTAGTTATTGGCAGACACAACATCTTTGTTTGTATGTGGTGCTGAGGATCGAACCCGGGGCCGCACGCATGCCAGGCGAGCGCGCTACCACTTGAGCCACATCCCCAGCCCCAGATTTCAAGTTTTACTTCAGTTATTTTCATCTCTTCATGGATGTGGCCAATGCACATTTATTTTCTTCAGATGTAAAAACCAGGGTTTGCTAAACTCTTTTTCTGCCTTTAAAATGAAATTGAAAAGAGCTATGAAGAGAAATGCTCCCAGCCCCAAAGCGATTCCATGGTATGTTTACCAAAACCCTCAGAGATTTGTGAGGTCAAAGAGAGCTCAGGATTGTCCAGTTAATGAAGGTGGGCCAGAGAGGAAGAAATGGTTGTTTTGGGTCTAGAAACAGGATAAGCAAAGGAGGGGTTCTGGGGCACCCAAAGGGAAGTAATCTGGGCAAAGCTCATTTCCTTGCTGGTTGAGGCTGAGAATCAATCTCATCATTAAGCAAGGGTCCAGAAGTTCAGAGAAGCTAGCCATGGTAATGGAAAGGCAGTAGGAAAAAAAAAAAAAAAAAAAGACAATGGACTCTGTCTCTCAGATTCTTTCTGAATCTGAGTTTATCAAGCAAGACTGGATACATCACTGACAAACTGGCCAAGCTAACAGTAATTGTTCCCTTAGGGCAGTGCCTAAGGGGAACCCTGGTTTTTACATCTGAAGCATCTCTTTGTACCAGAGCAGCTCTGCCCTGCATATGAGCCAAGGCCAACCCCTTAGGTTAGGTTGTGGAGCTCCCAGTTCTCAGGTTCAGCAGCTGCATTCCACAGGGTGATATGAGATGACTTCAGTAAATGGCTGGAAAATAAACGCTGCTATGGGGTTCAGAGAAGAGCCACACAGCTGAGGGTGGAAGGGCTCAGAGTCCACAGTGAATCTAGATCTCAGTTTGCACCTCTGTTGAGAAGGGATTAAGACCAACATCCTAGCTTGGTGGTGGAGAGGAGGAAATGAAACAATATATAAAAGTGTTCTATCTTGTGACAAAAAATCAGTTCCAGGAGGCCAGAGCTGATGCTTTATTTTTGAAGTGAAGGGAAGGATTCCTTTCTGCCTTGGGGAAGACAGAAATCTCATCTTTATGTGCCAGCTCAGGGACTTTTCTTATCTTAGTATAATAACAGCACAAAGCATACTGGCTCTATGCTGGGATTCGATTCCTTCCCTCCGCCCCCCGCCCCATTCCCTGAACTCAGTCTAGTTCAAATGCTGAAAACGTCCAGGGGTTCTTAAAACCAAATTATAGGCAAATATGCTTCCAAATCAAATCCTTTCTATGAACATGAGGAGTTTCTTCTATGGAAAAAAAACATGAATAAAAGTGTGATTGATTAGATGGTGTGCTGAGAAGCAGTGACACTGGATTCTTTTGGGGCATCAGTTTAGATATGGTGATTAGGCAAAATCAGGACTCACAGCTCTTAGTCTCAGTCTCAGTCTCTCAGTCTTTACCCAGGACTGATTGACCAATCTACAAAAATATGATAATTTGCAGGTAACATATTCCCCACATTGGTCAAATCCCAAATGTTTTTTTTTTTATATTTCTCTTTCATAAATATTGAAATAATTTCCACTGTTCTTTGGATCCCTGACATTAAGGGTTACTGTAGGAAACAAATCAAGCATAACTGCCAAAATAGTTATTATTATTATTAACAAATAATAGCAACAAATAATTTTAACAAATAATAGTAATTATTTTTAAAACAACTCTGGAAAATGGTGGATGGGAGGTGTTTGAAACTCAAATGGTTTGCAGATTTTCCTAAGGATTTAATTTATCCATGTGGATCCTAATTGTTTTGAAGACAAAATAATTTGATATTTGATAGTTCAAAAACGTTCTGCATTTCTTGATGTGTAGGTAGGTAATTCAGATCTCCTATTATTTAATTTATACTGGATCTTTTGGTAAAATAGTAGTCTCATCCTTCTATAATTTTATTTAAGTAACAGAAGGCACCAAATCTGGAAACATGCTCAATTGATAGAGCTCTCTGGAAGGGAGTGGATGAAGAGAGCAAGCTATTTCTTTGACGCAAATTAGGAGTGGCCTTCTCTTTCAACCTAGCTTAGAGTTAGCAGGTGGTTGGAATTTCCCATCTTACTATGGGGCTTAATTCTGTAGTTGGTTCCTATGCAAACCAAGCAGCCAGAAAGGGGTGTAAGGAGATAGTCCACATTTGACAGTATTGACCCCAGGGCTGAGAAGCATTAGTGAATTCCATAAGGAGTTTCATCCAGCAGCTCTTGGTTTACAAAGGTCACTGTGATGCAAAGCCCAGGGGATGAGCCAAGCAAATTGTCTTCCTGGAAGATGGTGGGGCAGGGGAAAGGGCAACCATGATGCTACTAGGAGGGTGGTGTGAAGAGAATCTGGTACCTCTTTAGACTTTGACAGAAAAAATATTGGGGTAGAGGCCAACTAAGAGATGCAGCATGGCCCTAGCTGAATGGTAATGATGTAACAAAGAGTAGCATTCAGCACTATCCAGATACCAGAGAGAACAATTGACAGATATTAAAATCATTATAAGATGTGAAATTAGATCTCTCACTGCTTCATTATCACTATATTTCATAATATTTGTCTAGAAAGGCACACAAAGCCTATCAGGTTAAATTAATCCTAATGATCAATTTTAGTTTTATTCTAATTAAACAATTTCAATTTAATTAATGCAAGCACAGAAATTAGTCAAAATTACAAATGTAAATGTTGAACTTTAAATCAAAGGTCCTCCCTACTCCCTGGCTCATGTAGAAGCACTTTAAAGTGCTTGCCCATGAAGGTGGATGAGAATTTTAACCTTTGTCTGCACTGTGAAGGACAGAAAAAAAATGTGCAACCAAAGAGACAGACAGCAGCACAGGCTTCCCTTTCACAAACACACACACACATGCGTGCGTGCACACTCGATACCATGTGGGAGTCTATGCACATCTGAATATCATGCTTTTGTTCCTCAGGATTCCAAAGCACTGGGATCAGTTTAATGGGTACTGGGCTTTTATAGAAGACTTTTGTAATAGAAATCATGCACTTATTTGGAGGTGCTACTTTAGCAAAGTGATAAGAACTTTATTCTAAAATGCACTTAAAGCAATATCTGAAAGATGACAGGGTCCAGAGCAGATAATCTTTAAGGAAATTACCAGCTTCAGCATACAGTATTCTTATAACTTCAAAAAATACTGGCATCTTAAAATGGATTTGAAAATAGTATGGGGTACATGTGTCTGAGTCATCCTATAATGACATTTAAAGAGTCTTTCTCCCCCTTCATAAAAATCCACAGTAGATGGAATCCAGAGCTCTAAAAATATGAGGAAGAAAAAGATCTGGAAAAATGAACTTTTTTTCCTTTTAGGGCATATAAATCTGAAAGAGAAATACACGTTGCTTTCCTTCTTTTTTTTATATTTAAAAAAATTGTACTGGTGAATCATACTGAATACCAGATCTGTATTTCCCCCAACTCTTAGTCTTAGAAGAAAATTCTATGTTATCACTGATATCAATAAGATAGCCACAACTTCTTTTCCCCAAAAGAGGCCTTCATCCATGGTCTTCAATCTTGTTCTTGATTGTATATAAGAATTATCTGATAGCAATCAAGTCACTATTACTGTTTGGGGACATTATAGGAGAACAGCAGAGTCATTTAATAATATAGTTGATGAATATAATAATCATCATTAAATTTAGTAATGATAGTGGGATTCTCCTTACCTTTACTAATGATCATGGACAATTCATTTTTGGACTGCCAGGGGTAGCAATGGTTTCTGAAATATTAACTTCTACCCCATGGGAATGACACTTAGCCCATCACATTTAATTTCTGACCTTCACTGAACAGCATGATCCTAATCCCTTGATTTCATAATCTTAACTAGGAAACATTAAAATATGGATTGACTCCAGTTGGCAGGAATCTTTATGTTCTTTTCACTAAAAAAGCTATAAATTCAATGGCTGACCTTTTATTTCCAGGTCACAAATGACACCCACTCAGTTTTGTCCGTTCACATAGGATTTATGTTAGGGTCTACAGGTATAAGCCATGAAAGTTGAACTTTAATGAAATGTCTTTCAAAGATGTGCACTTAACCAAAAATTTTCCACAAAAAATTAGCAGGTGGCCTTTTAAAAACAGCTATTATATCCTCAGGTTCACTGCTCACCTCGACTAAATCTATTTTCACTTGTAGTAAGTTTCTCCTAATATCATTTTTCTGGGACTACAAATTATGTTTGTGTGTGGAAGATAATAATACCTTAGCTCCCAATTTAGGTTTCCAAACTGAAAGATTTCTGAAATGCTTTCTTTACCATCACCATAATTCATCTACCTCCAGCTGAAAAACGTTCCTGTCCTTTTTCACAAAATCAATTGTATTGATGGGAGGCATTCTGGGTTGTCAATCAGGGAAATGTGATTTGATGGGACCCCAAAGCAGCGAGATAAGGACAGGAATAGCAAACCTGCTCAGGCCCACACCATCAGAGTGAGATCAATGCTTCCCATAATACTCTTCCTGTCATGTAGCACCCTGTCACAATTAATAATGTAGAAGCAGCTGATTAACTTAAATAAAGTGCTCTCTGCTGTGTAAACACATAAAGATCTATGAGGTGGGGGGGGGGGCGGGGGCAGAAAAGAACAAAATGTCATTTTTATTTTTCATGTGGACACGTTCTCACTTTCCATTCTTCTCTTGTAACAATTACTGTACCCAGCCCCTCTGACAGAGTCAATAAATTGATCTGGGTCTTGATGCAGCAGCAAGACAGACTGATCTGATGCATCATTATCTGCCATAGGGGTGGGGGTGGGGCGGGGGTGCACCCAGGTAACAGAGGGCCAAGGGGAGGGAGTCTGGAAAGGTGAGCCAGCATGGCCCTAGGTAGGTAATCAGCTCTTCACGCGGAGCTTCTGGAAGGGGTTGCTCACGTGGTGTGTGTTGGTGAAAAGGGGAAAGAGAAAAAGAAACAGCTGACTTCCACTTGGCTGAAGGATGCAGCCTAAGTGATACGGTATGCACCACTTATTTGGGTCCCTGTGGTATTTCCGTCACTCACACCCATCTGCAATTCAATGAGGATCACCACCCCATTAGGGCGATCATGTCAGTTGTATACCTGACAAAATAAACATTCAGAAACTGTGCTCCCAGGTTCAGAGCATTGTTTTGCACTGGGATTTGTTCCCTTCCTCCCTCACCAGGCAGGCAGAGTGTTTAATTGTTTTTTAATATGAAATTACACACAGAGACTCCCCGTATGCCATTCCTTGGTGTGTTTGTCCTTAAGTGGAGAAACTACTGCTGTTAGTTGAGCTTTAACTTGCTCCTTGGGAGAATGCTAAGCATGTTCTTAATAAATAAATATCATTCATTGTGGCTAATAAGAGAATTCATGGCACAACGTATGGAAAACAGATGTGGGGGATGGAGCAAGAGGAGGCTCAGCTCAAGATGGGGGTGTTCGGGGGAGGAGCTGGGGTTGTGGCTCAAGTGGTAGCGTGCTTGCCTGGCATGTACGAGGCACTGGGTTCGATCCTCAACACCACATAAAAATAAAATAAAGATATTATGTCCACCTTAAAAAAAACAACTAAAAATATTAAAAAAAAGAAGGGGGTGTCTTTTCAGATGAACAGTCCCCTGTTTCTTCTTCCGCAGTCACAGAACCCTTGTCTTGAAGATGAAGGAAGCACCTCTATCTTATCTCCAGTGCTCACATAAGTTTGATTTGAGGAGAAATGAATCAGCAGCACGCAATGGCATCTCACATACTAGGACAGGGTGCTGGGGCTTCACTTAAACTTGATTGAACCTTTACACAACTCTAAGTGGAATGCAGAAGTTAATTTATAATTTTAGAAATGTGACATCTGAGGTTCAGAAAGGGTCCAAATGACCTCAAGGTCAAATTTGGATGTGCCTTGCCTGAAAGCCTATAATTTCTCCACTGGGTCATACCGCCCAGGGCCTCGTGACCACACGCCCTGTGAAATCCTACCTCTGGTAAGTGTAACACCGTGCCAGGTTAAGGTTTCTTTACATATGGAGATCCCGCTGTGCCCTGCACCTGTCCTTGGTTCCCACAGAATAAAGTCCACGTGCTTCACCACTGAATACAGCCATGCACTTATTCATGGGTGCACCCTGGTCTAACCTTCCAGACCTACCACTCAACATTTGTTGTCATTTATTTAACACTGACAAACACACGGAGCAGAGAAGAGTTCTGCAAATGTTCCTTTGCAGGTGCTGTTCCCCAGGGGGAAAAAAAGGATCCCCCACCAAGTATATCTGTCACCTTGAAAACCAAATCATGTGCCTTCTCCAGTAGCACACCTTCCACCATCCCAGGGTTCTCCCCAGTTAATGAGCTACTCTTCTCACCCACATATAGATTACACCTGTTTCAATGGTCTCCCTTATTGCCCTCACTGTACTTGTTTGCTTTTCTCTCTAGAAGCCTGTGAGCTATGTATGGAGGGAGTGAATTAAACACATCTATGATTCCCCTTCCAGCTTAGTGAGGTGTTAGGAATATAGAAGGTGCTTAATAAATTCTGGCTTCTTTCTCCTTCCTAAGATCAATCACAAAGCTAGCAAGTGGACAAGATGAGCTAGGAATCTGGTATTTTGACTTCTAACCCCAGTGCTTTTCCCACGTTATCAAGATGACAGGCCCCTATCACAGCCAGTTCCCTTACTAGACCTCTCCAAGGAATTGTCCTAGTCCCATTCCTTCCCCATAACACAGATAAGCACAGCCAGGGTCAGTGCAAGTGGAAGGGGGACTATGATGACAGGGGCAGATGCTGTGGGCCACAGAGCTGGTTTTAAATTTCCCTCGACTGTGGAAGGCCACTGGGGAGGGCAGCCTATCTCGGCCTTGAAGGGCAGCACTGTGAGGGCCTGAGGTTGACCTCATTGCATCGTGGCACATCCAGACTCTGGGGAGGAGGGAGGGCGCGAGGGCAAGGATCACAGGGCTGGGACGGCCTGTGTTAACCCAGGTCCTGGCTTTCCACAGGCAGCCAGCCACTTTGACGAGCTCTGGTGATTCATCAGTTAATGTGCACTGCTTCGGGAAAGTGAGAACCAATTAGAAGTGTTAAGTTATTTCATCTCTGCTCTAAGGAAGCACTGTGAGACCTTGGGAGAAATCCTTATGCAAATATTTTTTGGGGAAAGTGTTCTGTGGAGTGTATGTTAAGTGAACCCCACTGGAAGGCAAAAGGTGTTTCCCAAACAGAGAGGCTAACGATCAAAACTGTGCCTACATCCTCAGTCAACAACCAGGACAGTAAACAGGAGGGCATGAAAAAAGGGGACATGGAGGGCCACAGAGAAACCACAGGAGGTCATCCCCGAATCTCATTTTAGACAACAGGCCCCGGCCTTGACACTGTGTGTGTCCCTGGGACCTTCAGGGTCTTAGGCTCATCAGAAGCCCTGGGAAGCCTGTGTCCAAAGGGACCCCCGAGGCTGAGCCTTTCATAAATATAAACAATCTGTCCTTTAGAGCAGGGGACCTTTGGTAAAGCCAGTTGCTTAGGCCCAAGGTTCACAAGCAAGGACTCCAGGGCAAGAGAAGGCCACCTGTGCTCACTGCACCCTCAGGCCAGGCGGCTCCTGTCCTCTGACCTCCACTGACTCCAGCTCAGCAACACCAGCCTCTTTTCTTTTGCAAAGGAAGCATCTGGTTCCAAGTCAAAGAAAAGAACCCCAGAACCTGTGGCTGACTGTTGGATCAGCACCAGGAGGGCGTGCAGAGGGCACCCTTTCACAGTGTGCTCCATCACAGAGCCTCAGTTCTCCAACGTGGCCTTCCTAGCACCCATGTTGACCCAACCCCCACTCCTGGAACCTGTGTGCACAACACCCCAGCAACTGTGCCCCCATCTAGGCTGCAAACAAGGCTGAAAAGAGGTCATGCTTCACTCATACACACAAGCCTACATCACCTAGACATGGTGAGCATGTGGAGGACAGGCACCATGGGAAGACAAGAATTCAGAGAGAAAGGTCAAGTGCAATTATGGACATTGGAACATGCATGGAACTCACCAGTGGGTGGAAAAACGGGACATGGCAGACACTATTAGCCTGCTCATTATCTATTGCCCCTTCTTCCTTGGCAGGATTTTGTTTAGGGAGGAAAGTGTGACCAATATTGGGTAAATGGGTCATGATTTAAGTCAATCAAAATAAACTTGTGCTGCTTTCTCTAAATCCTTTGTAGCTAACAATTAAAATTTGATCTGTTTTTTTTTTTTTTTTTGCCAATGAGACCTAAGTAGAATTTTGTTAGCAGGTTACTGAGGTGGAGTACAGGAGGGCCTTTTTCTTGATATTAGAGGAATAATGGGGTATGATATGGGTATGAGGTCTGGTGCTGCAGCAGCCATTTTGCAATCAGAGGAACCAAGCCTGTGAATGAAAAGATAACATGCTAAGGATGATAGAGCAGAATGTTAGTAAGTGCGTGGGTTCCTGCTGGCATCATGTAGCAGCTGAAACAGTGCCAATAAGCACTCACAGATTTCTTATTATGTTGGAAAAATAACCTGATTGGTTTAAGCCATACTTAATTGGTTTTTCTCCTAGGAGTTAAATGCTATTATTGCCTTCATTTCATAGATGAGGAAGCTGAATTTTAAAGGAGAATGTACAGAAGATCACTCAGACGAATGGCAATGCGAGGATGTGAAAACAGGTCTACCCTATTCCACAATTCCCTTTTCCCCCTATTCCCCTCAAAATGACTTCTTCCCCTGGTCCCCCAAAGAAATCAGACTGTGAGCATCAAGCACATTTCCCTTATGCTCCTGAAACTTCCACACATCAGAAGCATCATCATCAAGATGATGGGAAGGTTAGAAATCTGAACAGGGGACCCTGCACTCAATACTATGTTTCTCCTAGTTCCCTGCAAGGCTGTCACCACACTCTGATCTAACTCCTGTCAGTTCTCTACAAGACCCACAGCTTCTTTCTTCTACCTTTCCCCAACTTCATTTTCTCTACCTGCCCCACCATCCATAATCCCAGGACCAGCTGACTGGCTAACATGTGCCAGATCCCACAGTAGGTCCCTTAATTCTCACACCAATCATCAATTTGCTTTAGCTAAGAGGTTTCCCCTTCTATTTTTTTTTTTTGGATCATAAACAAAAAGGCTAAAAACCAAACCAAAGCATATGTTCAAAGGTAACAGGATTACAGAAGAACTGAGAGAGACAGGGGCTGGGGTGTAGCTCCATGGGAGAACACTTGCCTAGCCTGTCTAGAACACTGCTGCCAGATTAAAACTTGAAAAACAAAGGTTCTGTTTATTGAAAGTCTTATTTTAAGAGTGTCTCTTAGCTTGCCAGTGAGTCAGCCCCGGGGGCATGTGAAGAGAGCGTGTGCAGCACTCAGGTTGGTGTGGGAGATGGGGAAGCTGCAGGCTTCACTCCTCGGGCAGTAGCAGGAGCGAGGGAAGCAGAGTGCATGGGCAGCTCATCCCTGCACAGTGTTGCTCACTATTCAACAACAAAGATGACCAGGCACCACCTCCACGGAAGTTCCCTTTCCCGTTAGATTCTGGGGGCACTTCTGGTCAGTCCTTACTGCTCCCAGAGATGCCAACCCCCTTGGGAAGCCTCTTCTTCCTTGGGGTGCATTTAGCTTAAGGGGAGAAGTGCTGCCCTTGGCTGCTGTCAGTACAGAAAGACAGATGTGCCCAACTTCACCAGGTGTTTGGGGTAGCTTCAATGCAAACACTCAAGGGACAATTCACAGGGTTAAGAACTTGAGAGGTTTTGACCTAATCTGCTAGGGGGTTGCTTCAGACAGTAAGTAGGTTCTGCCCATGATGTGCTGGAAAGCTCACAGAAGTCCTTTTCTGACAGGACACATGGAGTCAGAAACCAGAAGTGGGTTTGTGTTCTGGCTCTACCACCCCATGGCTATGTGGTCTGCGGAAGTCATTTTTCCTCTTTCAACTTTGCTTCCCCCACCCTCTCCCTGCATGATGGGGATAACAATAATAATTCTACCCATTAAGGCCAAATGAGAAAATATTCTGTGATCCAGAAAATATCTACTCAATATAATAATTGAAACTAGCACGTGTGAAGCCCTGGGTTTACCACACACACAGACACACAGAAAAAAAAAAAGAAACTATCATTCACTGAATGTTTAACAGGTACTAAGTATTTACTTTTTTCTATACTAACAGAATTTAAGTCTCAAAACAACCATATGAGGTGTGTATGTATGTGTATATGTGTATAATGGTGTATTTATTGATCACTGTTTCACAGTTAAGAAACTAGGCTAGAATATTTAAATTACCAAGAAACAAAACAAAGCAACAACAAAAAACAAACCAAAACACCACCACCAATGACAACAACAAAAATAAAATACACATCATCCTGCTTCTAAGTCATGGAATAAGGCCTCTATCAAGATCTGAAAATAAATCCCGTGTTCTTAGTAGCTGTGCTATTTGGTCTCGGACAGAGGCAAGCTGTTCTCACAGATGCAGACTAATGTCATTAGCAAAGGTCTTTTTCCCAGGCAAGATGAAAGGATAAGTTCAGCCTTGATTTGACAGAAGTATGGACTGATAGGAAACTGAGGCAGCTCTTAAAAAAAAATCAAGTTCAGTATCACTGCCACTGGACCCAGGGAGTATTGGGCCTAATTTCAATGGCCGGATTCCTGGATGGAAGAGACTGAGTCATTCTCAGACCATCTCTTTTTGCTTGTTTGTTTGTTTTTGGTATTGGTGATGAAACCCAGAGGAACTCTACCACTGAGCCACACCCCCAGCCCTTTTAAAAACTTGTTTGCTGGAACTTGGGATCCACCTACCTCAGCCTCCTGAGTTGCTATCTATCTCAGACCATCTTAAAGAGAAAATGGTCAGTCATCTTTCACAGTAAACAAGAAGGATGCAGATGGGTATTTGGGAAAGAGAGTTTTGGAGACAGACTGGTTCGAATCTCGGTGACCTTGGTTATCATGGGACAAATTCACTTTTCCAGAACTTAAAAGTTTCCTTATCTGTAAAATGAGCACGGACATGGGCATGGAACCTGGCACAAATGGACACTTAATACAGAATACCAACTTGGCCACTAAGGTTTCAAATTTTCTCACAGTTAAGAGCAAATGGAATTTTATCTGCTCCTCCTCTCTAATCCTGGAGGATCTTTCAGGTGTGTGAGCTTGTAACTGAAATGAACAAATCCAATTCTAACTAGATGGTGGGGCCGCATGGGGAAGAGAGACACTTTTTTTTTTCTCTCTAAGGAAATCTGAATTTCTTGGTTTTGTCCAGCTGATCCTTGCAGTTCTGTGTGGTGGTACCTAACCTCCCACAGGAAGGGGGCTTAGGGAGGGTGGGAGACGCAGAGGCTTCAGCTGAGACGTGATCTCAGGTGAGCATGGTGTGGTGGGTGAGGATGTGGCACCCACCGGGCCTTTCTTGCAAAAGAGGGGTGAGAGAGTTCCTGGCTGATATGTCTGCAGTAGGAAAGGATTCTAGTTTTATCTGCTTGGTCCAGAGAAGACACAATTGAACTTGTTTCTTTTCTTAGCCTGGACTAAAGTTTCATGACTGAATGGCAAGAATTAAAAGCAGGGGATTTAAAAGATATGATGGACAAGAACCATATCAGCAGACCAAACTTACACAGGGGCAGAAAAAGCTCTGAGCTCTTTTGCCCTTTCTGTTCTTTGGAAAGCCTCTTGGGCAAATCCCTGTAGTGTTGGTATCACACTGTACACAATTAAAAGTGTTGTCAGTACTGTGGGTTCTTTACATCTGTTTCCTTCACTAGGCTCTGCACAACTTGAGGGGAGTTGTGATTCCCTGCATTTTGTAGGTGTTGGGGACACAGTAAGCAATGAATAAACATCAGGTGATTAAAGAAAGGAGTTCCCGGAAGAGTTCTGCAGATCTCCCTAGCTTAGGTTTCAGGTTTGGGGAAACATGGCACACAGAACGGCAACAGAAGGAGGTGAACTTCACCCCTCCACCTCCTCACATTCCTTGGGTACCTCTGTCCAAGGTGGTATGATGGGTGCTAGGAGCAACGGGCAAAGCAAAAGGCTGCTACCTGCATAATTTAGCGCTGAGGGGAACCTCTCCAGATCAGTGGATTCCCAAGACACTGAAGTGTGAGGTTGTTCATACATTTGTAAATTTCAGGAGGCAAAAGCAGTCACAGGACTGGTGAGTCAGGCGCCTACATGATTTATTAAGCAAAGGTTACAGCACCTGTGCTTTTTTGTCAACAAATCAGGCCCATGCCTCACGGAGCGATTCTTCTAATAGCCCAAATGGTAATTTGGTTTTAAATAGCATTTCAGATACCACAATTCTGTTGATACAGAACAGTGATAGATTTGGGTGTTAGGGAGGAAATGCCTGTTTTTAATATTGTTTGCACTCATTTTTCATTTTAAAGAATTAGTCCTCATTGGAGTTCTGCAGGTTAAGCATTTTATTTGAGCATTCTGATTAAAGTAGAACCTGAATCAAAATGAGTTCTTTGCTCGGTCCTCCTGTGTGGGAACTGGTATTTCTGTTTATTACCTGATGATGAAATCCTAACATTTTTTTCCTCTAAATAAAAAATGTCTCTTCTTAATGGCTCTTGTTTTCAGAGATCAGATTATATTATGGGATGCAATGGAAATGGCCACTGGCTTTCTGTTTGAGACCATGGCGTGTTCTCTACCAAGGGATATTGTACACTATCCCTCCGTGGACAAGGCAGGGTGTATTAATAGTGTCCAAAGTTATAGAAACACTTTCATGGCCAGAGTCTTTGTGGTGTTATTATCAACCGTAATGGAGAAAACGGTCGGTTTCTCAGGATTGGTGGTGCTTGGAAGGCCGCAGGGAGGGAGGTAGCTGCCTGTCCTGTTGGTGAGGAGCTTCAACATGGAGGTGGAGGAGGAAGGTGAAAGGCAGTTAAAGAGCAGAGGTGGCGAACAAGCCAGGCAACAAATGGGACAGAGGCCTTGCCAGGGATGCCCCACCCCAGCCAAGGCCAGGGTAAGATGAGCAGTGCCACTGGCAGCAGTGTCACAGGAACGCAGCTCAAGGCAAAGCGAGGGCAGGTGACGCTGCCCCAGTGAGGGAAGAATTCTCTGGAGAAAAAAATAAACTGCAAGAGAAGGAGGAGAAAAAATGGCTTTCAATTATCCATGTTATCTTTCCCCACCAATCATTCCAGATGATGAATAGGTGCAATAAAAGCCAATATTCAATTTTTCCAATTTACATGGAAAGAAGGCCATAATATATTGTTAAGGGGAAGAAACAGCAGGCTACCGAACAGTGTATATACTAGGATCTCATTTTTGCAATATTATTTGTATGCATAGAAAGGGTTAGAATGGATTTATATAGAAATGCTAACAGTAGGACTACAGGTGATTTTTATTATTTTTCTCACTTGTATTTTCCAGAATTAACATGTTTCAGGACTAATAAGAAAAACTCACCATTTTTAAACTTTCTTGTAAATCGTTCAGATTCAGTTGATGTGTGCAGAGTAGCCACTCTGTGCCAGGCATGAAAATTTGCACTTTTCTCAGTCATGAACTGTTTTACATTATTTTAGACTCTTAAGAGGTAGGGGGACCTTTAGAATTGATCTAATCATTACTTTTTTAAAATGGTGGCGAAATATATCCAAGCTTTACCATCAAGACCATTTTTACGTGTGTGGTTTAGTGGTTTGGGTCACTTTCACACTGCAATGCAGCCATTGCCATCTTATCTCATAAAATGCAAACCCCAACCTTCAAATGCTAACTCCCCATTTCACCCATCCCTCAGCCACTAGCAACTACCAGTATACTCACTGTGTCTATTAGTTGGCCACTTGAGGTATCTCAGGTAAGTGAGACCATACAGCACGTATCTTTTTCTTTTCGTGACTGGGGATTGAACCCAGGTCCTTGTGCATGCGAGGCAAGCATTCTGCCAACTGAGCTATGTCCCCAGCCCCTAGCATGTATCTTTTTGAGACTGGTTTATTTCTATTGTAAATGAAATAAATGTCTTCAAGATTCATCCACCTTGTGGCATGTGTCAGTATTTCCTTCCTTTTTAAGAATGAATATTATTCCGTGTCATATATAAACCATATTTTAATTATCCATTCATCTGTTGATGGAACACTTAGGTTGATTTTATCTTTTCGATACTGTGAATACTGTTGCAAAAAATGTGAGTGTACAAATATCTCTTTGAAACACTGCTTTCAATTCTTTTGGGTACATACTAATAATGAGATTCTGATGCGGTTTCAGATATAAAAGCAGAGAACATGCCAGTAGTTTTCCTGAGAATTGAGTGTCAGTCTCTGTTTGAATATCTCCAGGGAAAAGTGATCCCAAGCTTGTGAGGCAGTGTGGTACAGTGGTCAGAGAGCATGGGACTTGGAGTCGGATAAAACTGGGTGCAAATTTTTGTTTCACTACTTATGTCCTTGGGAAAATCAACAATCTCTTAAAGAAGAGGTTTCCATATATATATAAAGTGGAGGTAATCTATCCTATTGGGTGGCTATAAAGATTTGTTGGATAGTGAACCTAAAACATTTAGTACACAGAAAATGCTCAGTAAATATAACATACAATCAAATAATACTTGTTCTTAAGAAAGGCCTTAATATTAACTAAAAGCCTGCTTACAATGTCTCTGCACTAATTTCCCTCTTATAGGGGGAAAAAAAAACAGAACAGAATATGTCTTATATAGAATGACGCTTTAGGCATTTTAAGAGCTCTCCACTGGGAACTGGTCTTTGGGAGAAAGAAAGGCCATTTTATCTTGCATCTCTTTATGGACTAAAGTGAAGAATACCTCTTCTGCATTTAGAAAGCTCAAGTATCTCCAATTTTTACTGCTTCAGAGTTAGGAAGATAAATTTTGCTTTCCCAGAAAACTCCCCTGTGTTTCAATTAATAAAAATTTCGTGTCTTCTAACAAAAGTATCAGTACAGCAAAAACACAGCATGCCTAGGAAATTACTAATCTGCAGGTCATGTTCAAATTTTGTTTTTAAAAATTCCTGTGAAAAAGAGTTCCTTCTTGAAACTAATGTCCTTCTGAAAGGTAGCTTGTATTTACTATTTTATTATTTCTCTGTACACAAGTATCTAACACCAAATAGTTCCAGAAAATAGTTTCTTTTTTTAAAAAAAGTGTTAATACATCTTAAAAATTAAAATAAGTACAGCACACAATTTTTACCGCAAGATGTATCATATCTATATCTATGGGAAAATGACCATTCCATTAGCATAATATCTTATAAGACATTTGGGAATGTCTTTCTTCAAGCCAAATGTGGCAGGTGTCACTGTGGTAAGAAGCATTTAAGCTATTGTCCTCCTGAAGCCAAACATTTAACGGAAACCAAAAAAATTCAGCCAGATGCCAATATTGGGTCTCTATGACATCATTCATCCAGATGCGTGGAAAATCTGGATTTTTAAGAATTGAATTTTTGTGGTCAGAATCACACAGACTCAGTCTCAGGGTTAAATAAGGCATTTGAGAAACAAAGTGACATTGGAATATACCACATTTTAATTAGAAATAAATTGAATGGAACAAAGGATACTACTTCAGTGCTGTGAATCAACGTGTATATAAAAGTTACTATGTAAAATACAGACAGGACATTTCAAAGCTGTATTTTTAGGGTTTTTAATGAAGTAACCTGAATACACTAATGCTCTGAGAAAAGAAAGTATTCATCCAACAGAGAGCCACTGGCCACAATTCTTCACCTCTCCTGCACTTGAAAACACATAGCCAATAGCACTAAGTCAAAGTATGTTCTATTTTAAAGTTTTCAAGGTAAACATTTAACTTCAAATTCACCAGGAAAATATTTGAGTATTTGAAGGTATGGGGAAGTAAGCAAATAACTGAAAGAGTTTTATGGGAGGAACCAAATAGGAGACTTTAATCCCAGAAACCATGTGCAAGCCAGTATCAGAAGAAACAACAGAGGTGGAAAATTCAAGCGTTAACCTCCCCCACTTCCTCCAGTTCTCCCTTTTGGCTGGTGCTGTACTACCATGGGCCTACTTAGATGGAAGGAGGGCTTCAGAGGCCATGAAGTTGAATCTGTTCTGTTGACAAAACGATAAACCAAAGTTCTATAGAGAGGGAGCAAATGGACCCAGAAAGGCAAATCTATTATGGTCATAAGCACCTGACTATAATTTTACAAACAGATGAATAGTTACAAATTAGGCATCTAGGGCTCACATACCCAGGCACATGCACAAAATTGCTCAGATAATATTTCAAACACCACATGAAGAGCCTTACAGAGACAACACTTTCCTTGAGTCAGCTATGATAATATATGGTCACATTCTAACTAGGAAATCAGTGTAGCTTCTTTTAAAAACTTGGACCTAATTCTATTTCACAAAACTACAAACGTGTCCTGGAACTCAAAAATGACCATTGCTTCCAAATTCACAGCAGCCATTCCAAAACTTTTTAAAAAGAATTCTTCACTTTTACCTGTACCACTCCCAAACACACCCGTCTACTGACAGACAAACTCTGGACCTCATGCATATGCCTCTCTCAATTGCTTCCCTCCAGAATGACACTATGTCCTCCCTGCCCCGCTCCCTGCACCCCAGGGCCAGCAGCCACTATTCCAAACGCTGATTTCTGGACCAACACCAGCAACTTCATATGGCTCATCAAGCCTGTCTCCTCTTTCATTTAGAAAGCTTGCCAGGTTCCTGGGGACCCTATACTGAATACAGAGGAATGGCTGGTCCCCCCACTTCCAGCATGCACTCTGATGTCTCTGCAACCAGATTCTGTAGAGCCCACTTCTGTCTGCTTGCATTTAGAGAGCCATGAACTCTTTGATGGGGGCGGGGGGTACCGGCAACCTCACCCTGCACAGCAAGGGCCATCATGGCACTGACGCCCTCCTCTTGTACACCCTGAATACCACAAGCGAAACCTGCAGGCACATTTTCTAGGATTCCTGAGAACACATGGAACCATGGCTGGAGGGCTGGGAGGGCTGGGAGGGCTGGGCTCAGGGGGAGAGGGGCTGAAGTGGGGCTGGGACGTGCAGCCCAGTGTGCCAGAAGACAAGTTAAAATGCACCTGATGAATAATACAAGCTGCACCACATACAGAAAAGATGAGAGCGGCCCACCTGTGTCTGTTGAGGGATATTTACAAAGCTTGGATCCCGTGGTCCAACACTGACGAATCGGTTTGCGGGGGAGGTGCTGGGTGTCGAGTAGGCTGTGAAGGGAAGGGACACATGCGTTCAGGAAGCAGCACGAGATTGCACACACAAACAACACCAAAACACACAGTCTCGAGCCTAGGCAGCTGATTAACAAGAAATGTGCAAATGCTGTAGCTAGCACAGGGCTCCGGCTAGCGAGGGCATTTTAGACAGTCCAAAGGGTGGTGGGGGACTGGCTCCCAATGCCTGCTGGGGTTCATCAATGTCAAATCAGTGCTTGCATGAGCTGTTCTCTCCTTCCATCTATGAATTAGAACACGTAGGACATTTGCCAAGTATTCTTTGTACATTAAACACAAGCTCTGGGGTTAGAAGGAGATACCCTGATCTTTAGAGCACAGGGAGAAAGAAATTAGGGAGGAAAGGGAGGAACATAGTTCATTTACAAACTTTCTTTCCATGCTGTTACACTGTTGAATGTCATTAACTGGTTCTGGGCCTTTACATGGAAAAGAAGTCCTTATAGGAGGAACTGGTGGGTTCTCCAGGAGGAAGGTGGAAAACCATTTAGACCAAGTTGCCCTTATAGGCCCAGTGGAGTATCTAGAATATTTATGATGCCCAAAATGTGCTTAAAATCTTCACATTGGTTGTCTTCCCTTCCTAGGTGCCTTCTGTCAGGCACAAACTGTCCGACCTGGTATAAATGAAGATAGCCCACAGGGACCTCAGGTGCCACACTTCATTCTGCTATCCTTTCCACAAAGGATATGTGAGAGTTTTCTTGTTGGATGGTATGTTTATACTTAAGAGTGTTTCTAGGTGAGAAAAAAACATTCAGTGGCTTTGGTGTCTCAGCTCATAAATCTGAATGTACATTTTATTTTCTGGTGTCCTGTAATTCACTTTCTATACCACAAACTGCAAGGATTTATTTCGGATGCTTTGTCTAGTCTAGAATCTCTAGACGATTGCTTAAAATAATTCCAGAATTCTTAACAAATATTTATGAAAGGACTATATTTTTTTGGTACTACTGCTAGTACACACATCTAAAAGACAAAAAGGATTTAGACTTTCTAACTTCTGCCCTTATTGACATGATCTGCTTCTCTTACTTTAATTATCTGTTTCTCAGAACACTGCTCATACTTCTTGTCCCCCTTGTTAAACACATCAAGGGATAAAATTCCCACAAATGTGATCCAACTTCCATGGGTCATCTTTGTTAAGGGCTAAGCCATCCAAATAGATCCGTGACGGTCATGTGGACATGGCTGCGGTGGTGTTAAGCTGGACAAAGGAGCATAAGGGCCCTCTGATGTGTATTGTAGGAAACTTTCTGCTGCGACAGTATTTGTCTTAGGAAGATTTATCTAGTAGTGACTTTGTATTACATGATCTAAATGTACAGTGTTTGGTGAATCTATTGAGGCCCCCTCCCACCTTATCCTATATGTCACACTAGTGTGAACAGAGTTGAAATAGCTCTGCCATTCTATAGGTGTCCCTCTCTCACTGGTAGGGGGGAAATTTCATTTTTGAAAAGCTCAGTAGAACACTCTAAAAAGCCCCTGACTTTGCTTCGATGCACTTTAAGAAACATCAGAAAAGTTTTACATTGAAGATGATGGACCATAACCTCCCAGTAGTGTATTCACTCGCTGCTAGAGCACAAAGGGGATGAAGGAGAGATGAGGAGGAAGACAGTAGGTGACATGACCTGTCAAACCTGTTAGTGGTTAGAGAAAAGGTGCTCTTTTTTCAGACATGAGTAGATAGGTAGGGTGAAAATGTATGAAAAGCAACGCAGAGTGTGCTGAAGAACCAAGGCTGAGTGATTGATGACAGATGCTAAAATGGGAGCCCCCAGTTGGATGGTATTGGTCAAATAGCATGCCTGAGCTGGCTGCTTACTCTAGGCATAGCAGAATTTCCTGTGATATTTTTGCCACACTGGTGACATCATAAATGAGTTTGCTTATGGATCCCAGCATACACACTATTTGAGGGGGTGGGGACATTTTTTTATGAAGACATATCTCTGTTGACCATAGCAAGCTTACCAAAGCTGGAGAGGTATTTGTACTGCACTTCACTATCTACTTTTTCTTGACCCCAATTTCATCATTTGAAAGAAGGTTTAGCATATAAATAATATAACTACCCAGGATCATGATGATGCTAAGTAGGTATTTTCCTTTCTTCAATCATGGTACACAACTTGCAGTCTTGGTTTCAGAACATCCCAGAAAGCCTCTAACTCTTGAGGACCACTAAAGCTACTCCAAAGGTTATTCTGGTTATTTAAAAAGACAGCAGTGGCTGGGTGCATGCCTATGATCCTAGTAGCTTGGGAGGCTGAGGCAGGAGGATTGCAAGATCAAAGCCAGCCTCACCAACTTAGCAAGGCCTGAAACACAAGACTCTGTCTCAAAATAAAAAATAAAAAGGGCTGGGGATGTGGCTCAGTGGTTAAGTGCTCCTAGGTTCAATCCCTGGTACAAAACAAAACCAAAAAAACAAAACAAACCAAAACAAAAGAGCAGTGGTGAGAGAGGTGGCAGTATTTACATTTTTTAAAACAAAGATATGACGACTACAAAGATCTGGGAAACTTGGGTACCTAAGTCATAGATTAATTCCTTGAGAAATTTACTCTGTAGAAAGTGAACTGCTGGGAGTAATCAGGGACATAGGGAAAACAAGGGAAGGAAGGAAGAAATTCTGACTCATCTTCCATTACGATAGTGACAGCAGGCAGGGTGCTCACCTCTAACAGGATGTAGATCCAGAAAGACATGCCATAAATTGAATCTGATTTTCTCAAAGAAACTGTGGAATTAGGGAGTTATAGTATTGAACAAAACCTCAATTCAAACTTTTTACTAAAACAACCACATACACCTTAGTGAATTGATTCTACATATATGGTTAAGAGCTTCCAACATGAATATAATATCAAGGAAAGGCGACAATGTAGCAACTAATTATTTACAATCGTGTTTACTAAGATAATATGTCATTTTCAAATCTTTCTTAATTGTAATTCTTACCCTATTTATAAGAGCAATAATCAAATGTTGCAGGAAGAGCTTCAAGAAATCATGAGATCTGAAAAATATACATACTTTTTTTTTGAGATGTCTGTAGACATTTTTGAGAATTTTGGAGGAGAGATTTAGGGGCAATTGACAACTTTTTGGTAAAGTAAACAGAGAAATAAGTTTGGCCATATAATCTCATTGTAAAAGTCCTCATGGCAAACATGAGTGTTAGAAATCAAATCATTGGGCTGGGGTTTTAGCTCAGTGGTAGAGGGCTTGCCTATCACATGGGAGGCATTGGTTCAATCCTCAGCACTACATATAAACAAACATAATGAAGGTCCATTGACAATTAAAAATATTTTTTAAAAAGAAATTGTTGATTATTTGGCTGCCTCTAAAATAGAAAGTATTTTTAGCAGCCAATTTACCTACATTTACAATTTCCTATGACCCATTTTCCTATGGAAGGACATCCCTATAAGAAGCTTCTACCAGCTTTTATATTAGCACTATTCATTCATATTCTCATATTCTCTCTCTCTCTCTCTCTCTCTCTCTCTCTCTCTCTCTCTCTCTCTCTCTCTCTCATATAGTTCTACACATTATCCAAGAGTCTCAGTTTGGCCTTCAGCACAATAGTAAATATAAAAATCCCAAACTAGAATTTGATACCACGTTCAGAAAAATCACACTCTTCTGTGTTACCCCTTTTGTATGCATTGCTAATCCAGGAAGATCAGTTGGGGAAATGATTCAAGAACAACTCTCCATAAGCACTAAAGAGTTCTACAGGGCCTCTGAGGGTACTGAGATCTGTCTCTAGGGAAGGACATGGTGGAGTAGAGAGGGAGAGTAGGGGAGGTCCCTGAAGCACTGTTCCTTAAAACTCTGCAGGTGTTCCTGGGAGCACATGGTCTCAGTGTCCTCAGAAATGGACACATTGACTGCCCGTTAGCCAAACAGAACTCCAGTTTGTTGTTCTCAGCGTGCTGGTTTCTTTTTTCTGGTTTTTTTTTTTTTTTTTTGTCTGAATAAGAAGGAATAAGGTTGGGATTAGATAAAGAGAATGAAGTAAAGACAGGGGAATAGGAAAGACAGTAGAATTAATTGCATGTAAATTTCCTATGTTCATATAGAATACATGGCCAGTGTAACTCCACACCATGTACACTCACAAGAATGGGATCCTAATTAGAATAAGTTATACTCCATGTATGAATAATATGCCATAATATACTCTACTGTCATGGTATCTAAAATGAACAAACGATTAAAAAAGAAGGAATAAGGAAAGTATCTGGATAAAGAAATCATAATATTTCCAGATGAATTAGTGTTGAGTCTGTAATAGTCTTCACTCAACAGTCATACCTGGTCATGTCATTAAAAACTTGGTCAATGAATTTTGTTAACCAAAACAAATTTTGGGGCGGGGGGACTAGGGATTGAACTTGGAGATGATTTACTACTGAAATACATTCCTAGTCCTTTTAATTTTCTTATATTTTGACAATAGTCTTGATAAGTTGCTGAGGCTAGCCTTCAATTTGAGATCCTCCTGCCTCAGTCTTATGGGGCACTGGGATTACAGGCGTGCACTACCATGCTTGGCAGTCAGTGTGTTGTGAATGGACATGCTTAGCAGTTTTCCATTTTTGGAAAAAAATATGACTAAAGAAAAAGATACTAAGATATTAAAATATTTGTAGCATTGTCAATTGATGTTTTCTATTGATGAAATCACCCAAATCTGGTAAACTAGAAACTGGGAGTCTGCATTGCTTGTTTTGAAAATAGGCAGTTTGAAAGGTCTAGTTTAGCAATCACTAAAACATGTGGAACCAAGGCAGGCAGAAAAGAGAGAAAAATCTAGATTTCTATGCAGAGGATAACAAAAGAAGAGTTGCCCTTTGAATGAAGACCACTCCATGGGTCCTCTCTCAGGCTGCCCCTGAGAGGCTGCCCCTGAGAGGCTGAGTGGAGGTAGCAACTTCGGCCACAGGCAGCAGGGTGGGGTGGGGGAATGAGCGCAGAGAGAGGCACCTGGGCAGAAATACAAGAGACCAGGTGAGCACTTAGGGTGGATTTACTTCAGACTGGAGAAATGATGAAGTCCCCTAGCCCCTGGTGGGCTGGCCTAGTCACTGATGCCAAGAAGAATGAGAAATTTGTCTTATTTTATCAAAGACTCCAACTCCATGGAAGTAGTGAGCCACTCTCTTCTTCATCCCCTCAGACTCCACTAAGTGCATCAGAGGGAAATGTTACTACACTCACGTGTTCTCTCTTGTTCGCCGAAAGACCTGTATGCCAGCACTTGTCATATGCCAGCCTCTGCTCTGAGCATTACTGAGGTGCAGAGGTGACTAAGATACACTGCTGTCCTCAGAGTGTTAGAGCCTACTGGGGACATGCAAATACAGAAAATGAGAATATGAGTGCCTCAAAGTAATATAAATAAAAATCTGTGAGATGCTTAAATCAAAATCTGTGAGGTGTTAAAAGATAGCAAAGTGATAGCCAGCAGGAGGAACAGAACGGGCTTTGTAGAAGAGATGGAGCTGGCTTTTGAGACAGCTGTAAGGGAGGAGGGGCTGACGCGCTCCCAGGAATTGGAGGTCACAGAGGAGGCAGCACCAGTAAGGGAGCAAGGCAGGGAAGGGGCTTCGATGGCTAGGGAAAGAAGGAAAGAGGGGACCTGCGAATTATGTTTCACCATACAGCAAGGGAAGGCAAAATTTTAAGGACCATAAAATTTAAGATTCCAACACCAAGGAAGCAGTGAGCATCCATTCTCTTATCAGAGAGTGATGATAAATATCAGAGGCCTGAATATTTAAAATAAGAGCAGGAAGAAGAGGCCTGCTGAATTTAAGAGGAAGAAATAATTCATAAAGCAAGCAAAGACAGCAAATTTGGATTCTAAGCACTTGTGGGGCACCCAGACACCCTCCTATCCACCTTCTCCTTGTGATCTTATGCAGCAACACATGTTTCATGTGTTCCCTGTCTTCAAAAACCCACAGGGGGTCGCCCTCCAAAAATAACTAGCCAAAATTCGATTTCACTCAAAATAGATTTTGCTCCCCGCCCAGGAATGTGCTAGTCAAAAGTCATCAAAACAAGTTCAGGAACACAGACTTAAAAAGAATCCTGTGTATCCAAACTGCAGTCTTATTAAATGCTCATCAGTGACACTTGACAGTGAAGGGAACATGTGTGGAGAGCATGTTCAGTCTCAGACTTCGAGAGGACTAAATACCTAATTGAAATGGTATCCCAAATCTTTAGCGGCACTGTCATGTTCTTTTTTGGGGGGTGGGGAGTGGGGGGAGGCCTATGAGAAAATTTTCATTTCTCAAAACTAAAAACAAAAAAATGCAGAAACTGTTAGAAAACAGATTAGCTAAATTTCTGAAGGAAACCACTACAATCAAACTCATTTAGGGACTTGAACAGCACTATTTCCTGCAAGGTCACAAAAGAATTGCTGGAGAATACTTGAGCATTTTTCCTTCAAAGAGCTCTATCGGTATTGGTATTGACTAGCTTACAAGGCCTGGGTTCACATTATTGATGCCATTATATAGCTAGGGAATCACACATGCTAAAGCCTGGGAAAGCATAGCCTTTGAGGAGCCTTTTGAAAACACAGCTTTGGCTTACACACAAACCAGTACCCAGAGATTCAGAAATCATGTGATGGAGTGGAGGTTGTGGTTCTCCTCCAGATGTTTGGAATCCAGAAGATAACCACATCAAATTTCTATTATTTTGATCACATCTGTGCAGACAGTTACCTCATTCTATTATCTCTGCAAATCTTTAGTCTTTACAAACAAGTTACCGACAACAACAAAGAAACACAGGCCTTAGGGCATGGAATTAAAGCCTTCTTATCGCTAGTAAATTATTATAGATCCACATACCCACAAGCTTCCTTCCTGAAGAGCTAATGAATCCTAACTTTAATATATTAGCATTACTTAACATGAGATGGTAACAATTTGCATGGAGTTCACAAGAATCCTGAGAAGAATCAATTCAACCAGGTGGCTTGACTCTGCTAGCATCTCTACCTGTATTAAGTATTCTCAGAGAAGTGGGACTCAAGCTATATATCATGATTTGGGGTAAAATGGAGAAAGGGAGGTACAAGACATTTCATGCCATTGTATGCACACCAAGAGAAGGGACCAGAGTAACTTCTAAACTGGAGACGCTTTGACCTTGTTATTAAAATCTGTGCACTAAGGAGGGACTTCACAGTGAGGGTTTCACATACACACTCTATTCAGACTGCCTATAATGTTCTGTTTTCATATTAATTTTTAGAGGATAAAAATACAGCTTTATTTCTTTCTATTTCAACTTTTTTCTGACGGCTAATCTAAATTCTATAACTGTCATTTATTTTTATGAGTATGTTGTCTGTTGTTTCAATTGATAGAACATATTTATTGATCAGAAGCAAGCACATAAATAAGTGGGCACAGGTGAAAGTTATATTAAGTAGCCACAGGGAAGAGACCCTGGATTCAGCTAGGGTTTGCTAAAAAAAGAAATTCAGATCAATATATTGGCTCGCTCTTTCTTGAAAGGCTTCTGCAGCCTCCCAAAAGGCAGTGTAACTCTGGAAACTTACTTCTGGGTATTTATCCTCAATAAGCACTAAAAATATAGATAAAGATTTATGCTCAAGATGTTCGTTACAGCGTTACTTATAAGAGCAACAAATGAGAAACAACTTATAAGTTAATGCTTCATCCATACATTGCAATACTTTGCAGCCATTAATAATGTTTCAAAGTAATAGTTAATGACATTACAACATGTTTACAATATGAAATAAAATCACTTTACAAAAAATATATACATACACATACACACATACTCAATATCACAATCAATTATGATTAAAGCATATACAGAAAATGATTGGAAAATATGCATGATAAGTCATTGGACGAGTGGAATTATGGATGATTTAAAAATATCTTCTAATCTTAAAATAATCATAAAGAAATCTGAAAATCTCAAATCTCACACACACACACACACACATACATATGCAGTGAGATGCAGTCAATAGAAAATAAATTTGAGAACCAGAAAATCTTGGGTTGAATCTGTTTGCTCTCTTACTGGTTAAGCCAGTTAACCTCTCTATGCAAAAAGTTTGGCAGAATAAACATTATTTACTCCAATTTTCCTAGCCCTTTACCTCTCCGTGAATGTTTAACAGACTACCCTATCTGTGGGAGCAGTGCAGAGGCTTCTTTGACAAGATGAGAAACCCCTGAATTTCCCTATGCTTGGTATTAAAAAAAATTGAAAAAATGTGAAAATCATTCTTTCGGAGATTACTGATTCCAAAATGTGATTACAGGAATTATACCTCCAAGATATCTGCCTCCTAACAATTAAAAAAGATAACACTCAACCCTCTTAAGGGTTAGCATTATCAGACTTACAAGCAATTTGTAAGGGTGTAAATTGCACAACCTTTTTGAAAGGCAGTTTGGTAATTGTCTCAAGAGAAATGTACATATCATTTGCATTAGTAATTCCAGTTATAGAAGTCTGTCCTAAGGAAATTATAGAGTTGGAGAAAAAAATAAATCTCAGGATATGCTGGAAGCATATTCCCTGGGTTGGAACAAAGAGATTAACCTAGCAGGGACACAGGTGTAAATGGTTGAAAATTATTTTCTGACTTATTTTGAGAAAGAAAAGGTTTATAATGCTAATTAGGAAAACAGAATACTAAATATTCACTGTGATCACAACCATTTTATATATGTGTGTACACTAAAAAAAAGATGGGGAAAAAGATAGTATTATTAATTGTAGTTGATTATGGAAGACTATAATTTTCTCTTCAATATTTTCCAACAAAATGTCATACATTACCTTCATAAGAAAGTCTTAAAACTCATCTGTCATCTGACAAAGCAGAAAACTAAGACTAACACCAGGCTTGAACAGGTCATGGTGTCCCAATGGATGTCATCACCTGTTATCCTGCTCCCTTCGAGTCATTCTTTCTTTACAAAACTCATCTCTTAATCTCTTTTTTCCTGCCCTGGTTCCCGTGTCTTTCATCTAATTCAGTGTACCTAAGGGGCTGTTACTCTTGAAATAGTTAAAAAAATATATTTTTTATGGAACGTCTTAGGGCTTTCAAAGGAAATCTGCATGATGTTACACCTCTAAACACAGTGCTGTCCTGGTAAAGCAGAAAGCACTGGGCTTCAGACTCTAACAGACTTGGGTTTGAACCTTGGCTCAGTTTCAGTTTCATCTTCTTTAAGAGGGTTCACAATTCCAATTTTGCAGTTACAATAACAGTGGTACTTAAGTTAATGCATATGAAAATATCCACCAACATGCCTGATTTCCAATAATCCTTTTTATTCTCCCTTTGCACATTAAGCTATTTTAAAATGGAGCTGTACACAAAATAAAAAATGCTCTGAAAAGTCTTCATAACAAATCATGATTGAAGATAGTACATGTTACGTTTGTATTCAATGGGTTCCTATAGCAGGGCCTGTGACCAAATAATGGCTACTGTGAATGAAAATGCTAACCTTACACTGAACTCTCTGCTTTCAGGGAGGGGAAAAGAATATTATTCTTTACCAGAAAGATCACACATTTTTGCTCTCTTACTCTAAGTTCAGTCTATAGCTAAAAGCAAGATGTATGAAAATTGCCAAGGATTTTTACAGAGCCCTCTATGTGTGAGTATGTGATTTTGGTCACTGTTAACGATTGAGATATGAACAAGATTATTAGGCCACAAGGCAAATACTATAAGAAATCGTTTTGTTTAATATAGAAAGGTGATTTCAAATTTAATATCCTTCATTTTCATTGGGTAAGGCACGAAAAATTATCCTTCTAAAACCACATCCTCTTCCTGCAGTCAGCAGCAGTTACCAGTTTCCTGTCCTCTACGCAGTGAACTGAGCATGTGCAGCACCCCCCCAGCCCACACCTCTTAGCATTTGCCTTTGTTGACTTCGTATAACTTAAAGATTATCCCATGACTTCAGACACACCTACTTCTTTATTTTAAAGAGTTTGTAATGTATAACACTTACATTACATTACATTAGTGTATATTTAGGTTACCAATATTTCATTATAATTGATGTTACTATGAATACTTTATGTACAACTTTGCTTATATGTCCAACTATATGCATGGTGAACACTTAAAATTTATACACACAATTGTAAATTTTATGGGTGAACATTTAATACTTGCTATAATATCTGTATATAATTAGATTTATGTATGTGTGTGTGCATGCATGTGTGTTTGTATATACACTAAATCGTCTCTAAAGAGGTTGAACCCATTTGTAGTGCTCTAATGGTAAAGAAAAGTTCTATATGTTTACCAATAGCATGATACTTTCTTATCTTTGCTAATACATGAAAATCTTTCAAATTTTAATTTTATTGTTCTTATATTACACAAATATTTTAAATGTTTTCTTTTGCTCTGACTATATCATTTTCTTGTATTTCTTTTGGATTGTTGGCCATTCTCTTTCTGACTTTAAAAAGTATATATCAGCTGAGAGCAGTGGCTCATGCCTGTAACCCCAGCTACTCAGGAGGCTAAGGTAGGAGGACCCAAAGTTCAATGTTAGCCTGGCCAACTTAGCAAGACTCTGTCTCAAAATAAAAAACACAAAAGGGCTGGGAATGTAGATCAGTGGTAGAGCACTTGCCTATCATGTGTAAGACCCTGGGTTCAATGTCTGGTATCACACACTCACATACAATGTTTTATATATTATATATTTACATTATATATTGATTTATATATTATAATATATAATACAAGTATTAGGTATGTGTGTGTGTGTATATACATATATATATATATGCACACAATATAATATATACACACATATATATTATATATAACAATATATAAATCAATATATAATATATAAATAGGCATATTTTATATATTATATTGACTTATTATATATATTTTGGGTGTGTTGTATATGTATTGCATAACTTAACTTTTTGTCACAGATGTTGCTAATTCTTTTTCTACTTTACCTCCTGCTTTCAACTTTGTTTATGGTGGGTTTTTTGTGCATTAATTTTGGACAGTTTTAGAGTAGAATTTATCACAGATGCTGGGTTTCTATATTCTTTAGAAAGGCCTTATTTTTCTTTAACATTATGTTTTTAAAATTGTCCTACATTTTATTGTGGTATTTTGTGGTTCAGTATTTTATTATATTTTTTGTTCTAGTGGAAATTTAGTTTTGAGTAAGGATTTTTTTTTTCCAGACTGCTAATCGTTTTTCCCAGTACACTTTCTTAAATCCCTTTCCCTCCTCTGAAATGCCACTCTTATCACAGGATAGAATACTCTGTGTATTTGGGTCTCTTTCATGACCCTGAAAATATAAAAAACTAAAATATAATGCAGATAGAAGCAGCACTGATAAAAGGATTAAAATCAATGCGGAAATAGAGCAAGGCAAACTTTGCTTGCACTGCCTGAGATGGGACATTGACTTTGAGCTGGTAAAATTGATGGTGTTCTTAGAACTGTTCCATATTCTGTCTGTGGTGTTGATGTATCTATGATGTTATAAAAACTCATAGAACTGTACAACCAAGATAATTTTATGAATGTAAATGTAAAATTAACAAAGAATAATGTCTAGACATCAGTAAGAAGACGTGTTTTATGAAAAGAAACCACAAACTCATTTCTTTCTCATCCTTTCCTTTTCCTTTCTTCCCTCCCTCCCTTCTCTTTCTAATTTCTTTCTTATAATCTACTACTTCTTCTATGAACAAGGAAAACATTGTCTTTATGTCTGTTTAAATTTTTTTTGCTTTCTTTCTTTGCCTGTTAAGAAGACATACTTTCAGCAAGAGAAACCAATTCATACTAAAGTATAAATGACTGCCAACATCTTCCTCTATATAGAGTTTACACTTGGAGTGGGAGGAATTTGGGGGGAGGATTCAGATAAAGCAAAGATCTTTGTGCCACAGCAAAGCATAAAGACTCCAGGTTCAAGGTTGCTGGATATGAATCATGCCTCTACATCCCCTTTCTGAGTGACCTTCAGAAAGTTACCTATCTTCATTTCTAATCCTTCTCAAGGATAACAAGAAAGTTTATTTTATGTAATTAAAACAAGGATGCAATGAGATAATACATGTAAAAAACATTCTTAGGAGTGCCAGAGGCATTAGTAAAAGTTAACTACTTCATTGTTGCTGTTAATTTCAGGCATGAGCAGACAGTTGTGGCTTCCCACATAACCAGAAACCTGGTCACTGCTT
Organism: Marmota monax; assembly: GCF_021218885.2. Taxonomy (NCBI): domain Eukaryota; kingdom Metazoa; phylum Chordata; class Mammalia; order Rodentia; family Sciuridae; genus Marmota; species Marmota monax. The sequence goes on along the minus strand of NW_026692907.1, from coordinate 9,610,770 downwards.
TGTCACAGTTACAGTATGAGGCAGTATGAAGAGCACAGGTTGCCTATGTTTGAGTCTCTACAACTACCATAAAAGTATAATTTTGGGTAAAGTAGCCTCCATTTTCTTTTTCTTGTTTTCTCTTTTTCTTTTTTCACCCCAGGGATTGAACCCTAGGGATGCTTAACCACTGAGATACATCCCCAGCCTCTTTTGTGTTTTATTTTGAGAAAGGGTCTTGCTAAGTTGCTTAAGGACTTGCTAAGATGCTGAGGCTGGCTTTGATCTTGCGATCCTCCTGCCTCAGCCTCCCAAGCTGCTGGAATTACAAGCATGCACCACCACACCCAGCTAGTAGCCTCCATTTTCCAGTCTGTTTCCTTGTTTATAAGATTCTGACCTCACAGGAGTTTTGGGAAGAATGAATAAGATAATATATGTGTGAAAAGCTTTGCTAACCTAGAAGCATCTAACATGTTGATTATACTAGAAAATCTCCATCCCAGCCACAGATTATTGTTATGTTCTTGGTTAACACACTCACATTCATTTATATAGCGAACCTGTATAAGATTCATTGGAGATATAAAAATAAATAATAAAGGTAACTTGCCATTATACGCTCCTACAGAATCCTAGTTTTTTTAAAAAATTAAAAGTTCATAGTGAAGTAGGCATGGGCAAAAATGTTTATGAGTCTTTTATGCATTTTTTTTTTTTTTTTTTTTTTTTTTTTTTTTCTTTTATGCATTTTTAAATTGAGTTTTTGTGTTCCCAATTAATTAAAAAAGAAAAATATGCACATTTTATCTTGCATTATAATTCAAAAGCATTTTTTTTCTTTTCATTATAATTCTAGGCTATGATGCCAATCTTCATTTCAGAAAAAAATACCGAAAAGTCAATTTTTATAGTATAATCTTGGTCCCAAGATACCATATAAAACTGGATCATATAGTACAATTAACAAAAACTATCATGTTGTGCATCATCATGCCACAAATAGACCTAAACATAAAAAAAAGATTTTTTTTCCTGTTCTTGAGCTGTTGTCCTCAGGACTCTTAGAGAAACTCATTACTGTATTACACACTTGAAAAGGAGTCCTTTATCAATTAATGAGATGATGCACACTGAAAAACTTGGTAACCAGGTCAGTAACCTGCACAGTATGCTGCCATAGGCAAGATGCTCCTATGATCAGTCTCAGCAATGTCTAATAGGCATCTCAAAGGTAACCTGGTTTCCACCCTCATCCAGAGCTGCTCCTGCCATCTTCCTATCTCAGTTTATGGCAACTCCATCCTTCCAGTTGCTCAGGTCAGAACCTAGCAGTCATCATTGATTTCTTTCCTTTTTTTCTCAATCCACATTGAATGCATCAGCAAATCCTGTTAGTTCTACCTTTCAAATATATCTGGAATCCAATCACAGCTCACTGCCCTGACTGCTCCCACTGGTGCCGGTCATCAGCAACTCTTGCCTGTAAGATTGCAACAGTGTCCCCTCCACCCTGGCCTCTTTCAGTTTTCTGCACTGTATCTACTGGTCCCTAACTTACAAATGTGCTTATATTTTGATTATTGTTTGTCCCTTCCTGCTGGAACCCAAGTTCTATCAGGGCAGGAAATTCTCTGTTTCATTCACTTTGGTATCTCTTGTGCCTGGAATAGTGGCTGGCATGTAAAAGACACTCATTATATTTACTGATAAGAAACAGCTTCTTAATGGGTCTCCTTGCTTTCATTCTTGCCCCTGGCCATCTATTTTCAACAAAGCCTTTTGAGTGTTTCTATTAAAATCCAGCCAGCAATACTTGGTCCTCTGTTCCCCATCTCACTGGGAGGAAATGTCAAAAGTCCTGACAATGATCCTACATGATCAGCACTCCCAGCCAGCAATTGCATCCCCACTACCTCTCCTCCCTCCTCCAAGGCTTGCTTTGCTCTCGCTATCCTCACCTCCCTCCAACTTACCAAGCTGTCTCTGCACTGATTATTCTCTGCTTGGCAACCTCTACCCGCCTCAGTCTCCTGGCTCCCTGCTCACCCCTTCAGCTCTTTGCTCCAATTTCTCCTTCTCTTACAACCTACCTGCCTTTTACACTCACTGTTTTGTTTGTTGTCTTTCTTTCCCTCTAGAGAATAAAAACTCCAAAGTCAGCATTTTTCTCTCTTCTACTCCTTGTGGAAGCCTAGCACCTAAGAGAGTTTTTGGCACACAGCTGGCGCTCGACGAGAGTTTGGGCTGAATGAAGGGCGGTGGTGGTGTTCTCTCACTGGGCCAGAAACCCACAGCGGCAGCTCCTCAGTGGAGATGGGACACTCTCAAGCTGCTCTCACAGCTGTGCCTCCTATTTTTCATGACATCCTGGAGTCCTGGCATAGTACATCAACCTTTCTCGAAAACACATGAATAGTGTAAAAGTTCTCCTTGAGAGGGAACAGAACTGTCATTTCCCTATACACTTTCCTGCCTTTTTTTTTTAAGGCACTGGTAAGGATCTTTCCCATTAAAATGTATTTATTTCATAGGCAAATTTTTTCCCCCCAGATCAGCCTTATCCCTGTTTTTCTGGCCACAGCTGCAAAGTTTAGTATTAGTGCCAGAGGCAACTGATTAGTTAAAAAATATATGCTCTGCCCTAGGCTGGCAACCACTTGTATTTCATTATAAAAGGATATTAAAAATGATGCCTTGGCCTTCTGTCTACAGCATGGTACAACACATCTGTCACCTGGTTCATGCTGACACTATGCTTATGAGAGTGAGTGGAAGTTGGTATTGTTCCCATGAGCAGATGAGGGAGTTGGGGCCCCCAAAAGTTGGTAATTTAGGAGACCCTTGGCATGACTTCCTATTTTTTTTTTATCTTTTTAAAGAATCTTGTTTTGTTGTAAGTTGTCTCAAACCCTTCCACAGAAAGGCTGTCCTAGGTTATGTGACTGATGTTTCTGAAAAAGGCTTCAATTCTGGACACTCTGTTGGCCTGTGGAACATCTGTACTTAATGCCCTGTCATGACACTGCTGCTCATCAGAATGGAAGCTCTAATAAACTGACAGAGATAAACAGGATGCAGCCATCTTGTGATTTCAGTTTCTAAAAAAGCACATAATTTATAAAATTATAGTTTTCCCCCTATATTCTTATATAGTGGCAATCCAATTTTACACCCCATCTCAGGTCAGTTTCTGAAGAAAAGTTTTACCTTTTCTTAAAACACCAGAATGTCATTCTACTAAATAGCTTTAAAGTCACATCCCTAAAAGAATCTTTCCCTGAAGCCTCAGACTCAGACCTCCCTCCTACACCACCAGAGTACTCCTTTATCCAATGTTCCCTCTGCACCTATTTACCAGCTGCATCTCTCAACACACCCACATCTTACAGCAGGATTTAATCACCTCTGTATTCCAAGAAGCTCACACAGCCTTGGCACATGAGAGATGTCAATGCAGGATGGCTAAATAAATGATTGAAAGAAGGTAGCTATTAAAGATAATGTTAAGGGGGATGTTACACTCCCGATATGGACTCCAAGCAATACATTCTTGGTTCCTCTCCACCCCCTCACATACTCCAGACTGTTGTGCTATGAAGTGGAAAATGGATGTGACCAGTCCTGCTCCTTCCTTGCTTCTTTCTCCTAAAGAGACAGGTTCTGGAGGGGAGCGTGCAGCCACCTGTACCTCCATGTCATCAGTTTTATATGGGAGGGCAGACCCCATGGTGGAAGGCTTGTGGTGGTCTGGTATTTTCAGGGATGGGTAGATATGTGGGTGTAATTTGGGAGCTCCATATCAGGACACATAGTTTCCCACAGTTAAAGCTAAATCTCTAACAGTGAAGGTGGTATTCTATATTCCATCTAATTTTGCCTTGCATTTTATTTACAAATTGGTTCAGATATTAGGGTGTGAGAGGTTTTCTTTCTGTTTTTTGTTTGTTTTTCCCAGTGGGGGCCCTTAAATTCCCTCCCAGGGCAGACCTGTAGGCTTTGAGATTTTTTATTTGAAAGGCTTCTCTGAGGCTACAAATTACTGCTATGACTCTCTTATTAATAAAGTAGAAAATGGCAAGCGATATATTGCTGGGAACAACACAATTCCTGTGAATCCAACATGCCCACAAGGGCTAACATTTGTGATGATAAAAACTTCTCTGCCATCCGTAGATTTCATTGTGTCGATATTCCTAGAATCATCTGATTCAGAGAGTATCTGATTCCCTATATCAAACTTCGAGACTCTCCCCTGATCGTTTCCCTTTTTCCCAAACCTTTAAATGTTGCTCTCGTTAATGCAACCACATGAGCTAGAAGTGCTAAGACCCCCTCCACCTTCCCTCATTCAGAGCTGACAAAATGTGTTAGGGTGAGTGGCATCTTCCTGTAAAAGGCGTTTGCTACAGCTCACGGAGTGGAGTCCAGATCCCTGGACCCAAAGGTGTCAACTGGATCTAGCAGCTGAGAAGCTTCTTTGGGTCCTACAGACATCCTTCGTCACTACTCACTAGGGCCTTCCACTGGGGAACAACTTGGGCTGATGATAAAATACTCCAACTTATTTGGGGGAGCATTTATCAGAGCTAATTTCACACAGTCTGTCAGATAGGGTTTCAGATAAGGAAACTGCTTTACAGAGAAACAGCTAGTAATCGGAAAGGTGGGCATCTGAGCCCCTATCATTTAGATACCAATAGCCATACTTTGCTGTCTCCATTCCTGTATAGTGCCAGAGCTGGGCCTCATCCCCTCTCTGGAAAACTCACTATGAAGTATGAGACACTAGTAGTAGAGGTGAGGACACTCTACATGGAATAGGTGGTATATTACTATTAGTTTTTTTTTTTAATTTTAAAATTTTTGGTACTGGGGATTGAATCTAGGGGTGCTTAACCACTGAGCCTTTTATCCCTGGCCTTTTTAAAATTTTGAGACAGGGTCTCACTAAATTGCTTAATGCCTCGCTAAGTTGCTGAGGCTGGCCTTGAACTTGTGATCCTCTTGCCTCAGCCTCCTGAGTCACTGGGATTATAGGCATGCACCGCAGCACCTGGCTACTACCAGGGTTTTAAAGGACTGTGGCACTGTCCTGCACAGATGGGGAGAAGAGGAACAGAAAAATGGTCTTCAGGGATGTGTCAGAACACATAAATATGTGGCCACCCATCAGTAAGCTGATATCCCCAGTAAGTAGATATAAGTAGAGTTTGGGGACAGTTAATTCTCTGGCTTTTAGCAGATGCTACATAAACACAATGAGCAGGACACTCCCATGAGCCTCTGCTTCCCAGAAGCTATTTTTCTCAACTGAGGTTTCAGGATCCATAGGACAATCCCAGCTTCCCTCCCTTGTCATTGGACACTTGGGGTTTATCCTCTTGTTGACAAGTGTCTCACTGAACCACCTCTTACCAAGAGAAGTACATCTCCCCAAAATTGCCCCCCCCCCATCCTCACTCTTTTTGTTATAGAAACAGAATTCACACAGAATGCCACTACTGCTACATTATCCATATGATTAAATACTAGATGACCCAAGGTCCAAGAGGGACTCTAGTCATTCTGGATTTAGTGTCCCCAGAATCAACTCCATGAACATGATATAAACAGAGGCTCATATTTCCTGTTTCACCCTTTTTCTTCTGTATCCAGTATCATTATGATTCCACTACTGGATGTGAGAAAGCTGAGAGGCCAGGACTCTTCATTCACTAAACTGAACGGAACAGTTGCCCAGTTCCAGTGTTGTCTACAAAACATCCTGCCCCCTACTCTCTTCCACTCAATTCCTATTATTGCTAATCAAGTTCTTGACCTTAACACTCCTTTCCTAGTCTGTTCTTATATATCTTTTCTCCAGTATATTCTCCAGTCTCGCTTCCTTTAAGGACACCCCTGAAAGCTCTCCCTAGGGTCACTGACACAGTTCCAACCCTTTCCTATATGATGATCCCTCTCTGAAGCATTAGGGAAGGTGCTCATCACATCATCAATCAAGGGCAGGCCATCTGGAAACTTCAGCCATCATTCTCTTTGTCATTATTCCAGGCACTAATAAAAGCCACATTTGTGTGTTTAAGTTATTTCTAGCTCCTCCATCTCTGAAATATCAAGAAAAATATGGAGAGTTGTTCAACCTCTAGTTCATCAAATAATCATTCCCATCATCTAAAAAGATTTTGAAATCCTATATTCTCTGATCAAATGGTCCCAGACTGTTCAGAGAAGAGCCAAGAGTTCTCTTTCCATCTAGTTCTACCCTCTATTTCCTTCCCCTGCCAAGCCTGGCCATGCAACTACCATGGCTGCTAGCTCTGATCTTCTGCCAGGCTCTTCCTCTTGGCACTGTTCAATGTACACACCTGTGAATTGACACTTTGATCTAAACTTCCTTTCCTATTTGATGTGTAAGGTATATTATAACTTTTATATCTCATCAAGTGCATATCTCTTGGACCACAAGTTCCTGGAAGGCAGGGCTATACAGAAGAATCAGGAACTTTTTGCTAAGAAGAATTTATGCAAGTAGATGTGATTTGGTGCTCATGGGCATAGCATTTAAAGCCACTTGAATTATACACCAAATTTAATAGTTTGTGTCTAGATCTCAGTCCTGGACATGCAATTTCATCAACTTATCCACCCACATGTTCAGTTGTTTCTACATCTGGTGCAGTTGCTGGGAGTGGTGTTCACTTTGACTCTGGCCTTGATTCTGCAAGTTCAGGCTATGACTATGGCTGGGATCTGCGCCTACTGCTATAGTCTCTACTGCAAGGGACAGAGATGAGGTGTGGATTCAAGTGCACACAGCTAGATGAGTGACCGGCGCCTCGTCTCAGCAGTACTTACTTGGTGAGGTGGGGGAGGCTGCACCTCCTTCTGCTGACGTGGTTGGAGGCTTCGTGTCTGGCACCGGCAGAGGCACAGGCCTGGCCATTGGTGGTGGTGGTGGTGGCGGCAACATTGGGGTGGGAAGGAATGGGTTGTGCACCTTGCCTTGGCTGCTCCCATTGGGCTGCAAGGGTGGAGAAAAACACACGCACATACACATACACAAACAAAAGAAGAAACAAAAGATGTCAACTATTAGCTGCTTCTGAAAACAAGATTCATTAGGCACCTTCTAGGTAAATGACTAAGTATTCCAGCTGCCTGAATTCTTGCATGATCACATCTGGACGAAGAAGTGCTCGGTTCTGTTTGTTCTTAAGGCATTCCACAAAAGCGCACTTGGGCACAAATACCGCTGCATCCCAAACTTCTTTCTTGAACTACATTGTCCTTTTTTTGCATCTGACTCCATAAAATAATCTGCTAATGATCTGTATTTGTCAACTTTATTTTCACTTTTTAAAGCTGGCCTTATATAACATATAATAAATGTGTTCAGTGAACATACAGATATTCTTTTACATATTGCATAATACTAGACATAGAAAGTTTAGAATGTAGCTATCAGAATTTTGCTAGATTAAAATATCACTTCCAGTTTTTATTTAAATTATATAAGCAAATGCTGTAAGAATCATATTTCTTTGTTTGCCTCATGTTAAAAAAAAAGTAACAATTCTATGACAGAAGAAAGTTTCCCTCTGAAGCAAGCAATACAATCTATTTAATTTTCAAGTTTTTCAAAATAGCTCCATGAAGAGACCTGCCTCAAGCAGGTCTTTGATCAAAATGCAAAACTGGGCAGTTTGTATTTTGACAGTTATATAGGATGATGTCAGGACTATTAAAAAATGAGTTATAAATGGAGAAGTCAGTTGCCTGGTGTTGAAGATCAGATCCATTTTTTTCCCCCCACAGTGTCCCAAATGGCCTTTGGACTACATTTTTAAACTTCATTGACACTGATCAACCAATAGTAACAGCTCATATTTAGGCTGCAGTCCCACACCAAAACTCAGCTAACGGAGGTCCTGGTGTTCCAGGCTTTTATGTGTAAGCTTCATATTTCTGCAGAGGCAGTCTCATTCCACCATCAACATTCACTGATATATTTAGGATTGTTCCTCAAAGACTATCTTGTCTGACAATCAGAATGCTGCACTTTCTTGCTAGCAACTTGCCTGTGTGTTATTTCTGAGTGGACTGAAAGTCCTTAAGTGAATGCTTTAGAGTAAGCCAAGCAAATAAATATACAAGCAAAAAGAAAAAAAAGGCACCATATTGATTTGTTGTCTAGACAGAAATGTATCTGCTAACACATCAGCAGACATAAGTCAAAGCTGCCTGTTCTGGCTCAGATATGCAGAATCAGGTATTTCTGCAGGGGGAGAACATCAGTGATAGAACAGTGTGACATAATATCCTAAATGGAGCAATAATAACTATGGCTAATCTGTGGCTTCATGTGTGGCAACTACAAGAAAAGGAAGACCAAGTCTGGCTTTATGCTGGTATTATTTATTTATTATTATTGTGATTATTGGCCTTGGAATGAAGCTATCCACTGTAAAAATTTAATTCTCTATTAGTAATGCAATCTGTGATTTTAAAAAATCACTTTTACATTTGGAATGTTATTTCAAATTGTGGTTGTTTGGTTTATTTGTGAAAAAAATGAAAACATTCATTTAAAGCGATTGAATATGGTTTAGCTTTATACAAAGATAAGTGGGGAAGATAACTACTTGCAGAAATAACAAACCATAATAAACTGTGCTTCTAGCATCTTGAGTTCAAGTACTGGTCAACTTGATCTAAAGTGTTACAAGACTGTATTTTTTAAAAATATCAACTATGTTGATCTGAAACATCTGTCCCTCTCTGCCCCCTACCTCTCTCTACCACCCCAAATCATTACTTAAAATTATTCACTCTTTCTTTCTATTTTGTTAACTGTATGAGCCTTGGGGTAAGAATGCAGGAGGTGAAATTATCAGCCCTTGAATGTAGAAGGTTATATGGTTCACCCTCAAGATGATTTATATCCATAAACTTGACAGTTGCAAACTTAACACAAACACTGTTTTTAAACCCTGGCCAATCACTCTTAGAGAAAGTTAACTTTCCCACAATCTAGAATAAATATGACATTTGCCTGCAGTCAGTCAGCACAATGTTAAAGCACAATGTCCTCAAGGTCCTGAGGTCTCCCCTTGTTATTTTTAAATTCAGTTAACATTTCTAAAAGAAAATGAGAAAAAAAAGAGGTTTCCTTACATTGAGGAACCCCACCTGTCCAGCTTGCTGACCAGCATCAGGGCAGACAAGTTGGACAAACTCTTTCAGCGTCTCCTGAGGATGGTAGCGGATGGCTGGGTGTGAGAAGTAAGGCCCAGGCTGCTGGATAATGGGTGATGTTGGAAAATGAAGAGTCGATGGTGTTGCATGCGGACTTGCTGTAGGAAAAGAAAACACGAGTGTTAGGAAGGGAGAGACTTGCTTTGCCACAGCTGAACCTGATTTGCCTCCTTTTCCATTTCTTCTCCTGGCCCAATTCAGGGTTCTGCTCATGTGGCTGAATTTAACACTAGATAGGTCTGATAGATTTTCTTCCTTGAGGCTCTAAGACAAACATGGAAGCTAGATTAGGGTAGAGTTTAAAGCTGTCTTTCTATTTTCAGAGGACATGAGTTATAAAGGCATTAATAATCCTTGGTGAAGATGAAGATTATTCATTACTTTAAGAGCCTTTTTAATGAAGCAAAGCAATAAAAATGTATTTGGTAGATTAGACCTGATTTAACTGACATTACATATGACAAATTCTAGTTTGCACATATGGATCCCCTTTCACGCTGAGCTATCCATAGACAATAATTCATTGTTAAAGCTCTTATACCCCTTTCAAGGAGATTTCTAGGGACTAATTCAGGAAGAAATTTTTTGAAGTCTATAGTAAATGATCACTTAATGAACCCATGCAATTTGGGTGCCTCGCTTTAAGTGGAAGGTTTATGTCACCTTCCTTCCCACCACCACCATTTTGAAGACAAACACAGAAATGCATAAATGTCACAGCAGGGGAATGCACAGGCCGAGCAGGCAATGACCCCTGCTAAAATGTTGGTCCTCTGCCCATAAAAACTGATGAAAGACTCAGACGACTACTACTCCCTTACATGTGAACCCTGATAAATTTCATTTGTACTAGAAGATTAGATTAAAATACTTATGTGCGATGCTTAATAATTTTTTTCTAAGAGAACTTTGCCCTTGAATTAGAAGGATGATTGATAAAATCAGCTGGAGAATAAGACCTTTCTAATACTAGGAATGGCACATTCTAAAGAAGATCCAAAGTAGAGCAGGACACCATTTCTATCACTATGCCAAGGGCACAGCTGAGGGCTGCATCAAGGAATGCAGATTGTGGGGGATGGGTTCATTGTTCCCTACTGGGATCTCCTTACAATCAGGGCATTTTCTAATTAATGACAGAAATGGCTAAAACTGTGGTTCAGAGTGGTATCTGTTGCTGTTTAAAGAGTGGATATGGAGGACTAGAGTAGAAGCAAGAGTCCAGTCCATGTCTTACAGCTGATCTGATGGAACCCTCACATTCATACAACTTCTAATCTATGCAATAGATATTCACAGGCCCCTACATGGGCTCAAGTGTTAAAGTTGAGTCAGAGTAGATGAAGTTTTTCCCTTATTCAATTGAGGACATCTTGAATATAACCTCTTAGAAACAAGAGCTCTCATTTTTTCCCCTCTAAAACTTAACTCTTTCCCCAGCCATCTCTATCTTACTAAACAGTTTTTCCGTTCACTTAGCTGGTCACTGTTATATCCCCAAAACCGAGTCTGGCACTCAATAAATATTTGTTGACTGTACAATAAGTGGCCAAATACATGAGTGGTACAGAAATTAAGAAAATAACCATTAAGTCTGCCAAGAATGAAACTTGGGTCTCTTCAGTTGGTAAAGAGCCAGGATTCTTGTTGAAAAGTTGGTAAAAGTTAAGACTACACACAATGAATAAGAAATATCGGAATCCCTGGAATCCATTAAAACCCAGAAGCTAAAAGCTGAATGGCTCTGGTTAGTTTTTACTTTGGAAATTGTACTACTGGCTTTAAAGAACCAAGAAAATTTTTTTCCCATCTAATGTGATACAATTGCCCTTGCCCATAGCAAGAAACTTTGACCTACAGCGTGCACTGGACTGAATAATTTCTTGTGAAAGAGGTAAGGTGGAATTTCTCAAACTAGGCTGGGAATATACTGAAGCTAACAATGACACACTCAACTTTTGCAGCATGTCAAACACACAGGTGGCAGCACCATTGTCAAAAGCCCCTAGGAAGCTGACCTTGATGATAAAGTGGTATTGCCTCAGGTGTTCAAAGGAAACTGATGAGTGACTGTGAGGTTAAGAAACTGCACTGGCCAACAGAGAATACTGCCCAGGGAAAAAATTCACTTGAGCAAAGATCAGTCAGATAAAAGTTAAAGAAACATGACAGAAGAAACTATTCAATAGGACCTTGGAATTTCCCCATTAATTGTTAAAAAACATCCTTGCTCTCATTTTGATGTTCAATAGGTAAGATAAAAACATAAGCAACTTCAATTCAGGCTTTAGTTTCTTTATTATATTCCACTAAAAACAAAATTTTTCACTGTTTCCTTATGACATAGTTCAACACAAACCTAAGAATATATGGTACTATGTGGAATTCTGTAATGACTGTTTTATTAGGATCAATTAATTCTTAATTAATTCCAGGAAATAATCTAGCCTGTAGTTTCAAATAGATAATTGCAGAGTCTGTATTTTAAAGGGTCATTCTTTTCAACCTTTACTTTCTCATGCTTATTAGGACATTTCGGTTCAGCTACCAGTTTGCTATAAAACTCATGCAAATTCAAGATCCTAAGCTTTAACTTCTTTTACTTTTTACAGAGCTGGGAACTGAAGCCACAGTTTTATACATGCCAGGCAAGGGCTCTACCAGTTAGCTACACCCCCAGTCCATTTTATTGTTATTTGAGGCAGGGTGTTCCTAAGTTGCCCAGGTTGGCCTCAAACTTGTGATCCTCCTGCCCCAACTTCCCAATTAGCTGTTATTATAGGCACATGCCACCATGCCCAGCCTGAACTGTAATTTCTTGAAACCGAAAATAATTGTGTTACAGGCACCATAAATATCTGTTAATTATTATTAAATATCTGTTATTTCTCTGGATAACCTGATATTCACCTTCTACTAGAAGCTCAGAATTAAGACTTCAATGTCTAAGTTTTTCTTCTTTCCTATTTTCTTGTTTTCTCTCTTTATTTTGGATTAGATATTTTTAATGTACCTAGATTTTTTTATGTAAGTCATCTCAAATTATTTTAGAAAGAGTCACTGGGGTTAAATCAATCGAATTCATTAAATGTATTCTGAGATGGCCAGTTAGGGCCCTATGGAGAGACGCTACCATTAGGAATCTGGCATGATGCTAATGGAATGCACAAAGAATGGTATGAGTCCAATTTTTTGATGAAGAAAAACATCTCTTATGGATGTGTGTGTGTGAGAGTAGTTGACACAATAAAAAATTATAGCACATTATGTAAATGCATATTTAGATCCTTTAAAATGTGCATTATTTACTTGAGAGTCAATAAAGGCTTTTCTCAAGTGGTTACAGTTTATTACAGTGCATCCATCTGTATCCATGTTGATGTTAATACAGTTTTGTGTATTAAAAGACCCTACAAAATTGGCTGCTTCTGGGGCCTAATACTCTTAGTACCCTAGGCCAGGAATAGCAGGGTGACAGAAACACTTCACTCTGGGTAGCTCTCACGACTAGTTTAACATTTAAACTAGCAGCCCAAAATGGTTAAAAGCAACTGCTTAGGCTTTTCACAAAGAATACAAATAAGATTTGTATTGAGAAGGAAGGGAATCTGATCAGGTTTCTTTGGTTGGAATAGCACTGCCTACACAGTCTGATCGAAGTAGCCATGATTAAAGAAACAGAGAACCAGAATTTCCCAAAGGGCATAGTGTTCAGTTATTTATTACAAAATGATCATATTACTGAGTACTTAGAAAACAAAAAAGAGCAGGTCAGGCAGGTTGGTTTACTTATTCGCTCTCTACCCCCATCGGAGAACCCCCTATTCTTCAAAATACTCTTTGGTTTTGGGTTTGGAGGAAAAAAAGCTTAAAATTCAGCACAACTATATATGTATTTATTTGTATTTTTTTCAAATGTAAAAATGCTTCCTTCTTTTGCAGAATTGATTAAGATTGGGGAAGGACAAGGTCAGATTCACTGCTGTATTGTTTTGTATGCTGTATATGATCCAACAATGATTCTTGGTCTGAGAGTTCACAATAAAAAGAAATGTAGATTCATATTCCAGTGGTGCTCCCAACAGGAGCTGGAACTAGTCAGAACACACAAGAGGAAGCTGTATAAAAGAAGATGGCACAAAGGAGAATGGGGGGAAGGAAAGGGGGACAGGAATAGAAAAGACAGTAGAATGAATTGGACATAACTTTCCTATATTCATACATGGATACACGACTAGTGAATCTCCACATCATGTTCAACCACAAGAATGGGAAGTTATACTCCATGTGTGTATACTATGTCAAAATACATTCTACCATCATGTATAACTAAAAAGAACAAATAAAAAATGTATTTAAAAAAAAAAAGATGGCACTAGAAGGTATGGCCAGATAGGCCTAGAACCTATGACTTTCGTGGGTTTTCTTTCTTTCTTTTTAACCATTCCCAGTGGTTTCTCTCAAGCTCAACCTCCAAAAATTCTAAGAACCCTACCACATTTTTCCTAGAACCAAAATTTCATGGGTTGAAATATGTTCTTCTATATAACCCTGACATTGCCTTAATTGCTTCATTCCTCGTCCATGTTGCAGATTCTCACAGATTGGACAGATACTTGGATTCTTTTCACGTCAGCATTTGCTCTCTGGCACCAGACTTTAAATTCTAGTCTCTCTGCTTTGGGAAGCACTACAAAAAAGCTGTCCAGAGGCAATGCAAACAATAAACATGAATCCTCCTCCCAGTGCAGCATGCTTTTAAGACAGTGCTACCCACAGGCTTCATCTTTCACTAGAACACATGATCAGCTCCCAAGTCCTGGCATCTGCAAAAGCTCACAGTCTTCCCATTAATCTCTATGTAGTTAGTGGCAACAGTGAGATTCCAAACTGTCTCTCTTAGCACTGTCAAAAAAAAAAAGCCTGCAGCAGAAAGATGTCCTTTACACAAAAATAACCATTTCTAGAGTAAAAGGTGACACAAATGGCTCCTAACTACTCATATTTAGAAGTAAAGATTTTAACAAGGCAAAAAGAGAAGAAATGGAAGGAAAAGAAATCCCACTTGCAAAAAAAAGAAGCCTTCCATAAGGGCAAATGGAACTTGAACTGTTTGGGTTGTCAACTACTACAATGCTTTCCTTCTTCAGAAATTCAAAACCACACTATACCATACCATGACAGCCTACCTAAAGCTGAGAAATCTATCTTAATGGTCCATAGCTATAATTTATAAATCATGCATGAATCAGGCCTGCCATTTATGAAAGCCGAGAAGTTGGGAGTTATAGGATTTATTTTAACAGAGACACAAGGGAAGAAGAATTGGCAATGTTTTTCAAATCTCTAAGAGGTGGAGTCTTTTCTCAATAAGAAAGCTTTTGACTCAAGGCAAGCTAATGTTTTCCAAAACCACTTTTCCCAAAATACTTAGTCTGTATCTTTAACATCATTAAGATGTATGTGAAAGGACCTGGGTATGTCAACTGAAAGAAACAGATGACATTATGTGATGCTTTACAAAACACTAGTGGTTTTACATTATTGCTACCAGAGGAGGTAACTTTATGCTGCAGCAGGTTTCCAAGATGGTTGATATACTCTGTTCCATTTGAATTAAGGGGACTTTCTAACTGAAGATCAAATTCCAATGTCTTTTGAAAAAGCAGATCTCCCTTCCCCCTAACAAAAAGAGACCAAGGTCTTTTAAAATTTTTATCTAGATCAATTTTAGCTACTTAAAAACCTTTGATGTTCAAAGACCCTGACTTCTAGTCTAGACCATGTTGGCAAACATTTTCTGTGAAAGCAGAATAGTACACTTTGCAGGTCCTGCGTAGTCTTCGCTGCAATTGTTCAACTCTGTTGCTATGGTGCAGAAGCAGTCATGGACATTTCATTGACAGATAAGTATGACTGTGTTCCAATAAAACTTTATTTTCAAAAACAGAGAATGGATTTGACCTGTGGGCATAGTTTGCCAGCCTCTGTTGTAGACCCATATATTTCGTGTCCTCTTTCAACACCTGCCGCTCAGCATTAGGCACCTGACCGTCACTGATGGTCACCTTTTCTCCACCAAATGATGCCAAGTTCCCTGAAAGCGTTTCTTCTGAAGCCCCAGATTCCTAAAGTTTCCAAGCCAATCAGAGTGTCTTCTATTCCTCCACTCACTCTCCATTGTAGCCTTTGGCTGTGGCTCTTCACCATTATTTAACATGCCTTGGTCTTTGCTAGTAACTGCACCCATGTGTATCAGTCCAAGTTAAGCATGAGTCAGAATAGTAGTGTGGTATAATATAAGGACCATGGGCTTTGGAATCAGATAGACATTGTGAATTCCACCTCTCCCACTTACCAGCTGTGCCTCCTTTTAGTGACTGAGCTTTTCTCTCAGTTTTCCATTTACATAATAAAGGCTAATAATGTCTCATAGACTTGCTGTGAAGATTCAATGAAACCATATGTAAGGTTCACAATGTAATTTCTTATCATATAGTTAAGTGGTCAATAAATAGCCTCTTTTATTGGTATAACTATCATAGGTAAGGATGGGGGTAGGCCATGAATAAACTGGAATTTGTTCCTGTGTGCTAGGACCAGTTCTGAATGCAGAGCACATAACAGGGTGGTAGAGGGACCAGGGATAAGGAGTGGTAGAATATGAGGTACCTGTTGCTTGCCTGTCTCTTGGACAAAGGAATCCACCACTATTGGTGAAAAGGTATTAGTATGAGTATAACATGAGGGTATTAAAAATAATTCCACAAATGACAAAATGCAAAACCAAAGCAACAGCAATAGCAATAGTCACTGAAACCTAGACACAATGTAAAGATTCTTTGCTGATCAAACATATTTGAATCCCTACTTTTGCTTACAACTCAGATGGAGAGACAATTAACAGCTTAGAACTGTAGAGCCATCTCCCTCTGGATACTTTTCCACTTAGACCCACAGTCCTTGAGGATCTATTCTGACCATTCATCCTGACCTTCCACGGTGCCATGTGGAGGTCTGCCAGCCAGGCACACTTCTGGCCAAAATAGATTCTGAACATGGTCGCCCCAAATACAGACACAAGGGAAATCTCTGTCATTTCCCTTGGAAATTTATCAGTGATCTAACACATGAATAATAAAAGAAGATTTTCAGAGGATCTGGAGTATTTTTTTTAGTAAAGCTTTCTGACTAGATAAAGGACCTGTTTTTGGTGCAACTTCTGCTACTAACTGGCTTACAAATGTGTGCAAATTCTCTTGCCCTTGGCTCTCTCATCTCAGAATACAAGGTTGAAGAAAAATATTCCCGAGGTTTGCCTAGTTTTAAATTCTAGTGGAAAGCATACAATTCAGTCTCCAGGATTTTATTAACAAATGACTCCATATAATTGATTGATTGTAATAAAATCTAAAAGATCTGAAACAAGGCAGCATGTGCTTTTAAATTTATTTTTAAAAATGTTTCTGGGATATCAAGTTATAGGGTCTATCTGGACTCAGTCTTTAAGATACTTTGGCTTTGGGAGGGCTATAATATTTAGAGCTTTGAAAGCCCCAAGCATGCCAGTTCCAGCTCTGTGAGACAGAGCCCCAGTCTTTGTCCTGACAGGACCTCTCTGAATTGACCACATTCACGCACTAATTGCCTAAGCTGCATGATGGCTGATGTGTAATGTGTTCAAACACCACACAACAGCTGTGGTTATTGCAAATATGAAGAGTGATAATTTAATAGGCAAAGTTGACAAGAATCCAGTTCCATGATGGGAACTTGAACTTCTACATAATATGCAAGTGATATTATGAGACAAGAGATGAAGGATGAAAAACAAATCAAAACAATTATTTGAGAAAAATCCAAGCACCATAGATTGGATGATTATAGAGGTTAACAGAAACAGGCAGAGAATCCTCCAGGGACCCACTGGAGGAGCACTGGAATAACAAACTCCAGTCCTGTAAAAGACAACTTCAGACCTGTGCCGATGCTACAGCCTCGCAGACAATGACTAAGCATTGGGATCTATCTTTGCTGTTTGCAAGTTCTTCCCTACATTAAAAAGGCCAAAAACAAGCAAGCAGACAAAACATCAGAATAAATATTAAAACATGGGGTGATGTGCAGCATCTCCCTCCACCAAACATTCAGGTTTACGCCAGGTGTGGTGGCGCACGACTGTAATCCCAGCAGCTCAGGAGTCGGTGACAGGAGCATCGCAAGTTCAAAGCCAGCGTCAGCAAAAAGCAAGGCACTAAACAACTCAGTGAGACTCTGTCTCTAAATATACAAAAAATAGGACTGGAGATGTGGCTCAGCAGTCGAGTGCCCCTGAGTTCAACCCCAGGTACTCCCACCAAAAAAAAAAAAAAAAAAAAAAGTTCAGGTTTACATTGAAGTTTAAGCCCCTATTTCTGAGTGGCATGCCTCAATGTACTTGATTTCAATACTTTGAGGCACCAGATAGCTCATTCCTTCTGCTCACCTGGACAAAGTTATTTAACCTTTCCAAACCTGCACTCCCTTACCTATAAATTGAGCTCAGCAGCACCATTTTAAAAGGCCTTTGGAGGATTAAACATATAGAGGTGCCTGGTACAGAGTGGGCTCATTCAACAAATGTGCCAAATTTAAAATATCTTTTTGAATTCACATCATAGGATCTGAGGATTCCTACTGTTGGTACATTTTGGACAAGGGGAGGAAACATGGGAAGAATCTGTCCAGCGTGTGAAGCTGTGAGGCCAGGTTTTTCTCCTAGCCTGGATATCAACAAGCCGTGTGCCAGCTGCCTCCATTCCTTTTCTCTATTCTAGAATGGAAATATGCATGGTATGATTTTAGAGTGCAACTATTCTGGACTTACACTCATTCCTTCTGCTTACCTGGACAAAGTTATTTAACCTTTGCAAACTTGCACTCTCTTACCTGTAAATTGAGCTCAGCAGCACCATTTTAAAAGGCCTTTGGAGGATTAAACATATAGAGATGCCTGGTACAGAGTGGGCTCATTCAACAAATGTGCCAAGAGTCTACTGTGTGCTAAACACTATGCTAGACTCTGGGTTATTTATTATTCTTAGGATTGCTTTAAGAATACCTTAAGAGACATAAAAAGGAATCAAGATCATACAGTACATTGAGCTGTGAATCAAGAGCTGAACTGTTTTCAATACCTTGCAGGCCCCTGGCATGAACAAATGGTCATTTTCTAAGCCTGCATTTTACTTGTGTTCTGCCAGTGCTAACTGCAGTTAGGCATCACGGCTAGTGAGGAAGCAGAGCATTGCCCGGGCACTCGGAGCAGCCTGGCTGTTGGCTCCTGCAGTCCCTTGCCCCTTCTTCTGGAAACAGAGCTCTAATGTTTCTTTGGAGAGTTTTCCTTTCCTTAGCCTCAGTCTATGTGATTAGGGTAGACTTAACCCTAGCCCTGGTTCTGTGGGTGGGTGCGTTACCCAAGCTACACCAATGAGGCACCCATTATCTTTTATGTTTATTTCTTAAACATAAGGCTTGTTTAAGAAGTGAGTAAACGAGGGGCTAGGAATGTGGCTGTGTGGGAGAGCACCTGCCTGGCATGAGTGAGGCCCTGGGTTCAATACCTAGCACCATAAGAAAAAAAAGAAAGAAAACAAAATGAGCAAATAACCCAAACCAGGCCAATCAGAGCCCTAAGTATCCAGAAGTAGGCCCTTTACTAGACCTATTGTAAAAAAAAAAAAAAAAAAAAAAAAAAAAGTTGTTCCTTCTCTCCTTATAATTGTTCAATTGGTGGGATCAAGCCTGAGCCATAATCTGAGGAGATTTAACCTGTAAATGATGCTCACACAGGGCAAAGAGAAGGTATCATCTGAGCTCCTTGATCCATTCATCTCTACCTGAAACCATATACCTAGACTTTTTAGTACCTAAACCAATCATCCACTATCTTCTTTGAGGGAGAGGAGGGATGGCTAAGCATTGGTAGGGGTTCTTTCTCTTAAAAGAGTCTCTCTTAATACATCTCCTGTTCACTATCTGGTATATAACAATATAACAACTCTTAAGTGTTACTCAGGAATTTGAGGCTTCCAGAAGACCTAGAGATATCCCTGATGGATGCCAAAGTTTCCTAACTTAATACTGTATACTCCTGTTTCTCTTCAGAGCATAAAAATATTTTGCCTTTTACTAAATTCATATCAAGAGTCAACAGAAGATACCCAATAACCTGACATATAAATTCAAATCTCCACCAATACTTCCAGTGCCGATGCTATATATCCTTCAGTCTTCCTGTATCCTTCTCACTCCTGTGACTCTCAACACAGGAGTCATTATTTGTGCCGCTCAATTTTAAGGGCAGATGGGGTTTTCTTGTCCATCAGGGCTGAGCACAATGCTTGGCAAATAAATGTTCAATAATTATTTGCTGAATCGCTCAGCCCTTTGGCAAGAGCCAGGCTGGGTGCGGGCTTGTACAAGTGAAGCCTATGCCATGGCTACAGGGCCACCTGTCATGGGAGGGGGACACTTGCTCCCTGGGAAGAGTCTCTGACCACACAAGAACAATAGGATGGAGTACCTGCACTTGCTCACTTCCTGAGACGACACCTCCTCTTCCAGCCACATGTAGCTCCTCCCCAAGAGGAGAAACACACTCTACTTCTAGATCAATAGGAGCAGGTGGAAAGGTAGAACCAGGGACTGTGGTGGAGTGAGTGAGGAATGAAGGATGTGGGGATCCTTTCAAGAGAGACAATTAACATTTACTGGATGCTTGCTGCATACCAAGACCTTTATTACATAGGTCATTTTGCTCCCCCTTCCCATTAAGTCTGTCCAGTTTTGTGCAGGTGGCAAAACAAAGGTCAGCAGAGTATAAATGACTTGCACAAGTTTAAACAGACCCTGAGGAGCTGGGCAGGACTTGAATTCTACTCTGGCAGATTCCACCCTGGGCATTTCTTTGCACTCTTATGCTCCCATTTAAATCATATTTCCTTTCAGAATTTTTTTTTGTTGCTGTTGTTCATAGGCCCCTTCTTACTGTAGTTGAACCTGGAAGCTCTGATGTTCCTCACAGTGTTTTGCACATTAAAGAAACTGGTGGGCAGAAAAAAAAAAAGCAACTAACATTTACTATGAAGAAATGGCAAATGACAAGTATAAGTTTCCTGTAGAAATATACATTTTAAAAGACACAGGGGTGCACATGGGTAATGAAACACACTAGTTTCCACAACACAAAAGATGCAGCCTGGGAGGCAGACTCCCAGTGATCTGATTCCACACAGATCACACATTGCATTCCCACTTCCAGCGTCAGGGCTGGCCCCTTGTTCTACATGAATGATAAGCTGGTGCTCTACAAGCACTGGCAAGCCACAGCTCCATGCTGCAGTAATTTACTTAAGTTTAACATGATTTATGATTCTGTCAATAGGGGAGGTTGAAAACCCTGCATTGACACTTAAATGTGAGCTTTATATGTAAAATAGCAATTGCATGTGTGTGTGTGTGTCTCTCTCTCTGTGTAGGCAGAGACAGAAACCATTCTGCATAAGATACAAGTTCAATCTTGAATTTTTATTTTATGCAGAAAAAAGGAAAACAAATAATGAATATAAACACAGAATCCGCATGATTAAGCTAAACCAGAAATGGATTTAGCAGATTATGTGAGCTACACAGCCCAAGTGTCCGGCTGGGAAGTCCCATCAACAAGGGGGTTTCTAAGCAGTCTTGCTGAGAACCACCTCCTTCACTGAGCATGAAGACACAGGTCCATGTTATGTGCATGTGGTGGTGGGGGGTGGGGGGGCTGTGGCTGTGTGTGTGACAGAGAGAGAAAGGGACAGGGAACTGGGGGGGGGGGGGGGGAGCAGCTTCCTCTGTCAGGAAGAATTTCAAAGCTGGTCCCCTTGGCTCAACAAGCAGATCTCTTTAGCACCCCACCCCCCACCCCAGGGGCCTTTTGCCTCTTGAAGAGATTAAGGAGCCAAGTGGTCTTACTGCTCTAACCTGTCCCTCCCCAACAAAAACCACATTCACATGATTCCATTCCAGAGGAGCTCTCTTCAGAAGTTTGCTGTAGGGATGACAAATTAACCCAGCAGGGTGTCCCACACATCTATCTTAGTACAAATTATTAGTGTAATAGAGCTTTTAGTTATGCATTTATCTGGTAATTATTGAACGGTTACACAAAACCAAGCTGAGCAGCCATGGCCCTTTATGAGCCTGGCTCAGTGGGTGGCCTTACAGTTAATTTAGGATGGTTCTCCACTATGCAGTTCACTTGCAGACAAATTAGCTAAACAGCCTTCTCCTTTAAATATTTTCCATGTCACAGTGAAACTCTTTACAATACAATAAAGGTACAGTTTTAATTACACGCTTCCTGACTTTTGTTTAGTTGTAGTTTTAAAACATTTGCTGGCACTGTTTTTTCCTTTGGCTGGGCAGTAATAGCTGGTTGTAAGTATCTGGCTAATGAATTTAATAATTTCCTGAACTGGGACTTAAAGAGGCTTTGCTAAAATGCTGCATTTCCTCTTTGCTGTCCAGTTACTTCCAATCCCATGGGCAATGTCTCCCATTAAGCTGGGCATTGCACTTCTGCTAACCTTGACCCATGTTCCCCAGTCTTCTTGCTTCTCTTTCCTGAGCTCCTCAAAGATGGGACTTGTTAAGTCTCTGATGCCTGCATTTGAAAATCAGTTCTGGCAATTCCTATTGGAGAAAGACAATGTAATGTTCTCCCAAATGACATACTCCAATAATAAACACCTTGCATCTGTCTGTTGGCGGATTATTTCAGCGCCTTGTTAGCAACAGGTATTTAATTGCTTCTCATTTTCTTGAAATGATTCAATTGCACTAAACCAGGAGAGACAAATTAGATTCAGTTGAGCACCAGCATGTTCCACAACTAAGTTAAATGCTTTCCTAAGCAGCAAAAAAGTTTGCAGATAAGATAGGAAGAAGCTAAACCTACCATTTGGGGGTATGTCAAGGGCTAAGACAACAGGGAACATTCTTTCCTGAGGGCTCTTTGTTTGGACAGAAACACTGACAAGGTCACAGCAAATATTCTCTAAACAAGGGACCAAATAATTTTCAGCTCATTTTCTCTAAATACCCATCAAGGTAGAGACTCTTGATTAAAACTAAAGAGATACATGTGGATCACTCAAACATGCCACCAAATACATGAACTTGAATATTTACTATGATGATTATTATTTTCATCATCATCATTATTATTACACAAGAGAGACGGAAAGAACTCCATGTTATCCCCAAACTTTTTATCCATTTCAATTAAACCTGTGTATGAGTTCATTTATTCAACAAACATTCACTGAGTGCTTTCTTTACATGAGGACAAGGCTGAGGGATTCAGGGATGAACAATGGAGTCATGATCCTGCCCTCTAACCGTTACTGGTGCCTCCGAGTTGTACCTCTCCTGTCTGGTCCTCTGTTATTGTCTATGCAGAGTATGAATCCACCCTCCTCCAGCCATTCCTGGTGACCTCAACTTCCTGGAAGGTGATCTTAATGCTCATAATTCTCCTCAGTATATTTTTCTTGGCCAACCTGGGAGATATTGTTAACTTTACTCCCTCAGATGTTTCATCATTAAGAGCAGGATCCCTGTTTGGGCCAGGAGGATCATGGACTTAGAGAGGTTTATGGAGCTTATAAACTTCTGACTACCTCTCTAAACAGAAACCAGCATGACTCTTTGAAAGCTGTACAATAAATCTTTGGTTTATATGACATTGTTTTAGTATATTTTATGCATATATCATCAGAATCAGGACAATTTTACTTCTAAACTTCCTTTGTGCATGTGTGTGTGTGTGTGTAAAATATTTTATTATTTATATATATATATGTATGTGTATATATATATATATATATTTTTCTCTCACAAAGAAGTGGGGGTTTAATCTCATGCTCACATTTTCTAAGTCTCAATTTCTCAGGACTTAATTGCCTAATAACATGACCTGTCTGCTGTTGGTCTGTTCTGCATACTCAGAAATAGAAGGCAAATTCTTTGAAAATACAGGTTGAGTTGCATGCATTTTGGGCTCTTGCAGTGTCAAATGCCACTGCAGTTCTCCACTAGTGTGCCCGGCCCCTCGTTTTCTACAGGTGAAGTATCTTTTTTTCTGAAATACTTGGGACCAGGAGTTTTTCTGATATTGGATTGTTTTGTATTTTGGAATATTTACATAGACTTTACTAGCTGAGTATCCCTTATCCAAAAATCCAAAATCCAGAATGGTCCAAACACTAAGCACCAACATGACGTTCAAAAAGTTCCATATTTTGGAGCACTTCATATTCTCAGAATCAGGCTGCTCGTCTTAAAATACAACTGCTGGTCTTGTCCTCTCATCCACCAGGAGTCAAACACTCTGAGGACGGAATCCCAACTTCTTGTGTTCATTCTATTCAGCAATTAGGACAGCATCCACTTGATCAGAATTTGTGGGAAAAATTAATGAGTACCAGTGGTAATGGGACTTTACAAGTTAATTTCAATACTGAGAAAAGCCAAACTGACCTCAAAAATATTCTTTGAAGTGATATGTACCTCACAGAAACCCTGCATTTACCAGGAGCAAGAAATCATGAGCTTAAAAAAAATAGCTAAGTGATGTCTTTATGACTGCTATAAAAAAACTCAGTGTGATAACACAGGTTATGTCATGATTATCAAAGATCTAAATGGCCATGTTATGTCTTTGACTAATAAAAAGTATAAAAACAAACTAATTGTTAAAAATAAATGCAGTTTAATTTCTTACAATGGGGGATAACAAAGTAGAAAACCACTGAAATGGTAGAAAAGGCACAAAATTAGAGACTTAATTTTTGGTCTCAGTTCTGACCATCTTAGATTCTTCATCTGTAAGAGTCATGTGAAATATTTAGACTGTTAACTAATATATTTTCACTTATCAATTCATTTATAAAACTAATTTTATACACAGTGGCAATATGTTCAGTAATATACTTTGTATACTACCAGAGATATGAAAAATTGTGCTCTATATGTGTAATAAGAATTGTAATGCATTTCTCTGTCATTTATAAATAAAAAAAGACATTAAAAAAAACCCTAGAATGTAGACTTTCAGCTTTTGCAGCTAGAAGCAATCCTTGGCATAGTACTAACCCTGCTACATAAGATTCTATCAAAGGTAACAGAATGAGCTGGCAGGTACTGCCCCTGCCACCAGCCTTCCTTTCCCTTCTTTCTGCCTGGGATGCAGACATAAGGCAGGAGTCCAGTATATACACTGTGAAAAAAATGACCCATGGAACCATGGTTGCTTTGGTCCATTTTGTGTTACTATAATGAAATACCCGAGGCAAGGTGCTTTCTAAAGAATAGAAGTTTATTCAGCTCCAGATTCTGGTGGCTAGAGGATTCAAACAGCATGGTGTTGGCATTCTACCTAGAGTCCCCCGATCCTGTCACAACATGGCAGGCAAGTGGAAATGGAAATGGGCTGTGTGTAGATGAGCACATAAGTGAGCAAGGAGGCAAGAGACCAGGGAAGGTACAGGCTCACTGTTTTTATAACAGCTCACTCTCTTGGGAACTAATTCACTCCTCTCAGACCTGACCCATTCCCAAGAGACAGGACTAATCTATTCGTGGAGTAGAGCCTCCATGACCTAATTACCTCTCACTAGGCCTCACCTCTTAAAAGCTCCATCACCTCAACACTGCTGCACTGAGGACCAAGTTTCCAGGACATGAACTTTTGGAGGGCAAACCTATCCAAAGTACATTAGCTCTGGATCATATACTTATTTTTTTTATATGAAATAAATGCAACACCTAATTTTCTTAAGTTACTATTTAGTCAGATTTTTCCTTTACTTGTAGAAAAACATGTTCATAACTAACAAAGAAAAGGCATTTGACCAGAAGATTCCTGGAGCCCAGTCCTTTCAATTATTTTCAATTCTGCCTCCCAATATATGATGTGAGCTCCTACTCATTTCTAAATCTCCAAAGCCCAGTTACCTTACTTAGTGCACAGCATTTAAATAAAACAAGTACCATTCATTATCCTATTGTTTTTGAAAATAGCAAAGACTTTAGGCATAAAGATAAGTTTCAGGAACTTAAAATTTCCAAGAAACTTTAAAATAACACTGATGATTACTCCAAATAATTCTCAAAAGGAGTTTGATGTTCTAGCTCATCAGGCAAACTTATAAGTCTTGAAAAGACAAAGAGAAGAACAAAGGTATTTTTTCCAATTGCCAATTTTCCAATTGTCATGACTACATACTTGATGATGGTTACAATATTAAGTAATGGTACAAGAAAGTCTCTGAAAGGCCTATCTTTCAGCTCAAAGTGTCCAGCAAATGTAACAATAGATAATGACACAGAAATGCTTTTGCTGAAATTAAATAACTTCCCCCACCCCAGGATATTCCAACACATTTAACCCCTTTACCTAATTCTAACCACATAGAGAAACAGGTGGCAAAGTACTGTTCCCATGGTACAGATGGTTAAACTGAGGCCACAGCTTAAGTGATTTATCAAAGTTACAAAAGAAAGCCAACTACTAGAGAAGGAATTAAATTTAAGAGACCAAGTGCCTCTATCTTTATAATAGTGATCAGAACAGCGTGAACTAAGTCAAACTAAAGCTTTTAGTATCAAAGCTTTACTTAATCTTTCCGTTTTCTTTTTGCAGTAATAGGAAAAGAACCCAGGGTACTCTGACTTGACCATACCCCCAGCCCTTGTGTTTTTTATTATGAGACAGGGTCTCACAAGTTGCTGAGGCTGGCCTCAAACTTGCAATTCTCCTGCCTCAGCTTTCTGCGTAGCTGGGATTATAGGCCTGTACCACTGTTCCCTGGCTCATTTTGCAGTTCTTTGCAGATGAAAGGCCATAGCTCTTCCCCAATCTTGGACATTAGTTATGAAGAAGTACTGCATAAAATGCCACACATTTTCACCTTTGGTTCTTCTGACGCAATGAGAACCTATAGGTCGTAGGCTGGGGGGGGGGGGGGATAAATGTCTTTTGTGTGAAAATGCAATTTGACTACTTTTCATCCATCTAACTCATATAACCCACTGGCTGAGGCACAACGAAGAGAGAAAATGTGTAGATGAGAGACCTGGAAGTTCCAGTTCGGGAAAGTGACCCAATATGAACATTAACTAAGAAAGCAAGACAAGGCTGTGGAATGAATGTGTGGACAGAGAAGCTAAGGAGGGTGAGTGGATGGCAGGTTGGGTGCTGCAAAATGGGTTTCATGTCAAAAGTAGCATGGGTTGAGTTCCTTAATCTGAAAATCCCAAATCTGAAAAGTTCCAAAATCCTAAACTTTTTAAGCACAGACATAGCATAAGTGAAAATTTCACACCTGACTTCACATGATGGGTCACAGTCAAAACACGCTTAAAACACTGTGTAAAATAATCTTCAGATACGTATGTAAGAGGTATATAAAACATAGATGATTTCTGTGTTCAGACTTGGGTCCTATCTTTAAGATATTTCATTATGTACATGCAAATATTGCCAAATCTGAAAGCTCTAAAACCTGCAACCCTTCCAGTCTCAAACATTTTGGACAGGGGATACTGAACCTGTACTTGGACCAGGCTCAGGCAAAATGTTGATCGATGAAGGTAGTGAAGACAGCATGTGTCTGAGAACATGGATGAAAAAGGATTAACTGCTTGCACAACCAGTATTCATGGACCACTTCCAGATGCTGTACAAATGTCTATAATTATGTGGCTTCTTTTACTCCTTACATACACCATTCTTTCAAAGTAGAGATTAGGATCTCCAGTTTATAGATGCAGAACCTATGGTTCAGACAGGTAAAGCAAAGTGTCAGGTCGCATAGTTGAAACAAGTGGTGGCAGCGGATTCAAATACAGGTGCATATGAGTCTCTGAGCTTGTGTGCCTAACTGTTGCTACAAACTGGAAGTCTGTGTCCCCTCGAAATTTGTGTGTTGACATCTTAAATACCAATGTGATCGTATCAGGATGTGGGATCTTTGGAAGGTGATTAGGCAGAAGAGTGGAGCCTTTGTGGATGGGATCAGGCATCCATGAAAGAGACCACAGAAAGCTAGTCAGTGCCTTCCCAGGAAAGATACAATAAGAAAACAGTATTGAGTCAAGAAAGTGGATCCTCACCAGACACTGAATATGCTGGTGCCCTCATCTCAGACTTCTTGGCCTCCAGCACTGTGAGAAATAAATTTCTGTTGTTGATAAGCCACTCGGTCCATGGAATTCTATGACAGCAGCCCACACAGCCTAAGATGGCCCTTATGCTGTACTGCCTCCCTTCAAGATCCTATTTTTCTGCCTTTGCAATCTCAAGAGAGAGGATTCCTTTGTAAATAGCTGCCACCATATTTCCAAATATAGCTTATATATACAGTGAAAAATAGGGCCATCACGTGTGTGTGTATGTGTTGACCTTGCTTTGCTCTCTGGAAATACTGCCTCCATCCTTAGCATACGAAGCATCTGCAGTTATTGCTTGCTGACTGTTGCTTTCCTGGTCAAGGCATTCCAGAGAAAGATGTTAGGAAAGGCAGCAGAAGTCTTGCAACCTGGTGCTGACCACGGGTGAATTTACTATGTGGCCCTGGGCAAAAGTGCAGTAAACAGACCTGGAGCCCACTCTTGTGTCCTGAACCTGATAAAGGACACATTCTTTGTGTGTGTTCTTTTTCTTTCTTCTTTTTTTTTTTTTTTTTTGGAGGGGCACACTTTTCTTCAAGACCTTTTTTCAAGTTTGACTTTCTGGTTTGTCATTTCTGGTTGTGGTAACTCCACAGAAGAGGCATCAGAGGCTTTATTCTCCATTATAAACACATGCCACATCTATTCCACATCTATTCCACAACGACCCCCTCAGGAAGACTCTCCCTTCTCAAATTTGGCTTCATCTTTCTAAAACAGTAAATCCTAGTCCCAGATGGGATGTAGGTGCACACATGAGCCTTCTGACTGGCACAGAGGAAGATGAAAGGGAATATAGTACCTGTAGAAGGTACTTCTTAAACAAAGAGAGGCTGAATTTTAATCTTGTAAAACAATACCCTAGCCAAAATTAAAAAAGGAAGTCTCCTGTCATCCTGTCTCAGCTGTGATTCTTACCACAAAGTGCAACTGAAGAGGGTCACCACAACCACTCCAGTGCTCTTCACAGACCACTAAGGAGGGGACAGTGAGAATGGGTACCTGAGCAGACATTCCAGAAAGGAGAACCAAGGGTGCTGGGAACCATCTTGAATTCTGGTGAAAACAAAGAATCTTTGGTATTCCACAGTTCTTCAACTGGGCATCTTTCTCTTTTCCTCACACACAATTTTATGAACAGAAATAGAAGATCTAAAGCTTGGTGTGCTATGGGCTAACATGGTCCAATCTGGTTCAACCCAGCATGGGCCACTTGTTAGCAAATGTGCTTAGACATCTAACATGAAGAAGTTCCCAACGAGACACCTTTGGATAAGTACTAGAGAGTTTCAATAATTTCTACAAGAATAGTTTTAAGCTAAGACACACATGGTAGGCCCTTTTAACATTTACTAAAGATTAATATATGTATATTGCTTTATGCTTTTTGAAGAATCTCCAAAAATAATGTTTTACTGTAGTTTCTATATAAGAATATGAGGCTGGGAGAAAAGGCTCATTCTACAGTGTTCTGTCCCCATTTTATTGAAGAATAAACATAAGTGAATCACCCAGAGGTAAATAGAAAGGCAAAGACGCAACTTGCCCTGCTCTTCTGATTGCTCTTCCCATTCTTCATTATCTATGCCTGGAATATCCTTCACCCACATAAACATCTTTTAAGATTTGACTGCAAATCTCTACTTTTAAATCTCATAATTGATACGAAGTTCAAAGAAATATCCTATTCCACATCATCTTCGAAATGGTTGTTTTCTTACATGCTTCTCTCCTGCCCAAAATTGCATGCCCTGTGAGGACAGGAACCACTGATCTCCAGTGTTTATACAGTGACAACTACTCAGCAAGTCCTTGTTTCCTCACTGAACGAACAACCCTCCATAGTTCTCTCCGGTGAATTCTTGTAGAAAATTTTTACTTTAACATCAATTTAGCATTTGAATATGTTAACATGACCATTGAAAGTGAGAAATAACACACCTTATCTCCCTGGAACCGTAAATATCCTTACTAGAAAGAGTTTAGTATCTCTGATTCCCCACTATGGTTTAGATGCTCAATGAATGTTAATGATGAGAATAAAATTGCAATGCTACATCACTTAAAGAGGCTTATTCTAGCACTGTGTAATCCAATTTAGATGTGTGTTTTCCAGATATATACACTCACACATATATTGTAAGCATCTCTGATTATACTACAGACACACAGGGTAAAATTATAAAGGACCTTGAGAAAGTCGTCAGTGATCACAAGGTGTTTAAAGATGAAACAAGTAAGTTTTCATAATTGTTGATGAAGAGGTTGCTTCACATCACAGTCACAGTGCTCACTTTCCTCCATTCAGTCTCCCTATGTGCATCCCACAGCTCTCTCTACTGCTGTATTCATCCCTAAGATGCACAGAGTATTCATAAAGGGATTCAGATTTGTGGGACTAACACTAAGATTAATGCAAGAAATATCAGTTTCCCCAGGTGTATGTCAAAGTAGACAAGAGACCATAACTTTCTAGGATGCTTTATGATACCAGCTGGTAGATCACAGACCTACCTAAACGAAAATCGGATGGAAGAATGCAAACGTGGTTACAATTATTCATACTCCTACTGTGGGAGTTCATAAACAAACTAATAAATATTTTCATCTTGCAATAAGATCAAGTTAAGTGATTTGCTGACATTCTCTTGAGGTTTAAGGCTTGTCTTTAATGTGAAATACAAATCGTATTTCTTGTGGACACATTTTAATAATAAACTTAAAAGCACACAAGACAAAAATAATGAAAATGTTGCAATGAAAACCAGACAAACTATCTACCACTTCAAAAGGAGTGAATGAAGACCTCTCGTCAACACCCCAATGCAAACAACCTCAACACAAGATGCCACATATTGAAATCAGGTTTCATGGAAAGAGAATCAGCAGGGATGGAGGCGGGGAAGCTATTACTTGAAAACAGGTAAATGGCCCCATGGAAATATACTCATCTAACATGCACAACACACACACATGGCCTCTCAAACAACTTGGGGGACAGATTTAATTTTAGTTTGATTTAAGCTACTTTCCACCTCTTTGCAAAATCCCACTAGCAAGAAAACAGGTTTGGATCCTTTTCTCCTTAAGAAAGGAATGGGGATTTTAGACCAACTTTCTTTGGTCCCTCAAATTCCAGGCTTCCCCCCAGATAAGAAAACGGACCACAGAAGCATTCTGAGGGAGCCCTCACTGCGTCCCACTTGGCTATTCCGGTGCCCCCCAAGGGTCCCTGTGGAGCAGCTCACCTCTGGGTCCTGTGATAACCGGTCGGTGATGCTGTGTGAATGCCGTTCCCAGGGAGGAGGTCTGCGAAGGGGAGGGGCTGCTGAAACCAGACTTCTCCGACTTCTTCAGTGTGGTTGGAGATGGCATTCCTGGCAAGAAGTAATAATTGGTAAGTTTGGTTCAATTCATGGAACGACAGCCCGACAGCCCATGCAACCTAAGACACAACACTTACAGGATTAAATTGGCAAACAACAAAGAAATGTTCTACTTGTGAGTGGAAAATTTATTTTGAATGCTTTGAATTTGTCACAGGAACACACCGGTGACAGAATCATCCTCTGATAAGTGGGTTTATAAATGATTTCAGTTTATTCTACTAACTCACAGAACATTTGCTGATTACTGATCCTCTTTATAAAGATTTGATATAGTCTGGGTCTCTGTAGGTGGTGGAACCTTTAAGAGATGGGGCCTGGCGGGAGTCATTGGGGGTGTGCCCTTGAAGGGGATTATGGGATCCTTGTCCCTTCCTCTTGCTCTCTCTAGCTTTCTGGCTATGAGATGAGCAGTTTGGCTCTTCTGTATACCCTTTGCCTTTGCTATCTGGTACCCCCATCACAGGCTTAAAAGCAATGGGTCTGCCTCATCATAGACGAGAACATTTAAAACTGTGAGCCAAAACAACCTTTTCTCTTCATAAGTTGATTATCTCAAGCATCTGTTATAGTATCAGAAAGGTGACTAACAAAAGGTTCAATTTTTCCAGTGTTTCCTAAAGGTTGTTTTGTGTGTCTATGACCTCCAGGACCCTTAGGAAGGAGGCTACCTAAACACACAAAGACCTCACATGCAACCATTTTTGCCTTGTCAGTTACCTTACTTCAGCCCCAAAGCACTTTCTTCACATTTTAAATAATTTAGCTCTTTTAACATAAAAATGGCCTCAATAATAGCAACTCTGTTATTCATTCAATGAATTATTAATAATAGAAAAAAGAGAAGATCAAAGTAAAAACCTTAAATGCCCAACAACTGGGGACTGGTTAAATAAATACGGTATAACCAATGCAAAGAATACTGTGAGTAGTGACACAGAGAAGTATTTATTATATAAGATTAATTGAAAAGAAAAGAGAAAATTACAAAACAGGATGTTGTACTATGACATCGTTTTAAAAGGCAATGCTATACACAGAGGAAGGAGTAGTAGGAAATATGCATAAACTGTAACAGTAGTGCTTCCTGTGTTAGTTTGGGTGGTTTTCCTTGACTTCTTTTTGTTCACCTGCCTTTTCTATGAGAAGTATAGATTACTTTTTAAAAATTTTTTATTGCCTTTTAAAATAAATGACAGTGGAATGCATTACAATTCATATTACACATATAGAGCACAATTTTTCATATCTATGATTGTATATAAAGTATATTCACACCAATTCGTGTCTTTATACATGTACTTTGGATAATGATGTCCATTACATCCTACCATCATTGCTAATCCTCTGCCCCTCCCTTCCCCTCCCACCCCTCTGCCCTAACTAGAATTCATCTATTCCTCCCATGCTTCCCTAGATTACTTTTACGTTAAGAAAACATAGTAAAAATCTTGGTTTTTTTTAATTGTTTTTTTTCTCTATACTATCTAAAGTTTTCATAGAATTTTCAGCTTAAGAAATGTTTTAGAAAGAAAAACAATGAGAAAATAGCCTCTTGTAATTACTGGATTTGCAATGTTCTTAATGTTCTTAGCAACCACGCTGACACACAACTAGAGGCATCTATCCATTTGGTAGGGTGCCAATTAAAACAATAAAATTTTGGATATAAAATAGAGGAAATGACTTCTAATCTCCACACTGCAGGACAAATTTGGGGTCTCTTAAGTTTCTAGCATAAAAATGGTCGGCATGTGTCAAAAAAAACTGAATTTAATTTTACTTTTACATGTGTTGTTCTCTATTTATGAGCAGAGACTTATCTGGGTGAAATGGAAAAAAAAGTAATAAAAAAATAATGACCATTAGTATGTAACTGATATTGAGTAATTTCTAGGACCATGCACTGTGCCAAGCACTTTACAGGCATAGATATGTCCAGAAATTTAGTTCATTTGCTCTATGTCTAAATATGTCCTTGTTATTTCTGATCACATATTTCCTTAATGCAATTCTACAACATGACCTTCTAGTGTGACTACTTTCAAAGATTCTAGAGAGAGGTAGCGTTTGTTTTGCCCCTCTCTATGTTTAAGACATCTATATATCCATGTCAGAAACATACCATGTAGTTAAAAAAGATATTTAAACTACTTAGTACAGATCTTGGCTTTAATGTGGCTTTACCAATTGATGTTTAGACAAAACAAAACTTGGGGTTCTGACCTCAGAAAAAACAAAGTGCAAATTGTAAGCATGTTTGCATAGACATAACACAGAGTGAGTGGTGTGTGATTTCATATTAATTTGACACATCTAGCTCAGATCCTTTCTGAATCTATATCTATGTGATTTGAATTAAAAACAAAGTCACTAAACCAAGTAGTTTTAGGTATATTTGTAGTCTAAGCTGAGGTATCATCATGAAATTAGGTAAGAAATTTCAAATAAAAAATAATTGGAATAAAAGCTACCAAAATGCAGACAAACCTCCCAACTTCTTCAAATCTCTTTTACAAGCCAATTTTCAGCTGCTTGCCAGTCCACTAATTTAAACTCAGTCAAATGCCTAGATTATATGTCATGAAACTGGGATAGAAATAGAATAGAAAATGAAAAATGTCAAAACTTGCAAGTTGGCTATGATTTCAAACAGTGAAATTATCAATGAAATTTCACATATGAACTAACCTTATTGAAGAAAGCAAATGGTTTGACTCAGAAGTAGTTATTTTGTTTGAAATGTTCATGTTTCTCATCCATGCCATTCTAAATTCTGCAGAAATATTGGCATGATTTTAATCCAGTTTACTCTTTCAAAGGAAGAATTATAAGTAAGATTTGGGCAATGACAAGCATCAAGTATGATCAAGTTGGTAAATGAGCTTAAAAAGAGCAAAATTTAAATCTTCCTTGAAAGAGTTAAAGAGGGAAGAAGCACTGTTGGCATGCAAGAGCAACAAGCCAAACTATGTCTAATCTTCTAAATTTATCACAGTCAAGTAATATGAAGCCTGAGGCTGTCATGAATCTCAAAATTACTTTGTGTTTTCAATTTTTAAAGACTTGTATTGAGCACATTTCCTTATTATATACTTTAATATTTTCTCTACATGCATAATGTATGTTTTGGTTAATTTGCTTTGTATACTTAATTGACCAGATGAAATTTCAAAATGCTAGTAAACTGCTCTATGTTAAAAGCTAAAGAACATTAATCTTGTCTTTTATTTTTGAAATCAAATTTGGCTTCTGTACATTACTTTAAAAATAACTTCCTTGTTAAAATTTCTTTTGTCAATTATCTATGAACAACTGTTACACAATTACTGGATGAATTAATGACTGATTGGCTTTCTCTTGATGAATCAAAACTTTAATTTCTATGCATTTTCTAGGAACAAAAGATCTTTTTAAAAAAGAGAATATAGATAAAGTAATGCTACCCTTTTCTGGACCAGACAAAATGCCACTTTGAAGTTCAGTAAAGAAAAGTAAAGAATTTTATAGAATCAGAAGCAGAAATACAGCATAAATGTTTTGTTTCAATGGAATATTTCCTTCTTTTGATTGCTATAAAAATGCAATGGTGGCAAAAGGAGAGAGGAGATCGTTTTCAATAAGCATTTTGGCTTGTCACTGGTTTTCTAAACATCCAGACTTCCTGAATTTCTCTCCAATTTCTCTTCCTGTATTTCTCTCCTGTTTGCCATTTTTCTAAGCTGCCTGAGTCATTCCAAATTGTGTTCTGTACCTAACTGCAAATATACATAGAAATCTAGTAACTCAGGGGCTCTGATCCCTAAAGGTAGTTAGAAGTATGAAGCCCAACAAGAACACTTTGGAAATACAGGTCACATATTTACAAAGATTTCTGTAAATTAATTATTAATATTTATGGTAGTCAGAATTCCAAGATGACTCTCAAGGTTCCAGGTCCCTGTTGTGCATACCTTGTATAATTCCCTCCCCTTGCATATGGAAAGTACTTGGAAATGTTGTCTTCTGATTAGGTTTTATTATACTGCAAGGATGAAGGGACTTTTGCAGATAAAATTAAAGCCCCTAAGGGGCTGAGGTTGTGGCTCAGTAATAGAGTGCTCGCCTAGCATGTGTGAGGCACTGGGTTCGATCCTCAGCACCACATAAAAATAAAATAAAGGTTAAAAAATGTAAAAAAAATAATAAAAAAATTAAAGCCCCTGATCATTTGACCTTGATTAAGGAAAGGAACATGGTCCTTGGTGGGCCTACCCTAATCAGTGGGACAATGTAAAAGAGGAATTAGAAGTCAGAAAGATGTTCCTTCAGAAATTGAAGAGATAAGCTAAGAGAAACTCCCCAAAATAAGCAATTCTACACTTCAATTTTAAGTTCAATACACAAGCAGACAGGAGAGGACCCTGTATCCTGCAACGTTGGTTCCTGGTGACTTTGGATATTCCTTTTCCATTGTCAATATGGGATCCCCATAGACCTACCTACATTTATGACTCTTATTAGAACAACTATCACACAGGATCTAAAGACCTCTAGAAGCCTTCATGTTGAGTGGCTCCCAGAGAACTAGAAGGCAACCGAAGAACTCATACCCAATTTCCAAAAACCAGACTGAGAATAATAAAATCTTCAAATTGTGGTTTTACATTTCATCTCAGGGAGATGGGTATGATTATCCTTCCTACCTGTAACTTAATGTTGCAGAAGTTAGATGGAGAGGTTAAGCAACCTGCCCAAGATCATGCAGCTACCAAGTGGTACTTCAGAGCCAGGCTGTGGCAACTCACTGAATTTGCAGCCTGGACAAACTTCTGGTGGTAGCCTTACGAGACCCTGAGCAAGGGCCCAGTTAAATCAGACTTAAGGCAATTATTAATATTTTAGGACCATGAACTGTGGGTAACTGAAACTACGAAAAGTGAAAGCACGAATACAGGGGTTCTAACTATAATAAGGGCAGCAAAGGGTCCACTGGCTTTGACAACATGGATGTTTCTGACAATCTTGGAAAACAAACTCTAGGAGAGCGAGGCATGTGGAAGGTAGGATGGAGTGATTTATAAAATCCATCATGGAAAGTGAGGAAGCAGGGAGGATGGTGTAGTCAGCTCTTTGATCAGACTAGTGTGTAGAGAGCAGGAAATAGGGTGGTGGGTGGCTCTAGGGAGGAGGGAGGCCCAGGAGAGCTTTGTGAAGGGGGTGGAGGCCAGTGTGGCTGAATGTGGATGCGCACTGTCCAGCAGGTAGGCAGAAGGCAATGCCTGGGAGGAGAGAGGATGCTGAGCAAGAGAAGCCCCCCCCCCCCCCGAAAGTGAGAGGCCACAAAGTCAGGACGGAGTCAGGACTTGAACCAGAGCTGTCAAGGCCCCTGCTCCTTTCAGTGTACCACTCTTCCAAGAGGCCTGTTTCTGAAGAAAAAGAAAAAGTAGTACTTATCTGCCTTATTGATATTAACCTATCAGGAGCTGGTTTAAGTCTGAGCTTAATAATGCTACTTACATTATTATAATTTTGTGCAAGTATTCCAGTCTCCATGATGCCAGCTGCCATGGTGAGTGCTCTTCTTGCAAGCAAGCACTCAGACCTCCCTGCCCAGCCCTTCCAGGCCCAAGTGTGGGGAACAGACAGAATCATGTCTGTCAGACGAATGGGCTCAGCATAAATTCCAGTGACATTTTTCAAGCCCAGGATGAAAGGTGAGTATCAGGACCATATTTTGCAAGTCATCCACCACCAACAGATTTATGCTTAAACACATCTCTTCCAGATGCAGAAAATTCCCCCACAGTCAACAACAGGACCTTTCTAGAACCATTTCAGCTACCTCTCCTGATTAGCTTATCTTTGACCCTTGTGCTAAATAAAAGCAGTGATTGGGTAGAGTAATCGCCCAGCCACAGGATCATTGTATTCCTGGGGGTATAAACACATGCGATGAGGTAGAGGGAGGTAGTTGAAGACACAGCACTTTTCTTAGATTTGTGTCCTAATGATAAAATCCATTAACGTTCACTCTAATGTCATTTATTATAATTAACACACTTGACAATAAAAAGGTAAAACATTCAGACTATTTTGACTTTTAGCCTTTGTCAGTGAATAAAAGTGTTCTAAAATCATTTTTATGATGGAGAGAATAAAATGCAAGTTAATAAAGCTTCTGAGGTTCATGCTTCTTGCTCTGCATGCAACCACTTAAAAAGAGTTGCAAGGAGCCCAAAACGAATTGCCACATCATAAAGAAGTTCAGGTAACCTAAATGGCTTGGTGACACAAGTGATTCCTTCAACTTTTAAAAAAGGAGAGTATGGAGTAAAATGATGGTATTATTTAGGAGGAAAGAAATGCTGAATTCTCTAATGTATTCCAAATGTTCATTTATAAGTGAAAATTTACAACCAGAGAGAATAAAGAATAGAAATGAGGAAAATGTCACATAAAAATCCAGTTTCTAGGCCAACAATAAAGTTTATTGACTCTTTAGAGGACTTCCTCTCTCTTCAAGGTAAACAAATACCCCGGTGAACAAAGAAAATTGTGTACTTCCAAGAGCCTGGCGATTCCCCACCCAGCACATCTGCCCTCCCCTTCCCACCCCCACTGGCCCTACATGGAAGGGAAGGATTGATTTTTGGCTCAAAAGAGCAATCACACATATTCACAGAAGGACTAGGGTAAAGAAAAAATTTTTGAGAAAAATCAACTTTCTTTACACAAAAATAGGTAACAGCATAATGTTTCATTCATTCTGCTTAGATATCCAGCTGAAAAAGTGAACAACTCCACCATACATTTATTTGTTTGGTTTATATCTGTATTGACCAATAGGGGAGCCACTAGCTGTGGGTGACTACTTAAATTTAAATGAATTAATATTAGATGATTTCAAAAATTCAGTTGCTCAGCACAGTCATGGTTTAAGTGTTCAATAGCCATATGTGGCTAGTGGCTACATGACTGGACAGTACAGATAAAGAACATTTCCACTACTGCACAAAGTTCTATGAAGAGCTCTTGTCTATGTAACACCAAATAATTTTCAATTTTTGGTCCTACTGGGCAACAGTAGGCAAACCTTACTTTTGTATCTTTGCAATGTTTAGTCCTTTTTTTTTAGTTCCAAAAGCAAAGCATATGTACTATACAAATATAGAATTGTAAAAAGAGGGAAAAATGGAAGTCTTTTCCTCTCCATTTCCAACAAGAGTAGATAATCCAGTGCCCGAGTTTTGTAGATATTTTCTTGGCATGTAACATTATCCTGGATGATGTGAACTTAAGTGTTTATTTAAATATGTTCCTTTCTGTCTCTTAAAGCATTATCAAATACTTGGATTTTGAGAATCCAACTGGTGAAATTTAATTTGAAAGATAAGTAGTCTATGGTGATCTGTGTTTGGGATATGCTGGCCCTGGAACTCGATTAGTCCCAATGTTCCTTGGATACATGCAAAGCACCTAGCACTTTATTTAAAGTTAAAAAAAAAATGTGAAACTGATTGAAACATTTCATAAGGGAAAAAGAATATCATTTTAGGCCTCTTCAAATTGCTTGAACTGTGAAATCAAGTAATAAACACTAGAAAAGGTTCTGTCAGCTAGAATCTAGGCTTGGTGTAGTCAGCATTTTCTTGCTAAATCTTATTATGGCAAAGCATTTGATTTTTCATCTCTGCACTCTGCTCATCCCCACAAATAAACGATTTTGACCTCCACCTGTTACTTAGTAACATCTGCCTGCCATCCTTCAGTAGCCCTATTCTTTGCCTTCAAAGGCCTTTGAGTGGCTGGGAAAGTGGGAGGATAGAGTTGTGCAATGAACTGAGCTGCTATCACTTTATAACTATTCAGTAGTTCACA
The DNA here is from genome assembly GCF_021218885.2 of Marmota monax. Classification (NCBI taxonomy): domain Eukaryota; kingdom Metazoa; phylum Chordata; class Mammalia; order Rodentia; family Sciuridae; genus Marmota; species Marmota monax. Next base: position 9,572,032 of record NW_026692907.1, on the reverse strand, counting down.
GTTCAAGCTAGAAGCTGCACAGCAAAAGAAAATGGCTTTTTAAAAAAGACAGTGCCCGCGGATGCTGGAAGGGGGCAACACATTTCATCATTTGAACACGAAAGTTTTTCTAGGAAGAGGTTTTCTCTTAAACTGTTACTTAATGCAGAAAACTTCTAGACCATTCCTCATAGTAAAATCTCTTAGAGCTATCCCTTCATTTTAGATAGATGAACCCAAAGGTTATTTCCAAGCTTAAAAGTACTTCCAGTTCAAGTAAGTACATTACCCTGATATTTTGCAAAATGATATGAACAACCCGCCTCAAATACAGTTTCATAGATACAAAAGAACTATACTAATATTAAACATTATTAAACTAAACTGAAAGCAATAAAAGGGAAATAATCATGCTGCTATAAATTATACAAATAGATATATGTCATTGTCCAAAACAGTGTCTGACAAAATAGTTTGCTTTTTTTTTAACAACAATGACATATCAGAAAAGAATATTCTGTGTAAAGTTGTACTTCTAACGATTAATGCTACATTCAACAGAAGAGATGGTGTGTAATTATGTTAAATACTTATCTGAGAGGGATGAGCAGGATATTTCTGCTCACTGTCATTCTTTGTGACAACATAATGATAGATTCATTTACTTATGAGTGCAATTATTAAAAATCATGCTGTTTTCCTAACTGTCTTCATATCTTGGAAATATTTTATTAAAAATTACTTATCTGACGCTAAGGGTAGATGCTTGGCAGAGTCTTCTTTATCAATTAAACAAATGAATTTGTTCCAGTCTATCTATGACTCTGTTGTGGGTCTTTTACAAGTTTGGTGAAATTTGGAGATAATGATTCATCCATTTTTCTCCTTGTCTTACTTGTCCAAATTTTAAAGTTTGGTTTTTCCTCAAACTAAAAACTGCTCATGGCCGACATTTTCTCTGGAGTCATGCTTTAACACTTCTTTTTCAAATTCACACCTTTTTTTTTTCCTTTTGGAACCCAACACAAGGATCCAATTTTAAACAGACAACTCCATACAGGCCAATCAGAATGGTTTGCTAGCTACATACCATCTTTCACAGCTTTTTCTACTCATGTGATGAACTTTATTTAGCACCTGTGAGGAAAAGGTCTTCATAAAAGATAAAAACAAGAAAGCAAACCATGATCGGCTCTGCAACGAGGTGGCTACCTCCAAATCAAAGGACTGTTTCCATGTGTCAAAAGGGAAAAATTAGATTCCTCTTTATTTTTTTTTCCCCTTCACTCACTAGCTCACAAATGGCAATTGCCACCAACACTGTCTTTGAATGTGAAAGACAACCCAACATGGGTATTGGATTGAAGTTATTTACTAGACTACTCCCACAATGGAGAGTTGATTATGTCCCTGGTTTTAGTCAACTCTCAAGTAGTCCAAGTCGCAGATAATGACGTTTATGATACATTATGTTTCTCCCAAATGTGTGGCTAGTACAAAAACTTATATGACCCAATATAAGGGCTATGTGTTACAAAGATTTCTTTTCTTTTAATTTAAAGGCCTGTTAAGGCTTCAGCACTGATGGACAAACTCATAAAAATATCAAGCACATCAAAAGGAGAAAAATTACTAGTTAAGTCTTTTGAGGATAAAATTTCTAAAGGGGGAAAAAATCACCCATTGGAAGAAAGAATTCAAAATTAGAAGCAGGTGTCGCCATCATGAAGTGATAAATATCAAAGAATAACTGGCCCTGAAAGGCATTCCTAAGCATCCCTTACTACTTTTAATCCTTACACATGTATTGACATCAGAATATATAGTGCTGCTTATATAAATTCCTAAAGAGTGTCCAAACATGAGAGATCCTGCACAGCCACTCAGATAAACCCTCCCTTCACCTGGGTTCATGCCACGGCTGAAAGGCAGGTGGCAAATTCTGCTGGGCATTAAGTGACATATCATCATGGTGCCCCAATACTCACTAATCTGGGAAGCTAATCATTGTGAAGCGATTTCCATATTGGATTAGCTAACACAGCAGAATAAGCCGGACTACAGAGGATGCTTCTGAAGTGGACACTAAATTGCCATCCCTGGAATTTCTCAGGACTTGAGAGCACTTCCAGCCAGTCAAATGGGAATGTCAAGAATATGTGTGTTTCCTCCTGCACAAAGTGGAAGAACTCTAGAGATGGGAATGCTTGTTCAAATAATAATAATGATGCCGGGCCCCCATTAAAAGGTGGAAGCTGGGAGCATTTAATTACAACCTGAAGGTCCACAGCTGTGTTAACCATCTCCAAAAGGGGCTGGAGGTGCTAGACCACGAGCAGAGTCTCTTACTCCCAACAGACCAGAGAATCAAGAGCCACAGTATTCTGTATTTAAAAATCCAAAGGCTTTAGAGAGGCTTCTAATTGATTAATAAGAAATTTGGGTCAGTAATACTTTTATTTTGAAGAGAAGCCAAAAGACTGTATATTTAGTGGGTTTCATCATTTTAATTTTTCATTAAGTTTAAGAGACATTTCAAAATAAAGTAACTTTTTCATCCTTGAAGTTTTCTCTCATTTGAGAGACATATTTTGTGATTCAGTGCTGGAGGGAACCAGCTCTCTTCTGGCACTTAGTGTGCTGTTCAGGAATCCACCAGGAAATAGTCCCTGATTTATTACATCAGTGTGAGCATTTCTCGTAATCTTCTAGGATATAATTCACCCATCCTCTTGAAATGGGTGCCATGTCTTTGATTAACTGATGAGCATATGATGTACCTAAAAATCCATGGTTAGACAGTGTTGAATAAATAGGCCTTGTCATAATCCTCTGCTGAGCAGGAAAGCAATTGGGACTTGCAAGGCCCCACCAGAACCTGCTCACAGGCCAGGCAGAACAGCTATGGACTGCAGGCATCTGCCTGGGCCAACGGCTTCTTTCTTCCCTCCTCTCATTCCCCATGTAAAGCCTTTACTCTGGAGCACTAAAGAACTCCCTTACTGAAAACATCAATGGCCAAAAAGAACTTTAGTCCCACATAAACTGATGTGCTACACTTGATTCTTTAACATTTACAGAGTCATCAGCATATAGGAAAAATATGAAAATATATGAGGGAAATAAGCCTGCAAATATTATTATTAGTGATAACTATCAATTTTTACATGAATTAAGTGAATACATATCTGTATGCAAACATACTTATGAACCTACCACATGATTGTGTATTTATTATATGTGTATATAAAATATGCATATATACACAGTTTAGAACAATGTATGGTCTGTAGTGTGTGCTCAACCAACATTGGTTATTACTACATTTAAAAAACACATATTTTTAAAATTTAGCAGCATTCTAGTAACAAAATACAGGCATATATATCTTAATATCAAGTTGTGGTGTGACTCGAATCTAGGAAATATCTACATTGCATTCATAGAAGAGAATAGACAAGGTAAGACCACTGCTTAAAGGAACACTTTTATCTCTTTATATCAGAGGTTAAAACTACTATCTGTTTGGGTCCCACAAATATTTTTTAGAGGAAAAGATCACAGTACACTTAGATAAGTTGGATATCTTTTTCCCTCCCTCCCTCCCTCCCTCCGTTCTTTCCTTCCTTCCTTCCCTCCCTCCCTCCCTCCCTGGGATTGAACCCAGGGATGCTTAACCACTGAGCCATAGTCACAGCCCTTTTTAAAATTTTATTTAGAGATAGGGTCTCACTGAGTTGCATAGGGCCTCTCTAAATTGCTGAGGCTGGCTTTGAACTTGTGATCCTCCTGTCTCAGCATCCTGAGATACTGGGATTACAGGTATGTGACACTGTACCTGGCCTTCCATCTATCTTTTTATCTTTCATTTCTCTTCTTCCAACTATATTTTCTGCTTATTTTACCCTTTGGTAAACTTGATCTTCATTCAGAATAATTTTGTTTCCTTTAAGTAAATATTTGCTTTAATTCTGCCCAATTCCATCACCCACAAGTCAGAAAACTGTTTTAGGCAGGGAGTGTTTGGGTCCAGGGGTCAGAATGCAGCCTGTCTGCTGGAGGAGGGTGGCACTGTCTTGACCTTCCCAGGGATTTCCTGGCATGACAGCCTCACACATGCTTCCTATGGGTCAGGAAAGAATAGGCTGACAGGGAGAAGAGGTGGGAACAGGGGCAAGCTCTCGCTGCCCTGAAGCTCCAGCTCTTCTCAACATACGCAGAAGAGGACTGTGGGGAGGTCAGTGGATAAACTGCCAGCTTGATGATGCACCTGGCACTCTACATGTTGCGCCACCATCCTGGAGCTTGTCTGTCCAGCTACCCTCCTGCCTTCACAGGGCTGTAAGCTTTGAGGGCAAGCACCATTTGGCTTATTTTTACATTTCCTCTATCACCTTGCACAGGGCTTGGTGTATAATAGATGCAGCGCTATACAATAGGCTTTCAGTTAAATTTTATAGACTATTAATTCATATAGTACTTTAGAGTTTTCAAAGTATTTACATATGTAATAAATGTATATGTAGGCATAATATTTCTTTAAAGTGTTATGGTTTATTAAGTGTAGACTTTACATAGAGTAAAAATACCCCAGATATAATGGCATGCAGAGTACTTTGCACACTGCTAGTATTCAATAAGTGGTAGTTCTTATTTTTACCATCATCTCTTTTCATCTTTTCAAAACTAAGAGTTAGAAGGCAGTGCTGTTTTGTTATCCTCAATGTTTACATATGAGGAAGCAAAAATTCAGACTAATTTGCTAAAAATCCCTGGCTTGCTCATGTAAGATATGAGAATTATATAGATTTTTTTCCCCTTAATTTGTACTCTTTTCTCTTTAGAATAATTCTCTTTTCCTCTTATTATCTCCTCTCCAGCAAGCCCTCAGAGATTATTGTGATTGAAATGAAATTTGCTTTCAAGCTCCTCCCTACCGTAGCTGCCTCCCAGCCGTACCATGAGCCAGCACTTTGCTACCTCAGCCACTGGGCTGCTGCTGAGGATGGGGACAGGAGCAGGGCAGGGGGAAGATTTCACATGTAAACCTAACATCTAAGCTTTATCTCTTTCTTCCTTCCATTCTAGAATATTTACACAGCCCCATTTTCAAACATGAAATTAAAAATTTGGAGATTTGGGTAATTTATTTATTTATACAAGACCAGCTGAAAGGCAGCATTTGTTTTCCTAGGAGCCTCCCCATTTGCAAAACTGTGCATCTGGGTTCTCTGATGCAAGTACAGCTACACTCATTCCCTCAGCAAATGCATGCAGCTCTCTGCTTTCTGAAAGCTTCATCACATTCAAAGGACAAGATAAGACGTATGTGGTTTCTATCTTATTATTTATTTATTTATTCAACAAATATTGATTGAATGGCTACCATGTTGCCAGGTAATGTAATAGGCTTTGGGAATAAAAACAAAAATTTTGTTGATCCTGCTTTTATCAGATATGTGAATAGGACACACACAACATAAAAGCATATGTGTATATGAAAATAGTTCTTTTCTTCTAACAGGTAATGCTTTAGACTCTAATTACAAGAGGCTGTTTTAAGCCCAGTTCTAGTGTTAAAAAAAATAGATTTGATAAAAAAAATAGGGCCATTTTTGAAGGGTGGTCAGAGTGCTCATTTTGTAATATAGATTTACTGTTGTAACCCCCTTTTTAGGTGAAATTTCTCTCATAAAGAAGGGTCATTAACAAACAGGTCCCTTGTTACTGAACCAATGCTCCCTGGCACACCAGTCTCTAATGAGCAGGTGCCAATACTAAAGACATAATGGAAAAGAATATTGTCACAGAGAGATGCTTTCCCACTGCTCCATAAATGCAGAAGAAAAGCCAAGTCATTGATCTTATGGCAATGTTCTGTAACAGTGACCATTCCCATTACGGCAGGAGATTGTGGGAGATTTAATCATTTTCCCTAATATATGCTAGCGCAGCAGAGTGTCCATGATCAATGTACTACTGCTACCAGGCTGCTGCCTTTTTATTGGCACTGATAATGGGCCTCCTGTGTGTCTCAGCCAGAAGTCCATGTTGGTCAACTTCCTCAACTCTCACAACTGATGGATGACGGTGGCAGTCAAATTCAGACTGGCAGAGTTGTGAATCCAAGGGAATATGATATTTGATTTTTTTTTTTAAATCACAATGAACTAACACAAGTCTGCAAAATTCAGCTGTGATCCTAATGGTTGAGACATTGAACCCTACCTGCAAATGCCCTGGGCTACTGGTTGACCAGATGTTTACCAAATACTCTTCTACAGGTGCCTTTAAGCAATTTTTTTTTTTAAAAAAATGTATTTCTTTACTTAATAATTGTGATAGGAACAGAGGGCATACTATTAAAGTACTTCATTTTGACCTTCAAAAATGAAAACAACTTACTCTTTGGAAAAATTTTTATCTCTGAAAGAAGTTTATCCCTGAACATATTTTTTTAAAAAATTGACTACAACCAGAACTGGGGTTGTAACTCAGTGGTACAGCGCTTGCCTCACATGCGTAAGGCCCTGGGTTTGATCCTCAGCACCACACAAAAATAAGTAAGTAAATAAATAAAAATAAAGATTAAAAAAAAACTAAAACTAAATTTACTATTTATTTATACTTATCAAATTTGACTTTAAAATGTTCATTGAACTGCTGAAATTTCCAACATTTTGGCTAGTGAAACTCTGTTAATAGTTTGATAATCCCAATATAATTATACCAGTATAATTATAAAATAATATAGTCAGACTATGCATATTAATTATAATTTAATACATTAGAATTTTGAATATTTTTGTGCAGGAGAAAATTTAAGTAGCCTCTTACTCCTGCATTGAAACACAGTACTAAATTTCACTCTAAAGTGCTATCATTTCATGTCTTTTTTAAAAAAACAATAAAAAATTAGCTATACTTCAGACCTGCTGCAACTGACACACATGTTTGTGCCTAATTCAGATGGAGTCTCAAGTCTGGAAGTGGGGCCACCTGGTAACCCGGGAAGCCTGCTGGACCCTTGGGAGAAGCCTTCAATTTCAAGTACATGATGAACCTGAGGAAGGTTCACAGGACAGTCAAGGAGCTACCTTGCAACCAAGGAAGAAATATATATGAAGAAAATTCAAATTTATACATAACAATTAAAAGGCTGGAATATCAAATCTTATGTTCAAGCATGTGAGCATTTCTCAGTTGGGTTACAATCAAAACCCAGTTTAACTGCCATCTTTTTAGGAAACTGTCCCCAACTCTCCAGCCAGATTTAACACTGCTTAACCTTGTCTGCTTCCCACTACTGTCAGCTGGGTGAGCTCTGTATCCCCAGTAATCCTGCTGAGGATGGTTCACATGATCAGAAGATGTTAACTTTACAAAGGACTTTGGCTTTCAATACACCATTTGATTTTCCTAACTTTGTGAAAGAAACGAGGCAAAAACAACATGGGTAATGTTGGCGAGTAATGACTAACACTTGAAGACAGTCAGAGGTTTGCCCTTGGAGATGTGCCCTTGACAGTCATCTTTGTATCCACTTTAGGATGTACACACAGTTGGCACTTACTAAAGATTCAATGACTTGGCTCAATTTGAATTATAATGATTAGGTGACTATCCATTCTTCTTCATGCAGAGGCACTGAAACTGGAGGAATATGAGAGAGATGAGAGAATTTTCTTTCTGATAGTGAGGAATCTGGTTTCACTTGTGTACGATCTTCTCTAATCTGCAGGAAGACAGGTCAGATCTCAATTTTTCTAGAAGAGCTTTAAAGACACTCCCACTCAATCTTGGGAAGAAGGTCAGGAGCATAGTGTTTAATGTTCAGTGGCTTCCAGAGAACCCACCTGGAAGCTACTGTGGGCAGCTTCTGTCAGTACTTTCCATACCCAAGTGTGCAGAAGCATCGCCTACAGCTCTTGTTGAGATTCTGCGGTCCAGATGGGGTCTAAGATTCTGCAATTCTAAGAAACTCCGTGTGGTTCTCAGGTGCAGGTCCTCAGATGACCCTGAGTCTAAAATATCTTATACAGGTGTTCTTTACATGTATGTAAGAGAAAATGTGAGCAGTTCCTTGAAAATCTTTGACATAAGTAAATCAGAGAGGTGGTCTAAACTACAAAAAAAGAGTTCCACACAAAGTTTACTCTTAAGATTCTTGACATAGGGGGCTGGGGTTGTGGCTCAAAGGTAGAGTGCTCGCCTAGTACACATGAGGCACTGGGTTCGATCCTCAGCACCACATAAAAATAAAATAAAGATATGTATTCAACCATAACTAAAAAATAAATATTTTTTAAAAAAGATTCCTGACATAGTTCATCATAAAAATTATCATTAAAATTATCCTAAAAACAGTTATATTTTTACTGACAAATAATTATACATATTTATGAAATAAAGTCACACACACATTGTATAATGCCCAAATTACAGTATTTAGCATACCTATTATAGTTATAATTTCTTTGTGGTAAGAACATTCAAAATCCTCCCTTATAGTTATTTTGAAATGCACAATATAATATTTTTAACTCCTGTCACTCTTCTGTGCAATAGCACATATTTCTTTTCTCTAACTTGATTTTGTACCCTCTGGCCAATCTCTCCTCCATGCCGCCCTCCCCCTATTCTTCCCAGTCACTAGTAACTATTATTCTATGTTGTAATAACTTATTATTATTTAAAAAAAGAGTCTGATTCATTTAAGGGAACACCCTTTAAGGCAATACAGTAATACAGTAACACAGTTTGATATACTACTACAGGTCAACAGGTCCTTGACTAAGCCTGAGACATCATTGTACTTTCTACTTGCTACTAACTGGCTTCAAATGAAAGCCTGCAGAACAAAAATATAGTAAATATTGACTCAGAAAGGATTACTGGTAGCAAATTCTGCTTTTAAGTTTATTAAGAGCACCCCAAATTCTCTGCCTTATGACTTCATTCATTCAATCAATTAGTATTTGTTGAGAACCTATTATGTGTTACATACTGTTATGGATAGTAGGGATACAGTAGAGGAAAAGACAGACTAAGTGCTACTCTTATAAATCATATATTCTAAACAATATTAGACAACAACAGTAGAGAGAGGTATGAGGAAAGGAAAGCAGTATATGGATTATGAGATGAGGGAGGGAGAATCAGTAGATATTTTAAATTGCTAAGAGCCTCTATGTTGAGGCATTATTTGAACAAAAACTTGAATGCCAATAAACATTTGATATCATAGGTGAAAATGGTAGATATTTCACTTTGTTAACAGTTGCTTATACATAGTGTTCTATGTGCATTCAGTAGTCCATATCCCTTCCCGGGCTTGTATGATAAGGTTTGGGATAAGAAAAATGGGGAAAATTGAGGATTTGCAGGTCTTTTTGATAAGTTATTTATTGTTTGCTTTTTTTAAAAAAATATGTTTTTAACTTAAGTACAAGTCCAGGACAGGAGACTTTAACATGCAAGCATAAACATTTATGGTAAATGAGATTATTGAGTATAGAAGACGAAATTATACACTTGAGGTCAGATTTGGTTTGAAATATGGCTTTTGGATCCACAGGTTGACATCTGTGTGGGTATGGGCAAGACACTTAACCTTTCATGATTCATAGTTTTCATCTACAGAGTGGCAGAATCATTAAGTCTTGCATATTTTAAAGGAGGTTACTGAAAGGAAAACTGGTACACAGTAGGTACTCAATTATCACTAGATTTTTACCATATATATGAAAGCATCACACATGGTGTCTGACTTAGTACAGGCTCCTGCTTATTGGCTTCCTTCCTATTTACTTGCATTATCAGTTTCTTAGCAAGTTTTCATTTGTACAGATAAACAAGAGTTGATGGTATATGCATTTTTGCTTGATAGAATTTCATAGGACTCATTTCATCAGTGCATGATTAGCTTCAAAGCTTTCGAATCTAACCCAGCTTGGAGATAACTGGGAAATGAAACTAAGTGGAGGGAACAAACGCAGCATTGTAAGAGAAGCAAAAGTCAGCCCGAGGTTGTCTGATGTTTTCAAACTAACATCATCTTTAATCTCCTGTGCCCTTCTTCCCAGATAATAAGAGCTGTGCACTAAAAGTGCTGAGATAAACTAATGGGGAACAGGATACTACAAAAGACGTTTGAAAGAGCCCTTGTAATTTACTGCATGTCTGGTTTGTTTTACTTTCCAAAGTCTTCCTGTTACTCAAGGAAAAGTATCTCCTCTGGCAACCTTCGGCCCTCTGTTGGCCCAGGAGTCCTGGAAAGGTGGTGGAGGGCAGGTACCCAGATGCAGAACTTTGAGGGGTGTGAGCACAGGCTGTGCTTCCTGTGTTGCATCTGAAGTATGGACAAAGTTTCCTTCGTACTTGAGAGAATTATCCCAAAGTAGGCAAACCAAGAGGCTGCCAGTGCATTCACATATACATAATTCTCAACATATTTCTGAATGTAATTTACATGAGTGAACCACTAAAAGCCTCCTACTCAATTAACTGTACCCCTGGGGGAAAGCTATGCAGGCCCGGATCAGTGTGGGAACAACATAAAGGTGTTCTCTGTGCCAAAAAGGGGATTGGGCTTGATGGAAAATCCCCCAAAAAGGACCATCTGGCAGCATAAATTATCCATTTAAAATGGCTGGTGTGAGTTAATGACACCAAAGTCACCATGAACATGTGCAACATCCTTCAGTTGAGTTTTAATGTCCCCTCAGGCCCTGTTTCAATTATGACTTTCTATGCTAAATATGGCCAAATGTAAATTTATCCATGTCCCCCCGCCCCAGCCCCCACAAACATATACCATGAATTGCATTTTTCTTTAATGAAATGAAGACATACAATGGACAGTCAGCCCAGGAATATAATTGGGGGGCAGGGTGGCGGGGGGGGGGGGCTGGTTCTAGAAGAAGAACAAGAAAGAGGAGGAAGAGGAGGAAGAAGAGGGGAATGGAATATATAATTATATTCCACTTTAAGAGGATTCTGTCATTAAACTTGAGTTAATGACTACAAAATATATAGGTATTGAGATTAAAATGTATGATCTTATTTTTGAATCATAATGTGCAGATAGAAATAGGAATTATTCTAAATAAAAGAGTCACTGGGTCAAAGTACTCTCCAGTGAATCGACCCTCATAGCCTTGAACCCACCCACCCATAGCAGTCTGGGAAGGGGCAGAGAGAACAGCCCCAGGTGAGGAGCTATGAGCACATCAACACATAATGTGGCATCAGTGGGCACGAAGTGCATGGGTACAACACTCAACCACAAATGGACAAACCTATATATTTGATTCTGATTTTCACTGAAGCAGGTAAATTGGCTAGGACTAATTAGCCTTTTAAAAAGGGTTCAAAGAAGTTTTACATCTTTTAATTTTTTAATAGCACATAAACTTTTCATTGGCGCTGTGCTGAGGTCATGCTGACGATGCAGGTAATGGCAACGAGCCGTCAGCGTTTTGTCCTCATTTAGGCTGGCTTTATTTCTTAGTCACTTTAGGCAACTGACGTGACTGGAAGTGCAGAGAAAAGCAGAGGTGTGACCTTCATAGAGGAACCACCACACTGCGAGCGCTGTGCTGGTACTAATTAGAGAAAGAAGGCACGGGAGGCTAAAATCATATCCCTGCATGTCCTGAATCACTGGGTAGTGGTCTGTTCGTGTGCCTGTTTCCTACCCTTGATCACAAAGTCCCTGAAAGCAGGAGCCACAGCCTCCCCGTGTATCCTGGAGTTCCCAGAACCTGGCATGATGCATCGTACAGGAAGATCCCGGGGAACATTGCTGAACGAGGGAATGCGCTCAGTGGGAGGGTTATATGGGAAGCGAGGCAGAGAGAAATGTGGGCAGTTCATAAAGGCAGCAAGATAAAAGGCCCTGAGCAGTAGGGCCTGAGGTTCTTAAATTTGTTTTTAATTATGCACAAAAACTAACTTGTGGAAGGAAGGATGCACTCCTCTGAATGTTAAAACTTGTGCAGATGACTGTAACTACTACCACAATCACAGTGCAGAAGAGCTCCATCATCCCCCAAATCTCCCTTCTGGTACTCCTTTATAGTCAGACCCTCTGAGGGTTGTCTTTTGAAAGAATGTTGGGGAGGAGAGGAGAGAAGTAGGATTTGAAGATGAAGGGGTTAGTTCAAAGGATTTTCTTGGTGCTTGTCTGCTCTTGCAGGGAATTGCTCTAAGACGGGAGTGAGGAAGGATGGTCAGAGAAGTTTTTTCCATACTTACTTTGCACTGGGTATAATTCTTGGATGGATTATGCATATTACTTTACCTAATCTTCAAGAGCACTGAAACAGCTATTGTTACTGTCAGTTTATACAAATGGGGACACAGGCTCAGAAAGGTTAGGTTAGTTGCCCACAATCACATAGCCAGCAGGAGCTAAGTCAGGATTACACTCTAGCTGATTCTAAATCCCTGAGTCTCTCCTGCATACCCATTTGACTTGTCCTGGTGGCTTGAAAGGCACTGGAGAAAATCTCTCCTCACTCACATTAAGGTCAGACATTGATTAAGGTTTCAAAAAGCTTATGCTGTTAGAATCATTCATATTACTCTCAAGACTCCAGAGCCAAGACTAGACAACCCCAGGAGGCTGAACCAGCAGTCATCTGCCTCGGTTAGTACAGATGGACATAAAGATAGCTGTTGCATTAACAAAATGTTCACAATGATATCCAGTAATAGAAAAAAAACATAACAAAGTACCCTTATTTTAGAACTCCAAATGTAACCGGCAGCACGAAAAACTCAATCCTCTCCTCCCTAGTGTTCTCAACCTGATTGAAAAGTAGATAGGCTTTCATCATGATTACTAAAAAAATAAATTTAAAAAATTAACCAAGAAGTATGTAAGTATAAAACAAAATCACTGTATTCCCAGCTTCTTGGGAGAAGCAGGCAGGAGGACTCCTTTGAGTCCAGGAGTTTTAATGCCTTCTCAAAATAAATGGACAACAACCACCACCTCCTAAAAAATACAAAAACAAAAGCCAATGGAATGCTGGATCATAGTGTGGCTGAAGATGTGCGCATAGAAAAGCACGCACCACTCCCACATCAGTGGAGCTACTGCTGATCCGGTGCCCTGGATCATGATGCAAGCACATGCTCACATTGTACAAGTATACCACCCAGCATCTTCTCTTCTCTCTCACACCCAGCACGGGAAACCCTGCCTCCCCACCTGCTTACCTGGCTCCACTTCATGCCACCCACTGGACTGGCTGCCGCTGCCTGGGGAGCGTCCTTGGCCTGTGTAGAACGGCTCCTCACCAGGACTGTCCATTTCATCCTCCACAGACTTCAGGCGCTTCGTGGAGCTGAAAGAACAAACACATGCGTGATTACAAGCAATCCAAACCACCTTTCTTTTGGACATGACCTCTCAGGTTGAAAGAAGGCCAAGGGAGGAAGCAATTAGGCAAGTGTGCATAGTTCTAGAACTCTCTTTAGGCTCTTGTTTAGTTGGGTGAGTCACTGGAGGTGGAACAAAGTCTGGGGTCTGTGTCGTTCCAAGTGTCTGCATTCGTTTTTTATTGTTCCTCAAGTTGTGGCTGCCCATCCTGTGCCTTTGTGCTTTGAGGAACTGGTGGCTGGCTCCAGCTCCTGCCTCCACCTGGAAGCAGTAAACCCACATGTTTCCTATCTCCACGGGTGGTGGCTGGGGTTGGCCATCTGCAGTGTACCTAGACATTGATTCAGTCCCTGCTGGATCCCCAGAAAGGATTTTTTAAAAATCAGGGCTCATAATCCTTTTGAAAAAGCTTGGACTACTTTTCTTTTTTTTTGCACATTTTCTCATCTTCAACTTGGATTTGTTCATTCAAACAGTATTTACTGCACAGCTAAGTAGCCCAGGTATTGATCCAGACACTAGAGCAAAAACAGTGAACTGCAAAGATAAAACAGGAGGAAGGACTGTACTATCTCATGAGAATGAAGGACATGGACAGTACCCTGGTGACTTTTATGCCATTCCAGTACCCAGTGATTACTAAAATGAAATTTTATTCCATCAGGGTAAAGACTTCTGTTTTTTGGAGAAGTATGACTGAGGAATTTCCAGAATGCATCTCATTTTCTCCATTTGAAGGGCTGGATTTTTTCTCCCAGGGTAAAGCTTCAGGAGTGAAAAAGTAGTGACACATAACCTGCTTCTGTTCTTGTTCCAGCTGCCTCAGCAGAGGGGGCCACCAGCACAACGATCTTATACCTGGTGGGAGAGCTCACTGGGGAACCACCTCCTCACATGTCAGGGTACAGAGTTGTTCATGGGCTTCATTCACCGTTCACTCACTGTGTGCCTCCTATGTGCCAGGTGCTGTGCTAAGTGCTGGGATACAGGGAGGAGGTGGACGGGCACCTGCCTCCATGAACAGAGACAGAGCAGCAAACAAAACTGCTCAAAGAGGTATTATGAGGGTCCACATATAGAAATGGGGGTCATACTGTGGAGGAAGGAAACACTGAGACTCCTGGAGGCCACCGAAGGCCTTCCAGAGCAGATGGCTCCTGAGCTGTCTCTGAGTGTTGAGAGACCAGGAAGAAGAGGAAAGTTCAGGGACAGGCCATTACATGGCTGAAGCACCACTGGAGCAGCCTGATGGTTCTGGAATACTGACAGCATCCCATACCCATTTGCATACTGCCATTTTCTCAAGCCCCATAAGTTTCCTTTAATCTTGACATCCCTTAACATCCCTCCTTTGCCTCACGACACCCTCAAGATCCAGAAACTTAAGGGTAAACATCTGGCCCCTCAAGGGCCCTCCTGGACCTGGCCCATACCCATTCTCTTTTGTGCCCAGGTCATACAGGTGACCAGATGCTTCAAAGATATTCCCCAGGAGGGAGATGTGTGCCAGGCAGAAGCAGCAGCACACCCAGCGTGTCACAGTCAGAACTTCCAGCTGCTTGAAAGGCAGAGACTGAAGGAGGGGCACAAGGGAGTAAAGGGTGGAGGTTACAGAAGGTATGGTGGGTCTGGACTTCATCTGATAGCAATGGATTGTCCCTGAAGCCCTGTAGGCAGGGAGTGATACTGGAGTCATATCTTATAAAAGTGGCTGATAATTGTGCAGAAAATGGACTTAGAAAGGAAAAGAAGGGCATACAGTCTAGGGTCATAAAGACAGTTAGGAAGTTTTGCAAAAAAGTCTGAATTTGAAAATGTGGAGGGCCCCATGTAGGCAAGAAATTCTACTTATTAATGTTGGCATTCCTGCATTCTAAGCTGTTAAGTTCTATTCTCATGAAAGCTAGACCACAGAAACAATACATGCTAACTTAGTAACCAAAGGAAAGGCCTTTAATAGCTCATTCAGTGTTCTCTGTTTAGCTTTACTTGAAGCTCAGTGAAAAATAGCCACTTGAAGAACTTTTCTATATTTCATGTAACTATATCTAATAGAAATTCTTTATGAGAAGGTACACTCAAAAAAGCCCCTTCCAATCCTGAAAAAAACAGAAAAATCTGGTCTTTCCAAATGAATTTCTATTGTTTTCTTTCACTAGAAAATACAAATTACATAACATGTTGCTTCCCCTTCTTGTCTTGACAACCAGGAAACTCAGGGCCAGATTTAAGGGAAAATTTTTTGGTTGAGGGTCCTGATATAATAATCTCACCTATCTTTCCAGACAGGTTGTGGCTTACCTTTCTATATGTAATATTACCTGTTGGATTTGGGTTAGGGCTTTAGCTCAGTGGCTAAGCACTTGCTTAGCAAGTGTGAGGCACTGGGTTCAACTCTCAGCACCACATATAAATAAAATAAAAGTCCATCAACAACTAAAAAATATATTTTTAAAAATTACCTTTTGATTTTGACATTGAAAGCCATTTGAAATTGTTTTGAAAGGAGAAAGAAAAACTTCCTTATGCATCCTGACAAATAAAAAGACATGATCTGTATGTTCCAATGGGATTGTGAGATCTGCAGGGAAACTGATTATCTTTTTATTAATATTATTTTTAAATCTCTAGTGCCCACCACAGCATCTGGTTAGCAGCAGATGCTCCAAAATTGCTGCCTTGGGCTAGTTGCTTAGAAACTGGCCATATGAATACACATGACAAGGATCCAAGTATCATGACTCAATGGTATCAATCCCAAAAGGCCAATTTCATTGTTCATCATTCTCCTGTTATTAATATTTTTCAGAGTTTGTAAAGCTTTTCACTTCCTTGACATGCTCTAATTTCATACCCATGCAGGTATGAAATCCTCAAGGTAGAAGATGCTGCAGTTATCTGACACCTTAGTTTGAAAGCTAGGACTTTCAGGAGCTGATACAAGATAAACATCTGGAGAGTAGATATATGGAAAGGAGGTGAGAAAAGATCTGAGACTGAAGAAAGGAAGCAATACCCGACAGGGCAGGTGGGGGATTTCCAATGCAAAGTTTATGGATTTCACACATTTGATAGTTTATCTCAATGAAGCTCTTTAAAATTATATATATTTTTTATCCTGGTTTTAAAACTATCTTTTCTATGATTTTGGAGATGTCTCCCTGAAGCAATGCAAAAGCTACAGAAAATACCCATCAATGTCCTTTACTTATTTATTTTTAGTTTTAGAAATAAATTTGTCCTTGATTTTGTTTTTTTTTGCTCTTTCCTTTCTAACTCACTGATTTTATCCTCCCAAAAACATCTGAGGAGAACGGAAAAGTACCAGTAAGTTCTGTTCATATAAGGGAGAATGATGTTCCCCAAAGGAGTGGTCACCTCTCTTCTAATGTGCGAAATTTGTTCCTGTGTTCCTAGAAATTCAACCTAAACATTAAGGGGAGAGTAATACTTGAATTCCTAATACTTCCTGAATTCTCGCTAAAAGGGAGGCCTTACTTTATATTCATTCTATGATAAAATGCCTGTTTCCTGAGTGTCCACAGTACCCTGAGAACTGAACATTTCCATTCTCTAGGCAGTTTCTACCACCAACTAGGCTGTGAAACTCCTGGGAGTAGCCTCTGTACCCAGAGTGTTGAGGACAATACCCTTGGGGCTTACTAGTGAATTGGGAGAGTTAGATACTGCTCTTTGTGAACTTAAGAGCCCAGATCCGGAGCAAGACAGTACATACCTCAAAGATAGCAGCAGTAATTCAAGACAGCAAATGCTAAGCATCAGAGAATGGTGCAGATGCCAGGCACTTCTTTTTTAGGATTTGGATATGTCCATCTGTTCAAGTGTCAGCCCCATTCCCAATGGTATTCAGTGTGAAAAGGCCAGTTCCGTAAGTTCCAACAGAACCCCAGTTTTAATGTAAACCGTGCCATCACTGTGACCTTGGGCAAGTTATTTAACTTCTCTGAGCTTTGTGCTGCTCCACTGTTTAAGTGTGATACTGTCTATGTTGTAAACCAATGATGAAGATTAAACCAGATCAGGTATGGAAGGCACCTAATACTGTGCCTGTGGCAGACCAATTAATATTGGCACAGCTTGGACAAACATTGATTGATCGATGAACTTTTCTATATAGAAATCTGGGATAGTCTTCTGGGCACATTTTCTAAACTATACACAGATAATTCTGCGGAGTCTATGTATTCAAAGAATTTTTCTAAAAAAATCATCCTAGGAAGAGCCTAATGAGAGTAAAACAAACATATTACTGAGTTATTAACTACTGATGGGGTTTATAATTAGCTCCTTATCAGGGTTAGTTATTTGCAGAATACGAGAATGACACTAGCTTTTTAAATGACATTAATAACCAGCTTTCCACCCAGAGAGTCACAGCAAAAGATAATAAAACATAGCTGGAGAAGTGTGCGGATGGATGCGAGGTGAGGAACACTGGGAGGTACATGGGACATGTGCAGCACACATATGAAAAACAAACAGCCCATAAACTTTTAAATTAATCACTACCCACAAGTATTTGCAAAGCTTTTTCATGTTGACTGAGAGCAGTTACACACAATGTCTCTTCCCTCAGCAAACATTCAAAATCCTCAAAGTGTATTAATACTCAAATGTACTCACGATCTCTTTCTTCTATTATAAATGCACTTTGGATTTGAGAATGATTTTTTCCTAAGGAGCTGATACTACAGTGAATTAAGGGGAACATTTAAACAACATCAAAGACGCTGCTGGGATCTGGTTCTATTTAGCAAATAACTGTTTCTTTAACTGCCTTCACGGTATTAGAAATGGCTAAGTTGACTTTTTTAAATTAACAAGGTTTAAAATGCTGTATATAAAGGCAAAATAAGAATATTTACCAAGGAAAATTTCTATAATCTGGGCATTGTTTTAAATCATAAAACTCTGGTCTTGCTTTAGGAAAACTATACCTTTGACAAACATTTTTCTGCAAAATACACAGACACGAAAGATTGTTCTGCACCATTCTTTCCTTGTCACAGTCCAGTGCTAAAGCCAATTTGTAAAAGAATATTGTGGGTTTAATGCCTAATCCCTTCCCCTCTGGTACAGGTTATCTAGAGACAACAGGATCTGCAAAATGCTGCATTTGGACTCTGGCTTTGTGACCCAACTTAAGGAGCTCAATAACCCTGCAACTGGGATCAGGCTGTGCTCTTCTGCTTCTCCTTTTTAAGGTCTCCTGGAGCATCAGAGTCTGTGGCCTGGCCCCATCCTGCTGCCTAACTGCATTTGCTTTTATTACCTCACACCAGGATATCAAATAGGTTTCTCTTAGGGCAACCCCAATGGACTGGATTTGAGACCTTTGGAGGCTCAGTAGGAACAGAACAGAGACTGAGCTGTACTATCTGCTGTGGGAAAGGGGACTAGGTCTGTGTCACCAGAGTCCACTTCCTCACAATAAGCCAAAGCCCACGCCCTCCTCTTCCCTGGTCAAGTGTGCCCTTCCTTTCCAGGGAAAATGCTTACGTTCATTACCCGCCCTCCCTCCGTGTCTTCCTCGTGTTCTCACATGACCCAGAATTCCATCCCTTTCTTCTCCTTTCTCACCAACCCTAACCAACATTCAGAGCTCAGCACAAGTCATGCCTTTTGGGCAAAGCCTTTTAAAACTCTTTTAGCCCATGACACAAAGTTAGCTCACTGTTTTCAACTGTCTGGTAGATATGCAGGTATGTACACATGTAAATATTTATATATTTTTTTTCTGCTTCACATGTGTTTGCCTTGCCTCCCCAATGAGACTGACAGCTTGTTGGAGCTGAACCCACTTCTTTGGTATTGTCTATTATTATTGGCACATTGCTAAGTGCCAAGCAGGCCCAGAATTAAATTCAAAGTGTGCAACTATGTGGCATAACCTCTTTAAGAGCCACAGAATTACCTCGTAGAGGATGTGCTGGGTAAAGACCTCCTCATTGCTCCTGGACTCATGCTGTAGTACGAAGAGCTTTCCAAATCTGAGAGAGAAAAATTGGGGCCAGTTCCTGCAGCTATTGGTGCTAGAATGAAAAAAAAAAAAAAAGACAAAAAAACAAAAAAGAAGAAACATCAGTTAAGTTCTGTGAAAAGAAGATCAATGAAAGTCTATTTAACTGTTTCATTTAGCACCTTTCCTTTTTGCATTTATCTCGGAAGCTTATCCAAAATAATAAGTAATCAACCCTGACTTCAAAGGAATGTTGACAATAAAAATAGTGTACACCAGAAAGGCATGTTTTTTCCTATCGTACCTTTCATCTTTTCTCTTTTTGTAATAGTCAACTGTCACCAGTGTTATTACATTCCTGGACGCTTTAAACAAAAATGCTTCTCTGTGTTTTGGTCTTAAACTTTTCTTGAATGAATGAAAACAACATTCCCTATGCTTTTCTAACTTTGATCCTGACAATTTTTCCTCATCTGTATTTTGGAATTCTGCTCTGAACTTTGGTGAGAGCAAATTTCTCTCTAGGCCACCCATGCCCAGTGTCTTACGAGGTAAAATGTGCAACTCTTCCTTACTCTGGATCACCTCAGCACCCCACCTACCTCCTCACACTTGTGTTTGTCCTCCCTGGTAACTTATTGCCCACACCACAGTTTTTGTAACTAAAGCTTTACTGATCACTAGCATACTGTCATTTACGTATCATCTGTGATTGCTGTGCCACTGTAACATCAGAGGACATAGTTACAACAGAGACCATGTGACCCACAAAGCCAAAAATATTTATTATCTCGCCTCTTACAGAAGAATTGGCCAAGCTCTGGTTCAATTTTGATAATATGTGGTTTTCAAGCTGATCCTCACTGAGATGTGGTCCTCTGTATTTGTAAAAATGTCCTTTAGATACCTTGTAAAAAATTTAGTGAATAAATAACATCTACCAATCCTATAAAACAACTTACTGTGAAATTATCATGAGACTACCTTAGTGCAAGTAATCTCTTTTTTCAAAAGATTATGCAAAAGCAGGAAAACAGACCCATATATTATTGTACATTGCACAGAGTTAATCCCTTATATGTAGAAATATAAATAAGTATAGGATAATATCCATCAGAAGAAAGAATAATTAAGGACATCGTGAACCGGGGATTTTCATAACCGAGGGCCTGTGCTGGATGAGGAGGGTAGTTGTGTGAACAATATGGTCCCTCCATAAACAGCTCTAGAGGGAAAGTCTGGCGGATTAGTTTAACGACAATCTGAAGTCCTCTGACAGTTTCTCCTAAAGTGATATAGCTGCAAAGAAGAGGGTGCCTAACCCAGCTTGGGACTAAGAGGTTCAAGTGAGTAAAAAGGCCTCGAAAAATATGATGCTTGAGAGCAATGCTGATAAGAGGAGGAGGCTTTATGCAACTGGGAAAAAAAGAGGATTTCTCAGTAGAAGAAACAGCATGAAGTGGGAGAACACAAACTGTTTACTGGATTTCTGAGGGCCCCATGTGATCCAGCATGTAAGGCATGGAGGGGAGGGTGTGGCTGAGACTGGCTCATGAGGGCTCTGGCAGACTTCTTTAGGGAGTGTGGATTTGAATCCAGCACATTCCCAGGTTTTTAAGCTATCGAGCATTTACCCTCCCCACTGTGAGTAGAACTGCTGGGTAATGTTGTCAAGCACCTGACATAATCCCTGACACCAGGAGGCAGCAAGTAAGAACTGGTCAAATGGACTTGCAGCTGCCTGAGTTTTACCCACTGACCAGAGGTAGTGGGTGGGAATGCTACCACCAAGTTTGCACTGATGGTCTTAAAGTACCACTCTGTCGGAGAGATGGAGGGTGGCTGAAGAATAGACTTGGTAAAAACAAAGAGGCCAGGTAAGATGGGGACAGGGTCTCAAGACAAAGGGGGAAAAGGAGCCTGATGTATGTTACTCAGAAATTAGAACCAAGAGAAGGTGCTGATTGTTGACCGTGTTGTAATAATGGGATTATTCCCGGGATCAGTGCTCAGGAAACCGGATGAAGTGTGGTGCTGTAAGGAAACTGTGGAATCAGACGGTATGAGAGGACTTATTTCTAAGAATAAACACTGTGTGGTTTGATAATAGCAATAACCAAGCCTTAGTCACAACTGTCATTACATAAGAACAGTCAGTGCGAAGAAGTGGAAAACCCTGAAATCCACATATGCTTTTTGATATTCGAACCCACCTCAATGACAGGCTCTTAGGGAGGGAGGGCTTTCGTGCAAAATCAAATGACAATAAGTGTAAACAAAGTTCTAATTAATAATGTCACTCCATAATTGTCTTTGTATATTAAATTCATTTTAATAAATTCCTATTCTAGCTCATGGTATTTTATGTTTGTTTTGTGACTGCCCTGAGCCTCCTAGAACCCAGAGAGTCACACCTTTCCTTAACTAACAAAGAGTCAGGGACAAAGCCCCTCAGTGACAAAGTCCTGTACTTAGATTTTCACAAATTTCAGAGTGGAGCTGAGGCTTCACCTGGGTGGAGAAGCTGCTTCATTCCCAAGTGTGGAGGGAATAGCAAGATCTTCTACAACCTGGCTCTTGGAAGGAGAAAGAAAGAGTGAGATGTGAGAGAGAAGGTCTGACATGGACTAAGGGGAGAAATTTGAAGCCCTCTACCTAGTGGTGAACATCAGCAGCACTTCTATTGAACTCTTTACCTACCCTAGAAAAGGTTCTTTTCTTTCAATTACCTTTTAAACATGTGAATAGGTGAAGGAACAAAAATGCAATGTAAATATGGTAGGCCCATCTCAGACAGATGAAAAAACCCAGTATGCCCACATAAGTGCTCCTTAGCTTTTCCCTGTCTTTACTTCCTGTGAGCCACTTAGTGCACTGTAATGGTAATGCAGGAAATGGCACTAGGTGGCCCAGCAGCGTGGTGCTACTGCCCAAACGGCCTACTGGGTTGCTGGCAGGTTACTGAGAGCTTGGCAAACTGGTTTATGCATGTCTTGAATTTTAAAACATCACTAAGTTTCTGAAATGAGAATGAGTTTCACAACCTGGGTTAAGTAACCCCACCAATACACAGACACAACTTTGCCTTCTTCAAGGGTCTACACAAGGGAACATAGCCCTGCTGCTGCCTTTGTGTAGATGTCATGTGGAGGGTCAGCCCACTGGGATGGATTTTGACTCAGTGACACCGTTCCACCAAAGGGAAGACTCACACCTGAGGGTAGGAGTCCCTGTCAGAGTGTCCCTGCACTGGGCTTGGCATTCTCAGTGTCTCCAACCTGGAAATAGGAGAAAGAGCCTCTGATGGGTCACGCATTCCAGAGGTAGCTGCAGGCAGGCTTCTCTGAGTACCTGTAAGGCCACATTTTGATGGGCACTTTATTTACTACTAAATTGAATCCTCAAAACAACCTTCTCAGGAAAGTACATTTTCTAAATCAAGAGAACTAAGCCTCAGACTGAGGTTAAATAACTTGCCCTCTGTTACAGAAAAGCAAAAGGGAGTCCATGTTATAATTTAAGGATGTCTGCCCAGGGTCTTTCCTACTGCACCACACTGACTCTTCTATATAAAAATTGTCTTCAACTTAAGATAATAAAAAAGGCCTATGGTGTCTCAGTCCCTGAAATGTTTACGACTAGGTGGAACACTGAAGTAATACCTGAATATCTAACACAACGTTGAACATGCTACATCTCACAGGAGAAATGCAAAGAATGTGTTGGGAAAATTCAGAGGAATCACTGATCCCACTGGCTTGTGAGATCAGAAACCGGTTGACGCTGGGAAGATTGGGCACTTATCCAAAGCCTTTGAAGGTGTGCAGATTTAGAGACAGACAGGAGATAGGAGAGGCTTTCTAGGTAAAATGATGAAGCATAAGTTTGGAGATAGGAAGTAGAGTGCATGATCTGTGGAATCCATGACAGTTTCTGAGCAGGTAAATGGTAATGGTTGAATGTGAGGAGCAGTAGCAACAGTATACAGAAGGCATGAAAAAGGCTAAAGGTTCTAGAAGAAGGGAATATTGATGCAGGCATCGTGGTGAGAGGGAAGGGAGGCCTAATCTATGCTGTCCAGAAAGACAATAGACTCTTTTTACGATAGCTATCTGATACTACCTCCAGATAGTCAGCAGGCCTAAAAGACTTGTTCCTAACTGTACACTCTGAAAGGACATAAATAAATGATTGTATTGTTTTAACAAATATATCAATAAGATGCATGTAAAACAGTGCACTTCTTAGCTCACAGTGGTATTTTATCCTCTTTTTGCAAAATTAGGGAACTCATAAAATTTGTGAAGAGTTAAATGACTTGTCCAGTGTCAGTTAATTTCTGGCTGCCCAGGATATCACATTAGACTTCTGTGGCTAACAACTAACTACCTTCTGTTGGTTACAGAGATTATGTGGACTCTGCCAATTGAACATGGGGACAGTAAGGAAGGACTGGACTGACCGCAAAAGTTTCATCCTGTTCTCCCATACATTGTGAAATCTGATTTTGCTGCATTGGCACTTGGTGATAGGCTTTATCATTTTTAAAACTCTCAGATGTAATATTTTCTTCCTAACTAGAGTGGTTTGCATTTTGAAGGCTCTAAAGATAGACATCATGTAGGATTAAAACAAAGTGCTAGTCTGGTACTGTGAGAGATTGTGTACAGTCCCATGCTTGCCAGTAATCCCCTACATAATTTGGTTAAGTCATTGAAACTCTTGGGTCTCATAATTCTAACAGTAATTATGATAAACATGAAAAAATACCATTGTCACCATCACCCACCACTGTTACCATCATCACCATGGCAAATTATTAAATACCAGTTATAGGCCAGATGCTAGACTAAGATTTTGAGTATATCAACCCATTTAATCTTTCCACCACCACTAGGAAGGAACTGGGGCAAAAAGAGGCTAAACAACTTTCCCAGGTCATGAGGTCAGAGGCCACACCACATGACCTTTAATTTTGTAGATCCTGGAGCTGCTTTTGTGTTCCTAAACAGCTCACTGCAGTTTTGTGTACACAGTTGATGATCAATAAATACGCTTTGAATTAAGGAAAGTAAGTAGTTATTCTCCTCTTTTACCCCCCTAAACCTTAAACCATGAAAAAAAATGATACTCAGAGTTCTACAAATGGGTATAAGGAGTGAGGATGAGCTCCACATTTCTTAAGCATTATTGCAATGATTCTGGCCTGAAGTTCCACCAAGGAGTTTTTCTTAAAAGGTTAACTTTTGGAAATTGTATCTTTAGATGTTATTTCTAGTCATGCATCCCCCTCCTGTTGTCAATAGAACATTCTGTGTCATTTCTTAATAAATGGTTTGCTATTAAGGAATCATTATAGTAATGTGGGCTATTGGAAGAGAGGGGTTACTTTAGTAGCCAACCCTCTTAATGACCTGCTCCTCTATACACATTAGTAGCTGGATAAGGTTGTGGTTATTGAACTTCTGCCATCCACCAGAGACAATCTGCTCAGGCTTGCATTGTTGGAAACAGAGGACAATGGAAGAAAAATTCTATCCAAATTTTCAAGTTACACTGCCTGGGAGATGATGCGCACTGGGTTTATAACTTGTCCAACAGGAATCATCTGGGAGCATTAACTAAATGACTATTGTGTCCAGCTTATTGCTAATGGCACCTGTCCTCTTGGGCTGCATTCAATAGGATTCAATGCATATCCATAAAGCACTTTCAAAGGCCCAGGCATGGTTCCAGAAGCTCAAGATACGCCAGTGGACAAGATATATGAAAACTCCTGCCCTTGTGGGGTTTACATTTTAGAGAATAACCATCATCACTGTCCATCCCTCAAATCTGCATGGCCATTAAATAATATGGAATAATGGTAACAGATCCCTTCCCCAGGAAGACTATCAATGTCTAGCATTCAATTTCCAACTTATAAAATAACTGCAAAAAAAATTTGAAGTGTGTTTTTCTTCTGATTACATAATTTAAGACATTCATTGAAAGCTTGTGCTTTGAGCCTGGCAGGGATGGGGGTGGGGAGTCCAATGGCAGCACAGAGTTCTATGGGCCCAGAACAATTTAGTGTTGTTTTGCAAAGATCTTGTAAGAAAGTCCATGTCATTGGCACAATAGGAGTGAACATGGGAAAATACTTGTTCTTTCCATCAAAGGCATAGTTGTAAAATGCACAATGCTATGAAAACTCAAGCAAATCTGGAATCATCGTTAAAGGGAATTAACTTGGAAAGTAATTTATGGCAAGAAAATCCAACTCCTTTGTTATCTTCCTTTTACTGTAATATGCTTCCTGAACACTGCTTATGAGAGAGGGCTTTTAGAAAGGAAAAAAAAAAGTATAGTAAAATTAACTCATTTTATCAATTTGTGTTCTCTGCCAGAGTTTCCTGACTGTGGCTACAAGGGGCTGTAAAACTGATGAATTTGCATGGAAAAAGAAACCAGTGTAAGTAATTTGTGTAAGAGGTAACACGGACATAGACTGCTATAATTCAGACACCCTGCAGATAGCAGACTGCTGCAGTGTGAGCAGTTATGGGTTAGAAAAATGACCACACTGCAGTCAGTCTGACTTGAATGGAAATCAATCATAAAGGTACTTTCTCTGCAGCTTCTACGCCACAGTCTTCAGCAACTCCTTTGCCAAGCAGATTTCTGGTCTGTAAACCCTGTGCTGATCTCCTCTTCGTACCCTTGCTTTCTAAAAGATCTGACCAAATGCGGGCTAGGAGTATGGTTTTCCAAACAGGAACATAAAAGAAATACACTGAACTAAAACATGGATTTCCCTCTTGTGAAAATGAGCTTGCCTGCTATTAAAAGATTTAAGCAATGCTTTTTATGAAATGTAACATTAGGTGCCAAAAGTCAGCAGAATGTTTTTAACCCCATGAAGGCATCTGTTAACACAGACCACCATGTTCATACAACTACAACTTGTGGACACAAGGAGTGAATGTGTGTGTATGTGTGTGTGTGTGTGTGTGTGTGTGTGTGTGTTTTGCCAGGAGGGGAAGAGGGAGTATTTGATAAAATATTTCCATTTTATTAAAATGAGAACAATTCACTAATACCCTCTTCTGCCCCACTCCACATCATGAAGTTGGTTTATCTTTGACAGATAATTATTGAGTTTAATTTGTAAACCAGGCAGAGTCAGGCACTTTATTGCCATAAAGAAAGCTCAGTCTTGGGTCTCAAGAAACTTAGATATGTGCCCTAGAGGAAAGAACTTTCTCCTGCTTCCTTCTATATTCCTCTCTGCACACAACATAGATTGCTTCATATATTACACATGCAACAAATGTTTGTTCAATTGAACTACAATCATATGAGCTTGTTAATGAAACATAGCTAAGAATTAATACTTATTGACCTTTTATTCCATGACAGGCAATGTACTAGGTGTTTTACTTGAGTGATCTCATTTCATCCTCACAATGCCCCTATGGAATATGTGTTTGTATTATTATCACTTACAAATAAGAAAAATCAGCTGTGAGGTTTAGTAATGTGATCAATATCATGCAGCTAAATAAGTAACAGAACAGGGATTTGAATGCAGGTATTTCCTACATTATCTGCCCAAAGAAATAGGGATAAAACCCACATATCTGATCTCCCTGTCTTTTCTTTGTCATGAACTACTAGGCAGAGGAATTGAATGACATTCAAATAGAAAAATAATTATCTCCCACCACCTAAGAGGCAAAAGTTCTATGCCATCCTCCTCCTTCTCACTTCTTTGTTTTTATGGATCTTTGGTGTGAGAAGTGTCAGCTAGTGCTCCACTGGACATAGGGCCCTGACACTTGGTCTAGTGGAGCAGTCACGGAGAGGTGAGCAATGCTGAGTGATCTCCTGCATTAGTGGCTTCTGCCTTTGGGACTGAAATTGATTTTCTGCATTTTAGAGTATCATCTCATCTCGGCTTTTGGTTGAGGTCAAATGTAGTACCCGTTTACTATAGAATATAGCCTTAGCCACGGGATTCAGTCTTCCCTGAAAGGGTATGGATTTGATGGCCTAAGATGTCTTTTCACCATGATGATCTGTAAACCAGGGAAGGGCATCTACCCATGAGCCTCTTTGCCAAGAATACACTGGGGACTATCTGACTATTAGCTATTAGGAAACAAACTGTAACAACAGAGCCCCTTCCCAACAACATAGTAATCCAACTGTCTACAAAAATAATCATTTTTCAGCATTTTCAAGAAGAACTGTTTTAATTTTTAAACCACACTTAAATCACATCTAGGTTTACTAGAAAGCACTTTGTCAGTAATAATCTCCAGAATTATTGTTCATAATATGAGTAAAAGAGAAATTTTAAATACTTTAGAACTAAGCACTATTTTTAAAACACTGATACAAATAGTCAAAACCTGGAAGGCCATTTTAAAAAGTTAAAATTGTGTCAGTATTAGATTGAGAATTTTAAAGTACTTTGTTACCGAATAGAAACCCTTGGAGAGTAGCTTCCAAAATAATGCTGAAATAAAGGCACTGGATAAAAATGTGAAGAATAAGAATCTTCTGACTTCCCACAGCAGATGTAGGGGCAGATGAAGGGTATGATTGGCATGCTCTTATTCTATTAGAATTATTAGCTCTGAAGGGGTCACTATGATGTCTTTTTCTAAATATATCAACTATTAGAACATAATACTAAAATTGTTCTTTTTTAATTTATATGCAGGCATATTTTTAATAATAATGCTGGCAGTGGTCTGCTCAAGGATCTGCTCTGAGCACACAGTGAAATATCAGGGGCAGAAGCTTCATTCAGGAATGGTCATAGTAGTTGCCATTATTGAGCATCTACAATACCTCAGACACTAGATAATTTCTTAATCCATATAACACTCCTGAGAGTTATTACTATTTCAGCGGGCACACTTAGTCTCCTCATTCAGCTGAGACTTGAATATGCTTTGATTCACTAAATGATTATAACTTATGAGGAGGACACAGCTCAAGGAGTTAAATATTATCCAAAGTTGTGTAGTTCATAAATGGCAATGTTTGATCCCTGACTCTATATCCTGAACTATCTTGTGATACCATGCTGCCATATTGAATATGGACTTTATATGTTATACATAGGAAGCATAAACAATGGATTACTTGGAAAAGATTAGAAATAGATGAACATAGAAATAGACGCCATGACAACCAATTTGTGAGTTCACCAGGTATCATGTGTTTGCTTTTCCCTAGGTCAAATCTTTATAATAAGAGTGTTCACAGTCTAGTAGACTTAATGGGAGCTTTAGCTGAGAACAGAGAACAGAGAACAAAAAGCCCTCAAATCCTGCCGTGAGAACCTTCACTGCCGGCTTTAACCAGAAAGGTGGTAGGAGTACAAGGGTAACAAAAGAACCAGACCTTCACGAACAGCATCACCAGAAGCCCTGCTGATGTCATGAGCTCCTTCCTGCCCTACTTCTAATTTCAGCCACTACAGTGGCCCATGATACAATGGCCAGGCTCCTATCCAGCACAGGAATTGTGCACATTTCAGTTGGCAGGGCCAAGTCAGCTGAAGACAGCATCAGCCTAAGGGTGAGGCTGCCTCTCACTCTCCATGGGTGAGGAGGGCAGGAGAGGAGAAATCATGTTTGGCCACCCGTATTGTGAGCCGAGACTCAGAAGAAAGGGTAGTTTGATGTAATGATCCATTACTGCCAGGCCATTCCAATGGCTGCCAGCTTGACTAGACAAATATTCATCCCAAATATGTCAAGGAAAAAATCATACAAAAAAACATCCTTCTGAACTAATTTAATTTCAATATTTATTTTGAAAATTTATTGAATTATAGTAAAGGAAACTCACTCAATTAAGCCAGTCAGACTGATGTTTTTCCTTCGAAGAGTGTGGCAACATTTATTATTGTATCTCTTTATGAGGGGTTGACTAAAAGTAGAAAATGAAACAGTTGCAATGCCATAATATATTCAGAATAAGGTGGTTTGGACAGGAAAAATGCAAATATATATATCTATATATCTATATCTATATATCTATATATATCTATATCTATCTATCTATCTATCTATATATATATATATATCTCACCAATCAGTATTTTAAAAACTGTATACTGGAGATAAACATCATACTTTTTTAAAGGGCTATCCACCCTTTTGTGTGCTATACACCATACCCTCATTCCAGAAGAGAAGAGGTGCCACTGACTTCTACAGAGACAAAATGTGTTATATTCATTTTAAAATTACTAGTAGAGCCTGCTATTGACCATCTAATTATGCCGAGTTCCATTTATAAACATAGCTAACCACTAAGTTTATGGAGACTTTTTGTGCTGCTTTAATAGGATATTGATCGAGAGCATAGTTTGAGTGGACTGCCATTGAATTGTGTAATGGCAGACAAAAGGCAAGGTCACAGCAACTGTTCGTGCTAGGGCTGCAGTCTATCTTTTATTATCATCTTTTTGTTTCTTCCTTTAATGCTCAAACCCAAATGGTTTCATTCAAAAGAAAATCTTGCTTAAGAAAACAAATTATTTTAAAATTAATTTCTATGCCACAATTCACAGCTACTGTGTTACTTAACAGAGGAGAACCAACGGGCCACTTGCTCAGACAAGAAAGTTTCAAATCTATCCCACTTTAATAAAGATCTAAAGTACTGCAAATATTTAAATGGCACCCCCAGAGGACCGGACGTCTGGAATTTCTTATCTGAGACCCATTTCCTCCTTAGGTCTTCTGTGTAAGAACATTTTGTATTTTCAAGTTTGGGCTTGTTCCTACCAAAGAGTTTCATTTTCTTACTGTGCCTTGCAGCCGAGTTCACTCTGCTTCAGCCGCGCCATCATGTCAGGCTTGACCATGGCCAATCACTAAGCTGCTGGCCTGAAAATCTATGTGTGTGGATATGGACCCTTGAAGACATGCCAAGGACTTGGAGATTTAAGAAGGAATTGTTAAAATGTACAGCATTTGGATCTTCATGACGATTCCTGTGTGAAAATCCAGAGTGCACATTTCCAAGGCAGAAAACAGCCACTAGGGTGCCACCTCATGCCAGGCTGAGGCATATGCCTGGTTCCATTCACTCCCACTCTCATTGACAAACAACTCGGGAATCCTGAAGTCCACCCAGCAGCCGGGCTTTGTGGCAGAGCCAGGACAATTCAGCTGCTGGATTTTAATAGATTCTGCAGCAGTGCAACAGGAACCAAAAATCAGTCTGGGTAACTGAGAGTGGTTTTCACACCCAAAGACGCTAAGGCTGGCCACAGTGTACTGAGAATCCCCAGCTTTTCAAAATTCCAGGGCCATGAAGTCATCCTTAGCCACGAAGTTTACTTAACCCTTGCAGCCAGCTTGGGTATACAAACCACTGCTAGAAAATTAGAACACACCAGGCCAGAGTCACAATGGCCTGTGTGTATTTGTGGTTTTCCTCTTTTCCAGTGAAATATTTAAGGTTTCAGAGTCACTCCACCAACTTCAAGTAAAATAGAGTCAGCACTTTAGAAGGAAATGGGAATAAGGAGTGGAGTTTTGGGGAGAACTTTCTGAGTTCATACTAGCAGGGGTATTTGACAGCCTCAGAGCACATACTTTGAGGAAAACACTGGCTGCAAAATAAACAAAAGAGCTGAGAGCTCTCTAAGTGGCATGACTTAGCAGCGAGCAGAGTGAGCTCTTTGTAGCAACTTGAGGGAAAGAGACCAATCTGAAAATGCCTCTAGAAGGCTTTGTTTGAGGATGCAGCATCATGTAAGAGCCATCTTAACAGATGGTTCCTGTCTCCTTCCTCCCAGTATTATGCTAAAACAACAGGAGTGATTCTGAACCTCGCTGCTAGCACGCACCACCTCTCCTTCCCTCCCTCTGGCACCATGTCCAGGGGTCTGAATTCTCCCCTCCCAAGGGGCAAGGTAATAAAGCAACCAGATCTAGTGTCTGATGGCCTTTCCACAAAGGGGGAAAGAAAGCAAAGGACAATTACAGAGTTATTTTTATTCTGTGGGACTTTCTTTGTGGCAGTAACAGATCTCTCCTTTTTATGCCTTTCATGGACTTTAGATGATAATATCAAAAATTAAAGGGTGGTGGGCAGAAGGCAGGGGTAAGCCGGGCAGCTTCCGTCAACCAGCAGGAATCCTGATGGATATAGTTTAACGTCAAGCACCCTGGCTGCCTGGTCCTCACCTCTGAATCTGTGAGGCCAAACCAAGAGCCTTCTCTGCCATTGCCACCTTGGTAGTAACACTATTACAAATAGCAAACTTGGCACATGGTTATTTCAGAGTCCTCATGAGGAAATACTGAAATAGCACCTTCCTCCTCTATTACAGTTAAAAGGAGGAAAGCTAAAAACAGAAACTAACTGGAAACCTGGGGAAAGTAAATATTTATATTTTCAAATGTAAAACTGAATACTAAGTAGAAAGAATGTTTCAAGGTAAAGGGATTTTAGCTGGGATTAGGGGTGAAGGAATGGATGGGGCTGGGACACACAAGAGGGGGTTAAGAAATCGGCAGCACAGTAGAAGAAACTCTAAGACATTAAGGCCACTGACAACATCCTGGTGAAAGGCAAAACTCCAGAGAGAATTAAAAGATGGTTAACATGAAAAGGTGGAGCATGGCATTTTGGGGACAGTGAAAGTATTGCACGTGATACTGTAACAGTGAATACACATCCCTATACATTTGTTGAGACTGGTAGAAGGTATGTGAAGAAAAGCACAAAAGTGAACCCTAATGTACAACTGTAGGTTTTAGTTTATATTTATGTGTTAATATTGACTCATCATTTATAAGATATAGACCATAATATTGAAAGTTCTTAGGGGGAATTGTTGGGGGAATATAAGGAATTTCTGTTAACCTAAAACTATAAACCTCAAAAAACAGCTCTAAAAAATATAAAGTCAAGGCTAGGGACTTAGCTCAGTAGTAGAGTGCTTGCCTACTATGCACAAAGCCCTGGGCTTTGATTCCCCAGCACTGAAAACAAAATTAAACAATATAAAATCTATTCATCAAAAACAAAATCATACCTAAAAAACATATCCAGGAAAAAATATTAATTATTTTAGATGTTTTGGTTCACATAAAAATAGCTTTAACCGTCTTTTTGAAAAGTACAAGTTAATAAACTAAAAGTTTATCAACTCATTCAGAACTGATTACTCAATAAAAGCACAGACTCATTGGATTCTATTTACTTCTGTAATGCAGTTATAGGAGAGGTCATGACAAAAATGCCTGCAGTCAGCCAGCTGAGTTCAGCAAAGTAAAAGGGTGAGATGCTTAACCTCTTGAGCATCACGGTCTCCTTCACCTGTAAAAAGGGACATTGACACCAACCATGCAAGGATGGAATGAGTGAGTGTTTATCAAGTGCTTAGCATGATGCCTGGCACCTGGTGTGCATTTGAGAAATGCTAGCAACTATAGTTTTTCATATTGATATAGCATCATGTTCCAAACAGGACTACCATCATGGGTTTAATCAACTTATGTGCCAATTAGTTTCTATTTCGAGGATGCAGAATGTACCTCAGCCCTACGCTTCTGAAAAATGTGTCCACTAGCAGCTCTGAAATGGAGGCTCAGCTCTTCCAATGTGGCTGCTGAAGGCAGAGGGCAGTGCTGTGAGGAGTGGTTAAAGATCCCAACACTCTCACATGGCTTGAGTGCTAAGTCTTTCAAAAGGGTGTGTAGGTGAGGAAACATGAGCTTGAGGATCCCTATCCCAGCAACCAAGGCAATTTGTAAAATATACCCTGACAAACCTAGATTAAAGATCTAAAAGGAAGAGGGGGTCTCTGGAATACAATTGACCAGTTTGGCCTGAAGCCATGATTTAGCTGACACAGCCCCGTTCCATTCTTGCCAAACAGTTTCCGTCAGCACAAGGCCATGTGTGAGTGAGTCCCAGAGCGATTACACAGCAGTGTGCAGAACTGAGAAGCAGGAGCTGAAGGATGTTCAGGATGCCAGGCATCAGCTACAAAACCTACATGGGGACAGGAAACAAATCCAGGTCCCTCTGCAAATTCAATCCCAGGTCTGTTCAAACCCTCTGGCAATCGTAAAGGCAGGTTTAGAATTCACTTGGCAACCATGTTATCTTAGACTGAATGGAGGTCTAAGCATGTACTGACACACTTTGGGAAATACAACCTGAAAGGGAAGCACAGGAAGTAGAAGAAGGATGAGATGCTGGGGATTATTCTGAGCAGAGTGGACCTTCTACAATCCTAGGCCTGAGCAAATCAATGGTAATGAAGACTAAATGTAAGCCTGATAGAAGCCAGGGAAGAATAAAATGGTCTAGTGCTCCAATCTTAAGAGTCAAAAGGATCTTTTAACTCTTTAATATTTGGATCTTGGTAAGGACTCAATAAATGTATCTTCCTATAATGCTATGGTGACAGGTATACTCTTTACATTGTATTATTAAACTTATAAGAAAAATGTAGAATATTAGTCATTTTCAAGAATCTTTTAAAGTTAAAATACACATACACATGCATTGTTATTTGTCTATGACAAAGAGCTAGCTAATCAGATGTGTGATAAGTAGGTGCATATTCCCTCCACATTAACAAAGCAACCTTGTCTCTACTTACCTGGTGGGTACTTTAAGCATACTTCAGTAAGACAGCTGCAACTTCTCTGTCTCAAGTGCTAACCTGCTGCTCTGAACGTCTCATTCCCTAGGACTCTGATTTTCCTCCGCTGGAACACCTAAGTGTCAGTCTGGGAGTCCCTAGCCCCCTGAATTCTAACACCTATAGTTATCTTCCCACTAGTGTCTAGACTCACACAGTAAGTTTTTCAAGTTCCCTTGAGCCAGACTAAGAGTACAGATTCCAGCATTTCCTAAAAGCATTCACCTACTATTTGATTCAGGTAAATGACTTTAAATAGATCCTCAATTTAGCTCATCTGTAAAAATGGAGGGAATTTCATATCTGACAAGTTTATTGCAAGAATTAACTTCTGTAATATACATAAAGGTCTAGCACAGTGCCTGGCAGATAGTAAATGCTCAACAGTCTTGGATTCTCCTCTTCGACCATGCTCTATCCCACCTTCTGACTCTTAAGACTCTTCCAGTCTAGGAATGACTAAAATAAGAAAAAACAGAATCTGGGCTTGGAAGATCAGGATGGCTTGACTTGCCTGACCTGAAGCCTTATTATAGAGTTGATTGGCTTATTTCGTCAATCTTACCATCCTGTAACACAGTGAATAAGGGACAGGAACTTGAAATAAAAGTATATATGCTCAACAGGTGTGGTGGCGCACATCTGTAATCCTAACAGCTTGCGAGGCTGAGACAGGAATCATGAGTTCAAAGACAGCCTCAGCAACAGTGAGGTGCCAAGCAACCCAGTGAGACCCTGTCTCTAAATAAAATACAAAACTGGGCTACAGATATGGCTCAGTCGTTGAGTGCCCCTGAGTTCAATCCCTGGTTTAAAAAAAAAAAATGTATGCTCATTCTACCTCATTCCACAAAGGACTTGATATCAATTGAAAGCAATTTCAACTGTGTTAATTTTATCTACAAGAGGTATTTTCAATTAGGTGTGTGTGGGGGTAAAGTTATTAATATTGGATATTTTTCCCTATTGGGACCTAGAGTATCACAGTCGTTGTAGGTATGCTTTTATTTTTTTATTTTTATTTATTTTGGTACTGGGGATTGAACACAGGGGTGCTTAACCACTGAACCCCATACTCAGCCTATTTTATTTTTTATTTTGAGACAGGTATCTCCAAGTTACCTAGGGCCTCCCTAAGTTGTTGAGGCTTGCTCTGAACTTGTGGTCCTCCCGCCTCAGCCTTCTGAGTTGCTGGGACTACAAGTGTATACCACCACACCCAGCATAGGCATGCTTTTAAATAGAAAGAAAGAGATGCTCTTGAGGGAATTCAACTTGGCAAATGTGTATATATGTGTGTGAGAGGGACAGACAGACGGATTCCTATACTTTTCTTGGACTGTCTGGATTATGTCATAGCAAAATAACAATCAATAGGCTTTTGATCAACAGACCAGGGTGGTGACAGGTTCTCTTCACTCACTGTTGTTAGTCATTATTGACAAACTGGTAATGATCAGGCTGTATTCTGTCATTCATACTGAAGGCATTAGAATTGTTTAAAGGTCAGAAACAAATTCTTTTAAAATGCAGAAGTTCTTAGAAACCAGGGAAGATTCAGAATTTTTTAAAAATTATGTTTGTATTATATACTGGGGAATCCATAAAATTTCAGTCCTTCCCCATAATGCCTCACATTAAAAAAATTTTCCTGATTTAAAACAAGGGCTTACCAACACACTGCAAAGCAAAATTCTTATAATGAGAAGAACAAAAAGTGGGTTCTCAAAGATTTTTATGTCTCTAGGAGCCTAGACAGAAAGTAAACACAAATTCAAGGCAAATCTGTACCAAATCAAAGCAAAATTACACTTACTCTGTGACACTCTTACTAGCTCAGTCACACTGAAAACACCTGATGTGACAAAACTGTCCTGGAAGCCCAAATGTCCTGCGGAAACAAAAACAAAAGAAAACAAAGTCATAAATAGAAGACATTTGACAACAAAACTCTAAATATTACTTTCATTATGATTAAGAAATGGGCTGCCTAATCTCATACACGGCTGCCTGGTTAGTTCATGTGGGTGGGCACAGTCATTTGGTTATGAAGCTGGCTTTTGGTTTGAATCTGGAGGTTGTGGAAAGCTATGACACAACAACTGGGTGATTTTTGAGATGGTTAAAAAAAATTCAGCAGGAAATCTTCATCAAGACAATTTAAGAGAAATGGTTCCCGTGAGTGACCCCTGAGGCCTGAACAATTGGGATGAAACAGCATACCTAAGGATCAGTTAGGACAGCCAAGTTCTAGAACAGTTTTGAAACATTATTCTCTCCAGAAACATCTAATCAAGATTAGTTATCCATTCATTTAAATCAAATAAGATCTAAGGATGTTCCTCTTTGATTTCTAGAGGTACTAAAGGGAGAATTTTTTTTAAAGCCAGGATGGAAAAAGCAAGCTTAAACCACATAATACAAAAAACAATTATTTTGCGCACAAATAAAAATTCAGATTTGTTTAGAGAATGAGATTAATGCTTTTTGTGAAAAGAAATAAAATGGTTCAAAACTGTTTCATCTTTATATTTTGTGTCTGCTTCTTTTTTTGTTTTGTTTTGGGGACTAGGACTTAAACCCAGAAGTGCTTAACCAATGAGACACATCCCCAGTCCTTTTTCATATTTTATTGAGAGACATGGTCTCATTAAGTTGCTTAAGGCCTTGCTAAAATTGCTAAGGCTGGCTTTGAACTTGCAATCCTACTGCTTCAGCCTCCTGAGCCGCTGGGATTACAGGCTACAGGCATGTCACACCATGCCTGGCTGTCTGCTTCGTTTTTTGCTGAACGTAATTAATTTCCTTTGAAATACCTGATATTACGTCTATCACCAATTATATAATTTTATGGTATATTCAAAAATATAAAACATAAAAATGGCAAGAAACCCATATTCTATGGCATGTAGTTTCACTCTCTGCCTCTAATAAAAGCTTCTGATTCTAAGAGTCTCTCAGAGGTAGAATTCTATTTGAGAGATCAATCTGTGAGGTCAGCTTAATCTTTACTTGCTTAAAACCTGGCTCAGAGAAAAACTTGTTGGCAAAGGATTCTTGAAATAGCTGTTTTGGCTATAAGAAACATACATTTTAGAAATTCAACATAAGAAAATAGACCAATCTGAAATATAACAATCCTTAACTAAAAAGTGAATAATTTTTTTTTTTTAGTTTTAGATGGACACAATA
The DNA here is from genome assembly GCF_021218885.2 of Marmota monax. Taxonomy (NCBI): domain Eukaryota; kingdom Metazoa; phylum Chordata; class Mammalia; order Rodentia; family Sciuridae; genus Marmota; species Marmota monax. Next base: position 9,534,814 of record NW_026692907.1, on the reverse strand, counting down.
CCTTTATTTTATTTATCTACTTATTTTTTATGTGGTGCTGAGGATCAAACCCAGGGCCTCACATGTGTGAGGTGAGTGCTCTACCGCTGAGTTCCAGCCACAAACCCACAATATCTTTATTTTATTTGTTTATTTATATGTGGTGCTGAGGACTGAACCCAGGGCCTCACATGTGCGAGGCAAGCAATCTGCCACTCAGCCATAACCCTAGTCCCTAAAAAGTGAATTTTTAATAAAAGATTTTCTATATTACTTAGAAGAAGCAAGTTTACCTATGGCACAGTTTACGTACCAATAAATTTATGAACTATCAGGCACATAAATGTGAAAAAAATGACCATGTTTTGAAGGATTATAAATGGATCTATGAGTTCTTCTTCTGCTTTTTATGGTATTTTTGTATGTAAGGAAGATTTTTGCTCAGATTTAAAGGAAAAATTCCATTTAACATTTATATCAAGCACATACTGTGTGTGTGTGTGTGTGTGTGTGTGTGTGTGTTTTGCTAGGGATCCAACCCAGGGCCTCATGCCTCTGGAAAAGTGCTCTGCCACTGAGCAGTGAACTTAGCCTTATATCTGGTACTTTGACTACAACAGCTCTAATTTTTAGAATATGGAATAATTGTAAACTTCTTTATAATAAAATGGCAAAATTTCACCTTAAATTTGCTAAGAAGTTTCATCAGTCAAAATAACTCACATCCAGGCATTTGGTTGGCTTTTATTTGGTAAATGCCTGAGGTCTGCCTCTTGGATTAAGAGAACCGAGAAATAAAAAAAAAGATAATAAATTTTTAAAAATTCCCTAAAGAGGTCTTGGCAAAATAGATCATAACACCTCTTTCTTTTTAGGACATTGTTAAGATCACATTTATCCCAGAGATCATAACAAAGGAAATCCAGTCACAATGTCCACTAAAGTTGACTTAAAACACATATAACAAAGAAATTCATAGCTGAATAAAGATCTAGTTTTGTCTCCAGTCCTTGCTCATCTCTTTCTTCTTTACTTGACTAACGGGCTGATACTTGTTTCAGTTCCAACCTCTGAAATCCCTTATTTTAAGAAAGAATTAAGAAGAATTTTTTGTATCAAATGAATATAAACACAGGTACCTTAATCCTGCCACCAAACAAGCAAGGAATGTATTTCAAAGACTAAGTGGAGTTTGATACAAGGATTTGGGCGGAGGAGCCCTTGTACTCATCCATTCAAACTCACCCTCACCTGGGTGCTTCTTTTCTTTGGTCCACCTCTTAAATGTTGGTATTCTCCAAGGTCTGTGTTCGTGTGTGTGTGTGTGTGTGTGTGTGTGTGTGTGTATGTGTGTGACTAAATTATTTTATCTACTTGCATGACATCAGCAATCAGTTTAGACTGTGATAGTCACAGAAACTAGATTAATGTTTGATTTTTCACCACTGTATGTTTTATGCCTAAGACAAAGTAGTTAGTGAACATTTGCTGAATGAGTGAATGACTCTCTGGCCAAGGATGCTCCAATCTTTATCTTTTGCCATGATCTCTCTTCTGGGTTCCAGATCCATAAATCTAAATATCCATTGGACATTCTATCCAAATGGTCCAACTTATATTGAGCCAATTTGTATTGGAAAACTATGACAATCAGCCATGCAAATCTTCCCTTCAACTAAAGAGGACCAGGGCAGGAAAGACAATGTGTTTAGGTGAAGCTTCTGGTCAAGAAGGTGCCATGGGTTTCACTGATGAGAAATGCCTGGGAATGTCTATTGTTATCATTATGATTCACAGTTTTGGAAGATTAAGTACACACAGAGTTAAAGGGTAGCATTATTTGATGGGCATTACAGCCAAAATAAAAGAAAGAAAGAAAGAAACTTCTAGCCTTATACTTAAGCTAGGATATTGTGTGATCCTGAGAAAGTCACTGCAAAAATAATGTCCTCTTTCTCCTACTGGGAACCTGTCTCTGCAGGGTATCTTAGCAGAATGTGTGTAACTTCCAAGATAAGACATATGAATGGTTCATGATCAGAAAAACTAAAATTAGAGTACAAGAATTTCACAAGTGCCGATGTAACTACATCTTTACAGTATTATCAAATTATCAGAGAGTGTGGGGCAGTTTATAATTTGTCCCAGACAAAGGGTCTGGTTGAACCATCCACATAGCTTTAAGTGACTGCAAAACTGGTTTTGTCCCTTCACCAATTATTTGGAAACCTACTGATGAACTCTGTAAAAAGGCAGCCATGAGATGTGAAACCTAAGAAATGATGGAAAAAATGATGTGGCTAACATAGTTACTAAGCAAACCTGAGCAGATTAATATTTCATTCTCACTGACACAAACCAAAGCATAAAAATGACTTTCAGGGAAATTACACTAATCTGGTTGCTCTCTTTTATTGCAAAGTGAGAGAAAAGTGGAAAGGAAAATGAAAAGGTAAATTCAACCAGTTGAGAATTTAGATGTTATTAGCATTAAAAGATCCTCAGTTAGAAAGCTGATTAAACATTTCCAAAAGGTCCTAAGATTTACATTTTGAATAGGGCCTCTCAGAAATGAGCACAAACATATACTTTTGTTAAGTATACCTTCAATGAAAAGCCAGAGTGCTGGATGATCTCTCTCTATTCTGAACTGCCCGTTCAGGAGCAATTGTATAGGAGATTGCAATGTGAAGCAGATCCTTTTCCATTTTATATAAAATGGCTAAAAAGTTCATTCACTGAAGTCTTGTTCAATGAATTCCCAATTAGAGTACAGATTCAATGCCCTGAGTCAGTCACACTCAGTGGGGAGAGAGGAGACATTCTGGGAGAGGCAGAGATATAAAAAGCTAAATTCTTTCATGGGTAGTTAGGAAAAGCAGCTTTCTGTGCCACGATGATATCAGCAGTTATTATGGAAAATGTCATTACATGGGAACCAAATCTCATTTCACAGAGGGTGGGGGGCAGGGTGGGGAGCTGAACATCTATCTACCTTTTAACAGGCAAGAAAGGAAAAAGCTAGATTTGCAGAGAGACAGGTAACCTTGCAGAACTGTTCAAAGGTCGGGGAAGAGACAGCTGGGAACAAAACATCCAGAGGACTGGCCATTAAACAAAGTTGGAGTGCCCACTACACAAAGTTAATTTTGTTTTTTGGTTTTTTTGCCAGGCTAGGGACCAAACCTAGGGCCCTACACATGCTGGGCAAGCGATAGACCTCTGAACTACATGCCCACCCCAGAGTTAATTTTGTGTCTGAGGAGTAGAGTTTAAACTCAGGGCGGTATGTTTGTTTTTACTGTTAGGAAGCCATGGGGCTCTCAACTCCAAGTCATCAAATCTAATCTGCTTAATGGATGTAGGTGAACTGCAATACCCAGGTCATTTCATCAAATAGGACATCTCTCTCTCTTCTCTTCTCCCCTTGGGAACTGAGGTTCTGTCACTAGTGAATAACCTACCCAAGACTGGGCCTTTCCATGCTGTGTGCCTGGCTGTTATGAAAAAGGGCTCCCTCCTTCTTGCACCACGTATATTCTACTGGGCTTCTGCATTGCCTGGGAGGAGCAGGCCCTGGGCTTATTAGGCCCCCCAGACCTTGCGTTCTCATCGTTCTAAAGAAAAGACTCTCATCAACCAAGCTCCCCATTGGGATCTTGATTTCTCCTGTAAAGTCCCCAGTGGCTTCTAAGCCACCTAAAGGAATGTGGTTCCTTATCTTCCCTCTTTCCCAGGTCAGTATATTTTAGATGTGCTCAATGAATAATGTAAAGTTGTGGAGGACTTCCACTCTACTTATTTTATGTCACTAGCTTCTTTCTACCTTGACAATTACTTGTTCACACGTCTCATCTCCACTCCTACAATAAACCAGGCAGGCAGGGTTACGGTTCATTATCTTATACTGTCCATAAGGCCCAGCTCAATGCCTTGTTCTAGGTGGGGGAATAAATATTGGTTCAGTGATTTCAGATGAGTGATTTGAGGTATCCTTATTTGGTGGCCCTTGAAGGCATGATGTAAAATATTATTAGCTCACCTATATAGTGACATGTGACTTTTGTGCTCTCAATTTGGAATGTCCTAGAAAACAGGTTTTTAGGGGTTAATGGGAATATGTTTCTGCTGATTCATGAAGAAACAATGCTAAATTTTTGGTTTGATTTGTGATTACGTACTGACTAGATGATTTTCCATTCACTGGTGACTTTGAGATATTTCTTATTTTTAGAATAATTTCTTATATTAAAAATGCAGAGAATTCAGACATCTACTAAAAAAAAGAACATAGGAATAATAAAAAATTCATATATATTCTGTTTCTGAGATTAACCTTTATGATGATGGTGAAAAAATCATTTGGTGGTCTGTTTACAGTAAACATGAAAAGACTGACATATGGTGTTGGACTGACAAGAACTCTGAACTATTTCTATATCTATCTAGGAAGTTGTAGAGAATTGCCCAAGAATTTGTAGAACAAAACCATGATATTTTCAACTAATCATATGGATGAAGTGTTTTCAGTTTATCAGATGAATAAATGGACTGTTACAAATGCATCTGTGATACCGTTACAATTGTTATCCTACTTCATCAGAACACATTAAGGAATTGTTACCACTATGAAAATAATGTCCTCACCGCTGAAAAGAGAATGGGGCCAAAGAGGGTGGAGAAGTAGGTCTCATGGGTCCTCACACCCTTGTTCTCTTCACCACTTCCTCCCTTGTTTACCTGGCTAGACTGCTGCTCCCCAGTTTCCTAGCTACTTATTTACTATCACTCAATGCAGACACCTCATCTGTGTTTTTGGTTGGTTGGTTTTGCCATCATTTCTCATTCAGCAATTTCTGCCATTTCTAGACAGCCAATATTTGGTTTACTGTTTTCACCCAACAAATACTTCTCGAATGTCTGCAATGAGGTCAGCATCCTCCTAGGTCCTGGGGATATAAGAATTAACACAGGTTCTTACTCTCAGGTCCTTGTATCTGCAGTCAAGAAAGATATTCATGCCAAGATTTTCAGGAGTGTGTTTATGTAAAATTGTGTCTTTTTACAATGACTTTATAGGAAAACATTAGAAACTAACCAAGATTATTATAATATCCTATGTGCCAGGTGTGCTGGTTGTTCACACGTACCCATGGTAGGCAGCTAAAAAACGTACTTCCCAGCCTGTCTTCAAACTAGGTGTGGCCATAACTAGAAATCAAATACAATCAACTTCTACCCACTTCATACCTGAAAGAAAATTCCCCACCCCCAAAACCCTCTCTTCCCTTTCATGAGCTGCACTTTCAATCAATGCAGACAAAGGCAGTGCCCGTGCGGTAGCAGAGCAATAAGGCAGAAGGAACCTGGGACCCTGAGTGACAGCATAGAATAGAATCACCCCAGCAACTCAGGCTGCTCATTTGGAAGTATTAATGTAAAGAAAAATATATTTTCACTGGGAGTGGAGGCATAACCTGTAATCCCAGCAATTTTGGAGGCTGAGGCAGGAGGATTCCAAGTTTGAGGCCTGTCTCAGCACCTTAGCAAGTAAGACCCTCAGTTATTTAGCAAGACTCTGTCTCAAAGTAAAGCATAAAATAGATATAGCTCAGTGGTAGAGTATCTTTGAGTTCAATCCCCAGTGCTGAAAAACGAAAAAATAAAAAAAGGTTTTGATGTACTTTTAAATTTTTATTACATTTAAATAAATATTCAGATATATGTATTTGTTTGCTTTTTTGCTATAGTAGCTTAGCACTTATCTTAACAAACATCACAACTAACTTTTCCCTTTTGAATCTAAAGTCACAAATTAGCAGCTTATAGGTCCATTCCAGTCTGTAAACATATTTTGCTTGGCTAACTCAGTACTTACTAGCTATAAAATTGTTGCACAGGAACACTTTTCAACTGAACATGAGCAAAATTTACCACATTCCCTAATACTTTTTATTCTATTTCACTTATTTAAATAATCTATGAGATGCTCGTAGGCATATAGATTTGTGATGCCTGCCAGAGATCTTCACACTTTAATTCACTAGCATGGTAGAAGAAGTATGGGTGGGTGGCTTTAATCTAGAAAAAAAAAAGCCACCCAATCATGTTCCTTGAGAATTAAGTTTAGAAAAATCTAGCCTGGAATATACCTTTTGAACATTATCTTCTAATGTGACCCAAATGAATACTTTCTATGTTAAAGTCAAAATGTTCTAACTTCTTTTCTTCATGTTTTTCTGATATGTTCCTTCTATATCAGGTTTCATATCCGTGTTTCCAAGTTCTATGGAATAGTACCCTGAAATTCTCCATTTAAAACAAAAACAAAAAGCAAATATGCAAGTATACGTGTGTGTGTGTGTGTGTGTGTGTGTAAAATCTGAGAATTTCCAGAATAAGATATAAATTTGGAAAGCATTATCTCACTCACTCTTGGAAAAATGACAAGGAACTTTTACATTTTAAAGCCTCTGAGAATTCCTGCAATATACAAACTTCCTTACTACAGCTTAGCTCACTACTTCTTCAATAATCTGACAGGGATAATGCCTTTTTGGGCACAAGTTTTGCAGCACATGGTTTGTATTGCTCCTTTTCCTCTTTTCCCCATTTGGCTTAATGTGCTGGGGGAAAGTGGAACCTGAACCCAGGAGCTGATCAATGCTTTTAATGTATAGCCCAAGCATAATCCACATTTTCCCTTGCCACCCTTAACAGATCCACATTAGAAAATGGATCAAGCCAAATGACAGGCACCCTACAGTTAGGCTCCTATCTGAGTTATATGGAATAGTCCACATAATAATCATTGGTGGACTGAAGTAATACATTTAAAAATGTACCTGTAGAACGTCTCTGTGTAGTATTAATTTTCATCAAAAGTATAATTTATTCAGCATTAACTATGTATTTGGCATCCTGCTAAGCATTTTAACCACATTAGCCCTAATTCTTACTGCAACTGTGTGGTTGGCAAAATTATGATGTTCTAAAAGGGAAGTTTAAGCAAAGAGAGGTTAAGTGACTTGATTAAGGTCACACAGAGGATGGTAGAATTAGTATTAAAATGGAGATATTTAGTTCTCTTTATACAATATATGTGTATGTACAAAATAAATTTTATCTTATTTTAATGTATCATAGAAACATGCATTTATTATTTGAACTACAAGTAGAAATAGGTTGTTCTATAAGTAGACTCAACTACATATTGGCATTGTAGAAGCACACAGAAGCATTTACTTTGGGGAATTGTTTTCAAATAAACCATTACAACAGAGAAATTTTACCATCATGTTAGAAGAGCTGTATTAACATAGTATGATCAGTATTTTATAAGTTTAGTCTTTTAAAGTTTAATTTTGATCATTTTCAATGCACTATAAACTTAAAAATTACTTTTTAATTAACCTAGTTTTGAACTAAAAGTGTTTTTTAAAGCAATGCTATAATTATGTTCTGAATCAAAATTTTCTATAAACTTGGACAGTAACAACTGGTATCCTACAGATGGATCAAACCATTTGTAATAGCTTTAGACTCTGCCATAAACCCTTACATATACTGAAGGAAAAAAATAAGGAAATGTATTCCCTGACTACATCAGAAACTGTTTACCTTAAACGAAACAGACATGAAACTGGATTACCCGAGGGCACCCTGGTTCATGGATGTAAAACAACAAAAAACCTTAATGGCCCACTGCTGCTTTCTTCCTTTTTAGGTTTAATTCACATGACTGTGAAACCACTAACAGAGCCCTGCTTGCTAAACCACCTGAGGACACATGTAATGACAAGGAAAGAAGATGACCAGAGGCCATGTGCTAATTTTAAGACACTTAACAGTGATTTTGGTTCACCAAGCAGGGAAAAAAAATCATTGATGGAGTAAAGCAATACATTAAAAAAAATACTTTCAATTACGTTTCCAACACTATAGAAAAGAACTAAATATATAGGATATACACACACACACACACACACACGCACACATATAAAGTATATATATACATATACGTGAATACATACATATATATATATATATATACATGTAGGTATATGTAAAATCAGTTAATAACTTAAAGCACAAAATGCAAAGGCCTTTCATCTTTTGGTTATTTGCTTTTTGCTCACTTACTCTGCAATTACTTACTGATGCATAATTCACACTGTTCATTATAGATTCTATATTATATATTTCTGTAGAAACTATGGCAAGTCACAAATGATGTAGGCCACAATACTTTGATGTTTGCCGGCCTAGCACAAACACAAAGTATTTTAAAGGTACCAGAAAATTCTTTGTGAAATATAACAGAATGAATTAGACTGTTCGGGCCATGTCGTGTTAGCACAATGGAAGAACACTTTTAAGACTTTAAAGTCATGTAATGCAATTCTCGGCTGGATTTTTCTTGTTAAAAAGAAGTAGAATGGCAGTGATTGGAAGAGAAAAGGGCCAATATTTGACAACAGAAATCAGCATAACCTTTTAACTGCAGCAGCCATGGGTGACTGCCCTTCGACCTTGGAAGATTATGTGGGATTTCAATGACAACAGCTGGAAGTGAGCATGTGTGAATAGAGAATACAGATCTGAGGCCTGGTACAAAAGACTGCACAATCTCTGGCCAGATCAGAGTGCTGATTAGAAATTGTTTCCTGGTCCTGGCTTAATAGAGTGTGATCCTGAAAGTCGGTGGGTTTTTTTTTTTTTTTTCTTTTAACAAAATTCTTCCAGCAAGAAATGATGGTAGATTCCTTGTATACCTCTCCTCAGCCCCTCCAACCTTCTGGACTTTCATACAAAACAGCTCCATCTTTCTTAAGAACACAGTTATAAGCAAAATCTCATTTTCCATGTTACTTTTCAAGACAAATTTCTTCACGTTTTTGAATTCTTTCTCTGAATTTTAAAATAAACTCTACTGGGTATTTCATACACAGTATCGTTATTTTTTAAATGATCTGACACAGACAGACAGACAGACAGACACACACACACACACACACACACATACAGAGTTCAAATGAAGACTCACATTCACTCTTTTCTCTCTTTTTTTTTAAGATATTAAGGTAGAGTCTTGCTACTACACAAACATGTAATGATTTCACTTTTTTCTTCAGTCAATTTCATATATACATTATCAATTTTTATTAAGTATTTAGGGGTGCTCACCAAACAAGAACATATGAAAAAGATGATTAATTACTTCCTTCAAAGTTAAGGTAACTTAACCTAGTAGATACAGAGATGTGGCTGCTTGGTAAATGTGGTCATTTCAATCCATAAGCTCTCAATGAACTATACTCCTTGTACTGATGTGCATGTACTGACGCAGATGCCCTTTCACTTTACATAGGATCCCCAAGCTTACTGACATCGCTCTGAAACCACCAGAATGATGACATGGTTACAGAAAGGACTTGGGGTTATGACTCATTTACGTTGTTTTGGTTTTACCATACACTATATCTTACCTTCCACTGCTCTAGATTTTGCTAACTCTTCTAGCTCTATATTTTGCTAATTATTCTAGTTTCTATGTCAAACTAGCACCTACTTGGCTTCAGTAGAAGGTGGCCTCTTTTCTTTATGCAAATAATAACCTGAGTCGGGCAAAAGCCAACCTAGCCAAGTGGTAAGGGATAAACTGAAGCTGGTAAAACTATCTTCCAGTCAGACTTGGGTCATCTGCTTACATCCTTCTATAGCAACTCTAGATGTTATTTCAAACATGCCACGAGACAGGTTGTTTTTTCAGAACAGACCAAATCCATTTGCTGTTTCAAAATTCTATAAACAGAGTATTAAGGCATTCAATTCCCAGAGCAACTATATGGGTGTTGGCTTCAGTTTCATGGGAGCTTCTGCCAAACTCACATATTTGTGAAACTATTGGTTTGGAGTGTTCTTTGCAGCTTAGGGCAGAATGATCACTGCTTGTGATCTCAGCTCACTTTAAGGACTGGGTCTTGCTGGTGACAGGTACACATGATAAATGTTCCAGAAGGCTGACCTAATTTCCGTTGAAGTGAGTGTTTTGCTAAGAATATTCCCTCAAAGTGTCAGCTTGCAACTGAGATGCAAACCTGCCAGTGTCCATTACCTTGCTTGTGAAACTACTTAAAATGAAGTTAGTTTTGCCTCACTTATCAAACTTCTCCAGAATTAGCTTTGAATTTATGTAAATCATACACCTAATTTAAAGATGTAATTATCAAACATAACATTTCATAGTTTTTATTGGTTTGTGATTAGAAAACAAACAAAATAAATGCCACCACTCTGGGCTAAATATAAATCGGGATAAGCCTGCAACGTATTTGTCTTTTCTCTTGTAAAGGGATCGATATGACAAATGTTCATTTATTAATCATTCAAAAAAATCACATTTTCAAGGTATTATTATTTTCATATAATAAACTAGGAAAAGAAATATTATGAACATTAGAATCTTAAGGATCCTCAGTCCAAATTTCCCCATTTACAAAATTGCACTAACATCTGTACCTACCTCATAAAACTGGTTTTTAGGATTAATGAGATAGTACATTTAAAATACTAATAAAGGGGTGGGGCTGTGGCTCAGTGGTTGAGCACCTGTCTTGCACATGGGAGGTACTGGGTTCGATCCTCAGCACCACATAAAAACAAACGAATAAAATAAAGGCATTGTGTCCATCTATAACAACATAAATAAATAAAGTACTAATAAAGAACCTAGAACAGAATATGTCCAAAAAATGACAGATATTATAAATTATAAATATTTTCCCTATATCTTAGATCTTGAATCAGATAGAGGATTTTTCATAGAAAAAAACATTCAGGAATAATCATGTTTTTTGACATGGATTGCTAAATAATGTTGATATTCAAATAAAAGTTGTGTGTATAAATCAAAATATTGATAACAGAATTTGAGTGTATTTTTAGTAAAAATATCTAAAGCAAGTGACACAAACTTATTTAAAAAGATGTAGCTCAGTGGTAGATCACTTGCCCAGTATATCTGACGTCCATCCTGAGCACTACATAAACAGACACAAAAACAAATCCTCTGATCATTTTAGGTTTTTCTTAAAAAGAGAGGGAGAAAAATAGTATTTAGTCTCTAAGTTATTTTTAAATAAATTGGGTGCAAGTTTCAGGAATCTAATTCCTAAATACACTCCTATCACCTATAAATATATTTATAATGTTTATAAAAATAATAATTTATAATTTCAAAAATAACTTTAAATATAAATCTTGCCTATTCTCTAAATGGATATTGAACACCTACATGAACAGAGCATTATCCTAAGTATACAGATATAAATTTTGATCTTATGTTTTGGGGTTATGACTATTGATACTCTAACAATGGACTTTAGGTCAATTTTCTTGCAGCAGATCAAGTTTTATAGAAACAACGAAAAATCACTCTTTGTTGTTGTCAGTTTCACTTATTTTTTTTAAAGAATTTGGTTTGCTGAAAATTCCTGTTGGTAACTAAATGTGCCATATTGTCTGCTCTAGAAAACAGGTATTTAGAAATCTAATTTTGTTTTTCACATAAAAGATACTTACACTATTTAAATAGGAAATGCTTATGATGGTATAAAAAAGCACGAGAAATAAATGATTATTATTCATATCAAATGAAGAACTACCCTTTTGAAAAGAACTGCTCCTTTTCCAGGCCTGCACACACCAGCTCCTGACTTCAATGTAAGTGGAGAGCCATCAGCAAGCATCATTAAAGACAGGGTCTTGATTCCTTATAGCCTTAAATCAATGCTAAGAGAATTTGGCCTTTTAAGCAGGAGAATGATCGACATGTTTCACTTTACTGACTTTGATCACTGAAGCAATTTGTGATGCAGGTCATTTCCCTGATTTTAGGGAACAGAACCTTTGATAAACTCTCAGAATGGACCCCGGATATCTCAGACTCAGCTCAAAGGCAGCACGCTCACGTTGTTCTTGGAATTAGTGTGGTGCTTCTCATCAGGGTTATCAGCTTTTTGAGGGAAACTATTTCCAGTGTTCAGAACTACCTGTTGAGGACACTTAGCGTCCCTAGACTCCACTACTGAATGCCAGCAACACCTCTTGGTGACAACCAAAAATGCCTTCACACATTTTTGAACATGCCCTCAGAAGGACCATACAGTCCCTGGGTGAAAACACTCTGAGTGCATGAACACTGCCTCACAGACCTTATTAGGTATTTCATACTGAAGAATCTTGCCCACCAAGACTTCTATCTGTGTAATCGTGACGCAAACTCTTATAAGCCAAGGGCTGATTAGGATGATTCTTTTGAAATAAATACTCTTCCTTCCTCAGTCATGTCCTCTACCCTTATCAAGTATGTAGCTCGGATTTTATAATGAGAACTTGTGTTTTTGAAAACTGGTTGTATTTGAATTACTATCTTGGAGGGAAGAGCTTTGAGACACATGGTCTATAGATATGAATAATACATTTTGAACTTTTTGGAAGAGTCTGTATTTCAAATATTGGTTCATTGATCTATATGCATGTGTCAGCATGTTGGCCAAGATGTTCTGAACTCATGTGGTTGCTGAGCAGATGTTCCTTGTATTAATAAATTCCCAAGAATTTACTCACACAGCGTCTTGTTTGTTTAGAACAGCATTATGGCACCTAAAAGTCCACAGATTCTATGGAAAAATGAAATAACATTAAAAATGGAAAAAAAAGTATTCATTCTGTTCTCTCCTATCAATGCAAGAATATAGGTGAAATAGGAAACACAGGGCCAAAATGATCTCAAGTTCCATTGGTAAAACCAAATGAGCAACCTCCTGAAAGCAGACAGAAAAAAAACCTAAGCAACAACAGGCCGAATGCTGCCAACCAACCAGGAATTCCAATGAGTGCCTTTGTCTCAGCTGCTTGTTCAGAAGTAGGGCAGCTTGTCCAGCTCTGTCAAGTTTTTTTTTTCCCTCTAATCAATTTGGTATTTTATTGAATTTCTTTCATTTTTCCAAAAGTAAAAGCCAAGTGCAGCTACCAGCACTAGGTTGCACAGAAGTTCTTCTGCTTTGTGACTACCAAGGGGTGCCCCCCTTGGTTCAATTCCTGTCCCTAACATCAAGAAATCTATACAACCTTCGACCGTTGTAGGTAATCACAGACCATATGGGAAGCCCTGTATGTGTGTGTACATGTGTCTACATATGTGTGTACATGTTAAGCTTAGTTTACTTCTTAAAAAACCCACACAGAGAAATAAATGCACTTTCTTGTCAGATATCAGCCGTGAGGGGCATATGAAACGCTCTTCACTACCTTCGGCATTTCTGACACTCAGTATTACCATCAGCAACAATGCCAGGGAGGACATGATTTGTGACTAATGTGAATGTGGAGCCCTTCTGGCCACAACTGGTGAAGTCAATAGTATTCTGCTTTATTTTACAGTAAATCCTTTGAAAACAAGTCAGTAGGCCCAAAGGCTAAATTCTAAGGTTCTGATTACCATCAAAAGTGTTTTCACTAAATGTAGTTTGTTTCTAAGGTGCTTTAATTATAAACCTAAACTTTTCTCTACAGTCTGATTTATTCATTCAACAAACATCTGTTGATGTCAACCTATGAACCAAGTACAGATGGTAAACTCAGAACAAATATCAACATACTTTGTGTCCTCAAGGGCTTAGTATAGTAAAAACATCTTTCAAGGCAGATGTAGCAGGGAAGACTTGATACATTCCCAGAAGCCTATCAAATGTTACCACCTTTTGATATAATTTCTGTTTCCTTACAGCATTATAGAACTCTAAGTGCAGGTCTCAATAAGCGCTAGTGACTGCTTGGGGGAAGGAGATAAAGGTGTAAGTCAAAGATATGAGGAGCAATGAGGATGACCCTAGAAAGCCTGTCTGCATATTCTGGTGGCAGAAAACATGGTAGATCATTGTTAGGTGTAGGAAAGAGAAGGCCAAAATTTGGAGGGTTTAGACATAACCTTTGAATGAATAATGGTCATAATTTATTGAATCATAATTTATTGGATTATTTTAGTGGAATATTTTCAATTACAATTTATTATTTATTCTAATTTCAGACATGGGTCCCACTCAATGACTAGCTCTGTGACCTGAAAGAAGTTAATTATGCTTTTATTAATTCATCCAAGAAACAACTGTTGAATCTCTATCTTGCTTCAGGCAATATGGTAGGACTAGGGATGTAAGTCTTTGACCTTGAGGTGCCTGCAGTGCAGTGGGGGAAGTAGGCCAATATGGAGACAGTTATGGTTCAAGGTGACAAGGGCTCTGGAAGTGGAAGCAGGTTCTGGGAGCAGCAGGAGAGGGCTCAGGAAGGCTTCTGGGAAGAGCAGCGGTGGCCTGCACAAGTCCCCAAAGACCTGCAGGATTATTTATATAAAAAGGAGAAGAGGCAAGAGTTTCTTTGTGGGTGTACCAATAAAAATAAAGTGATGAGAGCTAATATTTACTGAGTACTCACTCAGAGCCAGATATTCATCTCAGCCTTTTCATGTGTAATTTCCTGTAATCTTCAAAGTGCTCTGAGGGAGCACCTTGTTTTACAACTAAAGTACAGGGTTCAAGCAACTCACTCAAGGTCACATAGACAGTAACTGGCAGAGCTGGGATGTCAACTCAAGCAATCAAAGGGAGGAACTTGTGTTCTTTTTTTTTTTTTTTTTTAGAGAGAGAATTTTTTAATATTTATTTTTAGTTTTTGGCGGACACAACATCTTTGTTTGTATGTGGTGCTGAGGATCGAACCCGGGCCGCACGCATGCCAGGCAAGCGCGCTACCGCTTGAGCCACATCCCCAGCCCGGAACTTGTGTTCTTAACTATGACACTGTTCCCACATTGCATGTTGGTAAGAAAGCCAACTCCATTCCCAATTTCCCAAGAAATCTCCATGCTGCTTTCCATATTGGCTGTACCAATTTGCAGTCCCACCAGCAGTGTATAACCCAGCTATCCCTCTCCTCGATCTATACCCAAAGGACTTAAAAACAGCATTCTACAGGGACACAGCCACATCAATGTTTATAGCAGCACAATTCGCAATAGGTAAACTGTGGAACCAATCTAGATGCCCTTCAATAGATGAATGGATAAAAAAAGTGGCATATATACACAATGAAATATTACTCAGCAATAAAAGAGAATAAAATCATGGCATTTGCAGGTAAATGGATGGAGTTAGAGAAGATAATGCTAAGTGAAGTTAGCCAATCCCAAAAAACCAAATGCCAAATGTTTTCTTTGATATAAAGAGGCTGATTCATAGTAAGATAGGGAGAGGGAACATGGGAGGAATAGATGGATTCTAGATAGGGCAGAGGGGTTAGAGGGAAAGGGAGGGAGCATCGGGTTATAAATGATGGTGGAATGCGATGATCATTATTATCCAAAGTAAAGGTATGAAGACACAAATTGGTGTGAATATACTTTGTTTACAATCAGAGATATGAAAAATTGTGCTCTATATGTGTAATAAGAATTTTAATGCATTCTGCTGTCATATATCAATTTTAAAAACCTTTAAAAATTAAAAAAAAAAAATCAAACCAACTCCAGAGGTCCCAGCACTTGGAAAGGGCTCAGAAGAGGACAATATGGTTATGCCAACCATTGTTATCATCAATGTATATGTACAAATCCCTGACCTGCTGATATATATATATATTTTTTTTCGCATCAGATGATGAATCCTGTAGATTCTGCCCAAATTGAAACTCCATCTTTATAGTCAAAGGCAAGTGTCCTACTCGGTATGGTGCTATGTGTCTGGACCCACAACAAGGCCAGCCTCAGCAACTTGGATCCTTTCTCAAAATAAACAATAAAAAGAGCTGGGATGTGGTTCAGTGGTAGAGTGCTCTGGGATTCAATCCCAAGTACAGCAAAATCCCCAGTATGGCAAAACAAGAACAAAAATAAAAACTAGGGAAGTGTCTTTCACCAAATAACACATTGGAAGGGTTTTTCTTCCACATCAAGACTACTAAAACCATGATCTCTCAAAACCCTCAGTATCACTTAACACCATCCCCCTCCCCTCTTCCTTTTCCACATTACCCTGCTTTTAATCCCTCCTTGTGCATTATTTAATTTACTATGTTTAAGTTTGTACTCACCTGTATAAACATAAGGCTATACCAACTTAATAGTGAAAGCTGTGAGAGAAACTTACAAAAAAAATGTTTTGGGTGTTAGTTTGATTTGTTGGTTTGTTTTATTGTTACTTAGCATCAAAATGAGACTCTGAAAAAAATAAGCCTTATTGTAAATTAGCCCCAATGTGAATTTTCTTTCCAGGTCAAAATATTAAGGAGATAGTCAGCAGTAAATGACAAAGTGCCACTAAGAACCATAATTTAGGAGCTTATCTCTCTTTGCCAATCAAGTTAGGTAATAAAGAATTCTAATGAAGAGCAACCCTGGAGCAATGTTGATACCTGTGTTTTCGCCTGAGGGCCCCTTAAGGGATGTGAATACTGTACTTGCAAAGGCCTAATGCATATAAAAAGATGAGGGAGGGTACAAATAACTCCATGGCTACGATTAACCTCCCTTAATTTTACTTTCCACCGCCCAAAGAGCTTGCCAACTTGACTGTGCACCCACAATACCACATGGCCAGGCCTGTCGTTATCAGATATGTGAGGAGGTAAAGCTTTGCTGCCAGTCATATCCACAACTCTTCTCCACTACATGGCTAAGGACTAAGTTATGCAACTACTCTGGGCCTCAATCGATGCCCATGCTTTTTAAAAATAAATAAATAAATACACACACACACATTAATTGCAGATGGATACATACCTTTATTTTATTTACTTGTTTTTATGCAGTGCAAATGATCAAACTCACACATGCTAGGCAATTGCTCTACTACTGGGCTACAATTCCAGCTCTTCATGTCTCATTCTATCTCTGGAGTGAGATTAAATTAAGTAATGTGCAGACTCCAGCACAGTACCTGGCAAAGTTTACAGCCACAGGAGATCAATGCAGTGGGCCCTCTGTCCTAATACTGCTGATGCAATTCCTAGTCACCTAAGACTTCAGGGTGACTCTAGAGGACTCTTATCATGAGCATAGATGCTTTATTTTATAATACTGAAATGCTGAAAGGAGAAAAAGCTCACAGAAACTCAAGCAAAGAGTAACGAGTATAGTCTGATAAATTTGAAGAGAACTCCACATACGCTTACAAATGGATGGATGAACTATTGATGTCATAACATATATACACTTTGATTATTAAATGGAATTCAATACATGTTAATTCTTCCCTTACCTTAATTTAATGGTTCTCAGCTAGGAGTGATTTTGCCCAGAGGTGACATTTGGCAACACATGAATACACTTTTGATTGTCACAACTATGTATATGTGTGTGGATATTCCTGGCATTTACTGGGCAGTGGCTAAGGACACTGAGTGCTGAGAAACCCTGACCTGATTTTTACTAAAACATTCCATTAAAAAAATATTTCCAGGAAATAGCCATGCAATTCTAACTGAACATGTACTATTCATTAATTTATTCCACTAAAACTTACTAAGGGCCTACAACTTGCCAGAATTGTGTTAGTCTAGAGACACAGGATGAGGACCAGGTACCTGCCTGTCGGGAGCTTGAACAGGGAGATAAGAGCAGATATGCCCTTGGGGGATCACCACAAACTGGAGCACTTGTGTACCAAGGGCAGTGGCAGCACAGAGGAAGTAGCAGTGAGACCTCACAAAGGCGGAGACACTTGAGTTGATGTCTGAAGGAGGTTCAGGAAATTCAGAGGAAGGAAACAAGAGAGAAAAAGGAGAAGGAAGTGGGAGGGGCAAGGAGAAGAGAGGAGAAAGAAGGAAAAGGAAGAACAAAAAGAAGGCAAGTGGCACTTTTGGCTCCTGGCTGGAGCGGGGACTTCTGGGAACAATGACCAGGCTGGAGGGTCTGGCAGGTCCCTTCTGCACAGGGACACTACTGGCACTGGGGAAAACTCAGTTCTTTATTGTGTTGGACTATCTGGAGCTTCACAAGGTATTAGCCTCCCTCCTTTTGCATTCTCCATCCTGCACAGGCTGAATGGCAGTGCATTCTGAGGTGCACTGCCTCTACACTGAAGCTCATTTGAAGCACTTGGGAGCTCCTGAAAGTGTTAAGCTTGCAGTACCTAGTCCAGAATGAGGGTGAAGATCGTAGCCCTGGAGGGACTGGAGCGGAGTCTGCCCCCTCCATTCCCAGTGGTCTTTTCCTACTGCCATGTCTTGCCCTTGCCACGACAGATTTGCATAGCACACCTATATCACCAGAAAACATGGCCACCAGCCCAGCACACTAAAGAGATTTCCCCAACACAAAGAAACACAGAATTGATTAACATTTCACCTGAGATGCTTCCTGACTGAGCAACTCCAACTAGATCTTACTTGGCAATATATCTGTCACAGAAAAACTCTCTGGGTACTCTTAAAAGCCAAAGGCTTTAAAAACAGACTTTCACTTTATTAAAAAAGTGGGAAAAAAAAAAAAGAAGCAGCAGCAGCCACTGTTTCTACTTCATGCAACTGTTCTATAAAAGAGAATATTAAAGGTAGAAGAAAATATTCACCTAAATTTCTAAACCTTAGTTTTACCTCTTATTTTTATACCTCTGTAAACTGATGAGAACCCGATCTTTACATACAGAAACTTTTGTGCAAATTTTCCCTCTCTGTTGAAAGCAAATGAAAAAAAAAGAGGGAGGGAGAGAGAAAGAGAGAGAGAGAGAGAGAGAGAGAGAGAGAGAGAGAGAGAGAGAGAGAGAGAGAGAGAAAATGAAGGGAATGAAAATATGCCCAGAAACATGAAAAAAAATTGAATAAGGAACAATCATATATAGATCCATGAGCTTTTTCCCTCCAGGAGAAGAGGGAGCTCACATTTTGCCACAAATGAAAGATGCCGGTTTGACACTGAAGAAAGAGAGAAGACTCCACAATTCATAGGAGTAACATGCAGGCAATATACATTATGGTCTCTTTACATTCAGTCCTGACAAACCCCCTCAATTAAGACTATTTGGTGCTGGGCGCCACATAATTAACAAGATACACAGAGTCACAGCTCAGATGAAGCAGCAAAGGCTTTGTCAGGAAAATTACAAGAAAAGAGGAGGAAGGAGGAAACTCTACAGAGTATTCACAGAGAGAGTAAACAGTTCCTCTCTATCTCTTCTAATGATTGTTGTGTAAATGGAAAATGGTTTTCCAGCTTAGCCCTGCAGTGGGTCCCTTAACAACAAGGTGAATTCTTCTGGCTTCTGTAGAAATGCTGGGACCAAGAGCTTTACATCAGCATTGATTCTCAATCACTCAGAATAACTAGGCTGGGGTCTACTTGGAATCTGGCACACAGTGATACCACGGGCACTCTTGAATTAAGGCAATAGCGACAGCAACAGCAAGAGCAGGACCACCAATGGGGACCATTGATTGAAGACTTACTATGCACTTGAAACTAAAGCCACCAAAAAAAAAAAAAAAAAAGAGTCAGGCACTAATTTCTTTGCTTCCTAATCTAGAAATCTGAGACAGAAAGTTTAAGTTATTTGCTTGAGGTCACATGATGACTTAAGGACAAAGCCAGGATGTAACCTAAGTGATTCCAGGCCTATCTTCTTTGTACAGGGGCCACTACCTAGGCTACCTTGTATTCCCTATAAATGTAAGTCGTCACTATTATTATTATGTCTGTGTGTAAAACTGTTACTTACTAGCTCCAATAGCTCACTAATAAAAAACAATTCCATTTTACATACAGCTGTTAAAGTATGAACCTGGATTATACACACCTGGGATGAAGGCTCCTCTCACCCATTTTAAAAATAATTCTTTGTTCTTTCCTGTAGTATAATAATGAGACATCAGTCATTTATATTATCAATGATGATGATGCTATCCTGTGGATTTTTCTACTCATTTAATCTTTTGATTCAAGCACTAAAATAGCAAAGTGGAAGAGAACTCGGGTTCTTTGTTTTGTTCATAGACTGTCACTACCACCTGCCTTCTACCATTACCACAAAGAAAATGAGACCTCTTTCCTTTCTGTCCCCTCCTGCACATACAGATAACCAGACTGCTACTCCATTTTTCCAGCTTAAAAATTTAAAGCTAATAAATTCCAAGTAGGACCAGGTTATTCTGGTAGACTTTCCCTTCATCTGGTTCAGCTACAGAAGGGAATAATGGTCTGTCATAAAGGTAAATTCATTACTAAGAGATAATATCATCATGCTCCTACCGCCCATTTTCACAGCCAGGTGAGCTCTCTCTGAACCCTGTACCTCAGCTCTCTGGGGAGCAGTTTACTGCTGACACAACAACAACAACAACAACAGTAACTTACATTTATAGGGAAGACAAGTCAACCTATATTTCCTAACCCTTGACAAAGAATAGCTCCTAGTTCTACTTCAGATGCATCAGTTATCATCTCAAAAGGCTGAAAGAAATCTGGAGTCTTTACAGATGCCTGCAAATGGTTCTGCCAAAGGTTCGTGAAAGTTTAGCTATCACAAGCAGGTGACTCAGTTGCCAACCTCACTGTGCTAAGGAAACACCCCCAGTGTTACTCTGGAGTAACTTAAAAACACAAGAAGGAAGCCTAGTCTACTTAGGTACTGGACACTAACTTTATGGGCTGCTAGCTGATTCACTTGATCACTCAACTTACTTATCCAAGTGACTGATTATAGTGTTTTTTAAAAATCACATTTTTTTAAGTGTTGGTTTGAGGAGTTATTTGAGTCTATTCAAGCTTCTATAACAAAATACCATAAACTGAATGACTTATAAATAACAGGAATTTATTTCTTACTATTCTAGAGGGTAGAAATCCAAGAACAAGGTCCAAGGGGACTTGGTATCTTGAGATGGCATTATTCCTCATAAGTGGTACCTTCTAGCTGTGTTCTCACAAAAGGGGTTGGCTAGCTCTCTGGGATCTTTTTTACTTTACTAATCCTCAGGGCACAGCCTTCATGACCTAATCACCTACCCAAAGGCTCCCCCTCATAATACCATGTCTGTAGGGGTCAGGAGTTCAACATACGAATTCTGGGAGACACAAACATCCAGGTACAGGTACTGTAGAACGCATAAACCCTTCCATCTAATGCCATGCCCCTGAGACACTGCTTTAACCTAAAATGGGTAATCTGTTCTCCATTTATCAACCCCATGCTTTTTAAACTGCTATATGGACAGGACTCGGCAGGATACGATAGAGAGAAGCAAGCTGAACTAGAAAAGGACTGTCCCCCAAAAGACACTAGAGCCTAGTGGTTCCCAAACATGGGGATAAAACAACTCCTCTTAGAGCATAAGCGTTTTCCATAACCTGATATGAAAGGACAGACAACTGTGTATGGACTTGCTGACCCTATAGAATAATTCCTCCAGGATTCCAGGCCAGGGTGTGACTGCCATGTGTGTGAGAGGTTGGGTGGTCCTGGTGAAGACAAACCTGATTGTGCATGTACCTAGTTACCAATGATGGTGAGTGCTAAAGAGGAAGTGGGTGAGTGAGAGGAAGCCTTCCAGAAACAAGAGGTGAGTCAAACAAGAGGTGAGTCAAAATAGATTCTGTACCAAATCCTACAGTTCCTACCCATGAGTTTGAGGGTGATGGTAAATGGCTGAAAGGCAGGCAGGCAGACAACCAGGGAAGTGAGAAGCAAAAGGGATGAGCATGAATCCCTGAAAATAATCAGGAGAAAACAGTTTCTTGCTAATGGGAAAGCAATACTTTGGAGCCAGGCCCTGTGTTTGGATTCCAGCCTTACTTACCTACCACCCAGTGCCAGGGATTGAACCCTGGGGCTTTGTACATGCTAGGTAAGTACTCTATCACTGAGCTATGCTCCCAGCCCTCCAGACCTACTCTTCCACTAACTGAACCTCAGAGTTTTCATCTCTTAAATGGAACTAATACTGTCCCTCTGCAGATTAAATATGAGGGCAGGCCCAGAGGGCAGAATGGTTTTCCTTTTAAATTCCAACCCACTATAGGAGCAGTTCATGCTGGATTTGGCCCCAGGTTGTGTGTAGCAGAAATCCTAGTCCTAAAAGCTTAGATGGAGACTTATGAAATCTGTCCTGGCTCCCAGGTCTTCAGGGAGATCACATCCATATCCACCTTTCATAGGCACATAGCTACGCAGTCTCCAAAGTCTAACCTGTGACCTCTCTGGTATTACTCTTATTTACTGCTGCTCCTCAAAAATGCAGAGATGGCTATCCTGCATGTAATGAGCTCCCAGAGGCACATCTGGCCTGCTGCCCTATGGGGCACAGTAATAAGTTGCCTCATTGTTAGCCTCTGCCCCATAAGAGGTTCCAAGAGCTTGTGGTTCTTTCCATCTTTGCCCACCCTCTTTTTTACATTGCCTTTGGCTCTCTATCTTACTATTTTCTCTTACTCATTCTCTATCATATCTCCATTTTCTTTCTTTATTATTTTGATTAACACACATTAATTGTAGGTACTCATGGGGTACAACATGATGTTCCAGTACATGCAGACATTGTGCAATGATCAATCAGGGTAATCAGCATTTCTATCACCTTCAACATTTATCATTTCTTCATAGCGAAAACATTCAAAATTCTCTCTTCTAGCTATTTTGAAACACATAGTACATTTTAGTACAAAGGAACATGGGGAACTTATTCCTCCTATCTAACCATGACATACCTGCTTTTCTTACCCCTCCCTCCTTTCTCTCCCATGCCTACCAGGCATTTAAACATTCACAGCAGTTCCAGATGTTTGTCTGTTTGCCCTTGACTTCCTCTATATTGTACTAGTTTTTTGTACAGCAAGAATTTTGGTAAGGGACAGTTAAGTGTCCAATTTGAAAAGCTAATAGAATCTGCTTTATTGTGATAATAATTATGGTTACAACTACTATTTAATTAATACCCTAATATTTAATTAATATCCTCACTTGACTCTTGCTGTGTGACAAAAGTACTACTACTGTTCCTGTTTTCAGATGAGATTAAGGACCTGGGCAAAGCTGTTTCTTTTCATTGGGTTTCTTTCTTTCTTTTTGTGGTGCTGGGGGTAGAACTCAGGGCCTCACTCATGCTAGGCATTAGCTGGATATTTGTAACTCCAAGTTCAACTTTCCTTTCCTCATATGAGGAAGGAAGTTCAAGGCAGTCCCACAT
Organism: Marmota monax; assembly: GCF_021218885.2. Taxonomy (NCBI): domain Eukaryota; kingdom Metazoa; phylum Chordata; class Mammalia; order Rodentia; family Sciuridae; genus Marmota; species Marmota monax. Next base: position 9,511,603 of record NW_026692907.1, on the reverse strand, counting down.
TTCAGTTCAGTTACTCCCCAAAGAATCAGCATCTCGAGGAGGATTTATATGTATTACAAACAAGAATCTCTTGGAATATTGGGAACTTTTACCTGTCCAAGGCTGCTAAGGATCAGGCAGTAGGTCAAATGGCAACTTTGGCCCCCTCCTACACCCTCCCCAGGGATACTCCCTGAAGTTCCACACTCATCCTTGTCAATCATATTGAAAAACTATTCCAATTCTGAAATACCCCTGTTTTCTATCTTTTCCTCAAACCTATTGACAAGCTCTTTGAAAAAAAAAATCTACTAATTCAAGGTAAAGAAATAACCAAAGGAATTTTAGGTTAACAAAACTAATGTACAGCATGCTTTTGCTTTAGGAGACAACCTCAAATAAACTGAGAATGGAGATAACACAGTTGAATGATGTTGCCAGGATCTCTTAGCCGGATTACTGTAGGAATGCTCTAACTGGTTCCCTTTGGTTGCTCCTGTCTCCTACAGTATTCTTGGAACAGCACAAAGGACTCCTGTTTCTTCTGTGCTAAAACCCTGCAAATGATATCCACGTCACTGCAAGTAAAAGCCAACATTTTACAACAGCCTCAGTGCTCTCAAAGCAGCACTGGCATCGCCAGAACCTTGTTAGAATGGCCAAATTCTGATGGGAGGCTCTGGTGCTGGTGCCCAGCTATCCGTGTTTTCGGAGGTCATCCTGGTTCTGGTGATGCTGCTCAAGTTCAAACTGCCCCACTCCCAAGCCCTCACCTGAGCTCCTCTCTTCCTACGCTCCTTGCTCACTTCATTCCATCTATGAGTCTTCCCCAGATATCTGCCTGAACCATCACCCTCACTTTCTTCAGGTCTCAGTTCAAATGTTAACTTCTCAGTAATGTGTCAGTGTCCATCTTCTTTAAGACAAGAGCCACTCCTGACTCCCCACGATTCTTCCTTTCATAATTTTTCTCTGTGGCAATTATCAACACCTCATACACTATGGATTCTTCTGATTTATGTTTTAATTCTCTGTCTGCATCAACTAGAATGTAAACTCCTTGAAGGGCAGGGCTTAGGGATTTTATTCACTGATGTTTCCCATAAAACTAGAACGCTGTCTGGCACAAAGCAGGGCTCAAGAAATATTTGCTGAAAGCTGAGGAAAGAATCCTTATGTTCTGCCAGTTAAAAGCCATCTGGCCTCTGTGAGGTATTCAATCTCTCTGAGCCTCAGTTTCCTCATCAATAAAAAAGGACTAAGAAAGATAAAAAGCAGACATAGAGCACAGCTCATTTAGTTATTCAATTAACAGCAGCAACTGTGATCATCAGAATAGAAAAAAATCATTTCAATATCATTAAAACCAAATGAAGGGCAACGGTCTGAACTTTTAAAAGCATTATTATGGTTTGACAACCTTGGGAGGGGGTACAAGAGACACATTCCCCTTTTAAGAACAAGTTGTTGAAACTAGAAATAATCTTCCTACACTAAAATCATTTTCCCAAAAGGCAGTATTTTGATGAATTAAGAACAAAGGAATTATAAACATTCTATTTAATTATTCTTCAAAAATAAAATTAATATTGAATAGGAAAGACATTAAAAACTTAGCTTTGTTTGCTAACTTTTTTTTTCCAAAATATTGCAATAAAATGTTTGGGAACATCTAATAAAACTAATATGCAGCTGTATTTTCCTGCCCCCAAACTAATTTGTGCTGATTACAAGACAGGTCACAAGGTCTGCATGCTTTATTTTTGATGCATTCATTATAATTGTTACTATGGGCAAAGACTAAACACAAAAAATAAAACATCCTGTTGGAGAATGATTTACCCAACACACACCACATGTTTTCTTTTCTATCATTAGTCTAAAGGGGATTTCCATAAAAACAAGATTCTTAGAAACTAAGCTTTCACTCGTCATTGCTGCATATTCCCACTTAGTCACTGTCCTGGGACCTCCCAGTTGCTCTCCGATGAAATCAATCTTAAGTTGTACACTAAAATAATAACTGCAGCTATGAATTAAGTCTTTGGAGAATAAAACTCTCCTTTCATGGTGTTGTTCTTAATAGTAGAGAATCATAATAATCAGCTTCACAATTTGTAACCATTACAACATTTCATACAGCATCTACTATGAGCAAGGGTTTTTCTGGACCATGTAGGGTGAGAGGACCCTAGAGGTACCAGCCCATACCTCCCTCTTAGGAACAAACAAAGTTACAAGAGGAATTCCACTCACTGCATGAAAAGAAAACTGTTTTCAAAACACATAGCTTCACACCTACCATGTCTCACCTGTTAATAACACATTTGGTCCTAAGCAACGGTAGTGTACCCAAGTGATATCATAAATGGGAAAGTCCTTTCTCAGAGAAACACTAAGAACAAGACCCAGAGAAAAGGTCACCATGCCAGCAATGGCTTAGTGCCCCCAACAAGTACCTAGGTGACATGGTTTGGACAAAACCTAGCCATGTTTTACCCCCCTTTAAGAGTGAAACTGCTTTTAGACAAAAATCTAAGTCAATCATTTCTATTTGGAGACGAATTTAATCAGTATGTTCCTGCCCCACCTACACTTCTCATTCTAAACCTGATTTTTCTTTAAACAACAACAGACATCATCCATGCCTAAAGGAATCTTTAAGCAACTGGGAAGATACTCAAGAAGGATTTTTTTTTTTTTGGTACCTTTAAAAATAAGCACAAGAGGAGGAAAGGAGAGGTGCTGGGGAATGAAACTACCCAAAGCAGGTTGTATTTGTGTTCAAATATGTAACAATGAATCCTACTATTGTGTATAATTATATGCACCTATAAAAATATTTTTTTTAAAAGTAAGCACAAGGGTAAATACCTGCTTTCCCTGAATCCAGGTGAGAGTCTTCCTAAGAGTTTCAGTTTCTACCCTTTGAGACCAACACTGCTTGTTTATTCTGGAAAGGATATGGATCTAGTCCTTAAGCAAATATCAGTTCTTGAAAAACATCAATGTCAACTGTCTGTGGCTCAGCTTTAATCAAAAATCTAGCTGTAAGAAATATTTAAAATCATTTGAAGATGATGAGACCTACCTACTTACCTATATTTTATAAATTGAAAAACAAAAAATTTCTCTAGTTTTAAAAGTTTTCCTGATATAGTAGAAGGAAGTTACCTTCACTCAGAATTATTTTAATTGAGTTACAAATTTGCATTGGGTTCTCAGCCTCTAGTTGGTGGGCCCTAAGAGAAGCTCTTACCAAACCTTCTGCCTCTACTTCGGCCATGCTGACTGCTACCGTGTCCCTTGGTGTCTCCCTGTCTGAGTTCTCTGTGAGAAAGTTATATTAGAACTAAGTGCCAAGGAGAGTGCTCTTGCCTTGAGGTACTGACCTTTACTTTCTCATGGATAATGAGAACCACATAATCAGTCCTGTATGGTTCTCTTTTTCCTTTTGCTATCCGGAAATTTGGAACCAAACTTATATCTCAAAGTCATTGATCATGTAGAATTGTATGGTAGAGTCTTTACTCAAGTTTTTCTCTGATTTTACCTTTCTACTTTAATTTCTACATTTCCCAATACTCACTTTTCACTTATTTTTTCCATTTTACTATTATCTAATTTTGTAAGTAACCAATATTTTAAATATATTTACATATACATTTATGCTTATATCCATTACTGTTTATATAAATTGTTTATATATATGTGTACACATATATATAATATACTCATGTATATTTGTATGTAAGGCTGATAAGTAGAAATATTATATTAGAATATTTTCATGAAAAAGAACCATTACAATAGAAATGAAATTGGTTGTCCTAGATTAGTCATCTCGGAGGATTATTTTAATGAATTCAACAAAGCCAATGGGCTATCCATAAACATTTAGAAATATCCATGTTCAATGGGACTTTCTATAACATTATTTTATCTAATAAATATTTGGAGTTCTTTAGCTTTAATTTCTAAATGGCCATGTTCTTAATATTTTTCTTATGTGTCAATTTTTTAAAATTCAATATGCTTAACACTCGTACTCTAGGGAAGTAGGCATAGATCAATGTGAATATCATGTTATTATTATTAGAAGATCTGCAAGAGACCCCATGAGATATGCATAGGAAAGTGTTTCGAAAAACTCCAAGGTACAATATCAATGTTAGCTATTATTCTATTGCTCATAGGATATAAAATATGATCAAGAAGAACTATATTTTATTGGTAAGCATGGCAATGCTGGAAATGTACAAAATAACTGGAAATAAGGTGTAGGTGTGTGTGTGTGTGTGGTGTGTGTATGTGTATGTGTATGTATGTGGGATGCTGGGGTTGAACCCAAAGCCCTTTGCAAAGCTAGTGCTCTGCCACTGAGCTACATCCCACTCCCACCCCAATTTTTTAAAAATGTTATCCTTAAAAATGTATGCTTGTTGAGAGGTCTAGGTCTACTCATGGAACTGAGGTTTGTGTAAGCTCCCTAGACCCTGCTGGGACTCCACAAACTAAGAATATACTCAAGAACCCTCACATATTTGAAAACTCTTTTGATCTCAAGAGTATGGGATTCAATATCTAATTTTAAAATATTCTTCATATGAAACAGAAATTAAAGCCTTAGAGATGAGAAATATTCCTAGTGGAAGCACTAGCCTATTTGCTCTGATATTAAATACAACTGAGCTAATCACTAATAATCCAAGAAGCACAAAAAAGAAGACATTAACCAGTCTGTGTTCCAAACTAAGGCGAGGTTAAAAACACAGCATTGTAATACAAACACAGCTTATAAGTACAACGTGTGTACCTACTGTTCTGCCATTTAAACCTCGAGTTGCCATACAAACAAGTCTATCTTGAGGAAACAGACTGAGTAATTTTCCATTTGGACTGTCAGAGATTTCACAAAGCACTTCAAACTTGCAGAAGTCTCTGTTGCCAGACATTTTTGTCAAATTTGTTATCAACATTTCTCCCCATTAAGATTTCCCTTTAACAAAAAAAAAGCTTTTCTTAAAGGTTGGGCTTTAAGTGAAAGTTTCCCTTCTACAGACTTGGAGATTAAGTTAAAAAGAAAAATTAAAGAGGCAGTGGCCCCATTTGGGGAATGTCGGTTTTAGACTCACTTCTCCATAGTCAAAGACAGACCCAGTTCAAGATTTCCAACACTTGAGTCTTTTCAAAGTTCAGAGGAGAGTTCAAAAGATTGGAAAGAAAGGTAAAATACTAATCAATGAAAAGATCAAGATGCAAAATTGCTGCAGTGGCAGTAAACTGTGACAGTGACTTGAGGAATCTTTAGAGCCATTAGATATTGGAGGGGAATCTGTGAGAGAAAGAAATTTCATCACTCAGAATGTAACTAGAAAAGATCATGTCCTTTCAGCGTCTACAAAAGCACTGGAACAAATGCAAGAACAATTATCAAGCAATGAACAAGAGTTCTATTATATCGTTATTTTAGATATGCATGAAAGTATAGCTTCACTAGCTCAGATCTCAAAAATTTCAAAATACCTGCTCTACAAACAAGCAAGTTTGTAAGGAAATAAATAGGATCTTATTTTCAAATTAATACAAAACAAAAAAAAATCCACTTCAAACAGAAAGATTTTTGCCCAGTGTGCTGTAAGTTATCAATAACTAAAATAAAGTGCAATTTGGTATTAAAATATTTTCTAAAAATTGTTTCGTTTTTGCACATTAGCTATGGGTTAAACACTTTTTCTACATTATCTCATTTAAAACTCTTAACAGTCACAAGGCATGTACTGTTATTATCTCTAATTTATAGAAAAGGAAACCAAGGCTCAGACAGGAACAGTTACTTAATACAATATCATAGCTAATTTGTGACTGAGCCAAGGATGAAAGCCAGTTTTCCAGGTTCCCGATCCAGTGCTTTTCTGGCAACATTCTGACTGGTTGAATGCTAGGATAGGGTTAAGGCTCAAGCTCAAGTGACAAGTGAGTCCATGGCCACGTGTGTACTCATAGTCCTGATTACACCGCAAGGCATATGGAAGACAGTGCAGCACAGGTGCAGACTTGTGGACATTCCTTCCTAGGATCTACTCCTTTTACCTTGCACTGGTCAAATCACACTACTAGGATATTTTCTGAGCTCGCCATAAACTTTCAGACCCTGCTGTGTCTTTGGTGGTACTGATTGATTTGGAACATGCTTCTCCCTCTACCCTCCTGCATCTCCTTCTCCATTAGTTGAGATCTAACTTCCCACTCCCTGTCCCCAAAGTCCAAATTAAAGCATTTCCTCCTCTACAACCTCAAAGCACCTTGTCTATTTCACTCTTAACAGCACTTGGCATATTTACCCTACATTATTATTATGCACATACCTGCCCATTTTTTTCACTTGCAGAAAAAAAGCCTGGCTCTTACAGACTGCATCCGAAATATCTTTGTATCACCCATGTGTCTTTAAACAGCGCCCTGAACACAGCAGGCACTCAATAAATGTTTCATGTAGAGTTAAAAGAGGAAACTCAGGTACTACTACTGCAATGCTTATATCAAAGAAAGGGCTATTCCCAAAGGATCTCGGGAGTATTTCTGCTCACTCTTCTTTTTGAAAGGATTTTTTTCAGACAGCCTATCACCATTCCAAGGCAGGTAATGGGGCTATTTTTCTGTTTAGGAACCAGTGGTTTAAGTAATGTAAGCTATGGATCAGTGGTTTGCAATGATGGAGCTGATCGAAAGACAATCACACTCAGCACTGCTAAGGTTAATGGCACTGTCTCTTATAGAGGAAATATAAAAGTGGAAGATAGGGAAGAAACCAATAAAAACATTTACACACACCTTTAATGGTATGCAGAGTAGGACCCACTTAAATGAATACCAACTAATGAAAACATCTTGAAAAGAGAGTGATTTTGAGAGAAACCTTTTATCTACAGGTCCTATATTTATAGAGCAAACCTTTTAAATGAATACAGGAGGAAAAAAAGAATTAAACTGGTAATTGTTGTGATTCATTGTGGTTCATATAACTTTCATCGGACCAATGAAATAAATGAGCCATTTAACCAAAGGAGGCTCTTCCTCACCAATTTATGTCACACATGTCAGTAAGAACCTCCTCAGAAGGCACCAGAGAGCAAAAACTAGTCATGGGAATGACTGAGCATACCCATTCTACTGCACCTCTAGCAGGGCACACTGGGAAGTGGAAGTGAAAGAATTCAGTTCAATAAGGAAAACACATGAAAGGCAAACATGCTCTTCCAACATTAGATATTTCCTTTCTATTAAATTGGTGATTTTTTTTTCTTTTTAAAAGAGAGTGTTGGTACCTTGAATACACAGGTATGGGGTGGGCAGGGATTTTGATGAGGGAGTAGAAAAGGAGGCTCAAAAGCAGAGATAAGAGCTGAACTTTAAGGTCCTTAAATCTTCTTTCTAAAATATTAGAAATTGGGGCTGGAGTTGTAACTCAGTCGTAGAGTGCTCATCTACCACGTGTGAAGCACTGGGTTCAATCCTCAGCAACACATAAAAATAAATAACTAAGATGAGTATTGTGTCTTCTTACAACTAAAAAAAATTTTTTTTTTTTTAAGAAAAGAATGGTTGTTTAAAAAATACAGTAGAAATTGTCAGGTATTGAAATTCTGTGCTTAACAGACCTTTCAGACCAGTGTCTTAAGAAAGCAGACATTTCCTTTTAAGATTATGAAATACAAACAACAACCGCAAGAGACAACTGTGTTCTTGGGACCCCTGGCATCTAACAAAATGTCTCTATTAGAGAACTACGAATATTCGTGGTTCAAGACTGCTTTGTTTCTGAGCTGACTGTCCCCCGAAAGAGACGTTGAAGGAAAAGTCAATTAAAAGCAGATATAAATGTCAGTGGGATTGAATATGCTCATTGCAAATAAGAAAAAAAGTCTGGGGATTTAAGGGAGTTTGAGAATAAATAAACTTGAGTCAATCTGAAGTCAAACATGGATATACTAACAGAGTCTAAAAAGATTACTCAAATGTATTCTGGATTAGCTGGAATATCATTGTTAGAAATTGTGGGTATTTATTTAGACTCTTTGAGACATTTGTGGGTGCTTACTTTTTAAAAAAAAATTATCTTGGAACACCTTGGATTGCCATACTAGTTCTGAGTAGAGGGCGAGAGTGGTGTGCCACAGTAAACACAGGAATGATACCTCTCAGTATCCTTAGGACTGCAGGCACAGAGGTGAAATTGTGTAAATCCAAGTAGTAAGATATGTTCCCCTACAGAAGGAAACACTTATTTCCCATGCAAGAGCTTTTCCCATTCAACCTGAAAAAGTGTATTGCTGGGTGGAAAAAAATGCAAAGTATATCATCAGCCTCCTAGTATTTTTCAGGCGACCAGAAAGAAATGTATCTGAAAGCACTTTATAAGCAATCAAGCCATATATACAATGAGCTACTGTCATAGTTCCTGATCATCGGGAATTCCTTCATTTCTATCTCTGCTCTGCTTTTTAGATGAGGAAACTGAGATGTGGAGAGATTAGGTCACTTTCCCAAGGTCAGTTACAGTTAGTAAGTAGTAAAATCAGGATGAGACCTTTTATTTCTTTATTTTTGTTTTTTGCATTGCTAGGGATTGAACCCGGGGCCTCACACATGCTAGGCAAGTATTCCACACTAAGCTGGAACTCAGGCCACGGGTGTGAATACATGGAAAGCATTTCATAGCTGGGCTAATGGGAGTCAAGGCTCTGGCCCAGGTTCCCATCCTCTTCTATCATGCATCTGTCAAAACTCCAAGTGGAGGACTGCACACATCCTTTCAAAAACATTCTCCTCCAGTGAGAGCAACTATCAAACTCATCGTTACCCACATTTTGCATCTCATAAGACCATATAGAAGAGAACAAGACAGACACTGTGACCTATATTTATGTTGGAAACAATACCAGGTGGGCCCTGCCTTTCTTTTCACAGGTCTTGCTTAAACTCTAATGCAGCTGGCTCCTATTTGACTCTTGTCTCCCTTGGCTCTGCTCAACCTCTCACACTGCAAAAATCCTTTGATGTCAATCGACTTTCCCATGTGATGAGCATTTCTGCCACACTCTGACGAGTGACACCCAGCTCTGTCTTGTACAAAATATTCCATCTGAGTACTGCTCTTAGGGAAGCTTCTGACTGTGGGCAGATGAGGATGGTGGTGGTGATAAGAACAGAAGACTATCCATTGTGGAGCCTGAAATCCTCCTAGACCCACCAAGTCCACCCTTTCCTCCATGGCTGGCAGCAAACTTCTCATGCCCTCCTTCAAAACTCTCCAGTGTGTCAGCAGTCTGAGGGCCTCCAGGTATCAAAGGAACACATCACAATATAGCAGGTAAAGCTTCATGCTGCTTGAGCAGACATGTAAGTACTGGATACAAGGTTCTGCAGAGGAGATGGGTTGGGAACCACACGCTCTCAATGGAAGCCCAGTGAACGTGGAAAACATCAGATATCATCTTATCAGCAGCAGGCTTCTGTGGAGAACCTCTGCTGCACACACAGTGCACCAGGTAACAGGGACACAGTAAAGCACAGTAGAGTCCTTCTGCACTTACAGTAGACATTATTTATGCACCGTATGGGGGAGATAGGCACTGTGCTAAGGAGAAAATGGTGAGTGAAAAAGACACTGTCCTCGCCTTTATGGGGTTCATCATCCACCAATGGCTACCTTTCAGGATTATTCCAAGAATCACACAAATAAATGTAATATGAAAAGTACAATAAATGAATACAAAATTCTAAACAAATGACTTGAGTAAACTTCACAACTTGAAGTTAAGTGGAAGAAATGATTTCAATAGCCTTTTAAGTAACTTTTTGATTTCAGTTTATTGAATTTTGGAGAAACAGTAAGTCTAAGAAAGCAGAGTAATCATGTGGTGGAAACGCAAGGGCTGGGCATGGAGGACCTCTATCCTACCGCTAATCTGAGTGTCATCTGAGGCACATTGCTTTACTTCTCTGAGCTTCCTCAGTCCTGTCACTGACACCTGGAACAGTTTCGGGCCTTCAGCAGATGTTTAATAAATAAATATTGGTTGAGTGAGTGAATGTAACGTGAAGAGTTTTATAGTTCACTGTAAACTGTAAGAAATTGGAGATAAGAACAGCCAAGTGATAAAGATGCATGAAACGTGCTGATACCCTGAACGGACCTCACTGCTAAATAATGTCAAAGTGGCCAGCAGAAAAACGTGGGATTCTAACTGCTCTTAATACTTTCTCATTGCACCTCTCGGACTTGAATTATTATAATTTTTAACTCAACAAATGGCCTTTTCTGAGTCTGGCTCCGAAGGCTAGTAACCTAGCTAGTGAATCCACCACTGCCATTCTAACTAAGCTTTCTCTTCAATATTTACAGAATAAAAGGCCATTTTGGTTGGAGCTTTGAGCACATTAGATGCTGACAGCTTGGAAATGTCATTCTCAAAGCAAGGACTTTTCACACGCATAGAATCCTGGCTCTAACTACCCTATAAATGCAAATGCAAATATCCTTGACCAGAACCTTGAGCATCATGTTCTAAGAATGTTAGTGAGATTACATGAAGTTCTTTTTAACTGTATTAGTTTCCATCTGACATCTACTAAATTGAATTAGAGTAAAGTGGGGAAGGCCTAGGTTCGAAAGGTGGATGCCAAAGAAGTCACATTTTAATTTCATCTCCATCTCTCATTTACGGAGGCTTTCTAGATGTCAGCCAGGCAGTCAGCAAGCTTCACTCCAAGGGAAACACGCTGGGTGACTGGCCATCCAAGAATTAAACATGATAGGACTGGTGTATTAGAAACAGTTCCTAAACACTGTGCCTTAACTAAATGCAGCCTCCCATGCTGGGTCCTCAATGCCCCCAGGCCCCTACTCAGCATGTTCCTTTTGTTTAACAAGGATCTTGCATCTTCCCTCTCCCACATTCAGAAAATGCAAATCTTGTTTATTATTTTATCAAGAGTACTAGAATCTGTCCATTAGGAAAATACCCTTATGGTACATTTCTTCTTTGAAAAGGAGATCTCCAAGAACATAAATTTACAAAACTCAAGAAAAAAAGAGATAGTGAAACTCCTCTGCATTTAGCACTAAACGAACCTGGACAGACTCAGAGAAGACAGGAAAAAGACAGAAGAGAGAGGACCACAACAGTTGCAGTCAGTCTGGTGTAAGTGCTTTTATGAAGAGTTGGTTACAATCCACGTGAAGTTGTTTATGTGTTCTGAGACATTAACTACGTGCACCCCCCCATTTTGGGACACCTTCACCAAAGTCAGTGACACACATAATCCCTGTGTGTGTGTGTGTGTGTGTGTGCAGTATGAAAACACAGAGAAAATGCAGCCTGTGGGGCACAGGGCATGGAAGAGAATTTTGTGTGGCTTGGAGATCTGTAAACTAAATCAAGTCAGCAGGTGTGGGAACTGAGAGCCAGAGGGAAAGACAGCTGCAAGGACTCCCAACACCAAGTAGAAATCCTGGGGTGTGCTTTAGATTCCCTTGGGTTGTGCAAGGGGGTTTGGAGTTAATTCTAAGGACAAGAAGGCCCTAACATCTGGGAGCAACCATACACTTCAGAATTCAGTTCAAATACCTAATAAGCTCTTCTGTGAACACATGTAGCCTCAGCATTGCTGCCTCTGGCTTGGCCTTTATCACTTGCACCTACTCCACCACCTGCCCCAAACACAATCCAAATACCTCCAGGAGTCCACAGCCACATTTATTCAAATACTTGTGTAAACATCCTTCACTAGAATCTGTACATGATGAGAACTGGTACTACAGCTCATTCATGTATATTCCCACACATGGCTAGGGGTTAGCACATATATTAACACATATTAGTGATTAAGAAAAGATGAATCGGAGGAAGAGGGAATAACCTATGATTATATATTATTTCCCTTTAAAAGACTTGAAACTCCTGAGAGCAAGATTCATTCATCTACTCATCCATTCACTTCAAAAATATTTATTGAGAGCCAGACACTGGAATAAAACAAAAACACTAGTTTCTGTCCAAAGAGTATACAGTATAGAATAGGGGTCTCCTCAAAATGCACATTAACGGTACTCTCCCCCCCACAAAACACTGGGACTTCTTTTCTATTTATTTTGAATCTTCTAGAAAATATAAATAATTAAGTCTAGACTGGGGGTATAGATCAGTGGTAGAATGCTTGACTTGCATGCATGAAGCCCTAGGTTTTGATACCCAGGGCACTGAAAAATTAAATAAATGATTAAATATATAAATAAATCTTCATCATACCATCTCCCTCTCTGGGGACCTGTTTCAGATGGTCATATGCCCTCCACAGCATGCGAAGCACCTCAAGGAAAGGGAAGGTGGAATTCTGCACATCTTCTCTTACTGGTTTTAACTCCAGCATATTGTAACATATTACTGTTTCATTTGCTGGTGTTCAGTTAAAAGAACTGATGAATTATCTAGTTTCCACTAATTAACTGTTTCCACTACTACCTCTATAATTATATACCACTATTATATATTATTATACATTATAACCTAGTGTACACTGTATGTTATATATTATTATATGACATAATTATATGTTATTATAAGGCATGTTATTCTTTAAGTTTTTTAATTTCCTGGGTTTGGGGGACAGGACATATAGAAAATATACTGAAAAGCAAACAACATAAATTAGTTGAGATGATTATATTTGTTGTGTATAAAGCTTTTTAAAACTTTCCAAAGCACTTCACTATCCATAATTGCATTTGGCCTCAAAGCTCATCCATGAAAGATGACACAACTCTTTACCTTGCCTCTCAATTGTTGTTGACCATGGGCATATGCCTCAGCATCCCTGAGCTTTTTCTTCCTCACCCTCTACCTCTTAGAACTATTATGGCAAGATAAGATAACACACTCAAATAATGTCAAGCATGTAGTGCACAATATTATTTGACTACAATCAGTTTTCTTGCCTCTCCTATGCATGCATAGAAAGAATCCACACAGAAAGAGGTCTGAGCCCCTGAACTCACATGTTCTACACAATTCCATATTATCCAGCTGTCAAACTTTGTTAGGGATCCTGTATTCCAAAGTTAGGCTTTCCTCGTCAATTTCTGTGGACAAGTGCTGTGGGAATCTACTTTGAGCTGCCTTCAACATTTGACCTCACTATCAACTCTGCTTAGATGGATCTGAATTCAACAATATCCATAGAAAGAATGAATGAAAGGAAAACAGAGAGGATGGGCAGCCCTTACACACAATCAATCTTTTTTTTTCAGTTGTAGATGGACACAATACCTTATTTTATTTATTTTTATGTGGTGCTGAGGATCAAATCCAGTACTCACTTGTGCTAGCAAGCACTCTACCACTGAGCTACAACCCCCGCCCACATACAATCAATCTTTACTGGCTCTTACTGGCACCTGCTTTTCTCTTTCCACTTCTCTAAGAGAAAACTAAAGGCTCTTAGTCATAGGTCAGTCTGTAGCAGAGACTTTTGTATCTCTCATAATCAACATCAAGGACACCTTGCAAAAATTTTCTCTCGTGGTGTCATTTCTCAAAGTATTCTATATACCATCCTTATTAAGTAATTGATAATCCATCTCTCCCTCCACCTTTTATTAAATTAATCTAAACTATAACTGCCAAATAGGGTATCTGTAAGGATAAGAGAACCAGTGAGTCTGAAAGCATAGAATCAAAAGCAAAACTCTTTTTGCCTCTGTAGCCTTAGGGGGAAGGCTGCATAATTACTCTAGGGGGAAGGCTGCATAATTTCTTTTCAGATTTTTCTTTCCTTTGGCTTCCTTCAAAGACTACAAGTTGGTAACGAACCATGCTAAGGTCAAATCTCATGCTAAAGTTTCCTTTTTTACATTTCATGACAGCGGTCACCAAACCCACTATAACTGAAAGGGCATACGTGTGAATCTGTGTTGCTACTTTTAGAACTGGCTAATGCTCAACCAATAAGGTGCCTCATTTCCCCCCTTCTATCATGAGGATCTTCCTTATAGTTCAAAGCTGTAACAATGCATTAAATTGAAAAGCTTTCAGTTTAGACAGCATTTGCAATTTTAAAAGAAGATAAACCTCTCTATGGAGTTAACATGATCTGTGGATGTGGGACATGCTAGGAATCAGATATCCTAATGAACTTTGTCTTGCTCACTTGAAATGGAGAATTAACCAATTCTTTTAAATAATTCAGAAATCTAAAATGAAAGGGATGAGGTAAAAATTTCTACTGTGCTGCACAAAAATGGGGATTGGAAATAAACATTTTATGTTTTCAATAAAACTACATTCCTGCATCTTTTGCAATTGAAACACTTTCAAATTTACTAGCAACCATAATTGTTTTATGCCATCTAACGAACATAATGGCATTTGCTATAAATACCTTACAACTAATCTCGTTCTATACTCTCCACCTCCAGGAGAAAGATCAAATGAAAATTTAGTCCATTGACTAAAAATAGCCACTAATGAACCACATGCTCACAATATTTGAGACTGTAGAACAAGAGAAAAGAATGTTCATTAAAATAAGAATGTAATAATTTTTCCATAAAAATATTATTTTGCCAAAAAAACATTGAAACAAGGACAAGATATCTTCTAGCACAAGGTACACATCCACAAGGCAATGGAGTTATGAAAGAGAAGCCTGACTACATTCTGTTGAGTATCTGCCAGAGGCAGTTGCATGTACTGGGCACTTTCTACATATATACATACATGCAAACATTCACACATGCAAATACACAACTCTAAGGATACAAGTAAGCATATGGGCACAATAGAGCTGAGGCAGATATGCAGGGAGATGAGATGAGGAATAAAGGAGGAGTGCCAATCCTAGATGACAGAAAAACAAGAGGAAGGAAAAAGAGATAACAACTGTTTGAACACATAAGAAAACAACAATAAAAACACACTTTCCAGGGAGGTGATACCAGGAAACAAAGATCCAAGAATTTCAATTATTTGCCTAAATTTGTAAAATCAAGAAGTTTTAATGGGGCTGGGGGTGTAACTCAGTGGTACATTGCCTGCCTTGCACGTGTGAGGCACTGGGTTGATCCTCAGCACCACATAAAAATAGATAAAGGTATTGTGTCCATCTACAACTAAAAAATATTTTTTTAAAAAAGAAGGAGTCAGAGTTTGAATTTCACTCTTTCTATAATAATACAATGTAATGGTTAAGCAACCAGACTCTGGAGCTGGAATAAGTTTGAATAGCTTTCTATCTCTAGATTATAGGCAAGGAATTTAAATTCCTTGTGTTTTAATGTCCTCATCTGGAAAATAGGCACCTAATAGTATCTATCTCCATAGGATTATATTAAGAATAAATAAGATAAAAAACAGAACTCATAGATCTCTTCCTAAAACGAGCCACTCAGATCATCTGCTACAAAGATCATCTGCTACAAAGATAACGGTTATCTGATAGCCCCACTTGCCACTCCTTTGGATCCAGCACATACTTGAAGTCCACACTTCCTCCAGGCTGATGACCGAGGAGGAGGAGGATGCTAATGCAGTCCTGTTCCTATGGGACACTGAACACTTCTAACAGTTGACTTTGACTCAGGGAATCTTCATCAGCCTGGCCAAAACTTTCTTATAAGCTCCCTATTGTCTGAGATTCTTTCTACCTAATCCCAGCCTTCCCCCTCTCCTTTACTAGGTGTCTGAACTGCATTGCAGTCTGAGGGTTCTCCCAGCCTACTCTTGCCTTCTTCCCATTACATCTCATAGGTGTTGCCCCAATATATCTCTTGTACATCTAATCCCATCAGAACCTACAACTCTTCAAGGGCTCAGACTGATGTACTAGTATGATATATTATCATGAAAATAACAATCTTTATTTTTATCATTATCTGGCTGTAAATCCCAATAGAATTTAACTATATTTTCCAAAACTACCTTTCTTAAATCTATGAATATTATTCTTTCTTAAAAGTAGAGGGTTCAATATCATACCATATTTCTCTAATATTTTCAGATGAGTTTTGTCATCTCTAGTGAAATACTGTCAATTACACATGAGAACACATGACTTGGTTTCCATGCCACACAGAGCATGAGAAATATAGCACCTCTGATTTTCAGGTTTATCTGGAATACTTTTTCTCTACTTCTCCTCTGAAAGTGGAATTTCCCAGCGATCTATTATTTGACTTTTTTTCCTATTTTTATCATTTTTTATGAAGCAAATAGTCTGCCAATAACTAGATGTTGTGACTATACATCCTTCCTTGTACTTGCTTTGGGAGAGTGACTCACATATCATCCCAATGGCTTACTCAATTAATATCCCACTAATTAAGCTTCTACACTTACTCGAACAGGTTGAGTGACTCTCAACTTTCTGTATTGTACCTATTGACCATACCTGACAAGTGGCTTATTGTTCCAAGAAAACTACTGGGCTAGATACCAGGAGATGCCGGAGGAATGGAATTTAAGCAGCCAAGTCACGGGAACTTGGGAGTACTCTTTCCAGATTTCATTTTTAGTGGGTTAGATTCCAGTGGTTTGACCCTTTGTGATCAGTGAAATCATCACAGACTAATGAAACCTTTCTACATGCTGCTGCTACTGCTACCTATGTAACCTTCATGGGAGAGCATGGAGGACCAGGCCGGGTAGCCAGACAAAATACAAGACTTGTTTAGACAAACAACAAATACCTTTTTGCATAAGTATATCCTACATATTAAGTAAAGATTATTCATTGTTTTTACTTGAAATTCAAGTTTCACTTGGCATCTTGTATTTTCTTTTGCTAAATCTGGCAACTATTAAAAAAGCAAAAACAATCTTCACAGTAAGTGTTCTTGAGAACTGGGGACTTAACAATTCAATGGTGTCATGAGATCAAGGTTAAGTTGAAACCTCAACAATTTAGACCTTCATTATGAAAGAGGAATCATTTGCAAGAGTGGGTATGTGAAGCCAACTAGTCCACACAAGTAACTCAGCTGTTAGCAAAATATGCACAAGGGAAAACTTTAGGGTGTTCAAACATATATAGCAAAGGGCAGACCAGAGAGTCCCATCTCCTCAACAACATGATGAATTAAGACTCTGTCTACAATGCCACCCTGAACTCTACCCTTGCCTTGCCTACCTTGGGATACTTAGTATCTAGTACAGTGACTCTCACATCTCAGGGGCTCAGGACATACCTACTGCATCAATAAAAGAATGGCTTTGGAATGAACATTCTTCAGTATAGCACATCACAGCATATTAAGGATTTACCAAGTCCTTTCCTTGGCCTATAAGATCCAGTTTGATGTGACTTCCTGCTACCTCCTACTGCAGCTCCTCCTCCCTCATTCATGCCCCTCAAGCTAGACCAACCCATGACTGGTCTTCCAGCATGCCTCAGGCTTTTTATAATTATTAGAACAAAAGTCCCTAATATTAGCAGAATTTACTACTGAATAGACAGGCCTCAGCTCAAATGTCAATGGACCAGAAGGGCCTTTCCTGAACCCTTGCAGAATAGCAGTACACTCTCCACTCTTTATGCCCTCATCTTGCTATGTTTCCCTTCATAACATTTAGTATAACTTGGCATATTGCATGTTTATTAGTTAGACTATGTCTGTCTTCTCCTGTGAGAAAGTAAGCTCAAGTAAAAGCAGGATTTTGTATGTTTTGCCCAGTGAAATGCCTAAAATGATGCCTGGTTCTTACAGTGCACTTGATAAATATCTGTTGAATGAATGAATGACCATTTATTTTCCTTCTTACTAGACTGCCAGGTCCTTAAGAGCAGGATGCCTGATCCATCTCTGTGTTCCCTCAACACATTCAACAAACACATGGTCCCCACAGACTCAGTATATTCTTAAAAATTATCTGTTGAATTACTTATGAGAAAACTGAGGTACTAGTCTTTAAGTGACTTGGACAACTGATTTCCCCTAAACAGATGCTCAGTGTCAGGCTTTTAATGCAACTCTTCTTGCTAATTTGACCTATTCAGAAGCTGTGACTTGGCTTCTTCTTGTTCATCTCTGAGTTTACAAGCGCTGCTTGCTGAGAAGCTCTCTGGTTGCAAAATACCTACAGAGATCTGAGACAACACGGACTCCTCCATGGAGAGATTGTTGGAAGGCTATTCCTGTTTTGCTGGGCCTTGCCACAATATCCTTTACACTTCTCCTTTTTGGATATTCTCCATATGATGCCTGCGGATAAGGCATATGAGACTCCCTTGTTCCCTTTGGGTTAAAATCAACCAAGTATAGAAATTAACAACTGAGATGGAGCAGAGTAATCTGCAGTAAATACCACTCCTCCCCCGCCTCTATTTGAGACATCCCCAGTAGATTTCCTTAACGACAAGCTCATGCCAGGGGAGCAGAGTTGCCAGGAGCTGAGCAAAACCTGAAGAAGAGAAAAAGAATGAGGAAGCTGGAAGGAGAAAAGGTGCCAAAAATCCTTGTGGCCACATGAATTTTTCTAGCAGACAACTAATCAATCTGGATTAGGGACTCCAAATCCCCAAATAAATTATTTATATTACATTCAGCTTACTAATATTATCCACAAATGGATAACTCCTTCCAAAAAATAATATGCATGCTTAAAAACAACACATTCCTATTCAAATATCAAATCAGAAATGACCCTATTATTTGTAGCAAGGAAGGCTCATATATTATTCCTGACTCCAAGTAACCCCCTGACATTTCGCCATGCTGATTTTTAATTGATAGGGAAGTATGGGAAAGTGACCCTCAGAAGTAGTCCTTCTAAGGTGGCGTTGTCAAAGGGACCTGTCACACTGGCACCAGGCGTAGATCACAGAGAAAACAGTGATGGCAGATGGAGCTGCAGCCAGCACCAGGTGTACCTTCCACTGCACTATGATTTGATGACGGCTCCTTGTTTGATTTCTTTACTGTGCCCGATTCAAATACCACACTAATTGTATTGCTTCCTATTTTCATATTTTTAGAATCCAGATCTATGGGTATAATTGTATGATCTCATGTAAACCATAAATAAACACATAAAAATATTTCTCTACTTGGAGTGTTATATTCAATGAGCACTCCTGGGTCTATCTAGTCTGGATCAAGAGTCATAACCACAAATGGATTTGAGAACTAGAAAGAAACTCACTTTGTTCTTCTTTCCTCAGTATTTATTTGTATGTGAGGGACTGGAGGTGGAGGAGGAGAAGATCTTTAAAATAGATCATTAGCCACTCTATTTCAGAACTTGAAAATCAGGGGGACAGGGTTTAAAACAGTCCCTATTTTGGTCACTAGTCAACCATGCTAAAGTCTGGTCAGCTAGTAATCCTCTATGAGTGGACAATAAAATGCCCACAATAGCCCAGGAGTGGTAGCAATGGCCTGTAATCCCTCTGCTTGGGAGGCTTAGGCAAGAGCGTCACAGGTTCAAGACCAGCCTCAGCAACTTAGTGAGATCCTATCTCAAAATAAAAAATAGAAAGGGCTGGAGATGTAGCTCCATGGTCAAGTGCTAAACTGGTAAATGTGAGGACCTGAGTTTAATCCCCAGTACCACACACAAAAATAAAAATACCCATAATATCTTAGGGTATAATAACTTCTTTAAAATTACTATAAATCTCACCTGTCCCCATTTTTCTGTTGCAAAGGCCCCTGAACTACCCAGGATACTGTGGAAACTCAGCATACTCCATTGCATGGTGGAAGCACATGGGGGAAGCCCTCAGCCTTACCCATACCCCATCTTTCACAAGGCGAGACTCATGGTGTTCCTTTGTCTGGAGGCCATTCTAAGGAGTCTCTGAACAATGATGGGTCACACCTGCTAACAATACTTGATAGAGCAGATTCATCTATTTTCAAACAGAAATTATAGATCAAGCCACATTCTAGTTTCCTTGTCTCTTAAAGAAGAGAGACTGGCTCCATCACATTGCTGAAAATTCATCAGTTAGAATTTAATTACACAGAGCTGGAAACCAGAAGGCATTTAGGTTTTAATGTCTCCCTGAGTTGGGACCTTTACATATTTTAGAATATTGATCATTACTGTTATTGCCGCTATTTTGGTGGTCACTCTACTGTGTCTGTCCCTGCAGGGTTTTTTTGAAAGAACACTGCAGAGAATAACTGTTGCTAGGTAATTGTAAAAGAAAGTCATGCAAATTATAAAATATTGATAGACTATATTTACAAGTCAATGGTGCTAGAACACTCCTGCTTTCCCAATAAAATGAAAACTGTAAGGCTGCATGGCCTTTGACATTCTTAAAATGACCCAACTAAAATAACACATTAATCAAAACAGCTCCTAAAACAAGCAGTCCCTTCAGCAGTGAGGACTTTTACATTTTGGAATTATCAATTTTATTCTGTCTTCCCACTGTTTATTAATATTACAATATGACATTGCAGTATATCTACTATATATTTGAGGAGATAGTAAAAAGCAATTTAAAACATTAAGCAGAGGGTCTGCATCTTTAAGAGCATATTATCAGATAAAATAATGTTTATCCAAAAGAGAAATAGAGACTTATAGCTTTCTTATCTCATCCCCAAACTACAAAGTGAATCACACATATAAATCTTAAGTCAGGAAGTCAGTAGCCTTATAAGCTATTTTTTTAAACATTAAAATAGTCAAAATATGCACAGAACAGAATTAAATGAAAAACTAGTGAAATACTGACAATTATGGTTGAATACAAGAACATTCCTGGTTTATTTGGCAACATTTAATAATGATACCGAGTTTAACAATTCAAGACAGGAATGACATAAAAAAAGACAGTGAGCATGAAAGTTAGATCCAACCAATATTCTAGAGCGATTTTCAAATTGGCAGGTAGAGCTGGAAACTTTAAAAATCTGGGGCAAGCCTCATGATTAATGGCTTTCCACTGATTGCAAAGGCCCATCTGAAGGTTGATGCCACCAACATATGCACAGCTATCAGACAAATGAGGAGGAATGAACACAATTAAAATAGAAGAAGAAAGTAACCCAAGTACCAACTTTGGTTTCTTATTATAAACATCACACTTTAGAAACCACTAAGATAAGTTTATTATTGGCTGGCTAAGCAGATTATTAGAGATAGTAAATGCCTGTGAACACAGCTTTTCTCTTCCTTGCAAGGGAACCTTACATTTTTTAGTTAAGGGCAGTCTCTCACTGATGATGGTGGATCCAGTGGGGAGCATGTATTCAGAGTGCCAACGATGGCCTGTGCTGTTGCCTTGCACACTAAATGCTCGGCCCTACAGAAGCATGCCTTACCTGGGCACAGAAAGGTATGCCTGTAATCCCAGCAGTTTGGGAGGCTGAGGCAGGAGGATAACAAGTTTGAGGTCAGCCTCTGCAACTTAGCATGAACCGGTCTCAAAATAAAAACTAAAAAGGACTGGGATGTGGTTCAGTGGTTAAATGCCCCTGGGTTTAATAATAATAATAATAATAATAATAATAATAATAAGAAGAAGAAGAAGAAGAAGAAGAAGAAGAAGAAGCACCAGCAGCAGCAGCAGCAGCATGCATGAATGAAGTAGGAGGGCTGCTCCGTGAGCTTTCCCTCCTTGATGACTGACCTGATGCACCACAGAATGCAAGCTCTGGAGGACTGTGAAGAGGGCTTATAACTATCGAGCCAGCGCTTCAAATGTTCAGTCCCACAAATATTTTTAATGGTCACCTAAGTACATCATGGGAATCCACACAGGTGGATTGAATAAATGTACTAAGTCTAAGTCCAAAAACTAAGACGTAAAGCCTTCATGAGCTCTTAAAAAGCTAGAGTTGAAGTTTCGACAATAAGCCTAAGGATTAAATAAATGATCCTCATCACAGCTGGGAACTTCATCTGCATTGCATTCCCTTTGATAATTAAGCATAAACTAATATGGCACTATTCATTTGCTGACCACACCTGCTCGCGGGAGAGCTTACCTTAATCTGCAGTGGCTATACTACCTTGTGCCTAACTCTGGCATATTTATGCCCAGGTGTCTGTATAGTTTTCCCCACACCCCAATTACACAGTCAGCTTTCCCAGAGGTTCTTTATTTATTTACCTTTTTCCTCTTAAAAAACTTTTGTAACTCAACATTGAGTAGACAGTCAAAAATTAGTTGGGGATAATGACAACACATTCATCTATTTTTAAAGTTTATTCATTGAGCAAGTACCAAATACCTTTTTAAGTTCAAAGCAAAGAGCTAGCTGCTGTACGAGACTTGTTTTTTAAAAAAAGGATTTTTTCATGAATCCTACCCTTGATCAGTTTATAGTTTTTAATAAGCTTGATCCTACTTGGTTTCTGGGTTTCTTTTCTTTTTTTTCTAGAATCTCCTTCTAGAGGGCGCACTCTGAAGGTTCCAGCACCTCTAAGTCACTACTGCAGTTTACTAATTCTCAAACTCACGGCAGACAAGCAGAGTGTGAGGACAGAACTGAATAGTGATATTGCTGAGGCATTGTGGGGATTATGGGGATTTAGGAAGGAAATTTATGTTCTGACCCCTCAGAGCAGAGTAGGTATCTACAAATGGTGTCTCTCAAAGTCTTGGTTTATTTCTGATACCATACTCTTCCACTCCAAGGCTCCCAGCTTTTGGCCTCCCGAAGATATGTGCTCATTATGTTTATGACGAGCTACAACTGGAGAATAGTCCTGGCTATCCTTGGTTCTTATTTGAACCAGGCACTGTGCTGTTGCCCATGCATATTCTCATTTTAGTACTCAGGAGGTGGGTTCTTTCAGTATTTCTATCTTACAAGAAAACTGAGATTAGAGAAAAAGTTCACTCAGTCAGCTAACCAGCTACTTATTTAATCTGTACATTACATAGGTCTGTTTGACTCCAGCGGCAGAATTTTTAACCACTGTACCAATTTTGAGTTTCAGAGATTCTCACATTTTATCTGGGCTTCAAATAATTCCCTTGAAATTCCCATTTAAAAACAAATCTGGACAAAGATTTGTTTTCCTTTACAGTTAGGTCTTAAGGAACTTCAAGTAAAGAAAGCAAAATTTCTACAGGAAAAAAAAAAAAAGACTAGTTGGACAGGGAAGAAACAGCTGCATCCACTTTAGGTAAAGTTTCATGGCCTCATTTTACAGTTTGGATGGAACGGCATGTTACCATTTGCCTGTTCAGTCTCCGTGGTTTACTAGGGGAAAAGCATTCGTTTCCCATTACCTTTCTCAAGAGCTGGGATAAAAGGATTATTTTCCCATACATATATGGATTTATATGGAAGGAGTAATGTGTTCACTTCATCTGAAGAGCAGAGTTTGTCACTTCGTCATCCAGCAAGATTCCAAAACTTCATAGAGCTTTGTTGATATACCTATAAGAGTTCCCGCTTTCAAATCAAAAGCAAAAACAAACAGAACTCATCTTCACAACCTGGGGAAATGAAGAAGGGGGAGCACGGGCTTGTTCAAAGCAACAGAAGAGCAGACAGTCATCTAAGGCCTGTAAATACCTTGCCGATCCGATCTTCATTTATTCCCTTTAAGGATTCTGTGTCTTTAAGGAAGACACAGAGAATGAAGTAATTTTTTGTCCAGCAATTCACCTGAGGTCGACAAGGGGCAGATGGAGGAAATCGAGTATGCTGATATTTCTCCAACTGAAGTTGTTCAAGACAAAGCAGCTCCTATTTCTTTTTCTTTGAAATACGTAGAAATTTGAAAGGTAGGAATCTGTTACTTTATCCCTTCGATGTTAATACTTTCTTTGAACTTGCATGATCTCCCCAAAATGGTACCATGAATCCTTGGGGTAGCACCAAGTAATCCAGGGTTAAAAGCAAACTTGGCCAGTATAGCCATCCCTTTGGCCTAAAAATCCAGGCTTGATCTTGGTTGCTTTTTGGAATAAAAACGCACAATATCAGTATTGCAGGCAGCTCCAGAAAAGCATGCCAGGCTCTCCTGCTCTCAATTTATATTTGCATGTGAACAGCTTGTCGGCCATTTTATGAAGACAGATGAATCGCAGGCCTGCTAGAGGAGCAGCCAGACCAAAATACGTGAACCACACACCCCTAAGCCTGCGAGGTCCTCAAAATGAAAATAAAACAAGTATCTCTGAACACACCCTCAGGAAGATTATGTATAAATACAGTCCATCCTCCATAAGTCAAGTTGAAAATAAAGAACAAAACTAGTCTATAAAAACCACTCTTTAAAATGTCAACAAAAAAAATAATATGTAGCTATTTATGACATTGAAAACCAACACTCAGAGGTCTCCCCCACCCCTTTTAAAAAAAAAAATGCCTGCTCTAAAAAAACACGTTTGATAAAGAAAATATCACCAAAATACCAGGGTTGGGACAAGTAGAGCCAGAGATTTTACACTTAATGCTAGAGACCAGTGACATCATAAAGAATTTCACAGGTGCAGGAAATGAAGCATATTCTCAGAAATCAGTGATAGTCTATCTCATGTGGTAAGCAAGCTCAGTCCTCCCTCCCACAGTTTACCTATCTTTTCCAAAAGATCAGATGGAAATCAAAGTGGAAAAATTTACAGGAAAACAAAAAGGAAGACAGATACAAGAAAATGAGGACATTTGAAGTAGATGAAAAACAAAGTATGGTGGGATTACAGGACAAGAAAAGTGGTAAGAATAATACCCACTTGCTGCCAGCATATTTCTTAGGACACAGTCTACCAAAAATGGCAATGGTAAGCAAGTTACATATGTTATCTTATTTAATTCTTTCATAGGCATGTAATATTACCCTAGTTTAGAGAAATAAATCCATAACCTGAGAGGTTTCACATCCTATTCAACATTACAGAGCTAAGAACACCATTTTGGAATTTTATGAGATGGTATCTGTGAAAGCACCTCACAGAATGTTTAGCATAGGAAAGGGACTATTATTAGTTCACTTCTGTTTTCATTCAAACTGATGTTTTTCTCAATTTAAAATTCTAACCCAGGATGGTCTTTATTATACTTAAAGTATATGTTAAGTAGGCATTTTATTTTAATAAAGTTTCTGCAACTGGAAGTTGATGTATTTGTGCAATTGAGGAACTTCAGACTCTCCTATACCCTTACTCTTTCATCCTTCATTACACACATCTGATAATTTGAAGTAGAAAAATCCTTCAAAAGTAGAGAGATGATTTCTTCAAGGAAAGGGTTGAGGTCTTAAAAGACTTCAATAGTACTTGCCCATGAATGACTTTAAGTCACTAAGTAAGATCATTCTGCATTTGTCACTTGAAAAAGGGAACTAAAATGACATGAAAAAACCCATGGTTCCCCCTTTTTCACTGTAAAAGCATCAGATTTGGTAAAGCAACCCCATCTCTCGTAGTTTAATTAGGTGCCAGTAATCATCTTTCTTGGGAATTAAGGTCCTCACAGTACCCAGACTGTGTTGCCTGGTGGGGCTGCCAGGCTGCTAGGGTGATCCAGGAGGGAGGAATTTGCACTTGTAAAAGAAATCTCTACTTGAGTGTTTTTCTGAATCCTCAAAGTTGTTCCTGCCGTGGGCCGCCTATAGGGCAGAGCCCAGAATCCAGGTGCGGGGCCAGCTGCTGGCTGCTGTGCACTCTGATAGAACAGCCACAGCCCACACAACTTACCATTTTCTGGCTGTTCCTTAATGTCAGCATCACTTGGCTGGCTGGGACTTTCAGATTGACTCGAATCTGAAAAACATAAAAATACAGCCAAACATTACAGGGTCTGTGAGGGAAAGTGGATCAGGGGTGCCCGGCCTTCTTAAAAGGTTCAGCCTATACACCAAGAATGGGAAACTAGAGAAACAACATAACAAATGAGAAGAGGAAAGATGGAAAGATAAACAGGGGCAGGGCAGGAGCCAGTGCCTTTTGAGAGGACTCTCAGTTTCTTTTCCACCTCCAGTGGCTTTTGCTTGCTGCCAGATCAGAGCTCGACGCTCTTCAGAAGCCATTCTCTTATAGACAGACCGTTTGCAAACCACTCTTCTCCATTATTTATACACTGGAGTCTGATAAAGACTTCATCCTTCATTACACACATCTGAAGCTTGATCCAGAACATAATAAAGTGTCAAAACATATTTTGAAACTGGTATATAAAAGCAACCCAAACAACAGTAACAAGCTCTGTTGATATTTAGCTCTGTATTGCAGCAACAGATTATGCAGACTAACACCATTCAGTACCAGAGTTCTAATATTCTAGCACACACACTTGAGATAACTCTGTATAACTCAAAAAGGGCTTTCTGAAAGTACACATTTTCCTCTGATGTTAAAAGTACTGTATTCCTATTGCACTGATGCATTAGGTAGGTCCTAAAGGGCTTTATTAGCAAAAACAGATTCCTGCACACCTTTATAAAATTAAAACGATTTCTTCTTTCATAATCAGATTTTAGAACTAAAAATTTTTAATTCAATTAAATTAATTTCTTAATAGAATAATTTAAAATAAAGTAACATTTAGCTTTAAAATTAGATGAAAACTAAATTAAAAGAATTGCATAGAATTAGAAGCAAGCATATTTATAAAGTACTTGGGAGTGAGGGAGAAAAATCAAGAAAAAATATTTCATAGGAAAAATTTTTTATGTGAAGCATTTTTGGGGACTTAAGATAGTTCAAAACATTATTTTAAAACCAATGCACACAAAGTCTTTAAAACAAAATTTTAAAACCTTTTATAATCTGTGGAAAGGCTGGATCCTGACTTTACATTGACTTCACAGGGTTAGAATCAGGTCTCTGAAATTTTGACCATGTTTCAGCAAGAAGTTGAAAGTAAGATCGAAAGTTCACGGCATTTAACTGTGATTAAACTGAAAATGTTACTTCTGTTGCAACAGACATATAGTATCACCAATCTTTCTGGGAGATATTGCACAAAGTGACTTTAGACTGGAAATGCTAATTTATTATTAAAAAAGACTCCCTGCTTTTAAACAAATCAAGATTTTAATTCTAGGAAAGTATTATAAAGAACATGTATATTTTGAAATTTTCAGATAATCTTAACCTTGATGATTACAGCAAAAAAAAAAATGTTTATTTAAGGGTTCAAATGACAAAAGTAAAAAGGCAAATTTTTATTTAAGTCTGACAAAATGACAGTTTTAAATTTTCTTGTAATAAAGACAAAAACAAAAGTCATGATTTATCAAAAAATTTTAGAGGGAGGAATACTTCAGAAAAAAAATATATAAAATTAAATACAAAGGCCTGCACTAAAAATTGGAAATGCAAACAAATTTATATTATAATCACATTTGAAATTTTAATTATTAATATTACATGTAGAGCATACAATTTTTTAAAAATCCCATAATTTCCCTCTTTTTTCCTAAGGAAGGGTCCTATCACTTTGCCATTAGAAATTACAAATTAAATATTTTAAGAAATAATTCAGCGTATTTTAGGAGAGACATGCCTCCATTATTTTTGTTCTAGAATGTCTTGAATGATTAATATTTGTACCCAAAATTAAAGCAAAATATATAATTTCATTTTAAGAGAACTAAAGTTCTTCTTGATCAAATCCCAAAATAGTTATATAAAATTTTGCCAGATACAATGTTTTCTTTGGAATAATACTAGGAAATATAATTCTCTGATAGCTTAGCCAACATTCTACTTCTAGGTGTAAAACCTTTACAATTAATTGCTTCTCCATGAACAAATGGAAAACATCTTTCATTTCCATTAGTTTAGATATATAATAGTGAATGACTTTTCTAATATTTATCCAATAATGTTAAGACAAAAGGAATAAAGAGAGACCCAAGTCATTTTTTTTAATAATCCGAAAGTAGACTTCTTTGTTCTTTTCACTTTACATTTATGTTTGGTTTGCCACCCTACCTTTATGGAAAAATAACAAAATGATAGAAAATATGCCACAGCAATAAAAGATGAATATTAGGTATGTTTAAAGTTAGTTTAAAAATTCCAAAGCCACAGAAAAACAAGCAAACTAACAGGGAAGACTGAGTGGCAAAAATGTTCAGAATTGGTCTGTAAGGGGCCGAGGCGCTCTTGTGAAAGCTCAATTACAAACACTGGAGGAGGCATCTAGCCAAACTGAAAACAGAATGTAATGTCTCAGTTTTTATTCAAGAGCTAGAGACCCTGCTATTCACCCAGCGGCTGCATACTAAAGTATCCCATCCTGGTAAGGGTTAGGCAAAGCCAAAGGTCCACCAGAAAATTTGAATGATCTAAAAACTTCAGTAACTTTCTACCCTGCCCATTTAATACTGTCTCCTTTTTTGAACCAGCAGGGAGCAAAACTACCAGATCCTGTAAGTATCCTATGCTGAGGATGGACACATGGGCACTTTTTCTGATACAGCAGAAGGTCATGGATGCTGTTAAGAATGGAGCCAATCAGATGGTCAGAATCGCAAATGAATTTCTACCCATACATAATTGATGCAAATGAAAAATCTCCTTCTTAAGCATTTGCATTAAAATACTATCAAGAAGGTTAACAATTAATTTACTTTTCTATTTTATATACTTGGTAGAGACCCATCCAAAGCCAATGCAACTTTATATCTTACTATTCTGGATAATCATGCTGTGGTTTGTTGACTCCAATCACCTCTGAAATAATTAGAGGCCCCAGGAAACAAACAGGTGCATAAGATTAGATGCCCCTCTTGTATCTGAGGCCCTGGGACAGTGAATTTCTCTTGTTCCCTAGTTGAAAGCCAAAAGATAGACAGATATATAGAGATATATAGATACACATACACACACACACACACACACACACACATATATATATATATTTGGTGGTGCTGGGGAACCCAGGGACTTATACATGCTAGATAAGCAGTCTACCAACTGAGCCATATCCCCAGCTACCCCCGAAAAGATTTATATTTTGCAATAAAGAGTGTATTTAAAGTGTATTTAAATGATGGAGATGGAAAAGCTATTGTGAGGAAGTACATTAGGGTTATCAATTTTTTTCCCATCTAGGGATTTGTTTTTTGTTTAAAGAACCTTAGACTTCAACCTAACCTTGAAAAGTGATGTTTCTTTTGGTTTTTTAAAAATTTATGAGCAGAAATTTAAACCTAAAATAGACAGGGTTTGCATATAGGAGGCTGGGTTAAGACCTCTTAATTGGACTGGTAGCCATCCATCTATGCATTTTTATGGCGCCTACAGCTATATTGCTAGAGTACTCAGACAAAGTTCACTATCAATATAATCACTAGGGAAAGGAATAAAATAAATCATAATGTCTACAAATCAGTCTCCCCTTCTTGTACTAAGCTTATGCAGGACAAGAGCAGAAACCTTGTGCTAGATTTGCTACTTAGGTACATATTGGGGCATGGAACCTCACACAGCACTTCTTTGGGCAAGGCAAGAAATGACAAAGACATGTGAATGCAATAAAACTGTTGAGACAAAAATGCAGGTATCACTTCCTTCTGTTTTATGTTCTTTAAGCAAAAAGCAAAGATGGAATATTGCTAAACCTTCTCTGTCCTTGACCTAGAATAAAGTGCTTTCTTCCCTGCAGTCCATCTTTCATCGTCCACAGAGCTCACATGGTTCGACTGATATAGGTGAACTAAGGTGATTTTAAATGATCTCCTATGAGAACCTGAGCTCCTAAAGAAAAGAATTCCTTCCTCTTTTTCTGTTGCCTACAGTTCCTTCGACAGGGTGCCTGGCCCCAGAGTTCAATAACTGCTGAACTGATGAATTTTCCATTGTCGTTCAGCTTTCTACCACTGAACCACTGCCAGCAACACTGAACCACTGAAAAATATACTAAGCTCACACTGGAAAAGGGAGTGTGGAACTTACAAAGGGGGGAAGAAAAGGCCTCTCTCTCTGTTTGACATTCCCCTCCTTGGAAGCCAGCAGAAGAGGTGAGGTGCAACCCTCCAGTTTGTGGGTGATTCGGAAATCTTGCAGTGTTTGAAAGTTGCAGACAGTCATTTCCTATGACCCGCTGGCCCACAAACCACAGAGGCTGAGCCAAGGACAGTGTTTGAGACACAGGAGGCTCTCCAGAAATGTACAAGGGCTAAAATGACGGATGGCAGGACTATTTTGTGCATTCAAAAGACACAAAGGTTAGGGAAAGCCCCATCCTGGGGTGTCTGCAGAGTGCCTCCGAATCCTAACCACTGCTATTGTGAAAAGCCTGATAAAGAAGAGCAGACACTTGGTGGTGAAGAATCTGCCTGTGTAATTCCTATTCAGTCCCCATATTATCAACAAAAGTCTATGGCCATAAGGCACAAATTCTAGTTCCACTAGAAAGATAATTTTGCCTGAGTTTCACCTAAGTTTCCCTACACCCCAAATGGTTGGGCTAACGAGGTCTGAAAAGCCTTTGTTAAAATTTGTGCCCAGTCTGAAATTTCCCAAACTAAATGATATGAAAAAAACAAAAAAACAAAAAAACGAAGTTACCCAGTCATGAAAGTAAGTTAGTCAAGTGAAAGAAAAAAAGTGAAAATTTTACTGGAAAGAGTTGGGATTGTTTATAGTGTAAATAATAATAATAATAAATAAAAGGCAAAGAAAGAATGGATACTTCCTTGCAAATTAATGAAGAGTTAGGAGAATTCTGGGGGTAAAAGGAAATAAAGAATAAGGGTAGTGACATTCTGACTGTGATAAACAGTTACCCTGTGCAATTGTAGCCCTTGAAGATGTTCAAAATGTAGATATGTTTTTGTTTCTTATGGTTTGAGAGATGAGTACTTTGCAATAAAGGCAGATCAAAGAATTCGTTTTTCTACATCCATGAAGTTACAATAAATAAAAATAATATTTCTGATTAATAGTGTAAGGTTTAGAATTACTCTATTTTGATCTCCTAGTATTCTACCATATTTATTACAGTAAAGAAATCTAGAAAAGCAAATTACTGAGAGTCACATTTTGCTTACTGGTCTCACAGTTGCTGTTATTCAAGAGATTATTGTTGTAATATTGATAACATTCAGGAATATTTTATATTTTTTCCAGTAAGACCACATCCTTAAAGACTGATGTCAGAAGAAATATTTGAAAAACTTTATTTGAGAATGCAAAATGTCAAGGTACAGGTGTACATATGTATATATAATTTGTAGCGTAAGTGTAAACACTGATGAATAGAAGACCATCAGCCAAATATAACATTATGCATCATGGTCCAATGAAGAACAGACAGAAATCTGTAATACCATCCTAAATCTGGACTGCCAAAAATATGCGATTATTATAATTAGCATTTCTAGATACTAGATAAAATCCTTTATACAAACCGATATTTCAAGTCAATTAATGTACATAACTGTGGGTCACCTAATGAAAAATTAATATGCAATGACCTAGTTCTTAAAACAGAAAAATTATGAGGCAGGTTATACCATTTAAGTTTTCTTTATGTTTTCACAAGGAAACAGTCCATGGTTTCTCAAATGGAAAGTCTTATTTTTACATTTAAAATACAAAATTTGATCTCTACCACTTCACTAGCAATCCAAAACTGCAGGTCTACGTGAGAACTGCAGTAATTAAAGCATGCAGAGCAAGTCCTTCTTTGTCCAAGGGACACAGGGAGATGTGACCGAGGAAGTCCTAGCTCCAAAAGAACTCAGCTAGTTTGCACACGTGGGACTTGGCGGAGAGGAAAGGCTGTGTTCATGCAGCAGCCACTTGGAAGGGGTCCACAGGACCACCCGGGGGGCTGCCAGCTGCTCTGGAGCTTCACCCCTTAGCCACACCCATGTATGGCATTTTCAAGGCCTATTTAAGATTGTTATATAACCTACTTTACTACCATTTTCTTTCTTGAAAGTATTCTTTTTGTAATGCCTTTTTGAACAAGAAATTTGTGAAATATTAAATTTGCAGGAATTAGATTTTTTGGCATTAACGCTGGTATTCAAGGCCCATCTGTTTAGTGGGACTGTGTATCAGGATGGGACTGTTTAGGTTGAAGAGTGATTCAACTGTCTTATCACCTACTCATAAATGTGTTAGTTTTCTATGTGCACAAGGAGGTTGCAGAATGATACACAGTTTTAACACGCTAAGAAAAAAAATTAAATGGCGTAACTATTGTGAGATGACAGTGAGGGGGACTCATTTCCAATCTTTAAAAATGCTAAATTCAGTCACTCTTAGAGTAAAGACAAAATGACTCAATCCTTAAGCCTTTGGTCTTCACATCAGGCTGATTTCAAGGAGTGATCAGCTTTGCTAGTGACGTAAGTAAAGTCAAAGTTGGTGATAATAGAAGATATGCAAGCATGACACTTGGACTACGTTTATCACTTCTCACATTTTGTTTGACAAAATGTTTAGACCATCATTTTGAACTATGTTTTTTTTTTTTCCCCATTGGAGGGGCTCTGTTGACTTGTGATGGTGACCTGCTGATTAATTTAGAACTCAGGTACCTAAGGAGACCTGGTCACCTACCGACTCCAATGTAACACAGACCTACATAAAAGGCCTTTACAGTAAAGTCATCACATATCAGAATTGTGCTCCACTTCACCCTTTTAGTCACTTTTTCACCATCAAAATGAACCATAACACTAGGTCTTGGGATATAAATATACTTGAAGACTATTCATATAGTCATTTAGATACAGCAGAAAATGCTTCTATACATTTTCATGTTATAAAATAAATATATCAAATAAAAGTGATACATAACTGAATTATAATCTGTATGTATTATTTGCATGTAGATGTCCATAAAGTAATTTATTAAAATAATCAGGGCTGGGAATGTGGCTTAATGGCAGAGTGCTTGCCTACCATACATGAGGCTTTGGATTCCATATCTAGTGCTGACAAAAAAAATAATAATAATAAAATACTAAAATGCCCTCTGTTGAGAGTAACCATGCCATTAAAGTTCAGGTAGCACCATAAGTAATAACTTTGTTGAAATTGTATTCAGTATTGAAAGGAGTATGAAATGGCAAAAAGATAGAATCCTAAAATTTTCATCTGTATAATTTAATTACACTAGATCTCAGTTTCTTCATCTGTAATATGGGGACACTAGTGATCATTTTGCCTAACTTAACAAGATAGTTTATGAATCAAATAAAATAAAGCAAGAAGACCTGGTTTTGTAATTTATAAATGGACAAAAAAAAACCCAGTTATCTCTGCCATTCACATTTTCTCATCCAAACAACTTTTCCATTTGCTTTTAAAAAATCAACCCCAATCCACACATGATGTGATTCTAATATAAAGCATCCACATCACAGACCTGGTTTTAAAGAAAAGGTTCTTAATTCCCATATACTGGGAAAGAGATTATCTCTGATAATGGAAATGTAAATCTCAGCTTGCTGTTGTTTATTCCAGACAGACATTTGTGTGTTAAGTCTGTTTATCAGGCAACACTTTGTCTAAGCCAGGAAGTAGTCAGTCTTTGTAACAAGATGTATGCAAATTAATTTCCCATGAGTCTCTGCAGCAAATTGTAGCAGGGAAAAAAAATATATATTCCTTGTTACTTTACCAGCAAGCAGCTACCTCAAAAGTAGAATAGGACAGAGGAAGACCATGCTGATGAGTTTAAATGAGTCCTAAACATGTGCTCACAGTCTGTTGCTCTTTATTCTAAGCAGACGTGGTGCATTACATCTGTTTATCAGACAACACTCTGTCTGGATATTCAGGCTTTGGAACCTGTGTGAAAATAATCCAAGGAAGTAACCTGTCAGTGGCAAGACTCCAAACCTCCTGTCACTTTAAGAATCTCTACCAAAGGAAGTACCCCCAAAACCTTGGAAACTTAAAAAAAAAATCCAGCTCCAACTTTTTATCCACTTTCTATCTGAAAAAACTTTTCCGTTTTCATTGTATTCTCTAATGGTATGACAGATTCCTGTCACGATAGTAAACTTTATCATCCAAATTAAACTGATAAATACAATATTTGCTAACAATACCCTATGTAGTAACCAAAGCCAGGAAGCTTTTAAAATAAAACAATAGAAGAGTTTTTATTCTTTACTTCTATTATTAAGGTATCCTGGAATCTTCTTTAGTTTAGTCCTAAAGTAACTATATTCTTTTTTTTTTTAAATCTATAAATGAAGAGTTGAACAGTGTATTTCTTTTCTTTTAGCCTTTCTTGTTGGTTTTCAACCGGGTTTGAAAATCTCACCAAAAGAACCAAATTGGTTTAGCTTGTCTTCCTAGACAAAATAAACACTTTAGGACTCTACTTGTTTGTATTCTCCTCAGTGGCGCCTTATGCATCAGCAGCTAAAAACAAAGAAACTTTTTAGCTGCTCAGACAAAATGCAGAAGCTTCCCAAACAAGGCGGGGGAGGGGGCGAGAGCCCAGGGAGGGTGGGGTGGAGGAGTGTGCAGCAAGTCTGACAGTCCATTCAATATAGGGATGATGGCTATAATGCATCCAGGGTCCCCTTGCTAATTAAATATGCATTGGCACAGTTTTGATCGATGCAAGCCATGGATCAGATGACACACCTGCAAAATCTTGAGCACAGAGCTCCCAGGAAAAGGGAAAATACAGTCTTGTCTCCTTATCTTTGTTTTCAAAGGCTCTCAATTTCTGTGCTTAGATATCTAATTTAATTCTCTCACCCCTCAGCAAACTGGATTAGGGAAGTCAATACTGCCTTTGTGCATCGACAGGAAAACACAGCTTTCCTTTTATTCAATTTAGCTATGACCTTTAGACAAAGATAATGACAACTGTCTAAAAGTAAGGTTAAGGCCTCAAGAAGACCCTCAGAGCTGAGGCTCCCTAGGAATTTTGGGTGACAAGGTGGTGGGGTTTACGGTGACATTTTCCCTCCTGGTCAGGAAGAAGAAGGATAATGATTTAGTGGTGTCTGGTATAATAGGGACAGGAAAATAAAGGGAAGAGATTTAAAACCACGGATAAAATGACCAAATTCTCAAAAATCAACTGGGCCCTTTTTATACACATAACCAAAATAATTTAGTGAGAGGACAGAATGAGAATGACACAGTAACAATTTGCCCCCAAAGTAGAGTCACTTAATAGAAGGTTGAAGATTCTGTGGTTGGGTAAGTCAGGAAGGTTTTTTGGTTGGTTGGTTGGTTTGTCGTCCCCACCCCTGTGGAAGCATTTGAGAAAACAAGTCCCACCACTGCTGAAAGAGGTAACTAGAGATTTTGGACAACTCAGGGATTTTCTGCAGGGGTAGCAATGTTGACACCACTACTGTAACCAAAGGGGAAGTGATACTGGATCATTCTCCTAAAACGGCACGAGTTCCTTTTTAATTTGGGGGGTCTACTGATTGCATTTATTCATCTATTATTTCACTCAGCTTCCACTATGTGCCTATGTACCTCCTGATACAGAATGGAGAAAGGCAGGCCTGTGCCCTCAAGGATCTCACAGTGGATCAGCATGATTACAGAACCAAGATTCTGTGCCATCCCCCTCTTGACTGAATCCTGTCTGCTGATGAAATTAAGGTAGAGCAACAAGTTATTGTGCACCTTTGTAGTTGCCTGTGTTTGTTTAGTGTTAAAAGCAATTGGTTTCATTAAATGTATCCTCAAAACAATATTTGTAGGAGCCTAGACCCTAATTGTTAGTGGTAATGGTTAGGGATAGCTTTTCTAGTAAGATAGGTTTATACAGAGTTCTTTTAAGTGAAATATTGGACTATCACTGCAAAATTAGCATTGTTGGAAGTGGTGTCAATTATCAAACTAAGTTTAAAAAATAAGATTTTACCCCTTAGAAACAATTTCATACTCAGTTTTTGACTGCTAATCCTGATCAGGCCCAGTGTCCTCCTTTTTACAGAAGTGACAATTCTAGCAGAGGCATCTGTGGTACAGTGAAAAGGGCAAAGGACTTGGTTTAAGAAAACCTGGGTTTGAGCCCCTTCTTGGCCATTTCCTATAACTGTGGGGCTGGGCAAGCCCCTTCACCTTCCTAAGCCTCGATTTACTCATCTTCCAAATATCTGATCCTCCAGACTCTGAGAACTGAATGGCATGACTTAAAGCACCTTGTAAAATATGAGGCACTGTAATTCTGAAACAGGACATTACATAGGATCAGGTTTTCTAAAATATATAACCTACTTAAAGAATCACAATGCCTATTTTTATTTCTTGTCTTATTTTTACCTGCAGGTATCGTACTGTCTTGAATATATAGATCCTAATCCATATTTGTTAAAAAGGAATTGAAAGAAGTGAAACAACAGCTCTTCTGAGGCCATGAAATACAACAGGCCATATCTTGAGAGATGTCCCACAGATCTTTTGGGGTGGATTTTCTGGCGTTGGGGAGGCTGCCTGGCTGGAGGGTGTTGTACTCCATGTGGTGAGGATAGAGTGTAAGGGTGTCAGAAAGCCTGCTTTCTGGTCCTGAATTGCCCATTTTTTCCTTGGACATGTAAATTCTCACCTCTCCAGGCTGCAACAGCTACAAAGATGAAGGTGGTTTTGTATCCTGTGAAAGTTGTCTCCAGCCCTCAAGTTCTTAGTTTGAGACAGATCATTAGCAATGGCATTGCAGGTCTTTCAGCTGCATTTAAGGCTGGGACCCTCACTTCATCCAAAGGGACTGGGTGCTATTAGCTTATTTGCTGCTGACCATAAGCACAGTCAGAAATAATGTGAGTGCAAGAGCCATTATAAGTCAAAGACTGTCTCTACTTATAAATGACCACAAATAGCCCACGAAGAGTTGTAAATGTTTATCTGCAGTAACTGGGCCAACGCCTGACCACAGAAGCCCACAAACAGTGTTTTCTCTTTATAACTTGACCTATCCTGTCATCTAAAACATTAGAAAATGTTTTGTTCTAACAGCTACTGAATAAAGTATCCTTTAAAGAACTTAGTGTAGGTGAAAGGTCCTAGAATGTGGGGTAATACTTTTTGTTTTATTTTGTGGAGGTGAGGATCAAACCCAAGGCCTGTATATACTAGGCGAGTGCTCTACTACTGAGCTACAACCTCAGCCCCTAGGACAATATTTTGAAGAACTATTTCAGATTAAAACATCTCAAGTATCTATCTTTAAAGTAATGTGACTTCATTTTCCACTTGGACAATAACTTTCCCTAATCATTTGATTTTTGAATCTATAACAAATATGCACAAATATAGAGAGTTACTGGTTTGGTCAATCCAAAAACATTCCTCAAGTTTCCCAGAGTGAAGCTCGGGTAAAATCTGAACATTTCAAAATGTACTCAAGCTTCTTTCAAGTGGAAATAGTCACATATTTTTTGCTTCTATGTCCTTATGATAGATAAAATGATTTAAATGATTTCAGTGAATCATTCTACTTTTAGGAGATTCCGTTTGTAGTCTATCATGGCTTTCTTCCTGACATATGCAGTGCTAAGTTATTTAAAATTAATTGCAGTAAAATATTTTAAAATTTCTTCACATGGTGCTAATCTCGAGTGCTTTGGATGTTTGAACCACACTTGGAAGCTATCAAGTCCTGTGTATCCTCATAGCAGTTGAACATGCTGAAAAGATTAGACAGTGATTCTCCGGTGAACTTTAATCTATAACCAAAGCTAGACAGGATTATAAAATTTCAAAAATGTGTGAGTTGATACAAATGAGAAAACTGCAAACATTCCTTATAATAAGGGGGAAAGATAACCCAAACACTTGATTTTACTTATTATTAGGTCTGAAATCCTGAAAAAAAGCTTTCAGAAATCCACCACTGATCTGGGGATACCACACACTCATTCCCTCACCTTCATCTAAAGTTCATTTTATATGGCGTTCTGGCTTTCATTTTAGGATGCAATCTCCTTTTTTCTCCCTGGGACTATGTTGGGTGGGAGATAAAAGTATTTTCCATCCCAGTAACTCAGTATGGATGAGTAATTTGCTCAGTAATAATCCTAAAATTAAATTGTCTGCCATACAATGCCTAGTAATAGTTTGTGTAGGATTAGCCAAATGAACTATCTTCAGGATGTGATTTTTTTAAAGCTTCTTTTTCATCAACTAGATTTATTTTAATAAAAAGTCATGTTTACTAGGAGGTCTTTCTCTAATATAAGTACTATTTCTACATCTCTCCTCAGAAAACAAGTGTAAATGGGTGATTGGAACTTTGCTTCACTTTTCAAAAATCAGCCCAGATCCCTCACTCCCAAGAATGACTCATAATTAACCTTTCTTAGGAGGAAGAAGCTTGTTATTTCTCAGTCAATCAAATATTTATCATCACCTGTGGTCTGCAAAGCACTGTGAGATGCTGCTCAGTCCTGAAGGAGCTTATCAGGCGCACTAAGAATTCCATTCACTCAACTCTGTCGTATTTATAAAAGTGTACGCCACTTGTTCTCTAAGAGTAGTTACTTCCCATTGCCTCCACTGTTGGAAACATGGAGTTTCTACAAGTTAGAACCCTTTCCAGAGTCGGGCAGCAATGGGAGGGAGAGGCAGAGATTGCTATAAGTCAGAAATGCCTCGTTTGATTTTTATTCAACAAAAATCACAAATCTCCCAATCTGGAGTTTCAGATATTTTGGTCATGGTGGAGGCACATGCATGAGCAAAAGCTTATGAGAAGGTGAGGGACCAGTGTGGAAAACAAAAGCGGGTGGCTAAGCATGCCCACTTGCACAACCTCACCCACACCCACCCCTGCTGGGCTCCAGGGTGATGCCTACACCCCACAGCATCAGCCCCACTAGAGCACTGACCTGTGTTCAGGGTGAATTCAGTTATCACCTCTACCTTTTCAGGTCTGCAGTCTTAAATAAGCCAAAAATCAACAGTGACTCAATCATGTTTGATTGAACTCTATGAAAGTCCTTCCTCAACTCTGTCCTGTTTGTTTATGTTACTATAAATATATATATAGTCTGAGTGGAAAAAAATAAAGTCAAAGGAAAAATGATTTTAAAAAAAGAAAGTAGTGCAGGTGCTGCAGCACATGCCTGTAATCCCAGTGGCTTGGAAGGCTGAGGCAGGAAGATCGGGGGTTCAAAGCCAGCCTCAGCAATGGTGAGGCAAGGTGCTTAGCAACTCAGTGAGACCCTGTCTCTAAATAAAATACCACATAGAGCTAGGGATATGGCTCAGTAGTCAGGTATTCTTGAGTTCAATCCCTGGTACCAAAAAAAGAGAAAGTAGTTTCAAAAGACATAGTATCCTTTGATCCTTTGAGCAGGTGACATAAATGTCACTCTTGAAACAAGATAGGAAATTTTATTTGCTACAGACTTGGGAAAATATGCAAGTAAAAATCAGAATTTATTCCGGAATTAAAGGTGAACTCATATATGGCATAGTGTCTCTGAGCTACCAGGTTGGTTTGGGAGATGGATGGAACAATAACAGAAAAATTTAATGTGGAGATGATCAGAAAGAAGGACTGAAAGCCCTTTTATCATTTCCTTTGATGCTATCACCTCCAAAAGCAGTACACAATTCCTTAAGGAGGATTTTCCTTTTGGTACAGCTCTGGTTTGCATATGGTCTGTCCTCCAAGGATTCACGTGTTGGAAGCTTGGTCCCCAGTGTGGCAGTACTGGGAGGTGGTGAAACCTTTAAGAGGTGGGGCCTAGTGGAAAGTAATTAGGTCACTGAGGGTGCTGCCTCTTGGAAAAAAATAATGTTGTTCTTCTGGTACCCTGGATGCCTGGCCCCTCTCTTGTCTTTCTCTTTTTGTCTTATCACATGACATCTCTCTCTTTCATACTCTCCTGTAATGCAGCTAGGGGTCCTCTTGCCAGAACTGACACCATGCTGTTTGGCATTCAGACCCCTGAATAAAACTTGACAAACCTCTTTTCTTTATACGTTATTGGCCTCAGGTATTTTGTTATAGTAATGGAAATGGACTAACAGTATTTTGGGACAGTATTTTCTTCTTACTTTTACCCAAATTATTTCAAAAAAATCATCAAGTTGGGTTTCATTTTCTACTTTATACTTTAACAACTCATCTAATGATTTGATTTACTTATCTTTCTTCTCTAAACAAAACTCTTGTAGAAAGGGGAAAAAAATTAAAGTCTTAGTCAACAAAGCTGCAAGTCTATCTACAAAACAGCCTCATGTCTACACCACTACAAACATATGTCCTCTCGATTTTCTTTACTATCACATCCATTATGCTTTAATACCACCACGCTAATATTGTAGGGACATGCTTAAGACTTCCCAGGAGAAAACTTTAAACAAACATATTTGTAAGGCCTTTCATTAAAAACATTAGGCAAAAAGAAAATTTTAAATTAACAGAAAGAGTAACATTTCATCAGTAGTAGAGAAATAAATTATTCAAATTGCACACACTGACATCATAATGAATAGGAGCACGTTCTTAGGAACCTTATTGAGGAAAGCTGGTATTTACACAGAAATTGGGAGCAAAACAAAACAAAAAAGAAGAAGATTTTATCCATTGCTTTTCCTAACCCAATCAAAACTCCCTATTATGGCACTCCAGAGGCATAAACTCTCCATTTCCATAAGGAAAGAAACCAAAGAACAACATTCAAAAGTCCCAAGACTCTTAAGAGAAGAAATTCTTGCCGAAAACATCAAATGTTACTCAACATTTTCAAGTAACCATGATATGTCAAACAGACCACATGATGCAAGTACATTTAAATATAAGTTTCTATTTCTGTTTTTAAAATAAAAAAGATCAGAAATCTGAATCTGGGAAAGCAAATCTCTTGCAGGTTTAGAAAGCACAGACAAAACCTGGCAAAAGAAAACACTCTTCACCGCCACCATCTGCTTTCTGGCACATGGAGGAAACTTACTAACAGCAACGTTTTCTTACATTAGAAAACCCACTAATTAGCTTTGTTGTAGTAAGAAAAGTAACCTTCCTTCTTCTTGCTGCTCTGGCCCCTCATGTGAGGCCTGTGGCATCCCCTGTGAGGTCAGCCTCCAACTCCCCTCTGCAGGAGGACTCCATTCCCCCCCCCCCTTTAGTCTAGATAAGCATTCGCAAATGTGAGAGCAGCAGAGGAGAAGCCCGGAGGCATTTGGCTTCCCATCCTCCCAGAACTGATGGTTAGAAACCTGGGTCTCACTCACCTCTAAGTTAAGGCCACTAAGCTAGGTTAGCTCTAGGTTTCCCCTAAAATTCCTCAATTCTTTGAGTTTAAATCTTTTTCTTTTTTCCCCCTAAGAGTCACACATCCCCAGAAACTAATGATCACAAAAAGACTAGATGGAACTTGGGATGTCACCAATAAACTGGAAATAACTTTGGAAATATTGTCATCCATGTACTGACTTAAATGTTACAAATCATTTAGCAACCAAAGAAATGGAAGCTACTAAAATTCCTTGATCATCTACTCCAGCTACTCAGTCCACATGACTTTGTTATGTGCCTTTGGGGTGCCAAGTCCTACAGTGGGGACTGGAGATGGAATGCCAGAAGGCTCACCAACTCTGTATCACAGGACATTTGCAGGCCGGGTGGATATTCACCCTCAGAAGACCCACTGACCAACTGCAAAACACAACACGGTACAGAACGTGGAAGAGAGAAGCTCACTTGCCTCACTGAGACATTTGCTTGAAAATTTATGTGAAGAGAAAACAGATGGGTACAAATATTTTTTTCTGAAAACTGATGTGGAAATAGATGCCCTATCCTTAGAAGTAGTTGGGAAAGATGTCTGAGGCCTAAGTGGCCTCTGCCGTGAGCAGACAAATTCACAACTACAAAAAACTCACCTCTCTCATCCCTTTGATTTGGTTTTCTATAGACTCCAATTTAGCTAAGTTTAAAACCCAAACTGCAACACAGGATCATCTATTGCAAACTCAAAAGTTCCAATGCTTAAGGAATGAATGATGGAGTACAGCAAAGTTTAATTAACACTCTGGTATTGCACAGACAGGCCCATACAATTATTCTCAACTGTAGAACAACAATATGTTGATATATTCACTCATCTTAAGGACAAGTGCCCACTGTGTTTATTAACTCTCAATTGCCATTAAAATACATTAATTAAAACTGTAACACTTGGCCCAATGCTTTCTATCAAACATTTGAAAAGATTTTGGTCAATTTGTATAGTTCTGGTTTTGCTTTCACCCTATTTACATCAACACCCTTCTCGGGCAAAGTAATTATGTTCTTTTCCCATTCCTGTTATCACATTTCTACAGCACAGATCTCTCTCCTGAAATCAGAAGGCTATCCAGTGCAGAAGAGGATAAAGTCAGAATCCTTTCTCTTGTCTTGGCAGAATTAATCACTCCTTCCTCTGGCCCTCTTCACCCTGCTGACTGAGACTGCAGCTCTGAGCCTATTACATTTCTGTGTGTGTAATTCCCATGTGCATACCATTGCTGACCAGGTGTGAGCACTTGAAGGCACACTGCGTGCACAAAGTAAATGTTCCATAAAGCAAGCCTGAGAGGGGATCAGAGGGACCTGGGCAAGACTTCTCAGCAAGAGCCACTCCAGAGACGGCTTATAGACTTACCTCTTTAGAGAAACAAAGTCCAATCTGGAAGAAAAGCTAGTTTTTCTAAGGAAGGCTAACATTCCTGAAATGGCTAGACATATGGGAGCAACTTCCTTCTGTCAGAGATGGAAAACATTTTACCTAATATTCACAATAACCTTATAAAATAATGTAATATAACATAAACCATAAAAATTGGAATCTGAAAGGAAAGTGGATTACTCAACTTATAGGACAAATCTGACAATTTGAAAAACTTTTAAATACATCTGTCCTTAAAAACATTTTTTGTTTCTATAGTAGGAGGAACAAGGTGAAGCTTAGAATTAATTTTTTGTTTACAGTGAATCTGGTTAGATCCTTCCCAAAGAAAATTCCTAGGTATGTGATGTCTGGCCTCATATCTATGGCTGCATAATCACCCCATGTTTAGACTTATACATCAATAAGGCTGCTGTCACTGGGAGAACAGCAACCAAGTAAGTAATGAGAAGTGTCATTGAGATAATTACAAATATAATATGGAAAGCTTCTTTTGGTTTTCATTCTAGCTTGTATCTAAGAATATGGACCTCAGACTGTGCTGAAAATGTCAGCTGGTGACCCACTCCGACCTGTAGTCTACTTGCCACATGCTATTTCCTTCAACTGGACTGCTTATGTCATTGGCTTCATAAAGGCACAATTTCAAATACTTTAGGATTCTTTTTTAAAATATCTAATCTAAAGTTGAGAATGCCATTTCCAAAATTAACCAAAAGTTCTGAAAATGGATATTTTTATATATCCACATGGTTATTGGATGCTATTTATTAACAGACTATATTTCAAATACCCATGAAGTGATGTGATTTTTATACAGATGATAAAATAACATAATGCATGCTTTCAAGGCAGGTCAGTACCTATAAAACATGATGACGAACTAAGAATAAAGATTAAGGAAATACTATTAAGTATTCAATAATTCAATGAGAGAGAGAAAAAAACCATCACTTAAAAACTAAAAACTTCATGGCCAGAGACAACGTTCCAGCTTGACAGAAAGTGGTCACTTCTGAGCTACCCCAAGGCAGCGCAGACAAACCAATTCCTGCTCTATCTCCTAACTATGCGACCCTCACCCCTCTGGGTAACTGGAGTAAAACTCAGCTAAAGAAACTGGGTTTCCCTCTGGCTCAGTAAAGGAACAGCCCTTGAATACTAAAAGT
Organism: Marmota monax; assembly: GCF_021218885.2. Lineage (NCBI taxonomy): Eukaryota > Metazoa > Chordata > Mammalia > Rodentia > Sciuridae > Marmota > Marmota monax. The sequence continues at coordinate 9,467,907 of NW_026692907.1, read as the reverse complement.
AAAATGTATTTGCAAATTTGCTATAATAGGTGGCCAGTAATAAAAACAACTGGTTGTCCTTTCATTATAACATTTGAATGAGCTCTAAAGTTGGAAGGCTTTAATTTTTATTTACCAAGTATGTAAAAATGGTGCAACTTTCTCTCAAGCCTTGTGATTCTCTTCTAGGCCACCATAAGTATACACATACATAGTCACACCCAAGCCTACAAACAGCAATTATCAATTGACTGTCTGGTTGTATTTCCCTCTTGATTAGAAATAAAAGAAATGTAGAATCTGGGTTCAGAGAATTCTTACTTTTTGATTTAAGAACAACACTTAGGGACTAAACAGTACGCCAAGCTAAGGACTAGAAGTGCTTCCTACAGAGCTTACACTTGGCCTTCTTGGGGGCAGACTAGTAACAGCCACATGGGTGAATGTGGGACGCCTGAGTCCCAATTCAAAATCAACTACAGAGGGACAGGATGGGGAAAAGCTGGTCAATAGGAACTAAGTCACAGTTAGGAGCAAGAAGTTCTGGGGTGCTACTATATAGCAGGATAGCTCTAGAAAACAATAATGTTCTGTAAATTTCAAAAAGCTAGGAGAAAAGATTTTTGCAAGTTTTCACCATAAAGTAATGATAAATGTTTGAGGAGATACATGCTTAAAATGATTTAAACATTACACAATTACACGTGTGTTGAAATATTGCATGGCATCCCCATTAATCCACAGAGTTTTTATGCATTGGTTAAAAATACATTTTTTAAAAAATAAAAAAGCAACTACCAAAAGGTCTGTATTACCAAAGATTTGTATCACACAGCAAAGAGCCAAAGCTATTTCTGGGACATGGAAACTCCATGACAGTAGGACGTCTAGGATCCCTGTGTGATGCCAAGAAAAGAGAGCCACTTTTTTTTTTTTTTTACCCACTCCAGCAACTGTCAGGTTCCTGGGTGACTACGGACCAAAACCTTCCACCAAAACCCAAATCTGAGTGGGGAGTCTGTTTTCATAGTGGAATCCAATCAAAATCTACTCTCTAAAGTTTCTGAGTCTCCTAATGTCGCATACTTCTAATGTGACCACATTTCAAACTGTTTACCCATCACAACAAGATCTGAATTACATATGGCATGTCTCCTGGCTCTGTTTCCTGTATTATATGTGTGGCTTCATCTTTCTAAGTTAGGACTGCTATCCCATTTTAGAAGGTCAGGAGAATGTGATGCATGATGCAAATGAATTTCAAGCCATCGTATGATATCTATGCTTGATAATTTTTCCTGGGTTTACACCAAAAGAATCCCTACATACTGAAGATTAAACATTTTTTTAAAATGTTAGAACACTGAGCCCTCCTTTCAAACAATTCAAAGCACATTGCTGACACAGCAACACTGTGGCCTCAGAGAGACTGTGGGAAATGTCAAATTTATGGTCCTAGGGGTGATTGGTGGATGGTTTTGTGGTGTGTATGGTGTTTTGTTTTGTTTTGTGTGTGCTTTTTCTTTTCTCTTTTGAGCCTCTGACAGAAACAGAGCTCTACAAACTTTCTGGCGACCTCCCAGGAAAACAGAAGGAAGCTGTACCCCGTACTTCCCCCTGGGATCTAATGAAATATACAGCCTCTGGGCTTCTTTCAATTTGGACTTTCAGATTGCTAAGCCAGTGAAAAGGGGATCCTAGCTGTCACAAACGTCACATGGTCGGGGTCACCTGCTGCTCGGGGGTTCTCATGCCAGTTGTTGACATAATAAGCACCCCTTACACTTTAATTACAATTCACAGTGTGCAAACTATGCAATCTGCTTTAAGGCAGGCTTGTCTTTTAAATCAATGCTAAAATTCTATTACTAATATGGCAATGAAATGTAGCAGAGGAAGGGTGTGTCCAGATGACTAGTTTTCTGCTGATATCTGCCATTTGAGGGAGAGATGGCAGCATTTTCCAGAATATAAAATGGTGTTGCTCCCTCTTATTATGGGAGATGATATTTTTACCCTGATATCTGAGCAGGCCACCAAAATGCAAGACAATGTGCTAAATAGACAGCATTTTTACATTTGTATAACTATCATAGTTTTTTGTTGTTGTTGTTTCTCCACATGGGGTACTGAGCTATTCTATCTAGTATCTTGCCTTCCAACAGGACTACACAATTGTTAAAGGACAGGGAATTTCTACTTCCCTCCTATCTTCCCCTTTAAACCTAGGGCAGTGCTAGAGATTCTAACAGGAGCTTAACTAAGTTGTGTTGATGCTCTATCATTTACTGGACCCTTGTATTTTGCTAACTACGGATCCTGCAAGCTATACTCTTGCAATCAAAACATGAAAGGTCATTTTAGAACAGAGCCCATTTAAAAGAATATGACAATATAGGGAGCTGTTTAAAAAGTGCTAACACATAATTATAGTCTACAGTTTTCTCCAAAAACAACAGTGGAAATTAGTAACAATTCTATTACAGAGAACTACTATAAACTAGGTGGGCTAACCTTTGAATGAACTATCCCAGCACTCTGGGAATTGCAATCTCATTTTCAGTGCCACAAATGACGTAAGATGTAACACATGAAATAAACCATGTAAAGTGCTTAAATGCTGATGGAGTCTTACTCAAGCACCTCAGTTGAACCCCACAGTAAAGCAGCAGTACAACCAGCAATGTCAAATTAAACAAACAAAAGAACTCCAAACTTCCAGACAGAGTAAATAGATTAAAAATGATAATAATAAATAATAGTAACAATAATACCTATCCTTGCCTTAATGAAAGGATGTACCCAATTACAAATGCATGGAGAGGTCACCTTAGTCAACAATTGTTCATTATTGTTTTGGGGTGCCAGTCAACACCAAGATAAACCACCACAACAAAAGACAAAATTTATTTTATTTAGATATGGTTATTCTAACACAAGGAGCACATACCTCTTCCACTGTCCCCTCAAAAACAGCAGTTTCTCTGGGAAAACTTTCCATACTTTGGCTACTGGGTTTCATATTCTGTTTCTTATTTGAACACTTTCAGTCCTCACCTGGCTCTCTGCCATCCCCACTAAACCACTTGACCTCTAGTTGCACAACAGTCCCCATCTGTGAGTCAGTCATTCTCAGGAGACAAAAAGGGGCTCTGAGAAGCTCAAGTTCACCATGGACATCAGCATTCAGCCACCCACTGTGCTCCAATATTGATATAATAGTTATATCATGTTCTCCAAAAGGTAATCCCCAACAAGTACCAGCTCTGATACCTGTACCTGATCGTGTACCCAGGCCCAACTGGAAACTAGACCCTGACTTGTTTTTCCTAAAACAAAGTTCTGATACTGGAACCCAAACGATCACCTGGAGCCCGGAGACCTGCTGACAGACTTCTCTGGTTGCAGCCATTTGATAGAATAAGTGTCACCTTCTCATGTACTCTGCTTCTTGGTTTTGCTCAACTTTGGGGACATTTATCCTCTCAGTTAGACCTCCAGGTTGTGTACTGCTCCACTAAGTCACCAGCAAACGTCTCTATTTAGACCATTTGGAACCTCCTTCTGGCTATACCTAACCACCTTAAGGAATTTCCAAACTGGGTCAACCTCAAAATATATCAGACTCCACTCATTAATTTCAGGTCTTGGCTCTTTATACACCTCACCTTCCAGAATATATAGCCCATCTACCAATTCTGTCTTCTTTTCCTTGGAAGGAAGAAAACAGAAATTTTCTTAAAACTCTGTAAAAAATGTGAATAAGAACTAGAGCCGAAGCTCTCTATTCAATACTATTAGAGTTAGATAATTAGTTATTAAAAAACCTTAGTAGATTTTTTAAATTAAGACATATACCCCTTAAACATTTTAGATTTGACACATATATGTACATATATGTACATCCTTAGCCAATCTTTTTAAGCCAAGACCCAACTTTAAGAATGAGTTTTAACTGGAGCTCTGCAGCATCCTTGTTACATAAACTGCACCTATAAGGTATAATATAAGATTTTCAGTTTCATCTGCATAAAAGGCATATTTAAAGATGCTTCTAAAATAATCTAGGCAAAGACAGTGTTTATATTTATACAAGTTCCTCTAATCTTTTACAGTAGTCTGTCTCACATTTATTCTGACAGAAATTTTTGTAACTCACCTTTACTGTCTTTCCAAAGTACTGGCTTAGTGTCATAGAAAAAAAAAAAAAAACTTTCTTTTTCATTTTGTACTTCAATGAAATTAGTTCACATGAATTAAATTAAATTATATAGAATTATCAATATGAGTGTAAGCCAGTCTGGGAATAACACAACTGACATATAGTAAGCACACAACTGGTAGAAACTAAAGTGCTAGGGTGTGCTAGCAGGCACTGGCCATGAGCACTCAATGTGTTACAGGTATTAGTTGGCATATATAAAGAAAACAACTATATTCCTTAGTGCAGAAAGCTGGTTAATACTGAGATTCTACTATGAGGGTCATAATTCTAATAGACACTAAATGAGTATTATGAGCAGGTACAGATGCTGCATACATCATGCCTGAAGTTGGATTTAGTGTTGAAAAAGACATCTTTCCCAACATTGTAGCAAAGCTCCAGTTTTTAATATTATCAAGAAAGTTAAAAATAATTAGAATAACTTCTCATTGGAGCTACTATTTAAAATGGTAACTGAGTCAATTCTTCTAAATGCCTGCCATAAAAGACTTAAATATTTAAGTTGATTCAAATGTATTTAAAGAGCAAGAAAAATAATTAGACAGTTTAGTTCATTTTCAAATTCTAAACTCTATTTATATTTTTGTTATTTCAGACCACTATGAGAACACTATTATTTATATCGTCGTTTAAATTTGTGATTGGCAAAACATTTTTTTAATTAGAGACACTGTCTTAATTGAAAATTAATTCCCATTTTAACATCAGTTAGTTTGACAATCAAAAATAATCACATAGGACTGGAATTGTGGCTCAGTGATAGAGCACTTGCCTAGCATGCATGAGGCACTGGGTTTGATCCCTGCACCACATTAAAAAAAAACTAAGGAAACAAAATAAAGGTATTGTGTCCATCCACAGCTAAAAATATTTTTCAAAAATCACATAAATCAGATGGTTTTGAATTTTTAGCATTTCATGATCTTCAGGTTAATATAACTATCATTTTTATAAATGATAAATTATTTTATAAATAATAGTATTTAAGATTAATCTTTCAGCAGCAAAAAACATTACTTTCAACCTTCTGTTTATTATTATCAGTGTACTTATTATCAGCTACAAAACAAGTGTACTGCATAATTGTGTACATATGTGATGATAATGACAGTGACAGCAACATCCAGCATTTACTGCCTGCCTAAAAGTAACAACAATGGCCAAACTATAAGCTAAATGATTTACACACACACACATAACTTTCTCAGCAACTTCTGCAGAGTAAATATAATTATCCATTTCAGGTTCAGGAGACCGAGACAGAACTAAAAGAAAAATCTGGAACTCAAAAACAGATTGACTCCAAACTTAGGTTTTCCCACTTCAACAAATCTGTGTGTGTGTGTGTATGTGTGTGTGTGTGTTATATTTAAAGTAAACCAGAGATCACAGACTTTCCTTTATAGTGAAAATTTATTTGTACAGATGTGTGTACATGTAGACACACATGTGCGTGTGTATGCGCGTGCGCGCGCGCACACACACACACACACACACACACACACTTTAGCTAAATCAATTACATATGCAAAAGAAAAGTGAGCCAGGGCTAAGTTATTAAAAGAAGCCTTTGAAGCAAGGAGCGATGATGTGTGAAAGACATGCCACAAAAGTTTATTTAAACAAAGAACAAGTACAGAGGGATGGAACAAAAGTGAAAATAAGGGAAATGAAAGCACTCCATCTCTTTTCTGTGTATATGGATTTCTCATACATAGCAAAGACAGAAAGAGATGTCTGGAATTTATGGAACATCCAAAAGTGAAATGAGCTCCTTCAAACTAGAGTTTGAATGAACCAAATCCACACTGATTCTCAATGAGGTTTTCTATGTTAAACACAATGATTTTAATCCTAGGAAGATCTTTAATATTAAACGTAATTTCTTACTTACAAGGACAAAATTTCAAGCTAAGATTCTTAAAAATATTTTATAGTATCTTTCTCAGTGGAAAGTTATAAAAGCAAAATCTCTGATTTCACTTCAGAATAGAGACAAAAAGTCTTTTTACTTTGCATTCATAATGCTCTGCAGAACATTTCAATATCCCAACGTACATTTCAATAGACACTAAACCAATCCAGGTTTTTCTTACAATTTAAATTTTTGTCTGTTTATCTTAATTAAAAATGAAAAATTTAGCCAATAACATAGATTATATTAATGACACATAACCATCCAGGTCATATGGAACTGACATGGTATTGCCTGAAATAAATATTTCCTTTTTAGCAAAACAAAAGGCAACATTTAAATTGCCCTTGGGAACAGAAAGAGTGGCCAAAAAGTTGTAAAGGAGAAACGTGGAGTTGCTCCTCTAATCTGAAGTTAAAAATAATTTTGTCAGCTTGAATTTAAACAGATATTATTATAAAACTCTTCTAGTGACTTCATGCTTATAGAAGGCACTACTGCCTTTGGATATCAATGGAAGCACATTTCTAGCACTTATATTATTACAAACACTGAAAATGGCCTCCAGAAGCTTTTAGCAACACACTCTTTGTCTTGTTTCCAAAGAAGCAATCCAATTAAAATGATTATTTTCAGCATAGAGGACTAGGACAAGGAACTGCACCTTTTACTCAGCATCTTTCAAACACTATCGCAAAGGATATAGGAATATACATTTGAAAAGATCCACATACTTTCTGTGTACTTGTATTAACCAAGCATAATTTACAAATATTTTTCTAGAAAAGAAATTGTGTATTTTGTTCTGTCCCTTCCAGTAAGAATCCATACATAATGAATCCAACCTCTAACCATGCTTCCTTACTTTAACTATTTCATTAAAAATTGGGACCTTCAAACTCATCAGCAGGAACATGGTAATGAATACCATGATACACTTTAGATTGATACATTCCTTCCACCTCCTAAGTCACAATTCCCACATTCAATAGCAAATACTATGCTAAGCACACAGAAGACACTTAATAAATGTATTGGCCAAATTAATTTTCTTATAAGAGAATTATTTTTTGTTTGCCCTAACTATAACAATTGGTTAGTAAATGTTTTGATTTGTAGAATAGAACTATTTCCTTATGAGAAAAATTTATTAGTTTATCAAGCTTATGTTTAAAATTTTTTCCTTTATTAATCCTAAAAACTGAATTTGTGGCCATTTTTTTCAATCAACAAATATTTATTAAGCATCTTTGATAAATTGTACTTTTAAACGGCTTACATTATGATGCTAATCAGATTAGAAAGTAAAAACTTAGTGTTTTATACTTTCAGGATGCATGTCATGTACAAGATAAATGCCTTCCTTTTAAGATATCTGAATAGATCACCAAACGACTACTACTTTTCTCATACAACTCAAATAAATAATTAAAAGGAGATATACACAGATTGGTTGCATACTTAAGAGTCAGAATCAATTAAAAACAAAATTGTGTGTATGCTCTTCCAATAATAATCACTTCAGGGACCATGATGCTACCTTTCTGTTTGCAAAACCACTGTGGTCTGGTTAGAGCCTTGATGTTATTTCTCCATGAATGTTTAGCAAGTGGGTGTGTACAGAGGTATATGGAATTTGGGATGGGATTAAATTGGCAATTTTTCAGTTACTAATACTTTTATAATTAAGTGCTTTATAAGTTTCTTAAAATACCTAAAAATGATCATCAAATATGTATTGAGCACACCTAAAGTGGATGGTTCTTGTTTAAGTTGGTATTTAAGTCAAGACTGCAGTATGGATATCTTCCATGCTGAAGAATTCAGGACTGATTTAAAAAATCCCCTTTATTAATGATCTCAAGAGTTTTCCTATGCAGCTTAACAATAGGCAGCAGTCTTGCGCCAAGCAAAAGAACAGAGCCTAAGAAAGATGCCACAGTTAGAGACACAAAGGATCATAAGGACAGGTGGTTACTCTTAATTTAGGTCCATGAGGCAAGTCAAGTTTGGGGATTCCAGACAGTCTGAAACTCTCCCTTTAAAGGCTGAGTTTTAATGTCAGGAAGTTGATCTGTGCATAACAAAGTTCGGGTTTGAAGTTTTCCAAAATCCACGTAACCCTATCTTGCATTACTATGCATACAGGTCATAATCATTCTCAACATTATAATTTTCCTTCATTTTCACTTGAATCCACCACCATATGCTATGGTTAATTGTGCAAAGATTTGTCTCCCAGTTGGAGGAGAGCTAGTTAAGGTCAAACTTTTTTATTTTCCCTGCACCTTGTTCAGGGTCTTGGTAACTGCAGACTAACATTTGCTTATCACCCTACACAACTCCAAGAATTATTTGAAATTCTCAAAGAGGAAAGTTAGCCTATAATGCATTCAGAAACAATGATGTAAGATAACATTCTCACCAAAACCCAAAAAGTTCAAAACCAGGAAACACTTAATATAAAGGAAGTCATGAGGATACTTATTCATTCTCCAATTTAACGGACTCGAGAAAGTTCTCAGGATTATGTGGGCAGTAGACTGTTTCTGGCCCTGAGATTAGTACCCACCTCTCAAGCTAAAAACATTGTCCAGCTGTGAAATAAATGATGGCTGGAAGGAATAAAATGGTGGCAGCACACTAACTCAGAGGCTCAACGTTTTGTAGGCAGCAAACAGATATTGCAGTGAGGCAGGACTGGTGACCAGATGTCAGTATGAGCCTGAGGGCACCTTTTCACTCCTCTCCCCCAGGATTCTGCTTTCTTCCCCCCACCCATTAAGGGTGGCACCAAGAGTAATTACAGCATGCCCCAAATGGACTGTGCCAGGCAGGCAGCTGTAACACCTGTCACTAGGTCTGCACGATGTTAACAAGAATCCAGAAAGTAGCTTTAATGAGCTGTACCTGCTACAGACAGAGCCTAGTGTGGTGCTGTGTGTGTCTTGAATGCTCCAAAGACATTCCTCCCCCAGCGCTGGGCTGAACACACACATTCCAAAAGTCCATTCTTCCGAGGGCCACCTCATATCTGGGAATGGATACTGCACTCAAGCATCAGTTCAACCATCTGCCTGTCTGGAGATATTTATCAGTGTAGGGTGATGAACTTATGATGTGTCATGACACTTTTTTCATGGACCTGTAGCTTTGGCAAGCTCCTTGAAGACAAGGCACACACCAAGAGGCATAGACACAGTGGACGAATGAAAGGATGGATGCACAGAGAGACAAAGTGTGAAAACTGCTCAATGCTTCCAAAACTTATCTATTGTGAGAGAAGCAGTAGAAAAAGTACAATGGTAAAGAGACTGGAAGAGTCCTCATTTTGGTTAACTGTCAACATTGACAGACAAAGGGAATGATTTCAGGATTCCTGAGCATCTAAGATGCTAGCCTATAAAAACAGTCCTGCAAAATGCTTGTTTAATATAATAGAAGCATTGATATTCTAAGACACTACACAGACTAACTGAGAACCGAGATGGACCAATGAGCTAACTCATGTAAAGTGCTGAGAGCCATAGCCAAGTAGGAATGACGCATGGCAATTTCCTTGTCAGCCTACCCAATGTTGCTTAGAGGGAGGACTCTCCATTGTGGAAATGGGCTTGCCTTGGACCCAGGTCATTTGCAGTGACATTGCATGAATGTTTGAGAAAGGTGACCCTGCTCAAGGACCAGGGCGGATCTGGGTTTAGGGCGGTTCCAGGTTTAAGGTGGATCCTGCTGGGAATAGGGCGTATCCTGCTGCATCGGGCGCCCGCTCCTTGAGTTCCCGTTGAGTTCTCCTGGGATTCAGAGAGTATTTGGTATGCAGAGCCCGGTGGAGTGTGTGGATTTTCCCAGAACGTGCGTGTAGAGTGCCGGTGACAGTTCGAGAATAAAGAGTTGCTGTTTGAATCTACAAGGTGTGTGGTGGCTCAGCTATTTTGTGCCCAGATAGACTGTGGCAGTAAAGAGCTCAGCACACAATGTCTAAGACAGAATGGGGACTCAGTGCATGGTAACGACTATGACACCTCCGGTTATGGTGATTGATAAGGGAAGCTGGACTGGCAATTTACAAAGTGTCCTACATGGATCAGTCATTCTACCTTTAAAAGGGACACAATGGACAATGATACAAATACAGTTGCTTCCTGATTTTTTGGAGTTGTAAAAGAATCTGACAAGTCATTTTAGTCTAATCCTTTCATTTTTCAGAAGAGGAGACTGATGTTTCCCCAAAGTTAATATTACCTGTATTTAAAGTTGTGCAACTCAGAAGCCACATGACCTAAATATTTGATCAGCAATTTTATCTCTGAAGAGATCAATAATACATAGCTCCTATCACCTCACACTATTGTATAAAAATGTAGCAAGAGTCTTATTTTAAGTATTTTGGCATAAAGGTTTGATATAAATTAAGAAACATTATTCTGGGCTGGGGATGTGGCTTAAGCGGTAGCGCACTCGCCTGGCATGTGTGCGGCCCGGTGTTCGATCCTCAGCACCACATACAAAACAAAGATGTTGTGACTGCCGAAAACTAAAAAAAATAAATAAATATTAAAAAAAAAGAAACATTATTCTTTGCAAATAACATTTTTGGAGATATCTGCTATTAGTGCCACTAAACACCAGCTTACTACTACTACTACTGAATTTGTGTCTTGCCAACTTGAAAGATCCTGGGAACACTAATACTTCTAAAGAGGTTCCAGTCCCTCTTTTTACACAGCAGTATTATTAGCTCTTCACATCAGGATAACTATATTTATATACTAAAGAGCTCATGATTCATACATTCCAAGATAAAACAGTTCACTTCCAAATGCAAAGTCTGTCTTCAAACTGTGGACTCAGAGTGCCACTAGAAAACAGCATTTTTAGTTCACCATACCAGGTTTATTTATTTTGATTATTTGGGGTACATGCGGGGTTTACAGGACTTTAGTTTATGAGGTTCACACAGGTCTCAGCTGCATTTAGCCTGGAACTTTTCACATGGTTTGAGCATTAACCAGGAATTGAGTGGTTTATAGATCATCCAAAAGAATTTCTGTCTTGGAATCTTGCTGTAAACTCTTAAGTATTCAAATCCTAAATAAAGTGATATCACAGAGTGTCTACAGATTTTTAGTAATTTCTATTTTCTTATTTTTGCTATTTTAAATGAAAACTATGAAGTAAATATAGGTACAGTCTCACAATCCGAAGTTTAAGAAAACAAAAAAGAAATAAAAACTTGAACATTTTGATATTTATAGAATATTTTACAGTTTACAAACAACTTTCACACACATGAACATTCCTGAATGCTAACCACTATCCTGCATAGGACATGACTAGATCAATGATTATATTAATATTATCTCTGACTATTCACCTTTGTAATTATATGTATTGTAACTGAAAAATTTATGAGAAATAAGTCAATTATTAATAGAATTTGTTTTGTAAACAAAGTGTTAAATAAAGCCACTTTGACAGCATTTTTTGTTCCCTAAAGAACAAAAGCTTGGACCACAATAAATGGAAAATATTTTGGTGCCTACAATTAGGACTTTCAGCTTTGAAAATTTACTTTATATTTATGGAAATGTTTTCAGGGGATGTTATAATGAAGTTTTACTGTGTACACTAAGTTTAAAGATCTAGCACAATAAATGGATACTTACAAAACAAAAGCTACACACCTCAATTTAATTCTTCTTACACAGTTTATTAGATTTCAGGATGGTATTGTAACTTTAGCTAACAAAAAACCATCCAAATAGCTGGGTTTCAAGTCACCAAAGAGGCCAACCATCTCACCTCATTTTCATGTATGAAATTTATTAAATTCATGAAATTTGCTTGTATTTTGAAGACTCAGATTATCCCAGACATCTTTCTATACATAATGTGTATTTGAGCTGAAGAACCTAGTAAAGGGACTGGGAGTCCTCCTTACTTCAATTGACTGAAAGTATTTAATGAAGAAAAAATTCTTTTAATCTCTAATACATCCCAGACAACAGACTTCAATTCAAATCTCTCAGTCCATTTGTAAGTGACCATTTAAATCTAGACAGGTAGAAATAAATTTGAGGATTACTTCTTGAAGCCCATTAGGCACATACATAGGAAAAAAATGCATATGTGAAGCAAAATATGGCACTTATAATGAAGGGGATGGTAGTCTTTTGTTTGAGAAAAAAATTCAAGATTTGGGCCTATAGCCAGAACTCATGAATAATCTAGGGTTTTTAAACAATCAATTATGAAAATCACTAAAACACTATCACATTATTTGAATGCCACTTAAAAGGAAACAATACCTACTCTTCCGAGAATTTCTGACCCAAACCCAGGTGACTGTAGTGCACTAGATTATCGAAGACCACCATTTTATTTATAATTGATAACTGCATAATTAAACCCACATATTCATTCAAGGTTCACAACAGCAGAACCCTGGCCCTCCCACTTCACTGCATACTGGTGCTGGGCGAAGGGTAGCAGCCTCTCTCACCTACCCTGGCAGACCCAGGCCTCTGGCTGTGAAGGAAACCACAATGTGGGGAGGAAAGCCTACCAGAGAATGAAAACAGAAAGTGTCTAAGGCCTTGGCAGAAGGACACTAAATAAAATCGAGAGTGGTGACTCATGTTGGCAGTGAATCCACCTCAACCCCTTCAAAGCCTTTGGCAAGAGTCCTCAGAGGAGACCCCAGCCTTTTGCCAAGCCACAAAACACCACAATTATTATCGCAGCAGTCATCAACAAAACAGATTTTGTAAACTGACTTGTTGGCACATAGATTAAAGAAGCTATAAAAAGGAATAACAGCTGTTTGGGTTGCCCTATGCAAAAAGCTACTATATAGAAAGTAAATTTTATATCTCTATACATACTTGGGTAGACACAAGCATACACATACGCCCCATGTACTAATTATGCATGTGTGCTGTGTAGAAAGGGGTAAAACATTACACATACCACTCCATAAATTTTAAACACAAACAACCCTTTCAAATCTAAATACTTACACTGGAAGGATTAATAGATAAATTTCCTAAAGAAAAGATTTTGTAATTCACTAATCTAAGAGTAGAGACTGTGGCAAAATGAATGGTTTCTCTTAAAATACTGAAAAGTACTGTGCTTTTTACATAAGCACGAATACTGATGAATTCTTTGGGAATTTGCAAAAATATTCCTTATTCTACCTACATAAACATTACCCTGCTGGCATTTCCTACTCTAAAATTTAGAATTATCTCATGCTTCAGGCAATCTGAGAAAAATCTTACTTGCTTACATACTCAGGGATGTAATCTGTTACGAATAAAGTCGAAATTGCATATTTTTACATGGTTTATTTTTTTAACCTTTGCTACAACAGTATTATTCCCCTGAAGAAGTAATAAATCATCAATGAATGTGTAATAAAAACAAAACAAAAAAATTGACAAATCCTAGTCAGTATTTAAAGCTCAAAATGTACTGTGATTTATTGTAAAAAGGCCTGAACCCTTGATTTTTAATTTAAAGAGAAAGGTTTTATTCAGGTCCTTTTCACTAACTTTCAGTAAGATATGCAAGAATTATCAAAAGACTTTTAATTAAACTATTTTACTTTTGTGATATCATATATCATTACAAATATCCTCTATAAATCTGTACCAAGGGATCAGCTATGCAACTTTCATATCATGCATTTACCCGCTAACCTCTAAATGCCTCCATAGCTCTTGGCTGAAATTTCTAGTTCTGAAGCATCTTAATGGACATTGATCTTTTGCATTGAAGGATGCAGAGTTCAAATTTCAGTACTGTCAATAACATTTGGTTTCACCTACTGAATGATTAGGCCTTGGTTGGCAATTGCTTACTGTGAAAGAAAAGACTGGAAAATGAACACACAAGAAGCTTATATGGCTGCAAACATCAGTAACTAAATAGCAAGAGAAAATCAGTTCAAAAAAAAAGAAAGAAAGAAAGAAAAAGGGAAATAGCATGCAAGCAATGAAAAAAAAAAAAACATCGAAGGCCAACAAATCCTGTCAATGGCCTTCCAAAAACTCCAACTACACAAACTCTATTACTATAACATTATCACTAGCCAATTCCACTCATTGTTGACATAAAAACAAAACACCACTACCTTCACAGCAACCAGCTTTTTTGAGTAGCTACTTGAGCATTAAATAAACTGCTATATCAATGAAAAACGATCTTTAGGAATGGAGGTCTCAATTGGAATATAAAACCAAACCCACAGCTGATAATAAACAAAAGCCCTGTTTAAGGAATTCACTGACTAAAGTAACTGCCTGGAGAAATCAAATCATCTGTATATTTTTTGAAGTATCACAGAGAAAATTGTCAACAAGTTGTAGAAATATATTTGCTATTAAGTCATTCTTCCAAATATCACAAATACTATACTTTTTCCACTTAGTTTAATACCCATTGTTTATACCATTAACCAAATCACACAGACAAAACTGCACAGGGTTTGAACAAAATTCTGTCTTCCAGGTTTTGTGTTTTAAGTTCAAACTGTTCTCCCGTATTATCATTTCCCCTGTTTCTTCTGTCTACCTTGGAGTCCAAGCACATTATGCAGCCAGCACAATGAACCAACATGCCAGAAGAAGTAGTCTGCTCCACCTATCCAAGAATTTTAAAAGCATCCAAGTGCACACACACTGTCTCCTGTGTAGCCTGGGGATCCCTATTGAGCTCATGCCAAGTGTCTGAAAAGTTGGACCCTGCATCCGGTATTTACACTAAGCTAAAATTCTAATCAGCACTAACAGCAGTATGTTTTAATTCACCCTTATGATTTTATTTCAATCTGCTAAGTAGCACAACTGCCAGAAAGCAATTGCTATAAACTTAAGTAAACAAATGCAAAACTAAAATAAATCTTAAACCTGTTGTATCTAAAGTTTATGCCACTTAAGGCAAGCAGTACAAAAAGGCACAGCCCCAAAATCTTGGTTCACATTTTTCGATCTCATTTAGAAGGCTCTTTGCCTTGTCTACTCCGTCCCCCACACACACACCAAAGAATTATTTGGTGCATGTTAGATAAGGTGGAGGAAATGGCCATGCTATTTTACGGTGGTTCTTTCACCTCACGTACTCCCCTGAATTGTCTTCTGCCAACCATGTGAAACAAGTAGTACACGGTGACTACTTGAATCTCTGGATGGCACGACAGCCACTCGTGCCAAGGACCAGATGCCAAGTCTTGCATCTTCGGGTTGTTTATTTTCTCCCCCTTCCTTGTCGGGTGGCAGTGGTATGGGGCAGGAACTGGCAGCGGGGGCTCTGACCAGGGCATTCTGAGAAGGTGGTCCCCATTTTGAACCTGCTCCCGTGCGCAGCCCTTGGCAGCCATCTTACAGCTTGGCAACCATTTTGAGAATCGCCTGGCAAGCTCTCAAGAGTCCTTGACACCCTTTACACAGAGCGCTGGTTAAAAATCATCTGCACCCAACAATGCCAGTGATACCAGGTAGAGTGACCCCTGGTACGTCTTGCAGCAGAACAGTGTGCAATGTCTTCACCGAAGTAATGACATCCCCATTTCCTTATCTGATGTGAATTCTGCAAGAGCAGCTTAAAATCTGGCTCCTTAACCCTTTAGCAGACAAGCTCTTATGAAACAGTACTGGAGGGACATCCATGAGTGGGAAAGTGAAGGGTATAAAGAAAGAAAGACACACAAAAACAGCCACAATATATGCCACAATGTTCCCAAGCCTGTTGAAATTCAAGACAGAAAGTAGAAGGGAGGGATCCTGTTGTCAGTCACATGCCAGGGGGTAACATTCTAGAAAATGACCAGGTAGTTTCAGGGACTATGTCCCACTTCCTGTTTTATGAGCTCATGGAAACTCTCTTAAGGAGACAGGTGGTACAAGACTCTCCTTGGGTAAGGAACTATAGAAAAAAAAAGAAAAAAAATATATATGGAATTTTTAGAACTAGCCAGAAGAAAAAAACTTGTAGATACTGATGTTTTCCAAAACTAAGACCTGTTAATATTCATCCTCACTCTTTCTCCTTAATTTTCAATGTTTCTAACTCAATAAAAAACAAAATAGGGGCTGGGGTGGTGGCTCAGTGGAAGAGTGCTCGCCTAGCATGCATGAGGCACTGGGTTCGATCCTTGGCACCACATTAAAAAAACAAACTAATGTATCCACCTAAAAAAACTAAAGATACATAAATAAATAAATATTTTTTAAAAATAAGTTTTATCCTTGAAAACACTTTTTAAAAAAATTTTTTTTAGTTGTAGATGGACACATTACCTTTACTTATTTATTTTTTATATAGTCTGAGGATCGAACTCAGTGCTTCACCTGTGTGAGGCAAGTACTCCACCTTGAGCTACCATCCCAGCCCTGAAAACATTTTGATGTCTAAAAATCTGAAATAAAAATGGTAATTGTGCATTGCTGTGACTCTGATTTCATTACCAGCCCTATTTAGTTTTGTAGAGGCTGAATTCACCAAAATGACACTGGCTGAAAATTTTAGACCATAGAAAAAAAGAAAAAAGACAATCCAGTAATATAAAAATATCTTTTTCCATACTGAAATAAATAACTCCTGAATGTACAATTCAATATCTTCCCTTCAATGTTAGGAATACATTACTACCTAATTGTTATGAAAGGAAAGACTTATAGTAAAAAGATCATATTGCATATGGTTTTATGAAAAAAGTTAAGTGAGCTAACTAATCTTTCTATGAGCCAACTATTATAGATAAATCATTAATCTGATGATAAAACCTAAAAAATTTAGAATTTTGTGATAGTCAAAGATAAATATTTAAAGTCATTAAATAAAGTCCCCAGTCAAATATTTAAGTTTCAATGCCTCTTTGGGCATGATGGATACCTGGTTTATATTCTAGCTCCAATTGTGGTATAATTCATAGTGATACTAAAAAAAAAAAAAAGTTTAATGCCATGCACTAATAACAATGCTTATACTCTGCAGTGATTTTAAACTTGAAGACTGCATTTTTTTCAATTCAGGAAATATTTTTAACACAGATAATACCATACCAAGTGAAACAATTAATTAAAGCATGATCAAAATTAGAACATTACATAGGAAGACATTATGCTGAAATGGATCGGTCTAGTCTTTATAATATTAGATGTCTCTTCGTTGAATGACAGTATCTGCAGTGGTATGACGTCAACCAAGCTGGAACAGTTTGGAATGCATTGATAAATTGCTCTATCGATCCTGTTCTGCTTCACTTACCATAATTATAGCACAGTAATGGAAGGCATGAATGATATATTTTCACTACAGAGGAAAGCCCAGAGTTTGCCTGTTTCTTTATGAGATTATACCAAATCCTTTCAATTAATACAGCATGATTGATTCCTAACACTGTCTAAGGATGAGGCCTGATACTAATGTTCTTTCTGAAATATTATTGTTCAGCTATTTGACAATTATTTCAAATAAGTGTATTTGGTGTTCTAAAGACATATAGCATTTGCTTCTCTGTAAGATACTGTTTCAACATGATTTTATGGGAACACTTTTATTCCAATCAGAAATCTACTTTTGAAGACTTGAAGACATCTTACAAACACAATATTATCGTCTTATATTCATTGGACATGCCAGAAGGTACCTCAAAGCATTTCAAGAATAATTATCTAATAAGAGTTATTATACTGATAATGAATAAATTTTAGAATAGAACAAAAATAGGTAACTAAAATAATTTAGAAGAGAAAATTAATGTTTACTAATCCAGATAGCAAGAGATTCAATAGAAAGAACTCAAATATAAATTTAATTGATATCACTTATAATGATTACTCATTATCCCTAATTATTCAATATGCATAAAAGTCACCATACAGTTTTAAAGAAACCTAAGTCTTCATTAAAACTATACAAACATTATAGCAGACATTATGCCATTTTATTCTTTCTGATCTTGCCATTGTAAGGTATTACTAAGACAAGACTGTGGGTTTTCCCAAATGGATACATTTAAAATTAAAAGTGCCATTCCATGTCATGCAAAAGGAATGTGAGAAATTCCAAAGAGGATACAACCATACAACTGGGTCTTAACAACTTAGAGCATGATACCAAATGCTTTTTATTTTTAAATATTTGTTAATGAAAAGATCTCAATTTTTTTTTTTTTGCTTTTGTCGTTTAGAAGATAAATATGGTAAATTTTTACAAGAACAATCAATTGGCAGAAAAAAAATTTCCCCCAACTAAATGGTGTAAAAATTGATCTGTACTTCCCTTCTCGAATGACAAAAGCTATCCTGGGAATCAAATGTAATCCAGGGGGGCTGTGATAGCTACCAACCTTCCCTGACACATTATAACGTCTGAAGCTCAGACACCAAAGGTTTACATCAGAAAAACTCCAGCACAGAGCGGACAACTCAAAACCAACTATCGACCATGCTATTGATTTTTAGTGGGGAAACCAAGAAAGGAAGGGCACCAGAAAAGATAGAGTTTCCCTTTTCTCTTCTCATCCCCAACTCAGTGGGCGGCCAAGCTTAGGTCTTCTCCTGCTTGAGTCTTGCATTGCAGCTAGCCAGGATGTCTGCCTGAGATCATTCAAGCTGAAAGCAGACGATCTGCTATGGGGAGCTGATTCTCCACTGACCTGCAGCATAACCTAGCTCAGACACAAGTGCAGCTTCTTGACAGAGGGTATAGGAGGAGACAAGGGAACATTGGAAAAATAATATATATGATTGCTATTAAGATGAAATTTGACAATATCCCTCTGTATAAGTTCACAAATTATGCTTGACTCAACAACTGATAGGTAAGCCAATCATACTTGAAATGACTTCCATGTGTCTTTTGGACAAAGTGTTACAGTTAGATTTACTAGGAATTTAGGGAATGAACCATTCCCTGATTTATGAATAATTAGTTTGGAATTTAGGGAATGAACCATTCATTCCCTAAATTCCAAACTAATTATACATAAAAGTCCAAATTAATTTTTTAAAAGCTCACTTTTCTCCTTTCACATAAATTAACATGGAATGGGTCATCAACAAGCTGAAAGGTAACAAAGCAAAGTGCTTGCTTTAGCTCCTTGGGGTCTTAATCACGTAATTTTGAATTGGTTGAGGATCATTTAGTTGGATCATTATAATCATATCTTACAAGTATTCTGCCATTTAATTTGTGAAATGCATGACCACAGAGCGTGTACAAAGAAAGAATTATTAGATGCATTCATTTTATTACTAAATTTAGAGATGGTTCACAGCCATTCAAAAATAATAACAATAATAATAATGATTAATAACAATGCACTTCCATTCTGACTCACAGAACTGTCTCAAGGGGTTTTACAGCTGTTCACTAATTAAGTCTCATACCCCCCTTACTAGGTAGATGAGTATTGCTATGCCAATTTTGCACCTGGGAAAGCCAGGGCACAGCAAAGTGGTGGGGAAATCAAGACCCTAGAGCAAACCCCAGGATGACAATGAATGTTAGAACTTACAGGATAGTCCATCTTTTGAAATTTATATCTGAAAACACAAATTTATATATGAAAAAAACACAATAGGTTTTACTTGTTTGTTCGCTTATTTACTTTTACCTTGTCTGCCCAAGATGAAACCTTATTTTTATTTTTATGTGATGCTAAGATTTCTACCCAGTGTCTCACACATGCTAAGGCAAGTGCACTACCACTGAGCCACAACACCAGCCCCTCAATTTTAGTTTTCATATACTTAAGTACACAGTATTTTGCCCCTTATAGGGACTTAGTTATCTACCAGTCAATTGTCAAACTAATTCCATCACTGATGTAATCCAGTGATACTGAGCTTCTCATTATTATCTTTGGTTTAATAAAACTATCTGGAAATTATAATAATGGGCATATATTTTGCAGAGTTGTGAAAAAAGACTTGAAGTATGACTATGCAAGTCTGAGGTTCTCAATAATACAAATTAGAAACTACCACATCACTGTTGTAGGGGAAAAAATGCTTTGAACTCACTTATTCAGTCAACACTGAGGACAGGAGGAAAGAGATATCTACTATGTCTGTGTCATGTTTTAGATACAAGGGACACAGCAATAACCAAGAGATCAAAGTGAGGCCCTCTAGCAGCTTACATTGCACTGGAGTGAAGAAGGAAGATTCTAAGCATGCAATCATGGATTACTTCAATAATCATGAACATCGAGGCACCAGGATAAAAACATAAAAAACCACTGACTGTGGCTTTAAAGAAGTTATTTGTTTTGTTTTCTTCTTCCAAACTTTAATTTTCTTGAGATATTCTCACTGGTGGCAAGCAAAAGAGTAACTGCCACAGCTGCCTGGGTTTGGACACAATTAGAGAAACAGGCCTTATTAACCTATGGATATGCACATAGCCCTCCACTGTGCCACTCACACATGCAGGTGACTAGCAGACACCCTGAGCCATTCTAAACTCATAGACAACTGGGAAAAGAAACTGCAAAAATAAGTAACAAGAAAGGTCCTTTCAAGGAAAATCCTTTCTAGCACCATTTAAAATATATGCAAGTTAAGCTCTTCAGCCAACGAGTGACTTGAAAGGTGTCTAATGCTAGCCCTCCAACTTTAGCCTCTGCTAGTTTTGTCAGCATTTTTGTGTGTGAGGATCATGATTTGGGATTTGGATTTGATAGAATACGTTCTCATAATCACATCAAAGAAATAACATAAAATTATATAAAACACCTGCCATAAAAGCATAGAGCACATGTTGTTGTCTATTATTTTGTTCAAAGATATCTTGTGCCATATGTTATGGGATCTTAATACCAGTACTCTCAAGATATGGCCTCCGTTTCACACCTATTCAGCTCAAGAACTCTCTTGGATGACTACTGTGTCTGTCAATTCTAATAGAATAACTGCTCCCATGCTGACAGTCACCTAGAAGAACGAACTTCTCCCTGCCCTCTCCCTATCTCTTTTAAAAAGATGAATTATTTGTGAAATGGTAAATGTATGTTGAACTGGATACAGATCGTGTGCCCATTTCAGGCCACCTTTAATGTGCTCTGAATCAGCAGTAGACATTAAGAGCAGCCCCAATGTTCCGTCACAAGTCAGGTTTAGAGGAGGAAAAGAAGCTCAGGAATCATGTGAATAAGAGAACACCACTCCCGCTGATCTACAATCTACACTGTCAGGGTGGAGAATGTATCTCAGTGGTAGAGAACACTTGTCTATCATATCCACAGCCCTGGATTCAACCCCCAGCATCACACACACACACACACACACACACACACACACACACCAACACTATAAAACACCAACTGACACAACAACAAAGCTGTCTTCCATTGAGTACAGGGAACTCAGTCTTCTTTCTTGCAAGTCATGACTCCCCTCCCCATCACTGTGATGCAGTGATTTCATTTATCCTTCACTGAGAAACTCAGGTCCTCCTGTGGATGCTCATCATCACAGTTACGACTTCCCTTTGTGAGGATGGCATCCTTCTCCAGAGTGGAGTCTTACAGGTGTGACAGCTTGACTCAGATCAGGATGGGAGGAAGGGACTAAAACATGAAGCCAGGGGAACCAAAGACAGACATCAGCCAATACAGCCATCATGACTATATTTTGAGGAAATAACCTAGCTGTTAGCATCTTTAAAATCAGAACAAACAAATGGTAAAAAATGGTCAGTCTTCTTGAGTAACTTGAAAGTCATCAGCTCTCAGAAAATGAAAGCAGCACAGCTAGAAAAATGGGAATACTGGTGGCCTTATGGTCATGAAAAAAGCACAGTCCCTCCCCACCCCAAAAGTGATTAAATTCCGTATCTATTACTGGGGTTAGAGACAGCCGCCAGCTCTAAGGGACTCATTTCTTTACCTGGCGGTATTCACTAAGGGCGAAACGGGAGGATAGAGACAAAGAAAAGAATAGTCATTCTACTCAGAGGAGCTGGCAGTCAGGGAACATAGGAGGCAGACGTAATGTACACAATGCAGGATGGATCAGCATCAGCTGTTAAAAACTGCAAAATGGGAATTATGGTCTAAGCTGCTTTTTCATTAAGAACTTTGAAACAGGCCCTTAGAAGCACTGGAAAGAAAGGTCATGGTCTCCCTTTTCCTCTGACCAAATTGTTCAAAATGAGAAACAGTTATGAGTTCTACAGCTCCCTGTACATTTACCTATCGATTCTTAGTAGAAAATAATAAATTATGCCAAGCAACTACTGAAAGCCATTTAATGGAACTGGCTTTGGGGATACCCTGACCCATAGTGGCATACCTTCCCAAGAATAGATCTTTTGGTATCCCAGGAAGCTGCTGGCACAAGATCGAAAAGGAAATGATTGACCCCCTACTTAAATGAATTCAGTTCACTCTTGTGAGCCTCTTTGAAGTGGTTACTATCATCCCACTTTTATAGATGAAGAGAATTTAAAGAATTCACTTATGAAGTCTCGGATTTCAACCACCTCAGTCCAATTCTAAATTCAAATATTCATTTTTCTATTCAGCAAGTATTAAGCACCAACTAGGACATTTGTCTTCTGCCTTCCCCGAGTTCAGCAGATGCTCTTCCTTGGGCTCCTTAAACACCTGGAGTGTCACCACCGTATTTTTCAAATAGCACAACATTGTGATGATCAAATCTCCCAACTCTCTTCCAACCCCTATAAACAGGATTGCTGAAAAATAAGTTCTATGGGATCTCTGCCTCCAGATCCCCTGGTGTTTAGGAGGACAGGCCTTTAGTTCCTGCGCCCAAGGGTTAAGGACAGGCCTCCTTAACAGTTCTTTCCAAGAGATTACTATGCACACTGTAGTTTAAGAATCACATAACTCTTTTCTGGGCTGCCTGTCTTTTCCAATATGAATGCATAGCTTAGACAAGACCTTAAGAGACAATCAATGTGGAAGACCAGGAGGAAGAGGAAAAAAGAAAATTAAGCTGGATGTGGTGATTCATACCTGTAATCCCAGTAACTCAGGAGGCTGAGAGAGGAGAATCACGAGTTCAAAGCCAGACTCAGCAAAAGCAAGGCGCTAAGCAACTCAGTGAGACCCTGTCTCTAAATAAAATACAAAGTAGGGCTGGGGATGGGGCTTAGTGGTTGAGTGCCCCTAAGTTCAATCCCCAGTACCTCCCCTACCAAAAAAGGCAGCACTCTAGGGCCCAGGCACAATATAAGGAAATTTAATATGTGGTATAAGAGCTTAGAATTTACTTGGGGAACATGATATGAACTCCATTAAAAGTTTAATAATGACAGACTTTTAACAATAAAACAGAAGCAAAAGAATGGTTAAAATGAATAAAAACTATTTACCCAAGGGCTGGGGATGTCGTGCAGTGGCAGAGCTTGCCTAGCATTCACAAAGCCCTAGGTTCGACTCCCAGCAGAGGGGAAATTGTCCAATGAACTTATGAGCAAGATCTCAGAATAGTAAAATCAAACTGCAGTGACTTGTGTATCCTCAGACAGCTTCTTAGAGATGGGCTCTAGATGGATTTTAGGGGAGAAAGCTTTAGATAAAAAGGAGAAAATACTGACAGTTGCAGCAAGAAAAACTGAACTCAACTTGGAAGAAACATGTTTTAAGAAAAGACCCCTGAACTCCTGTCACAAGAGTATTTTTTAAAATCTCTGTGCATTAATTTTTGCCACAATTAATGGAACTAATATTTACAGGCCAGCAAGTTTGAAATATAGTACCAATAAAAACTTTTACAACTCTGGAAATTTCTAAAATTGGTCGTCTTAAAATTTGTAGCATAGGCAGAATACTGGATGATGTGGTACAGTAAAAACATTTTATTGGCATTTCGTTGAGATGACCTGCATAATTCACTTGTGGCTTTACCACTTACAACATGTCATCCCAAACTCATGGCAATAAAACTTTTATGCAATATTGCTTTACTATGCTTTACATAAATATTTACATTTATAATATATATATGGCTTAATTTTCCCTCTTAGTTGAAATGGATCTAGCTCAAATCACTTAGAGAAATATTTGTGAATTTAGACTAATTAGCGGTTGTAGAATGCCTACAAAATATAAGAGCTACCCAAGGACATGCAGTATCACTCAGCTACGACCTACTCAATATTCACGTCTATGAATGTATAAGCAAAGCAGGGGGAAACTCTTAGAAAAATAATGAATCGCTGTTGTGTTTCTTGATCTTTATGGAAGTGTTTATGTCTTCCCAATTCATTAAGTTCCTTTTTAGCATATGAGACTCTGTTTTGAACCTTTGATAAGGAGATTGAAAACGTAGGCTCCAGCCTCACACCCATCAATGGTTGCCTAATGATAGTAACTTTGAAACTCAGTTTCTTCAAGTATAAAATGGGGGTGATGCTACAGGCTGCCTTTTATTTTTAAAGTTTTTTTTCATGACAGTAGAATGCATTTGGGCATATCATACATAAATGAAGTATAACTTTTTTATGGAGTATATACTCCATAAATTGAGTATAACAATTTTTCTGGTTGTACATGATGTAGAGTTGCACAGGTAATGTAATCATATACGCAGATAGGATAACAATGTCCAATTCATTTTACGATCATTCCTATCCTCATGCCCCGCCATCCCTTCATTCCCCTCTGTCTAGTCCAAAATACCTCTATTCTCACCCTATCTCCACTTATTGTAATTTAGCATCCACATTATCATAGAAAACTAAGACTTTGGTTCTTTGGGATTGGCTGATTTTGCTTAGCATAATATTCTCCAGTTCCATCCATTTAATGACAATGGCTACAGGCCTTTTAGAAAGCAATGCTGTTGTCTTTTATCTTGTCTGGGTTTGCTATAAGCAAACCTGTATTCTGTACAATCTTCTTAAAAGCTGAGCTGTTTTGTATCTTTCTGGAATACAATTACACCAAGTCCTAAACATATTATAGAACCTGAATAAATTCTTTTTAAAATTTTTTTATTTGTTTTAGTTATACATGACAGTAGAATGCATTTATGCACTTTGATATATCATACATAGATGGGATATAATTTCTCATTTTTCTGAGCATACATGTTGCAGAATCACATTGGTCATGTAGATATATATCTATATCTATCTATATATCTATATGTGTGTGTATATATATATATATGTATATATATATATATATATGTGTATATATATATATATATATATATATATATATATATATATAGTGTCTTTTTCATTCTACTATCTTGCCTATCTCCACATCTCCTCCCCTCTCCTCCTCTCCCTTCCCTCTACCTAATCTAAGGTAACACTATTCTTCCCTAGTGCCCCCCACCTTATTGTGAATTAGCATCCACGTATTAGAGAAAACATTCGGCCTTTGGTTTTGTGGGACTGGCTTATTTCACTTAGCATGATATTCTCAACTCCAACCATTTACTGGGAAATGCCATAATTTTACTCTTCTTTAAAGTTGAATAATATTCCATCGAGTATATATACCACATATTCTTTATCCATTCATCTATTGAGGGACACCTAGGTTGGTTCCATAATCCAGCTATTGTGAATTGTGCTGATATAAACATTGATGTGGCTGTGTCACTATAGTATGCTGATTTTAAGTCCTTTGAGTATAAACCAAGGAGTGGGATAGCTGGGTCAAATGGTGGTTCCATTTCCAATTTTCTGAGGAATCTCCATACTGCTTTCCATAGTGGTTGCACAAATTTGCAGTCCTACCAGCAATGTATGAGTATATCTTTTTCACCACATCCTCACCAACATTTATTGTTGCCTGTATTCTTGATGATTGCCATTCTGACAGGAGGGAGATGAAATCTTTTTTGATTTGTATTTCTCCAATTGCTAGAGATGCTGAACACTTTTTCATATTTGTTGATCAATTGTATTTCTTCTTCTGTGAAGTGTCTGTTCAGTTCCTTAGCCCATTTATTGATTGGGTTATTTGGGGGTTTTGATAGTAAGATTTTTGAGTTCTTTATATATCCTGGAGATTAATACTTTATTGGAGGTGCATGCGATAAAGATTTTTTCCCAATCTGTAGGCTCTCTCCTCACATTTTTTGTTGAAAAGCAGCTTTTTAATTTGAATTCATCCCATTTATTGATTTTGATTTTGCTTCTTGTGCGTTAGGAGTCTTGTTAAGGAAGTCAGATCCTAGGCTGATGTGATGAAGATTCGGGCCTATTTTTTCTTCTATTAGGCACAGGGTCTCTGTTCTAGTGCCTAAGTCTTTGATAGACTTTGAGTTGATTTTTGTGCAGGGTGAGAGATAGAGGTTTAATTTCATTTTGCTACATATGGATTTCCAGTTTTGCTAGCACCACTGAATAGGCTATCTTTTCTCCAGTGAATGTTTTTGGCAACCTTATCTAATATGAGATAATCATATTTATGTGGGTTTGTCTCTGTGTCCTCTATTCTGTACCACTGGTCTACAAGTCTATTTTGGTGCCAATACCATGCTGTTTTTGTTACTGAAGCTCTGTAGTATAGTTTAATGTCTGGTATTGTGATGCCTCCTGCTTAATTTTCTTGCTAAGGATTGCTTTAGCTATTCTGGGTCTCTTATTTTTCCAAATAAATTCTATGACTGCTTTTTCTATTTCTGTGAAGAATGTCATTGGGATTTTAATAGGAATTGCATTAAATCTGTATAATGCTTTTGGTAGTATGGCCATTTTGACAACACTAATTCTGCCTATCCAGGAGCATGGGAGATCCTTCCATCTTCTTAAGTTTTCTTCAACTTCTTTCTTTAGTGTTCTGTAGTTTTCATTGTAGAGGTCTTTCACCTCTTTTGTTAGATTGATTCCCAAGTATTTTTTCTTTTGAGGCTAATTTTTTTTGTTGTTTTCTTTTTTTTTAATTGGTTGTTCAAAACATTACAATGCTCTTGACATATCATATTTCATACATTTGATTCAAGAGGCTAATGTTTTTAATGGATATGAATTTTACATATTTATGATTCTGTATCATTTATAAGTCTAAATAAAATATTGTTATATGATTGCAAATAATTTATTGACCTTAACCTGGGCATAACATTTAATTAAATTATACCCTAATTCATAAAACTTTATTTTTATTCCTGAAAAAACATTAAACAATTGTCAGCTTTAAGCTGTGACATCAAATGTGTATAATTAAACTTTATATCCAGTCACTGTTTAGTTCCAATGTTAAAAAAAAAAAAAAAAAAAGAATCTCTAAGAAATTTCAAAGCTGTTTTCCCAGAAAAAGTTATTTAACTATAAAATTATCTCAGAATCATAGAACTTCATGAATATCAAATTTATTAAAAGGAGACTTAAAACATATATTTCAACAAATAATAATAAGCACCTACTATCTTCCAGCCACTGGGCTTCTTGTTAGAGCTGCAATGAGTTTCATAGTCCAGTAGGGGTTACTAATAGCTACAGGATAGTGTGACAAGTACTGTGGTAGAAGGAGACAAAGCTTCTGAGAAAAGATAAGTCCCTGACTTTGCAAGCAAGTGTCCAGAATGTTTCCCAAACAATAACAATGCTTACACTGAGAATGGCAAAACGGGCTGGAATTTTCCAGGCTGTGAGGCCATTTGGATGGATAGCTTTCTCAACAGGACTAGACTATGCAATGGTGCCATACGGATATCGCAGCTCTGGGGCACTGGTAAAGAACAGCACCTGGGGAAAGGAAGCACTTCCACAGAGTGAGCTCTGATAGCTGGAGCATGGTATAACAAGTGTGAAGGTGGTGCAGAGTAAACTCTATATAGCAGGTGCTAGGAGGCCAATGAAGAGAGGCCAGCGAGGGAGCAATAATTCCTCTTTGGAAAGATCACCCTGGCAGTAGTGTAATGAAAGAATGGATGTAAAGGAAAGAATGGAGCAAAGAGAGGAGGCTATAGAGATAGTCCAGGCTAGAAATAATAACAGTCTAAAGCAAAGGGAAGTGTGGAGCACGATGGGAATTGATTTGCATGCTAATAAGAAGGTAGAGTTGGCAGAAATTGGTGGCTGATGAGACAGGAAACATGAAAGAGGAATAAGAGATGGCTTCTAGGTTGTGATTCGAGAGGGATAGATTAGAGGCAATGCATTGATTTCTTTTCATATAACCCTCTTAATTCAGAACACCATCTTCACAAAAGACCTTTTTATCAAATTGCCAAATTATTTTAAGGTTATTCCTATATATTTTCTATTTTTTATTGCTTTCTTAAAGGAGATCTTTTTTTTCCCCCATAGCTTCTAATTTTTTCTCTCACTAAAACTTATTGCTCTGGGGTCTTTGTTTTTTCATAGATATTCTGCTAAGTTTTACAATTAATTCCAAGTGGTTTGGGATGAACTTTGTCTAAGTAGATAATTCTGTCATTTTACAAATAGGGATAATTTTTGCCTCCTCTTTTCTTATTGCTGTAACACTTATTTCTGATTAATGCATTACTACTTTGGCAAAAAACAGTAAACAAAAATGGTAAGAGTCATCTTTGTTTTATTCCTGATTTAAGTGGGGACAACTCTAATATATCATAATTCACTGTGATTCCTTCTTTTGATAGGACACAGAGTTTTATCATACTATGGAAACTGCTTACTGGTTTTCAAAGAGTTTTTAAAAGTTGGCAATCAGTGTTATATTACATCAAATCCTTCTTGTACCATATGATTTTTGTTTTATTTATTTATTTATTTTTGGCACTGATTGAACTCAGGGGCACTCAGACACTGAGCCACATCCCCAGCCCTATTTTGTATTTTATTTAGTGTCTCATCGAGTTGCTTAGTGCCTTGCCATTGCCGAGGCTGGCTTTGAACTCCCAATCTTCCTCCCTCAGCCTCCCAAGCTGCTTGGATTACAGACATGTGCCACTGTGCCCGGCCCATGTGATTTTTAATAATGTTTTTAGACCTCAATTCTAGTAGAAAATTCAACATTTAAAGCATTTATCCAGAAAACTAAACTAAAAAGCTAATAAATGAATGTTAGAGAGGAAAGAAAGACACATGACTCTTGAGCCAATCACACTCTGATCTTCCATTAATCGTGCATAAGATTTTTAGCCCTTAACGTTGTTAGGTGCTTAATAAACAAATTGATAATTTCTTATTAAGATAATGATTAGTTCAACATTCCATTTTTTGTTTAATATGCTTGTATAGTTTAAATAAACCAAATATAATGTTTAAAAATACATTTCCTGAGGATCTTGCCCAGGGCAGCAATGATGTTTTGGGGGCCTCTGTGTATGGGAAAATATTTAAGAGATGGGATAGGAATTTCACTGTACTATAAATGTATCACAAAATTTCAGGCATAAATATGGGTATTTCCCAAGAATATCTTTTAAATGATATGTGTCTTAGTTCAGTGAAATGGTCAAACTGATTTGCAGAAAGAAATTAAATCTAATAAAGGAAAGAATCATGCAGCATTTTATAGCATTTTTTTTTTACTCTGCTCCATTAATGACATTTCAGACAATTCAGACAAAATACATTCATTTCTTCCTTTGTATTTAAAATAGTAGAAGAATTTTTGTATTATTTTGGGGAATATCTGCATTCTGGGTTGTTAATGGATTCTTATGAAGTTCTTTTAACATTGAAATAATTAATCTTCAAGGTACAAATAATTAACAGCCTTTTTTCCCACAGTTATTGAGCTTATTCTTGTACACAGGTGTTTTTAATGGAAAAATTTATATCCCCAAATAAATGAAGAGATAATAAATGTTCAGGGACAGAGCTATATAACATGGCTACCTAAGGTGGAAAGTTCACATCATGAGAAGAAAACCTCCATCAGAGAAGATGCTCTTCAAGCTTCTTTTGGATTTAAAATTATGCTAAAAATCTTTCTGTATGCACAAGAAAATAAACTGAAAGCCAACTACTTCTTTTAGCAGAATCCAGAAAAACAAGCAATGAGATGAATATTATAGAGATTTAGAATTTTAAAGGTGTCAAAGGCTCAGTCTTACAGTTTGTAGAATGTTAAAGATTTTTTCTCTTTGAACATTAGCCCTGTCACATTTTGGCCATTATTATTTGAACCACACCATCCATTTCTTTTGAACATCTTTCTTCAGGGTAAGTGCTCAATACTGAAGCCTGGTCCAAGCCAAGGATGCACAGATGGGTGGATACAGCTGCAGCTCCTCTGACAGGCTGTAAAAACCCGCTGGGACACTTTCCCCAGCTCTGTCTATCCATCTTGTGAGCTGGTGCAACTCCACCTTGCTCAGGGCTTTGTTGAGTATGTCACAGGACTTTGGCCAAAATGTTACAATCCGAATGGGTCTTATTAATGGAATGAAAAATGGGCTCCCAGAGCACACATCAGCACAGATCACATGTTTTTCCTGAAATGACTGACAATTCTAATCAAAAAGAACATTATAATAGGGTTTTTTTAAAAAAAAAACCCTCAGAAATAGTGTATTCAGACTCTCTTCAGCAGGGTGAATGAGTCAAGTTACTCAATAGGATCCATTCAGACTGATTAAATTGGAACCAAGCCAAAACAGATCTTCAAGATCTGAGAGATAGTGGTCATTGAGCCGGGAAGAGGGAACTGGCCTCAACTGAGAATATACAGACCACAGTACTGATGGGAAATAATAAACTGGACAGTCCAAAGGCTAGCACAGAGATTTATAATAAAGCTCTAGACGTAAATCATCATATCTCACCTTATTTAAAACATAGGATAATTAAACTGAAACACCTGCTTATTCTCCCAGCAGAGTCCATTTAAAGATTTTAATTAGGAATAGATCAAAGTTTTTACTCTGAAGTTTTATTTACTTATTAGTTACTTTGTCTGACTTTCAAAAAATGGTTAGAGATGATTCACAAACATGTTAAATACACCCATACACATACATATGTTTCAGGCCACAAAAGAAGAATAATATGAACCCAAACTGCAAGATTTAAAGATGCAAAGTGTGGGGGGCGGGCGGGGACAGGGGCAAAATCCTAGGCTGAAATAATCTGCTGAGGTTTAGAACTAAATTTATCTTAGAGTTCCTTGGGAGCCAAGGCAAAAAGGGAAATAAGATATTATATAATTCTTTTGTTCTGATCACAGAAGGCATACCATCTTTCCACAGTAAAACTTTCTCTGTTGTCACTTTTAAAGAGAACAAATCAGCCTTCAAGATTCCAGCAACAAATCATGCCTATTCTGCACGATTCCTGACCTAGATTGCCAAAGATTATGAAATCAAGCTTGATAAATAAATTATGAAACTGCTCAACCAGTTTCTAAACTAAACAGAAAGGGAAAACCAAATGAACAAACGTTTCCAAACATTGAAAAGTTAAAGCCACCCAAAATAAAAATTGAAACCAGTGGCAAATAAAGCCAACCCAAATCTCAGCGAACCAGAATCACAAAACCCTGTCACTACAGGCTTGGGAATAAAATGCAGCTTGTCAGTCAAAGTGTCTGTCTATGGCATATGGGTAAAGGTTTCAGTCTGCTATCTCCAGGCTCATCTTATGGCAGTGGTTCAACACCAGTGAATGGTGCTTTAAACAAAGGAGAGCTCATTCAAAATGGGCATTTGTGAGTTACCGGTCAGTGTCGCCACTTCGCAGTTTGTCTGAGTGAAAACTATTGGCATGGGAGAAATGAAGTGCAGCTCCCAGGCCTTTGGAGTTTCCTAAGTGCTGAAAAGCAGCCGGGAGGTTAGAGCTGGCTGGTCGGAATGGCACACTTGGCTGAATGCGCAGCCAGGTGGCTTGGGCATATTGGCAAACAACTGGCAACCTGCCCAATACATATGGCTTAGATTGCTTTGCTCTTCCCACGAAGCCTTCTTAGACTCTTGAGCAAGCATTCGTTTTAGAACAAAATAAATCTGAATGTTAAATAAAATCTTTTAATAATATCTGTCTGATGTAAAAATTCTTTTACCAAAAATAAAAATATGGTATGAGGTTGTTGCCAAATGCATAAATTAAAGCATTTTTTTTTTGAGGGGGGAGCCTTGGCAGATCCTTTTCCAATTGCCTTTGAACTCAATTATTTGAAACTTTCCATTTCACAAGGTTAAAATGACCCCTGAAATCCCTTGGAAATAGGGTTAATGTAACATTTAGGGAAGGCTGCCAAGGGGTCAGGTGACCATGAATTCTTAATGAATACATAAAAATACAAAATTAGTAGAGCAACAATGAAAATGAACGCCAGATACATTTTATCAAGGAACATTATTAAATTTTGATTGACAGATAACACTGAAAGGTGTTAGTATGGTCTATCATGTAAATACATATCTGGAGACTTGTTAAAACACAATCTTTAAGTGCTAACTACTGAGGCACATGTTATCCTAGAATTCACCAAGAGGCTCTTTAATGTTGATAGCATGATGAAAACTTTAGGTTTAATAATCCCAGCTGGTCACTAATCTCCTATAATGCTACTATAGAACCACATTAAATATTCCACAAATACTGTTTTCCTTCTGGAGTTGGGTTTTCCTTTGTCATGTGTGTTTGCTGGACATCCAGCATTTCATTTTCATGTACTCAGTATCTTAACAACCGGGAGCTGTAGATGTGGCTCAGTGGTAGAACACTTTCCTAGTGTATGTGAGATTCCAGGTTCAATTCTTCAGCACCCTTCTACCCCCACCACACACAGTATTAACAACTGATACATTAGCTAATTAGATTACACAGAGTATTGTCAGGATCCTGTTCCAGTTATAATAATTTTTAAATATATGTTCATGGTCTCTCAAACTTGTGAGCCATTTATCTAATAGACTGAGTTAAATCTTCTGGAATTACTATAGTCTATCCAGTAAGAAGATTAGGGTTGGCATTGTACTGGGTGTGTGTATGTGTGTTTTTAAAGATATTTAGATCAGTAATAGCTCAAACACTGAAATAAATTCCTCTCTCATACTAATGAAGACTTCATATACTCATGAATCTAAAATTTCTTATATTGATGAAAACATATACATTATGATAGAAAAAGAATCATTTGTGCTTATTTAGAAAATACTGACAATGTCAATCTTAGATGAGAACAAGCAAACTTCCTTTTTGTGAGAAAAAAATAAAATTTCCTGCAACAGTTGTTCCATCTGTTTCTTATGGAAAAAAAAAATAATCTAGGCACCAAAAAAAAAAAAAAAAAAAAAAAACTCATGCAATGCCTTTACACTGAATACTTACTTCTGAGTTTTAGGTTAAAATCTTTCAATCAATTCCTTTTCAGACTCCCCCCATGTGAGGGTAGGGAGGGGGAGAGAGGGAAAAAATGAGGGGGAGGGAGGGAGACTTGTTTTGAGGAATGGGGCAAACTTAAATCACAAGCATTCAATGAATTCCTATGTCATAAACCTGGAAAATATTTTTAAGGTCTGTTTCTTGGTAGAAATAACAGAATAAAAGAGCTTCATTAACAAAATCTTTCTAATACTCACAATTAGAGGGTGAAAGGAATGGAGACCTTTTTAAAATGGAATTTGGACCATATGAAATGACCTTTGTAGCACCATATTTTCAACAGTCTCATCCTCTCCTCAATCAGCAAGTAGTAGTACCACTTAAAGCTTTATTAGAACATCTTTTTGCCGACTTGGAAGAGCTCCAAGCAACTCTGTCTTCCAAGGACAGTCTGAAGTCCTTAGAGTACATTGTAATGGACTATATGGAGAGCAGAGGAGGTGAGACAATGGAGCCAAGCACACTGCCTCTGGGACAAAGTCCACAGTCAGTGAACACTGGTACTCAGTGGGGACAGGAACACACTACTTTTTAAGAGCTCCAGATGAGCAGAACAGTCAGAAGGAAGGTGATGTTTATACTAAAAGGCCTGAAACAGAGTAAGTTTCTTCACTCAAATGTACAGAAAGACTAAGGGGTATATAATTTTTTTCCAAGTGTGATATGGAAGGTTAATGGAGGTTAGAAGCAAAAAAAAAAAAAAAAGAGTTCTACTAACAAATAAATTTGGCTACTGATAGGTTAAACAAAGTTACCAGACCTTAGACCCTTTAATTTATTATGTATACCATGACTCTCCAAGAGGGACAACAGTATGCATATATATTTTAAACTTATTGCATAAAAAATAACAAATTTTTCCATGGAGTATGGCATAAGACACAAGTATTATGAAACATTTTGATTAGTGTTGATTTAGAAATTTTAAAAGTTAAATTTAAGTAAAACACTGTTTAAAATTAAAATGAAAAGTTTAGTTCAAATGTAAAAAAAAAACTAATTTAAAATCTTAAAAAAAAAAAAAAAACTAATTGAATTTCTCTGACAATTTCCCTATTTTAAACACAGCAACTGACCTTTCTGTTTTCTCTCTTGATAAGGAAAATGCTATTCTATCAGGCTAAAAGTCCCTTCCTCACCCACGAAGTCTCCAACTCAAGCTTTTTCCTTCATGTTAGGCAGGAACCATCTGGTAGCCTGTAAGTGGAGAGGCCAGTTTTCAAACATGCTGGTTTTTGAATGTGAGCTTTAATTACTTAAAACAAAATTTAAGGTCAATATTTCTGGGAGGTTTCTGTAATTATGTTTTAGTTGGTCTCCTCAGAAAACCTGAGACAACCTTGATTTTGGTGGTAAAATTGTGTGATCAGAAAATGTGAATTTGAATAAACAGAAATACAGAATAGGGGTGGAGAACAATAACTATTTGTCTAAATAAAATTACTGTTTAATACCAAATGAGAATCCCATACTCTGAGACGAAAAAAAAATTTAGAAGAAACAATTTTGGTATTATGTGGAGTCTAAGAAAAAAGTCAAAAAGTAAAGGAAAAAAAAAATCTCAATATAATTTGAAATATTTATCTTACAGTTCTAAAAATTAGTTAATTTGGGGAATTTAAAGTAAACTCATTTTATATTCTAAATTCCCTACTTACCAGACTTGAAAAGCTAAGTTTGTACAGGTACAGCATCAAAATCCAAACTCTGTCTCCTGGCAGAAGTGGAGGGAGAAGTTCTCCAGCTCAGAGCTGCGTGGGGAGCCTTTCAAAAAGCTACTTCTAAAAAACTGACACAAGAATATGTTTGGATCACAGCTTATTTTCCTGGTAAACATTTGTTCTGTTTTATTTTAGCCTCTGGACTCTGCCTATTTCCTGCCCAAAGACTAGTCTCACCTAATGGTAATAAAGAATTTAGTTCTTGGTTCAAACTCCCGAAGAAAATGTCCTTTCAATAGGGCAATTTTATTTAACTTAATTTTAAAAGAACTGCTGTTAAAAAATTCCAGTTACAAAGAAAATTAAACAGTTCTAAAAATAAACAATATTTGGTTAAACAAATACACAGATTTAAAGCATATGGGTAAAAATGAATGTTAGTATAAACATGCAGCAACGTTTTTTCCCCTTCAAAAAATCTCAGAGCAGAAACAAACAAAAAAAGTTATTTGGGTTTAAATTGTGAGTCCATTTTAAATAAGTAATCATCTTTTTTACTCAAGAAAAAAACATTTGTATAGCCTCAGAAATCTGTTTCATTTCAATCTTTGTGTAAAACTGCACATGAAAAGTATATTTATAAAAGAAATACCAGACTTGGAATTATTTATGTCATTGTTGCACATATATAATAAATGAGAGCTCACTGGAGATAGATATATATTTCTGTCCTAAAACTTATTCTAAAAAGTTTTCATTTCTAATTGAATCACATTTTAAAGTTAAAAAAAAAAAAACTTTTTTCAATATAATAAGAGTTTTTCCCATACTTTTGCAAAACAGGATCTAGCTTTTTAACAGATGTGCTCAATTTTAAGCATTCCTGATTAAAGTTTTTAGTAAGTTGTAAAATACACGTTCTCAACTCAGGCTCCATTCTCTTCTCCAAGTTAAAGGAAGACTGTGAGAACTGCACCTTTCAGCTCTTGTTAACATTTACCCCAAAAAGGAAAACTAGAATTGTATGAATCTGCATTCGACAGGTGCTTCAGGAACGAAACAAACAGGTTGAAAATATAGAGAGGAAAAAAGACAAGATACACGGACACCCAGCTGCAAGACTCTCAATGGTACAACAGAAGCCCGAGACATGAAATGCTAGTCACTTCACTTTCTTTGCAATCCGATACCCTTGGTTTTATATTTAATATTTTACATCATTGCTATGAGAATGTTCTTTGAAGGTATTGCTTCAGCCAACTAAGTTAAAAAGATACATAAGAAGAAACACATGAAACTTTTTAACTCCTTTGTAACAAAAAGGAGTCCATACGATCCATTTCTACAGTAAAATTTAAAACAAGTAGATCATTTTAAAAACTTCTTGTAGTGATGATATTTGATGTAACTTTCAAAAAAGTATCTTGTTTTAGTGAACATTTTGAATTAAAATGTTGTACCGAGTTCAGAGTGCTTTTGAAGCCCAAAAACCAAATGTTCAATTTTAACTAACAATGTCTGTTCATTTTGCCCAGATCTTTTCAGCTTAAATATTCACAATGTGCCATTATTACTGAATCATTATCTGCCTTTAGCTCTGACAACAGCATCATACGGGCTATGAAAGGCTCCTTTCTTCTCGTGATTAGTCCCTAAAACATTTCCTCATCTTACAGTGCTTTTCAGCTTCCCAGAATGCATTGCTCAATTACAGTGCTGAAATTAACTGTATGCCACTCTTATTTATTGAGAAAAGAATAATCAAGTACTCCAAACCATGTCATGGGTTGCCCAATTTTATATCAAATTTCAAGAAATAAAAATATTAACTCTTTCAGGAAGTCAAATTTTATATCTACAATTTATATTTAATTTGGGGGTTATGTCTTACAACAGAATCAAAAGTTTTGATTTCTAAT
The DNA here is from genome assembly GCF_021218885.2 of Marmota monax. Classification (NCBI taxonomy): domain Eukaryota; kingdom Metazoa; phylum Chordata; class Mammalia; order Rodentia; family Sciuridae; genus Marmota; species Marmota monax. Next base: position 9,430,944 of record NW_026692907.1, on the reverse strand, counting down.
GTTCTTTGTAACGTACAGCTTTTATAATAAATTCTAAGTGCCTATGGAAGGTTTGTTATTTTTAAAAATTTATGAATGTCTTAAAGTAAGTTTTCATTGGGGTCCTTCTTAAAATCAATTCTTCTTTGCTTAGCAAAGTCAGAGTTCCTGTTACTTCTGCTTGCACTATGTGGAACTGTTGCAAATTAAGTTTCTGAAAACAGGAAACAGACATAAATGAAAGCATTGAAATTAAAGTTCCAATTCCTCAGTAATTTTGTTTATACCACTAGATAGCACCTCTTCCTCAGTAATAATAGTAATGTTATTAAGAAGAGAATTTAATTTTTTAACATATGCTCTTCAAATAACTGTTCCTCTATTATTATTTGAACTCAACATTATGAATTAAATTTTCCAACCTTCAGATATTATTATTTTTGTTTTGAGAAGCTATCTTCAAGTACTTAGTAAATTTTAAAATAGATTTTAAAATAGATTGCATATCAAATACTACAGTTGAAATATACTTAAAAGATGTCCTAGGTAAACAAAAACAAAAAGCACAGAAAACAATGAGTTAAAAATATGACTGTACTCATATTGTAAATACATGTATGAAAAGGAATGGGACTATTTAATACATGGATTTTTATTTATTTGTTTTATATCTTTAGCCAACAGAAGATTGTAAATAAAAACACTTTTTAAACCTCAGAGATACTTACTAACCCATGCATACATTAATCATTCATACCGCATGATTATTGTTCAGTATTTTCTGCAATAACAAATTGGAGGGTGTGGGGGTTATTGTGGGTTTCAGCAAACCACATTCTATTTAGGCAAAGCCAAGTATTAAAGAAAGGCCTAACTTGCCAAACCAAGATAAATACATGCCATTATTATGATTACATAAAAGCCACTGTTCTCAGCATTACAATTTCTCTTATAATTGGCACTATTATAATTAAATGGATTCATATGTTTATAATTCTTCTTTGAATTGTAAAGTGATTTAGCAATGATAGTGTCTCTAATTTCTTTTAACTATACTGACAAACTTCACTTAATCAGTGGTCTAAATACCACATTGCCACAATAAATTAGGTAAATACCCAGTAAGGCTGAATTGCTATTGAGTTTAAGTATGTTATAATAAGGTAGCAAGTAACTTCTTCAAAGCCTGTTGCTGGACTAGCCCGCAAACCCACAAATTGGAGAGGATGGAGCAAAGTATGCCAATGCCATTTAAGATATTCTTTGGTGGACAGGGAAGCAACATAGGGAAAGCACATGTGTACATGTACAAACACACATGTACACCAACAGGGTTAAAACCCCATGGGATTGGAAAACAAACAGGAAGTGACAGATGATTACAAAAACTACAAAATACTGATATTGTGGGTTTCATAGTCCTTCTTCTTAAAACTCAAGGAATCCTGCACTCATTTTTCACCACCAGGGACACAGAGGCATTAAATATACCCTGTATTACTGGAGAATATCAATGGGACATGCCATAATTTTACCTGCTAGCCCCAAATGGAAGCTATTGTGCTTCATCCTATTATTTAAAATAATGTATGACAGTTGATATTTTCTTAAATATAAGATAGTTATAAGCTTAATAACTGGATTACTAATACATGTTTAGAAATAACTGAAGTTAGTAAACTGAGAAAAATATTCAAACAATGATAAAGGATACAAAGGAACAGTTGATTAATTCTGTATGTTAGCTTTGTTTAAAAAAATGTATTTAAAGCACAATTTAATATTGCTTTTTTATAAAAATGAACAGTAAATAAACAATCATAGTTTTGCTATATGGATATTAATGCCACATTAATTATAATAGAAAACTTGCAAACAAATTCATTATCCATCACAGAACCGATTTCACAAATAATGCTAACTTATATATATCATAAAATACAACAAAGTTATTAAAACGATTCTGTAGAAGAATACATAGCATGAAAAGGTGTTTATGAAACAGCATTAAACTTTTTAGAAAGATTTCAAAACTACACATACACACATATTCAGAAGACTAAATCCCCAAATAGTAAAATTTCAATAATTATTTTCCATGGTAATTTTATTGTCTTTTCCTCTAGATAATTTTATCTTCTTCTTTTTACTAGAATATATGTTACAAATTTCGTATCAGGACAGATAAATTATGTAATATCAAACAGAAATAAGTTTTTGTTGTTTTTAAAAAGAATATGAAAAAAGGCACTTGTGCTCTAGACCTTTAAATCACTTCTATGAAATTTTATCCCAATAGTAAATGGGTTTTAGAAAACTTAGCATTATTTTGTGCATGGTTGTATTAATTACCATTTCCTAAACTGTGTTATATTCCCAAATGCTACAAGGAAAAGAAGTCTAGAGGAACAGTAGATATGGACTGCTATTAGAATACTTCTGTGAAATTCTTTTTTTAAAAAAATCTTACCATAAGATTCACATAGAAAAATGAAGTAGAAAAAGACTCTTAAAATTTAAAAACCGTCAAGAAGCACACTGAGAGCCAGAAAGATTATGTGGTTTTACCCAAAGGATACATAATTTAGTTAACACTCCTAGTTGAAAAATATACGATTACTGGATTTGGACATATTCTTTCCTCGATGGTTTTTCAACTGACTTCTTTGTAGAGTTCATAAGAAACAAGTAAAATTAGTCAGTAGTAATTTAAAACAACCCAAGTATAATGAATACATAGAAGTAAGGCAAAACATGCTTTTTTTTTTTTTTTTTTTTTTAATGTTCTAAACGATGAATGAAAGCTCAAAGCTGTCTGGTTTGGTTTCCAAGTTTCAATGGAGACACCAAATTTCCAGCCAAAATTGAAGCAAAAATTTTTTAAATCCTCTAAAAACGCAAATTCCTTTAAAAAAAAAATGTAAAGATGGCTTTAGAAAAACAGCAGTTCCACCACAAATACTTTACAATGCAGGCTCCCTGCAAAGTTGTGGGACACCATGTGAACTGGGAAAAGAGGAGCCAAACAAGTATTTAATAGTCATAATTTTTGATGTTTGAACATTGACAAAATTAACTGAATTTCCTTGTCCTCTCACACTTATTCCCCTGGATAAAACAGCTAATAACTACAAAAACAATATCTAGATATTTACTCTTTAAAGCAATGAAAAAAATACTGAAATACAAAACTGTCTTGAACATCATAGTTGTTCAATACTTATACACTAGATGAATGCAATGGATGGATGAAATTCAGGGCAAATTTACAGAAATCATCAGGACAGTATAATACATGTAAGAATCACACTTGACATCTGATTTGCATTCAGAAGTGACCACCCTGTCGAGGTGGAAACCACCACTAAATCTGACTTTCAGTGGGGCTATGTCTCATTGACAGTGTTTCAAAAACAACAGATATGAACATGCTCCAGATACAGAAGAACTATCTATTTAAAAGTAGACAAACAAACAAAAAAACAAAAACACCTTTCCAAATGAGGCTGGAAATTGTAATCAAGGCAAAAAAAAAACCCACTACTTCCACTCACAAGGTCTGAACATTTCAACCTATGTACTGAATCAACATGGGTCAATCCAACAATGATGTAGAAATTTACTAAGAACCTATATTAGAGTTCCACAAACTGATTGGTGCCCAGCTATTTAGAAATGTCTTTTATTGCTAATTTTCCCAACTGTAACTAAAATATTTCAATGTAAAGTCAGTCTCCCATGGCTTTTATGATCAACCTGAGTCTTCCATGGATACCTCCACAACACACACACACATTCTCGTTCTCTCTCTCTCTCTTTCCCCTCTCTTCTCCTCTCCTTTCCCTTTACTCCCTCCACCACACACTTTCATAGGATAAAAAACAGGAGGAGGGAACTAATCTTTTGAGCAACAGCAGAGTCTTCATGCCTGTTATAAAAATAAATAAAATAACCTTCCCCACTTCCACCCCACCCCCCAAAAAATCTGAGGTTAATAATCTATGGTATATTCCACACACAATGATTAATAAAGTGGTAATTCTAATAAAATACCCTTTTAATAACATACCTTTTAAAACCTTTTATGCCTGGTAATTGCTGATAGATCAAAGAACAACACCATTATTAAGTTACAATATTCACATATTTTAGAAATTATGGTAAAATGAAAAGCAGAATTAATTAATTGTCAATCTCTGGTTTGGATCATTGATTTCCCATTGTTGAATACTATAAGGTGTCTCCAGGGAGTGCAGGGTTCATGCAGTCTCGGTTTCCATTGGGTAAAATATAAAATGAACTCCACTCACTATACAATAAAATTTCAGTGAATATCAATTTGATATTTTTATCTTTGGACAAATCAAAAATACAAGCATCAGGGTCATTATTAGGATCAATATTAAACTTTTGGGTCTTTTCTCTCTTTTGGAAATGATGAAATCCATGGCCTCTTTTTCCAGAAAAATAAATATACTTCAAACATAGGCTACTTTATGCATCAAGTAGGGGATTCTCAATTCTCTTGATGTCAGTATATGAACATTAGGCAAAGAACCTGATTTTCATCAGAATACCCTCAGAACTTCAAACACATCTTACAACTGTAAAATATTCAGAAGATGCAGAGGCAAAAAGTGAATCATCAATGCATTACCAAAAAGAAGTGGTACCTCAACTATAAAACATGTCTCTGGATATTTAGATATATGTGTCCCTCTGTTTTAATTACATAGCAACAATGTGGTAAACATCCTTGGAAAGTGATACTGAAGTAATGAAACACTCAAGTTACCGAGGAGATTTCTGTCTTAAGCTCTTGATGAACAAGAAGGAAAACAGGATTCATCGAGTATCTTCTATGTGCCAGAAATTGTGTTACACATTTTTTAGGTATCGTCTCATTTCTTCTTAATAACAATGCCATTATATCGATATCAACATGGCCCTTTTTAGAGTTGAAGAAATTGAACTTAATGGATAATAAGCAGCCTGCCTTAAGTTCTTATGTGGTGGAGCTCAGGGTATATAATGTCCAATCTTAGGCCCATGCTCAGCCTGGTTTATAAACCAGAAGTGAGATTTATTCTCATTCTGCAGTAAGACTACAAAGAAACCTTTCCCCTCCAAAGTAAAGGTTAATCGTGTATAGAGTTGTGAGACAAATATTTCGTGTCTTCTTTTGACCTGTGCCTGCCAAAGTTCCATTTCCCAATCTTGAGCTTCTCCCAACAAGATCCAGAGGGACCTTCCCCTCCTGGCTACAGTTCTGTCATGGGTTATTAACCAAAACTTGCACTTTTGAACAGCTCTTGGAACACAGCTGAGGGAATGCCAGAGAGAAAAAATACAGATCACCTGTCCTAACCATAAATTTCATAATTACTTATAGTTCTCTTCCAGGCATAATTATGCACATTAATAGAGGTCATACAGTAGATATTGATATTCAGGAGTTTCATCAATCCCCTTTCAAGAGAATATATATACAGTTAAACAAGATAGAACAGTAGAGATAACTGCTACATGCTGATACCAGAAATCATGAATGGATAACTATTCCACACATTAGTTTCAGAGGCAATTCATTTACCCGAGCAATCAGCTGTTTTGCTAAATTGATCAGTTTTTAAAAATAAAATTTACTATTCAATCTGGCTGAAACAGTGAAGCCTCTTCATTTCAAGGGCCAATTACAACAACTCCTATGCTCTGCCATGACACTCCATCTGCCTGTAGCTCAAAATAAGGAGAGACCTTTCTTTGAAATTCCTATAGCCACTTAGATATTCTTTGCATATACTTCTTTATTTGGAGGTTTTGGTGTGGGAGATAAAAAACGAAACCCACAGTACTGAGTTGGTAATCCCAAGAAGTCAAAAGCTACCAGAGCTATGCAGATGCATCTTTTAGGAAAATATGATGTGATGACAGCACTGGATGATGACACAAACCCCAAAACTCTTCAAGAAGTACAAATCACATAGCCACCCAAACTACACACGGTGGTGCTCAATAAAGGCCCAAGTTTCTGATGGAGGGAATGGGTAAGTAAACTAAACTCCTATGAAAAGGTTCAAATGTGCTAAACATCACCATCAGCAACCATCCAAAGTTCATAACTGTCAATATTTCTCCTAGTGCTTTCTATCATCAGCCATGAAGGGGAATTACACTTTTTAAAACTTTCTTTAAAAATTACACTGTTTTTTAAAACCCATCGAGCATATGAAGGGTTTACTTATTCAAAGCAAGGTCTATATGTGCTGACCACATGTGCCTAAGTTTGGGTCCCCATGCTTTTCTGTTCAGAGTTCCAGTTTGGGTCAAAGGGCAGAGTTTGATGTTGAGTCATTGAAAAAAGAGGAGGACAAGTGTTAAGATCCTTACACTGGCATGTTGCTGAAGTAAGTTAATAAACAGTTATTTTGTATTTACCTGTTTTGCACAGGAAATACAAAAAAGAAGTCATTTATAGGTCAGATAGCATCATCCTATTTCACTGCATCTTGATAGATATGAAATTGTTTATTGCACCTACCTGAGTAAGTTACATTTCTATGATAATGGTGAGGTTTACTTTAAAGGTCTTTTATGTTTAATGGGCATGACTGGAAAAGACCTTATACCAATCACTTAGAGCAAAAAACTAAATTTTTATCAGCAGGGCTAGTTTTGGTGTTTGATCTAGTCTTTGATTTTTCACCTAGTCTCCTAAAGTTCCCATCTTTTGCCTTCAATGGTGGAGGATTTTAATGCTTTTGTTTTCAGAACAGGAAAACTTGGAACATGCTTATCAAAAATTTACAGGATTACACAATCAGTAATTGCACGGACACGGCCCCATTAGAATTTTCCAGCTGCGCTACATATAATGGAAATATTCCTGTAAGCAAAATAAAAGATTTTATACCTCAAAGAACAGTATAATCATTTCAAGCAGTTTGACAATCTTGAAGAATCCATCAAATGTATTTTTAAATCTCTTCATTAAAAATACATTTTAAAGCATTGCTAAAAATTCTGTTTAGATACCTTTTTTTTTCAGTTTTAAAAGAAATTTATGGGCTGAGAAATACCTGCATTTTAGTAAATATTTCACTGTTGGCCATTTCTTTTGTTAAAGACTCCAGACATCTGATATCAGGGAGGTGGAAAGTATGTAATTTAACCTTTGTTGTGCTTTACAAACTTGATGTCATTGTTGTTGTTATTATTATTAACTTTTAGGGTAACTCAGAAGTAAGGTCTATTTCACAAATCAGTGATTCTAAGCAAGTATGATATATAACTTCAGTGCTGCTTGCTGTATGGTCTACTGAGGTACTACACATTACGTATTCATAAAACATCTTCAATTTTGCTACACTGTCAAATATGATACAACACCAGACAGGGAAAGCCTCAGAAAGAAGTTTTTTATTGGTAGTGGTGATGTTTGTTTTGTTTTTTTCTTTGGTACTAGGATTAAACCCAGGGGTATTTTGTTACTGAGGTACATCCCCAGCCCTTTTTATCTTTTTATTTTGACACAGGGTCTCACTAAGTTGTTTAGGGTCTTACTAAGTTTCTGAGGCTGGCCTAGGACTTGAGATCCTCCTGCTTCAGCATCCTGAGGCACTGGGACTGCAGGTGTGCACCAATGTGCCTGGCCAGAAAGAAGTCTTAGTACAAAATACTACAGAGGCAAAACCTCTGATCTGGTGACAGAGGTCTTGTCCTGAGTAAGACAAGTAATAGCTTAATAATTTTGGAGAAATCTTTTAAATTCTCAGAGCCTCAATTTTGTCATCTATAAAACAAAAAGTGGTAAAAGAGATAATGGTAGTAATAATAATAGCAAAAGCTTTTCTTCCTCAGTAAGTATAAAGCACAAATATTATGTGAAACATCTTGCAAGCCATTTATTATTAGCCCGACTTCTATCAGCCAAACACCACTCTTTGGCTTCTACGTTTAAATTTTATCACTGATACTCTACATCATATATTATCAAAATTATTATTCTACTGAAATTTTCTTATTCTTTTTTTTTGTTTTTGTTTTGTTTTGTTTTGTTTTTCTTTTTTCTCTTGCAAGGACTGAAGGTAGAGCTCCCTTTAACTTAAGTAGTTCAACCTAAAATGGAAAAGCAACTTGAAGAAAGGAATATCCTGGTAAACACAAATGAGCCCCCTCCAAACCAGGAGGGTCGAATCTTCTCTGACACAAGTCATGAATTTACATCTCTTAATCACCTGTGCATTCAGGCCTAGGGGTAGTGAGGAAATGACATCCTTCATGCACTTGTAAGAAGAAAATTATCCAACCATGGCCACTGTTCTGTGGTTTTGGGTTTGACTGGGGACCATTTCCAAATTCCCATACTTCTGATTAAATTCAGTGTTGATTATTTTTTTAATTATATATACACACACTCATATATATATGCATGTATGTGTGTGTGTGTGTGTGTTAGTTGTGGATGGACCTTTATTTTATTCATTTAGTTATATGTGGTGCTGGGAATGGAACTCAGTGCCTCACACATGCCGGTCAAGCACTCTACCACTGAGCCACAACTCCAGCCCCTTCAGTGTTGCTTCTTAAGTCACCTGAGTCAACAATTTGGTTCCCACTTTCCTGACATACATCCTTCTCTGCTAGTCTTGAAAGGAACAACCATGTCCCTAACACGTGCCTGATGCATCTGCAGTACTTACACTGTTTGAATAGAGAAAAAAAACACACATGCATGAGCATTTGTGCATGTGTGCATGTGCTCACACGTGCATGCACGCGCGCATACATACATACATACACACACACACACACACACACACACACACACATCTGCTATGTGCAGTGTGAAAGGTCAGGAGCAGCCAGGAGAAGTTGAGCAATGTGCACTCTGACCATTATTTCAAGTCACTGGATTGCAAGGCAGTTGGTAAATTCTGGAGAGAAAAAATGAATTTTACTTTATGAAACCCCTGCTGTCCTTTTCAAGGAATTTTACTCAAGCAATAATAAATACTCCATGTATAGTATGTGGTATCAAGGGCATCTGATCCAGGGAAAACAGTAAAATAAGATCACTATAGAGCTGAGGTTCTTCTAACTCAAGTTCAGTTTGGGTGGAAAATCATGCTCAAGTGCCAGTGCAGATTTAAATGGCATATCACCAACTGGAGATGAAAACAGAAAAGGAAAAAAACACAGGCCCTGTCATGAACAGGGTGACATATACTAGCTCATCCTTGGAGACGTGGACTCACAGTCTGTCCCACATGAACACTTATCTTCACAACCCTCGTCTCCTGTTGACATCGAAACATTCACACATAATCTATATCAGGCACACAGCGCCTCTAACTCAAATGGTATCCAAGTCTGGAGAATCAAGACTGATACATTAGTGGACTGAAATACCAACAGCCCACCAGAAATTTTTAAGGGTCTGAATCAAAGTATGTGAAACAGTTGGAGAAGTCAAAGTGTTTTCATATGCTATATAAATCAAACATGGGTCATTTTAAATTTAAAATTTCATCATTGCTATCCTCTGGGTTTTCTGATTTTTGTCTTTTTCTTCTGCTGCAGTCACTGCAACTGATCCAACTGCCTGACTCAAGAAAGCATAGCTAAGTAAGGGAAAACACTGGAATGGGCAAAGGAATAGTTGAAGAGAAGCAATCGTGAGGCTCCTCACATGTGTCTGCCAGACCACTAATGGTGAGCAGGCCACAGTGTGAAGAACCGGGCAAGGCTGCACACTTTAGTAAAAAGCTAATGCAGCTGCCAAATTGAAAATAAGTATGGTCTACTTTCGATTATCCACAAGTGGTTTAACCACAGGGCCTCCTTCTTCCTACAGCTCAACCTCAGTCTGGGCTGCAACCCAGACTTGGAGTAGGGTGGGGGTCTGTGAGTCTGAATGTTGTGTCTGTGTCGGAAGGTGTGGTCCCGGCTACACTGAACTATGAATTTCCTTTTATGAAACAAGCCACAAAGTTCTCCTTTACCAATAAGGACAACTAAAATATACATATGAATGAACATCATTAATGAAAACTATGTTTGTATCTTTTTTTTTTTAAGTTGTAGATGGACACAATACCTTTATTTTATTTGTTGTTTTATTTTTATGTGGTCCCAGGGATCAAATCCAGTGCCTCATGCATGTTAGGCAAGCGCTCTATTATTGAGCCACAACCCCAGCCCTGTTTGTACCTTTTTTAATGCTGTATAAAATGTCTTTAAAATCCATAAGCAGATGTTAGCAGATGATAGAAAACTTCACATGTTATTCATGCATCCATTTACTCAGAAAGCTTTCTGAAGTCCTTATCATATTATCTCCTGGACAATGTTCTGAACACAAAGATGAAGATAATTCAGTATCTACCTCATGGGGCTCACAGTCCATACTGAATAATAAACACCTAGAATTCAAAAGTCACGTTTTTCTAAAATCTAAAATATCTTCACAGATTAATACTGCACTGTCCTTGAAGCAAATTTGGCAACTCTAAAGAATAATGAGCTTTAGTGTGTATAAAAAGTAACAGACACAAGAATTTTCAATGGGGTAAAAGGTGAAACTTTAGCAGTAGGTGGAATCTGTCTTTAATGTTCTATAGTCTCTTGTGCCCCAACCTGCAGGCTTATCTTTCACAAGCAGACTTCTATGTTAACCATCATCTTTCCTTTAAACCCTCCTACACACAAACACTTTTTCCTACAACTATGAATCCAACAATCTGAGACACTGTAAGTGCATAAAACCAATGAAAACTAAAACCTCTAAGGAGTTTCTCATTTTTTGAAAATGGGAAGCTTATCCAAAAATCTCTGATAGAATATGTAAGAGAAAACATGTTTAGTTGAGGGGTATGTTCCTGACAGACTATAATGATTCTAGGTATCTATAAATTTCATTCTAAGAGAGAATTGTTTAAGCTCTCAACAAATTTAGTTCATTCACTTACAAAAACGAAATTCACAATAATAAGATTTTAAAAGTTTTAAGAGAATTAAATGAGATATTCATGAACACATGCTTTTAAAAATCCGTTATTACTATTTTTCATCATCATTACCATTAATATCATCATTACTAAAAAAATAATAAGTTGGCAATTTGTTTCTAAACTGTTACCAACAGCTAATTTAAAAAAAAAAAACTCAAGAAAATCATGGAATCAAATGTTCTAAATACTATTGAAGTATAGTCAGGTATCAATGACTGGGAAACATAGTTTTATTGTACAATTCTTTTCTCTCATTTAAAAAATGGGTACTGTTTCCCACACCCCTTGGGCTAACACACAATTCATTGCAAAGCCCCAGAATGTAGTAGCTACAGAGACTACAGTTACTAGAAGGCATCTTCAGGATCTCAGAATGTTGCAGTTCACTTACCCAGGGAAGAGGGAAGAAGGTTATACTGAGACACCCATAAGCCACAAAAGTGTACAAACTTCCTTCCTAATACAACATACTCCCTGTGATCCATTTCCTTACTTGAAATTTATTGCTATAAATACAGAGCATGAAAAATGTGAGATGTTGCCAGTTCAGCCATCACTTTGGCCCCAATCCTTTGCTAAATTTATGCATTTCTTGGGTTTGTTTAAATGCCAAAGAGCTAGGCAAATTGGAAGAATATTACACTCTTCTCTTCAGTAAAGAAGACCACCTGAGCACTGTATGCAGATGGAAACAGGGAACTAAGGGGAAAAGGATAAAAACGTTCACTTTGCAGATGAGAATAGCAAGTTTGAAATGTTTAATCAGGATGTATTACAATGAGGGTATCTCTCAATACAAGTAATCTTTGGAAATCTTGCACATTTCTCAATGCTATATCCATTTTCCCAGTCTTGTCCAATAATGGATAAATTTAACAGAACAAAGTACGACTCAGCATGAGAAATGTCAAGAGATGCATGGGTCATACTATAAATAAAGATATAGCTCAACAGAAAATAGTCTTTCAAGATTCAGGTCCATGATAAATGCTATAAAAATTTGCATGTGCTTAACAATCCTTCACCCTCTCATGTTGAAGTCTCCCAGTCCATGTTTGAAGTTTGTAATAGTAATTTAAACCCTAAGGGCGGGGGAAGCTACATTCAAAACTGGACTGGTTGAAATTATGTTTTTTCCTGAATTCAGAAGGTCCATAGCACAACCACACTGGGTTGCGTCACTGCTTTTGCCCTCTACCACAGTGACAATGTAAAGGGTTCTTTTGAGCTCACCTCTTTTCCTTTCCAGTCTTTTTCCACTTGAGGAAAACCACATTTCCTACTGTAGAGATGAGAATGCCAGGGCTATCGAACTCAAGGGCATCACATCCTCCCTGGGACTGCATCATCTTATGTTGACCAGGGTTCCTGACTATCATCGGTTTCTGTCTACAACACCTGCCTGGATTTAGTGTGAGAGGTTTTTGAGGATAGATATATTTTATAATAATAAATATCTAGCATCATACTAACCCTTATTTAAAAAGTCTTAAATAATGGGCTCCAGTCATGTTTATTAAAAATTTTAGATCATATCCAATAATGAAGCTGATTATGAATTTTATAAACATTAACAATTGAAAGAAGAGACTGGGGTTATGACTCAGTGTGGTAGAGTGCTTGCCTGGCACACGTGAGGCACTGGGTTCTATCCTCAGCACCACGTCAAATAAATAAAATAAAAGCGTCACATCTGTGTACAACTAAAAAATATTTTTAAATAAAAGCAAAAAAAAAAAAAAACAATGGAAAGAAATGCCAGGATAAACTTGTTAATCTAAGTTTAATAGCAAGTCACTTCCCATGTATAAGGTCCTGTGCTACAGACCTCATGGGCAATGTCTCACTGGAGACTCCTAATAACCCCCATGATAGTATGCTGCTATTCCTATCATACAGACTGCTTGCTGTGTCTTGGAAGACTAAGTAGTTTGTCTAAGGCCACCACACATAGCTTCAAACTCAGACCTTCTTGACTCTAAAGACCAAATATCTACTATGTCAAACTGTTTTCCTTTGAATTAAAAAAAAAGTGTGAGTTTGAGTCTTTCCAAATCTAACAAACAAAACAAACACCAAGACAGAAATGCCACCAGAATAATATTTTCTTCTTCATGTTCTTAACTATATATTTCTCCCTCCCCTGTTGCAATGACTCTAGGCCTGGTATGGATCATACTTTTCAAAGCTCACAGCTCTCAAAAGAAATAACAGAAAGAATGACAAACTATACAGAACAGCTTACAGCAGCATTTTCAGATGCAAGAGCTTACTGATGTATAAGAACAAGAGTATAATCATGTTGTGCACAGGGGAAAAACAAAAAAAAGTAAAAAATGATCAGTTATAGGAAAGGGTTCAGAGTAGCTAAGTGGCTTCTCTTAGCCAAATATTAAAGAAAGGAAGCACCTGACATGCTCCTGCAATGTGGTAGGTCCACTGGGAGGTGGCAGTTCTCACTTTTTTAGAAGTACTTCACACATTGCAGATAGTGCTTTGCCTTATCTGTTTGTGAAAAGCTGAGTTAGAGAAAGGGAGAGAGGAAAAAAAGAGTTAAAAAGAAAGAGAAGGAGGGAAGGGCTGGAGGGAAGGAGAGAGGGAAGGCTCTGTGCATTCACAAGGCATACCATCCATCCAGCTGAGACTTCACTTCAATCCTCTATTCCCTTTCCTTAGCAACGACCCGCTACAAACACCAAACAGGAAAGTCTACATTTTACCCCAAATGTAACTTATGGGAAATCATTAACATGCATATGTTCTAATTAAAAACAACAACAACAACAACAAAAACCCTTGGTCTAAATAAGAAGGGGCCTGTGCCTGACAAACTCAAAGGGTGGTGGGGACAGAAAGCAGTGAAGGCAATGACCACACCAGAGAAGGCTTTTCATTCATGAATGGCTTTGCTATTGATGCCACACAAGTCCCACTTCACAGTGGAGAGAGTCGCAGGAATCTATCTGGGCATGTCTGGACAGTGCTTCTGTGGTTAAAGAGGAGTGCTCACAGCTACACATATCCCTGGACACCTCCCACACTTCAGGCTATCAAATAAACTCCAGATGTCCTAGGAGCATCCAAGTTTGTGATGAAGCCACCAAACTAGGAAGTTGGGAGGGAAACATTATAGGATGACACCATGAAGTTAAAAAAGATGAAAAAGAAAGATAATAGTTTCTGGCTGAACAATTTAAAATCACCTTGTGGTCTTGTTCTTAAAAACTATGAGGAAAGAGAAAATGTGGATGTAGATGAAATGGGTCTATTGTGTATTACTCAGGAATAATTTCCCAGTTGAATGTCTACTTAAATTTGAGAAAAATAAAATGGCCAAGGATAAATACCAGTTCTTCCCCAAACCAATAATTCACTAATTTTTATTTCAGAAAAATTTCCAGTCCATCTCAGCTATCAAACTCTGAACCAAATCCACAGAACCAACCCCTCCTAGCCTCTCTATAGCCCAGTCCACTGGTGATGTTCTTTGTTACAATGACCTTCTTCACAATGACTTGACCTGTCTGTTTTCTAACTCCCATTAGTCTTGGATGTATATCTAAAGACCTACAGAGCTCATTTACTTTTTCATGGTGGCACTTCAGACCCACAGAGATGTTGGTCCCAGTGCATACTTTTGCAAACTGGGGGTGGGAGGAAAATGGAGAACAAAATAGTTCTGAAAGACAAAAAGGGAAATAACAGTTCTAAGACTATCTTCTGTCTTTTCCAAAGTTAGTACCTAGTGAATCTATAATTATCTAGGATACACCTTCTACCTTTCATTTTGTGTTGTTTTGTTTGTTTTTGGTACCAGGGACTGAACTCGGGGGCACTCAGCCACTGAGCCATACCCCAGCCCTATTTTTGAATTTTATTTAGAGATAGGGTCTCACTGAGTTGCTTAGTGCCTCGCTGTTGCAGATGCTGGCTTTGAACTTGTGATCGTCCTGCCTCAGCCTCCCAAGCAGCTGGGATTGCAGGCATGCACCACTATGTCCAGCTTATATGCTTGCATTTTTAATATGCTTTTTGATGAAATTTGAAGAAATTCCATTTGATCAAAGGATGCACAGGAAGGGAGGCAGTGTGTCTCTGTGGCTACCTGACAAGAATTACCAAAGTTGGTGAAATAAACTCTTCAGATTAATCATGATTATGACCCAAAGAGTTAAAATGTCAGTTGTTAGTTTCAGGGTAAAGTTCATGGAAGTTCAAGCATTCTCTGTCCTGGTCAACACAGTAAACCAGTCTGATCTGAAGACTTGCTCACAGCCAGGGTAGCACCTGGAGTTTTCTTCCCAACAATGGCTGTTACCAACCATAAAAGCTTCTCAGAAACTCTGCATCCAATATGATAATAGTCCATGTACTTGCAAAAAGACTAATTCCATATTCATAAAAAATATTTAAAAATAAACTCTTTTACCCATGAAAGTTCTTAAATAAATGAGTTTTGTTTCTTAAACAATGCTGCAAAATAAGAAATAATACCTTATCATAGGGCATTTGTTGAATACTGTAAAATTGTGAGTCTACATCAAATACTGTGACCCATGTCAAAGCTGAAATCATGTTAAAAACACCAGCCCATTGCAGATCTCTCCAGCTGATTCAACAAACCTCTTGGCCCTGCCTGTTTGATAACCAAGAGTTTGAACACTGTCTAGTTGTACAACTTTCTCACTTTCCTACTTTCACTTTTTTAAAAAGAATGACACTGGGTCCAATAACTAGATCATCAACAGGAGTTTCAGATTTGCATGATTCTAAAATTCTCTATATTTTAATATCATCTCTGCTATGCCTTAAAGAAAGCCCTGCCTCTAAGAACTAATTTTAAACAACTGTTGAGACAGTTGTGTTTTATGATAAAACATGCCTTTTGAACCAAAAAATTCTGATCAATGGTCTGCCAAAGAAATGGAGATGCTCTGTATTGTGTAAGCCAAGGCTTATTACAGCTCTTAGGCAATTCAGTGATCAAGACTATCTGGATTCAAATCCACTTGTATAACTTATACCCTGATAGTATGACCCACTCCTTTGTGCTTTTGGTTTCTCATCTGTAAGGCGGAGATACTAAGAGTACTTCTTCACAGGGTTTGCCATTAAGGACCTAAGTGAATTGACAGCAAAATCGATCTATAATGGACAACAGCTTTAAATTAAGCAATGTGTCCTAGAATTTGTCTAGCACTATACTAAGCCCTCTCAACAAAGAGAAGTACATTTGAGTCAACAGAATACAATCCCAGTGCCTAGAATGGTGGGTGCCAAGGAAATAGTCATTAAGTGCATGGATGTGATCTTAGAGAAAAAAGCTCAATCTAAATGTTTTCAATACTGTTGCATATATATCAGAGGAATGCTCACACAAAACAGAATCACAGGCAACAGTCATCCTCAACTCATCATCCCTGGTAGGCAGGTTGAGTTCCTTCCACTGAAGTGAAGACCAATGTCCAATCTCCAGAGAGTTCCCTTATCTTTCGTAACAACATTGACACAAGAGAGACAAGGTAGACTAAGGGAAATTCACTACAAACATCCACAGCTAAAAATTAAATCATATTTTAGTGCATTTTTGCTGCTTTGTCTTTGTAAGGAATAAAGATGGATCCACATAAAATGACACTCCGTGAACCTTGCATGGAAAGGCCTTCTTATTTTTCTTATTGTAGATCCTCCCACTAGGTCTCATATTAGTTATATAAATTCCAGTCCACCTGCTAATTGGCTCCACGTCACTAATCAAAACTTAGGTTTGATTCTGATCCTTTGTGCCTATGCCTAAGTAGATAAGAATCTTAAGACAAGGGACTAATCAGAGGTTCTTCTGGACTAGATCTACTTCAAGAAGGCCACAGGAAATGAGGGCATTTTGAGGCAGGTGGCCAGTGTGGAGAAAAACTTCTGTTCTCTTTCATCATTTCATGAATCTCCAGGAAGCTGTCAACAGAAAACACCCTTCAGAATACACAGGAGAGGGAGTCAAACAACACCTGGGAAGAGAACAGTGTCCTCTTTGGTCAAAAATTAGTAATCACACACCACAGCAGATACACCAAAAAGTCTACCCTGAAACATGGGGATAAACTGTCACATAGTCCAATGAGAGCCTGGTGAATGGCACTGACCTTGGTAGGAGACCAGCATTTCCCTTAATGTACCTTCCCCATTTAAAAGCCTGACTTTCATGAAAGTTAAAAAAAAAAAAAAAGTCTTTTTTTTTCCTTTAATTCAGTCTGAACAACAGTTATTGAGCATTCACTGTTACAAAGAACTGTCACAAGCACTAGGAAAACACAGTCCCAGTATTCAAGAAAACACAGCCTGGTGTAGGGGATGAATTCACACACAGCTAACGACAATGTAAGGCCAGACTTGAATACCATAAGGCAACGTAAACCATTTGCAGTGGGTAAAGGAGGAGGAAGAAGGCTAATCAAGGAAAGCTGGACAGAAGCAGCCGGCGCTCCCAACCTTATTCCGCAAAGATCTGAGGCAGCACAAAGGATAACCAGAACTTCAACAGCCAGAAGAGAAACTGGGCAACATAGTTGAACAGCATAGTAAGAGAAGGTGGACGCATTGGATACAAAAGATCTCTTTTATAAATTGGGGATGGAGGAGGTAGGCTCATGTACCTCTATGCTTTAATTTTAACAGGTACCTTTAAGCACTTGAAGTGTGAGCCCTTACACTTTCTCCTGATTGATAATATCACTGATGGGTTCAAAGGATTCTTGAGCCTATTCCAGTATAAAACCTGCCTGCCTACAGTGTCTCTTCCTTGGCTTGACTCCTTCACTTAGACAGGGCAGGCTTTAACATGTGGCTCATGGGGGAAAGTGAAACCACAGACACCAATGGAACTCAGAATAAAAAACACATTTTGAAATAAAATAGAGGTTAAACTCTCATACCAGCAGACCTTGCTTGATCAGCAAAAATGTAGGTGTTAACAGGAAATCACTATATTGTGTAATCCCCATTTCACCCTCTACAAAATTGCACTATAATTCAAAATAAGTGAAGCAACAATTGGATGGATGACCAGTTTTTGTTGTTTACATAGTTTAATGCACAAATGTGCAGTTTCCATGACTTTCAGAATGACGTGATTTACATGAGGTTCTAACAATAAATAAACTTGAAGTGCTGTATATAGTTAGCATATGGTGAAATTTTTAAGCAAAGCTCTTTCTTCTACTCCCTGAAAGACATTTAAAATATTCTCCCCGTTAGGGTCTTGATTTTTACATTACACCCTGCTAATTCTCCTCTTGTGTAAATATAAAATTTTTGTTTTATAAATAAAATGTAAGGATGGAAAATAAAACAAAAAAGACATGTTCCTTACACATTAATGCCATAATAATCAGTAACAAATGCACATAGACTTTACAGATATTTATAACTTTGCCATTTTAAAAGTTAGTCATGGATATCAAAAATACTTACATTACCGTGTAATAACTTATGGCATTTCCATAGACCTGGTGTGCATCATTCTATTTTAACCACCTGGCATGTCAGAATATCTTGGATAAGATTAACAGAATTATTTGTAATAAATCTAAAAAACATACCTTCTGTGGAGCATACACAAATAAATCCTAATACAATGAAATATTCTCTTGTCAACTTTCTAAAAACTCTTCCATATAAATCTTATATATGGCAAGATTTCCTAGAGTCTTAGGCATCACATTTTAACCAAAGTTAAAGTTGTGGGGGGTTTTTTTGTTGTTGTTTTTTGTTTTAGAATCTGTTCCCAAATTTCACCAGTGTTCTCCTTCTTTTTCACCTACTTGAGGTTTATTTAAAAGAACCCTGATAAAGTTTATGACCACAATTATACTATAGGGAGAGAATACTTTAATTCCTTCTTACCAGAAATAGGAAAACACGTGAGAAGCAAAATCTCAACCTGCAGTTACCAATGGCACCTACCCTCTGGAATACTGGGGCAATCAGCAAGTCTGCAGTGCTTTCTAAGTCATGGTGTGACAACTCCCAGGATGGGAAGCCAAGGGAGGACAAGACTACATACAGTTCAATACGTAAAACCAAGTTAAAGAACACACTGGAATCTAAGTATTTTTTTAATTGTTTTATATGTGATATTTGTTCATTAAAATCATCCCAAAGAAATACCAGCATTCGGTTACTTTACAGAGTACTCTTAGCCCAGAAATTGCTACTGGAGCTATTTGACAGTTTTTATTTTGAGCTACATTTCTATTCACACCTGCTACAAATCTTTTACCTGAAATACTTTGTGTGGAAACTCATTAAAATGCTCTTGTAAAAGGAGAGCACAACACCATTGCCTTCTCTTTGTCTAATGGCTCAGGACCTTTCTCTCATAAATTCATTCTAATTAAATTATTCTCAAGGTGCTCTCTCTCCTGCAATCCTTATGTAATTGGACCTAATATTTTCTCCACAATTGATGTTACATTAAACAGGCTTTTACTACCTGCTATCCTAATGACACCCACCCTTTCTTTTCCCTCCCTTCCTCCTTCTCTCCATCCTTCTCTTTCCTTCCCTTCTTCTCTCCTTGCTCCCTGCTGCCTTTCTTTTAGTTCAAAGAGACAGGAATCTTACCTGACAAACATTATTTCAAGAGTTTGCCTTAAGCTTTCATCAAGTTCTTTACAATTTTCTTAATGTGATACATAAAACACACAGACTCAAACAAGTCTCTCTCTTTAAGCACCAGAAAGAGCATTATGTTTTAAAGCTCAGTGGAAGAAAGAAAACAGATCAGTTGACAGGCCATAAGCCAGTTTTATCTCAAGGCAGTGATGCTATAGAGGAGAGCTTGTGTCAATTAAAATCAATACAATAATCTTACAAAAGTTACAAAAATCATGAATAATCACTGTGTTTTCCACAGATGTAGTAAAATATATTGATTCTTTAAGCTATAAGGATGTATCTTCATGTGATACTTAAGGTACAACAACAAAGCCAAATCTGAGAAAGTGCATGAAATCTTAATAAAAATCCTGGCTTGTGTTGCAGATTCTCATCAGAATTGCCTATTTTTAAATAAAATGTAGAGGGAGTCATCATTTTCCCTTTCACACTTTGCTGTGTTTCAGCAACCCTATGGAACAAATGGTAGTTTTACAAGAAGTGAATCATTTGGAGTTGAAAAGATCATAGAGGGTAGAATTCTGTCACTTTGCTAAAGTATGTAAATAACACGTCTGGAGCCACAAGAGAACTGTCTTCAATGTGTACTGCTGTCTTCTATTACTGACAGTATCATTGTTCAAAATATCACTAATCGCATTATATATATGATTAAAGTTTGTGGAATCTTCTTGGTTTGTTTGTTTAGCTTTTCTTCATTTTTTGTCACTATTTTAGTATACATTTAATTATATGGTTGTGATAACTCACTGAACTAAGTACATAAACAATCTACAGCACTCTTTGAAACACAGTTAAATGAATATGTCTTGTCTACCAACATGACTGACATCTTTCCAGGGTTTATGATCCTTTTATATTTTGGACATTCCATACATCACTTTGCAGAATGATTGCTGACCAACAGATCAAATCATGAGAGTGACTCATATTTTAAGAAATGCTATAAAAAGGTCAATGGTGGGCTGGGGTTGTGGCTCAGTGGTAGAGTGCTCCCCTAGCACGTGTGAGACCCTGGGTTCGATCCTCAGCACCACATAAAAATAAATAAGTAAAATAAAGGTATTGTGTCCAGCTACAACTAAAAATTTTTTTAAAAAGGTCAATGGTTTAATATCAGTATTTTCTGTAGAATGTATCAACTAATTTTTTCTAGAAAAATACACTCTTTTTTCTGTGACATGTAAAATGTGATGACTAATTTTAGCTAACATTGATTGGATCCTGTTAATATTCTATAAAGGAAATTCTAGGTGTTTTACATAAATTAACACATAATATTACTATCCCTCTCATACAGATGTGAAAACTGAGGCACAGACAGGTCAAGTGCCTTGCAAAGGCATTGGAGGCATGTCTGTAGTCCTAGGTTCTCAGAAGGCTGAGGCAGGAAGATCGCTGGAATCCAGGTGTTCAAGGCTCGCCTGGACAACACAGCAAGACCCCATCTCAAAAAATAAAATAAATCACATGATCCATTTTGTCAAGAGATAATGTTTCCAACCTGGCTAAAGTTGAAAATATCTCTGGTTGTCACCACTACCAATGGTGAATAGGGGTCAACAAAAAATGAAGTGTAACATTCTAGTTCAACTTTATAAACACATGACCAAAACTTACTAAAAGTACATGTTGAACATTCCTAATCCCAAAATTTGAAATCCCAAATGCTCCAACATCTGCGACATTTTGAGGACTGATATCATAAGTGGAACATTCCACACCTGACCTTATATGATGGGTCACATCCCAATGCAGATGCACTATAATTATTGTGTGAAATAACCTTTAGGTTTTGTGAGTAAAGTGTACATGAGACATAAATTAATTTCATGTTTAGACTAGGGTCTCATCCCTAAGATATCCTATGTGCAAAGCTTCCAAAATTCAAAATACATCCCAAATCTGAAACACTTCCACTCCCAAGCATTTTTGATAAGGGATATTCCGCCTATATATGCAAAAATAAATACTTGGAGGTTACAGTTTCCAATATCTAGAAAGCTAGAAATATAATAAATCAGGGAGCAGGGGGAAGTTGCATATTTTTCCCAGAGAGAAAGCAATACAACATGTGTAGTTTTGAGTCAAACAGATCTGGGTTCAAATCCCATTTTTTTTTATTGCACACTAGATGTATTACTTTGGAAATGCTATACAAGTAAGCCACAGAAATCTCATTGCTAAAATGAGGATGTCAGAGTTGCTGAGTAACAGAGAAGGAGAAGAAGAGAATGAGAGGCACAGGTAAACTGATTTGCATTTTGTTAGAATTTTGTAAATGATGGATAAATGGTAGCTATTAATAGAGGATCCCCTCAACCAGCAGTATGCAAGACCTACTTCCTCAGGATTTTGTTGTACTGCTTTCCAGGAGGGCTCAATATAATCCCTTTTCAAACATTCAAATGTAAACACAGAGTCATATATACGCACAAAGAGAGGACAACACAAAAGAAACGCACATACTAATTAACACCACTTCACATGGTCTAATCCTAAAGTATAACTATGGCTCATATCAAACAAGCTTCATTTCTAAAAGTTTTACACTATGTTTAAGGGATAGTAATATTCACTCTTTTTCATCCTAGAAGACTGAGGACATAGATGGCAATCTAAATGAGCCAGGGAAAGCAGGAACATGCTCCTGATTTTCAGAATTCTAATCAAGGGCTCCAGTCACATTTCCTCAATCCCTCCCCCTCCCTACAAATATTGGCTATTTTTACTTCAAAATGGGAGTTGAGAACATTCGAGAATAATGTGTTTTGTTTTGTTTTAATAGGGAAAAGCCACTTTCCAACCCATTCCTAAGGATGGCAAACAAAATACTTCAGAGAGATGAAGGAGAGGATGCTGGGGTGGTGAGGTCCCTGCCTTTTAAGCAAGCCAGCCAGCAAACACAAATGCATGCAATTTGAAATTTTAATTAGGGTGCCATGTGCTGGTGACATATGGCGACACACTGACAGCTGGGCATCCAGGTTCAGGAACAGACCTGGGTTCTGAAGTCACAGTTGGCAGAAGCAAAGTTCTCCGCTTGTGCGCTAGGTGCTAGCATGCCTGGAAAGTGCTCTGCCAACACCACCCCACTCCACAGCACTGCCTTCCTGCCGCTCACAGGCATGGCCTGCCAGAGGTCCACGACTGTGACTCAGTGAGGCTCAGACAAAAAGACATAAAAATCTAACCCCAGACCCCACACTTGGCGTCCAGGCCAGAACCTGTTCACAACAGCAAACATGGCCATTGATTTGGGTGACCCTCGTATGTTCATTCCAAATGGTCCTTGCAGGGGGCGCCCTCTCTGTGGCTGGAAATATACATCAGGGCACCACCATCAAAAACTCTGCAGCCTGCTCTAAAATCCAAAGGAATTAAGCTCTTCTTTAAAGCTAAATGTGATTTAAAAGTTAGATTTACATAGATTAGAAGTTGAATCATGCTAGCAAGGGATCAAGCTTGAAAAAAAAAAAAAACATTTTAGGACAACTTGTTAAGCATTAAAGGTCAAGTTTCCTAACTTTTTTCTTCTACCAGAATTTTTTTCCTTCTATGAATTAAACAGTGGTCAGTTTGACCTTCGAAGCTTAACAAGTTGCCTGAAAATGTCTTTAAATGGGTTAATGAATTGCCTTGTGGCTTTTTCATCTGCTTTTCCCTTACCCCACTGTGACTATTTACTCTATTTGAAGTGGAAATAGTCTGTCTGCTGTCCTCAGGCAAGCCCAGGACCCTCAGCAAGCAGAATAACAAGAAGCCCCTTAGCCAAACCATGCAATATTAAGAGAATCATTATTTGGATCCTCTCTACCTACAGACTCCTGAAATACAAACTTTGACTGTAAATAACTAGAGAAGTAAATAAACATGCCAATTTGTACCCTCTACACTTCTGTGGAAAATTGGAGTTTGTAGCCATCAAGCAATGAAATTTTTCTGGAATATTATGAATATGGGGTCCAAACCCTCATCTCTTCCATGCATTACAAATACTGCTATCAAATCAACCAAGTGAATTTAAGGTAGAACCCTCATTGAGATAAAAATTCAAAATTCATTAGCTTGATTAAAAGTCATTTTATTCCTTCTCTTTGTTCAATTACACACACACACACACACACACACTCCTTTAAAGTTTTAAAGAGTGCAATATAAGAAATTTCACCTTTTTTATTTTATTATCAGTTCTGTGAGTACGCAGAGAAATAGATTTACATCACATTTTATTCTGCTTTATGTTAATTTTTGGATAGCAGCAGAATAAGCTGGAGATTAACATCAGCAGTTACAAGCTTCAGACAGCACTGCTGCAAGCTGGAGAACACAGATACTAGAGTGTACACCTTCCAGTTGTAAGCCCATTAACTAGTTTGGACAGCAAATATGCATCTGCACATAGCTACTCAAAAAAAAATTTTTTTTCAGCATGCTGTTACAAAACAAAAATATAGTAACCACCCCTACATATTAGCAGGAACTCTTTGAAATAAAATACCACTGGTCAGTCACATTGCCTTCCAAGTTTGTTCTACACTGAGAAATGTACCAAAATATACCTATAAGAAAAACAGGGGGATGGGCTGCAGTTGTAGCTCAGAGGTAGAGTGCTCAGCATGCATGAGGCACTGGGTTTGATCCTCAGTACCACATAAAAATAAAATAAAGATATTGTTATAGCTAAAAATAAATATAAAAAAAGAACAACAGGGGAAAAACTCACATTGAGGAAATATACTCTTAATCCTCCTCCGTATATTTCAAACTTATCTCAAATCAGCTTTTAATTAAAGTAAGAGTTCTTTACCTTGAAAAAGAGCTCCACAGCCATGACCTAGGACTCACTAAACAGCACAGAATATTGTGTTGAGGGGTGCTCACTTTGTGCCATGCTAGAATGCTCTATAAAGTTCACATAGATTTCTTTTTCAAATCAAGTATGGGATATTGATTCCCAACTCTAGGTTTTCAGCAGCATATCACAGTTATAATTTTCTCAGAAGACACCACTAAATTCTTTAAAACAGACCCACAGCACCTCCAGCACATCTACAAAACACACTTAATTTTCTTCCTAAAATTAAGAACTTACAAAAATGTGAACAATGACATTTAAAATACATTGTGCAATCAACACTAGAAAAATCTGAATCCCGATGTGAAAAAAATAAAGCCAAATATAACTACAAGATCAAATTTCTATTACAAAAAAAAAATCAGTTACTCTGTAAGAAAAACAAGGCTCATTAAGAACTGTTAAATATAGCTATTTATTTTGCTTTATTTCTATGGGAATTTTTTTTTTCAGACACCATAACCAGACTAAAATAAACTGAAGTTGAACTTCTGGTACCTGAAAAAATTTTATAAAGGGGTGGCTTTTAAACGAGATATTTCTTGAGGTCCTAAAAAATATCCATGGTTAATTAAATGTAAATTTTCATTGAATCTTTAATAGAATAGAAAGTTTGTTATAAAACATTTGCAAAGAGCAAGCATCACCTTTGAATAAGCTAAAACTGTTAGAGGATAAAAGAATTTATAAACCTAATACAAAAGTAAATTTCTGAAATCCAATTTAAATATGGATAAAATGGTAAGACATCAAATTACATTTTTAAATGTCTTAGTTTTTAGGGACACAATATAATCAAAAATAGGAAAAAGAATATATAGAGGAGAATACAGAAGAAAGATCAGAAGAACAACATTGTTTGGGGGGGAATAATTGACTAGAGAGTAACACAGAGGATTCAAGCAAAGGTTTAGATGGAAGACTATTTTCCTTGGGCTGCATTTCACATACAAATTGCATGCACTGATCATTTTCTTATGTAGCTGAGAGGATATTAACTAGCAGGGGAACGTATTCATAATAGCATAAGACCCTATAATCAGAGCAGGTTTGATAGGAAACTCAAAAGAGCAAAATTACCATTCCAAAAACTACAACAGAAAAGGGAAGTCTGTAAATATATACCTGGAATGCCTGAATTAACTGGAGATACTTCAGTACAGAACCCTGGTTATCGTTATTTAAAATGTGGTAACAGAAGTAAAAAAAAAAAAAAAAAAAAAAACATGCAGCAGGAGATGGTGACAGAAAGAAATCAAGGTCTGCAGGACTGACTTCTCAGAAGGTTACAAAAAAGGGCCACAATTTTAAAGAGACTATAGAAACTTATGATGGATCCTAGGCTGTACTCAGGTTATCTCTGAAACTGAAAGGAGCTCTATATGGTCAGAATATCTGGATTTAATCCAGATACACTCATTAAACAGTTTTGAGAGCCCTAGAAATTAAGATCTGTGAGCAACCTGTCAATGAGAGGCCAAGAACAGGGCATTTTTAATTAAAAAGAAAAGTGATCAGCATGGGATAGTGGAGAGGGCACTGAGTTCAAATCATCTCCAGTTACTACACCCAGGACCTTCACCTGCAGGACAGTGGGGTGGACTTGAGCCCACCACACTTCCTTTCAGCTCTAAAAGTCTTTCTGCTTTGTCTACTTTAAGAGTTTTTATAAAAATCAAGATGAGCTCTGTGAAAATCATCATTTTTTAAATAAAGAAACTATTATCAGGATTTACAGTTGATGTGAAGAAGAGAGGGAGGAATACCTCAACTGCAAGAAGGTGGGCTAAGCACAAATGATGCCTTGCTGCTGGTGTTTGCAGAGAAAGAAGCCACTCTGTTCACTCAGAGAGAACCCTCCACAGCAATCTGAGACATGGTATCGGTCAGAGGATACATACTTTAAGAATTCTAGAATGTGACAATAGGTACTATTGTCCACAATTGACTTGGGGCCAAGTGTTGTGCTAAGCACTTTACATGGCTTACTTGGCCAATCCCCACAGCAACTTTATGAGGCACAGGCCTTTATGACATTTTAATAGATGGGGGGAAAGTGAGACTTTAAAGTTTAATTCCAAGGTCACCTAGCTAGTAAGGATTTGAACTTAGATCTCTGATGGACACAAAATTATCGTGTGAATCAAATTATTTAATTATCAAATCAAATCAATCTTGTTCTTCTTAACCACCACATTATATGAAGACTGCTCCTCTGTGCAAAGCACTTCTTCTATTTTAATTAAATTAATCAGGCCAATCAGTTAATTGGGTCAAAAAGTTAAGTTAACTTTGCATGTATGTAGACAAATCCCTGAGTAAAAAGATCAGCATAAGAAGACATAGCCTTCAGTACCTGCACTGGAACTATGCATCCTATTAAGACAAGAGACTCATCTTTTGGTATTCCCAGTAAAAGCAATGAGAACAAAATGGGGACATTTTTAAAAGGGAAAAATTTTTAAAGGGAAAGTCTTTATGTTACAAAATGCATGCATTAACCACCAGAACTGATTTCTGGCATCTGGTGGATCTGCAGGTTGTTCAGTAAATACTGGTTTACCAGAAACAAAATACGAGTAACCACAGATGATGATCCGCCCCTACCTTATATTTAAACAACTGATGGACAAAACATTTGTAGAATAACACTGAAAAGTATCTACTATACGTTTTACAAGTAGAGGAAAAATTATTAATTTTGACTACATATTAGAAGTCACTTGTTTCTGTTATACCTAACTCAGGAGCTATTCTATCTTTTGGGAGGGGGGCTTGGAAGTCATTAGGAAAAAGGAAATCACCAGAGTATATTCCAGCTCTCAATAGTTGCAACTTCACCTGAGAGACCTAAACAGAAAAGTTGGGAACCAAAAAATGATCCTTCTTTTAGTGCCCAATGATCAAAAAGAAACACTAAAATTCATAGAGAAGCTTCTTTTCTAATTGTGCTTTTAGGCTCCCTTTCCTACGCAACTAGTTTGAATAGCAGAGATAAATTTTCATAAGCACACGGACACTTTATAAATTAGTCCAAACCAAACACGTGGCCACTTGCTAATGCTGGTAGGTTTGGGAGGCACATTTAATGATAATAGCATGTCTCCCTAACACACAATACCAGAGGATCTTTGACCATTTTTTAAAAAATTTTTTAGTTATACATGGACACAATATCTTTATTTTGTTTGTTTATTTTTATGTGCTGCTGAGGATTGAACCCGGTGCCTCACATGTGCAAGGGAAGCACTCTGCCACTGAGCCACAACTCCAATCTGACAATTTTTTGGTTTCAACTTTTTACAAGGCTAATCTGAAAAAAAAAAAAAAAAAAAAAAACCTTAAACATAGGATTTCAAGAATCTGAGTAAAACTTTTCAAGAGTGATTAACAGAAATGTTCAAATTTTGAAATGAAGATTAGGGGCAGGTATGGGGACAGACAAGGGCCAAGATGCCAGATGAAAATTACCAACACCTCCTTGGAACGGTAAATGTGACACATTCCCATGGGTGATTTATGGAATTTCCTCTTTAGATCAGAAGTACCTCCCAGACCACCTCAGCATTTCCAGTAAATGAAGTAAAAAAATGAAAATATACACAAATCCCTTCTTATTTTAACATTTCAAACCTCAATAAAAGCTCCATTCCACATGGTGGCCTAAAATTAGACAGTAGACTAAAGAAAAGAGAAGGAAGTTTTTTATTGGGTTATTTTTAAGATGCTTCAAAGCTTCTTTGGTCCTTTTTTTGTTAAGTCTTAAGTCACACTTTGGAAAAAGGAAATAGATCCCTGCAGGGCAAACTGAACTCCAAACGCACACGCTCAGAAGAGTGCTAGGATTACTTGGCCTCAAGAAGAAAATGTTTGGTTTCCTAATGACTTAGAAATATTTGTCAACCAAGGCACAGTGAAATATACTCCCATCTGGGGGGAGCCAGGAGGGGGCCAGGGGACAGAGAGGGGAGGAGAGGGAGCTTGATTTGAATGCCACTGGGTCACCAGGTTGAGAAGGGACCAGAATCTGAAGATGCTCATCTCAACGCCTCTCAAACGTTTCCCAGCGCAGCTACTCCCTAGCACAGAAGCTGATGGGAACAAAAACCTTCAGCACCATCTCCTGCCTAATTGAATCGGGGCCTGTAATGGGAGGAAGCTGTTTCTCAGAACTGAAATAAGTGGTGCTGGGAAAAGGAGAAGGCCAACAAACCAGCTGGAGACAAACAGAATTGGTGGAACAGGCACCCAGATTCTCTAGGGAGCAAATCCCGTTTAGCATTTATCCACCCAGGTCACGGTGAAGCCTGTATCGTAGCAACTTGCGACTTTAAACACTACTATTCATTTGGTCATTAGTTTCTCTTGGTTCCTTTCACTTTCCTGTATTTTTGATAGCCAAATCCTGAACAGAAAGCAGAGACTATGAGAATGTTGTCAAATTTCAATAATGCTCAAGGGGGGAAAAATCACCAATCTCCTAATGGTTTGGTCTAACATTCTTTCTGGAGTTACCCAGTAACAGATTAATGTAGCTAAGCACTGTAACACTGAGCTGAAGTACTAAGAAAACATGCCTGAAATTTATAAGTAGGCCTTGCTTGCTTGCTTGGGAAAAAAAAAAATCCCTCATTTTCACTGCCAGTTTCTTTATTTATTTTTAATTTATCGTGGTGTCAAAACCCATGTCTGGTCTTGGAAAAATTCTGGCACAAACTTGGCTTTTTATAGTACCAGACCATTAAGATTACAAAACCTCAATTAAAAAACTGCCAGAAGAGTTTGGGGGCTCACAGGAAAAAATGATACAGAGATTGAGGGAAGAAAAGGAGTTGGTGTTGCAAGAAATCCAGAACCCTGAACGCCAGAGTAACTGAACATAGCCCACGTTAGGTATGTTCAACTCCGATTCCTAACCCGACTTCCCACATGGTCTGATTCCAAACTGTAAAAGTCAGAAAATATTTTTGGTTGTTATTGTTTCAGTGGATGCCCCAAATTGGACACAGTTACATCCTAAGATGTGAAAATGATAACATGCACAACAAACTCTGAAGACAGACGAGCTACCACTCTGCCCCACTCACAATTAAAATGTGAATCATTCTTGTGATGTAACATAAAAATGAGACAAGATATGTTTATCTGTTTTACAAGCAAAAGATAGGAAGCCAGAGCCAGGGAACTTCAAATCCAAATTCTTACAGCAGCCCTACTCTGGAAAAGGAAGGACCTGGCCTGCAGGAGTGGTCCTGTGTTCCAATTCCTGCCTAGCACAAGGTGGTAGCACAGGGGGAAAAAATCTGGCAAACAAGGGACTACCCCAAGGTGCTGTGGTAAGAATTGATCTTAAGTACCAGAGAAATGGAACTTGTTCTGATGGAGGCAGTGTCACGTGGTGATTAAGACTCTGGCCTCTGGAATCACCTGCCTGGTGCCACCTCTCTAGTCAGTAAAACTGCAGTGAAATACCATCACCTTGCTCAATGGGCAGTCTGAGAGGCTCAGAACACTACTGTTTGCCTGTTTGCCACACAGTAGCATTCAATAAATGCTATTATTATTATTATTTGATATCATTAATTTCTTTCATCCATTGATTTTATATCATCTTTAAAATTAAATGGCATTATAATCAGAAATAAGAATATATAACTGATGTGAATCTGCAATCTGTGTATGGGGTGAAGGTGGGAGTTCATAACCCACTAGAATCAAAGTGTGGAATATGATATGTCAAGAAATTTGTAATGTTTTGAACAACCCACAATAAAAAATTAAAAAAAAAAAAAAAAAAAAAGAATATATGACATTTTCCCTTACCCTAAAACTATAAATGTAAGCTAAAGTTCTCAGAATCCAAGATGTGATCCAAACCCAGTCCCTCCATCAGCCAGCACTTAGCAATTGCCTCATATTCAACGTGCCTGGCACTACCATCAGCTGGTCAGAGGTAAGAAGATAGGAAGTCTTTCTAGCACAGGCAAATTGAGTCTGTGCAACAGCACAGCAGTAGTGAACTCACTCACTTAGGTCTACTTATTCAAAAGCTGTGGAAGCAGCCTATAGCATATCTTTAAGCCACACCTTGAAACCCACCTTTCAGGCTGGCAGCCCAGGACCCGAGGGTAGACAGCAGAGAGGTAAGAGGGACAAGCTGCTGTCTGAAGGCCTGGCCCCACCCAAGAAGGGCCCGAACCTTCAGGGCTGCTGGCCTTCATCTACCACACCTGCTACATCTGTCGCCTCCACTCCCTGCCTGCCTGGACTGGCCAAGGCTGCTGCTTTCTCTGATCCACAGAGAACCACTCTCTCCTGGAGCCCTCAACCTGCTCCACCTCTGACTTCAGAATTTTGACTTCATCACAAACATTTGCTTGGTCCCTTACTTCCCTGAATGCCCAACCAGCTATGATGCCTCCAGATTTTCAAGGGACATCAAATTGATCCTTTTTTTACATTTATCAAATATCATTTTCAAAATTAGTCCATTTAATAGGTTATGACTATCCTTATTCTATAGATGAGGAAATACGCACTGTACCTAAATAATTTGCCCCTGGATGGAATCAGACAAACAGGGCTTTGAATACCAGCTCAAATTATAATTCATGTGACCTTTAACTTGGAAAAAATACAAAGTAGATACAATAGCAATAGTTAATGGGAAAATGATGAATAAAACTGTCCCCAACTATTAATGAATGAAATTTTCAGATACACTGCATAGATGATTATTACCACAGAAGAATAGATTTCTACCACAATGCCCTATATTAATTTACAGAATTCACCTACATGAAGATGATGACGACAATGATCACAGCACAGAGTTCAATAATGTGCCTGATGTCAAACAGCAACTGAGAGCAGGGTCAGGATTTGAACCCAGATTAACAGGTGATTCTGCCTTACGATTCAAGAGTGAATGTATCAACTCACAGGGGAAAAACAAAATTTTTTTCAAGCCAAAATAAAAAAGAAAGAAAAGAAAAGAAGAAAAGAAATCTCTAGTATCTTGTTCTTAGTTCCCAGTATATATCTTGCTCTGCAGTACACCACACAATAGACGCTTTTGTTCAGCTCAGCAGGGCTATTTATACCTTGTAACTCTGGGTGCTTTTGGGGACTGTGTTTTTCCTCCTCTGAAATCTAAAGATGGTCACGAAGAAAAGTTCAAGGATAAGCTAACTATGTTTCAGGTCACCAACTGGCCAAACCAGACCCACCATCTCTGGGAACACAGACTCCACCTCCACCAGGAAGGAAAATAAGAAAGGTGCTCCACCTCCCCAAGAAGGGGTCCTCTTCCTGATCCCACAGAGAGAACAGGCACAGTCCACTCCCACTCAGATCCACCTCAACCAGAGACAAGGACACTGGGCCGCAAAGAGTCAGCCATGTTTATTTTATTTATTTTTTTAAGGTACTGGGGATGGAACCCAGAGCCTCAAACATTAGGCAAGTGCTATACCACTGAACTATCTCCTGGCTCAATAATAATGTACTTTTTACCATTTGGGGTAAAAGGGTGCCCGGGATCAAATCAGAGGTTTCATGAACACCAGACAAGCACTCTATCACCCCAGTCCTTCAACCCTGGTTTTCAGCAAGCACAGGACATCTAAATAATTATGAAATCTTCCAGGCAGGGAAGGCATTAAATGCTTTTTAAAAATCTCACACCACAGGAACAAGACTCAGAGGCAAATCATGGCAATCAGTGCCTCTCTACTGTTATAGATAAGCAGGCACAGAGGACCGGCCAGTCTGTGGCACTGAATCTGTGAAGGAAAGGAACAGATCTTCCCAAGACTGTTCTCTGACACCGCTGAGTGAGTGGGTGGCAATACTGAGTCTAAAGAAGTGCATCTCCATGCCACCACCACAGATCCTCACACTTCCCCAGGAAAACAAACTGACTCACAGATGCATTGATTTCTGAGTTGAAATATAAAATGGGAAGGGTAATTTTTAAATTACCAAGGCAGTTACAGCAGTCAGAGAGGCAGGCAGCCAAGGTCGCTGCTAGAAACCTGGGCAGCACACCATTTCAACTCTGGAAACTTCTGTCCTTGGAGGCGGATATCTCCATTGGATGCTAACACTGAAAGGGGCTCAGCCAGGTCACGAGGATCACAGATCCCATTTCAACATGGCATAATGATAACAATGGTGGTGGTAGTAGTTGTGGCACACCGTCGTTAAATGCTTACCATATGTCAAGCACTTTACCTGAAGTATCTCACTTAATTCTGATCACCACCTTATAAGAGTTTTATGACAGGTGACATGCTACCAATAAAGCAAGAAGACTTACTAGGATGAAGCCACTCTTTACAGAATCTTTCTAGGGCTGCCAGATATTCTGAAAGCAAACTGTACCACTACTACGGTCAGCCAAGGTGACTTGGCAAGGACAACACATATGTTCCAACAGCAAGAATGGATGAGATCCAAGCACTGACATTTAACAGCTGTGTGACCTTGGACACACTACTTAACCTCTCTGTGGCTCAGTTTCCTTCTCTATAAAATGGAAGTGATAATGGCACTGCCTCAGAGGATTGTTGCAAGAATTAAATGAGCAAGTATGTGCAAAACACTCAGGGTCTGATGCATTAGTAAAAGAATTACAGAGTTACTACCTGTGATTGTCTTTTTACTATTTCTAAGGAAGAGGTTTTACCTAAAAGGAAACTTTAATCTGACTCAAATCCTACTTTCTCTAAGGTGTCTTCACTGTCTGTTAGGAGAGGCTGTTCCTCCTGCTTCTCTGTTTTTAAATGTTCTATTCACACACTGATAAAGTTCTTGTCACAAATGACTAGTAGGTAATGCACCTGTTAACATGTGCCTTCCATTCCTGAATGATTTGCAACTTAAATCAGTTGTCTACCCACTGCCTCATACTGGGCCTGACAAGGTAGGAATGAACCGTAATGGCAGCAAAAATAGTAATAGTTAATATTGGTGTGATAAAAGCTTTACAATATGAAATTATATTTAACCCATTTTATTCCATCATCCCAGATGTAGAACACCTACCTGTAAAAACTTAAGAGTAATAATATATAATAATATATAACAAAATATTACATATAAGCTCTAGATTATAAAGTCCAATCTATTTTAATGTACATTGTGTCAATTTCACTGAAATATGACAGAAGCAAAAACTTGGGACTTAATGGATCTATATTAATAGGTTAATCTTTCCAGTAAACCTATGATGTAGGCACTATTCTTACATCCTAGACTCTAAAGGTGAGAAGACAGACCTGTAGAGTGGTAGGAGGGCCTGCTGCAGTTGGTGGGGCTGGTTAAAGACAGACTCAAGTACAGGATACTATATTGTCCTCCACAGCTCCATCCTCTGCACCGATGTGCTCTCTCAATGGAAAACTGAAAGCATTAGCTTAAGAAGGTCTTTTAGAAGTCTCCTGAGTATTGGTAATAAGTTATAGGATTCCTCACTGAAATTTAAGGTAAATGATGTATTTTAGAGTACTCCCATTTGCCCAACATTCCACTCCCAAAGCAATTAGGTACCATACAAAAAGTTCAAAAGATAGTAGTTAAATATGACTCCCTGTGCTTATTAGGGTAGAGATAGAATGGAAAATAGTAATAAATAAATAAAAATGAATAATCAAATGAATCAACAAGAGTCTTTCAGATTATTATAAGAACTATTGAAAATACAACAGGAGGGCCAATCTTTAGAGTACTCCTCTGGAAAGAGATCATTTGAACTGAGAGCTGAAAGAGTATGCCATCCACAGCAGGGAACCAGGGAAAATGCATTCTAAGCAAATAACAGGATATCATTATTTGGCAGGTTCCAAAAATCCAAAGGAGACCAGTATGGCTGGGAGCATCCAAGGAGTCTGCGAAATAAAGTGAGGCTGGACAAGTGAGTGCAGAAGCCAGATCATACAGTGTCTTTGTGGGCCATGACAACAGGTTTGGATGCATGCATGTTTTTAAGCAGAGGAGAAATATAAACCACTTTAGTTCTTGGAAATGCTACCCCAGATGCTATGTAAAGGAGCAATGGAGGAAGAAAAGGGAATATGCAGGATTACAGAAGCATTTTGAGTAAAGATAATAGTAGCTAGAACTAGTGGTAGTCCATTTTTTTCCTTTCGGTTGAAAAATTTCACACACACACACACACAAAATGGAGATGTGTTTTATACTTATTCTGGTTGTTTATTCAAGTTCAATTTCTAACGTCTTTAGAGCCTAGAGGAATCTTAGATCTCCTCTGTAATGACCTCATTGCACAGATGTGGTATAGAGGACATCCATGACTTGCTAATGTCACACACAAAAATTAACAGCAGACTTTAGTCAAAGTCAGACGTCACAGGACAAAGGCACAATAAAACAGGTAAGTTGACAAAGTTTTCTGTTGCTCTGAACAAGTCTGCTAAAATTCCACATGCGGAATTTGCAACTCTCCTTAGATTTTAAAAACTTTTCGCGGTGGTTAAATGTCACATTGTTTTTCATAACGACACATAGATGGAGCCTGCAGGGTTAAAAGAATGCAAGTGAAGTGAAGTCAACGGACAGGGTGCTCTGTCTGGGAAAAGTTCATAAAAGTAATTTTAAACTCCTCCGTTTTCCTTCGGTTACTTCCTCCGGGTTTCAGTGCAAATTATACCTTACCCTCTAGGTTGCATTTTGCCATTTTCCTCTCGTTTCCCTAAGAAAGCTCTCGAAAGTGACAATGCGTTTGTCAAAGAGGCCAGTATGAAGTTCCTGTGAGTTCCTGTTCTCTTGGAGCACGGCTCCTATCACACAATAATGTGTTATTTTGTTGAATTTTGGCATCCATCTAGCTTGTTTGGTCAGAAGCCAAAAAATTAGAGTGTGTCGGTCCACCAGTTTCTCAGCAGAGCAGCTCTCTTCTCACCCAGCGAGTGTGCTGTACCCTTGGCCTCTGGCCAAGAAGGGAAATCCATTTTACATAAAGAATGCACAAAGCTCAAGTGCTCAGAGACTTTTTACCTACTAAAATAACTTTATGGACAAATGCCAGTCTGCTAGACACATTCTGCAGGAACATTTGGCATGCAAAACAAGGTAAAGCACTCGAGGTGGCAAGACTCTGGAGGCGAGGAAATGGCCGTGCGTGCCCTCGTGGCGCGTCACGTGGCCCGGCCCGGCGGCCTGATTGGCTGGGGCCCGGAGCTCAGCCGCCATGTAAGGAGCGGCACGTCGCCCTTCGCCGGCTGCTTAAAATGGCGGCCCGAGACCACGGGGCGGCCTCTCTCGGCCTCCGTCCCCGCCAGCTTTTTGTTGGTGGTGGTTTTGTTGTTTTTGTTTGTGTTTGTGTTTTCATAAACCTTGCGGGTTTGAGTAGAAACAGATTTCTCACGACTTGCTTCTCCGGCTCAATTTCACAGTTCGGCATACACTCAGGCTCTGTCAAAAGCTTGACAGTGTTCCAGGGAAAATATTAACTGTAAACTTTCCAAGAGGAATTAAAGGAGCAGGCAGGAACGTCGGAGGAGGGCGGCCTGCCTCGGGACGCAGCTCCCCGGGCTGCACGTGCACACGCTCTGGGAAGCAGCACGCAGCCTGCGCTCAGATGACCTCTGGAGTGGCCCCACCTCGCCGGCCTCGGTGGGAAGGAAGGGGGAAAACAGACGCATCCTCCTGGGCGAAAAGGCACGAAGGTCCCCCTCTCCCTCCCAGGCCTGACCAGTTGAACACTGCACACTCTGATGTATAAATATTTGCCTCTGGCTAAAGTTCAAGCAGCCCTGTGTGGCTGCCAGACACAACAGAAAACCAACATCCAAGGGAAAGTGTTTACTGCAGTGGTGGCCAAAGGAGCAACTGCCAGCAGAAGGTCGTATCTGATTGGCCTGGCCTGGCTGTGGTGTTATCATAAAGCACCTGGCCACCAGCCACTGGCCACCGGGGTGCTCCCACCCTGTTAGTAATGGCCATGTTCTTTAATGCACAGCCTGGCCACAGTTAACACAAGGCCAGAAGACCTACTGATGGCTTCACATGTGTTCCTCCAGAGCAAGGGGCAGGAATGAGCCCAAACCAGGCAGCACAACTGTTAATACTACTGCAAAACAAGTGTTTGCTCATCGAGACTCCCAAGGTAGGGCCTGTGACCTGAGAGGCCCACTTCTCAGGTGCAGGACCCTTTACACATCTCCCCATTCCCATCCCTGAGTATTCTGCACTTAAATTCTTCACTAATTATTGGACAAATTGAAGCAGTTTGGGAAAATCTTGAAAGAAAGGAAATTAAGAGAAACCTTTTGGTAAGGGGCTACAAGAAGATATTTAAAATAAATTCAGGCATCCTTCAATTTCTGTCCTCATCACTAAACTCTGCAGTGTACCATTTTACCAGTTCTATAATTCTGAAATAAGAAAAACTGGCCATCAAAAGATTAAGATCTCTTACTGGGATAAAGGAACTGAATGAAAAAAAGATCCTGGAAGAAACCCTTTTCAGAAAAGTTATGACTTCATAGTTAATGCTAAGCATGCAGCTGACAGGGCAAAGCCTTTTCATGGTTTTCAGTATTCAGGGAAGAGTTTGAATACAATCAAGATAAGTCATAATATTTTTAATCATTGTCATCCATAAAACATTTCTATCTTCATAAACAGTAATGCACAAATCGAACCTTTCCTTAATGCTGCAAATGAAATGAGTCTGTGTAGGTGAACTGGAAAGTCACACAGAAAATAAGACAGAAAAATCAAGGAATGAAGATGGTTTTTTTTAATATTATGGAACGATAATTTAGGTAAAGCAAACCAAGCTGTTATGTTTTCATCTGTTCCAAATAAAATACGCATTTGCTTAATTGAAACATTTGTTGTTTGTGGAAAATAAAGATTTTACATCCGTACACAATTTAGAGTTTCTAACTTTGAAAATTCCTCAAGATCCTGAATCTTGATTATTCCTAGGCTTAAGGAAATTTCTAAATTTGCATTTGTTGAGAAACTAAAATCATGTATCAAATAATCCTATTTTCAATTGCTTGTGAAACTTTCGACAACTACATTGATTTTGTCTGATTCTTAACCAAATGTGCCACTCAGTTTGATTTGTGTTTGACATCAGAAGCCCAGGACTTATAGTATGAAGTCTAGCTTCCAAGAGATCACAGCAAATCATGAGCAGGGAGCAGGGGGGATCACAGAGGAATGTTCTGTTCCCAGCTGTGAACAAGACAGAATTAACTCTGAGGCGCTTCCTCCTGCTGCCCTGGTGGACAGAAAGGTCAAGATGGTTAGCTCTTGTAGTCTCAGTATGAACCGTCAAAACAACATGCGTGTTAAAAATAGATTGTCTATAGGCAACCAAAATACAAATGCAGAAATAATTTAAAGTAAAAATAGTTTTATTATATGTAAATTTCAAGTACTTTCAAAGGCTGTAACTTGAAACCAAGGAGAAAAAGGACAGAGCAATACGTTCCCAAATGCATTAGCTTTACAAACTCTTAAGTCTTAAAATTTAAAAAAACAACCAATCTGACCCATGGATGACACTTTGTTAAGAAATTCCTTGGATTTACAAGTAATTCATTGGGAATTAAAGCACAAGAGGCAAATTTACCACTTTTATTTGTTTATATTTTGATAACTGCATTTTTCTCAGCCCAATTTCTATGGAAATAAAAATACTGTTTACTACCAGAGGAATTCCTTTATCTATCAGTGGGGAATAGAGTTGAAATATTATGAGTTTTTTTTTCAATGCAATGAAATAATCAAGATATTCCAAGGTGGTATGATACATCAATTCTATCACAATCATGTTTTTAAAAAAATAGGATAACTGCTGTTTTATATGTAAGTGGATACTTAAAACATATCACAGGCAGCATGTTTAATAAAGTCTGGAATTTGTATAATAAAATGTTAAAACAATAATAAAACTAAACTAGTGCTGAAAGTAATTCTATCTTATAGACTTTCACATTGAACAAAAATGTATCTTCTAAATAAAAATATGATACAAATGTAAATATTCCTTTTAAAGCTGCTGAATGCATCCCTTTACTAGGAAAGGCTTAGCTATGTTATTTGCAATTCCCTCATTGCACCACAATGTACATTACTGTCTGTAAGCTCTAATTTGGCATGGCGCATCATTAATGACCTGAATGGTGGCTGTTTCACACATACATATTTAATTACAACAGCTGAACAAATTACATATTTATGCTTTATAAAGGGGATTGCCAGTCTAATTCATTTGCTATGCATGCAGGTACAGGACTCCATCTGCAACAGCATCTGCACAACAAGAGCTGACAATTACCCATTGTACAGCGAGTAAGCATATCTGGGGAAACCTGTAAGGGAGGCAGTGGTATTAACTATTTCAC
Organism: Marmota monax; assembly: GCF_021218885.2. Classification (NCBI taxonomy): domain Eukaryota; kingdom Metazoa; phylum Chordata; class Mammalia; order Rodentia; family Sciuridae; genus Marmota; species Marmota monax. Next base: position 9,392,035 of record NW_026692907.1, on the reverse strand, counting down.
TGCCTCAGGTCCTGGTTCCCGCGCCCCCCCCCAGAGGTCAAAATCTGTCAAAACCCTAAGCAGTGACTTATTTAATAATAAAAATCATATCCCTTAATGAATGACAGCCTAGCTATGGAACAGAATCAGCCAACCCTCTCATTCATGCTAACTTCCAATGAGTTTTAAGATGAAAGTGACAAACAGATTTTAAATCTATAGTACAGTATGGTCATACTTTGGCCTCTTATGGTGAGCAGACATCTTACAGAGTTAGATTTGCAGCCCCAGAACTCAAGCACTGGTCCTTTAATAGCCCAAGAACAGCTCCTGCCAAGGGCCAATGGGGCTTATCATCAGCCACTGGAGAAGTTAAATCTTTGTTACCATACTCCCAGCACACCATGTACCTGGGTGGTTTATAAAGGATGGGCCTGAAGCACTTCTCTAAAAGAAAGCACACCCTGAGCCCCTTTTGAGAGTCCCAAGACCTCTGCTGAGAGTTCTTATCATCAATGTACTTTCCAGCTAAGCCACAACTAAAAGCTGCTGCTCTTTCTTTTGGTAATAAAGTCCTACTCACCAGTGCTGCAGCCTCATCTTAAATGGCTGTAGGACTTTCCTATGTTTAATTTAATATATCCAATGAGTAATATAAATATTCTGGACCATCACTTCTACTTCAAAACCCAAAGAGGAAGAATTAAGAGTCAGCCAATCAATAGTGAGGTTTCCCATTATCGTTTAAGGCTTTTGCTAGGCAATAAAGAGGCTCCATGGTGATGGCCCCTAAAAGCTCCTCAAGGCGTCTTTGCCTCCTCAGGCCACAAAATCAAAGCATGAGTCAGAGGTGTGGGTATTTTTAATGTCCTCTCTTGAGTGATGGAGTTCAAGCCAGGGGCTAACTGGGGTGGGTAGGGTGAAGGAACAGAAGGCCCTGCATTACCCTGGATGGCCAGGGACACAGTCAAGTACTGGCTGCTTGCTGTGTGACACCTAGGAGGTGTGCAAGTCCTAAAGAAAGGATACCAACATGCCCTCTCTATTTCTATAATCCTTGAGGCCCAAATTCACATTATGCGTAAAGAATCCGGATTCAGGTGCTATCAGCCACCTGTGAAAAGAGTAGACCTTTGGTTAGAAAATTAACTGAGAGTGATAGAGCTGAAAATCTCTCTAGCCTCATTCTAAAGGCCAAAGGACCTTTAAAAGGGCCAGTGCTTGGTCTATTGGATATAAATCCAAATCAGCTTTCACCAGAAAAAAAAATCTCTGCGCTCTACAGAGGGAGGAACAGGAGATTCACTCTCATCCTGGTGCCAGATGGAAGTTACCAGCTCTCTCTGGGCCAGAAACCAAACCAGGAAGAGCCTCCACTGGGTTTGAATTCTCTTACCCTTGACTTCCAAAGTGTCAGAATACTTGAGACTAGGCTTTCTGAGCTGTCAAGATAACACTCTTCAGATGCTTCTCCTAAAGCAAAGCGATGCCCTCAAAATTCTACCAGCACTTAGCACTCCAGCAGATCCAAAACACGGGGCCCAATGGGAGCAACACGAGGACTGCACACTGCTTCCTACCTGACCAAAGCTTTTATGAAGGATGCTGCATTTGAACCCTGTGAGGCAGCCATGCCAACTTTACAGATAAGAAAACTGAGGGCTGGGGATGTGGCTCAAGTGGTAGCGCACTTGCCTGGCATGTGCGCGGCGCTGTATTCGATCCTCAGCACCACATACAAATAAAGATGTTGTGTCCGCCGAAAACTAAAATAAATAAATAAATATTTTAAAATTCTCTCTTTCTCTCTCTAAAAAAAAAAAAAGAAAACTGAGACTTGGAAAAAATTAAGGGATTTGCCTAACACAGCTAATCTGGGGCAGAAAGAGGACCAAAGCCCCAAATTGATTATAAATCTTGTCTTCCTCCTCTGAGAATAATCTTAGCTTCATTGTCTCCCTGGTGCTTTGCTTATTTAACAAAGCTGTCAACACCCTATACCCGAATCCCCAGCCCAGATGCATCTTTACCAGCATAGGTGCTGCCTTTCTGGCAGAAACTATCAGTGGCCTTCCCACAAACTGCTCCCTGAGAGCTCTGGAGGTCAGTGCAGCTGGGACACACCTGCTTTCCACTCTCAGGCATAAACACTTGAGTCTGTCTGCCTCCAGGCCTTCTCTGTCCCTCTGTCTGCGGGGCAGCAGTGCAGGAGAGCAATCACACTTAGAAGCCACTCTCAACCAAGGAGGGAAAGAACTTCTCCTCAGCAAAATCATCACAAGTACATTGTGCTGACCCTTGGGGGATACCCAGAGAGACTGCACCCCAGTTGCTCCCAGTGATAACCTGCTCACTACACTTAGAGGCTTACTCTCACTGCATTTCCTGGGATTATCTCCCAAATGAACTACTTTCACCCAAACATCCATCTCAGAGTCTGTCAGAAAACCCAAAGTATAAAAGCAAGGATTATCTCTATTAGCAGTGAGAGCCTGGCTTCGGGGTCCACTGCTAAGTGTAACCTCATACCAGTGTTCCACCTCAATCAATTTGTTACCAGGAAGTCATGCACATGGTTTACATTGTCCTTCTAAACCATGGATGATTCCCACAAAGCAGCAGCCCTACCCTGATCCCAAAGGCAAATGCTAAAGATACCTGGCTTCAAATCCTGATTCTGCCCTTCAGTTATGGGTTCTTCAGCAAGTTTCTTAACCTCAGGGATAAGAGCTCCTCTTACATGAATGGAAAATAATGGCTGCTATATCATGATAGGATTGTGGGGAAAAAATAGGGTGTTTTTACAGAACCTAGCATATAGCCCAGATGCTTAACAAAAGTTCATCATCATCATAATATAGAAGTTAACTATGAGGCCCAAAGGATGCCAGTGATTTCGTCAAATGGCAAGGAGGAAAAAAATTCTCAGGTAAACCCTGTTGTTTTGTTTTGTTTATTCTCAAGCCACCTTTAGTTAATCAAGTGCAATTCAAATGCTTTAACACTCCTCTCCTTTGCTTGCACAGTGGTATCACCCCAAAAGTTATGGGTGACACTCAGCACTCTCCCCCCCCACCTCAGTCATGGCTGCTGGCACCTCAGCTGACCTTGGCAACTTCAAAGCACAAAGCCATCATCCACTGCACTTCTGTCTGATCTCTGGTTATCTAGAGGGAAGTGGGCAGAGGAAATAACCACGGACCCACGTAAGATAAATGAGCTCTTGTAAGGTGCCATATACGGATTCATGTGCTGGAAGGAAGAGATGAATTGTGTCTGGAAGGAGCTGATTTACTATCTAAGGATAAAGTCTCCTATAGATCTTCATTAAGAATGCTAACTTCCCAAGGTTGATTTGCAAGTGTGGCTACTGCACGGGACAAAAGACAAAAAATAAAGTTTGCAAATGTCAAGGTCTTACAGAACCAATGATAGGGATGGTTTATCAAAGCTCCTCTTTATTCAGGATGGCTCAAAGTTGAGGAGGGAGATCATGGAAGGGGAATCTGACTAGTTGAAAATCAGGAGAGACTCACCTACAACATGGTATTCCAAAACACACACACATACACAAAATACAACACAGGATAGAAAACTATAAACACTAAGCAAAGTGTCACCCAGCCTTCTTTATGATTAAGAATACACCTGGGATCTAAGTACACCATGGGGTCGATTCACCATGTTCAGCTACTTTATCTTTAGAGCACTGATAACAATGGTTGTAAGAATTAACAAGATAATATACAAAACATCAATTGGTAAATAGCAAAGTGTTACACAACTAATTTTTTAAGTAGGAATTATTATATCAGTCATCATGAATTCACTAAATACTGTTTACAATGTATATAGAAGGTGTAGGAGAGAATAACTACCCAATGACTTACACTTAAAGCTATTATTGAACTAATTCCTGATAGGCTTCTTTTTCATAAGTGCAGAGAGCTAAATATGGGATGGGGAGAAATAGTCACTTCTACTTTCCTGTTTTGAGTATTCCCAGTAATTTCCAGAGTTCCCTATAGAGAATTCAAAGGGCTTGTTTTTGCCAAGCAAAGAATGACTATAAAGCAAAGAAACAAAATAAAACAACTATCTTTTGAATAGATTTTTCTCCAAAAATCAGTCTACTGCAAATATGATTCTGCTTGTGTTAAAAATGTGCACGTTAGTGGAAAAAAAAAAAGGAAAAAAAACTGTGAAAAGGAAGAATATATACTTATAATTTTATAGTAGACTTTGAATAGTAACATCAGGGTTAATTTTAATATTCATCTATGTATTTTGTTTCTTTTTCCAGATTTTCTATTATTAAAAATTTCCCATTTATAATAAGAAATAGTTTTTAATATCATCACATATTATATTAAAAAAAAACTTTAGAAGGGAGAAAATCCACTCAGCCAAATGTTTTATCTTCTGGTATTCCAAAATCAAAACAGATTTTATATCTATCCTATAAAGTATCTACTGAGATAGAAGGAGGAGCCTGGTAGGACTGTTTTATCAAAGGCCTTCACCATTCTGTGATTCATACCTGCCCCGCCCCCGCCCCCGCCATCCTACAAAGTTTATGGTCCAATTTAAAATGATAACATTTGGAAAAACAAAAATGTCAAAATTTAAAAAGAAGAAAAAAATTAGCACCTAGGAAAATGACCCTTCTAGTAGCCCTTGGCCAGCAGCCAGGAAACTACTCCCCACGGTGACACAGTGGCTAGATGCAGGCTCCTAGGCAGACTCTGGCTGCCCTCCTCAGCCCCATGCTGAAGGAACCCAACTGCTGGAACGCACCCCGTTCTCCCCAACAAGCACTTTCCATCTCCTTCCCTGGCCAACACTTTGCTTCTCAATTCTCATCCTCTGACCCTCTGACATGACCTTGTTCACAAAGTTAGTCCTAAACACTTTGTATTTAATTCTACTGCAAACCAAGCCTTGTGATTTTCACTCCCCTCTCTCCACTGGACTAGGAGCTCCTTGATAGCAGGTGTGTGGATGGCACACAGTAGGTGTCAAAAACTTATCAAATGAACAAGTGAGGAAATGAGTGGATATGCCGCTGTCACCATGGAGGAGACTGAAGCACCTGCAGAAGGCAGTCATGAGATGACACATGATAATAAGTAAAAGGAAGAACCCTCTGCAGAAATCCTGGCCAACCAGCCTCAGGATTCCTCTGAGGTGGGTCCATTTTTAAATACCATCTTTTTGGGGGGGGGAAAGAGGGAGGGATAAGGCATCACAAAGATTTAGAAAAATCATGACTAAATACCACCTAGTACTCTTCCCTGACAATTATAATGGTAGAAAACAACCACGACAATCAATAATAATCTTTCCCATTTGTAGTTATACGTATCTCATAATCTCAAAATCATAATAAACATCCGCACAGAAAAGCTTAGTTTAAAAGTCAACTATGAATAATGTTTTGATGGCTGATGTTTTCATATGCCAAGTTTTAAGATATCTGTTTGAAACTCTTTACAATGGCATCGGGGAGGAGGTCACACTACCAAGAGTACCAGGATTTAAACATGTTCTAGCTACAAAGGGTGCTCCTCACTGCACACCAGGATTCTCTCAAAAGAACAAGTCAGGTCCTATTGGGTCCCACAAAAAGTTCACCCCAAAAAACCCACAGTTACAATTCAAAGCCTGACTCTAGTTTCACTGGATGTGTCTCAGGCTAATAAGACAAGACGACTATCTTCTCATCCTTCTACCCCAGGCACCTACCTCAGTGCCTGGCACGGGGTGGTGTTCCAGGTATATCAAAAGGAGCCCAAACAATCTGTCTTTCCACATCATCATGTGGAATCAAAGGCAGGAAACTGGCTCCTTTTCTCTTTCTCAGTTTTCAGAGCAAAAGCAGGTCCTGGCTACTCACTAGTTTTGGACCCTACCATAGCAGCTTCATTTACACACTTCCTCCTGCTTACCAACTCGCCCCAATGCCAGATGTAACCAGGAGTAACAAATTCTTCTAAAAGATGTATGCCATATCTCTGCCCTTTGCACTGGATTCATAATTGCATGTGGAATTCCCCAACCCATTCCATTAAAAGTCCATTTCATTTTTAGACCACATGGAGAGCAAAAGAAACCATCTGCTTCGTGAAATAGGTGTAGGCATGCATATAGCTTTCAGGGCAGGTAGTGCTGCCTGGGAAAAGCCTCCACAACAGCTTTGCTGCCTAACCTGGCCTGCTGAGAGTGCATGTGTTTCAAAATTGAGGAAGGCTGGGAACAGACCCAGGGCAGGGCTTCTGTGTCCACAGAGAGCCAGGGACCTCTCCACCTGCCTAACGCCCTCACTTCTCAAGTCATCTCTTCAAGAGACCCCACATCTGAGGGAGAAAAAGATGTGAGAAAAAAAATCAAAGCAGAAAGATAATGTAACAATGCTTCAAGTCCAGAAAACGACAGCATCCCCAAACCATCCACTTCTCTCATCAGCATGACCCTCATCATTTCTCTATTCACAGAACAGTATTTATTGAGAGCTGACTGAGTACCAATCACTATACTGAGGCTTTACATCCATTACCTCACTGAACTTAGGTATGACCCTCATCCCAGCTATACAGAACAGAAACTGAGGCTGAGAGAAGGTGCCTCCTGTGCAAAGCAACATTGCTGGAAACTGGCAGAGCTGGGCTAACTATAAACCTGACATTCCCCCATGGCACACCCCACCTTCAGACATCTTCACAGTCCTGAAAAGAGGGGAGAAGGAAAGGAAACCAATGGGAATTAGGAAGAGTAAGGAACTGATTGACAGCCAATACAATTACCCCTTACTCTTCCCTTTAGGGTAGATTTGGAGAATGACTACTTTTTCACTCAAATGCAAATACCAAGAACATCAATATTGATACCACCCTTCATTTACAGAATATGCATCTTCCAAAGAACTCAGATAAATTACTGCTCTATCGTCTTCACCATACATCTGGGAGATGGCAAATCAGACTGGAGAGTACAGGAGAAATTAAGAGAAATCTGAAGTATAGAGAAGTTAAGTGACTTGCCCACGGTCACACAGTAAATGAACCAAGGCAGCATGCCAGGGCATTGACTTCCTGGGTCCTTGCTTATTTTAATGTATTAGCCAACACAATTCTTGGATGTCTCACCTAGCAAGTTTCCTACCAAGAGGCCACCATTTTTTCTTTCCTAGATGATAAGTGAACTTTTGAGAGGTACCAAAATGCACAGTGGAAAGAGCACCAGCTTTGGGGCCAGCCTAATATCAAGGGAGCTTACGTCCCAGGCAGTTAGGGGGTATGAAAGCGTGGACAGGCTTTATAAGTGCTTGGGATTCAAGTCCCTCATCTGTAATTTGGAGGTGACAATTCTTGCCCTCTCTACCTCACGGAGTTGTCAGAAAAACTAAAGGAGAAAATGGAATGTGAAGGGTTCCTTATAAAACTGCAAATACTGTACAAATATAAAGGATTATTATTTTTGGATTCAATAGACTTTCTCAATTGAACCAAGCCCTGAGTAGCTGGATGGTCAAGTTATGTTATAAATAACCAAGAAAAATGTTCTAATTCTCGAAACAATTTTACCAGGCTGCTCTCTCCCATGAAAGGACACTGGTTGTAAAATGAATTAAATCAGCACTCTCTGCTATCTTCAGGACATAAATTGTTACTAGCTGAGGACAGGTGGGGGAATGGCTATTTTCAAAGGCATACAACCTCTGTCTATAAAAAGCTGACCTTCCCTAGTCTAGAACACCAGGCATGGGGCAAGGTGGAAAAACAAAAGGGTTGCCTGCTGGTGTTATGACAAGAATCATCCAGCATGGACTGCCTTGTCTCCAACAGTGGTTGGAAGAGCTCACAGGCTGAAGTCAGCTTCTTGCTAAATATTTCAAGGATGCTAATGGACCCAGAAGATCAGCTGTGCTGTGCATCAACAGGCTGCCTTTATCCTAAAACCAATTATAAATAAAGCTCCAAATATGGTCTGCTTTAAATATGTATTTAAAAAATATATATTCCCAATCTCCATGCCATCCATAACCAGCAGGCATCTGACTTATCTAAGACTCACTTTCCCTGGGGATGATGCAGTCCTGTGCTCTTATGACTATTTGCCATCAGAATCACAGCTAGTATAGCGTTAATTCTAATAACTTCTAAAGGTTCCTTTCTCTTTAGGAGGCAGAAATTCACTGCCAAACACACTGCTCCCATTCACAAGATTATTTATGGCACTGATAATTGAATTCCGGTCACATGACTAAGGAAGACTGGGTTGAGAGGGGAAAGAACCCAACCATAATTTCTAGAGAGATCTATAAATTACTGCTTTTCTCCCCTGGAGGTGGAAGTCCTTGGAGCTCTATGGATTCTTCCCTAGCATTTATTCTAAGTTAGGAATAATCACACCAGTTCCTCTCTCTGGGCTCAGTGACAAAGCTCCTACGGGAAACCCTTGAAATTATTCTGCATCAGCCCCTCAGAACTCATAAGGGGGTTCATAGAAAATCTGCCCCCTTTCTCATTGACCAAATGTTGCTGTCTCTGTTATAGCACACAGTTCCTAAGGGCATCACAGATTAGAATTGAGTATAATGGTATAATGGTATTCCACTGCTCTCTGTCCCCCAAAGCAGACACAGCACTCAGCCACAGCATTATAGGCATGGTAGCCAGAGGGAGGCAGGTTCCCACAATCCTTCTCAAGTTAATCAGCTGGGCATTTCCTTCATGATTTTAAGGAAGACCTACCAAAAGCCCTTCCTAAATAAGGAGCTTCTCCTCCCAGATCCTACATTCAATGCTTTTACAATGATAGGGGCTTCCATGATTCAATGGAGCCTGCATTCCAGATAATATTTATCTCTTTTTATCCCTTGGCTCAAGCAGAGAAGAAATGTCACTAGAGTTACTTGGTTACTTCCAAAATATTTTCTAATTATGCTTAAAATACAAATGCAATGAATAATGTCAGTCTAGAAGGTACATCAAACATTTTTTTTTCTCCTCTAAGAAATAAATGCCTTCTTAAACAGATCACATTTCCATTTGCTCGGCTTCTTGCTTCAAGTGGATGGGCTAAACAACGTCACCCTATTGTAATACTTTTTAGCCTTTAGAATAATTTTAGCATATAAAAAATTCTCTGTGGTCCTTTTTATTTAACAGCTTCTGAGAACACACAAAGAATTTGATAAAAGATCAAAAAGAAAAGAAACTGAGAGGGTAAATAAATCTTCCCAGGGTACATAACCAATCTGGAATCCATTTTAAGGCCCTTTGCTAAATATGCACATAAGCAGGCATGTAAGCATGTCTGTGCACATATGCACTTGTGTGTGCGTGCATACACACACACACACACACACACACACACACACACACTCTTACTCTCTAGAGAAAGGCAAACTTTATTAGCAACTTGGCCTACATACCTTCTATCCTTTGGTACTGAGGGAAGAATGTGTCTTATTCTATTTTTATTTTTTTTTTTAATGAAACTGAAAGTCTAGTAACTGTTTAAAGAAACCAAGTCTGCTTTTTTAGAAGCTTATCAAGACCAAACACCTTTGTGGGTGCTCCATCAGTGATGCTGGCCTAGCTTTGTGATAAGTGTCCAGCCGTTAAGAGGGCAGTGATACTCATTACTGTTCAGTTCAGACTATCTTCTAAAGTTCCTAAGAAAAGAAATATTTCCTATCCCACCTCATGAAGAACACAATTTTGCAGGGAGGTTCAACATGTTGCTGACAGTTATCCTTGTCCTGTAGGGTAGAGGGGAGAGCCTATTCCCAGGCTAGAATACGGGACTGGTATAGTCCTCAGCATGCAGAAACCCTACACTGGTTAAAATACAGGGAAATGCCATGTGCTACATGCTAGGCTGTTAGCTACCTGTCAAGGCCATTTATGAGCATGGTGGGTTTCTGGGCTGACCTCAACAATGGAATCCTTGACCAGAACTTGCCCGGTAGACTTCCAGCTTCCTGGAGATCAGCCCAGGCTGTATTCTGTGCTTATCTTCATAGGCATTCCTCATCCCCTGCCTAGGTAGAAGGAAGCTCTGGAGAACTGCTCTGAGTCAGAATGGCTGTTAACCTGTCCAAATGCCGCCTCCATTTTAGAAATCCTTAGGGGAGGCAGGTGTGAGATTTATTCTTTTAACCTCTTTTAGGTTATGAATGCCTTTGGAAACTTGATGAAAGTCACAGCTGATGGTTTTCAGAGGCTGTACTCATATAGCTGTGTATGAGACAGGATTTCCAGGACAGCTCTACAGGCCCAGGTGAGGAGACCCAGAGAGTGCCTACCAGTTCACAGTGAAATTCAGATCACCTGTCTTATGCTAATTGTCCCCATGCCTTCCAATATAAATGACAAATACCTAAAGAGTACATGGTAAGAGCAGTGGGAAAATCTACTCCCCTCCCAAAAAAAAAAAAAAAAAACACAGTGTTATGGCAAACGGAATAAATAACACAATTTTTATTTAAACCCCAAAGAGGAAAACCAATCTTTCCTGTTCAAATGATCAAAAGAAAGTTGGTGTAGTCAACTAATTTGACTCAATGAACATTTACTGAGCCTTGTGCAAGAAGGCAGGATCTACAGAAGACACCAATGAATCTAAAAACTGATGCTATCTTTTGCGAATTCCAGACTAAGATAGGTAGAAAAAAAGAACAAGGGATTATTAACATCACAGGCCATGTTACAAAACTTTTGGTCTCTCAGGTAAGTCGTGTCTGAAGAAAGCCAGCTTTTAGTAAACGTCCACTTAACACTAAAAAATACACAAATAACCTTAAACTCTAGGTAGAAAAATACAGGGCCCAACCCCACAGCAGGCAAGGTTGGGGATCTTGAACCCCTTTCTACAGTCAGCTGGGCAGTCCTAAAGAGAGCAGGAAGGGTTGGCCTTGGAATGCAGACTGAGGAACAGATGGGATTCTCTGAACAAAGACCATGGGGAGGATGGAAAGAAGAGAAGCATTCCTGGAGGACCAACTGAGAGAATGCAGGGTGAGCAGCATCCCGGAGACAAAAGTAAGACATCAAGTCTGAGGGGCAGGAAAAAAGGAGTGAATATTTAGAATCCGCTATTTGGTGCTAGTTATACAAGCTGGGGGAACCAGACTGAGACCTTCTACACTGCTGCTTAAGCTTCCAACAGCGGGGGGGGGGGAAACTTTCAGGAAAAACTTTTAGTATTTTCTGAATGCTTTCAAGATCCACTTAAAACTTTTTTTTTCTGCTTTAAGGAGGAATTAACTGAATTTTACAAATTAAAGGTCCCCTGAAATAGAGTTAGGGCTGAGTTTAACAAGTTGTTATACATGCATTTAGGCTTCCCCCAAACAGAGGCCTGATACAAGCAGCAAAGCATTCACAGGTTGGTTCTTTGTTTTATGAAGGCTCATCTTTTCTCCAACAGAATTAGGATAAAACAGACTTTGTTTTCTAAACAAAGTCGGGGCCTTCCATAAGCAAAGGAAGCAAGTCTTGTTGCAGGAGAGAAAATGCTGATAAGTCAGTAAATGAAAAATATTTAATAGCTATAACCAGAGACTTGAAAAAATTGTGCTCTATATGTGTAATATGAAATGAATAGCATTCTGCTGTCATATATAACAAAATAGAATAAATAATTTAATAAAAAAGAAAAAAGTATTTAGAAAAATAAAATATATATATTTAATAGCCATTTAATTTATAATTAAGCTCAAAAAAAAAAAAAAAAGCTGTGGGCTTATAAGAAAACATACAGATCGCTATAGCCAGGGCTTAACTTCTCAAACCTTAGAAAAGAAATATGGAACCTCCAAACCAGAGGCATGAAACAGTTGTGGAGTATCCCACACAGATTGACATTTAAAGAAAATAAGCAGAATTTTTCATTGAATGTCTTCAAGCATCAAGGTCATAAGAAAATGCTGGTGACTGTAATCTCCATATGTCTCCAGTTTAACAAACTAAAGCTATTCTTTAAGGGGATTTCAAACAAAGGCTCACCCAGCTGTATATTTATTATGAGTTAATGTTTAAATAATGTTCTTTTGCTTTTATTTAATCTTTCCCCATCATAAAAATAAAAGGGCAATTTACTGTAGTATTTTTCATGTCAAAAACTATTACCTTGTCAACTCTGTCTCTCAATTTATACCTAGAATATACATGCATACACTAAGATAGACCATTTAGGCAGAAGTGGATGTCCCTGAAATCAGCTGCTTTAGAAAAAATTATGTAAACATAATCAATTCTTGCAGTTCCACAAAAGCACTAGTTGCTAAGGATTTTACAAATGGCATTTGCAATATTGATTAAGGACTTTCTTGTCCTATATCTGTATAAGTCTACAAGCCTGTATGATTGTTAATGCTCCAATATCTAACACAAATATATATGCCTAACTTATTTTCAAATATGAACATAAAGTAACGGATCTTTTCATGAAAGGCCCTGACAACATCCCCTATTACTACACTCAAGGCCCAGACCTGTAAGCCCTCCAGTGGTCCTTTATCCAATCCATCATGCACATGCAAGGTTTCAATTGGCACAAACCCTTCATAATCTTATTAAGTGTACATCAAAATGTGTATAGGCAGAGAGCACCGAAATAACCTTCAGGAGTTTAGCTAGAGGTTTTGTGAGGCAAACCCAGAAATCTATTGGAGATAAGGAGAAACTATAACATGCTTTTGAAAGCTTGGTGGTCTACAGAGGAAACGAAATAAAAAGAACATTAAAGGGATCCTAACACCTAAAACCTGCAAATGTTTTAATGGGAAATAACACCATTTTTGGCACAAAGAAATAACAACAGGATTAATAGTTTTAGATTTGTTCCTTCTACTAAAATCCTTTTTCAAACTATTTCAAATGAATATGTGAGAGATTGATTTTTAAACCCATGTAAATTCTTAGAGACAATGCAGACTGACTTAATCAATAAAATCTACAGACATTGATGCAACCCAGCTGAAACACTGCTACCAAAAAGCATAGCATAAAAATCACTCCATGGCTCCCTTTGTACACAACAGTGATATGACCTTAATAAATATTTCATTCCTTTCACTGAATAACCAAGCATCAAGATAGCAAATTTTAATAGCTATGAAATAATATCATAATGACTCTACAAAGAAAATGCCTCCTTTAGAGAACAGCAACCTTATTTTAAAGGCTATCTTCTAGTCTTCATTTCTAAAATACATTCCAAATCAGTACATAATCATAAATGAGAACACTTATCTATTCCTTTCCACATACAGATTGATGTATTGCTTAAAGGGTTTCATAGGGCACTTTCTCAACTATAGCATCATTAGAAAAGTCATATGGGAAAAGGTGTAAGTTCTTCGAGTACAAGAACATTATCTTTCATCCCCACACAAAGTAAGAGCTCAATAAATACTCCTGGATTGATGTCTGTTCAGGGAACAGCCAACAGTGATGTGGAGGGACAACCCATAGAGTGACTCCAAGGTTTCTCCCAGGAGTTAAATTAATAGCTATGAGTCCATATCCTGGAAGTACTTATGGATTGAATCCTTGCTAAGCATATTATCATATATTTACCCACATTTAATTCCATCTGCTATTTTTCTTCTCACTTACCCAGTGAATCTTATGTTACAAGGGAAAGAAAATGAGTATGGAACACAGAGCAGGATTCAAAGCTCAACTCCAAAATGTTCTAACTACTGTCAGGCATGGTGGCACACATCTATAATTCCAACTACTCAGGAGATTGATGCTGGAGGAGTACAAATTCAAAGCCAGCTTCAGCAACTTAGAAAGACCCGCAGCAACTTAGGGAGATCCTGTCTCAAAAAAATAAAAAGGACTGGGGAATAGCTCAGTGGTAAAATGCCCTGGGTTCAATCCCCAGTATCCAAAAACAACTACAACAACCAAAGGTACTGACTATGTATCTTATGCAAGTCACTTAATGCAAAGATTTGTTATCCTCGAGGAATCAGGAGTAAGAAATAATACCTTTTCCTTTTATAAGATTATCACGATGATTATTTTCATTAATCTGGCACAATATCTCTCACATTATAGGCATATACTAGGGATGCAGATGTAGCTCATTGGTAGAGCACTTGCCTAGTGTGATGAAGCCCTGGGTTTTATGCCTAGCAAAAAAAGTATATACTAAATGGAAATATACTATATTTTCCCATACAAATATATTACCTTGTTCTTTTTTCTTATCTCTATAATAGTTCTCTATTAAAAATAAAACAATAATTACAAATTCCACTATAAAATATATTTTGACATAGCATCTGGACAATATTTTTATATCTTAGGTAGACTATTTAGAATACTGGATGGTTCATATATCTAACTGCCTAAATAACTCTAAAAGCTTGTCTAAGCTTAGTTTCCCTGATAAATTCAGTTTCATCTTCTGCCCTACAATTTAAATATGTAAGTATCCTTGTACTATTAGGGGCTTCACGATCTTGCTGAGCCTGTCATAGTGATATACTGGAGTCAATGTTGTTAAGGTTTCCAAGATCCTGGGTGCTCAGAAGGTGGACAGACCCTAAGTCCACAGCCCTATCATACTGAAGAGTCACCTTTCCAAATATTTGGATTTCTTTTTATTATTATTAACATGGAGATCATGAAAACACAAATTTATAAACCCAAGAAGAAATGATCAAGATCAAATTGGCAGAAATATTTTCTCTCAATTTATCCATACATGGTGGCTTGAATTTTCCAGGGACATGAGAGAACAACTGACTCAGCAGGAAGATGCAAAAAGGTGTAAGCAAAACTACTACCCCTGAGCTGATGGACAGCAGCCAAACAGCCATGGCTCCCCCTTAGTGCATTCTGAGCTGTGATTAAAAGTTCTGCAAACTTCCATAATTAACTAAGTACATACTTGGTTTATGAACATTTCAACTATACACGTACACATAAAACACTTTTAGTCAGCTTAAAATGGCTGCTTCAGTAAAGCATTTTGGAAGAGAGTGTCCCAGTGTTTGAGTTACATACACAGATAAATAAAGATGGAAAAGATTTCTTTCTAACAAAGGTTATAAAAATCATATGACAATGATTTACAAGCAGAGATTTATTTCAGAATAAAAACAAGGGAAAGTATAGTTTATCCGTAGTTAAAAAGCATGTATGGGAAAACTTAGCTAATACAGTATAATGTAGCAGTATAGAAAAAACTTAATGCTATGTTCTTTTCTAACTTCTCTAATAAAACTCTATAAATTTATTTCTTAGAAAACTTTATATACTATTTCCTCAATAGTTTTGTTGGCCATGACCTCTCCTGTACCTATTATATGTAACCATTTACTATTTAAAAAATGCTCGGGCCTCTCCCACCCCCACTTCCTGTCCAAATGATGCTCTTACTTTATAACCCTCCTATCTGGGATAGGAGATCTGGGATACACACTGGAGGTGGAAGGGTCTTCAGGCCCAGCAGTGGGTTTCAGGCTGTGTTAGTTGCTGTGCCAGACAGACACTGTTCACCAGTAAATGCAACAGCCATTGACAGCATCCTCGCTGCCTCCCACATACACCCTGGAAAGCTGGCTGTTCATTCCCCCAACCTCCTTGCAGCCAGAACGACCCAGTGTTTGCCAATAGATCATGAAGAGATGTCTTCTGTGTAGTTTCTGGAAAAGTTTTAACTTTCCTGATAAATAGAGCAAATAAGACCAGTTCAACTTATCTCCCCTCATCACCCTGCTTTGAATATACATATGGCAACCATAAAATGACGAGCATTAAAAAAATCACCCAAAAAACATCAGGACAGAAAATTGGAAAGTGTCTGGATTCTCGGTGTTAGTGAGCAAATAAAACATTACTAGCTCTTATTTCTGGACTCATTGTTATGTAAGAAAAATAAATCTTTGTTTAAACCACTGATAAACTAAGATTTTTGTTTCTTGCAGCCAACACCATTCAGTATTCTAAGGATATAGCTGAAATTATTTAAAACATTCTAAGATTCACATAAAAATCCAGCCAGGCATGGTGGTGCACGCCTATAATCCCAGCAGCTCTGGAGGCTAAGGCAGGAGGACTGTGAGTCCAAAGCTAGCCTCAATAATTTAAAAAGGCTCTAGGCAACTCAGCAAGAACCTGTCTTTAAATAATAATATTTTTTTAAAGAGCTGGGGTTGTTGCTCAGTGTTTAAGACCCCTGGGTTCAATCCCCAGCACCCCCTCAACCCCCCAAAAATCTGGATTTCCAGATTCTGGGGTGGGAGAATTTAAAAACTGGGAACATAGGATCTAGGTTCTCACACTGCATCAACTAGCTATAGCTATGCGACCTGCAGTGGATCATCAATGGGACATGGGTACTACATGTCCACAGCCTACCTATAGTCACCTAGCTGCTTTGGGCACTGAATTTGAGACCTTAACATACAAAAATATATACTAGGCTCTGTGAAAACAAGGCACCAGCCAGGAATGATGGCACATGTCTATAATCCCAGCCTCTCAAGAGACTGAGGCAGTATGATGGCAAGTTCAAGGACAACCTTGGTAACTTAGTAAGATCCTATCTCTAAAAATATATATATATATAGCTGGGGATGTAGCTCAGTGGTAGAGTACTTGCCGTGTATACATAAGGCCCTGGCTTTAATCCCCAGTACTACACACACACACACACACACACACACACACACACATATACACACACTCACACACACATACACAGCACCATTATAACCAATGAAATATCTTCTTTTTTGCTGTTTAGAATTAGCTATCCAACATAGACAGTCATGGACTCACTTATGAAAGTGTATTTTTTTTTCACAACTACTGACTTTTTCAATAGGCACACCAATTTTGGTTTTTCTTCCATAGCATACCTGTACAGGGAAGACACCATTTCACCAAAGAACAACACAATACTAGTTAGGGTCAAGGACTACATGATGGTAAAGACAATAATAACAGCTACTCTTCACTGGGACTATGAAATTCTAGGCAATGTGCTAAATGCTTTATAAACACTATGATAACAGGTCTTTTAAAAAAAATAGGTGCATCTATTGCTTACGTTTTAAAATAAAATGAGTCTCAAAAAAAGGAACAGATCCAAAGTCACACGACAAACAGTAGAGAGAGAGAATCTGAATCTAAGTCTTTCTGACTCTAAGATACATAACTCTTAATCACAGGTTACATTGTGATTCACCAGGTAAGATGAAGTAACTGATTTTTTAAAAGAAATATTTCATAAAATATCTTAGATCCTTCATTTTATTCCTATGTAACTATATTCCAACATGAATATTATGTCAAATATTTGATTTCTAATGCCCATTAGTATAAGTCTGGATTCCGGTATAGGATTTTTTTTTTCCAAAGGCACTTCCTTCTTAAGTGTAACTGAACTGATACAGTAAATTCTTGAGATTCAAAAGTGACTCATTTCAAAGCTCCACACATTAGCAGCTGGTATTATTCAATCTGAGATTTAAATTTATAATGTACTCTTGATAATGTACTCTCAATACATTTTTCACTTCTCTATCTCTTGAATGACACAAGATAAAAGATCTTTAAGGTATAAATATTTTATATAAACTTTCACTCTGTTTTTCCTCAGCCATTTTCCATTTGCAAACACTAGACATCATGCAAAGAAAAAAAAAAGATTGAAAGAGTATTATAGATTATGTTGGGGGCACTGAGAACTGCTTATCCATTCTGCTGTGACAGCAGACACCACAGATACCCAATGAACAGCCCTTGCTGGCTAATCCGAATGTTCCACCATAAGTGGGGTCTGGTCTGAAGTACTGTTTCTCCATGGGGCAGACAGAAGACAGGAAGGGAATGAGTTCCCAGTACCATTGTGGTAATCTAAGTCTGTACAGGACATTGGTATTGCCAATGGGACCCTGGTGCTGAGATGCCTCATTCGGACCAAAGGGCAAGGACACAGCCATCCCACCCAGAAAAGCCAAGGCTGCCTTACACTCAGAACTCTAGGCTTAATCTTGGTTCTGAGTCTTTCTTTTCGTACTGGAAAAATGAAAAAGATAACCCATCAAAGATTTTCAAACTATCTACACAGATCCCCCAGGGCCTTGCTCCTCAAATATGATCAGTGCACATCTAACATCTCAAATGTTTATTCCAAATGCAATCTCTGGTCCTAGCACATACAAACCTGTATGTAACAAGTTTTCCAGGGAAAACAAGTACCAGGGTCAAAATGGGACTTCCTCGGGAAAAAAAAACAGGAAAGCCAAAACTAATAGGCTTCATACTTATTCCTTTTAAAAGGAAAAAAAAAAAAAAATATATATATATATATATATAATTTCTCCATGGATTTGGAATATCTGAAACCACTAGATAAAAATTATTTATAAAGTCATCCATAACTGCAAATGTCCATATGTCTGAATTTACAAAACTGCTTCTCATTTGCCACTCTAAGGACTCCTTGCTTTCTATAACAGCTCCTCCTGAAAAGACATCTTCCATAATTTATAACTCATATTCTTATATCTAGAAATACAATTTAACCTTTTCCTAAAGATGTCATTGAGAACACAAGTTACCATAGTGTGAATATTTAAAGAACTATTTAGGAACATAAGTATATAGAATATGTCTACATGCACATATATAAATAAACAAAATATATATAACATACACATATGTGTATATCTTTACACACCTATGCCTATGTACACAGAGTGTGTGAGCATGGCTCACGCCACCATTCAATCTCAATTTCCTTTAACAGTGGCTCCATGTCTTCCTTGACTGTCCAGCTATCAGCTAACACCTCTTGTTTGTTTCCCTTTCAAATTCAAGCAGTTATCTACTACAACTTTATTGGTTGCTCTGGAATGAAAAGTCAGACTTGTGTGTAGAATGAAGTTGCTAAATCTCACTGCAGGTCTCTTCTGTGTATAAAAATCATGCATTTCCATGCCTGAGCCTGATAAAGTCCAAGTGGATAACCAGAAGTTGGCTGTACCCTTTTCCCCTATTGTTCCGTGTTATTTCCAAATATTAAAAAAAAAAAAAAGTAGGTACATGAAGTCTCACTGGAAATGGCTATAGAGGAAAACGTGCACTTTTTACTTTCTCAGTTCTCCACATCTCTGCAATGCAAATAGATTTTTATAATCTTTTTGAAAACTCTAAGAAGCGTGAGCTGGTGCTGCATCAGATGGCAACCTTTGGAGAACAGGAGAGAGTTCAAGAGGAAAGTGAAAGAGATGTTCCACAGTATGTGCAATGGTATGCACTGGTGAGTTTTCATGGGCCACTGAGGCAGCCCCAAAGCTGGGATAAGACAGAAAGGTGCAGGCCAACGCAGGTCTAGTTTGAGTTCCTGAGAGATGGTGTTAATCTCACTCAGTCCTCCTTACCATGTCCTCAAGGCAACACAACTGGAGAATGCTCAGCTCCCAATTCTTGTCTCCCTGTGAGACAAGAAAGTCTCTATAGATCACACAAACAAACATTCTCTGGACTAAACCTACACAGAGAAAGCTTAAAGATCCCATTTCAAAGTCCAATGACACTCTGGCATGGTTCTCAAAATGTGGCATGTGCCACAATACCTAAAAAACTCCTTGAAAAGCAGATTCTGGACCCTACCTCTAGAGTTTCTGATTTCCCATATCTGGGAAGGGATTGCAAATTTGCCTTTCTAGAAAGTTACCCAAATGATTGCACTGCTGCTGGTCTTGCCATCACATTTTGAGAAGCACTGCCCTAGGTCAAACCCTTATTTCAAAGATAAGACAAAAGGGGACTGGAGTCTACAGTGATTTGGCCAAAAGCATGGAGTGGGTGCTGGGGAAGCAGAGATTCCAGGCCCTCTCTCCTGTCTCCCAGTTCAGGGCACTTCCATCAAAGAACAGCTCACACTGACCTGATGAAAGGTATCCAAGGAATGTCTTTATCTATAAACAGAGATTCTCTCTGCCTTTACTTATGTAGTATTTTAAAATTTCATCTACGTTATCCAATTGTATTCTCATAACAACCCGATAAGGAGGGAGAGCAAAGATCCACATCTCTATTTTAGAGATTAGAAGATTGAGGCGCAGAGTTGTTAAACAGTATGTCCCAAGCCACAGAGTTAGTTAAATGCGATGACAGACACTCTAGCTCTTCCAGGTGCATTCTGAGGCCCTTACAGCATGGATGTCCCAGAAAGCTTGTGAGAAATGCAATATCTCAGGCACCATCACAGCCCTACTGAACCAGAACCTGAAGCTTAACAAGGTCCCTCGTTGATTCATATGCGTATTAAAGTTTGAAAGGCATTGATACAAACCGGCCCAGAAACCAGGTCATCAAAATCCAAGATCAATGCTTTCCTTTCCCACTTTTTTTTCTCTTGCTCTCTGAAACATTTTGTTTTCCAACATGGCCTAATTGAGAAGTTCACCGAAAAAATTCTAACCAAGTAAAGGACATTTATTTGTCCAAAAAATATTATTCTAGGTTAAGTTACCTTTATTACCAGTCTTCTGTAGCCCTTTTCTTGACTGATGTATAGACCCCTATGAAATGAATCCTCCGAGAAGAAGATGGGGGTAAGAAAAAAAACAACAACAAGACAGTGATCAATGGATTCAATTAGTTACAGTATAATTCTACCACGATGAAAAAAGAAAAAGATGCAATGCAACTATTCCAGGGTGGCTAAAATACTTTACCCAGAAAATACACCATTTCTTTCCCACATTCTTCAACTATGAAGTTCAGGAAACCCCAAAACAGATACTCCTAAGACTCCTGAGAAAACAACCACAGTTAATGTAAGGCTCCTTATAACTGTAAGTATTTAAATACTATTGCAATGATCTAGGCAAAATGACAACTGTACCTCTTCACACACAGGAAGTGTTAGGCTGACTGATTTTTCTAATGATGGCAAATAAGCCCTCTGGAAACATGCAGTCAACTGAGAATTCTCCGTGGTTACTGTGAGACCACAATTTTGAAACATGCATGCAGGACTTTTCCTTCAACTTTTCAAATCAACTCCTTCTATTGAGGTTTTTGTTAAACAGAAAGGAGAATGCTGAAGCGGCGCACTTGTGAAAAGTTGACTAATTCAGCATGGCCAAATGTAATTTAAAAGCATTTCTTTTAATCTATATTAATCCTAGACATTTAGATGAGTAAATATAAATACCTAACGAAGTTTTTTTAACTGTTGTTCTTGCTTTTGGTATTTCAGTGTTGCTTTCTGCAAACACATGATTAGTTACCAGGGTAGTAAGGTGTCCATCGTGAACACTAGAACACAGAAACAACCATTTCTAATACCTAAGTGGAACAATATATTAAGTAGAACCATCTGCAATGTAAATATTATTATTTTTAAAAGATGCACATCTATTTAAAAAGCCTTTTCCTAGTTTAAAAATAATTTTAAAACAATGTAGTGGGCTACAGATGCAGCTCAGCAGTAAAGCACTTGCTCTAGTGTGTATGAGGGCCTGCGTTTGATCCCCAGTTCCATAAAAAATAATCATAATGTGGTTAATTAATAAAGCTGATTAAAAGAATTCACAATCTTAGTCTTATTGTTTTCAAAGATGAAAAAGCTTTTCTGCCAAGAGTCAATTGTCTCTATTTGCTTCAGAACAATAAAACCTGATTAACTATGATCCACCTACTCTATCTAAGATAATTTGGCCTAGCCATACCTTTAATTCTCCTTCTATTTCTTATAAGATACACAAAGCTGTTAGTGGTTTATCCCTCTGAAACCTGGGGATTCATGTAAATAACTTTTAACAGTGGGATCACACATAACAATTTACAGAGCACTGTGGCATAATGCAATTCAAAGTTGGGCTTGATTTAAAATGTTTAAAGTCCAACCACAGTGTCAGTCTGCCCAGAGAAATCTCTTATAAAAGTTTTCACACTCTGCTGGGTTAAGAGACAGTGGGTATTAATCCTATGGCTTCTACACCAAGCTTCCTTTTTGTGGTCAGCAGAGAAGCTATGTGGTTGGTCTGAAGGAGTCCAAAGTCTTTTTTCTGTGTTAAAACAAGGGAAAGTGGGCCGGTGACAGAGTAAAAGAAAAACCACAGCCAGCTCACTCTGCTGTAGCTTTTCCCTTAAATGTGGCCTAGAGCTATTCTGCTTTCCAAAAAAAGGTTTAATTTAAACCATACACTGTGCTGCAGGCTGCCACGTTTCCAAACTCAACATTCCTTTCTAATCTGTGCACTTCAGAACCAACGTACTCTGTTTCCAATGGTACTCAGACGTGCTTTAATAAATAAAATATCACTGCCCATCCATTACTTAATTTGATAATAATACGCCCTTTTTTCCCTTCCTCTATTGACATTATTCTAAGTGCTTATTCAAGTGTGTTGAACTGTTGTAAACATCACCTCTAAAAAGCCAGTTCTGTTCTCTTTTGGGGAGTGGAAAAAAAAGAAAAGAGGGAGCTACCAAGTGAGAGAATTTAGGAATATTAGCAAGTGGTCCAGAGCTCAAGAAAACCACCACTTTGTTGAAGAGGGTGTATGTGTCCAAAAGAGCTTATTAAACTTCATGCTAAAAATCAACCAAAAGCCACCCCCCCACACAACAGAAAAGATTTGTTTATTCCATGGAGATGACACAAGAGCCTACGTTGTTATTCAGAATATTACCAGGAAAGACAACAATCATCATACCCCTGGCCACAGAACGGCCATATGACCAACATGAGTCACTTCGGCCATCGGTGTGACTGGTGCTGATCGCCACACTGGCCACAGTGAACAGCATGAATACTCCACAGCTGGAGAGCTTTAATTTTTTTGCCTCAGTGTATTCACTTGTACGTTCATTAAGAACTGCAACCCCAGCAGGCAGCCGCACGAGGTCTTCTATGTGAGTTGCCATGCTCTATTATACATGACACTTGTCAATTAAAGAGGAAACCCTTTTAAAGCAAACTGAAGTTAAGCTGGTACTTTCTTCAACATCTGATTTACCGCTGCTGTTATCGTCCAAAAAGAAGTTTGTTTTAGAACAATGATAGCAGTAGTAATCCTCCTATTTTGGTAGTGAGGGATTTAAACACATTCAGGGCACTGGGGACCAGTCAAAAGGTTCTTTTCAACAGAACTATGTATTTTCAGTAGTAAAAGCAAGGTCTCACTGATGGGATAACTGCCAAGATTGGACAATTTTTCAGCCTAACAGTTTAGAGACTATCATTTTAAACTACCTGGTATAATACAAATGTGGCACAATAGATCAATGCAATGAATTCTCTATAGTCAGTAAAATGCTTTCCCAAATAATGGAATCCATTAATAATGATTACTGCCTTTGCCACTAAAGTAATGCCCAAAGCTACATCTCAATGGTCTCTAATAAATACATATAAGTCCCACAAAAAGAACCTAATCATAATAAGACAAACCAGTGCAGATTGCCATTAGAGTGCAAATTACAAAGTCATTATGTGGGATAACTCATTTTCAAAACTTATTTTACCTGGTTAAATACACTTTTCCTTATCTGTAAAATGGGGCTTAGAGTAGTCGTGTCTTAGGTTCCTTCCAGTTCTAGGATTCCTTGAGGATTTAAAGTTTTCTCAAAGGTTTTAATTCTTAATGAAGTCACTTTAGGACTTTTACCAGCACACCAATAATAATTAATGTCAGTATGAGTCCATGAAACTTTTGCAATGAAAGTTTAATTTAGATTGATCTGAAGGGGAAAAAAAAAGTAAGAGAAGATTTCAAGTTTAGATCTCTAAAGTCAGCCATCCTTTGTTTCCTGAAATTCTGAAAGCAGTACCTTAGGAACATACAATTGCAAACACAGTGCTAGAGCACACAACTTCCTGGAAATGTAGGTGGGTGACTCAGCATGTACGAAAACTCTTTTAAGAAAATAGACCTTTATGCTATTCTTAAAAAGAAAACCCCCAAAACTCAGAAATATATTTCAATTACATTCCAGCTAATAATGATAATGAGTATTCCTTGTTTATTCTATGGCCATCAGGATAAAAAAAAAAAAAATCTTTGTAATGAATTACTCTTATTTACTCCTCATGACAAATTATTGTTATCCCCATTTTACAAATAAGGAAAGCAAGATTTATAGAGATTTAAGTAATCTCTCCAAGGTGACCAAACTGACAAGTAACCAAAACAGTTAAACCCAAATTAGTCAAAACCCAGAACCTAAAATTTTTAGCAGTAGTGTAGATACTGTCTTTGCTTTTTAAATTGCAAGCACGTGATAATTTGGTTATATTAGGCTGCTTTCTTCAAAAGCCCTTTACTTTTGTGTGATGTTGACTACTTTAAGTACCACAGATCAAGTCTCAAGATTAGTTTATATGCAGATTATTTACCAGTAGATCTTTACTCTATTTAGATGTATTTTTTTAAGTTCTCAGTTTACAATATTCACCAAAACCTGAATTGAGATGAAATAAAAAATTCTTTTGAACTTGAGAGCGAAGTATCATACTGGCTTTCAATTGTTTTTAACAAATTTTGCAAAATGTTCTTGACTATGGGGAGGAAATATAACAAGGGCCTTTGGTAACTCCTAACTAGGAAGCTCTTTTCATCTGACCTAAAAGGGAACAATTAAAGACGTGAACTGCAAGTACAAACAACAACCTAAAGCTAAGAAACAGCAGCTCAACAACTCAGAATAAACCAAGCCTCAGGAAGATAGTGCATGCCTGTGATCCCAGCTCAGGAGGCTAAACAAGAGGATTGCAAGTTCAAGGCCAGCCACTGAAATTTAGCAAGATCCTGTCTCAAAATAAAAAATAAAAAGAACTAGGAATTTGGCTCCAATGTAAAGCTCCCCTGGGTTAAATCCCTAGTGTTTTTTAAAAAAAGAATAAACTTATCTACAAACCTTGGACCATCACATGTCTAAAAAGACAGAAAGATCCAGGAGCTATTTTTAGTATATCAAAACACATTCAGCCTGGAGTTGTGGCTCAGTGCTCGAGCGCTTGCCTCGCAAGTGTGAGGCCCTGGGCTCGATCCTCAGCACCGCATAAAAATAAATAAATAAAAATAAAAATATTGGGGCAGGAGTTGTGGCTCAGTGATAGAGCACTTGTCTGGCAATTGTGAAGCACTGGGTTCAATTCTCAGCACCACATAAATAAATAAAAATAAAGATATTGTGTCCATCTACAACTAATATATATATATATATATATATATATATATATATATATATATATATACACACACACATATATATATTTAAAAAAATAAAGATATTGTGGCCATCTACAACAACAAAAATTAAAAGAAAAAAACACTGACCCACAAAACAACGGCATAAGTTGGCTAAAACATCAATCAATTCATTACACAAAAACTATTTCACACGTTTACTGAGATGGTTCAGTTGTATGTTCAGTTACATGGTTCTGTTTGCTTTAAAAATAAGAAAACTAAGTAATAATTAACCCATGAAGTTTGTCTGGAGCACAAAAAATGTTTTATTCAAAACATGGAATAAAAAATATAAGTTGAGATTCCTGATGATTAAAGAATTGGAAAACTGTAGAATTAAAGTTACTGTGAAAGGGGTCACCAGCTAACCTGAATCTCAGACTAAGACCCTTATTTACTATAGCAGCAAAAAAAATAACATTATAAAGAAATCACTACAAGAATTCTAAACACTTAGAGATCTGGGAGGCAAATACTGGAAGCAGGCAGCTCATGCAACATACCTAGTAGGGAACCGTGGGATTATGGCAAACTAGAAAGTGCTTATTCCACAGAAAAACATTCAAGTTCAAATGTTTGAAAACACTATGCTGGCAGCCCTGAACCCACAGAATACTGAGGCACCAGGTCTGAACCCACACACTCATTTCATTGATCAGGGAACTTGTTTTCAGAGAAACAAAAGTGACTGGCCTAAATTCACAGCCTGTAGTCATTCCCCACCTTAAAGAACTGGGCCAGGATGGGGAAGAGAATCTCCCAATTCTCTACCAAGGGCTCACTTACTGAACAAACCAAGGGCTTACGTTGGGCTAGTCCCTCTGGTGAAAGCAAGGCCAGAAAGACAAATGACTTAAGATCTCTGCCTCACTCTCCTTAGTGTTAGAGTAAGACACAAGACACAGACCAGGAAACAAATGTTACAACACAGCAGCTACACTTCAATGATCCTCTGTTCTCAGGAACTGCAGCAGGAACACAGAAGGCAAACAGAAGCCACTTTAGGGGATGCAGTGCTCAAATTTTAAAGTGGCCAACCTTTGTATGCATGTACTACTATGTCACAATGTTTCAGGACTTTTTTATATCTTCAAAGAAACACATTCCATGTAAAGGAGAAAGAGAGAAAAAAAAAAAAAAAAGGTCTCAGATCATGACACTCTTGGAAAGTCTTAGCTTGAGAAAACTTTAATAGCCCAGTTATAAATCTTCTAAAATGAGAATGTATAATAGAAATACTGACAGACCTTTAATTATGGCAGCACTATGGAGCTTTGTATAATAAAGCCTACATATTTTCAGCTTAGATCATTATTTATAGGATGCCTTGGAAAGGATTTTATTTACAAGTGTCTGCCTGAATCAATGAGATGAAGTTTTACACAAGGAAAGGAAGTGCAAAGTACACTGTTTGAAAAAGCAGGGATTTACCTCCTGGGGTTCAGGAGGCCCAGGGACCAGGAGTTTCAGGCAGTGAATGATGATTTTGACTCCTCCAGTTTGTATAAAAGGTTGAAGTTCAGTCTGGCGCAGTGCAGCATTCCACAAGACCTGCTGCCTCTTTGGGCAGGCGATTAATCTCATGATCGATAGACCATATGATTAGGCACTAATAGCTGATAGGAGGAGAGAATAAACAACCATAAATTTGCTTTGTACCGAGTAATCCAAGTGTAAGCAGGGTCGTTTAATGGCCACATAGGGTCATGTTACCTAAGGGGCCATATGGAATAAAAATGGAAGATACATACATTTTTAAAGATCTTCGATTATTATTGAGGGTTAGGGATCCAGGGTGGGATGATCAGAGCAGCACCTATTAGTTTTTGTAATCTTTGCACAAGATGCCAAGGTCTCCACATTCCAAGAGAGGAAGGCGATTGCGGAAAGAGTAATAGAAAAGTCCCATTGTTGAAATAATTCCTCTATAAGCACCATCATCAACCACCCTCCGTATAGCTGAAGTGGCCCTGGGTGGTCCAGATCATCACTAGTGTGAACCACTGGAATCTGTGCCTAGAGGAGAAACTAGAGGCAGGCAGCATTCGGGGCACAGAGCAGTACTGAGCCTGTCTCAGCCAGAGCAACTGCTGAACTGTTTAATTTCGCCTTTGCATGCAGATCACTGCTCTGAGGTCCAGGGCCGTTTCTCAGGGTGTCATGAACTTCCAGTATTGGGAATGGTTGCGCGACATAAAAGCTGGGATCCAGGTCATAAATCTCATTCCTTCTTTTCTCCTTTTCTCTGGCTTCTTCCCTAAGATTCTGACCTCCTCCATCAACCCCTTGAAAGAAAGAAATCAATCAACCCCAGACTAAAATGAAAACCTGAGCCCTTTCTGCGCATTGGAGGGTTTTCCCCGTCTGACAAAATTCAAGAAAATCTGCAAAATGTCCATTCCCCATTATGTGTATCCTTCTTTCCACCCTACCCTGAGCCCAGGAAGCAAAAATCCCTTAAGCTCTTGCTATCAATGACCATGAAAAAACACAAGGAAGACACTTTGTTAGTCTAAATGAAATGTGAGAGAAAGTAACTGTTGGATAAAAAAGAACATCAACTGGTCTTACACTGCAGTCTCAGCCCCACAGCCAACTACACAAATCTCTTTTCTTTGAAAACTATCTGGGAAACAAATCCCTCCAACCACCCTCTCCACTTCTGAATTGCTCCTCCCAGCCCCCACTTCTTCACCCCTGCCTCCCCAGTCTCACTAATATGGTCTTTGTTATTTCCAAGCCTTGGGGGAACAACTGTTCACAGCCCTTCCTTCCAGTCTAATTGTTCAATACTGCTGATAGTTCTTGAGTCCACAGAAGAATGCTGGATTGGCTCTTTGAGAAGAAAGCAGGCGCTTGAGACACTCTGGGGTTTGTTGGGGGAATTTTTTTGGTCGGAGTTCCCAGGAAGCTAGAAATTCATTCCCTTCAGAAACAAGCATTTTCAATATTCCCAACGAAGTTCAGACTTACAAGGAGTTGCTAAAGCCAAGTCAGATGAGAATTTTAAAGTTTCCCCCCCCTCAAATATCTTTTCCATTTATATTTATTCCAAGAATTTCCCCTCAGAATTCCTGAGTTGGAAGACATTCTTGGCCAGGTATGTTGGACCACAAAAGGATGCTCCCAAGTGTCAAAGCACAAGGACGCTCCAACATCCAGCCACTTCTCTGCTGACACTTTTTAGAATAAGACCAGCCCTGCTGGGGGCCACCCATTCTAACTCTCAGTGAGGAGGAGGCAGTTGCCCAGGAAGGAAACCAACTAGGAGGCCAAGACAAGTCCCCCAGCCCAATATGCTCAGTTCACAGGGGAGGGATGTGGAACACAGGGACAGAAAGGGGCTTGGCAGAGAACACAGAGCTGATCCACGCTGCATGGAGCAGTGCTCTTTCATCTGCACCACCGACTCCTCAAGCAGGTGTATGTATGGTTTAAAGGTCTTACCTAGTAACTAGTATCAATTTCTGGCCATCTCTGAAATACTCAGAGCATAGGGAAGAGACTCTCAGTTTCCTTTTTACATTGTTCTGAATCCTTTCCAGAAGAAGAAAGAAAATCTCCTTTGAAGTCATAAGGAGACTACAGATCTAACTCAGATGTTCTGCCCTGAAGGAGGTGACTGCCTGTCCGCTGTCCTCATGGAAACCTGAAAGGGCCTGTTGCCAGTCTGGTTCACAGTAATAACAGCAATCATAACAATAAATATCATTTCCTAGGCAACATAGACTTGGACACTTACAAAGTTATTTCTAATTGTCAAATCACTTCGCAAGTTCATAGTGCCTCCACTTTACAAAAGACTGAGATGAAGAAGCTCCAGAGCAACTCACCCAAAGTCGCAGCCCATCAACACCAGAGACAAGACTAGTATCACACCTAACTGACACAAAAGTTGATTAGTTTTTCATTAGTTTATGCTGTTTTACACACTGGCTTAATGACTTAAGGGTAAAATTGTTCTAAAGCTCTCAGGAATTAGTTGGTATCACTACCAATAGCTGAGCATAAAAGTAATAAAACACTATAAAAGCAACACTGTTGTCTCATGGATACCAAAGTCTTATATCACTAAAGCAATCAGAAACAAAATGAGTCAGTTCTAGCAAAAGCACTAAATACAGACTTTGTTTAGCACTAAAAGGAACAAAAGGACCAAAAGAGAGACTAAATATTTTTTTGAAATATTTTAAGGCAAAAAAAGAGAACCTAGTATGCACCATATTTTGCTAATTTGAATCAAAAAGGAAATGGTTCAATATCCCAATTTTTTTCCTATTTAGATGCTTTGGTATCAGCCACACCAAAGATAATTCATCAACAGTACCCCTTCATCTTCCCATTTTACTCTGATACTGATGCTCTGTAAATGGATCTGCAGGTGACTTCTTTCTTTTCCAGTTACTGGTAAGTTATGCTTTTTCCATTTCTAAGTAAAATGTACCCAAAGAGTAGAGTTTGGAATATACATATCCAAATGATGTGAGCCTCTGAAATGACCCCCATCTTCCTAGAAAGGTTCAGATACATAGATTTCAACAGTTCCACTCATTAGTAGCTTTTTTTTAACTTTTTAAAAAATATTTTGTGTTGTTGTTGTAGTTGGACACAATACCTTTATTTTGTTTATTTATTTTATGTGGTGCTGAGGATCAAACCCACTTGCCCAGGCGCTAGGCAAGTGCTCTACCACTGAGCTATAACCCCAGCCCCTCATTAGTAGCTTTCTGTTATTTCTTGGAGGTATGGAAATTAGCTAGGCTCCCAAGCAGACTCCCACACCACACCTCCTGAGAAATCTACTAGAAGGTGATAAGATATAAAGCACCAGTTGGGAATTAGCTAGACCAAGGAGATAGAAGGGGTGAAGGGGTGTCATCAGAGGCCAAGGAGATGAAAACACTGAGATCCAAAAGCAAAAAACACCAAATAGTCCATGATTGTTAGAAGGCAGGAGGTATTCAGAGGTAAACAGGGGCCAGGATTTTTAGGTGGCCTTGCAACAGTGACCATTCACTCATTTCACAAATGCTAATGAGCACCTACCACATACCAGGCTTGATGCTAGGCCCTGGAGATTCCAAGATGGGTTGGCAACATCTCGGGATACCTGTTATCACCACTAGTCAACAATGAGCTGTAACTTAAGCAGCTGGTTAATGTCCAATGTGTGAGTGTGCTATTGAGTGTGTCATGTAATTTGGAATACAAGAAAATGCCCCCTGCTTTTCCTGATCGACCTACTAAATTAAACTATTCTCAACAGGAGAGGAAGGACTCACTTGCATTGGTTGTAGACTGAACATTAGTCAACTCCCTAGGATAATGCTGGACTTCTGCCCGCTTGTCAATATTAATTGCAACATGTACAGATGCAACCCTATGTTCTCCCATTTCACCAATTTCAGCTGTCACACCAAGGTACTTTCTTAATCCAAATAAGGTTTCAGGGCACACACTTCAGTGCAGCTGAGACTATAAAAATTCACATGGTATCATTAAGCACTACTAGGTTAAAAAAACTAAATGAAAATTATATGCTTTCCAACAATATAGAAACCCCAATGTCTATTTCCAAAAGGGGCGGGGGGTGGGGGGCAATCTGAATGCTGTTAAAGGTGGTGAAATAATTTTCCAAAAACAACTAAACGGGACTCACACTTTCCCACATAATAGGAACCTACTTTTAAAATAATAATAATAAAATAAAACATCTCAATACCAGGACTTTACTCCATTACAGTAACCCTAAAAGTTATTAGAACACAGAATATTTTTATGACTGAAACTAATTTTAAGACTTTAAAGATTCATTTAGGCATTCAACTGGATTTCAAACATTCAGA
Source organism: Marmota monax (assembly GCF_021218885.2). Classification (NCBI taxonomy): domain Eukaryota; kingdom Metazoa; phylum Chordata; class Mammalia; order Rodentia; family Sciuridae; genus Marmota; species Marmota monax. The sequence continues at coordinate 9,360,961 of NW_026692907.1, read as the reverse complement.
ACCTACCTGGTTTATGGGAAGATTTATGGTGACCCTGAGGCAAGAATGGTGTGTAGCTTCAAGACTATATTCACTTGAAAAGAACCATCCTTAAGACCCACTGACTCATAGGTCTGTCAGTGCCTCAACAATATGAAATACAACTTGGGCAAGCCACGGATTGCCAGTCCTTCCTGAACCCAGCCTTGCCACACTCCAGTTTCAACTTCTACTAAATATCTTTTTAAGTGAAATTAAATAAAATACACATAAAACTATTTTAAAAAAAAACTTTAGAGAACAGTGAAACCATTCATTAATACAGAAACTTTGATTAGGTGTCTTCCCTGTGCCCAGCAGAAGCAGGCTCTGTGAAAGGCAGACCATTTGGAAGGGGACGTCGGGAATACTGGGAGATAAGCACATCCACACAAATGTAACAGGAATGATGCAGTCATAAGTCACTCACACAGAATCACAAGTGAGTAGCATCAAACAAGCCCATGGGAACCCAGGAAGGCTCCTTGAAGAAGGGGTTTTTCAACCAAGTCTTGTGAAACAAATGGGAATTATGAAGCACATTTTTAAGTACTTATGCATAAGTAATTAGGCTTTGCCAAGTTAGCAATATTTACATTTTAGAGTGATCTCTGTTGAGTTGGATTTTGCAGAATGGGAGAAACTACTTCATTAAACCTGCTTCCTTAGTGGCCCAGCCCAGGGACCCCAGAATCTGACAAGGAATGGCTGGATAACAGTGACTGCCTAAGACGTCCATGTCCTAGATCCCAGAACCTGTGGACATGACAGAAAGGACAGTGTAGGTACGATCAAGTTAAACAATCTGAGATGGACAGAGTATCCTGGATTATCCAGGTAGGCCCAATGAAGTCACCACCAAGTTCCTTGCAGAAAATCCGGAACATGGGAGAAAGAAGCAGAGAGCTGAGTGATGTACCTAGGAGCCAAGGGATGCACACCAGCCTCCAGATGCTGCAAGAAGCAAGATGCAGGTTCTCCTGCAGACTAAAAATGAAGCAGCCCAGAGACGCCTTGATTTTCCCCAGTAAGATGGGTTTTAGACTCCCCCTCCCCATCAGAACTACATGAAATTAAATTTGCACTATTTTAAACCACAACATTTGTGATAATTTGTTATAGCAACAAAAAGAAACTAAAACACAGTGATACAAAGAAGAGCTGAGTAAAGTCAGCACTGACTTGACCCCACCAGTCCAGGGCACCAGGATGTGACAGAGAGACAACAAGGCAGTATTCACTAATAAAGAGTTAAACTGCAAGCATAACATTTAAAAGATGAACCATGAGTGGTTCATCTGGCTTATATCACTGAGAGTGAGCTGTCATCTATGGCCCAGGGAATTAATATTGGAGAGCTGTGTCCATACCACCCCCCGGGAATCAGTTTCTGCATAACTCACTACTCCAGAGACACCTAAACACATGCTCATGTATGAAAAGAAGAGTGCCAGGAAGATAGGGATTCGTGTCTTGTTTGTTCACTGTTACATCTTTAGCACCTTAGAGCAATGTTCAGCACACAGTAGGTGCTCAATATACTTAGTGAATCTGAAGATAAAGCTTAGAGAAACTAGTCATCCAATGTATGTTTCTTCCAGACCCTACAAATTTTCAGAAAACACTCTCCTCACAATTGCACTGGTTTCAGCCATGCAATGCAATGTGTAACAAAAAGGACAGAACAAAAATTCAGAGGGAAAAGCCAGTGAAGTCAAATTATATGGTCAAACATTAGCTCCGTGTTTCTACTCAGCTTGGGGGAAACATTAATTTCCTTGAGAGTTCTTCTCCTTGGCTTTGCTGAAATGGCACAAAACAGGCAGAGGTCTGACTCTCTTAGATTTACTATTAATGCCACAAGCATTTCAGAATAAAATATCTACAGGCAGATCTGGAAGCCCCTTAGTTGAATGAAACCTCATGGGCTTTGGAAATATTCCAAAGGACTAAAAGGGAAGGCAGTACCCCACTTAAGACAGAGGAGGAGAGGGCCCAGCAGGGGCTAAACTGAGGCAAGCCAACACACATTTCCAAGAGGACACTGTCAGGTGCACCCTGTGGCTGGGTCACATTATTCTTCTGGTTTATTCTGCTAAAGAAGGACTTATTGCAGGAATTAGCTAGCTTTGGGCTCTGGGCTAATGGATGCCACAAAGAATACAAACACCCATCCACTCTCTCAAAGAATGTTCCCTGAGTATCTATACTATGCCAGGCCCTGTGCTATAAACCAAAAGAGAGGCAATTTTAATTAGTTGGTAAATCAGTATATAAGATAGGCTCCCATTACTAACATCCTCGTGTTCACAATGAGGACACTAAGGCTGAGAAGTTTTGAAGTTTCATAAGTTCACAGGGCTAGGTCTGGCAAAGTAAGAATCTAATCCAAGTACATGCAAGAGTCTAGGAACCATGTCCTTATCTACAAATATCTAAGTGCCTCTGCCCCATAAGGACCCAGCATCTAAGCTTAGAAAAGCTCATAGCCAAACCCCAAATAAGGTCAGACCTCAACACACTGGCACGTGCACTCGCGCGCGCACACACACACACACACACACACACACACCTCTGGGAATAGATATGAGACAAAATTTTTCTGCAGAGTTACCTGCCACAGAAACATAAAAACATTATTTGAAACCCTCTAGAATAGTGGCTCTCACACCTAAGCACACATCAGAATTACCTAGAGGACTGGTTTCAAATTGGACCCCCTTCCTCCTTCCTCTCCCAGAGTTTATTTTGTAGGACTGGAGCAGTGAACAAGGATTTGAATTTCCAACAGGTCCCCATGCAATGTTGATGCTGCAGATGATACCAAGGATCACACTTTGAGAACCACTGACCTACAAACCTGCATTATAAGATGATAAGATTTTTGTCTTTTCTGTTTGCTGTATTTAGAAGAATATAATTGGCAAATAATGTTAGTCAGAAAATATTTACTGAATGAATGAATCTGTTTTGTATCTGGTAATGGTGAGTGTTTGACCAAATTTATTAGAAAGTACATAAATTAAGCATAAACAGGTTCTCACTGTGGTGTGGGAAAATATCCCATGATGAAGGGCCTCAGCACCTTCATGAATATTCTGACATATCCTGTTTGCTCGGTGGCATGATGCCAACGTTTAAGTACTGTTATCACAATCTTTCTCAATCACAGTGACATGGCACTCTCGAAAGAACACAGAGCCAGTGCCGATTCTATACTTACTAAGCACAGATCCCACACAGCTACTCTTCGTGGCTGTGTGTCTTGTTGCAAGTTCCTGATCTAGTGAAGCTTCGATTTCTCCTCTATACAATGGGTTCTCGGGAGCATCAGAAATAACATATACTTAGGGTTAAGCTATATGTCAAACACACAGTGAGAAGTCTTAATTGGTAGCTATGATCAACTTAATCTCAAACACATGTTTGTCCAGGTCATCACAGAAATCTTGATCTTCAGTATAAACACTCAGCATTATTTAACAAATATTTACTGAGAATGCCACTGTCTCTGAGGGTCAGGTTGGGTTCTCAGATGTCACAATGAGTAACAGGTTTTAAAAAAAAAAGTCTCCTCCCTAGATTCTTGCCACTCAAAGGGCTTGTTCTTCTAAAAATCCTGTTGAGGAAAGGACCCAAACAGCATTCTGCAGGAGTTCAGGGACAAGAATCGACACGTGTCATGCAGAGAGGTGAAGCCAGGTGTTCCTCCACTCTGTGGAGGCATGAAGACAGTTGAGTCAACATCCTTCTTGCTCCTGGGCAAACAGTCGCCCCACAAGGGAGCTACTGGCCACTGTGAATGTATCAGAAGAGGAGCTGCTCTGACTGTAAGCCACAGAAGTGGCGTTTCATCCAGGCTCTGAGTCCCTGGCACAGGCATGGACACCTTCCACATGCCATGAGTGCTCTGTGTCTTCCTGCCTCTCTACCTGAAAGAGCACACATCTTGCCAAATGCCCCTCTGTCCTCAAAACCCTTCAGTGGAAGTCAGTGTGCTCTATGAATGTTTGCATCGAGTCACACACTCAAGAAGACGGCAATGGCAAGGACAGGAACCAGAGAGCGGAAAGTAACCTTTTACAATTTCACATCCCATGTTCATTCATAACATACAAGACTTAGAAAGGTACCCATTTGGACTCTTGGGAATAGGAAAATCCCAAAACCATAGTTTACTATTTTCAAAGGAGTTTCAATATGGGCAGAAATCAAGAATACTGTTCTTCAGGCTAAGTTTATATCCTGAAATATGCTTCTTGTAAGAAATAATTTTAAAATGTGGAATCTAAAATTAAGCAAAAATAACATACAGTATGTTCAGCTTTGAAATTTGCCGGGACTCAGCCAAGTTTACCATAAACAGAAGGCAGAATTGTCTATTTTTAACTTTACAGCCCTTGGGTGATTAAAATTTTGAGCCATAATAAACAACTTTTTTCTTCTTTGCAACATAATTTCTCATTTGAAATTGCAGTCTTTTTAGTTGTTTAGGAGATATGGATTGAGCACTTCATGTTTTTAAATTCTTTCTTAAACGGAAATTTCTTGCAGAGACTAAATGCATGCATTAGCATGCCAAAAGCACAAATTAAAAAAAAAAATTTAAAAAGAAAGAAAAGGAAAGAAAGGAATTAAAGAAAACTTCACCAGGGCCCCAAATTCAATTGCCTCTCGTCTTTCTGTTTTAACAATGAACATCTTTGGTGAGTTGCCTTTTGGGAGTGCATCTCAGTAACAGATTCCTTAGTTCTGCCTATATAAGTCAATCTTCCCAAAAATACCTTACCATCGCCTGGCAAATTATTTGGCAATTTGGCATTTTTGCACACCTACTATGTCAGCAGAAATCTATCTTCCCATCAGGAAAGACACTGCATATGCAATAAACCAATGGCCTTTGACACGCCAGTTAATTACATCGGTTAGCTACTCTCTCCTGTGCATGATCACTGTGTTAATGAAACGATTCTGGTGTGGAAGCGAAACAGGTAGAGACAAGTAGATCAGGAAATAGAAGGGATGTAGGGTCATATAAAATGTCAATGTACTGACTCACACAGAACTTAACCTTGGCCTGCAGAGAGGATATAAATTTTTTCCTTCTGCTGTGAGAAATGTTAGTATTCTTTTCATTCCGCATTACTTAGTGCTAAGTCATTAAGAAAGAACTCTTCAGAAATCACCAAGTTCAATAGTGTTGCCACACCATGGAGGATGATTAACAACTGAGTTAGTGGAGATAAACCAAAGACCAGGCCCCATAAGTGGTAACTTTAAACATTCCCCACCACCATCACCCCATGAGGTGAAGGGACCCAAGACAAGGTCAATTTCTGGTCTGGACAGTAAGGTGAAGTGCAGTGACAACCACTGGTTTTCAAACATAAAAGGAAGAGCAGATGTTGGGAAAACAAGTCAGGCTGTTAACTCAAGGTTTTGTTTCGTTTATTTTTAATATTGAGTGGGGGTTTGAGGCTCCAGTAGAAGACAACTACTGCCCCACCCCACTTTCACCTGACCCTCAACTACTGCAACTTGTCACTGAGGTCATCTAAGGAATCTCCTCTCCAACTTCACAGCCTGCTTTCTTCAATGCCCCTCATATAATACGGTTTCCTCACCCATTAGCGTCTGGGTCTCCATTCTGTTGGCATTCCTCTTCACATTTTGTACCCAAAACTGGGCAAAAACTCCAGCTGTGGTCAGACCACAGCCCAACGCGGCATTAGCTTTTTAAATGGCAATGCCACACTGCTGCCCCTATTAATCTTGTGGTCAACATACACTCGGGTTGTTTTCACATGAACCGCTGTCAAATTAGAGTTCCTCCACCCTGCTTTTGTATAATGAGGTTTCCGATTCTAAATGCAGGATGCCCCATGCCTAGCCTGTCTATGCTTAAGAGAAAATGTGGATTTTCTTTCCGTTTTCATCTTACCAATTCTTCTCCAACAGTGCCAGAATGCCCAGAGGTAATAGTTTTGGAAAGAGTTTTCCCATGCTACATTCCAAAACAGTAAAACAGTCTGAAAATGTGCTTACTCCTTTCATCACTGGTTGCTATTTCTACAGAAAATACGTAAAGCCACTGGGGCAAAAACCTACACAGAGAAAACAACATAATTTCTCATTAGTCTTAGAACAATATAGGTCTACTGTAAATTGTTTTATTTCTTATTCTGAATCGCAAAATTTGCATTTTATAGTGTAAATTCATATACTGGGCATTTGTCTTCTCCAACCCGCAGCCCCACCATATACACAAACACACACACACAAACTCAACCAGATATTATTTACCAACATCCTAGAGACCAGTAAACCGTTTAGTTTTTTTTCTATAAGAGTAGTATGGCATGCTGATTGCATTTACTCAGCTATCAGTATGTAACAAGCTGTGCAGCCTTTAGGGCAAGGCTATAGAAGAGTGTAAAGGAAAGAGTTATTTTTTTAAAAAAGGTTCACTGGCCAATTTTCAGTACTTATCTCAGCTTTGCAGCACCACTGCCTGGCTGTCTCAGGGTCATATAAGGATTCAGAGTTTAGAGTGAGTGGTCTCAAGGCAGTTAGTTCCTTGGATATTCCTGTCATCATTTAGTGAGTATCATTTTGAGCTTGATGGAGCCTAATGTGTGGATTTCCACCAGGTCATGGATCTGCAGGGAAAAGTTATTTTACTGAGTTTTCAAAACATCCTGCTAATTCAACCCATTAGCAGATACCAAATTTTTTTTTTCTGTAAAAATCCCTAAGTATAAAAAGCAATTGTATATTTCCACGGAAGACGGCAGGAGTAGAAATATGCTTAACCTGATGCTTGTCAATGTTAGAAATGAGAATGAACTTCGTAATAGTTAAGCTCATGACATAGTCATTTAAAGAAGAATGGGAATACATCTGTTCGGGGTAATTTAGATGTAGCTTTGCCTGAAGGCAGGAGGAAAGACAAGATCACTTCCCAACGACTGTATGTGTTCATTAACTGGCACCAATGACTCAGACTAAGACAAGAGAGAATATTGTGAAATCTCACAGGGAATGCTGACATGCATCAGCTACTAACTCCCCATACTAGCTTTCAGTGCAGTTACCCTAACTTTTCTCCTTATTTTCTGGTCTGTAAAATACATAGTCAGATACCTCGTAGGTGAAAGAAGACGTCTTTGAATAGCACCATCCTGGAACTAGAGTCAAGTACAGGCCTTCTTGCTCTACAACATGACAAGCTACTTAGAGTCCTCCCAGCAAATGTCAATCCTGCCAGGGTCCTAGTGCCTGTAGCTCCACAGGTGGGATTCCGAGATACACTCTAAATATTTTTTCCCTTCATTTTGTCCTCTGAGTAAACAAATGAGTTAAGAATTATTTCTGTTTTGCAGATTAGGAGTCTAAGGCTCAGAGAATTTAAAATGACTAATTCTTTATTAAGGAGTAAGACAGCCACATATGTGTCAGACCACAGAGACTCTACCTCTAAGGGAGTAGCAGTAGACCATTACATTTTGAGAAATAATTTTTGTTTTATTAAAAAATGAGTGAAAATCCAGCAGCTTGGGAGGCTGAGGCAGGAGGATCACAAGTTCAAAACCAGCCTCAGAAACTTAGAGAGACCCTGTCTCAAAATAAAAAAATAAAATAAAATAAAAGAGACAGCTATGTAGCTCAGTAGTTAAGCACAGAGGTGGGGGTTGGGGTTGGGGGTTCAATCCCCATTACCAAAAAAAAAAAAAAAAAGTGAAAGTATGCTCACGTTCTTTACCTCTCTGAGCTGAAAATTTTCCAAAATCACCTTTCACTCCAATTCTGTTTCCTTAAAGAGAAGGAAGCAAGCAAGCAAGAAGTGAGAGGGGAGGGAAAGAGAAAGAGTGAGGGAGAAAGGTAGGGAGAGAGGAAAAGGAAGAAACAGAGCTAACAAAACAGTGTTTAATTTTTATATGCTAATTAATGCACAAATAACATCTATCAAAACTGAAAAAGATCTCATGGCTTCTATATTTCTTCCTTCTAACAAGAGGATAAAATTAACCCTGACAGATGACTCCAGGGACTTAGGCTTACAGCTGTGGGCAACTAAACTACCTATGCCTGAGGCAGGTGACTCTTAATGCAGAAGTTTGCAACCCTAGGTGCACACCTGCAATCACTGAGTGAGCTTTTAAAAAATACTAGTGGCGATCCATCCTGGGTGACTTGTAACAGGCAGCCAAGTCTGAGAACCAGGGTCTTAAAGCAATGGAATAGGGTTGAAAGCAATATAAAATAAAGTTCATTTAAAATTCATCCAAGGATGCAAGAACCCAGGAGGGAAAGACACTTAGTATCCTAGTAATTTATATGACAAAAGCAATTTTTAAAAGTTATAAACACATCTGCACTAGTTTTCTATCCTACTGCCCCCAAGGGTCAGGCCAACCCTGAATTCCAATTCTGACTCCTCTATGTCAAGGTAAAATTCACTTAGCCTTTGTGAATCTTTTCCCTTGTCTATAAAATTAGGTCAATTGTACCAATATTAAATTGTATCATTGTTACCAATATTAAATTAGATAACAAGGTATACAAGATGGTTAGCATACAACACTTAATAAACGTTTCAACTTACTATAAACTCAATTTGGCTGCTCTAGACTCCAAATAATTGACTTCTGATGGTTGGGTCACCATTTTTCCCAAAATCTACCAGCTTCTGTCTTTTTGGCATTTTTCTCTTAAAGTTATCATGATCCATAGATTATGTACACAATATTTACAATCATAATCTAACTCTGTAAAGCCACTCTGTGGCTGGAGGTACAGTTCAGTGGTAGAGCGCTGGACGAGCATGCTTGAGGTCCTAGGTTCAATCTCCAGCACCCACAAAAAAAAAAAAAAAGAGAAAGAAAGAAAAAAAAAACACTCTTAAGTGGAAATTCCTTTCAAACATGAATCATTTATTATGTGCCAGGCTTTGTATCAGGCATTCTACACTTCTCTTCAAGAAAAGTTTCTTCAAGAAAAGAATTATTTCTCTCATTTATGGAGGATGAAATTGAAATTCAGAGGTGAGGTGACATGCATGCACTTAGGAAAAAAAAAAGAAAGAAAGAAAGAAACCAGTAGGGGAACTTGCTGGAATTTGAACTCAAGTCTACCAAACTCAGACCATGATTGTATCCTACCATGTAAAGATCCATATAATATCTTGCATGGGTTAACATGCCAAACCTTGAAAGATTTAAGTATAATCTGTATTTTTATATTTAGAAGAGCACCATAAAACTAACTTCTAAGTCATTATTGGAATTTATCCCATTTCTATGTTTAGCAGTGGGTGTTAATTCACCCCTCATAAGTGTTAGAAAGGGTTTATGGCCCCTCCCCCAGCCCTTTTATACTATTCAAGCTTTTTATTAGCCCTAATGTTGATTGCCTTCCCAGGGCATCTACTAGTTTGCGTATAATTTGTCTAATTAAATTTAAAGCAGAGATGTTTCAGGGAGCACCATTTCATCATTTCCTCTTATACTCCATGCTGTGGACTTTAATGAGGACCTAAACCCCATCTTAACTCAGCCTTAGATTCAGCACAGATGAGCTGTGCTTGTTAAGACAGTCTTTGCTTGTCAGGAAAAATAGCTTTATTAAGGTCATGGAATTCAGAGAGTTTGATTAAAGCTAATCAAGAAAGAAAGCCAGGCTTCAGCATGGTGAATCAAGCCTCAGTACAACATGTTTAACATAACTTAACCTAGCCTATCTGTTGAAAGTAGACATAAGAAAGATCAGATTTCCCAAAAGAATGCATGGACAAATGCAGGCACATTACGTGCTGTAATATATCTTCTGCATTTAAGTTGAACAACTCTTTCAAAAAGCAGTGTATATTTTAAGCCACATGGATGCAAGTGGGGGATTGTGATTTTTTTTTAATTGCCCTTAACAAAAAAAAGACAATATTTTTATATTTTTTTAAGAATGTCATGCAGATATTTCTGTCTTATAATCTAAAACTTGGGTTTCTAGCTTATTAAACCTGGGCGACTGTCATTAGCAGATGCGATGCTAATGCAGCCAAGATTTACAATATTTTGGAACACTCACCCTCCCAAATCGAGGCTATGATATTGGTTTACTTCTAAGAAAATCTAACAGGTATCAGGAAGGAACAGTGGAAACCTAAGAAACTGAAGACATGAGTTATATCCTGACTAATTTAACTGAGGCTCTCTGGGCCTCAGTTCTCTTAAGAACCAAATGAGAGATGTTGACCTAATAGTTTCTTTAAAGCTGAAAGTCATATAATGCTATTAAAGTCTACTGCAGCCTTCACACCATCTTCTTCCTAACTTAAAGCAATATATTAAAATGAAGGACCATCATATTTTGTTACTTAACACTAAAATTTATGAATTCCGATTTAAAAAAAAAATAATGGTGGAGAATGGATGGCTGTAAGGCATTAAGGAGTTTTGAAAATGAGAAGCAACTGTCCTGATGATCTGTTTTTCACTTTGTCAATATGACTGTACTTATATTTTACTGTATTTTCTCCTCCTGGATGTGCAGCTTTGGGAAACATTACTAAAACACACATGTGTGCACATTCATACACACACTTCTTTAAAAAAAAAAAAAATCCTTACAGCAAGTTCATGTACTGATTTTAGCTAGTCTCTATGCTAAGTGCATGATAATCTACCATATTAATAACTAGTTAATAACCTAAATCATCAAATAATCTTGAAGTGGTCATAACTAGGAGACTCCAAGTCATATTTACATCTTCCAATAGGGAAGAAACTTCATGAGATTTGCACTCAAGATTTCAGGGTCCCTCGGAGTAAAAAGGGACATGAGAAAACAGTAGACCCTGCCTTTCATGCTAGCCTGACTCACCGCCTTCTTCTGATTTACTGGAGGTAATGGAATACAGAGGCTTAGTAGGAACAGAAGAGAGCTGTGCATAATGGGATTTAAATAATCTGATTTTCCTAAGAAAAGAAATTGAGAAGCAAAGAGATAAAGGATTTTCGGCACACACATACACACACACTCACACATACATTTCTTTAAAGCACTCTATAGTTTCCAAAGTACTCTCATTGTCTCCTTTAGCTATCATTTAATCATTTATTTATAAAAACCTGCAAAAGGCAAGAAGGGCAGGTACTGTTATTTCAAATTTTTTTTAATAGAAAAACAAAGAAGTTAAATGACTTCAGCAACTTCTTATACTTAATTAATAGCACTGCCAGAACTAGACTCCAGGTCTTCTAAATTCTAGTTTAATGCTGTCCCCATTATATGATGTTGTCTGTTTACATTCATTCTTTTCACTCAACAAATATTTATTGAGGGCCAGTTATATGTCAGGCACTGTTCTAGACACAGGGAAAACAACAGTGAACAAGACCAATAAGTTCTCTTCCTCATAAAACATTCTAGTGTACACATGCATGTATTTATGACAACTACAATTATATATATGGCTTTTCATACACTTTTCTATACCAGCCAGTTTATGAGACTCATTAAAAATTAAGATCACATATAAATATTTATTATATTTTAAGAACTGTACTCATTAGGTCAACACAGAACAAATAAACCCTAGCTACTCCTGCCTCCCTTCTTTCCTCATTCCTCCACACAGCTAGCCTTTTAAAACAATCTAAGTAAATAGCCAAGTAACATCTATTTGAGTTACACACTGGTTCACATGCTGAGAAGCAGGAAAAAAAAAGGCTATAAAAGTCTTTAGAAAAAGGAGAGGTTCAAAATTATGGAGGGCTTTTTTTAGGGATCATTTTAGGCACACACACACACATACACACACACAGAGGATCTTACAGCATGCACATGGACATCTTGTTTGGAAAAAGTTTGTTCTTTTTTTTTCTTTCTTCTTTTTAATCTACACAAAGCACAGTCTTAAAAGCCTGGGGGGAGCAGTGTCTGCTCCCCATCTCTAGTTCTGTTGCTGAATGAAAGATGGACAGGAAATTAACACAGTGGTAGGGAGTTGCTTGCCAAGACCGAACTCTGAAACAAAAGACCCACTATTGTGTAAGAAAACCTGACATCTACACCCTCAGCCATGTTCTCAACTTCAGTAACCCATTAGTATGGTCTATGATTTGTTGTAAGTTTTTAACATGTATATTTAAAGTGTTGTGTTACTTTTCATCTTCCAGCTTCTCCTAAAAAAGAAACAGATTTTAGTTTCTTTGTTCCTCTCTCCCTTCTTGCTCATTGTTTGATTGTCTTGTGAGCCAGCCACAGTTAATCAATGAATTCACTGGCTGCCTTCTTTTACCTGCCATGCCAAATGCGTACTCCATTTGCAGCTTACAGGATTTCAGTGGCTACCAAGTTACCTGGAGTTATGACAGGACCTTTGTTGCTTTGAGCTGATGTTATAGAGAATGCTCTTTTCTTGATCAACTGGTGAACTTTACATTGTTGGTATTTTCTCATTTCTAATAGCCTTTTTATTAAGATTAATATCACTAAAAGATGATGGAAGAAGCCAATGATCTAAGAATTTAATATCAAACCTAGTGCTGCTCAGATGGATCCCTAGATCTGGATCCATTTATAGGATGAGATTAAAAGGTGAAGTTTCTTTTAGTAACAGTAATACATTGCCTTGTTTGACATTCAGTGCTAAATCCTCAGAGAACTTTTCTCAGGGTTTTTCCTGGTTCTTTTTTTTTTTTTTTTTTTGGTCCAAAGTGACATAACTAACATTTGGCAATATCTACACTTCTATTCTCAAAAGGCAAGTAGGATTTCCACCATTTCTACCAACTGGTTTACCTAAACTTAATTGCTTTTGAGGAAGTGTATAAAATTGTGACCCACCAACACAAAATTATGTTCATCTGCTATTTAAATAGGTGCCATTAAAGCCAGAAGTGGGAACAAGTCACCAAAGTATCAGCTGTAGAAGTTTTCTGGGCACATTCCAAAAGTCTACATCTGCTTGGCAACAACTCAGAAAAGAGATATGGTTACTCTTTTAACAGTAACAGAGCTTTCCCAGGCTTCAGTGTATAAAAAAAACAGTTTGCTCTGTATCAAAAGAAAATCCAACCAGATCTGTAAAAATCACATACTTTCAAATTATTCCCCATCAACTTAAAAATTATTGCCATAGATGGAACTAAAATCATCAATGATGTGGTTATCACATAGCATCTTATTCATGTGGTTTGAGAGTCCAAGTGGGAATCTTTTTTTTCCTTTTCTTTTTGCAACATAAACACTTAAGCATTTAGTGATAAAATACTAAAAGCTTGAGGCTCCAGATCCAGTGAGTACAAGTTGCTGATATAGCATCATATACCAAGGAAAGGTGTCAAGTATGTTAAAATATGGCTCCAGCTTAGACATCAGGGGCTCTATTCTTTCCCTAATATGCTTGCCTTGTTCCTACTGTCCACAGTGAAATGTGCACATCAGCACTAAAATGCATCCCCTTAAAGTCCAGGGAGGAAATCCAACACAGCCACGTCAATGAACAAAGCAATTTTCACATTTGTTCATCACAAACAACAGATCTAGACACTGTTTTTAATTATAACATTAATTGATCTTTTGTCACCACTAATTAGAGTGATAGCATCACATTTAGTTATTTTACTAGGAGGAGTTGACTTTGAGTTGCTGGAAAATGCATCACCAAGGAAGAGGTGAAATGAGCAGAAAACAGAGGATTTAGGGAAAAAAATAGTCATATTAAAGAAATGCTTTACCGTGGTCAGGTGCATTTTTATATTTTAATCTTGTTCCTTGTGAGAAAACTTCATTTGGTCTCTTTGCAACGAGAGTTCATACTGGTATTATGTAAAATGTTCCCCCACTGTTGGGAAATTATGGACAAGGAAGAATAGGTCAATGACCGGAAAAGCTACCTTTCATGCCTTGAGAGGAAAAAAAAATATATATATATATATCACATGAGCCTGTCATAGCCTAGTCTGTAAGAAAAGTAAGGGACTTTAATGGGTATTTTAGTAGAACCACTTAAAATTAAGTGATGAATTGGAATGGGAAAAGTTATTCCAATAAAAGCAAACAAATTAACTAACCTGACCTTGGTCCACATAAAAGATTCATTTTCTTAATGGAAACAAACTCTTTGAGTCTAGCTCAGGTTTAACCACTGAAGTGTATGTAGAACCTAAATTGAGCTATACAAACGTACACCCCTGAAACTCAGGTGTACGTGCACAAGTAGGTAAGAGTCCTTATAGCTGCGGGATATGCCACTGGCATGGTCTAGTGTGCCCCACTTCTGCAATGATTACCACATGAGTCAGAAACCTGTTAAGACCCAATTAACAAAAATGCTATGCATCACTGATGCGTGTTTTGTCCAGAGCTTAATTCCACCGTTTTCCTAAGTAAATTCTGTCTTTTCTATTCATTAACTTTCTCTTCCCTTGGGTATAAGTAGCAACTTCTCCTATTTTGTTTAAAAAGGTTACGGAAGATCTGAAAGCTACAGGACAATGGGTATGTCTTTTTGTCCAATGCTCAAAACGAATAAGATAACATGGGTCTTCATTAAACATTTGGTACTTCTAATGCTCTAAAAACACGAGTCTTTCTGATTTCACTAGCAGTCTGAAATATAACATCAATGTTAGTCCAAGTAAACTGGAAAGAGGATGGTCTTTTCCTCCTACCTCTATAACTAAAATTGTTTAATTACAAAGTAAAATTGATTACTGAATAAATCAATCTGAGAGATTAAGATAAGCTTAGAATCTAGGCTGGTAGTCAAGACTATCATGCTTGAAGCAAAGACACAGAGTTTGGCTCTTTGGGGTAGGAGGGAGATAAGGAAGGGTCTTCACACAACCTAAGAACCACCACACTGGGTCAACTCCCTCATCTACCTAATAGGGCTCCCCAAGGGAGAATCCTCTGAGGGACTAGGAATACCTCCCAACATCCCTAGCTTTATTTGATATTTTTAACATATTCATCATTACTACGCTCCCCTGGGAAAATGTACCTAATATGAAAATAAAGCAAAGAACCTGCCAAAATTCAAAGGAGAATGCACAATGCCTGTATTTCTGTGTATGTATTTCATTCACCTAAAAACTATCCTACAAAACCCAATTGTAGGGATTTAGAGATCTGGCTAAGGGGTAGAGTACATCCTAGCATGTGAGAGGTCCTGAATTCAATCCCCAGCACCAAAAAAAAAAAAAAAAGTTTGTGGATTTTTATCTCAATTACTCTGTAAAAGGATAGCTGATGTATATATAATAAGTTAATCCTGGGACAACTGGGCTATTTTATTTGACTTAGAAATGACCTTAATTTAATCTTATACTTTTAACATTTAGAAGATTTAAAAAAAAAAAAAAAAGCATGAGGTAAACACCACCATGTGCTCAAAAGAGCACTACTCTTCTGGGTTTGTGACCTTAGGAACGTCATTTCACCATCAGGGCCTTATTTGTAGGGTACAAGGGATTGCATTACTGATCTCTCTAAGATATCAAGGTCAAAAATTCTCTTTTATGTAAGTAAAATAATTAATTCCCATTTCATGCAGGCCAGTGCCCTTTTCCAACAACATGTAAGGGGGGTTGTATTACACATTTATTTAAATGAGTTTTTTTTTTACCTCAAATATAATAAAGTTCATCATTTTTGACTGGCTCTTCACTTTCCTGTGGACTACCTCTCACTATTGCCATTGCTGTTTCCCATCATCACTTATCAAATTTATCAGGTGCTCAATGCAATTGCATTTTTAGACCACCCAAAATAAAAGCAAATTTGGGTGAATTTTTAGATTTGTCCCCCAAAACTGGCAAAATAAATGTTGCCTAAAGTCCAGTATTCAAATACTAAATAATAGGCAGTTTCATCTAAATCACTCCATTCAATTAAATTTAACAGACCTTAAGGATCAAGGATTTGCTCAATGCAAGGAAGTCAAAGACTTGCAAAGGTCCCTGCCCTTGAGGAGTGCCCATCTCCTGAGAAACAAGACCTGCTCTGGTGGGTAAGTGGGGCATACAGAGGATCTTCTTCAATACCCCTTCTGTTCCTAAAGGCTCCTAAAGACTAAAGGACAAGGTGCTCGTGAACAACACTTGGTCTTATTATTTAAAATAAAGAAAATAAAACAAAAAAATGTAACTGCTTTAACATTTATGTTTTTAAACTTTTAAAACATTTACTTATTTTTTAAAAGTTATCTCACTTAAGAATACTGCATCCTCTTCTCCATATTTAAGGGCACAATTATTTTTGCTCAACGTCCAGGGATATCAAGACAATGCAGAAAATACTGCCAACTTTAGTCAGACACAAGACCATTTACCAGGTCTTATGGACAAGACAGCATGGTATAGAGATGGCCAGGTATATATGAATTCATGGTGTTTGGGAAGCCCTCCCAAAAAAAGCTAATCAATTTAATCTAAAGGAAGTTCTCTTAAATTTTTAGAATAGTAAATTTTTTTTAAGATTTGACAATACTCACTGACCCCTTTTCCAGAAATAAAAAAAAAATGCACAGGTAAACTCATCAACTAACACATACCACAAATTAATCTGTTCGCTACTTTTATTAAGGGTTTGAACAACTACATCCTGATAATGGGCTGATGAATCAATCAGGAAGGGATGAAACTAAGGTATGTATAGTCTAAGCTCATCTTCTCTTAGTCCAGACCTCCAGGATTCAGAGTCCCAGCTGCTGAAATCATAGTGAAATGCAATCAACAGGAAGACATGGGATGGTGGGGATTTGTGTGTTTGCATTTTTATTTTCAATAACATAAACTGAATATGGGATGACACAGACTATACTGGCAGCAATGGTTGCAGACATACCTGCGTGTGGAAGGAGAATTCCATCAACTCTGTGATCCTCCTGCAGTAGAACTAGGACCAATGAGAGATGTTAATGGGAGGCAGATATCAGCTAAGTCAAAGAAAGCATTTTCAAACAATCTGCATTATTGAGACAGAAAAAAAAAGTTGTTTTATTAGGAAAGGAGCCCTCCTTCAATTTGGGAGGCAGTGGAGTACAGTGTAAAAAGATGGATCTGGCTTTCAATTTCAGTTTTGCCTCAAGCTAGACACATAAGCTGAGGCAAGTTTCATTGTGCTTATATAACTTGGTTTCCTCATCTGTAAACTGGAGGTTATAAAACAAACACTCATAAGTCAAATGAAATAGCAATAAAGGGCCTACTCCAGGATCTTGCAGATAACAGGTATTCAACATGAGCTCCTGCCAACCTTCATGCATCCTGAACCCCAAATTTCTCTCTTTTGCCTGGAAGTATTTAAGCAGAGATTGTGGGGGTGTCATGTAAGAGGTTCCTAGAGGAGGGCAGTTGGACACTTATGACCTCTACTTTTTAGGTGTAGTGTTTTGCTTACGAAACTATGATTAGATGATATATCTTCTGTATTTTGGGTATGGCTCAAAAAATGATTCACTTTCACCTATCTCCCTTCCTGGAGCAGCCACCTGAAAATCAGAAATGAATGCTCTTATTTTTCTCCTTAGGTACAATATGCTTGCTAGTTCATTCCACTGTATTTCAAAGAATTCTCCATAAGCTCTTAAATGCTTCCATATGACACCATATTCTGCAGGTAACCTGAGTTCATACCATTCCCCAAACACAAGCCCCTATAAAACTCTAGAGGATCTCTTTGTGTGCTCTGAATAGAATTTGTGTAGCTTCCAAATCATTTGGTCTTCTCCATATAGCCTTGTTGTTCCCAACTTGGTTATCAAATTCTTTTATCAGCATATTTTAATCAAAGCCTTTCAAAACAGTCTGAGGGTTAAGAAATACCATAGGTCTAAATGAAAAAGGCAAGAGGGCAAAATGTAACTACCAACTGGGACAAAAGCAAAGAGCTATTCTGACTTTGCTTTAGAATATAACACAGCGGAAGCTACTGTCATCTTGGGAAGAAAAAAAAATGCCAGCTCAAATGTCACATGCGAATAAATTATTGGCTGTTCATAAATAACAACAACAAAAAAAGGAGATATTCGAGTCTTATTTCTAACTCATTCGTTTACACAAGATCTTTAGTTAGAATTGTTTGGGGGGCGAGGAGAATCTCTCTTTTGTCAAGCGATCGTTGTCTGTCACTTACAAATTTTAAAAATAACATGAAAAATTGGAAAAGGAGGAAGAGTCCCTGGCTCCCTGACTCCTAAGGCAGTGCAGACTCGCTCCTCTAGTGGAGAGAAGCAGAGATGATGGGTGTGATCCAGTGTCCCAGCTGCTCGGGAAGCTGCCGGCCCCTCCTGTCATTTCAGAAACCTTGCTGCACACAGCCACATTCGGAGCATGGCCACCTGGATTTTCCTCCCCTCCTGGAGGCAGGCCAGGTTTACCGTGGCTCCATCCACTGCTGCTCCCTGAAACCAGAAAGGACAGCCTCCACACAAATGTCGCCACCTTATATGCAGGTTGATTTCTCCAATGGGGCAACAAAAAAAAGGGAAGAAAAACTAGCTGCTTTCTCCCACCCATCCCTGATTATATCTCCACAGGTAATCATTGTTTCTTTCATTATTATTTTCCTTCAACCATGACAATAAACACTTTTCAGAAAATAAGTCATCAGTGGAAAGCTATTCAAAGAATTTTACATTGATAGCACTACAAATGTGGAACTGGAAGGAACTTTGTTGATAATTTGTTCTGAACCTCTCACTATTCAAATACTTGGAATGCCTGCTCCTCTGCCTGTCAAAATAGAAATTAGATTCATAACACAAATCTTCCTGTGTACTCCAGGCACAATTTTTCCTTCCTTTGCAAGCCCGTATCTCATATACGACACACTCACAACACTTTTCAATGATAATGTGTCTCCCTCCACTGCCAATCCTTGAAAACACCCTGAGCACAGGACCCAGGCCTACTCATCTACAGATGTGTAAGGCCTAGCTAAATCGCTGGCCCACCCCAAACCCTCACATTTGCCTCAATAAAGAGTTGCTGAATTGACTTGGGTTAAAGACTCCTAAAGGCCAAAAAGCTGAATGGCTGGCCAATGCTCACACTGCTTGAATAAAAACCAAATGTTCCACCAGTACTTTCCCCCCTTCCACACTGACTCTCCATACAAACAACAACAACAACAAATGATGATCCCAATGGCTCATTAGTTAATTGTCTTTCAAAACCCAATTGTTCCTCCTGCAACCCTGAAACAACTCCGCCAATAAGGTACGCAGATTCAGGAAAAAGGAATCTGTTTTGCCTAGGATTAAATAATTTGATAAAAAGCTAGTAAAACAGAAAGGTTTTACACATGCAAATCTGCCCTTGCACCCAATTTCAATGCTCTTATTTTCCTGATCTATATTCCTGCTCTCCAGATGGACCATCAGCTTTATGCCAATGCCAGCAACAGCTTGTGTATTGTTTGTTTAAAACAAAGATGATGGATTAAATATCATATGCAATGTGAGGAAAGAGGTTAAGGCTAATATTCCTGTTCTGAAATATATCATAAACCAAGACCATGTAGCTTTTGCCCCTAGTGGATTCATATAAATAAAGATTTAATTTTATTTTTCAGAGTCATAAGAGGAAGCATGCATTCATCTAGAATATGGAGCCTTTCCATGGCTCCAGATTTATTCTTGTTCTAAGGCATCATTACCCTCCAAATTATACAGACTTATGTCATTTCACTGAAACACTCATTCACCCATCACATGCCCAGATCCAACAGTAACACTTTTGTTTTAAAATTATGCCAAAATGAGCAAACTTGAAATTCTTTCACCTATATTTGAATACTCTGCAAAATGTCTTTAATCATCTCAAGTAAATTCCAACAAAAAAATCTACAATTGCAATGCAAACCATATAAACCAGAGAAATCACAGCAGAGGCCTCTTTTTGTAGCCTCTGTATTATTATATAAAGTTGCCTTCAAAGTAGCTGCCAGTAGGGTGAACTCTCATCTCAAAACCTGCCCCACTGTGTAGCTTTCCTACCATGGCTACGGGTTACAACCTGAATAATTGTATGTTGTTTCCATTAAGAAAACAATTTAAGAAGGAAAAAAATACATAAGCCAAGGTAAAAGAACTATACAATATGGAAAGATAACTCCATGAAGGGATTACAATGATAGGATAGCAAATAAGTAGATTATCATCAACAGAAGAATACTGATTAGGGTCAAGAGTCTCAAGGGAAAGATTTAGAAGAAATCAGAGATAGAACTCTCCATTTTTCCTAGATACCTACAGATGTGTTAGTAGAAATGAGGAGCCCACATGGAACAGTCAGAATGC
The DNA here is from genome assembly GCF_021218885.2 of Marmota monax. NCBI lineage: Eukaryota > Metazoa > Chordata > Mammalia > Rodentia > Sciuridae > Marmota > Marmota monax. The sequence goes on along the minus strand of NW_026692907.1, from coordinate 9,340,635 downwards.
AAAAAAATCTAATCCTGAACAGTCCAAAATATTAAATTTCTGGACCTAAAGTTGTATTCCTTTGCCATTCCTACCTTATTCAACCAGTTAGGTTGAAACTTTTTTAAGACTGGAATTTGGCCCTTCCCAGTTGCACCACAAAGAGAAAATATTTAAAGAAAGGAGTTTTGCAATTCCTATGTTTGGGATAAGTGATAAAATCCATAGTGCCACCAACACTGTTTAGTTGCCAATTCAATGACAAATATTTTATACGTCAGGACAGAATGCAGGTAGATTGTGTGTCTAATGAGACCCTCAGCCCTGTGTAAACTCTGAATACATGCAAGTTTACTAAAATCTTTAAAATGTGACCCTCATGGCAATTTAACTTCCAAAAGCCCAATTAATCAAGTCTTACTGCATTATAACTATTACTCAGTATATAATACTCGATTGTCATTTTCTCTAGAACACATAAGCATATTAGTAGACTAACAGGCACATATACAAGCATCCAAGACAAATAAAAAGAAGCTATAATACAGAATGTTCCCATTAGTAATAGAAAAAAATAGCTACAAATACATCATAGGTAAACAGGAAGAAACATTAATAAATTTAACATTTGAATACAGAAAAAAATCTCATAATCAAGCAACGTGCATTTTATGGTAGAACCTGAAAGCTAAAATTTGGGTTATATGAAAACAAAGGTCTCTCATAGCTATATCATTCTATGAATCTTTGAGTCTATATTTGTTTGTTCACTAGACTTTTTTATTGTCATGGAGGGTCACTCCATCTTCCCTTTAGACTCTCTTTCCACCTATGCAATAATAAAAGTTGAGCAGAACACATAATTATGTGACTTGAGGATCAAAAGAAAACAGAAAAAGAGGCAAGTGCAGTAGCGTATGCCTGTTATTCCAGCGACTCGGGAGGCTGAGGCAGAGGGAATCATAGTTTAAGGCCAGCCTCAGCACTTGGGGAGACCCTGTCTCAAAAAAAAAATTTAAAAATACATATATGTAGGGCTGGGAATAGAACATCAAATGCAGAACTTGAGTTCAATCCCCAGTACCAAAGGGGTGAGGGCATAGGAGGGGATTCTAACTCAGTCCCACATGGTCCAGCTAGTGAACAAAATGCTAGAGGCTGCACTAAAATGTTTCCCAATAGGTTAGGTTAAAATTCTCCTTCTTTTGGATTCCTTGGGGATAGGGGATAACCACACTACTGAAAGTTACCAAAAATGATAGCACCGACTACTATAATTTCCTTCACAATTCTATTTAAGAACAACAGAAAGATTCCTTTTTTCCCCCCATTAACTAAAAGAACACAAATTCTCTGTGTCACAAAGTGAATTCTATTTGTGCTAAACGTATAGTCACCATTTCCTACTAATGAGGTAAAAACTGATTCCAGATGAGTAGAAAAATGTTTTAATTTTCACTGAAAATTAATTCCAGGGCAAAAACATAAGGAAATTTTTAAAGAAATCTATGACTCTGATGATTGATCAACTTCTAGTTTCTTGCTTACATATTTTACTTTCTGGAATGTTTTTGGAGGCTATCAGCTTTTGATAATACAGTATTCTTTTGCTTTCTCAGCATATGAGTGCTAATTTCTATCTAGAACCCAAGGAAGAACTTAAAGGTTTTCTTGCCCAAAATATTTTTTTTAAAAAAAAGCAATAAAATAGCAGTACAAAATATTACCTGAAAAGCAAGAGTTCAAAAAGTTTTGGGAAAAGTAGAGTTAAAGACAATCATCTAATCAACCTTAACTCACACTAGAATATTTAGCTATTGCATCATTTGCAGTACACAAGTCACACGCTGTCCTCAGTCCCCTCCATTGAGTAACAGACAATGCAATGCTTTAAATCTGATTTCCTAATGTCCTAGAGGTCAACTTGAGAACTTACAGTTTGCTAATATAGTTACTAGAAACTTATTCAAGATTTTTTTTAACTGTCTGATATTTTGACTAATAGATAACTGCTAACAAAATATAATTTACCAGACCCTAATTAGACACAAAATACAAAGTCATGTTTTAAATCCGATACGGAAAGTTACAAACTTAGAAAAGCACCTTATGGCCTACAACACTCTTTAACTCTTAATTTTCAATGTTTCCACTTTCTTTAAACTTACAACCAGCTAAAGCTAAAGTGTTTTAAAAGTAGCTTGTGTAAGAGCTGGGGTTGTAGCTCGGTAGTAGAGCACATGCCTATAAATAAATAAATAAACAAATAAAGGCATTGTTATGTTATCCATCTACAACTAAAAAACAAAAAAGAAGAAGAAGCTTGTGTGAGAGACACTTTTAGCTGAAAATGGACTGAGCTTTAGGTTGTTAAAAACTTCAAAAACAGCCTAGTATGTTACAGTGGTAACTTTTTTTTTTTTTTTTTTTTTTTTTTTTGGTGGATGGACACAATACCTTTACTTATTTATTTGTTTGTTTATTTATTATTTTTTTTTATGTGGGGATAAAGATTGAACTCAGTGTCTCACACATGCTAGGCATGTGCTCTGCCACTCAGCTACAACTACAGCCCCCTTGGTCACTTTTAAAGGCATTTTCAAAACCATTTTAGAGATGGGACCAGAAACGACTGCACTGCTTTCCAAAGGCTTCACTTCAAGCTTATCACTCTTTTGATGGCAGCTCTGTGTTACTGAAAACTGTCACTGTCATGGCAGACATGAAATAAGTGGACATAAGAACAACAAAACGGCCAGAGTTTGCCTGGAATGCTCAACTTTGTGTAGCAACAGACGTGGATTTTGATTCTAACAATATTTCCAAACAATCTTTAAATCTGGCAGACAGAAAGAATACTAATCACCTAGATAAATGTGTTTCTTCTCCATCCTGGAGATGTGCCATAAGAATATATCAAGTTTAGCAAGCTTATGTGAGTGGAGTACTGTCCCACTCGGCATTACTTATTGAATTTCAAATTGTTTTATTAGGATGTGGGTACAGACACTATGCAAAACTCTACAACTAAGTTAATTCAATCTTGACATCTCATGTAATTATAAATATTACAGAACACACCAAACCACCAGTATACATCCCAAAATTTGAGCCCAAGAAATCTGATTTGACCTATAGAAATCATAAAATTAAGGTAGGAGGCGGAATCCCTTCTCCTTGGCCTTGAGCATCCAAATATGCTACCTGTATAGATTAGGTTCCCTTTGAGATGTGATTACACCCTACATGTAGAGAGTGAACTACCAACCTTCTATATAGGAGGACTTCTTCCTTCAAATGCTCATTTTTAAAACAGTATCCACATTGACAAGACATAGATAAGATGAGCAGAGGCAAGACTGTTATAATCTGAGAGCATTAAACACAAATATCCACTTACCAGTTGTACACCTGCCCCATGATTACTAAGTCTTCACGAAAAGTTATATTCTCTCCACAATATACATTTCTTCCTCCAAAATGAGGTAAGCAAACATTATCAGGATTATGTATTTTGACAATAATCTAATGATGGATTTTTGTCAAAATTCAAACTTCTCAGTTTCTTTAGTCTGAGTATATGCAAATATTAAGCAAGAAATATCACAAGTTCTTTCAGTCATACAAATTATTTAATAAGCACCCATGCAATCTATGCCAAATGAAAATGAAGCCCACAGAGCCATGCCAACTTCTCTGATTAATGTGTCCTTAGCTTACATTTCCATACAGTTTCTCTTAATTAAAGACAAACAGAAATTTCCTCTCACTAAACACTTTTAGGTTCAAGTTTACTTTCTAGAGCCCTTTGTAAAAGTGTATATCATTTGTTTTGCTGAGTAACTGAATTACCTCATATGATAAAGCCATTAATTATGTGGACCTGGTAACAAAGGAAGAGCACTTGGCACAGAAACAGAGACTACAGGGTCCACCAGTGGGCTGGACATTGGGAACTGGGGAAGCCAGATTTTCAGTGTCACTAGAGGGAAAAAATACATATGTAAAAACTACAGTCATCAGTTCTGCAACCCAAATACTTAAGATTTCACAAAGATTATCTAATAAAAAAGGTTTGCATACATTATTTATTTCAACTGAAAGTCATAATCTACCTGAAAATTAGCCTGAATAATTTCCTGTCTGTATTTCAAAAGGAAAAGATACCAATGGTGTCTTTCATATTCTGTACATTTTTTTTTTCAAAGAATGCCGAGTTGTTTTTCTAGATCAAAGTGATTTTCCTCTCCCCTGGATGTCTGTAGCAACTGCTTCCTCTAATTCTTCTGGGCACATAACCTTTGGTGCTAACATCATGCAGTGGTGAAACAGCACTGTATGGACTCAGATGGACCTGGATTTAAATGCTAGCTTTACCACCCTGACACCCTGTGTGACCTGGTGGCAGGCTGTTCATCCTCCCTACAAGAAACTCAGGCCACTCTCCCCTTACTGTTCTGGCATAATGGCCTTGCTTCCTTCAGTCTCTGGGACACATGAACACACACACACACATGAACACACACACACATGAACACACACACACACACACACACACCTCCTAAGTTTTTGCACCTGTTGTTCTCTCTACTTGGAAACTTAAGGTGAATGTGGGCTCATCCTTCTCATCCCCCTCAAAAGCAGGTCCCCTCACTTACTCTCCATCACTCTGTTTATTTGCTTTAGAGATTCAGCATATGCAGAAATTATTCTGTTTAACTACCCTCAAACTGTTTCCTGCCACCAAGTGTAAACTCCACGACATAAAACTATCTGTACCCTGCTATATTGTTGCACTCCCAGTATCTAACACAGGGCCTGGTACTCAATGGCAACCAATAGTAGTTGACTGAACAATAAACTACCTAAAATAGTATTGACTAAAAACATCATTATATATTCAGTTATTTCCTCCAGTCAGATTCCAAGAAATGATAGGGCTGATTTTGATTCTCTTTCCCTTCTTCAACCAAGGGAAGTTTCACAGTTTGTGCCCTAGTGGGAGGTGCCTTAGGAACCGTTGTCCACTCATATCAAAGATCATAGGAACTGAGGATAGATTTGCTCCCATCACTAAGCTCTGAGCCTTATGCCCAGCAGGGACGCAATAAACATATTAAAGAGCCTTGATACCCAAATGATAAAGTGCAGTCTTCCAGGACATTAAATTAGCAAGTAACCATTATTAGTAAAATATATGATGACCTCTTAAGTTATTATCTACCAAAAGAGCAATAAGTAAAAAGAAAATACAAAATTATATATGTGCTACATACATTAACATAAAAATTTTGCCTACCCATGAATCCATGAACATATATATGTTTATTCATATATGATATATATGTATATATAGATATTCTTTACATTATTACAGACTTGAAAACAAAGAATTTTTTTTAAGATAGAGAGAAATTAGTTCCTAGACACAGGACCTTAAACTTTCAAGAGGGAAAAAAAATGGTAATAGAAAGACCAAGTGAATCCTGTATCACAACCCTAGCGATTCATTACAAACACTCTTCTCTCCGGGGCTCATTCTTCCATCGCTGTGGAGGGATTTATATCCATAACCTCCATTAACATTAATGGAAGGTAGCCACATAATTTTACCAGAATTCCACTAGAGAATCAAGCCTATAAGAGAAAAGGCTTTCATTTATTAAGTTTATAAAGAATTCCTAGTATAACACAAATAGTCATGTCTCTGTTAACAGCCCTGATGGGTACATTCTTGCTAGAGAGGGTGAAGTAGAACAATTAAAGTAATTCTACTATACTCACAGAAAATATAGTTCATAAAGCTGTATGAACTATACCTCTAATACCTTCCACTCTCAACAAGAGGCTAGCTTTGATGCCCTACAGTAATTTTGAAAGCAAATAGTAATTTTAAAGTATTTCTTGTCATTAAAAAAAATAAAGCATGCTTTAAAATGGAATGTTCTAACAAAATACACTCACACATGCAGGAAATAAGGAATTTACAAACCAACACAAGGTCATTATTTAATTTTTAATTAGGTTTCACCTAACAATGGAAAACTAAGTCTTCCTTCATCCATTTAACAAAATACTCATTTAGAATACTCCACGGTTTAGAAAGCTTCTAAACAGATGTCTAAAGTGAGAATTCAAGACTCAGGAAAATATGAAACTCACTTTACTCTGTTCTCAAGTGATCTGATAAACAAACAGCCTCACCCACTGCAGTCATCGTTGATAATTTATTTCTAGAGTCTGACGACTATATGGCAATTCACTTTGCTGATGAAACATTCTTTATTTGGGTGGGATGCTCACAGATACCAACTTAACGAATGTCATTCCCGCAAGATAATAGACCATAGAGAAGATGCATGCCAGGCAGTACTGCATCAAAAAACCACTTTTCACCTATCAGAAGATGCCTTAAAAACTGACAGTGTTTATCAAATTCACAAACCTCGTTCCCACTAGGCAAAGTTCCAGAGCCAACTCCATTTCTTTGGTAAGGTCATCCGGATTTTCCAATATCCATATTGTCTGCATATTTGCAGTTAGTGAAACCCCTTACTTTTGCAATTATTTATAGCAGCACTGACAGTGGCAGAGATGTCCTGTAAAGGTATTTTTATTTTGTTAATTAACTAAGGGTCTCACTTTCACAGTATACAAAGGCTTCCTCGAATCCATAAGATAATTTTACTGGTAAGAAAAGAATTCTCTTTCTCTAGGATTATTTGGGGATCTCTGATTTGGGCTTTGCTTTTATTTTCATGAAGTTTGTTAGAGATGAAGAGCCCTAGGATGAGAAGAAATTAGCATCAGACTTAAACTCTCCTAAGGGAGAAAAAAGGGAAGTCCCAAACAAGGATAAGACAGAAGATGTGACAGATATTCCTCAGATCACATGTGAAGGGGAGGCAGAATCGAGCCACAAAGTGAAGGAAGGGAAACAGCAGAACTGTGGTCATCATCTTTTGTAGGTTCAGCAGTTTCATACTTTAAGTTCATCAAAGGAATGTGAAATTTTAAATGTACACTTGAACCAAACTCAACTATGCCAAGGGATAACATGTTAAAGGCACCATATGTGGACCTTCTTGCTCTTTGGGGAAAGAGCAACTGGGAAACCCTTTTAACTTTACTCATGATGTTGGTGAGCTCCTCACAGGTAGCCTTGCTCAATGGCTGGCACAGGGAAAATGGTGGGTTCTTGCTGATGAGTGAGGAGAGAAGGGAAGACAGTACACGCACTACACACCCTGCACTCTACCTCAACTCCGTGCGTTTAGCCAGAATACACACTGCACACTCCCAGCTCACTGCTCTGTCCATGCATGCCCTGGGCCAACCCCTAAAGCACTGCGTTCACACCAGCTCTTTCAGAGAAGTTCTCCTTATCCTCAGCTCGATATCAGTCCGGTTTTCTCTTGGTTGCTGTGGGTGCTCTGTAGTTCCCAAAGAACATACCACTTAACATGTTCTACCTCTTTCCCCCCAAACCTTGAGCATCTGGGAGGAAGGAAAGTTTCTTGCTTTTCTCCATTATTCTATCAATGTGCATCCTGTTACCTTATTTCTGGTGAGTGATTAATATGTATTGCTGAATGTTTGAAACAGGTACTTCTATTTACACTAAAGCATTTGAGCTTCCAGTCTGAATACAAGACCAATTTTCTCCTGATCTATATTAAAATACCCAAATGTGGTGTCTGAGAACAAACCATTTTTAGTCTCCTGAAGGCACTCTCAGATTGAATATTATGAACAAGGTAAATATAGAAAAGTGACAAGAAAGTGATAAAAGTCACCATGCACACCATGTCCAGCCTTATCAAAGATAAGCCATTAAAAGATAAGAAGAAAAGTCCAGGACTTTCTCCTAAGTAACTCTGACATGACCTCAGCTTCCAATAAAGATCAAATATTGACAATGTAACAGTTTAGCCAAACTTGAAAGAAACATAAACGTGCTTTCTCATTCTCTCTTTCCCTCCTCCATCCCCATCACACAAAGTCACTGAACTACACCAGAGTCCCAGAAATGTACACTTTTAAACTTAAAAGGGGGGGGGAGTGATAATCTGGAAATAATCTGGAAATCATTTCCCTTTGAAAGGAGAAAAGAGATAAAAGAAATATTCATTTTTTTCATACAAGTCTTTTTATACACACACACATACGCATATATAATTGTTATTAACAATAACAAAAGCAATATATACATTTTGTTAAGTACTGTACTGAATTAGAAACCATATTTTTTTGTTTTGTTATTGTTATTTTTTTATTTTTTATTTTTTAATTTGTTTTAATTAGTTACACATGACAGTACAATGACCTTGAGACATTATTATTGCTGTGTGTATATATGTGACTGCATGACCAATGTGATTCTGCAACCTGTACACTCAGAAAAATAAGAAATTATATCCCGTTTGATTCAAATGTATCATATATTTTTTTCAAAAGTGCTCTTGCCACTTCTTATACTCTATTCTGTTTATCACATCACTTGGGACTTAGGAAATAAACACCACCATGGTTTATCATGTTGCACTGAGACAAGTATGAAGGCTACAGTTCCACTGTACCCAACCCTACTCAGCTCTTTTTTCCAAGACTCTCTAAATGTAAGTCTCAGAACACTTAGTGAAACATGACATATCTGTGTTCAAAAACCCTATATGATTTCCCATGGCCTGAATACTTAAACTAGCACTCAAACCCTCCCCCATGTGAATCTCTGTTCTAACTGAATCTGTAGCCAACCTAATGGAAGCACACACTGCATGCTGCTGCTGCTGCTGCTGCTGGTGGTCACTCAGGCCTGTCCTTGCTTTCTAGCCCTTCTCTCTGTTGGTCTCCACCTCTAATGCCCAAAGGATCCTTCAGTGCACAATTCAACTTGAGCTTTATCTAAGACATTTTCTAGGAAGTCCCAAACCATAAATTCTCCACTACATTCTTACAAAACAGGTTTTTATTTGGTAGTTACATGTCCCCCAAAAGAATGCAAATTTCTTTCTTTCTTTCTTTCTTTCTTTTTTTTTTTTTTAAGTCAGGGTCTGGCTATGTTGCCCAGGCTGGACTCAAACTCAATATCCTGCCTCAGCTTCCCAAGCAGCTGGAATTACAGGTGTGTACCCCATTACCTAACCAAGAATGCATATTTCATAAAGATAAGACTACACTGTATATCAAAGATGAAATCCTCCACCAAACCTAGAATGATGACTTGTATACGGTTGGTACTCAATATGAATTAGCTCATTATTTCAAAGACAATAATTTATAAATCTTATAAAGTAAAATTTTAAATTTATTTAAAGTAAGACTGTAACAAAGAGGAATAAGCTATATCCTACAAACATATAAAGCTTTTTCAAAAGATGGGGCTGGGAGTTTAACTCAGTGGTAGAGTTCTTGCATAGCATGTGTGAGAGGCCGTGAATTCAATCCCCAATGCTCCCCTTTCAAAAAAAAAAAAAGGCTTTCCAAAGGTACATGGTTTTTAAAAGAAATGTCATCCCCAATCTTATTTCTTGTCACAGTTTTAGGGCCAATAAAACACTGGAAATACTATCATAAATTAAGGAATTAATTTCAATTCCTCAATCCATAATTATAATATTAACCAAAAATTCTGCAGGTGACACTTTATTTCCATATGCATAATATAATTAATGCAAACTCAGTGGTAACAACTGTTGCATATGAAATGCACAAATATCACACCTATAAAAGTGAGTACAGTTGTTTTATGGGTTAGTATGAAAACTTCATCAATACACTGAATGCAAACATGTCCCTAATTTTAAAGGAGTCTTAAAAAAGATAGTTTATTAGTCACCCCATAAGAAATTAACTGCATTTGGGTGGCCATTAAAAAGGAAGTTTTTTTCTGGGCTGGGATATAATTCGGTGGTAGAGCCCATGCTTAGTATGCACAAGGCCCTGGTTCAATCCCCAGCACCACAGGGGGTAAAAAAAAATGGAAGGAAGTTTTTTGACTTTTTTCTATCTTCTGATAAAGATGTGAGCTCTCACATACATACCCAACCACTCTATAAAAGCTACCTTTAACATACCCTTAATCTTCCTTAATCTTCAAAAACAAAAAGACAAATAGAAGATACTGAAAATACCTGGATAACCTCAAAGAGACTAGCAAATACTCAAAAATGTTAATTGACCATTGATAACTACAGGTACATTTTAAAAACTGGTACATTTACAAACTTCTACATCTGTACATATACACACGTAGACACACACATACATATACACACACACACACACACACACACGCAGCCCTTCATCATAAGACCAAACAAGTCATGTTACTGTGTACAAATACATATAAATGATACCACAACCTTGATTTACTCATTTGTTCACACTGATTTAGGAACCAAAGTGTAATATGTTTGTTTTTTATTTTGAGAGTATACAAAAGATGGAAGATTCTAAAAAGAATGGAAAAATACATTCTTAAAGAAATTGCAAACACTTGTTTTTAAAATGGCACAGATCAACCATGCTAAAGACATACTCAAGCTGCCAATTTTTGGAGCATAGTTTTAAAAAAAAAAAAAAAAAAAAAATCTTTCTATTTTGGACAAATAGGATTAAGCTTCTTAGACAATTCTTTGTTGTTTTGACTTCAACAATTTATGCAAATGAGATGTTAATTAGTGTAATTGTGACTTAAATTATGCTTGTGTAAACCTCTCCATTGGTAGAAAAGTGTGGGAATCTACACAACTGGTATTTAAAGTAGCTGTACTAACTCACTTCTGAAAGCCCAGCATAGCAAGATCACTTTCATGTCTTTACAATTTGTTTTTATGAGGTGATAACATTTTTACAAATACCATCATTTTTGGTTTTTTATATTGTAAGTGACAGTCTGACATTTTACAACTGGCTTATTGAAAACAAGAATTGAGCACTCTAGCAGTAACGGACATTAACTGCTGAATAGAGATTCAGATGCTAATGAGGTGAGAGGGGCTCCAGAAAGTTTTGATAAATGCTACACACACTCTAACTAGCTGTGAATGTGAGTTGACAAAGAGCATCTACACCAGGGTTCAATAAAATGTAACCCTTTAAATTAATCATACTGGCAGTATTTAATAGAATGCACAACAATCTCCTTTTCTGTTGGCTATAAAGCTGGAGAATGCAAAGTCTTCACAAATGAATGTTCCCACATTCCCCACTCCACACTGCTACTTTCATTTGAACATCTACAGCTGTTTCAAAAGTACTTACTGTAAATAGCAAAGTATAAGCAGATTTCAGGGTCTGACTCTTTCACAACATGGGATGTAATTTTTTTCATTTTTACACCTAAATTTAAATAAAAACTCCTGAGGAAGAAAAAACATTAACATTTGAAAGCTGGATACAGACCCAGCACACAGTAGGTTCTCAATAACGTCAGTTATTGTTATAGGAAAGATCTTGTAACTTACAAAAAGAAAAAAACATCTGCTCACACAGGAAAAAATAAGAAAATTCAGGAAGTAAAGCAAACATTCAGTCTTCAAATCTACAAACTTAAAGTAGGCCTTTGTTCTTCAGGGACTGTGGGGAAAACTGTTTCATAGCTTTTGTGAAGAATTCTTATATTGAAGGAAAACAGTTATATCCTATTATGTGAAACGACACAGAATCCTAGTCCCACAAATGTTAGAGAACTTGTACTTATTTTATTTAATTTTCGATGCTTATACTGATCAAAATCTTCTATTGAGTGCAAACTTAAAGATTTCAACAGACCACAGTTCAAGAGATCACCCTTACACTTCTTAAGCAAAGGCAGAACATTAACATGTTATTTCTTCTTAAAGTGACAATCCCTAATATCCTTTTTGGTTTTTGCCAATTTTAATCTTGGCAGGAAGTAGAAATCTGTGCACTCAGCAACACTGCAAAGCTTGCTGGCTGTCAAAATTATGTCTCAGCCAATGCCTGAGTGGTATTCTTGTCATTTCACTGTGGTAAGAAAGTTATCAGTCTGACATATAAAGCCTCTAAAAGTAGCAATTTATGCCAAAATGTAGACACACTTAGCCACCACCTAAATTTAATTTTTATAACTCCAATTATTATAACTTCCCCAATTTACAAATACACATACATACATGTATATTTATAAATTATACATACATACACACACATATACACACACACAAAGAGAGAATGTGTAGTTATAGCTTCTAGGATGCTTCAAAAAATTTCGAAGAATAATTGACTCAAATAGCTTTAGATTAAAAGACAACTAGATTTTTGAAAGTATACATTTATCTATACACACACACACATCTTTGATAATATTCTTTTGTGTAGGTACTCTATATTTTTTATATCATTTTATCCCAAATAATCTCCACATGAACTATAAATTTCCAAGCCAACAAACTAGTCACTTCTCACTAGACTGCATAAAAATGAAACTTTCACCCTTTAGTGAGCACTGGTTGCTCTTTTTGACTTTTTAAGAGTAAAAGCTCGCACTTAAAAAAAAAAAAAAAAGAACAAGTAGAGAAATGTGTGCTATGGTTTAGAAATGGCCATTTAGCCAAATTGCATACCTGTGCTGTGTCAGCGCCAGGCAGAGTCATCTCATTCCACTGGTCTAATGGATGGCAATTGAATTTAATTAACAAAACTCCTTTGACTTAGTTTCATACTGTGCAGAATGTAATGGAATCCTCTCCATCCCACTTTCTCTCTCTCAGTGTCTCTCTCTCTCTCAACTAAAGAAAGTCCTTAACTGCCATCTACTTCAGGAATATTAAAGGCTATACATTATATCTAAAAGATATAATGCAGTCATCGCCTTTCTCATGACTTAAATTTAGTTACTAAATTATATAACATAAAATAATTAAAAAGATACTTTGATAGTGATACACAGTATAGATTCAATTACCACAATGTCTCCATTAAAGGCATTTTTATAACATGAATAAAATGCAAATCCTCTTTGTGGATCAATACCAGAACATAATTCTATTCTTCCTTCTAAAAAGGAATTTAACAATTATAAATCATCTTCACATGAAAATGGTAAAAAAGGTATTCCTTTGAAAGTGTTTTGCTAATTCCAATATATTAAAAAATAATACTTTCAGTATTACACCCATTTAAAAACTAGCAATGTTTGATATACTGATCCACAGAAAACTTGTTTACCATTATTTTTCATGTTTATTTAAATCCCTGACACTAAATTCTGAGAGACATTTCAATTAATTAAATAATCTCTTCTAAATAAAATCCACACACACACACACACACACACACACACACACAAATGCTCCTAAGGGATTCTGAGTAAATATTACTACTCTGCCTAACTTTTGCCTGGCTGGGCACTCTGAGACAAGTTCCTATGATTGATTATTGTGGTATCTCTGAATCTTTGACTTTGAACCATAACCTTTTTTGCGAACAATGACAGTTGGGAACTACCATTTGCCATCTGTAGAGATGGAGGGGGGGAAAGGACTTCTTGTACATTAATCAACCAATTAAGAACAGACTTAAACAAAACACTAAAGCATAATAAACCCCTGACTGCTTAATAGCTTTCTACTTTTAATAGTTGTCTTCCTGCAGGCTGCTCACAAGATTAGGAGTAATCTATTCAAGTCTTAACAAAAATTGCATGAGAAAAAGGGAGAAAAGTAACCCATCCAAACAACACATTTTAAGCTGTGAAAAATGATACTTAAGGGTTCTGTTCAAATCAAAATTTAAGAAACTGATCCACATAATAGGGTATCTCAAAAACCTCAAGTCAGTACAAATATGTTACCTCTTTTCCCTGAATACCTAACAGCATTACTGCATACAAATGAGCCTCTGCTTTTGAAATTTTAGTTTACCATATTCTTTAAGAACACCATTTGCCTATTAATTAATATGTACCACATTACTTAGCATAAGTAACTCTTATAGGAGAATTCTGAGGTTTCAACTACTGGTAACATAAACCAAACTACAAGATACTTAGAATAATGGGAGTGGATAATAGAAGTAGGTAAGATCTTGCCACTTACCTGATTAAAATGTAACCAGAATATTTAAGTAATTAGCTTATGATGCCCCTCAGTACTACTGACTATGAAGTAAGGAAGCCAACCTTGGAGAATTATGTGTCAAAAAAAAAAAAAATGTAAGGGGCTAGAGTTGTGGCTCAGCAGTAGAGCACTCGCCTGGCATGTGCGAGACCCTGGGTTCGATCCTCAGCACCACATAAAAATAAATAAGTGAAATAAAGGTATTCTGTCCAACTACCACCAAAAAATAAATATAAAAAAGATAAGGCATTAATTTAATCATTCATAAATTTAAAAAAAATTTTACACAATTAAAAAAAGAGTCATGTTTGCCCACCATTGCAGATAGGCATTGTAACACCAAATCACAGGTCGTACCCTAGTGCAATGAGAAGGATCAAAGACAACCAAAAATACTTCTGAAAAAAATGTGTGAAGAGGGCTGTAGCTGTAGCTCAGTGGTAGAGTACTTGCCTCGCACATGTGAGACACTGTGTTCAAAACATAAAAACTGTAATCATAGAAATGAAATGTCATTACCTGCATTTGATATAATTATGCACACAGAAAATACAGAGGAATGTGTAGGCAAAAACACATAAATATCACTGGATATGAGATCACAATACAAAAATTAATGATATTTCTATACTAGAAACAATAGTGAAAACATAATTTGAGACACACAATTTATAAAAGTAGGTTCCACAAAAGACTTGGGTGAAAAATAAATCCATGTAATCCACAAGATCAAACTAAATGGAGAAGGAATGGTGCTATGGCTCAGCAGCAGAGCACTCGTGTGAGGCGCTGGGTTCGATCCTCAGCACCACATAAAAATAAATAAATAAAATAAAGATATTGGGTCCAACTACAACTAAAAAAAATTTAAAAAAATAAATAGAGAGACATACCATGTTCATAGACAATAATATTCGATGGTTTAAAAAAAATGTCAATTTCCCTCATCTGTAGATTTAACACACTGCCAAACAAAGTCCCAACAGAATTTTTCATGAAACTTGACAAAATTGTCCTACAATACACATGAAATAATGAAGGGTAAAAGATAACTAAAAATACTTCTGAAAAAATATGTGAAGAGGGCTGGAGCTATAGCTCAGTGGTAGAGCACTTGCCTCGCACATGTGAGACACTGTGTTCAATTCTCAGCTCCACATAAAAATAAATATATTGTGTCTGTCTACAACTAAAAAAAAAATTTCTTTAAAAATGTGTGAAGAATTTGCTTTACCAGATATCATGACTTGTTATAATTAACAACCGAAACAAAGTGGTGGTGTTACAGGTCGACATACTGATCAGTGGAACAAAACAGATAAGCCACTAACACACCCATATAGGTGGCACTAAATCAAGAAATGGAAATAATGCTGCCTATCCCAGGTAATTCCAGCATGGACAAATAGACGATAATACAAATTTGCATTTGATTTAAACTGTATCATCCATTCTTTTTTAAATACTTTTAGTTGTAGATGGACACAATACCTTTTTATTTTTTCTTTTCTTTTTTTTTTTTTTAATGTGGTGCTAAGAATTGAACCCGGTGCCTCACACATGCCAGGCAAGCACTCTATCACTGAACTACCTAGTCTTCAAACATTCCATTCCAAATCTTGATTATGTTTGGTTTAAAATAAACTTCTGTGCTTGGGAAGGAGCTAAGAAATGATGCGCCATGTTTGTGTTTGTTACTCTCCTAATTCAAATTCTTAATATTAATCATAATTTTAGCATAATTTTAAGAAATTAAAGATAGAGATATTTAATTAACTCTTTAGTAGCTAGTTTTCTATAACTTAAAGATAATTTAAATCTAAACTTCTAAATATATATTTATCATTTTTGTGATTCTTATCACAAGTAACTAGCCATATATTGACCTTGACCTGAATCTTACATTTCAAAAAGAAATACAGAATTTCAAAACATACAAAAAGAAAACACAAATATTCCCAGGTCTCATTACTTCAAACAGTCATACTAAGACGACACAATTTTCGGATGCTCTGTGGGAAAATCCCATGCCTTGTACCATTTTGCAAAGTGCAGGCTGGTATACCATCCCCTGTACAGCTCTGGAATCCAATTAGAATGTAAGTGGAAAAAAAAATCCATTCTATTTTTATTGCCTTGCTGCAATATCTTTGGTGATTGATCACCAAAGAAGATGGTCATAATCTGGTCTCTTTTAGCACTGTATAAAGCCACAAAAGAAGTCTTATTTTCAGTCTCTTTAAAGCAAATTAATTTTCATATGATTTTATAAGTTTTTATTTCTCATTCTATTTAAGGTTCTCATTTAAAAAGAAAGAAAAACATACTTTGTCAAAATGCTTCCATTATCCTTTGCTGAAACCAGTAGCAGCTTTTAGATATGAAAACAGGGCCAGACAGAAACACTTTGTGGGAAAGTCTGCAGTGGAATGGTTTTGATAATGAACATGCCTGGAGAAATAAAATCATGAATGCTGTATGTGTTGAGGGGAAGAAACTCTTATCTTTGGTTGGGTTCTGTTTCCCTTAGAGAGGCTCATGTTACCTACAATCAATAGGTCTCCAATTAAACAAGGAAGATTTACATATGCTGGTGCATTTTGGAGTTAATGAAATTGGTCTTAACAGTTTTAATGAGAGTAGAGCATTTAATAGGAAGGGAAACTTGGAGGAGTTCAACCAAATATAATTGAGCCCAACATCTTACTTTTGATCTTTAACTTTTCTACTACTACTGCCTGTGGTCTTGACCAACTTAGGATAAGTAACCCTACCATACCATACTGTTAACAGAGGCTATACATTCAAACCTGCAAATGCCCACTAGAGATAAGGAAATGATTGACATACCCTTCCCCCAAAGCGAAAGACAAAAAGTGATTCAAAACCAACCAAAAAAAGTGTCTATCCTGAGGGAAAGGGCTTCATTTTTAATCAGAATTGTACTCTGAAAATTCAACAGCATGAATCCTTTATTACCCCTTCCAGCATCGTGAAAAAAAAAAAAAAAAAAAAAAACCTAGCACATAGTAGGCATTTGGAATTGACAGCTGGTATAAAGATGAGTTCCTCATAGTTGAGCTGAAGCAATGGCTTTATTACTCCATCATTCACAGATCATATTTTCTAAAGGAGAAGTGCAGATAAACATCAAGACCAAGCTGGGTGTGCTGTGGCATGCCTATAATCGCTGCAAAATGGGAAGCTGAGGCAGAACGATCAGAAGTTCAAGGCCAACTTGGCAACTTGGCAAGACAGTGTCTCAAATTTTAAAAATAGGGCTGGGAATGTAACTCAGTGGAAGAACACACCTGGGTTCAATCTCCAATACTATTTTTTAAAACCGTCAAGACCAGGATCTTAGAAGCAAAAACAAATAGCCTAAATAGTTTTCTATAAATATCTAACACCACTGATCCTTCATTTTCAGAATTACAATTATTCATATCAATAATGTCTTTGGGTTAATAAGAAACTGGATTTGGGTGAAGAAACAGAAATCAGTTAATATGGTAGAATGAAAAGGGAGAATCATTCTCACAAAGGAAAAAAAAAAACAGGCTTAACCTTAGTCCAAAGGTGAACACCCCAAAACTGCTTTGTATAGTACCTGGTTTTTAAATTTGTTATAAGCTTCTCAAGTTCTTATTTTTCTCAACCCACATTCTCCTTCCAGTCACCAGCTTAACAAAAACACTGAGGGAATACATACTAAAGGCCAGATCCCATGCTCTCCCATGGAGGGTACCCAAAAACAATACAATGCAGTCTCTGCTCAGAACGAAAGCACAGCTCAATCTGGAAGATAAATGTAGATGGTTTTATTATGATTCAGGAAGTTCTAATGGCAAGTACTAACACAGTGCTAATGGATACTATGGGTACACAGAGAAGGATCCTTGCTCAAGTTGGGATGAAAGAAAGCTTTCTTGAAGAAATGAGGACACAGGGAGCTCATAACCCACTTGAATCAAATTGTGAAATATGATATATCAAGAACTATGTAATGGTTTGAACAGCCAACAATAAAAAATTAAAAAAAAAAAAAAATCACTGTACTCAAAAAAAAAAAAAAAAGAAACGAAAAAAAAAAAAAAAGAAATGAGGACACAGCCGAATCTTAAAGTACACATAGCATAGGCCAAGTAAAGGTGGGTGAGGACCTTCCCAGTAAAAGGAATAACACAAGGAAAGGAGCAAAAGCATACATACATATGTTACAATAGAAAATCCTGCATGGCAGCTGTGTGTTCTATTCAGAAAAATCTTCATTTATGTAGTTGGACATGCTCTCTCCAGTTTCAAGGTCAGTTGTGTTCATTGGTTAACTCAACCCAGAAAGGTCACTGATCCACTTTAATCAGCCCACATGTGTTGAAATCCACTTACCCTTGTCCTGGTTACAAATAAGAACATACAACCTCATGCAGCATTTAAAGGACCCCATCACACCCACAAGTTGTTCCATAACACTAAGTTCCTCAAGTCCTGATACCCCCTCTCCAATTTCAGCTACCACCTCTCAAAGTTCAAAGAACCACAGATCCATTAGTTTATTGAAATGTCATGCTGGTGGGAATATGCAGATGGGAATTAATTCCAAATTTAAAGACAAGCAATCTTTTTCCCAGATGTTGGACAGTTAAAGAATGAGAATACTTGGAAACAATTTCCTTCAAAATAAAGGATCAAAACACAGAAAAGGGTGTCAGTAGCATTATTACAGACTCAATTCTAACCTGAAAAGACATATTTAAATCTACAGCATTAGTGAAGGCTATACATCATCAATACTTTGAGTTTTATTCATATTATATAAAGAAATGGCAAATGAACAAAAATAGAATAAAGCCAGAACTATAAAAATACTATTCAGGACTACAAGAAAACAAAGGGGGAGGAAGATTAGTAGCAAAAAAACACAGAGAAAGCTTTAAAACTTTTTAAAACTTTCATAATTAGGAAATAAGACACTCTTAAAGGAAATGTCAAATATTGCTAAAATCACCAGGTACACTCTGGTATTTGTATACGGCTTATTCAATCTGAAGGTGATGTACTTTCTCTTTCCCTGGAGGTACTGAACTGCTAACATCCATGGACTAGATCAAGTTTGCTTCACTTCTCTTACAGACTGTTAAACAAAGAAGTGTGTCTTGAGTTTCATGATGTCCCACATGTTACTGTGACTAATCCCCAGCCATTTTTATTTACAGTGCTCAGAAGGAGTTTCTATGACAATCCCCTACCACTTTTTAAATGCTACATACACATTTTCTGCTTTTTGAAAAGCATTTGTTCCATGCTCTGTCCAAATAAAAGCACACGCATTAATGTCTGGAGAAGTGGATTTCATCTGCTGATTGAACAACAAACAGATAAAGCAGAAAACAATGAAAAATCTAATATACACTCTTTGGATGACTAGTTCTTTGTTTGTTTTCAGGTATTCCATTTATGATACCTGCAGTGGTGGAGGTTCTTCTCCTTCTTTATCAATCCCCCTCCCCAGGCTTTCTA
Organism: Marmota monax; assembly: GCF_021218885.2. NCBI lineage: Eukaryota > Metazoa > Chordata > Mammalia > Rodentia > Sciuridae > Marmota > Marmota monax. Next base: position 9,321,052 of record NW_026692907.1, on the reverse strand, counting down.
AAAGACCCTCACAGCCATCCCATTAATACACTTCACACTTGCACACTCTCCAGGACCCCCTCACATCTTCCTGTCTCAAAGTAATACTTACCTTCTTTTAACAAGGGGCAGGGGAGGGAGAAGCAAAGCAGCTCAAGACCTCTGAACTTAAAATCCACTTCAATGCAAAAGCCTCAAGATTGCTAACTATTTTCAGAGAAGAGCAAAAGAGAATAATTAGGTGGGTGCACTCCTGGAACTTGGCTATGTTTTAGTAACTACTACCAAATGCCAAATGAATTCACTACAGCCTGCTCTCCAAGGTCTTCCCTTCCTTTCTGTTTTTCACTTATTCTCCTGCTGTTTAGTTTTCCTGTAACTCTGTTTTATACTTCAGTATTACTAAAAGAATATCCTTAAAAAGAAAGAAAGAAAGAAAGAAAGAAAGAAAGAAAGAAAGAAAGAAAGAAATGGATCTTTTCTGTGCCTCCACAACTTTATTTAGAGAAAACATGCTACCAGGGTCAGCTATTAAATAAGAGAAAGCACCTGCATCCTTTTCCATATCCAACTGGATTTTCTGAACATTAAATAGATATTTTTATATGTAAAAAGCAAAACTGTAACACTAAATAGAATTATAGTCAAATGATGGAATTTCTCATATATCAATATCCTATTTTTAAAAAAGCAATACTTAATAAGTGATACTACAAATGTTTAAAAACTTCATATGGGCTATTAGTTGAAGGGACTCCAATTTAAGAACATTAAAAGCGTTAAAAGCCTAATTTCTGAGGAAATTATATCTAAGATGGCATCAACTCAGTTATTCAGTTTTCTGAATCTTTGGAACCTATCACAGTGTCTAAGAGGTAGTAAGAACAGAAAACATGTTTAATAAACTAAGCTACTAATGACATGGCAGAATTTATCAATAAAGGCTGCCAGAACAGAACTTCTAGTCCAACACCAACCAAAGCACATGGATCCTGATTTGAGGCAAATGACAGTGGGCTACAACAGTTCTCCAATGCATACAAGAATCTTCCATCTCCACAGCTCTGGGGACACATGAACTTAGCTTTCTCAACTCTTCAATGAGAGTTTGTTTGGTGCACCCAATTTCCTTCAAGATAGGAGACCCTGAATCTAACACCAAAACAGAAAAAGCTCGGGGTTCTCACTCATTTTTAAATTTCAGAGAAAACAAGAGCTTTCAACACTGTTATGCAGTTCAAATTCAGAAGCAGGGGTCTGAGATACTGGGGACACTCTGAAGATAACCCAGGCCACAGAAGCGCAGAATGCCTTGACCCATATAACAAGTCCCTCTACCTGTTTTCTCGCCTACCTAAAATGTAGGATTTACATGAAGAGTTAATGATGTATAAGAAAAGGTTATTTAAATATCGCATTTTAAGAGCACAATTCTGGGGATCTGAGGGATTTGGCTTCAATACTGGCTTTGTCAGTTACTAATGGTATGACTTGAGTGAACCACTAATGCTCTTTGATCCTCTGTTTCCTGAATAAAGACAGTAATGCAGTCTCCACTCTCTCCCTCTACTCAACATAAAAAAATTTCCCCAAACTTGAAAAAGTAAAACAAAACAACAACAACAACAAAAAAAAAAAACTACATAAAACAAAATAACCACGTCCACAATTTCCAAAACTCAAAGCCGACTCTAAGAAGTGGCACCCAGAATATGTAAACTCTTTGAACTGCCCAAAGTTTTTAAAGAGTTTGTAGGAGAACACTCTATTACAAAGCAAAATTAACTGTTAAAGCTGCTCTATCCTCACTTTTGAACTAAGTGATTTGGTAGTAAAGAATCAAAAATGTGAACCAATCTTCGTGTCCTGTCCATCTCCAGTCTAACCTCCAATTCTGCTGCCTCAAGACATGGCTTCACTTATTATTCTCCCACTCCCACCCTATCCCAGCACTTCCCCAGCTCAACTGCACATAAAATAAAAAGTTATGCATAATCAGGCTTTATGTAGCAAAACTGAAAATGTCTGTCTTTGAAGAATTACAAAGCTTTCTGTCTGAAACCTCTGACCTTTCTAGAGAAATCAGAGTCACTGTAGTTTAAAAATGTAGGTGGCAAAAGTACAAAGGATCACATTTATCCATTTTGCATGTTTGTCGTCTTTTCTGAAAAGAAGGACAAATATCTTTGGAACAATTACTTCTCCGACCTTAACATTTCAGCCTGCAATATCCTCTTTCAGGAAAAAAAAATATATATCCTGGGGCCCAGTAGGATGACACTTCTTTTGTTAATTTTTATCCCCACCACATTTTACAGCAACTCAAGAATATATAAATTCCAAAACATTTTTAAAGAAATGTCTATATAGTGAGATGGCTAGGAAAATAATAGAAATTCATTGAAATCATTTTTAAAGCATTATAATTCTTGATTGAGAGGTTTCTAAAAATACATTGAAGAAAAAAAAAAGTGAATTCTTAATAAAAGTTCTTGTCACATAGGAAGAAACCATACAATAAAAGTATTGCAATGACTTTCCTTCCCTAACAGGAGTACATAACAATAGTTAGGCTGTTGAACAGCATCTTACAAAGACTTCATTCTCAGAAGTTACTTGAAAGTACACTCCAAAAGAGAAATTTCTACCATTTAAAGAAGGGAGGGAGAGTCGATTAAACGAATCCATCAGAAACTTTAGTAACTGAGTAATTTTTATTTGATATGCATCCATGCAAAAATCTTATCAAAAACACAAAAATGCAAGCATTTCTCATGTAAATAAGCTTTTAGCCAAATTCTTATCAGAATACTTGCTTCATCTTAAATGTTTATGACCTACTTATCTTTAACCTCCAATTACTTAATGTTGAAAATATATTCTCAGATACACAGTTTTCCATCAACAATTTTAATATGTAATATGAATTGCACTCAGCATAAAAGATATCTATAATTTTCATTGCTAATGTGATACTCTGAGCCTGCACAACTGTTTAATACTATGTTACAAAAAATAGTATGTTACAGAGGTTTACATGCAGATGCACAATGTCTTAATTACTCAGTGTATAGAAAGCTCTTTAAGCATCTACATCCCTCACCCATTCAGAATGCTAAAAAATGGCATGAAGAAGGGCTTGATGTCATCTCACTACTAGAATTCCATCTGTCTATGGCCCTTCTTTGATTTGACTCCTTCTGTAGCCAACGTTTTCACAAAGTTGATGAGAATTGTCAACCTAAGGACTTATAATGTCAGCTCCTTTGAAAGGCAATGTTATATTTGAAAGTGACAATGAAGGATCCTGTACGTATATTATTCATTTTATGTAAGAGCTTAAAATTAAATAAATAATCCCTTTAAGACTAAAATACACAGAATCGTAAATGCTTCCAACAGGGGCAAGAGACAAGTACATACCCACATGGAAGAAATGGCTTTAAATTCTGACATTCAGTATGATGTCTCTGATTTTGAAAATAAATGAAGAACGATATTGTAACACCACAGTTCCTACTACCTACTGGCAAATACCTTTCCCTACCAAAAATTCCCACTCAGATCAAGCTCTGTGACTCACCACAGATATCTTCTCCAACAGCATGAATGCAATGCACTACCCAATCATGAGCAGGCAAAATTACAAAAGGAAATAAAATCACCCAAACCATAGCAACAAAGACAACAGCCCGACAAAGGCAGATACTACACAGACATTCATACAAATTTTTAAATAGTATTCATTTTAAAAATATGTTTTAATTTCATTTCACTTTTTTTAACCCATAGAGCATTTCAAACACTGCCATTAAAATTTTTAAATAAATTATATGCTCTGAAAACTGTCTAGGTTTGTAAAATCACAGATTATTTGGGACTACCATAGCACTTCCCAGAGACAAAAAAGGGTGGGCAGAATGGACCTGGATGCAGAAGACAATGTGGGATGAGTTCTGTTGGTTTTATTCTAATCTTCTTTTGTTTCCAATCTCCACTTTACTCGCAAGTTTCAGCTTTCCTTTTGCAGCATTAACTGACACTTCACAACCCTAACTGTAAGAGTGTAACACTTCCTAAAAGAAAGTCCTATTTGTTTGATTCAATATAAGTTCAGTAGCTTATTTTTAAATATGCCTTACAAGAATTAATATGTTCAAGAGTTAGTGTAATATAAATTGCATTTGCTTATCTTTTTTACTATTTACAATCATAAAATCTGCATCAAGTAAGGATGTTAGTTTTTGTACTAAAGTCATTAAGAACTAATATGTCTAAGTTTTTAAAAATGAAAACAAGGCTCAGTCATTTAAGGGCATTTGTCTCCATTTTAATTTTTTTCTTTCTATTCTAAATTTAAAACTTTTTAAACTAATAAAATTTCTTTTCTTCAAACATGATTTTTTTCTTTCTGTTAAATAATTATACATAAGGTCATAACCAAGGAATCTTTTCAGAACAAAGTTTAAAAGGTAATCATTACAGAAAGAAAATATTTATTTATTGTATATATTATATATGCACAATAAAATATAATGTGCAATATAATTTTTAAAATAATGCTTGATTTAACACTCAAAGATTTCAAAGCATCTATAACCCATTTGTCTAATATTATTTTACAAAAAAAAATCTTAAATCTGTGTCATAATGCTTACATTCAATAAACTTCAACATTCTAAAAACAAGATAGAATAAGTTACTCCAATTTTTTGACCCTAACCCTGACAGACATAGACCATTTCTCTTTTTAACCAAGTAAGGCCTCCTTCTTTGGCTAAGATTTAGACTCATTAGTAAAATGCCTCCATGTGAAGGTTCAGATTTTGACTGTGTATTTCCCTTTTACTCAAAGACAGGTGTGTGATGGCATTTAAATAATATTCAACTCAAGACAAGAGGTTGTAAAGAAGGATACAAAATTTATTTGAATTCTTTTAAAAGCATACTATTTGGAATCAGAAGACTTGGGTTTGAATCTTGCTCTGCACAAGTAACCTGGCCATTCTAAGACTCCCTTCTCATTTGTTCAAATGCAGAGTGCATTATTTATTCATAAACTGTGTGAAGGGAGGAAGGAAAGGAGAAGGAGAGAGGGAGGGAGGGGAAAAGAAAAGAGCAAGCTACATATATGGCAAAACTTAGTGCAGTGCCAGATGCAGAATAGACACTCAATAAAAGTTCTTTCCCTTCCTTCCTTCCTTCCATATCCTTTTCTCTACTCTCAATTGATCTAGGTCCAAAATATCTACCACTAGGGAAGTGTCTGAAAGACATGAAGAGGAATAAATTTAAAGTTCTCAAAGAACATTAAAGCTATTCCACTTTAATCTTCAGTTATTATGATCATCCTAATCAGTCCAGAGTTGGCCCACACTACATTTTAAAGAACAACCCTCGTCAAAGCACATAGCACAAACGAACTTCTTTTTCTCCATTTTATCTTATTTGGCTTGATTTGCCAACTGAACAGCAAAAATGTCCTCTGCTATAGAGCTGCTGCAGTTGTCACTTGTTGCAGTTACCATTTCTTTGCCTCAAAAGCCATGTTTACTTAACTAGAACATTAATGGGAGGACTAATTCCACTAGATAAAATGTGCTTTTACACAGTGCAATTACCATAACAAAACATGAATAATTATTTTCTAATATTTGGGGGAAAACTTAGAGAAAAAAGTCATTTCTGTCTAAGTAGCAGATAAGAAAATTCTGTTAAATTTAAGGACACCAAAGTTTTGATGAATAATATATCTCTTACAGTCACCTTAGCAGAAAAGAAACTAAAAGCTAGCACTACTAGCTTGCAACATAAAAATCAAAATAGTGAAAATAATAAACGACAAAATTTCCTTAACCCTAATCCCCCAAACCAAGATTATGTGTACCCCAAAGTGACTAACTGGACTCTCATAATCTGAAAGAATTTTTGCTAAACTTTCCAAAAATTTCTGCAGAAAGTCCTGAACCCCTAAATAATCTCTTAGCCTGAAACAAGTTATATAAAACAAAAATCATGGGAAAATGGATTATAAAATTCTCCACTTTTCATCTCACTGCCCGAGATCTCTTCACAGTCATTATTTAAACCAAAACACTTTCAGAGCATCTCCGTTTGCCACTAAGTTCACGGTTTTATGTTTCTCTTAACAAAGAATGCCAGTTCATTCATTCTGTTCCTCCTCCACCTGACTTCTTCCTCCCCTTCTCACCCTAAAGGATTTACAATTTATAATATATTTAAAACAGGCTCTGACCGCTAAATAACCATGGGGAAATTACTGTTGGAATGGTAATAAACCAGTGTTTAGCCCATTTGCTGAACTCAATCTGTGTTTTATGTTTTTTTCTTCTATTCTAATCCTCAGAATTGTTTTCAATAATCTATATTGACATTTGTGAGCAATTAGAATTGCCACTGCTTCTGTGCAAGATTTAAAAAGCCGGCAGACTGTTCTGCATCCTCTGGAAGCAGCTTGAGGCCCTAACCAAGTGAAACACCCAGTCCTACTGTGTACAGCACTGACCACAACAAAGGCTGTGGTTTCTCCCACACTAGCCTTAAATAGGTTTAAATTAATGCTATTCATCACTGGGTGGAAAGGAAGACAAGGCAAATCCATGCCAGCAGCATTGGGAAATTTTCTAACCCATACACTCAAACCTCTTAGCCATAAATGAACAGACCTCCATTCAAAGACTTACTCCAGAACAACTTTTTCTCTCTATTCCTATATACTCTCTGCCTTTGAACTTCCATCTTTTTCACTACATTCTAGGTGAAGGATTTTATTACCACATTCTAGACAAAGGATATTGTCACTGACCTCAAGTTATGCAGAAAACACTCAAGGATACAAGGCCATAATTATCTCAAGCTTATTGGTTGCTACTGTTTTTTTTTAATAATTAAAAGATAAACTTAAAATCTTAAAACATGTGCATGTATTTTGAATAGATCCATCAGCCACAAAATCCACCTTGAGTTTATCTTTAGAGTAAGAATTTGAAATACAACGAAATTCTTGTTCTTTATTTTAAATATCGTGGAATATTAGTCTTACCCTGCCTTTTACAAACATACTTTATCACTATAAAGCATAGGATCAACTTTCTGCTAGGGAGTTTATTAAGGTACTGAAGAAGTTTAATTATATAATGTATAATTCTAGACTTGAGCATAAACACACACACACACCTGCTAACAGAACATATTGAATATATTTCTACATATGTAATACTTCTTTAAACTAATGTGGTAAGTTACCTAAAAATTAAGACATTACCATAATTAAGTTGGCATACAATTATTATGAATAATCATAACAATCTAACATGATTCATTTAAATTTTTTAAATGATTATTCTATATGTACTGGTAACCTTATCCATATACTTATTCTGTATTTAAAATACTAGCTTTTTTAAAAAAGGAATCATTCCCACTGCTTAAACAGCACTCTGGGTACAGCCTGGATGTGCACAAACATGCACATGAAGCGCACACACACACACACTCACAGACACTCCTAATCTTACACCTGCTCTGAAGCAGTAGGAAGTGAATTCTCAATCTGTCAACATGACCATCTGGTCTATCTGCATATCACAGCTTTCTCTATTACTATATGAAGGAATGGCAATCACGAAGCCAAAATAAAACTAAAATGCACCTGAATGGGAGTATCTCTCTTTTGGTTGAAATGGAATAATATGTGGCGTATCAGAGCAAAACTAGCAATGCTCTAACTAATTTAAAATGAGCATTCCCGACAGCATAATTAAGTGAACAATATGGTACAGGTAATATGGTAATCATTAATGCTGCTGTGCAGGTTTACTGTACCAGTATCAAAGTTCTGAGACCCTGAAACAGCTCTGCTATTCCTGGTGCAAGCACAATCAAGTGTAGGCAGAGCAATCAGTTACCACTGTACCAAAGATTACTGTACAAGTAATCTCCACCTTCTACCTTAAAAATAACAAGTGCCCAAAATGCCAGTAGGACAATATCAGTTAGCTTTGGTTTGGGCTAATTAACAGTTACAGAAATTACCTAACAAGTTTTGGTCACTTACTAATCTTTCAAAGTAAATTTTAAGATCACTAAAAAGACTTCCAATCTTAGAAAATTCTTTACCTGAAAAAAGAGAAGATGGCTCATTGTGATTCAGCCTTGGGGTCTAACCCAGTTGAAAACTAGCAAAGGCTCTAGATGAATGAAACATAATTTCATTTGTTTTAGTTTTTAAATGTCATCACACAGCTGCCTCAGAGCTTTCATCCTGTCCCACATCAGGTAATAACTACCAAATATAAATTGGTGACACTGTCATTCTATGGCATAAATACAGCAATATAGATCAGTCCAAGAGAAGAATCCTTAAAAAGTCTAACATCTTGCAAAATTTAACTAACTCTAATGAGAATCTTTGTAAAATCTGATTACATTACCAGAAGTTATACAGAAGCAGTTTAAAAAAAGAAAAAACTCTCCAGAAAGTTCTCGGTTGAGTGCCTACTAATGAACAAAGGTTAACTTTATCTAAAAGGTCAAATGCCTGGTGGCTAAGGTTATGACCTTAACAACTTAAATTGTGACCTTGCCACGTGCCGGGTATATTGTAGATTCTGATACAGATCATCTGGTAAAGACTGGTCATAAATTAGCTTTACTGTTACACGCCCACAAAGAAAACCATTTGCCACAAAACCCTAATATCTCCAAGTTGTCATATGATCCATGGGAAGGACAACTCAAATAGAGACCAAATTAAGGGCATAAAACGATTTTGTTCTTTTATACTTTTAACGAGATGAAATTCTCAGGCTTATGGAATCACTCCGATTTCACTACACATGTTACTGTTTATCAGCCACAAAATTCACACAGTTCTAATACCACTGGATTTAAGGGAAAATTTTGGAATGTAGTTTATGTATTATACTTTAGAATCTCAATAAGCCTTAGAATAAATCACTTCTGCTTTTAAAAAATGATAGATTCTGCATGTGCTTCCAATATTCTTTAAGATTTCAACTTTTTTCCCAAACAAGCAGCCAACGCACAAAGCCCTAATTATTGTAGATATTTTTAAGAAGAAAAGATCTCCTTTCTATAGTCGTGGTGGGGGTGAGGGAGTTAGAAGAAAAAAATTCAATATTTTCAAAGAAAGAAAGAAAAAAAAGTGCTCTATAGGTGAAAAGGCCACAATGGTTTTGGCATGTATCTCAAAGCACGTTTCAGTGTCTGCCTCCTGCCAATACTGGCAAGTTCTCAAAACTTTTAAGGAGGTAAAAACATTGTTTAGTGTTTACAAATCTTCAGTATTATAACAGATGCTTGCCACATCAGTTGTATATAAGTTGACCGATCTACCTCATATTTGTATTGGCAGCTTCCCTTCAACAAATAACAGGTCTCTAAATCTTTTAAATCAAATTTGAAATATTTTCAGACAAAAGGCCCTTACTATTCTCTTTTGCAACCTTCCTGTTGCTCTCACAGAGAAGCAGCCATTACTGCGGTCCTGTGGAAACCAATGGCCAGACATTTGGCTGGTGTTCAGGCATAACGAGGGATTCTGGGATACATCAGGAAAACCAATCCTAAAGGTAGTCTGATCCACACTGCTGTCCATAAATCTTTCATAAGCAATAAGGATGCTAACTCTCCTAAGCAAGCTTCTAAATGTCATTTCACCAACTTCGCCCCTCCAGGTATCACAACCGGCAATTGCAACCCGTTAGCTCAAGGATTTGAAACAACAACATAATAATAAACCATCAACAAGGAAAGGTAACACATGTAATGGGAATAGCTTAGAAAGGCTGCATTTCTTTAAATCTAATGGAAATGCTTAAATCAAAAGAACGGGTACTGCTTGTGCTGATAAAAAACTTCACAGGCATTTCATTTTCATGTTATCTTGTAAGGAAGCAAACAAAGGATCTATATCACCTGTTGGCACCCTCAAGTTTCTATGTTGGCCAATTAAAGAATTCACTATAATTTATAAATCAATTTCCTAAATATCTAAAAGATAAACACAAAATTTGAAAGAGTGCTCCATTAAAACACTTGTGACACAAATACTTTTTGCAATCTCATGTACTTACATATACAAATAAATATAAATAATTTTTAACTTTGCTTCTGTCATAAACAAAACAAACTAACAGCAGGGTAAAAGAGGGTTAAGGAAAGGCTATTTGTTCCCGTTTAGAGATCATTCGAGAAGTATTGCTTTTACATTTTTGCTACCCAGAAATGGCAAAAGCAACAGGCACTTCTTATAATTAAGTATACATTTTCAAAAACCCAAATATTTGAAATGCTTACAGAGCACATCTTCTAAAATACTCATCTATCCCCTGCCAACAGAATGCAAATGATGATGTGACATGCTTGCAAAATTAATTTCTCCAGTTTCTTAAGTAAGGACAGATGGATAACAAAAGTTCTTTCTAAATCGTATATCGAAAAAAAAATAGCAAATAGAATATCAGCTGACTTCTTTAAAAATCAGCTAACATTTATAGAACTTAAAATTTTTTATTAAATAGTGCAGTGTTGACTTTATAGATATTATCTTCTCTCTCCTCTATGAACAAAGTACATAAATAAACGAACCCCAAAACAATCCACTGGAAGGATTCCACAACTTACTTTCTTCCATCTGGCTCAAGTAACTGCCATGAAGGCAATCTAGCAAGACCGATATGTACATATAAAAAGTCAACAAGTTACACAAGACCTGAGCTCTCCCATAACACAATGAGCCTTTTGTCTAAAACAAGATGAAAGGAACAAAGTAAAAATGCATTATTTTATCCAGTCCTCAATAGTTTTATCCCGAATGTTGTTCTAAATACTGAAACATGATCAGGTGAAACATGCCTTAAAAAACAATAACAAATTTCTTTAAAAAAAAAAATCAAAACAACTCATTGCCTCAATTATCAATAGTGACTTCTCAGCGTTTTCATGCATTGTATACACAGGTTATTTTTAATATTAACCCTTCCAATATTTATTTACAGAGTTAGTTTGGTTCCTTTCCCTTAGCTATTGGAGAGGACATTGAGAATTCCTAAATACAAACCTACTAAGCTTGGGTATTAATATGATTATCTTTCCTTCATAAATGATCAGCAATTTGATAGCAATCTTACCTCCAACTAACTTCTTAATTGGCAGGGGGTTCAAGAGGCCCCAGTGGGTTAAATACATTCCCCACAGAAAAGCAACTAAAAAGATTGCCTCACCACCAAACTAAATGCTTTTTAAATAGATCACATGCCAGTTAAAACACACTATTTATTACAAGGGTTTTTCACTAGGCTTCTCTCACCCCTCAAGGAGAATTGTGACTTACACTTCACACCTGTCTGATACAAACACCATGACAGCACCACTTACCAAAAGAACTGAACTTGGAATTCTCTCAAAGCTAGGCTTTTCCACCTGAATGAAGGCTCAGACCCAGGCCTTCAGGCTTCTCTGACTTTGGTCTATCTTGAAACCATAATGGCTTTATGTACCTGGCCTGCAAGTTGGAGAGCTCAAGAATGGCGGAGCACACACACACACAGGCGGTCAAGAAAGAAACACACAAAAGAAAGCAGAAGAAATTCTCACCATCGCACTTACCTGCTGCATGCACAAAGTATGCCAAATATAAATCGAGTTCCTTAACAGAAACCCCTATGTGATGGGGTTGGACACAGAGCCCTGGATTAGAGCATTGTGGGGACTTTACAAGGCGCTCGCCATCAGTACTTTCCAGCGGAATACCTTTAAACAAGATGACCATAACAAGGTCCAACCTCCAGACTTTATCTGCCTGGCGGAGGCAGTCAATTCTTCGCATCTTGCCTTTCTGGTCTGGGTTGGAAAGAACACAACATGGAGGTTTTTTTCCTGTAACTGTAAGAACAAAATCCTCTCGATACTCAGGTCGGATATCTTTCCGTAACTTTGCCAGAAGTCGAGATGCCCACTTCTGCTTGACCTCTGGTTTTTCACTTAGCAATTCATCCTTCACGGCTCTCTCTTCTTCTTTTGACATACGCTTCTCATGTTTTTTGAAGTATTTTCGTTTTCGGGCCTGCAGGTTGAACCATGTGTAGGCAAAGGCTCGGACATGGGGCAGAAGTGCTTCGATGAAAGGATGAAATTCATCCTAGGGAAAGGGACCAAAACAAAAATATGAATAGCCTGAAAAGAAGAGGAAACAACTTTCTTCAGAGAATTACCTTAAAAATATTCCTCGTTTCACTTGAAATTCAATTGAAGCATTGCATTACCCAAATCATACATAAAATCCCTAAGGGAAGTCAAGGGGAGAGGGGACAAAACTATCAGTATCATTTCTCATGATTGGTAAGAAAAAACTGCTAATCTTTTTTTTAATGTTCTCATATGTTCACCAAAGCATATCAGTTTCTATTGTTGGGCCTAGTCCCCAAATCCCTTTGATAGTAAATGAAGTTCATGTAAATGCTTATAAAAATATATAATCTTAACCCTATTTCAAGAAAGGCATATCTAATTTTGTCCCAGCCTTGACCTCACCACTTGTAGTACAGCCAGGGCCCGGCCGCCAGATTGGCAAATCCTAAACATTTAGATGCCAGTCAATGTTTATGGAAGTCTAGGAGCAAAAATCATCTCCACCATCAATGAAAACAAAGGCTTTCCCTCTAAAAACATCGCACGCAGACTGTTCCGTTTCTTATTCATTTTGGTAATATCTTGATTCTTCTTTTAAATATTATAGTTGCATATAATTTTTGAGTCAGAAAATTAGAAAAAATTGGCAGATCCTTACACAAAAGAAGAATTGGATATTTATTAGGCTAAAATAAAAAAATGTATGCCCAAGACATAATTGCTGATACTATAGAAACTAAACAAAAAGAAGAAAAAATGACAAAGAATAGTGTACATGCCAGAGAGTAAACAGAATGCGTCACTATGACAATACTGTTACAACTAAATGCATTAAATTTGCTGATGTGATTATGAAATGCCTTCAGTAATGATTGTGCCTAAAAAATGGATCATTTAATTTTGGAAATCTATTCCAGCTTTTTCTCATAGAGAAACAGAGAACCTAGTATATTCCATGCTCATGAGACTCCAGAAAAATCCTCTTAAATTCAGGTAATTGGGAAATAAAATTGAACTTAAAGCATTTAAATTGTTTTTCCTGTTTTACTCAAAATGCTGGGTTCTTATACTGATATTGGGTTAGGAAATATAAAAATAAAGAAAAAATTAAACAGTAACCTCCACAAAGCTTTCAGAGTACATCTAACTTCTAATTAACTAATCCATGCTAACCTTATATGACTTCTTTCTGACACATAACTGCCCACAAAAGATAAATTATTTACTTTTAAATAATTGAGGATGAGAAAACCAAAGAGATAGTTGATGACTTTTAAAGGCTATAAGACAAATATTGTAAAATGGTTTGTTTTTTTTTTTTTTTTTTTTGGTTTCTTATAATGATTTAAATATATACTTTTGATGCACAAGTAATTGTAATATCTAAAATATTGTTATTATTAAAGCAATTATTAAATTGTTTAGTATTCAAATGTAAACTGAGAGTAAACTGGTAAAATATTTTAATAGTCAAATATGTTAAAATTTTACAAATTATAATCAGTCATCAAAGCACCGTATATGACTGGTTTTTTAAAAGCAAATATATATAAATGTAATGCACAGTAAATCACTGCAATAATTGACATTAATTTTTTTTCTCCCTGCATGAATTTTAGGCTCTATGTTTCAAGTTTAAGTTTGAAAACTGTTCTTTTTCAATAAAAGAATCCAGAATAGAAGTAGTCAGCTTTCATAACACATGTGCATTCTTCAAGTGGAGGAAGAAAAAAGAAAAATATAAGAATTATATTATTTTTATCAAAAACCATTAGCATTTTTTAAATTTCTGATGTTGGAGAATCTTTCTTATTCCCATACTTTAGAAGAAATAGGGGGCAAGTCACAGTTTATCTGCTAAAGGTATATGCCAAACCACAGAGCATTTAAACATTACAAAATTCTGAGCTCATCCTTGAAATGTTCTTAAATACACAAATTTTAAGTTTGAAACGGTCCTTCACAATGACTGATTTTCTTATATATACAGGACATGCTGGGGACCAAGATTCTTACGCAAAGAACTACTGGAGTCTCCCTTCAACGACACAGTGAGCTTTCACCAAAGGGAGGATTTCATTTTAAAGTCTCAGCCCCATTTTATAATGCAAGGAATAATTTAGCTCCAACAATTAATATCTATATTAAAACATTACCTGAAAGTTTTATTAATGCTAATAATATTTTAAATAAATATTATAATACGGCATTTTATTTGTCCGAAGACATATTTAAAACGCTCCTCAAAAAACTGCAAACTACAAACTCTGTTCATTCGCGTTCAGAAGCATTTTGTTTACCTGCCAACCAAATGCCCATATATCTCATCATAAAAAAAAGGCCAACTATATCAACTAGTCGTTAAGAATAATCTAAGTCAACAATTTTGCACCAAAATTATTTATAACATATTATTCCCCAAAGGTTTCTAGAATGTGCCAATAAAAGTGCACAATATTCTGTATAACTTTACTCACATGCAGAATTACTGTGCTAGTTAATTTTTTTAAATATATCTTTCTGGACTCATGGTTAGAAATATTCCAGAACATCAAACTAAAGAGTGTCACTAGCTTGCAGGAAACGTCCAGGGATAAAATAAATGATTGTTTTAAAAAAAAAAATTACATGCCCTCATAAATCACATGGCTGAACAAAATACCATAAGCTATATAATATTTAAAATTATTCAAGAGAAAACAAAAAGAATAGTTTACATAAGTAGTCGGTGAGAATGTTACAGGCCACCAATAAAAACAAACCTAAAAACCTGTTCTAAAAGCAGTATTACTTTGAATCAGCATCTTAAATGTTGATCTGTTTGAAAGCAAGCCAATTTTAAGAACCACAAAATAGTGATATTTCTGGAAACTACTTTTTTGTTTTAAAGGTTCACCTATAAATTTGTCCTGGTTATCATTATATAGCCAGGTACATGATTTAGTTATAATATGCCTAACCTTGATTAAAATAAGCTGTCTGGTATTTTCCTGGTAAAGTTTTGTAAAATTATATACAAGTAAGTGGAGTTTGTGCTTTCACTTAGAGTACTTGCATCATTGTGCTTACTGGATTTTTGTTTTAAATGAGCAATAAACTACTAAGCTTTTCTTTCTACAACTAGCTCTAAAGTATTATAAATAGTCCAGAATATTAAATAAATTGTAAATTATTTTTATAAGAACTTCCCATAAAATAAATGAGCCTTTATCCACTATTTATTGTACATTTTTCTACAAACTTTTACACCAAATAAATGTTTCTATTAGTGGTGTTTTAGAAGAAGGCCTAGTGAATGCATCAATCAATGCTACTAAATATGTAGGAAGAAAAAAAAAAAGAAAAGGAAACTTTCTTAAACGTGATAATAGGTCAGGTACCAATAGAAGTCAACTTTGTCAAATACCTGACTACACACCCTGGGCCTGCATGGATACACAGGTATTCTCACATATGCACAATCCCAAAATACAAGTTTATCACTTCAGAACTCACTTAAGGAGACACTAAAGTATCTGTTAAGGTCCTTGCTCTCTATTGCAGCACACTGGTATTATCTACAAGTTCTATGTGTTGCAAACTTTTGCCAGCTAGAACTTCAGCCTTCGAATCTCAGCATTTTCACTGTAGTCTTTAATTCATTCAAATTATCTTACACTTTGCATCTTATCCATATGCAATTGTGAACCTTGCCAGAAGTGGTTGGAAAAGTTTCATTCCACACTTCCACAAGTTACTAAAATAGGAACTTTGAAAGTTTGTTAAGGGGGAAAACTTTTACAATAACTAAAAGCAACTGCTATCCATTATTAATGCTAGGCCTAAATCCCAAACAGACCATTTCAACATAAAAGATGCATGTAAGAGTCTTCTGAGATCAAATAGCCGGCATTATTACTGTTAGATATTGCAATAAGAAGGGTTGTCATGTGGGAAATAAATCCAGAATCGAGAGAGAAAAGAGAAAACTATGTGATACTTTTTAGCCTCCCAAAGTATTCCGGTTAAACCGTTATCTCCTGCTGAATGAAGGCAAGAAGTGGTAGCAGGTTTTTTTGTTTTTTTTTTTTTTTTTTTTAGGGAGTGGTGAATAAACATTTTATTTGAAACATATAACTTCATGTAGGTGATTAATGGTCTGATTGCAATGTACCAAAGCAGTATGAAAGCTCACACTTTGCTTTAAAAAGAAAAAATTAACGCAAAACCACTCTGACTTCATGCCTTTTAGTCAAAGAAAATAAATAATATATTCAAAAGGGACCAGATTTGGGGCCGCGAAGTAGCAATATTTTGCTTGGGGGTGGTGCAGACAAGGGAGGGATGGACTGGGAGGGCATGGAAAGGAGGGGCGGTGGGGCGCAAGAGCCCCACGCTCCGAGTTGAGTCGGAGGGGAAAAGTTGCCCCCGTCCTGCGCGCGGAGCGGCCCGAGTAGCGCAGAGGCACGGGCGGGGGGAGTCCGGCCCGGGCCGCTGCTCGGGCTCGCGGCCGGGAGCCCAACTCGGCCCGGAGCTCCCCAGCCCGCGGCCTCTGCCGCTCGCCGCCCTGCGCAGCGTGGCCTCGTCCCGGCTGCGAAACTTTCACTCGGGGAAAGCGAGCCATAGAGCCACCAGAGAGGGGCGAAGACGAAAGCTCCACCCGGCCGGTGCGGGGGGAAGCGTGTCCACGCAGCCCCGCTCGGCCGAGAGCTCGCCGCCGCCCGCCCGCGTCCGAGGGGCGCTGTCCGGGCTGGGGCCGGGACGGCGGCCCGCGTCCCTCCCGCGACCGGACCCCGAAGGCTGACAAACAATAAACAAAAGTAAGAGTTTGGGGAGGTGCGGGCTCTGCGGCGGCGCGGGCTCCGGGAAGCGGGCCATGGGTACGGGCACCCGCCGTCTCCCCGCACCCAGGGGCTGCAGCTGCCCTGAGCTTGCGGGGTGCGCGGTGGGCTCCGTCGACGGCCCCCTCCCCGGGCGCCGCGGAACTACAGGAACCCTGCCCTGGGCAGCAGAAACGCTGAGTCCAGATTTCAGCGTGTCATGGGCTGCAACCCCGCTGAAACACGTGCGGGCGTCCGAAACCACCGCCGTTCCGCAGTCCGTCGCCCCGATATTAATTAACGCATTAATAAGAGGGCGCCATTAGCCATGTGCCCACACAAATGGCCGTGCAAGAGGAATGCACCCGCATGGAAACAAAGTTACTTTCTTAAAGCTGTAGCCCCCCCACGGGCACACGCGCGCACACACACAGAAACACGCGCAGACACAGGCACACACATGCCCCGGGCCGAGCTTGCGTGACGGTCCCGGGTTCCCCCTGCCCAGACCCAGACAAGCCCCCACTACCAGACCCCCCCCACACCCTGCTCCAGTCCTCCGCATCCAAACAGCTGCTTACCTGGGTGAGACAGAGCGGAGAATACATAACTGCCGGGCGGTGTGGTGTGCGTGTGCGTCTGGGTGTGCGGTTTGGAGGTGTGCGTGAGTGTGGGTGAGAGAGGAGAAAGAAGGAGAGAGGAAAAGAGAGGGAGAGGGAGAGAGAGAGAGAGAAGGGGGGAGAAAAAAAAATCAAGCCTGCTTCTTGCGTTCACATTTCCAACTCGGCTCAACTGCAGCCAGCCAGCGCTATTGCCGCTCCATGAGCTGAACTTTAACCCCGCCTAGAGTTTCCCTACACTCCACTATACATGTCTACTGTACGCGGGCGTTAAAGGCATAGTGCACCCTTTCCCGCTCCCGCGCCGGCCCGGCCGGGTGCCCGCCAGCTGCCCGCGCGCCCGCCTCCGCCTCCGCTCTGCACCGCACCGCACAGCCGCCGCCCGCTCGCGCCGCCGCCGCCGGCGGGGGGGGGGGGAGGTGTGGGGGAGGGGGCGGCTGCGGCGCCGCGCGGCCAGCCCGGTCCCCAGCCTCCGCGGCCGCTTGCGCTGCCCGCCCGCTCGCTCGCTCGCTCGCTCGCTCCCTCGCTCTCCCCCTCGCTCGCTCGCTCGCTAGCTCTCTAGCTCGCTCTCTCTCTCGGCCCCCCCGCCCCCCCTTCCCCGCTCAGCGCATTACTGGGTAACGCAGTGAGGAGCAGTTACAGTCTGTACTCCCGGGCAGCTATAGGCTGCCACAGGATGTGCTTAAGCAAACAAAACTACTTTTCCTCATCCCCATCCCCCCACCCCCGCCGCAGACCTTCGCGGACCTCGGTGGAGGATTTGGGCAACTTTGCCAGGTCGCCCTGCACCCCCTGGGCCACTGTGTGGGCACGAAGAGCACCGAGGAGGAGGCCGGGCGACACATTTGCATGTATGCAAATTTCTTTTAAAAATCAGACCTCCTAGGTAACTTTTTTCCCCTCTGAAATGCGGTACGGCTCAAAGCATTGTAATCTCTCCAGCGAAGCTTTCTGTGGGAATAGATTCGTCGGCAGAGGTAATTATGCACAAAATCCTGTAAACTTTGGGCAGCTTCAGTCCTATGGCATTCAGAAGCGGGGGTGGTGAGGAATAATTTCACACAGAAGATTCACCGGATTGGAGAGGGGGGGGGGTCTGGAGAGAGGAAGGCGGAGATTAATGAGCGTTCTCCCTCCCAGGACTCTGTAACTAGTGGGTTTGAACACAGATGCCATACAAAAAGTTCTGTCACGTTCAGAACCAACAGTGGTTTAGCTGGGACATCTTTTTTTCTTTCTTTTTAGGAGGAAAAATATATATGAAAGAATATCCCCGTAGGGAAGGGATATATTCTGATCTACAAACAGTATGCCCAGAAATGGACATGGGTTATCCTTATGGTCCATTTACCTGGGACATAACTGGAAGGGTGCCTTTTTGAATCCCCTTTTTCCCTCCCCCAGGTAATAGTTCTTAAAATGGAAAAGAGCTTCCTGCAATTATTTTAGGTTTGCTAAAGTATTGTTTTGGCAGAAAAGGGGGGTGGTTTTTAGGGTTTGGCAAGTTGCCAATAAGCCTGCTTTTCCAGTTTTTTTTTTTTTTTTAACTTCATATTTTCTCTCTAGGCTCTCCTCTCTCATGGGAAAAAAAAAAAAAAAAATATATATATATATATATATATATATATATATATATATACCTGCCTCTTCCAAATCTCCATCCCATCTTCTCCTTCTTCTGTCCCTAAGACAGTTTGCTGCCTGATGCATTTGCCAACCCTTCTCAAAATTCCAAAAGGAAAGAGTAAGGTATCACATTGAATAGGACACTGGCACACAGACAGGGGAATCTGTTCCTTGGTAGAGGTGACATAGCTAGAGAGACTCTGAAAAGAGGAAATTCCCACTAGGCAAATGAGGGTGAATGATGTGTAAAGCCACTTTCATTGAGGCAATTTTCTTTCTTTCTTCTTCTTCTTCTTCTTTTTTTTTTTTTTTTTTTTTTTTGGTGAAGGAGCAAGAAACATTTCTTGCTCTAAATAAAATCCTCTGAAATAATTCTGCATCTGTCTAAAGTTATTTTATGCTTGTTCTCTAGTTGCTTTGCTGCTAAAATAATTCCCCAATACTCAGAAACAATTCTCCACCCCCCACCTCTCCTCCTGAATATCCTTGGAAATCTCTCAGATTATTTATAAAGTAGTGAAGGAAAATAATTTCAATCTTTTTATTTGGAAAGTTCATTTTTCCATACTAATCAACTGCATTTCCTTGGTTCCTCATGGTTTTCAGTAAGGGAGAAACGTCCTAAAAGCCAAGTCCAGTTACAGAGAACATCCCTGGCCACGAAAACATTTGCTGGGATCTATAACTAAAACGCGCTCCAAGTTTCCTAGATAGAAGTTTCTGGCTGACGGTCCCAACATGTAACTGAGGCACAGTGAGAAGTTATTGTTTCGAGTGTGTACTCTTGGGAAGCTCTCTTCCAGAGCAGATTAAAATCTTTTTTTTTTTTTTTTTGGAGGGGGGTGTATTAAAAGACACTTCTGCCTCTTTTCAAAACAGCAAAGATTCTTACTTTTGATTGAGTCTCAAAGAAAAAAGATTTTTTTTCAAAAAGGGACTGGCACGTCGCCCTGTTTTTTTTTTTTTTTTTTTTTTTTTAAATGGGGGAAAGTAATTTAATGCTGATATTTCCACTTTAAAAACTTCTTTTGTTGCAGCAGTGGATATGCCCGCGATTTCCAGCTTTCTGCGGTTAGCAATATTATCTTAAGTAACTTTTGGCGCCCTTCGTAAGACTTTTGGATATGGGACGATTGTTTGCGCCCTCTAGGCAAGGGCTGGATCCAAGTTCAGCACCAAAGCCCTTCACATCCGCTCCTGCTTTCTCTCCTATCTCCGCCAGCTCCCGCTCCCTCCCCCGCGCGGGAGGGGGGTGGAAGGCGGGGGATACACTACAAAGCACAGTTCCAACTACAGCCTTTGGAAACAAGACTGAGAAAAATACAGTAGAAGAGTTACAGTTACAGAAAGGCTTCTGGTAACTTTCTCTCCAACAGGCATAAATTTAAACACACACACAAAGAAACAGATGTTCCTCAAAGGGCAGACTGGGGGTAAAAAACATTTCCAACTCTCTCCCCTCTTCCCAGGTTACAAAAGTAAATCCTTGTCCAGAGTTTACAAAGATACCAAGACACATGAGAGAGCAGAGATGAGGTTAAGGGAGACTAGACAGGGCAGGGTAGGAAACACAGGTGAAGTATGAAAACTAGTTTACTGCAATCATATAAATGGCCCATTGTTAGGAAGGATAAACCCCTTATTGGAAATAACTGCTCCAATCATTTATTTTGCAAGTGGTAGGAGGCTGCCTTGAAATGGGATTGTCTCTGCGCAAAGGAGGCTCCTGTCATGCTCTCTGCTATCCATATTCTTCCTGGCACAGAGCCCAGCCTTGCATTTACTGTGTTTTATTTGCAGAAACGTTACCTTGCCAGCTTTAGTGAAATCCTCTTAGATATATAAATTACGTCAATAAGGTTTCACTTATATGTACATCTCAAATACCTCTCGTTTTGGAGGTTACTTAATAGGGAAATCTTATTAATATGATTTAGATTTTAATGCCCAAAGTAGTGAAGATAGCACTGGGATTCATAAGTGACAACACCATTTATTCTGTACTTCTTACCAAGACTAACTTTATTAACTAGCATTTTCCAACATTTTCTTTCTCTAGTTTCAACCTGCTGGTCACTTGCAGACTTTTCTTATATGCATATAAACCTAAATTGAATCATGTTGCTAAACTGAGCATCGAAGTGAATTCTAACATCAAACTGCATTTGATTGGAAGGCCTAAAGCCTTGAGAAATAGATGGGAATTTAATTAAAAAAAAGAAAGAAAGAAAGAACCCATATAATTTTCCATTCACTTTCCAATAGAATTAGGTGTCTATAATGTTCGTAGAGGAGGAGGGAAAGGACACATCTTAGTCAGAAGCTGCCAGTTACTGTCTCCAAGACGAGCTACAGTTGGTTCCCACTGGACTGGCATCAAGGACTTGAACAAGAGGCCAGACTCCAGCTAATAGGTAGGGAGTCAACAATCTCCCACACTTTCACCCTCCACAGGGGTTGTGACAACAAAAGGAAATGTGCACAGTCTTACTGTTTTATATGCTACTGACCATACAACCTAAACAGCAGAATTCAAAAAAATATACTCCTTTATCCTTTTCCTTCCAAATCTATAAAACAGCTTTCAGTCCACCTATGACACATTCTCTCTTAAAACTATTCTTTTGAGTTCAAGGGAAGCTTGCCCATTTCTTCAAAGGATTTGAAATGCCAAAGCTACTAAGAGAATCAGGGTGAATAATTCTGTAATGCTGAGTATGCAATATCTTACTTCCCAAAGCTCACTACAGTCCCAAAATTAAGGCAAGTTTTAGACACACATTTCCTAAATAAGTTGAACCTCTACTTCCAAAATAGTTACTAACTTCCTTAAGTGTAAAAATAATAACTAATGCAAAATTAATTTTTTCCCTGATAGAATTTTTCCGAGTTTTCTTTCTCAAAAGAGAAAAGGAGAAGGCGCAGGATTCATGCAAAAAGTTCCCCAATCAGCTTTTTCTTCTTAAACTTGCAAACGCTTTCCTATTGTGCTTGCTAAATCCGGAAGAGCTTGTAGCTTTGACAGCTTGAACCACACCATCCCTTTCAGAGCCGCAGAGAACTTCAGATCTCCTCTGCCCCGCCCCCTCTGGTTCTTGCGAACCATTGTACACCCAAGCTTTCTTGTGATTGGATAAAGCTTTTGTCAATCTCTCAGGTTGTCTCATTGATTAGAGGATCGAATCGTCAATTATTCTCCCGGTCCAGACATTTCTTTTCGTGTTAGGTTGACTGCTGAGGCCAGACGTCTTTTACAGAACAGAGCACGTACAGGATTTCCCCCCACCCCTTTCTGGAACCGAGCAAGCGCTAGGAGGAAAAAAAAAATCTGTTAAGCTCAGCAATTTTTTCAAATCCCGAAAAGAAAAAAAAAAAAGGAAACCCGGTCTCTGATCCACATAGCAAAAACACCATCCGCAAAGCTACATCTTTAAAACAAAACCATCACAATAGACATTTACGCAGCAATCACTTAAGTGCATATGCGAGCTAGAGAAATTTTAAAGTCTTAGTCATTAAGCAAAATCATTCTACCATTATTGTTTATAAAATGCATATCGTATAAATGTAAAATAGAAAGTTTAAGATGTACCACGTACCATTGCAATGTAAAAAGAGTACGTGAGAAACTTTAAAATGCTCAGACGAATTGCTTCATTTGTTGTCCCCCTTTTTTTGCATTTTAAAAATATCTAAATAAACTTGGAACCGTTGAAACCCGGAAGAGGTTTTTTTTAAACGCTGTTGGCCAATTGCAGGCTTCTTGGAGAATTTTTTTTTTTAACTCCAAATCAGAAGTCTTTTGCAATGGCAATGCACGCTGTCTCTCTCTCTTTTCTCCTCTCAACCCTCCCCCGCCCCTCCCTCTCCCTCTCCTGAAAAAAGATCCAACCTGGACTGGCTGGGTCTCAGATTCTCTCTGGTTATGCCTTGTGTGCTTTGGATTGTATGAGACTTTGCAGAAGTTGCAATCCATTCGGCAGTCCCTCAGTTCCCTCCCTACCCTCTTGTTTATTTCCGCAATCGCTGCAATTTGCATAGTAACCACGCACTAGGCGGCGGCGGCTGACTGCTGAGGGGGCCTGGAGGGGGGCAGGGAAAAGGCCTTGCCCCCTTCTCCCCTCCTCCCGTCTCTCTCCCCGCCAGTCTCCTCCTCCCCCACTGCGTGTGGCCAATAGGAGCCCCTGCCTTCAGCGCAAGCTCGGGTCGGGACAGGGTTCTGAAGAAAAGCCCCTGTGTTACTAGGCCCCGCTCACGGGATCCTGTTTTTGGCGCAGTGGAAGTTCCCCTGCTTGTGGATCCCGCAGCGAGTACTGGGAGATGTGAGGATATAGTACCTTCGCCTGAGGTTGTGCGGGTTCTGCAAGTTTTAATCAAGTCTGCACACCTGCTTTCTCGGTTTCTTTTTCCAGAGCCTCTCGTGAGTTATTAGGCTAGTTCATAGTGGTTAGTGAGAGATTTAACCTTTATTTGCACTAGTATAGACCAAGAGTTAAAGATCCTCTTTGGTGCATTAAATCTAGAGAGTGCAAAATGTCACAGAGAACTTACAGTAAGATAAAGCATCCACCCTGGGTTTTGGAAAGAAAAAAGACAGTGGCTCTATTTTCTGCAGATGGCTGAGCATAGAATTGCTAGGTGGGCTCCCTGAAGAGTAAAGCCATTCCTTTAAAGCAGAAGATACAGTGACAGTCTACTGTAACTGCCAAGCATCTAATTTGCCAATATCCTTACAAATCCCGTGTTCCACAAAGTGTAAGGCAAGCCCTCTCTCCCCATAAGAGAAGAGCTGTTAAGAGTTTTGACATGGGGGGCGGGGGCCATTAAAGATAATTATTGGAACATGGAGTACTTCCTTTCACTGGTTTGTCTTATTTCATTAACCCAGACTCTTTCTTTAAGACCATGTCATCTGGATATTTCAATGTCAAAGTTTTTTTTTGTTTGTTTGTTTTAATCATCAAGATAGCCATTAGTGCAGAACAGGGACAGACAGCTCTAAAAGGAGAAAGTATCTCTTTAAATGGAAAGAGTCACAACCAGGCTTTTGAGCTTTGTGTTGCTGCTTTTATTTAAAAAAAAAAAAAAAAAGTGTTTGTTTGCTTCAGTTAAGTAGCTTAGGACATTTTGCTGAATAACCAACCAAGTTACAAAAAGAATGTCTGTTTAGCTTACTTGATAAAAATTATCCAATAAGTCAGAAAGAATATAAAGCAACCTGTCAGTTGTCAGATTTTCTTAATATTCTTGTAAAAGGACCTAATTAATAATAAGAATTTACACAGTTGAATTAGAAGTCAGAGACATTTCATATTTTATTTCGAATCACATTTTGGGTTTTAGTTTTGCACTTCACCAGTAGTCAACCGATCAGCATTTCTGGGAGGTTTCATACTGTGCTGTCCTTGGCATTAGACAAGCTTTGCTCTTCTGGCCTGCTTCTCACAGAAGCAGGTATTCTCTTACTCTACAAAGCCTGTGGCATTTAATCCAGTCCTTCACCAAGCATGTCCACTTGGCATACTACTTTCACCTAGAAATACACTTGATGGCACATAGCCGTTTAAGTAAAAGAAAAACAAAATGTGTTTCGAAGTAATAAAATTCTAGGCCTAGTTCAGCTGGTCAGGTCTTGTGAACTTGAGACCATTATGTAACACTTGTAAAATAGAACATCAACTTATTGGGAGAGGTGGAGGGCTGTTTTGTCAAGAGTTAAGAACCTCTGAAATGCAAGAGATATCAAGTTGTTTTGTGCTGCTCTGCGTATTGCATTGCCATGGTCTAAATAATCCCTAATGCTAAGTAAGCCAGGCCATGTCCATAGTTGATAACAAGGAGTTTTCAGTACATTGTCTTTAGCTCATTAACTTGATTTACTGGGGTAGGTTGGCACCATTTTCAAAGTGACCTTTTATGTTTCCATCTAGTCAACAAAAACATAGGCTTTGGAGTCAAACTTAACTTTTTAATGTTGGTCATACCATGGAACACTAGTCAAATTATTTAATCTCTGCAAGCTTTAGCTTCCCCATCTGGAAGATGAGAATTATTAAAATAATGTATGTAACATGCCTAGGGTATTTAGTGTACCCAATATATGGTAGTTATAACAATACCACATTCTAGGCACGGTGAATGAATAGAGAAGAATAAAACATTATCTCTGCCTCCAAGAAACTTTCAGTCCTATGGAAGAAGACACAAAGCTTAATAATAATATAATGTGATAAATCCATTTTAGGTATATATAAAGAACAAATGGTAATAGAACGATCGATTTTGTGTAGGTGTGACAATAATCATAGAGGCTAAAAAAGAGCAAATGATGTTTGTGTTGGGCCAGAAGTATAAACTTGTCAGGTGAGCAAGGGAGAAGCAGGGCATTCCTCTCTGGGAAAGAACAGTGGTGTCAATGTATATAATGGGCAAAAAAAAAAAAAAAATAGGAATGTATTTCTAATATTGCCTAACTTGAATTAGCTTGCTTTACAGGAACTAAGGGTGAAGTTACAAAAGCAGGCCTTGGCAAGAGTCTTAAGAACTATTTAAACTTTCACTTGGGGGACTGGGAAGACATCAGAAGTATTTAGCCAAGAGATGTAAAAGGTCAGATTTGCAAATTAGAAAGATCATTCTAGTAATGGAGACAAAGAGAACAGAAAGAAGAGGATATCATATGCTATGGCATAGCTGGAATGAATGAAAAACAGAAGGAAAAAAGAGTGGATGGCAGGAGAGAGGTGAGGAAGCAAGGGAAATCCAACACTGATATTATCTTTCAGGGATTTTGATCAACAGGAACAATTTAGAAGTGAAATATTTCTGGATCCTGCCAAAATTTAAATATCCAGATATACAGGATGGTCAGTAGTGTAAGAGGTTCTCTCTAGTCCACAAATTGCCACTTCTATGTCCTTAAACCTACTAATATTAAATAATATTAAAATAATACCAGAAACAATAGCTTTCGTGGATTGTTTACATTGTTTTGGCATGATTTTTGATTCCTCTTACCCTCTGAATTTTCATTCTGGTAGCCTTAGCTCTACCATGCCCTTGGAAATCAGGTGCACATCAAGTAGGGTGACTTTGTGTTGCCAACCCCATTGAGAGCCTCAGGTTTCCATGTAAGTTGGCTTTATGCCTTGAAAATAGTAGGCTCTTCCAGGAATTCTGCTTTGTTGACCCAAATAAAAACATAATCCTCTTGTAAGACATTGATATGGAAACTAGAACATCAGAGTCTTACAGAATTAGAGTAATAATTCAAAATTGCAATATTTTAAATAATCAATTTGTTTAATGTATAAATTAAATAATTTTGACACAGAGATATTACTTTACATTTTCTTGATTTGCCTAAATCCTATATCATCCGAAGCACTTTTTAAACAAAGTGACCACCACAGGCATTCAAAGGACTAACATAGCAATTTAAATGATAAACACTGCAAGTAAAATTAAACACAGGAATTAATGAGGCCCTCAAGTAACCAAGTTGTGGCAGACAATTGTCACTCCCCAACCCCCAATCTGTTCTTTCTCTAGTGCTGGATATATAGATGAATAGTTTAGAGTCAGCATTTCCCAGGCTTCTTTGCAGTTAGGTACTGTATTTCAATGCACAATCATAGCTTGTGCTGTTTTTTTCAATTCAAAACTTGGTTTATAACCTTTCATTGTGTAATCATCACATGATATCATTCTGTTCATCATGCCAATTAAAAGGGAAACAGATCAGAAATGCATTCACCAGTGGCATGTAGATGTATGTCAAATTCTTTTTTCACACTGGAAAGATGCTTGCTAAATTGTCAGGAAGAAATGATGTACATCAACTTGGACTATTCAATTTTAATGTGTATTCACAAGTATTCTGTGCAGCCTAATCTTGCACCAAAGACAGTTTAGTAATAAATAATTCTTAAGTAACATTGGCACAATAAAAAAAAAAAACAGCTTTACATAATGGTTGCACCCCACTTTTTGCAAACAAAAAAAATTGGCTTAAAATCGGCAATGTTTATGCAGTGAAAATATGGTATAACATGCAAGTAAGTTCTTCCTTTTTCTTTTTTTAAACTTCGTAATAAAATGTGAGCAAAACTGTTGAGTGCAATTTTCATGCCACTTGCTTAGAAGAAATTGTGCTTGTGGCTCTTTCCAGAGGCTGCAATGAAGCCATCTTAGAGCCCTAACTTCAACTATGAAGACTAGGACAGTGGCCTGGGAGAGAAGACAATGATAACAAGGAAGGAACTTGAGTCCCTAAATGACCTCATGGCGCAGAGCTGCTTCTACAGTCTGAATCATATTTAAGCCACTTTGTTTTGGAGTTTCTGATACAACAGCCTATCCTTTACTCTAGCTAATAATCAAAACTATAAAACAATTTCATAATAACTTTGAGTAGTTTTCTCTCAGAAATCCTATGGCCTTTCCCTAACCTGGTACGTAATACATTTGATTTTATTATCAGTCTTCTTCCCCAGATTCCCTCCTGCTCAGTCTCTCCCCCGCTGTACCCTCATCTCAGCTCCAGTAAATGACTCACTTTTCGCTTTTCATCACTTCCTAACACACCACGCATGTTAATCCCTCTTTTTTTTCCTTGTTTGCATGATTCCTTCTTCCCAGAAGCCCCTCGAAAGTTTCTCCCTGTTCTATTCCTTCTTTCAAGAGCCAAGTGCTACTTACCAACTTCCCCCAGAAGAACTGGTCAATCCCTCTAAGCTCTTTCATTCATCTACAATAGCTCTGTTCACATTACACATCCGCTATTTATTTCTTTCTGTCTACTAGACTATACACTCCTTTAAAGTGCAATGGTTTTATTCATCCTGTATGCCTGGAAGCAAAGTGTCAAAGTGAGTATCAAACCGTCAATTAATTGGTGATGAATTAATGTGTGAATTAATACATGAACAAATGACTACATTTTTCAGCCTTGCACTCTGATAGAAAATAGGGTCAGGAGTAAGATCAGTGCAAGATGGCATCATCATAAGAGGATATTTCTAAGTATAAATAGCAAAATATTGAATTTGCCCTTCATAGGACATGCACATGTTATCATCTGTACCCTTCCTGCTGGATGACTGGGTCAGGCATTGCTATCCCACCACACAATTGAGGAAACTGAGGCTCAGGAAAGTATGGGGAGCCGCTCAGGGTCATTCACTTAGTGAATGGTTGTATAGAATATTCAGTTCATTTAGAATCCTTCTCCAATGCTCTAGCTTGTGTTTAGGCCTCAATTTTTTTTTAATTTTTTTTTTTTAGTTGTTGATAGACTTTTATTTATTTTATGTGGTGCTGAGAATTGAACCCAGTGCCTCACACATGCCATGCAAGTGCGCTACCAATGAGCCACAGTGCCAGCCCAAGGCCTCAAGTTTTTAAAAGTACAATTTTGATGGTTAGCTGGCTCTAATCGTAGCCTAAGGTAAATATATGGACTTGTTTTTTGGGCACTGGGCTTTGCTCCTGGGGCCACTCAACCTTTGAACTATATCCCATCCCCTTTTTATTGTTTATTTTGAGACAGGGTCTTGATAATTTGCTGGGGCTGGCCTGGAACTTATGATCCTCCTGCCTCAACTTCTCGAATAGCTGGGATCCCATGTGTACATCACCACACTTAGCCGGGACCCATCTTCTTATCTTGTATACACCACAATAAACTGCACAAGACTGAAAGTGATGTCCTATAACTGAGCTGCTAGAGAAGCCAAAGAGGAAATCCTGCCTGAAATAGAAGCAGCAAAGTATGAGTTGACAATTTCAGGAGAAAGCTGAAAGAGAGCTCAGAAATTTCCAGCTACCACAGTTTACAGATGACAAAACTGAAACTACCAGAGTTAAGGAGCTAGCTCGTGGCCAAACAGCTGGTAAAGAATTAATCCCCAGTGCAGTGCCAGTTTCATTACATCATGCAAAGGATATTTTTCAGGAATGAGAAAGGAGTGAGTAACTATCTCTGGTATCAAAATAAGAAAGAGGCCTGGGAAAGGAAAGAATTACTGTCAACGAATCTGAAAGAGGAGAGGAAACAGTTAATTGCTTGAACAAAATCCAGGCTAGTGCTTAAAGATTTACCCAAATGTGTTTAGATAGTTAAAAAGATAATTTTCAGGAGAAATAAATGAAGGTGAAGGCAGGAGTCTAGAATCAGAAGGTAGAGACATGACTAGATGCTTAGAGCTGTCTGCCGACATGGGTTCCTATTCTCTACTCCTAGTGGCATTGGGCACTTCAACTTATCTGACATCCCCTCAGACTTTCTTCTCTGTAAAATGTAAATAGAATCAGTGTGGCTTGCTTCAAGTAGTTTTGTGAGGACTCAAAGAAATCATGAATGTGAAACTGTTCAAAACATTTAAGTTTCTGTTCTATAAAGGCCTGGTACCACCAATAGTTGTTAGTAGAGGTTTATATAGAGCAAATGTGGTTTTTTAATCATATTTATCCTGCCTGTATCTTGTCAGCTTTAGAGTAGAAGTATATGTGTAACACACACACACAATCTATTAAGATAAAAATAAAGAGTGGCATCAAGGACAACATTCAAAGAGATTCATACTTTGTTAAGGTTGACTTAAAATCGTGACTTTCAGGGCTGAAACTGTAGCTCAGTGGCAGAGTGCTTGTGTAGCACATGTGAGACACTGGATTTGATCTTCAGCACCACATAAAAATAAACAAACAAAATAAAGGCATGCTGTCCATCAACAACTACAAAAATTAATTAATTAATTAATTGTGACTTTGAGTTTCCTGCTAATGATTTCAAAGAGGGAAAAGTAAAGACTTAGGAGAGGTACAATATTAACATGATTTTACAATTCTAGAAAGGTTATCCAAAAGCAACACGGATGTTCTGAGGTCTGAAAAAGTTTGACACATGATCACCCAGCACCACCTTTTCCAGTGCCAGGGTGTATACATAGACCTTGTGGTCATGTCCAGGTCCAACTTCCTCTGATGCACTCAACCAAGTGCTCAGTTGCTGTGTAATAGTCCAGCCAGGATAGAACCAGAGAGAGCGGGAAGGATGGGAACCCCTCAGCTACAGCTCAAGGGCCTTGAGCTAGTGGTACTAGTGCTCCCACTGAGCTAAGCCAGAATGTCCAGAATGCATAGCTATAGGCCCAGAAAATCAGAAAATCAGCAGTAAAGAAAGGCAAGCACTGCTGGAGACTGGCTACTTGCACCGGTTGTCTTCACATATTTGTGATGATATTCCTAAGTCACATTAGACCTTCCTCAAAAAAAAAAAAAAGAAAAGAAAAAAATTAGGAAGGAAATGGGAACTGGACAACCCAGTTGGCATGGACACTGGCTTCCAACTCTCTTTTCCAAACTTCCCTCATAGCTCTTCATAAGGTGACCTACGATGCAGTCGACAAAGGAACTCTAACAAAGGATACTGTAGAACTGAGGTGGTCCTTGTTTGATACAACTAGCAGAGTAAGTGGATAGTGTGCCTCAAACCAGGATTACAGGTAAACTTAGAAACATAACAGGAAAAAAAATGCCTATGTAGATCAGGGTAGGGAGATAGGATACAATCTAATAATGTGGGTTGTTTGGTTCTATTTTTTTATGTTTTCTACTGGAAATTGAATCCAGGGGCACTCTGCCACCAGCCCTTTTTATTTTTTATTTTGAGGCAGAGTCTCCCTAAGTTGCCTGGCTGGCCTTGTGATCCTCCTGCCTCAGCCCCCACCAAGTTTCTGGGATTACAGGTGTGCACCACCGTGTCCAGCTAATCTGATATTGTTTGGATGATCTCATAGGGAAATGTCAACATTTTCTTGTCAAGTTGTGGTAAAGTATGTATAATACTACATTTATTGCTTTAATAATTATTAAATGTACAACTCTGTGACACTAAGTAGATTCACATTGTCGCAAAACCATTACTACCATCCATTTCCAGAACTTTTTCATTTTCCCAAACTGAAATTCTGTATCCATTAAAAAATTCCATGCTTCTTCCTCTTCCTCTTCCCAGTGCCTGATAATACCATCATATTTCAATATCTATGAATTTTACCACTGTCAGTATCCTATGCAAGTAGAATCATAAATATTTATTCTTTTGTGACTGGCATATTTCATTTAATATAAAATGTCTTCAAGCCTCATTTATGTATAGCATATGTCAAATTCCCTTCCTTTATGCGGCTGAATAATATTCCACTACATGCCTATACAACATCTGTTAATGGACACAAGCAGTTTGCTTCCAAAACTTTTGGTTGTTTTGAATAATGCTCTATGAACATGGATGTGCATAAACATCTATTTGAGTTCCTGTTTTCAAAGCTTTTGGGCATAGACCCAGAAGTTGAACTGCTGGATTACATAGTAATTTTATTTTTTAAATTTGAGAAGGAAGGAACAATCTTATTTTTTTTCTTTGGAGAAAATATTGAATAATTTCTTTAATTAATTGTGTCACTTATGAAGTTGATTTTATGAGCATTAGGAATTTTGGATTCTGGTCCCAGAACTCCCACTAATTGTGTGATTTTGAACATATCCTGAGTTATCATGACCACTTTCAGTTTCTTCATCTGAGAAATCTCCCAATCTCCGCAACTCCCCTCTTCTCTAGTAGTGCTGGGGATTGAACCCAGGACTCATGCATGATTGACAAATGCTGTACCCTAAGCCACACTCCCAGCTCTGAAATATATCTTTGAACTACTTGGATATCCAAGGTCCTTTGAAATTCTGGAGATCTATAGTTCTGTATAAGAGAACTATATGTATATAGGCTCATTCATTCATTTCAGAAATATATTTGAGTGCTGGAGCAGTTGCTTTCTCAAAGATAAATAAATATGGGGCTGGGTTGTGGCTCAGCGGTACAGCACTCACTTAGCACATTAGAGGCCCTGGGTTCGATCCTTAGCACCACATAAAAAATAAATTAATTAAATAAAGATATATATATATATATATATATAAAATAAGTGTTATCTAGGAGCTATGGGAACCAGAAGGAGGTAGGCTAGGGTGATAGTGATAGTTAAAAGAAATGGTTAGTTAAAGAAAGAAATGATAGCTAAATAAAATGGCCTGCTAGCTAGTGGGAGGCTGAAAGGTTGAACTTGAAACAGAACATACTGGTCCTTGTGATGAGATTTTAAAACCATAAACTTTACCATGACAGTTATGGGGAATTAGTAAGGGATTTTTAAAAGGTAGTAATAGGAGGAGTTTTTGTTTAGAAAAATCACTCTGATAGCACTGTGGAGACAGACTGCGGAGGTCCAGAAACAAACTAGCTAACCTTTCTTGCCTTCATTATCTCATCCCCCCCCCCCACCTTTTTTTTTGAAAATGGGAAAGTTAATCAAGCTGTCCCAGAGCTTAACCTGGAACAAAAGACACTTGATTGAACTCATTTAATCTTGATAAATAACACTACACTATACTTCTCTTTACCATGAAAAGTGTGGTCACCACTTCTCCCAAAACTATGTAAACTGCTCAGCTGATCTCTTCACTATTGTTGATAATACATTAACATCTTCAGGTCATTACTTTGCCAGCTAATGGTTTAGAACTACAACATTAGAACACTTGAAAGAATTCTGATGGGAGTTTATTATCCTTTTGTAACATTAGAAAGTAAATACTGTGTTGGGGGGTGTGTATAGCTTAGTGCTAATGTGCGTGCTTAGCATGCATGAGGTCCTGGTTTGGATCCTCTGTAACACACACACATACACACACACACACACACACACACTCATATAATCACATATTAATATAATACTTTACATTTTATGAGAAAACTTTACAAAGTATATTTGGCCAGGTAGAATTTTTCCCTAATTGTGATAAGAAAAGTTTAATTCTGGCTTTATCTATTATTATTTATATATACAATGCACTGTTAAAAAAATCATAGAATTACACTGTGATGCTATTTTCCTCTCTTATATATCTTATTTTCTATGCTATTAAAGTTACAAGTTGAGCTGGCATCAGCAGAATTCTGTACCTATGGAAACAATGAATAATCCCTCTAAGGCCAATATTTTTAATGGGTCAAGAAAAGAAGTCGTTTTCTATCTCAGATCACATGAATGCAGAAATAAGGTGTTTGGAAAAATACTCTGGGTTTTAATATGCAGGAATAATGCCTAGGTGTATTGCAGATGTTAAGATTCATTTAATCAGTAATGCCTTGCCCAGTAATAATATAATGCTGGAAATAATGGAATTTACTTTCAATACATTTTGTCAGCTTGGCATAGTTTTTATTTTGTGTTTACCAAGGAAAGAAAACCAAAATGAGAGCAAGGAGAACCAATTATAAAGAGTGCCTAAATTTGGCGACGATGCCTGAAACTGCCAGTTGGTTGCAAGCAGGGTCAGATTGAAAGCTGAAAAATTAAAGTTTGTAATGTAGTTGGTATGCTTATAGTATATTGAAGAAAGTGTGTTTTTTTCAAAAAGAGGCCAAAGAATGGTGCATGTTTCTGGTTTTAACATTATTCTTATTAGTTTGCTAGTCCTTGCATGAGCTATAAAGTTGACAATAAATCAAACATATTTTAATTTGTTGTGAGATAGCAGATAGAAGCAGAATTTTCCAAGCTGGTCCTCTGCCAAAGTATTTCTACTAGCCCTACTCTCTACCAAAATTTACGCCATCATAAATTTTTTTTAAAAAAAATTGAACTATCAATTAAATTCAAGTTTGAAAAACATTTACTGAATGTTGCTGGTCTGCCAGGTACTACATTAGGTTTGGGGATGCAGGACAAGTAAGGGATGATCTAGTCTTTTAAAGCCTGTGATTTTAGGCAAGTTTGGGTTATATTATTTGCCATAAAGCTAGAACATAATAGTCTTCTCCATGTTAGTAACAACATATTACATGTGGCATTGCATCAAATAGAAAGTTGCAACCCACCTCTCTGTCCCCCTTCACACTCAGAACCTTTTATTAATAGGACTATCTTTTTGAAACACTTATTTGAATATCAGATAAACAGTAAGTACTATGTTCACACATCTCAGCATAATATGTCAGTAAATTCTGAAAATGTAATATGGATGATATTTGCTGCAAATCAGATTAAAATAGTTATTAGTGTTGAATTTAGTTTCTCAAAGTGGGAAATTGAGAAGACAATTTAACTTTATGTTACAGATAATCGAAAGAAACACTCACTGTAATATCAAGTGTTAGTTAAAATACTGTTTGAATCTGTTTTTGTTCTTAGTTTTTGTAGCATGTCCAGAAGGGAATTTTTCGTAGTAGAGAATAAAGTTCCCACAGTTACCTGTTGTTTCCTGAGCTAAATGCTCTTAACTCAAAAGTTATTGAAGAGCTTATGAAACTCATCCCCCTTTCCTTCTTTTTCTTTTGTAAAGTTAAATAAAACCCATGGTTTTACAAGGGTCTATCTTGTTTTCACATTGTTACTTGATCACTCTAATTGTTTCAATTTGCTCAATACTTTTGCTTTAATTTTTTCAGATGTAACATTATAACCTTAACTATTACAAATTGTTGTCTTAGTGTGTATGATAACAGCAACACTTCCATAGTCTGTAGATAAAATAATTTCATTAACCATACATATATACACAAAATTCCTCAGCTTTTAGAGTAATATATAAATTTAATAGAAGAATACTAACTTGGAATTAACAAGCACTTCAGTGATGGAATAATCCCTATATGAGACTTCTGAAGTTTTTTTTTAACCATGATATTTTATATCAAAACCAAAATCAACTAATTAATAAAATGTTATAATTAATATTTGTAGTATCAGGTATTTATTAATATCAGCAAATAAAATATTCATTTACCTTAATAAAAAGTTCTAAAGCAACAATACAGTAAAATTTTTACTTAACTTTTTCTACAATAAAAAGTTTGGTTTGCAATTTTCTTTCCCTTTAAAAAATCCATATCAAGAATGTTTTTAAAAGGCAATTTCGTTACCTGACTCTGTCATGGCAAAGCATGGCTATATAGAAGATACCACAAAAGGTATTAACTCAGGGCTGGGGTTGTGGCCTAGGTGTGGTATAGCACTTGCCTAGAACATTTGAGGCACTGGGTTCAATCCTGAGCACCACATTAAAATAAATAAATAAAATGTATTGTGTCCATCTTTAACTAAAAAAGATTTTTTTTTTTTTTTTTTAGAAAAGTATTAACTCAGATTAACTGTAGGGGAGCATTTCACAAGTTCAGGGCCCTGCCTTATGCCCAACAAAAAATTCTTTGCTAGTTTTTGTATGTTCCTATGTGAATTTATACATTGTGATAAGTCACATTTATATAGCTATAAATTAGACTCATACTCAACTTTGAAACCCTGAAATCTGGGTGTTTAAGAAGAAAAGGACAATGAATATCTGCTGCCTGGAAGAGTACTGGCTTCCATTGAGTTGGTAGGCCACCTCTCTGTAGCCCTACATGTTAATCTACTTCCATTTGTCTCTTCTCTAGTGGCTAAATTATAATACCCCTCTATTTCCACATCATGATAACATGGAAGTTGTGTACTGTCTATAGATTGTGGGTTGTGAAATGATGGCTCAAAAACATAACCAACTTACTATGTTTTAAATGTTATTTTCCAATCTCTCCCCTCCTTCCAGGGAAATAGAGGTCTTCTTGTTTCTACTATCTATAGGTTGGGATCACATATTAAGATGAAACTGAAAGAACCATCTGGATGTGGCTGCTGGCTTTCTTTAGGGCAGCTACTCATTTGCAATCTACTCTGTACTTAAATCCTTTAAAACTACAAATATACTTTGAGAAAGTTACATCACTGTAAACAAAGACACCTTGCTTAAGTTATTATTATGCAACACTGTGACATTACTTACACATGACACTGCAATTATCTTCTCAATTTGACAAATAACACTATAGTTGTGTAGGCAGCTTCAAGAGAAGTAAAAACATAGGATAAACATGTCAATGCTAATGTTTATGAATGAAAAAGGTTTTCCTAGGCCTGAAACATACTCAACTTTTGTCCTGAAAACAAAATGGAATGTCAAAATTGTCCTCTACATCTTCAGAATACTACTTTTAAAATGTAGATTTGCAGTCTGATATAATCCCTATGCTTGGCTACAGAGAATAGGGACATAGTATTATAGTAAAATTCTGGATGTGCTTTTTAAAAATTTACAGGCATCATTACACATCTAGCAATAAATTTGTTAATTAGCCATCTCTCTCTCTCTCTCTCTCAAAAACAAACTAAATAAATAAACAATAAAATAAGGTGCCTGTAACCCCTGGGTTATGACTGCACCAGGTGATCTTTATCAGATCTGGGAGAGAAATTGCCTCCCGCTGCAGTTCAACTGCTGCGGTGGCTTGCTGTTTAAATAGAAGACCAAGGAAACATATTCTGGACACATTTTTATTAAAAATCTGATAAACAGACAAAAAAGGATCAGTTTTTAAAGGAAAAAAAATGATAACCACTTGTCAGAAGAAAAAAGCAAGTGAGGACAAACGACCCCCACAAGTGTCTA
This sequence comes from Marmota monax, assembly GCF_021218885.2. Taxonomy (NCBI): domain Eukaryota; kingdom Metazoa; phylum Chordata; class Mammalia; order Rodentia; family Sciuridae; genus Marmota; species Marmota monax. The sequence continues at coordinate 9,284,307 of NW_026692907.1, read as the reverse complement.
TGAACATTTCTCTCCGGTGGCTGTAGCAAAGCTGACAAGGACGGAGAACGAACAAGGAGGAAGTGAGAGAAGGAAGAAACAGGATTCAAAGCGTCATCTCCATATCTGCAAAGGTATGGCCTCCCCAAAGCTCAAAAAGCAAAAGCTGTGGTGGCCATTTTCATATATATATATATATATATATATATATATATATATATATATATATATATATATATATATATATATTTAAGGGGAAAATAAAACAGAAAAGCTTTATCTCCCTTTCTGCACTACCAACAGCTTGGTTCTTTCCCGCAAAGGTAAAAAAAAAATATTTATTTATTAAAAAACAAAACAAAACAAAAACAAAAATGCAGGTACAAAACCCAATCCACATACATCCTCTGAGACTTCTGCAGTCAACTCGTTTCCATTTGGCAAGTTGCACTCAAGGAGACGCAATCTTGAAAAATCAATCCGTGCTCGCGCCCCCGCGCCGCCGCCGCCGCAGTGGCCACAAAATTAGCGGCTCCGAGGACATTTTTGCCGCAGTGCACGTCCGCCGTAACCACCGAACACTCGGATGAATAATGGAAGCATAGCGTGGAGACAATCAAGTTGATTTATCACGCAAAATAATTCACTGCTTCAGTCCGGCTCTTGGTTCTGTCACTTTAAATCACAAACGCGCGCATACACAGATCCACAGGCGCTCACACATGCACGGTACACGTGTGTGCGTGTGTGCGTGTGTGTGTGTGTGTGTGTGAGTGTGTGTGTCCGCGCGCGCGCCAAAGCCAAGTGGAACGATTCCAAATTGCTTCACGTATATGAAGGGGGTGGGGGAGAGCAAAAGAGCCCGTCACCCCAATCCCTGCCTCCACCTTTTGCAGCGTGGACGAGTGGCTTGTGATGCGGCTTGGCGCAAAATAAAGTCTGAACAAAACTAGACTGTGAGACTAGCACGTCCCGGAGTGAAACCAACTGACGTTAACGCAGACTCTGTAAAGACTCGGATCATTTGCAGGCAAAACTAAAATTTCCCCTCTTTAAACAGGAAAAAAAAATCATTAATTGGGGTCAAATCTAAAACTCAGCTTTTAAAATGCAGGCACATGTGGGAGACTCCACTTTTGCAAGTTCCTGGGTCAACATCTGGTGAAGACATTCCAGAAACACATCTGAAAGGAAGAAAGGAGTAAGACAGCCCCTTCTTTATATCTCTTGGGCCAAAAAAGGTTGTTAAAACTTTTTTTTTTAATATATAAGTGTGCGCTTAGTCTAAATACTTTTATAGTCTAAATACATTTTGTCAACTCTCAAGGCAGTCTGGGGTGGGGGAAGAGGAATGAACTTAGTAAACTAGAAGTAGGGTTTTTTTGTAAGTTTGGGAAGGTCCTTTTTCCATGGTCCTCTTTGCTCATCTGCAAAATTGCAAAGGGTAAATAAATGATGTGCTTTCTAAGGTCAGTTTTTGTACATACACACCATGATTCTATCTAGGAGGGACTGATGATGGGGTGATAATGCAGAGAGAAAAAGAGGTCAACATTCTTCAGGTGGCATCCGTTTAAACTGATAGTGATAAAAGGGATGAAACCAATAAGCCTGAATCTTTAACAATAAAGAGTGTGTCTATATTGAGAGCTGTTATTGTCCTAGTTCTGAAGTGTGTGTGTGTGTGTGTGTGTGTGTATGTATGTATGTATATATCTTTGAGAATGACAATGTAATCTTACAATTATATTTTTGAGGAAGGAAGAAAAGACTCTTTTCAAGGATCAACCAGAAGGATTTGGGGATTAGCACAATTTCAATGTTCTTGTTTATTAATAATCTGTAATACAAAATGCATCAAAATACTTTGATAATTCAGGGAAAAATAATTTTTTAATGCACAAGAGCTCTGTGCCAGTTTGGCTGTCTAGAGTGACCAAATTAATAGGATTAATTACTCCCTGACACTTTTCTGGAAAACAGCTCTCTAAGCAGGGTCATATGCAGGGACTACTGTTAGATACCCTTCTCATCCTTATGGAGAGTGGTCCAGGGCACAGGTGCTAGAGTCAACCACTAGCTAGTTTTGACATACACTAGTTGAGTTATCATAGCAAATTAGTTAGTTTAGTTGTGCCTCAGTTTCCTGCATTTATTAAGTAGGGATTATATCAGCAACAAATTCATAGGGCTGTCATCAGAATTAAATGAACTATCAAAGCAGTAAGACCAGAGCATGGCACATGTAACAACTCAATGGATGTTAGAAGTTATTATTACTCCCGTGTAAACACAGGGAAAGCAAGGTCAGATATAATAGAGGAATTTTTTGAACTGCTCCTGGATTTCAGCTGAGGCCTCTAAGCAGTTTATTTTATCTGGCTTTTATGATGTCAGCATGAAGAAAGGAGTTCAGCAGACTTTATTATTATTAAGAATAGGCCTGAACATTCCTTACCAAAACTCCAATCCCATTCATACAAGAGTTAAGGTACTGGAAAAATTTTCACTTGACCAGATCAGTGGAAATATGCACCATTGACTCTATATGTTGAGTGCACGCTTATTAATCAGTGTCATGACTATCCAGGTGGGAGGAAGCTGAGGTTTACTTTGGAGAGAAATTTCCAAGGCATCAGTTTCTGCCTGTTTCTCTTGTGATGCTTTCATTCCTACACAACTTGTTACCTTAGGCTTAGTCTCTGTAATTGAATTATTAAGTCAAAACAATCTCAAATCTGCGGAGTGCTCCTTTGTGTCATTATTAGTTTAAAGGGAAAGAGAGCATCCTGAATTTCTCTCCCCTCGTAAGGACCCCCAAGAGTGCAGACTTGAACCAAGTTTTAGGAAGGGTCACAGGAATGGAATGCTTAAGGGAGAAATTCTGCTAGTGTTTGCAATTTGGGATTGGAGGAGAGCTGCAGTTAAGCTTTATAGAGGAAGTGGAGATTAGGTGTTTCCAGAACAAGGTAGGCGCTGGCAGGCTTAGGTCACTGCTTGTAGGAGAGTAATGCCCCACGGCTTTCCTCCGGTGCACTCTGAAGCCCTAGTTGCATTAACTGTTTTGGCTGGGGCGGGTAGAGAGACTGCCCTGTCCCCGGCGGCTGGCCTGGGATACTAGCGGGATGGCTTCCAATGCCAACCTCAGCGGGTTGCAGGCTCTGGGGTTTTTCTCCTTCCGCCCGAAAGTGTCTGGCTGAGAGTTAGGAGAGAAAAGTTCATTCAATTTAAGTGCTCGCGTGAGCGCACGACTCTACTTGGTCAATCTTATTAACACAATTTCCAAAATAAATGAATAAAAATACAGACAAAGGTGCCACTGCCTTCTACTCCACCTACTTGCCTTCCTACTTCTCGCTTGTGAGGACGGAACGAGATTCTAGCCGGAGGAGACCTCCGCCCCAACTATCACGATCACACACGGCGCAAAACTTTCCTTCTAAAGAGCTGCTAGAAGTTTCGAAAAGGAAACCCAAGATACCCACATTTTAAAATTTTTAGAAGTTCAACTTGAGAAACCTAGCGAATGTCATTCGTCTCTTTCCGCAGCAACTGGGCACCCAGGCGCTGCACATACTTGGCCTCCAAGAGCATCCCGAGACCTCAGGAGTGTTCGGGCTTCTGGGGAAATTTGAACTTAAATAAATTCCATTCTGCTCTCCATCGCCACCCACCCGGACCATGAGGATCTTCCACTTCAGACCCTAAGAACTGCTGGGATGGGGGTGGTGGTGGTGGACGAACCCAGCTGGAGGCGCAGAAGCTGCTGGGCAAGGTCATGACCAAGAGGTTGCTGGAGGAGGCGGTGGAGCGCAGCGGCTGGGCGCCGCCCTCTGGCCTGGGAGCTGACCTCGAGCCGCGCCCCCTTCTTTACCGCTGGTCTGGGCGCATCCCTGGGGAAAGGAGGAGGCGATGTAGCAAAACCGAGGCTTAGTTTCACCACGCAAGATGAAACCCACCGAGTTCCCGGGCGAGTAGTCTAGAAGGAGATCAGTTGCCCAATGAATTTTCAAAGTTCTCCCTGCACTCTCCTCCCTCCCCCAACCCAGACCTGTGGGAAACCTTTGTCCCCTAGCTCTGCGACTTCCACTTTCAGCTCAGGGGAACCTTGTCCTTTAAGGTCTGGTTTTCCACGTTATTCGTGGGCCCACCAATTCAGCAACCTGTCCTTCCATCCTGTTCTAGGGTGTCATGAGGAGAACAAATTTAATTTCTTTTTCTTTTTGGAGAGAGTATTGCATGAATTTAAATTTTCCTAGGCATTAAAAACTCAAGCCAAATAAAAACAAATCAACACATACACATAACAGGAAAAACAAACAGCAACACCTTTCGTGTTCACAAGAGTGGATAGTGGGGTCAATCCAAACTTTCCTGGGCCAGTCTTAGCAGAGTTCCTCAATCTTTCAGGAAAACAGAGCCTCTTTCAAGGACTAAATAAAATTGCAGTATATTACCATGTTTACAATGTTTTGCAGAGGCAAGATTTCCTAAAAGTGACTTCCCAGAAATATATGGAAAAATAAATCTGCTTACAGGAAGGGCCTGCTAAAGAGGAAAGGGGAAAGGCAGGACCCAATACCAGTTTAAAAACCACATCTTCTAAGTTTGAAACCACAGCATTTGATATTGTGGGACCACAAGGCAAAAGGGATGGAGTGAAGGCCTCTGGAGCTGACAGGTTGCAGACCTTCATTGCTGTTTTTTACTGCTTGTTGGAATTCCCCAGACTTTTTTTTTTTTTAAGTAATTCTTCCTTCTGGCACCCAGCATTACCACTCCATCCTCCACCATCCTCCACTCCCCCTTCACCTTTTATGTTTGTGGTATATGTTTGTACCCTGAATCAAGTTTGCTCCTCACACATTTAAAGTGGACAAGCTCTTGTTCTTTAGCTGGCAGCCTGTGGACCCAGAGTGGGAATGTTGGTGCCAATGTAGATGACAGTGTGTTTGTGCCTGTTATGTTATCTGGGGGAATCTGTCACCTTAATTATTTTACACTTGAGGGTTTGTGATTTGTATAAGGAACTCAAGAGAAAAGTTGCAGAGTTTGCAAGTTTAGTGATTTGTCAGGCAGGAAAGCTTGTGAGAGTCTTAGACCCTATAACTCAGGGGGAAATGACCAAGAGTGCTTTGCTGAGAGAGTATATCCTTCTGGCTTCATGAAGATAAAACTGCTTTCTGTAAATTTAAAAATATTCAACTACCAATGTACCCAGTCTCCACCCCACCAGGTCTTAGCAAATACAAATGTACTCCAAGCATTTCTGGTCCTTCTATGGTTACTATGCTATTATGGAGCACCTTATTAAACTATCTCTTTGAATAGTGACTCCGACTTTTACAAAGTTTCTTGCTCTTTTGCACCTGATAAGTGTGTACTGTGTGCAGTACAACTTGCCTTTGAGCCCTTGACATGCTTTCAACCTTTGAATAGGGAGTATTCTAAAGGCTACATTTTAGTCTTCATGGATAAAAATGTTGCCTTCATTCTGTATACCAATGGTAGCTGGTGCAAAGTGGGGAAGTTTATAAGAGATCAGAACTAACATTGCTAACACTGGAGAGAGTTTCAACATGCCAGGCCAAGCCTGCTTAAATGCCAGGGCAAATTACCCAGAACTCACTGCCCTGTTGGTTCCTCCGTTTCTCTCATCCATCAGGTCCTGGCTCCAGAGCTGGGAACAAGCCTTACACCTGCTGATTTTAAAGCCGCAAATTCAGCTCAGGCCACCAGGAGCAGGAGGACCCCATTTTCAGTTGGAACTACTACATCAAACAAGTGCCAGAAGTTCACAAAAGGAAAAACATTTTGCTTAAGTGTCTGTCCTTTCTTGTGATACACTTAGAGACCAGATCCGCTGATATTATAAAGTAAACTCTACCAAAAAATGTGCAGGGCATCAGGACTCCGACTTGGGACTCCTTGAAAACCAGAATGTTAATCTTGCCTCTCCCTTTTGTTTCTGACACTCTGTTTTCCTTTCAGTCTCTTTCTTTCTATGTTCCCTACCTCCTGAAGTATGAGATTTATAATAAAAACCAGCCTATTTTACTTAAGAAATAAATTTGCCACTAAATTTGAGAGCTGATGTTGCCACCAAACTCTTCATTAATCTACCGAACTGCTCACCATACCTTTGCTGCCAGTAATGTCAGCCACTGTTGCTTCTTACAATTCACTTCATTCTTTCAAGGACTTTGAGAAAAGTGTGATCAACGGGAATGGGAAGAACACCTCCTCCAACTTTTATGTATTTTACTTTCTCAGACCAAAGAAAAGGACTCCAAGCAAAATAATAAACTTTATGTAGTTTACTTTTAAATTATTTTCCTCCTTGACTAGATTACTCAGCTTTATTCAATTCCACTCTAACGTCTTTCTCCACGTTCTCACTAACCCACTCTTTAAGCCTCACCCATTGAGACTGCTGGAAGTGGGAAGGAGGCCCCACATATTTGTTCTCTGGTTAAAAGCGCTCAATTTCAGAAGATCTGGGGGAGAAAATGTCTTCTGCAGAAACTACAAATGGAGCAAATGGTTTACCTAATTTATTCAAGAGCTTCTATAGGAAGGACTTTGGAGGACGATGATCCTCATAATGCGGTACTAATGAAAATCCCCTTAGTCCGTCTCTCGCCGCGCACCGGACGGCCTTTACTTGGTGTCTGTTGCAAAGCAGTCAGGGCTGGCGGCGGCCGCGTGGCCTCTGCCCATCCACCCCCAGGTGGCACAACCCGAGTGCCCAGGGACACCCACTACTCCCGATACCGCCGGGACCTCTTTCTTATCCGCCACCCTGTGACCTTTGCCGCCCTTGCTTCTTCCCCCAGCGCGGGTCCCTCCTCTATATTTCCCCTCCTTCTCAGTCTCCCCAGGTTTTATTTTTTTCGGGGGTGGGGAGTTGTCTAGGTTTGAAATGAGAATATCCTCCATCGCGATGCCCAGTTCCTCATCAGTCCCCCACCCGGGTGGGTTGGGATTAAAATCTGGAAATTCGGTTTTGCTGCTTAATCGTGGGTTCCTAGGGAGGGCCGGGAGGAAAGGAAGACCCTGCAGGGAAGGCGCGGGCCAAAGAAACCCCCGCCCTCCCGCGACTGCCCCGTAGGGAGGCAGGGTCCTGGGCCAGTCCAGCGGCACCCGGTCACCTCCTCTGCCTCCCTCTCCCCAGCGGGGCGGCGAGCGCGGGCCGGGGCTTCTGTACTCGCAAGTGACTCGGCCCCCCTTCCCTCGCGGCGCGCTCCAGCCCCTGCAGGTGCACCCTCGCCCCCTTTTAGGCCCTTCCGTGGAAACCGCCTTCCGGCCCAAGTTCAGTCTTTCGAGGCTTTGAACGAGGCCTTTCAAAAGTTTTAAAAGCTGCCTCGCCCCGCCCAGCACTCACGGGGGTCACACTCCCACATCCCTCCACCTCCGCCACAGCTGCGGGTAAAGGGGGTGACGGGAGTGAGCGAGGGGAGTGGGGGCGGTCGGGCAAGACCCGGGCTCTAGGATCCCAGCACCGCCCCAGAGCTCTCGGCGCGGCCTCCGGTGCTTGGAGATCGCGCTCCCAAGCCCTACCTCGGGGGAAGCGCAGGCTAACCTCTCCTCCACCCTGCCAGCCCGAGAGGGGGAGGGGAACCGAGCAAGCGGAAAGGGAGAAACCCGGGGTGGTGGTGGTGGTGGGGGGGCGACACCTTCGTGTCTGCAAGCTTCCAGTGTGAGCTCAATCCCAGGGACTATTTAAATTGGCCTTTAGGAGAGGCAGCTGGTGACCCGTGTCCTCGCCCTCCCAGTTCCCCTAAGCGAAGCAGGGCGCCACCTACAGGCGCATTCCAAGAAGCAGGAGGGAGAAAGAGAAGCCTACAAAATGATCCCGGCCCTGTCCAAGCAAGGCCCTATTTTGTCTAGAGCCATGACTCTGTTCCTGAGCCTGTCCAGAGTTAGGAGTCTTTTGGCAGCAGCAAGAGTCAAGAGGACCCTGAGAATGTACTTTGAGGGAGTGAGGAGCCAGGGTGGGGGTGGGGTATATATGGGAATTCCATAACCAAAGTAGCACCTCTGATTGGACTGGCAAGATTTGCACCCTGACAATTCTGGCTGAACTTTGATTCCAGTACCTCGTTCAGGACATAACCAACCACGAAGTGGACTATGTTTCATTAGAAGAGTAGCTGTATGGTCCTGGATAAGTCACTGAGTTTTTTTTTTTTTTTTAGTTGTTGATGGACTTTTATTTTATACATTTATTTATATGTGGTGCTGAGAATCAACCCAGTGCCTCACGCGTGCTAGGCAAGTGCTCTACCACTGACCTACAACCCCAGCCCAAGTCACTGAGTTTTTCTGAGTCTGTTTCTTCATCCTTTAAAAGGTGAAGATTGATACCTGCCTGACAGGTTTGTTGTGAGAATTAAATGTGATAATGTAAGGAAACTGAAGGTGTTTCTAGGGAGCGTTAACCTATCTCTAATATGAAAAGACATTTTTCATCCTAAAAAATTTAACCTATAAGACTTTGTCTATCTTCTTTCTGTTCCTTAAAGATTAGGCCCTTCGAGGGGGGTAGAGAGAGTTGAGAGGCTTGAGTGTCTGATTAGTACACAGAATAGGTAAGTGGAAGTTCTGATAACTGTTCTCTCTAGCTAGTCTCCTTCTCATAGACAAATAACAAGTTATATTTATGGAGGGCTACTACTATTTACTATTTATCATCCAATTTTATTAAATTTTTAATTGTTTTATTTTCACAACTTTTAAGGGGATATATTATCCCCATTTGAAAGATAAGGAAATAAAGATACAGGGATACAAGTTACAATTGCTACATATATTTTTCTGCTCTTTAAAAATTTTCCTCTTCTAGTAGTCCCAGATCTATATTTCAGAAGCTACCTTTGAAATGAATTTATAACCTACCAACTCTGCTAGGAGACTAGGGTTAGAAATTTTACATATGAGGTCTCATGCAGTTCTCACAACACCTTGGTAAAGTAGGACCTGACTTATCTCTTCACACAGAGGAAACAGTTTCAGGTAGACTAAGGGAACCACTTAAGAAGAAGTAGAGACAGGTCACAGAGAGCCCTGATGTCTGACTACACATCTAGGTGCCTTTTACTGCACCACAATTTAGGATGGCACCATCTGGCTTTGGGGCACTTTTAAAAATTATCAGAAAGGTCAGGTAGGAGAGGTAGCTACTTTGCTGATTTTGTCATACTGAAGGTGTTGGAGAAAGGCTGGTGATTGTAGCCTCAATTAATGGTAGACTATTATAACATTTCCTAAGAAAATATTACTGGTGGCAGAAAAGAGCAGGGCACAGTGGGAGAAGTCAAAGAATGAGTTGCTTTATGTTTATAAATATGAATAACATTTGCTTAACAACCAAAGCAACCAATTTTCTTACAATAAAAAGTTTGGTATAATGCAGCTATTGCTATCTTCACATCTGAACTATAGCAGGAATGATATTGATCTGGTTATGAAAATTATATACGCTCAAGCCTTTTTTGCTTGACTGTTTTAGTGGTACTAGGGATAAGAACCCAGGTCCTTACACATGCTAGGGAAGCATTTTTCCATTGAGCTATACCCCACGCCCAACACTAAGTAGTTTTGTACATCAAATATTTTTGCTGGTTTGTGTCCATGTAGTAGTAATATTTCATGATAGAAAATGGGAAGAAAAATCAGGGAAGCAAATTACACTCTTTTTAACACTTGCACTGCCATTGTGCAATGATTACTCATGAATTTTTCACTTGCCTAAGTTACAAACCATAATCCTATTCAGAAGACTCCTTTTTCACACCTGAGAAAATAAAAAACTCATCAAAAGGATGGAAGATTAAGCAACAGAAGTGTTTGAGTTGGGGCATTTGATGTAAATGTGTACTTTTGATTTTCTTATTTCTCCTATTGGTGCCAACCGTAATCATTCTTCTTGCCAATGCATTATCTAAAGCTCAGACTTCAGCAAGTCATCTCCAGCTTCTATGCATTGAGAGAGTTTCTAATAATATAATAGGTTTTCATTTTGAGAGACATGCTACAAAAGATTCAGTAGGAAAATCATACTGTATATTAAAGTTATCAAAATTTAAGGTCAGGAGTCTGGATTGTCAGATATTGGAGATCAGTTGGCAATTAGATAAGAAGATTTTTCTGAAGAAAAACCAGTTGAAGTCAACATATATTTTTGGAGTGTGTTTTATGTGTTCCACGCTGTTCTAGGTATTAGCAGGCAGAGAAAGAAATCCAAGGGTGTTTCTCTTGGAATTTATGTTCTAAGCTTTAGGTTTAGAAATAGTTCCCTGCCTTTCATTCCCAGGTCTATGTCTTGGTTTTGTTATAATAAAATGATAAATTAATGTTCAAAGAACACATATCCTAGCTCAAACTTTGAGCTGACTCATTTCCTTTTTGAAATTATTAGCTTCATCCTAGAATTTTAATGTTACTTATTTCATCATCTTTAGGCATAGCTCTATAAATAAATGACTTGGAAAAAAAACTTTTAGGAAATTTGGGAACGATAGCCATACCTCATTTTATGTGCAACTACAATACACACACATTGATGAGATGGCATTTTACTTGGGACACCTGTTTATTCTGTAATTTATAATTGTGTTTCTATGTCATGTAAACATATATTGATCAGTGTAAGTTTGTTTATGGGTATGTTTCTGGAAGCCTTAACTATTCTTGATAACTTTACCCAACAGTGAACAACCTGGGGTACTTTTAAGTACAGAGCTGTGATATATGCCACGCAGAAACTCATTAGTGTTCTTAATATCACCTGCTCTGAGTCAGAGTCTTGACCTTCCCAAGTCCAGTCTCAGAACTTCTGAATATGGGTATCTTCCCAAGTCAACTACAAGTCAGATGTACTGTGGAGTCTCAGCTCTAGGAAGGAATATACTTATTAAAATGAAAAAAAAAATGTTTTACAATGGATGGGTATAAGATTTGAGAAGCTGAATGTTGCTTCTGATCATGGTGGAATGAAGATTTCAGCCAGAGTCACTGGTGAGAGCCCAATGAACCAGTGTTACATGCTACTGACTTCAGAGGGACTAGTCTTTTGGGCCAATTGCTCAGAAAGCCAATTACTAGAAACTTGTGGGACAAACATTATTTGTGTTCTCAAATAATTTAGATGCTACAGAAGACACAAGCATAGATAGCATGGACTCCTGAGTGTCTGAACAACAGAACTGTAAACAAGATTGATATAATTACATATTTGTTTGAAGAACCCCTAAAGGTGTCCTGAACGAAGCTTAGAAATCATGGGAACAATTTTGAAATAGTTGAGAGGAAGGAGTTATATTAATACTAAACATATTCAGTGTCAAGGACAGTACTTCATTAAACCTTGTGTAATTTTCACAACATCAAGGCATAAGTATACATATTTCACAGAGGGAAACAGAAACTCATAGTTAAATTTTGCAAAGGCATAGATGGGGTTTAGAACTACACCAGTCTAGCCCCAAATTGAATGCTTTTCTTATTTTATCCTCCAAATTCTGGGCCCCTCAGCCTTCTCAATCTGGGCTTGATTTGCTTGCCCCACTTTCTCTTTAAACACACATGCTTGGCTCTCTTTCTTGGCACCATAATTTCAAACTTCTGGGCCTGCCCATAATAACCTCTCAACTGCAGAAGCATTGCAGTGATGTCCACACAGATACCTTCTGAAAAAACAGCCAGTTCCAATTTTACCCATCCTTATTTGTACACCTAGCTTGGTGCACCTAGTTGGATACTTAATTCAGTTTGTACTTTTCTTTTGCATTTTACTCTCTCTACTCAGCTGGAAATTTTCTGTTTTCATTTTTAACAACTACCAGTAGTGCCTGGTTCAGTGCTTCACAAATTGTGGGCTTTCCAGAAATATGTTCTGGTCACCTACAAGGATCCAACCTACCCTTCCTCCTTTCTCCCTGCCAATACCTCCTTCCCAACCAAGGCTGGTGCAGTAACACCATAAAAGTGTCCAGTTTCAGCATGCTGGGTCCCCTTCTTCTGTCCCCTAGCTATCACCTCCCCAAACCTCAAATATAAAAGGTGAAAGTCCATGCTACAACCAGACTGTCAAAATAACTCAAGGGTCCACTTTGTCAACCAACAAACTCTTAACTTTCCTGTGATCAGAAAGTTTTTCGTGCTGGGACTCAGCCCTCTAGCAACTGAACTTAGACTCCAGACTGGCATCCAGACTGGGAAAGAGAAAACACATGCAGACTCTCTCTCTCTCTCTCTCTCTCTCTCTCTCTCTCTCTCTGGGGGTGAGTGGGGGTGAGGGAGTGAGGGGGTGGGTGAGGGTGGGGGGTGTGCTTGCGCGTGCGATGAGAGACGGGGGAGGGGTAGTAGTGGTGCCAAAGGCAGGGGGCAGGGTGGGGTGGGGAGAAGAATGTACCCCAGGGAACCCGGGAGTTTCTGCTCTCTAGACTCCACACTCTCCTAAAGAAAGCGGGCAGGCCTAGCTCGTTCGTCAGTGTCATATTTCAATGGCAGCCCTGGGCCAGCCTCGCCGAGGTGCCCGCGCGCTTTCCGATTTGGCTACTCAGAGAACCAACCAATGAAGCCCTAAAAGGTTCCCTGCCAAGGGAAGTTCACAATCCCTCAGAGCCTGTCCCTCCCCTTGCCGGCCCCAGTTCCCCCGAGCTTCCTCAGCTGGCCACTTAGCAGGTGCGGCCGAATTAGGGACCCTGCGCCCAGACGACGTTGGGAGTTGGAGGTTTTTCCCTCTCCTGCTTCGGGGAGATGAGGGACCCCTAACTCTCTACGCCGGTTCTGCGAAGGCGCCGCCCTAGGGTCACAGCACATTGGCCCTGCCAAGAGGGACCTGGACTCTCCCCTCCCCCGGAGACACAGCCGGTGCCAGGGTCCTTCTGCCAGCCTTGCTCGACAGCGACGGCCGTGGACACAGCTTCCGCAGAATAGCAAGGCATTTTTTAAAGTTGGTGAGTTTTTCAGTCCAAACCGGGTGACAAGTTTAACCCGGCTCCCGAGCGCCTCTGCCTTGACCCGGCGGGCTCGAGTGGACACCAGAGGGCGCCGTTTTAATGCGCTTCAGTCGAGAACCCGCTCCGGGACAGCTGCGGCGTCTAGGCCCGCCGGGTCGCAGTTTCTCCGCAGCGGGGCTGGGATCTCAGGGTGACGCCTTGGCGTCCGGGTCCTCGTCACGCTCACGCTTTGGGTGCAAAGCCGGGAGCTGGCTCTGCCCGGTGCAGAATACCCTGCGGCGACGTCCCCCTTTTCGTCTTCGCGAGAGGAGGTCTACTGCAACAGATCGCGCCCTGGCTTTTTGTCATCGCCTAAGGGAACCCTGCAGCCTTTGGGGTGAGAAGTAGGAGTGGCCCCTAACCGAAGCCGTGCCCCACTCTAACTGCTAAGGAACATGTCTGCAGGCGTTGTTCAATTGCGAACGACTAATTAATTTTCCAGCACTTGTGCAGAATACTTTAAAATGGAAAAATGAAGGTCTTCGATGAAAATGAAGCTTGATAGTGTGCACCTGCCACTAATGTACAGTGCACGGTAACTTCCCCTCATTAGAGAGATGACTTGGGTTGAGAACAAGTCATATAGGGAAAATCACTTCAACACGTGCCTGTTCATATGCATAAACTCCTGTGTACCAGATGGCAAAATATAATGACATCTTAAACAGCTAATTGCATAAACCTTGTAATGCAGATAATTGCTGTACCAAAGTAGGAGTTAATAATTTCCCACTGTATTGCCTGGTTTCAGAGTAATCCTTAAGGAAAGTTGTGACAATTCTAACACACTAAAGTTCACCAAGCGGTAATTAAAACTAGCACTTAAATCATTTGACTTTCAAACCCTTAATTATGATTCGTAAGAACTGCTTTGTGGAAACCCAGAATTTATGGATGGTTTATGTGATAACATTTAATGCCTGTATTTCATCAAGTTTTCTTTCATAGGTCTCATGTGGCATAATATTATAGGGAATCAATGGGAATATATCATAGTCCCTTAAAACTATTCCAATAGCAGGAGGTTTGCATTTGAGGGCATAAGATGAATCTTTTGATCATTTTAAATTTATGTTTATTTATAGAGCCCCTGGTACAGTAACTAATTCTAAGCCTTACCAGATGCCCAGCATTGTTCTAAGCACTTTACAGGTATAATTTCATTTAATCCTCAAAACAACCATCAGAAACACGTACTATCATCATCCCCATTTTCCAGATAAAGGAGTCCAGGTAGAGATACCAAGTAATTTGCTCAAAGTTAGCTAGAAGTCACTGATGCAAACTCAGTCTGACCTGAGAGCCCATACTATTTACCACCATGCTGTACTGTCCCATGGGTTAAGCCAGGACCCAAATAATTTAATATTTCTAACTGTTTGACTTTCTAATAATATTGACAAGTAAAACCAAAATAATGCAATTGGGCATAAGACAAAAGTTGGTTGGAAGGCAATTATCTTTGTTGAATTAGATTTCTTAGCTTATGCCATGATAATTCCAGAAATAGATATGTATATTCACAGGTAGGTAAGTCAAGAAGAATAAACCTCTGGAACTAAGTTTTGATTTCATCAATACCTAGTTTGAAAAGCAGGTGTGCCTTAGTGTTTTGATTTCTTCATCTTCAAAAGAACTAAAATAGGCATTAGCACTTTAAAGAGCATGTACAACAATGAGCATAGGACAAAATTCTCCTTACAAAATGAACAGTGAGTTATAGTCTTTTTTCCCCCTCTAAGTTGATATAGAAGACTTTCTCTTCTACCAGTTTGGGTTGAGGTATGTGGCACAAGGTGAGATGACAGCTGTTAGGGCCACAACATCTGGAATTCTACCATTAAGAGAGCCTTTTCTGAGTTGTGTCATTTTCTCTGGGCTGCTGCTTGTAAGACCTTTGATTTATTGGAAAGCATGTTGGCCTAGTGATCAGAAGTCCTGCAGACTCATTCTATTTCCATTATGAACTTGCATTATGACCTTGGATAAGTCACTCAATCTCCCTGAAATTAAATTTCTTTAATGTAAAAACAAAGGATCTGGCTTGTAATTACTTACATCCCTCCAGTTTTATTATTCTAGAATGTTAGGCAACTACATCTAACTATTACTCAAGGGAATGCATTTTCTTTAATTAAAGGTTGCATTAGGTTGCATTTTCTTTAATAAAAGTAAAGACCTAGTTTTTCAGGACTGACTGAAAGAATGTCTATAGGGGAAGAAAAGACTTACTTTAACAAGCATATCTCTAGTCCTTATTATTTTTTGGTGCAGTGCCCTGGACTTAAGGAGACATGTAACATAGTCCGGAGTACAATTACATCCTGGAGTGATACATGCTGTGACAGACACTGATGTGAATGTTGTAAGAGTTACTCCTGTGGCAGACTAGAGTCATGGAATGTCCTAGCAGAAGTGACATTTGGGCTAAGTTTTGAAGGAAAGGTTGGAGTTAGTGAGGAACAAGAAAATGAACAGGTTATGCAAAGGACACTGTATATCCATGGTATAGGGGAGAAGAAGAAAGTATGGTGATTTGGGAGTAAAGAGGTGGTCAGTATTATAGGCTGTTAAGGTGTAAGAGGCAGGAGTCCAGGTAGTAGAGGTAAGCACAGGTCAGATCTCACAGGGCCTTGTTAAGGGGTTTATTCTTTGCTCTGAAAGTAATGGGGAATTCAAACCAAAGCTTGTCTATTCTAGAGTGTTACTCAGGTATTATAGTAATTTCTGGGTCACCTGGATTGTAGGAAGAATTTCCCTTCATTCATGTTATTTGCTTTTGGATAGCAGATATTCAGCTACCCTACCCTGTCTCTGGTAATTCTCAGTAAATTAGGTTTTGTTCCCAGAAGAGGAAATGGTTGTTCTCTATTTCTAAACTCCAGAGCCTCTGGTCTCTAAGTTGGTATCTGATTTTATACATCAAGGGAGAAATCAGAATCGCAATCATAGCAGAAAATTTTTGGAATGCTTTTTTTAAAAAATTTTCTTTCTTTCTTTTTTTTTAAACATCAGAAATTTATTAGTTGCTCAAAACATTACACTGATCTTGATGGAATGCTTTTTAAATTGTTTTAAAATGGTAATCTCATTTATGTTGGTATGGATTAAGTGCTCAGAAATTCTAATCTGTTTTTTTCTAATCTGTTTTCAAATGTGGTTGGTAGAAGTATACATTAATATTACTCTTCTGGCCAGACTGGGTGTGCACCATCATAATCCCAGCTACTTAGGGGACTGAGGTGAGGATCAAAACTTTGAGGCGGGTCTGGGCACTTAGCAAGACCCTGTCTCAAATTAAAAATAAAGGTCTGGGGATGGGACACAGTGGTAGAGCATTTGCCTAGGTGTATGAAGCCTTGAGTTCCATCCCCAGTACTACAAAACCCCAAACCTACTTGAGGACAACTTGGCAATATATATAAATCATCTATCTTCTACCCAGTAAGTCTCTTTCTGTAATTTTTTTTTCTTTGTGGGGCTGGGGATAGAACACAGGGCCTTGCACATACTAGGCATGCAGTCTACCACTGAGATATGTTCCCAGCCCTGCATCTAGGAATTTATTTTAAGGAAATAATCATGAACTGTTTGAGTATAGTTAGGTCTCCATATCTGTGGGTTCTGTGCCTGCATATTAAACCAACCAAAGATCTAAAACCTGAGAACTGTACTGAACATATACATGCTTCCCTCTTGTCCTCATTCCATAAACAAAAGAATGAGGACAATAGCAGAACAACTATCTACATAGCATTTATATTGTATTAGGCATTAGAGTAATATAGAGATGATTTCAAGTATGTGGAGGAGGTGGATAGGATATATGCAAATACTATGTCATTTTATGAGTGACTTGAGCATCCACAGGTTTGGTATTTGCAGGGGGTCCTGGAGTCAATCCCTTCCAGATACTAAGGGATGACTATGTTTGATGAAATCTTGTTTGTGACAAGGGTTTTATGATATTGAATAACTGGAAAACTTTTGGTATCCAACTTTAGAGAATTGTTTACATGAATTGTGGCATATATATTAGAATATAACACAGCTATTGAAATATTATCATATATTAAAGGTATATATCATGTTGTAGAATAATAAGTATGGAGTGATCTAATTTTTGTTAAAAATGCTTGTATATATTCATAGAAAAAGACCAGTAGGAAATACATTATAAAGTGGTGAAATTGTAAGGGATTTTTTTTCTTCCTTTTTTTGTTTACATTTTCTAAAATTTTAAAAGTGGGAGTCTATATCTTTAGTAATAAGGAACAAATCATAATGAGAAAAATCATACAAATTGTTATTTATAGCCAGGCATGGTGGCCCATGCCTGTAATCTCAGTGGCTCAGGAGGTTGAGGCAGGAGGATTGCGAGTTCAAAGCCAACCTCAGCAACTTAATGAGGCACTTCACAACTCAGGGAGGCTCAGCAAGAGCCTGTCTCTAAATAAAAGATAAAAGGGCTGGAGATATGGCTCAATGCTTGAGCACTCCTGGGTTCCATCCTCAGTATCCAAACTAACTAACTAACTAAATATTTATATTAAAAACAAAGGTGTACAAGCATCCTTGTACATCTATCTAGTTATCATCCCACTGAGAATAATAAAGAAAGCTTAGAAAATATTAAAATATCTGCTTAAGTAATTCTCCAGTGCCTTAATTGGCAAGATAGTAAACAATTACCTGACCAGGAGGGAGAAAAGGGTGAAACCTAGAAGGCAAGGTCAGCATCTGGGTAGTGGCCATCTAGCAAAGTTGACTGAGGTTTAAGTTTGGAAGGACAGAGCTTAGAGATCAGGAACTACCTGGGAAGGTCCAAGACCTGGGAAGATGGGTGAACCAGACATAGACAAGACCCACGGGGATGAAGATCAATTTTGAATCATCTTTAAATTGGATTGAAGTGATGATAGCCAAAGGGTGGAGACATGTCTATCTTCTCTGGGGATGATAATATCATCCAAGACTTCCAATTGATTCTACAAACAAATCCTTAAATACAATGACTACTGTGTAATAAGAAAAGAAAGTACCTGGGCATTTAAGTAGAGAAGATGACAGGAACGGGGCAAAGCCAACAGGCAATGGATCTAGTGCCATGAGGATATAGGAATTTGAAACACTTGAAAATTAGTCAGCCTGTCATGTATGTGAAAGACATACCTAAGGCATAGATACGTCTTTTATGTACACAAAAGTTGAAAGAAAGGAAGGGAAAAACAGACATATTACAAGTACTAGCCAAAACATAATTGTTGTAGCTATACACATTGTAAAGGCTAACTGAGGATGAAAAGAAATATTTTGTACTGAAAAAGAATTTAGTTTATAGGAAATTGTATGGATACAATAATAGCACAAAAATGCATAAAGTGAGGGTTGATAAAACTGAAAGGTGCAAAAGACACAATTATAATGGAAAATGTCAACTAGTACTTTCAGGATCAGAACCTGAAAAAAAAAGAAAAAAAAAAGAAAAAAGGGGGGAGGGGAGGAAAAAAAAGAAGAAAAAAAGGAAAAAGAAAAAGAGAGAGAAAAAAGAAGAAGAACCTTAAAACCTTAAATCAGAAGAATATAGAAGATTTGAGTAACATTTTGATCACATTTGAATTAGTAGGCATATGTAGAATAGAACACCTAATAATGGAAAAATAAGTATTTTTTTCCAAATACATGTGAAACTTGTCTCCAAAAGTCTCCAAAACTTTTGAGAATACTCCCTTCCAGGCAATGAAGCTAGAAATCAATACCAAAATAATAAGAGGAGATCCCCAAATATTTGAAAATGAATAAACAATAGTTTATATATACAGTTCCATAGTCTCATAGTTCAAAAAAGAAATGACAGTAGAAATTAGAAAATAATTTAAAGTGAAAAATATTGATATTTGTATCATACAGCTAAATTTACGCTTAGATTAAATCTGTGGCTTCTAATACATAATATTAAAAAAGAATAAAGGCTAAAACCATGTGTTAATCTTTCATTTCAAGAATTTAGAGAAAGACCTATAAACAAAAATAAAATAACATAGAAGGGTAGGAAATAATAAAAGAGTAAAAATGAATTAATAGCAAACAGAGGAGAAAGGAACAACAAATACAAAAGTTTATTTGAAGAGGCTTATAAACTTGATAAACCCCCATGGATAAAAGGAAACTGAAAGAAAGGAAATAAAACAGAAACCACAAATAACCAATATCACTAATGGAAAAGCACAAACACTATGCATGTTAAAAAGTTTATGAAAGTATAATGTGAGTAACTGTAAATATATTGAAAATTTAGATTGAATAGAAAAATACACTGAAAAAAATACAATTTATCAAAATGCATAATATTAGAAGAAAATATGGATGGTTCAATGATTACTAGAGAAGGTGAATCCATAATCAAAAATCTTTTTTTTCTTTTTACTGGGAATGAAACCCAGGGGTGCTTTACCACTGAGAGACATCCCCAGTCCTTTTTTCATTTTTATTATTATTTTTTTTGAGACAAATTTTTACTAATTTGCTGAGGGTCTTGCTAAGTGGCTGAGGCTATCTCAAACTTGTAGAACTTCTACCTCAGCCTCTTCAGTCACAGGGATTACAGGCATGCTCCACTGTGCCTGGCTCAAAAATCTTTTGATAATGAGAATCTAGACCTAAATGCCTTTCCTAGAAAATGCTAGATTATCACTTAGAGAACTAATAATGCCAATTTTCTGAAAATTATTCCAGAGAATAGTAAAAGTAGCATTATCCTATTTTGATTTATGAGACCAGAATAACCTTAATATCAAAACCTCTAAAATCTAAAAAAATCTCTCTTAAGAACATAGATGTAAAAACTCTCAGTAAAGTATTAGCAAAGGAAATTCAGTAATAACATAGAAGGGTAATAAAACATGATCAATTTGGTCTTATTTCAGGAATTCAAGGTTGGTTTGACATTTAAAACCCTATCAGAAGCTGGGGATATAGTTCAGTTGGTAGAGTGCTTGCCTCACATGCACAAGGCCCAGGGTTCAATCCCCAGCACCACACACACACACACACACACACACACACACACACACACACATTCTATCAGTATACTGTATTAATTGAATATAGGAGACAAATCATTTAATCACCTAAATGTATGCACTAAAACATCTGATAAGATTCAATATCAATTTGTGATTTAAAAAATTTTAGCCAACTAATAATACAAAGGAACTTCGTTAATCAGAAAAAGAGTTACTCCACAAAATGAAATAGCAAACACTGTGTTTGGTAAAATGGTAAAAGCTTTCAGACTGGGGACAACACAAGGCTGTCACTATCACAATGAGTAGGGTACTGATCCTATATAAATTATATGAGGATTGGAGAGGAAAAAATGAATTCTAATTATTTGTATATGATATAATTTGGTATGTTGAAAATCCAGAATACATATGAATTTTTAGAATTAATAATTGACTTTAGCAGATCACTGGATATAAGATCGACTGGATACAAAATCATTGTACTGCTATATTCCAACCTCAAACACTATCAAAATGAAAACTTGAAGATATGATACTTTTATTAATATAAAGACTCTCAAATTCCCAGAAATAAAAATAAATCTTTAGATCCATGTATAAGAATATAACAATATTGAATAAAAGCTGTCTAAATAAAGGAAATAAATGAAGGCTATATAATATTCATAGTCAGAAAACAAAATGTTGTGAGTATGTTATTTGTGTGCAAAATGACCTATAGATTGAATATATTCCCAATAAATAGAAACAGTTTAAAAATAGTAACAGTTAACTTAAATAGATTATTCTAAATGCATGTGTTGATGCAAATGACCATCAATAATTAAGACACTTGATGAAGAAGAATAGTGGGATAATTTGTTCCACTGGATTTACTGCAGAAATCCATGTCACTACCTGAATAAAAAAAGAAAGCAGGGATCCCAGAGAGGACTCAGGCACAGATGGCCACTGATTGAAAATAAGTGGCTTCAGAGCAGTGTTGTTCCAAATTTGGCCAGTTGGCCATCCTTATTGCAAAAACATGAAATTCCTTGCTGCCTCATACTAGAACCCCAAATAAACAAATTCACTTTTTAAAAATAACTTTATTCTGTTTATTTATATGTGGTACTGAGGATCGAACCAAGGGCCTTACCCTTGCGAGGCGAGTACTTTACTGCTGAGCCATAACCCCAGCCCACAAATTCACTTATTCATTCTTTCATTCATTCCAGGTCTGTAGATAAAGACATAA
Organism: Marmota monax; assembly: GCF_021218885.2. Classification (NCBI taxonomy): domain Eukaryota; kingdom Metazoa; phylum Chordata; class Mammalia; order Rodentia; family Sciuridae; genus Marmota; species Marmota monax. The sequence continues at coordinate 9,263,059 of NW_026692907.1, read as the reverse complement.
AAGGCAAAACAAAGAAGGTTCCAGAAGGCAACATAGGACAACAACTTTGGGATAGGAAGAATTTCCTTAAAGTGGACAAATAAAAGCACTAAATTTGAATTGAAATATCAATATAGTGAATTACATAAAACCAAGAGCTGCTTTTCCTGTGAAGACACCATTAGGAGAGTGGAAAGCCACCAACAGGACAAGATATTCACGAAAGGTATAACTGATGTAGATAATTAACTCCTGTAGTTTAAAAAAACATGACAAATCTGCTAGATGAGCAGAAGAGTTGGATAGGCACTTCATAAGAGAGGTTATTCAAATGATTTAAAAAACTATACATAAAACATTCTCATTATTCTTTAGGGAATACAAATTAATCATCAATAAAATATCAAACACATGTCAGAATGGTACAGGCTGACAAAATGAACCGTAAGATTGTGCAGCAACTGACATCTTTTTTACCTTGCTGGTAGAAATAAAGTTGGTGCAACTACTTGGAAAATGGTGTTATCAATACCATTCAGTTTCAATACTGAAAATAAGAATATCTTATAACTCAGCAATTACTAGCTAGGTATAGATCCTAGATAGAAATATGTGATCTAGGGCTGGGGTTGTGGCTCAGCAGTAGAGTGCTAGCCTATCACGTGTGAGGCCCTGGGTTCGATCCTCAGCACCACATAAAAATAAATAAACAAAGTAAAGGTATTGTGTATAAAAAAATAGAAAAGAAATATTTGATCTAAGAAATGTGTACAAGGAATTTCACAGCAGCATTGTTCAAACTAGTTAGAAATTGGTAACAATCTAAATATCCATCACCTGTGAATTAGCTAAATAAAATGGCAATATATTTATACATTGTAATACTTATAAAATTGTGATGAATAAATGAGCTATAACTACTTGCAGCAAAATGAATCAATCTCACAAATAAAATATGAATCAAAAGAAGTCAAACAGCCAGGCATGGTCGTGCACACCTACAGTCCCAGATACTCAGGCAGCTGAGGCTGTAGGATTGCAAGTTTGAGGTGAGTCTCAGCAACTTAGTGCGATTCTGACTCGAAATAAAATATAAAAGGGCTGGGGAGTAGCTCAGTGATTGAGCACCCCTGGGCTTAATCCCTAGTACTGAAAAAAAGACCAGCTGGCTCTGTGGGGAAGTGTGCCAAAATCTATTGGCGATGTCCATTGGCAGCAGATGAGGGATGTGGTGATTGGAATGTACACCTACTGTACCTATGCCCTCCCTGACAGACATTGCCTTTAATGTGCCTTTCTGAAAGTGGAGATAATGTCACTAGTGCATTTGTCTGAAAGTGGCATCACAGTGAATATCAGAAGGGAGGCCAACCTCTCTCAGTACTGTGCTTGAGATCAATTCTAGTGATTGAATTCTGATTCTGAGCCTTTATCCAGTACCTTACTTTTTTTGAGAAAATTGCTCATTCCATGCTATCTATACTTGGTTTTGTGCGGTTTAACATTTCTAACAATTATTTGCATGAGGAATGGATGTTTCATTTAATAAAATCTGTAGATGACAGAGTGATGGGTGGAATAGCTAATACCACAGATGATAGGATCACAATTTAAAATAATCTTGACAAGCTAGAACATCGGTCCAAAACCACAAGATGATATCCCAAAGGGATATATGCAAAATTCTTTGTTTAAATTTAAAAACAAGATCAATGGCACAAGTATACATGCCTAGCAAGGTGTAGTTGGTGGATACCAACATGGCTTTAGGTCAGCCAGCTGCCAGCTTTAATACCAAGTTTGCAAGTGATAATTATGAAACTTTGGGACAAGTTATTAACCCTTCAGAGATTCTTTTTTTAAAATATTTATTTTTTAGTTATAGTTGGACACAATACCTTTATTTATTTATTTTTATGTGGTGCTGAGGATTGAACCCAGGGCCTTGAACAAACTAGGTGAGTGCTCTACCACTGAGCCGCAACCCCAGCCCCTAGAGATTCTTATCTATAATAGAAGACTCATAATCCCTACATATGGGGTAGTAAGTATTAAATAGAATGACATGTGATGGTGCTTGGCCTCAGTCAAAGTTCAACACATGTAAGTTGCTATTATGATTGTCTTCACTGTAGATTAATATGCTGGCTCTTTGTGTTTTATATCAGTCTTTTGTGTGATTCTATAGATGATTATTTCAGTAACAGCCTGCTTCATTTTTAGTGAGCTGAAAAAAAAGATCAAATTCCTGAATGTTTGACCCTAGAACTACAGTCACAGTTATTTTAAAAATAATATTCATTATACATAGTAACCATGTAATGATACCATGGTAACTATGCTAAACAGACCATAATGGGATATTTTATTAAATTATAAAAATATGCACTCTAAAAATGGCATGAACAAACTGAAATATGTCCAGGGACCTGCAGACTAAGAATGGTTAAGAGCTAGAAATGCTAATGGAACAGGTATCCTTCACCTTGGAAGACATGTCTTGACTGTTAGAACTTTGGCCCCAAACCAGCAGGTCCAAATATGTGCTTTCTTACCTCTTTGGAAGGAGGCCTCTGTGTGGAATCGAGTTGCCTCAAGGCACGTGTTGTAGGTCCCTGCTGGGGGACCCATGGAAGAACTCTTTGGATCTATAGTTGTGTAAGTTTGGATACAGGCTAGGAACTTTACCAGCCTTAGTACTCTTGGGTCCCCATGAAAACCGTATAAAATAAACAGGACCTATAACTTGGTCTTTGGCTTCTACACTCAATTTTGTTTTTTTAAAAAAATGAGTTCTAAGGTCACCTGCATCAGAATTACCCATCTAAGATATTTATAAAAAATCTGGATGCCTGGGTTGTATTTCTAGAGAATCTGATCCAGGGATTCTGGAGTGGGGCCTGGGAATTTTCACTGGTTCCCATTCAATGTTTTCCCCACTGCTCTATTAAAATTTCTATTATAATACCAATTTTATGACTCTGTTCTTGCAATGAAGACAATATATGTATATTTTGGTGGTACTGGGGATTGAACTGAGGGCATTGCACATGCTAGGCAAACCGTTCCCACCATCCCCTAATGATGATACTTGGAACCATGTATGAAACATCATTTCAGAGGCTGGTAGATACAGTGGTGGATAAGACCATATAGATTCTTTCTCACTGGAGCTTATATGGGGGGAGGGACGTATTTGTGAAATAAATCAATAAAAATCCAGAATACTATGAGACAGAGAGGCTACTGCCAAGAACTAAACAGGGTACTGTTATGCTGTTACTGAGAGTGTTGAGGTGGCATTTTGTATTGGGACACCTTAGTAGGAAGCTGAGAATGAATGATAAGAACAAGGCTGCCATGCAGAGGGCAGGGTTCCAGCCAAACAGTTATATGATGTCAAGGCCCTAAGAGGAGAATGGCCCTGTAGTGCGTAAGTGGAAGATACCAGGGCTTTGTGGTAGAGTATTCTGTCCGCCCTTCCCCCCCAAAAAAAAACAATCTACATTTAACAAATCTAACTAGTTGTATTTCTTTTCTTGGGCTGTCATAACAAAGTACCACAAACTTGGTGGCTTAAAACAACAGATTTTTTTTTTCCTCTCAGTTTGGAGGACAGAAGTCTGAAATTAAGGTATTTTAAGGGCCATGCTTCTCTGACAGGTCTAGAGAAGAATTCTTCCTTTCTTTTTCCTAGCTTCTGATAGCTTTTGAAAAATCTTAGTATCCCTTCACTTGCATCTATAACAATCCAATCCCTCTGATTTCAGAGTTTTCTCTGTGTCTCTCTGTGCCCTCTCCTCTTATAAGGAAAGGATTGGATTTAGGACCCATTCCAATCAAATATCCTCCAGATCCTTGCCTTGATTGATTGTAAAGATACTATATCCAAATAAAGTCCCATTCTAACAGTTTCAGGTTGCCATGAAAATTAAATTAGGAGGACACTAGTCAACTCATAACACTGACTTAAAAAGTTTCAATATTTCACAATGGGGGGGAGGTTAGGGAAGAATAGAGTTACTTTGGATTAGGCAGAAGGGAGGGAGTGGGAGTGGGGGTAGGAAGGATAGTAGAAGGAATCAGACATTATTTCCTTATGTGCATATATGATTACATGACCAGTGTGATTCTACATCATATAGAGCCAGAAGAATGAGAAGTTATACTCCATTTATGTCTAATATGTTGAAGTGTTATGTATAACTAATAAGAACAAATAAAAAAAGCTTCAATATTTCATTCAAACTTATGTGGTGGAATATTCTAAATGAGGGAACAACAGGGAATCAGGTGAAACTTGTTAATGGTATCCACATCATACAGAGCTTTGACACCAAGGGAAACATTTGAGTGTTTGAGATGGGAAGCCATTAGTGGGTTTTATGCTGGGGAGGGCATAGCTTGGTTTACATTTTAAAAAGTTCTCTTTTCCCACTGTGAAGATCCTGTAGGTGAATGATGCCCAACCACTCAATCTATCACCACCACCACTGGAGAGAACCCACATTTTATGGATTTCCCTGTCAATACGGTGCAGCACTTGATAACATAAAGCATTTTATTTATCTTTTGAGATGCTGAGGATCAAACCCAGGGCCTTGCTCCTGCTAGGCAAGCACTCTTTCATGAGTTAACCCCAGCTCTACAACACATTTCTCTATAGCCCATTTCGTTAGATTTTCTCAAAAAATCCTATGAGATTCCTATTCCTGTAACCCTCTTACTGATGAGGAAAACAATTTATAAAAGATGGGATTCTTAGGCCACGTGTCTTTCAAAGGCATCCATTTGAAAATGGGAAGATTTTACATAAAACTCCAAATCTTCCTTTTAAGTTATGAATGTCTCCTCTACCAAGTCCCATTCCTCATGGAGGCAGAGGGCTGAGCCACTGGGGGTCACCCCTCCAGTCCAGTCACACCATCTCTGCTTCAGTCTTTTTTTACTACCTGCTTGACCCCTGAATACATCGAAGTTCCAGAACCCTGCTCTCAGTTGTCCTAAGACTGCTTTTTTGGAAGCTTGACACAAGCCATTTTCTTCTTTCTCCATTGCATCTGTTCCCAGAAAGATGGGAAGGAAGCCTGACGCAGCCTTATTACCCCCACCAGGGAGCTGTGAGCTTGTTCTCCTTCAAGCTTTGCCCATGCAACCTGCGTGCAATAGAGGTTTCTTTTTCTTTCTTTCTTAAATTGGCAAATAAAAATTGAATGTCTTTATGATGTACAACATGATGTTTTGAAATATATATGCATTGTAGATGGCTGAGATAAATAAACACATGCATTACCTCATACATTACCTTTCTTTGTGTTTGTGTAGAAAACACTACAATACATTGTTATTAACTGGGTTCATCATTTGATGTGTTATAGTCACATGGTATCTCTTGAACATACTCCTCCCAACTGAAATTTTGTATTCTGTTACAAACATCTTCCTAGTTCCCCTATCCCAAACCCTTGGTAGCCACAGTTCTATTCTTTGCTTCTATGAGTTTGACTTTTATTTTTTTTTTAAGATTCTACATGTGGGTGAGATCATCTAATACTTGTCCTTCTGTGACTTATTTAATGCACCTCACTCAATGTAATGTCTTCCATATATATATATATATATATATATATATATATATATATATTGTGTGTGTGTGTGTGTGTGTTTGTGTATATATACACACAGACATAATACACACACCCACATATGTTTTTTAAATCCACTCACGTTGATGGACACTTGAGTTGATTCCATCTCTGGGCTACTGTGAATAGTGCTTCTGTGGCCATGGGTGGGCAGATGTCTCTTCAACATACAGATTTATATCTTTTGGAATTATAGTCAGTAGTGGAATTGCTGAATCATAGGGTAGTTCTATTTTTAGTTTTCTCAGGAAAATCCATACTGTTTTCCACGATGGATGTACTAATGCACATTCCCATCAACAGTGTGCAAAGGTCTCCTTTTCTCCACATCTTTACCAAGGCTTGTTATCTTTCAATTTACCAGTTTCTTTGACATATATACTTTGGCTTATAAATTGATGTAAAATTGCCTTCACTCATAATGCAGTTATCTGAGCTAATAATTCTTTAGGAAAAAATGATTGTTTATTCTCTGCTTATCTATTACTTTATGCTCTAGATGGCTAGTCAGCCCCCTAAAATTATATGCAAAATTATGTGTTTGTCTGAATTATTCTAGGGAAAACGTTCATATCCTTATTTAAATTTTCAAAGGGAACTATAGTCCAAAGTATTGCTTCTGCATGGGGTTAAGATTCAGCCTTAGTGAGCATGATCAGATTTTACTTTTGACACTAAGTAAATCAGAAGTCTCCCAAATCTCTAACCCTCATTTTCCCATCTAAAATTTGGTTTATTTGGGTTGGGGATGTGGCTCAAGCGGTAGCGCGCTCGCCTGGCATGCGTGAGGCCCGGGTTCGATCCTCAGCACCACATAAAAACAAAGATGTTGTGTCCGCCAAATACTAAAAAATAAATATTAAAATTCTCTCTCTCTCTCTCTCTCTCTCTCTTTAAAAAAATAAAATTTGGTTTATTAATACTGGACTTAGGGAGCAAGGTATAAATGAGATGATATATTGGAAGTGTCTATCTTTGTGTCTGGCACACACAAGACATGTGATAGGAATCACCGTTATCCTTGGCTCTGCCTTCTCCAAGTGAGTCCTGGATGATCGTTATATCTGAATGCCTGCTCTGGATTGAAATGTGTCTCCTGCTGAATTCATATGTTGAGTCCTAGCATAAAATGTAACTGTATTTGTTAAGAAGGCTTTTAGGGGATAATTAAAGTTAAATGAATCATAAGAGTAGGAAACTATTCTGGTAGGGTTGGTGGTTTACACAAAAGGGGAAGAGGGAGAGCTCTCCTCTGCAGGTGCACATAACAAGGAGGGGCCATGCAGGATTCAGCAAGAAGGAGGCTGTTTGCAAGTTAGGAAGAGAGCCCTCACCAGACCCTGGCCATACAGGCATTCTGATCTTGGACTCTTAGCTTCCACTTCTGTAAGAAAATTAATTTCCGTTTTTAAGTCACCCAGTCTATGGTATTTTGTTGTGGCAGCTCAAGCTGAAAAAGACAATGCCCAAGCCCATCTCTTCTAGAGCAGGAATGACAGGGGAGTCCCTACTCCATCCCTGGGGCTGAGGACAGTAGGGAACTGGTCTTTCTGCTATGAAGTTTGGGATTCATTGTGCCCAAAGTATAAGGGAGGCAGTCACCAAGATGTAGTTTTCTTCTTAATGATTGGCCTGGGCGCACATACCAAGGCTTCTGATTATTTTTTTCCCTTGACTGTTCTATTCCCCCTGTTGACTGGAGTCCTATCCTAGTTATCAGACTGCTGAAGAAGCATATGATTTAATGATTAGAGATGTGCACTCTAGAGCCACCCTGCCTGGATCAAAATCCCATTTCAGCTGCTGACTAGCTGTCTAACGTTGGGCAAGCTACCTAACCCTCTGTGCATTAATTTCCTCATGTATAAGATGGGGGTTCCTAATAGTCCCAGAGTTAAATATTGCTTGAGGATTAAATGACTTAATATATACACAGTGCTTAGAAGAGTGCTTGTCACATAGTAAACCCTCTATAAAGGTTAGTCATTATTATAATTATTTGACTTAGGCTGCATCTCTCACCTGCCTTTGGATGGCTTCCTCTTCTGATGGCCTGGTACTTATTTCCTATTAGAGCAGCTACCTGCTGGAGTCCTATTCCAAGAGCTTGATGTTAATTATCACCTCATCTGGAACCTCCAGTCTTTATAACCCACTACTTGAACCTTTTGGTAAAGATGTAGATTAATGCTGGCACAATACATTTATTTTATTTATTAATCTTTATGTGGTGCTGAGGATCGAACCCAGGGCCTTGCATGTGCTAGGCGAGTGCTCTACCGCTGAGCCACAACCTTAGTCCAGGGCAATTATATTTTTAATAAGTGCTGCCGGTAATTCTAATGAGTCTGTTTAGCTGACACATTTGAGAATTACTTGGCTACACAGTTTTTCAAGGTCTCCTTTAGCCTTTGCAATATAAATTCCAGAATGAATATAAGGCCTGGGGAATGTAAGGAGATAATTTAGGAAGATACTACTTCATTACAAAATTGCATAGGTGAATACATTCCTAGCAAAACCACAACCTATCATGAATATCTCAGGTTTAATCTAGATTACAGTTTCAGTGGGGTGCTAGATCATGGTGGTTTACAGCACCCAAAGATCAACAGTGGCCAGCTCAGGAAATGGAATCTCATAGTGAGTTTTCATAGCTCCAATATGTGAATAGTGTGGGAAGGACTTCTGGAAGGGCACTCTCATTTAACTTACCATAGATAACCTCTGGGCAAAATGAACAACTGACAACTATGGCAGCGTTTGTTCACAAGGATGAGCTGTCTGTGGTAACAAAGATCTTCTACGTGCTAACTAGCATTTCAGGATTAGCTGGAACAAGAAGAATCCTTGCAGGGGAGACTTCAATCTTGGAAATAAGTGCTAAGGAGATAAAGTGCCATCCTCGTGCATTCAGCCAAGACAGTCTGGGATTTGTTGAGAGAGCTAGCTAGTGAAGGAAGGCTGAAGGCCCTGCATGTTAAAAGGCTTCTCCTTTCTTTAAAAATATTTTTTTTAGATATTGATGAACCTTTATTTTATTCATTTATTTATATGCGGTGCTGAGAATCAAATCCAGTGCCTCACATGTGCTAGGCAAGTGCTCTGCCGCTGAGCCACAACCCCAGCCCAAAAGCCTTCTCCCTTTTGATGAGTGTTTAATTTGGCCTTTTAATGCGTATGAAGTGTAGGCATTTAATTTTTTTTGACAGAAGCAAGCCCAAAGAACCTTCTGTAATATGGAGCCACACAGTTAGGCAGAGACTCCATGTCTGTATTAAATAAGCATCAAGATGAAACACTAGTTTGACAAAGGTCTGTTATAATGAAAAGACACAAACCTCTTTCTTCTGAGCAGGACAGAGGGACATGAAGAAGCACACCATTTCCCCCCTGGCTTAAGGAACACATCATTCTTTCCTGTAAGAGGACAAAGATGCTTTGGAGCAGGCAGGTGGGGATCTATCAGTGGGTCTTAGCATGTCTAGTGTTCCTGGCCTCCCTTCATATTCTCTTTCCTTCAACAATACTGGCTCTTTGCCACTGTATCAATTATCTCTAGCTGAGACAGTAATGATCTAGGATACCACTTTTTCAATATAATGTTTTAACAAACTAGAATTAGGAAACTCTACAAAATTCAGGCACTTTGACATCGTGTGCATTAATATCCAGCTGCTCGTAAATCAACCATATTCATCAAGCTTTTCCACCTCAAGCATATTAAGTGTCTGTCTTTAAAAATATAGCAAATACTCCTCCAGCCTCTACCCGCCCTGTCATCTGCCTAAGCTAGGGCATTTGGTGCACAAGGAGAAAGCAGCTCCCTACTCCTCTTGGAGAAGTGTGAGAGATGACAAAGTGGGCTAGACCTAACCTGAAATCACAATCAGTCACTTGGACACTTTTTTGAACTATCCATGCTGAATTTTCATTTCCTCGTTACAGGGTCCAATCTCTCCTTCCTGTCTCATCTCCTCCCACTTTCCCCTTGTAGTATTCTTTACACTCCAGATACATGGTCTTCCTGGTTCCTTCTAATGTTCTATGTCTCTTCTGCCCATGATCTTTGAAAGGGGCATCTCTTTATTGAGAACCACGTCTCTCTGCTGGCCCCTGCCCCACCCCCCTCCAGGCCCCTTCCATTAGTTCTTTGTTCCTTCATTTGTTTATTTATTTAAAAAAAAATTAAAATTATTGATAGACCTTTATTTATTTATATGTGGTGCTGAGAATCAAACCCAGTGCCTCACACATGCATTTGATTCTCAGCACCACATATAAATAAGCAAGTGTGCTACCGCTGAGCCCCAGCCCCAACCCCCTTTCATTTGTTTAATAACTATTGATTGAGAGGCAGTATATATGATCTGAGTATAACCAATTAACAAACCATCATAACATCTACATTCTAAAGGGGGGGGTGTGTAAGTAAATGACATAGTATGTTAGAAGAAGATAATTGATATGGAAAAGTAGATAAGGCTAAGGAATAAGAAAATTACTTGAAATTTTACTTATTTTGGAGATGAAGTCTTGCTGTGTTGCCCAGGCTAGCTCCTCCAAACTCCTGAACTTGAGTGAACACAGCCTCCTATGCAAATGTGCCTCTGAATCCAGGTCAGTGCTTTCAATTTTATTTTATTTTTTTGCAGTGTTGGGGATTGAATCCAGGGTTTTGTATAGGATGGGCAGGCACTCCACTACTGAGTTAAATCCTCAGCCCTTTTAAATTTTTTGTTTGTTTGTTTTGAGACAGGATCTCACAAAGCTGCCCAGGCTGGCCTAAAACTTGCAATTCTTCTGTCTCAGTTCTTCCAGTTTTCCAATTTTAAATAGGGTGTTAGAGAAGTCTTTATTGATATGATGCCATTTAAATTAATTCCCAATTGTCCTTAGAATTTAGCTCAAATCAATGTCCTCAGGGACCTCTTCTAAAGTTGGTCTATTTGTAGGTCCTAGAATATCTGACCAGGCCAGTCCCTGTTAGATACTCTCATAATTCCCAGGGCATTTCATTGATAGCTCTTGGCACCATTTGTAATGACATACTTGTGATATTTATTAAAGAATGTCTATCCTTTTTGATTACTTATCTTTATTCAAAGATAGCTGAGGCCAAGTACTTAATACATATTTGTTGAATGAATGAATTTGTACAGTATGATCAAAAATATACATCCACGCTATATTAACAGAAACAAATGAGATGATGAATATCTAAGTCATTTTATTAATTGCAAAGCTCTATGGACATGCTAGTCATGTCCTGTGAGATATGCTCCTGTGGATAAGAGACACTGTTGTGCCAGTGTAGTTTTGTATTCATTGACATTGTATGGCCCTGCATCTTCTTTATGGAGGCATATGATTTAGTGGATTATCAGACAGCCTCTGATGACTCTTGGGTCTTCCACTTACTCTGTAACCTTAGATGCCTCTAGTTCCTCAACTATAAAATGGGATGATAAACCGGTGCAGTGGCACAGACCTGTAATCCCATCTACTCTGGAGGATGAGGCAGGAAGTTCATGAATTTGAGGTCATCCTGGGTGACACAATGAAACCCACCTCAAAAACAAGTAAAATGGGATGATAATTGTATCAGCCTCAAAGAGATATTGTGAGGATTGAATGCATTTATATCTGAAAGGTCCTTAGGTGAAGGCCTGCACATAATAGGTACTCAATAAATATCATTATGACTACAGTTATTAATATTTGCACGTTTTTAACTGCAATCCAGGCATTTATTAACTAAAATCTTTCTTAGTTTCTTCCAAAAGAAGGAAAAGCTAGTAATTCTTAGGTCAGCTATGTTTTATTTTATTTTAACTTTTTTTTTAAGAGAGAGAGAGAGAGAGAGAGAGAGAGAGAGAGAGAATTCTAATATTTATTTTTTAGTTTTTGGCAGACACAACATCTTTGATTGTATGTGGTGCTGAGGATTGAACCCGGGCCACACGCATGCCAGGCGAGCGTGCTACTGCTTGAGCCACATCCCCAGCCCTATGTTTTATTTTTTTTAAAGTAAGTCAAAAGACTAAGGATGACTCTCAATCCTCCTCCTATAGGCCTCAGCATCTGTTCTAGTTTTTTGATGACTTTTATTTGATACTTGTGGTCCTTTTCCAATGGTTTTGGTATTTGTTGATGGCTTGTTCAAGCACTGGTTCTTCCAGTTACTGATTGAAAGGTCTTTGGCAAGTTATTAGTTGCTTTGAGGTTCAAACCCCCATGGGGTTTGCCGTGAATATTGAGATAATGTCCATGAAGGGCCAACTCAGAGACCTCTGCAAATATTAGTTCTGCCTCCCTGGCTCAGGACCAAGTCTACATTTTAAATGGAACCTTCTTGAGAAACAATGACACTGGTGGTCTGTGTTGCAGTCTCTGACAAGCATTCTTAATCAGGAAACTAAGGTCAACATATCTGGAACATGTATGCCAAATACTATTGGCAGATCAGTACAAAAAGGGTAGTGTTCATTTGATACCCCATAATCTGTGGATACGGTTATTTAGAAAAAATTTTATTATCAAAAATGTATCAATTTACAAAGAACTAACTAAATAGAAATATCAAATGAAATATATCTTGTGGATTACAAAAACAACTTTACAAAATTACTTATTATTGATTAACATATATTAGTTAGGAATATTTGATAGTATTAGATCATAAGTGCTAAGGATATTCTTCTTGAATGTTCATAGTTTCTGTTTTGATGATTACAATTAGGAATTGACTCATTGTGTGTTTGTGTGTATGTGTGATTGTGACTAAAACAAAAATAAGCCCCAAATAGTCTCTTTGCATGCACAAAGTTTTCAGACTCCTCCCCCACCTTTTTTTTTCTTTTCTGGGTGTTTTTCTAACCTTAGCTAATGATTTTTACCCACTGTTTACTTGCAAAATATGCTTTTCAATATGTCACAGTTAAACCCTTCAAATTATGTTCTACTTCAAAAATCTTGGTTTCAATTTCCAAATCTTCTCTTTCCTCATGTTTTATATTTTTGATCAACAAATGTTTACTGAGGCCCTACTGTTGTAAATGGAAGGCTCCCAGAGCAGATTTTCTAATACCCTCGGTGTTCCAGATGTTGGATAAATTGGAAATCCATGAATCCCAAGTTAAAGGAGAATTAAAATTATGTGTGAACATGAACCGGGTAACCAGAGGGCAATATGCTGTTCACCACTGGTAGCAACAGAACTGAGGGATTTATTTTCAACCTACTGGTTTAAAATGTGAAATCTAGATGTGAGGGGCCCTAGCCTACTTGTCCTTAGGGAATCTTCACTAGTTTCTGGTTTAAGTTCACCTGCCATTCTTCTTTACTTGATGTCCCAACCAATGTTTTTCATGATGTTTCATGGCCCCCAGAATAAAATTTGGCATTCAAGGCTCTTCATGGTAAGAATTCTGTTTACCTTTCCATCTCTATTTCCTTTTGGTCCTCTGCTGGCTCCCAGTAGTTGAGCCAAAATCAACTTCTTGCTGCTCTTCCTCATTTGCTGAATATCTATTCTTGGCTAAGGGCTGTTTCATTAACTTTACAAATATTAAAACCCCTCCATTTTTTCTGGGACATAGTTATTGTCATCTGCACTTTACAAGAAAGATACTGACTTTCAGAGATATCAAGTGACTTGTTCAAGTTCATGGGCTCATATGTGAAGAGTTGCTATTTAAGCCCAGGTCTATAACACCAAAGCCACAGTGGAAGGAGCTCCTCCTGTCATACTCTGATGCCTTTCTCCCCCAAACACCCCAGTGCAGTCTCATTCTGCACCTCTCTTCCATGTGGCAGCAGAATACTGACACTTTCCCCAAAGATGTCCATGCCACAGTCCCTGAAACCTATGAATATTCACCTTATATATGGCAAAGGGGAATTAAAGTTGCAGATAGAATTAACAAAGATCATCCTGGGTTATTCTGATATAGGCACAGGAGCCCTTAAAGGTGGAAGAGGGAGGCAGAGAAGGAAACTCACCCATAGATTCAGAGCGGGAGATGGGACAATGGAAAGAATGTCCACAGAGAAGTAATGCTGTGGAATCTGAAGGTGGAGAAAGGGTTCACAAGTCAAGGGGACTCTCTTGGGTGGCTTATAGACAATGGGAAAGGCAGAGAAGTGAATTCTTTTCTGGAGATTATAGAAAGGAAGGCAGCCCTGCCATCACCTTGATTTTTGAGCCCAGAGACATCCACATATACTTCTGACCTATGAAATGGTAAGATAATACATTTGTGTCTTTTTAGGCCAACAAGTTTTTGGCATTCTAGATTAGCAGCAATAGGAAATGGATACACCCCACAAGTAGAATTTCTTCTCTGCCCACTTCAGCTGTCCATGTGTTATGCCCCCGTTAAAATCCCCCATTGCCTCTGACCCCCCTGTTCACCAGTAAAGTAACAGTTGACCCTGATTAACCATCCTAGCCAGAGCTGACAGAAATGGTCTAAACCAATCCCCTCATCACAGAGAGGCTGAGTGACTTGTCTAGCCAGGATCACACAGATGGCAGGGATAGGGTCAGCATCCAAATCCAGAATATCTGACTTCTAACAGCTTCCTAGGAAGACTTCCCAGAGCTCCAGCATTTTTCAGGGAAATGTGACTTGATAGTTAGCTATTAATTGTCGAACATCTGAATTTTCACAACAGTGAGCAGGTTGCGGATTATTTTTGTGATTGGATTCTTGGAAGTCAGACTAAATAAATTTGTGGAAAAATCTGTGACTGAATGGAATTAACCTACCCACCACCATCTTCATTCATTCAACCAACAGCATGTGCCAGGTATGGTGCTAAATCCTGAGAATTAAAAAATAGTCTATTATATCTGTACCATACAGATATAATAAGTAGAAATTGCAGTGTCTGTGAGAAATGACATGATTAAGTGAAGAGACAATCACCAGGCAACCATTTGGCCGGGTCCAAGGCCTCTGGAGGAGGTAAGGCCTTGGCTGGGTTTTGAAGTGGGAGTAGGAGTTACATTGTGGAGGTGAAGGGAGCATTCCAGCCTGGAACAGCAGTAGGATTGGGCTGGTCAAAGCAGTTAAATAAGTCATGGAGGTTTGCTGTGCTCTGTTTCCTCTACCAAATCCCAAAGCCAGCTCTGAGAGTTGTCTAGTAATTCTGGGATGGCCTGGTTTCATTTGTGAATGGGCACCCAGTCCTAGATGGTGAGTGTGCAGCATGGGAGAGAAGAAGCAACCATTAGACACAGGAATGAATCTTGACTGCTCCTTCCCTGCTGTGTTGACTTAAGTACATTAGTTTTGAATTAGTTTCTCTGACATAGAAAAAGAAATTCCCCCTTTGCAAGAGTTAACATGAAGACTAGAGTCAATGCACACAGGGCAGTTGACATAGAGTGGTGTGTAGCTGGCAGCTGTTATGGTAAGACTTTGAGGGCTCAGGTTTTTAATCTGGCTTTATCTTATTTTACTGTGTTTATGGTTCAGATTTGAGGTGTCCCCCAAAAGCTCATCTGTGAGACAGTGCAAGAAGGTTCAGAGGAGAAATGATTGGTGGTAAGAGTCTTAACCCAATCAGTGAATGAATCAACTGATAGGGATTAACTGAGTGGTAACTGAAGTGGTAGGGTGGGCTGGAGGAGGTGGGAATTGGGGCGTTGCTTTGGGGGTATATATTTGTATCTGATGAGTGGATACCTCTCTCTCTGCTTCCTGATCACCATATGAGCTGCTTCCCTCTGCCACACTCTTTGTTGTGATGTTCTGCCTCTCCTTGGGCCCCGATTGGAGTTGGCCTTCTATGGAATCAGACCTCTGAAACCATGAGCTCTCAAATAAACTTGTCTTCCTCTACATTTATTCTGATCTGGTCCTTTAGTCACAGCAGCAAAAAACCTAACTAAAACATATGGTAAGCATTGTGCTTTTTTCAGTCTGTGGATAATTTTAATCTAGCTTCAGGAGTTCTCCCTGGCAGGCTGGGGAAAGAGGAGCTAGAGAGGTCTTTAGCCAGAAGCATGAAGTCTCTCATCTTGTGGTCCATTTTCTATGTAGCTTCATCTTTCTCAACTGTAACCTGCCCGTGCTTAAAATCCTTGGAGGGCACCTCCTTTGCAGTCCCTGGCTACCTGTGTGGTGTGACCTGCTACTCTTCCACTACAGACTCTCAGTACCTTTGTTGCTTCTTACTTACTTATCCTTGACAATCTCTCTGTTCCTGTGGCTATATTGCCCAGAATGCCCCTGTCTCACCATATTTGCCTGGAGAACTCCAGTTCCCTCTGAAACTTAGCTCAAATGTCACTTTCTGCAAAGCCTTCTCTGATTTCTCCTCTACCAGTCAGATACTCCTTCCTCTAGACTACCATGGTGACCCATACCGATGTCCTAGTACTTGGTGCACATTAATGATTTATTCCATCAGACTGAATGCTCCTAGAGAGCAGTTTTGCATACCATTAATCTCTGCATTTCTAGCACATAATAGGGACTCAATGTATGTTTGTTGAGTGACTGATTGACTACCAGATGAATGAAAACGAGACACGTCTTCAGAGTTTTCTAGAAGCTTACTCTTGCAGAAAGGTGGTTTGGGAGTCCTATAAGTAATTACACTATCACATTTTGTAACGGATTGGTACTAGCCAGGGAATGACAGTATGTTCAAAAGGTAATGAATTAAAACCTCGCTTTGGCATATCCCCTTTCAGAAATGGGAGCAGTCTTTCAAGTGACTTGAAAACTAGGCTTCAGGAAAAGTGTAAGAAAATATGTGCAATTAGACACAATCAATAAGGTTGTCTTTCACTAATGTCTATATTTAAGGGAGTTTAATTAAATTATGAAAAAAGGCTTTCTGATTTAACTGTCAGTCTGGTTCATCATGTATGGACATGAGCTTTGCATTAGTTTTTTTTTTTTTTTTCCTGCAAGATTTCTAAGCCTTTGATGGATACAATGACCCGGGGAAGTATTAGCTCATTGCCTCCAAGGGAGGTGAATTTGAGAAAGCAGGGAATCCAAAGAAATTTGTGGGGCAATGCTGACAGAAATAGAAAGCCCGCAAAATGTTCTTTCTCTTCTCTGTCATTCATTCAGGAAATATTCACGCAGCATGTACTATATGTCAGGACTGTGCTAGATGCTGGGAATGCACTGGCATGGAAAACTTAGACATCAAACACCCACATGTGTGTATATACAGTTATAAATTATAGTTATGATGCTTATGCTCCTCCCAACCCAGAATGCCCTCTCTTCTTTGTTTTATTCATATAAATTTAACATCCTTGAAATAAGCCAGAGAACTGCATTTAAGGTAAAAAAAATATGTTGAGTCCACTATGTGTCAGATATTGTGCTAGTTATGAAGGGACCCAAGAATACTTTCAATGAGCTTCCAAGTCTAGTGGGAGAATCAGATGTAAAAACAAACAAACAAACAAATCATGATGCAGCATGAACCATAGTGCTGAAGGCGAGTACATTTGCTGCTGGAGGAACAAAGAGAGCAGCTCCCTGTAACTCTCCGGATCCCTCCTGTCTCCTTCCAGCCTCTCCCTCACCTCAGTGGCCACCTCCATCCAGCCTAAGTGTGGGAATGGTAGAAACTGATATCAGCACCTACACTTTTTATGTCTGAGATCCAGCTTGGAATTCTGCACCTCTGGCCAACTGCTAGCTCTATATAAGCAGAAGAAAGGTGAGACTGCAGGTAGGGCCCTCCATCTCAGGAAGGTGGGAGAGACATGGAAATTACTGCTATTAGGATCTCTCCCAGTCAGAGCCAGGGAGCTGCCCAGAGGTAGTGGTTCTGAAAGCTATGGGAGTGTTCTGAGCCCACCTGGCCTGGCTCTATCACACACTGCTCCAGGCAGTGGGGACTGATGTCAAAGCCCACAGCAGAACCAGTCAGGCCAATGGATGCTCAGCTAGATGTTCATACTTGAAATATATTTAATTTCACTGATTTTATTTCGAGCATTCTAAATACTTTTGGGAACAAAAGGACCACTCAATGAAATAAGTACTAAAATATCAATATTATCATTTTGCTTTAGCACTGTAATCAATAGCCAAGGCTGGTAACTAGCAGTCATAGAATGAATTTAGATTGCAGACACATTTTGCTGCTTAAGCACATTTTAAAATTTTAGAACAAAAATCTCTTTAGGAGGAACAGCCTTTCTTTTTTCATTAGGTTTCAAACACTCTTTGTTGGCTGACTCTGTCATGTATGTTACCAGCCAGGTCCCAGAGAGCATTTGAAGTTGCAGTCTCTGATCTAGGTGAACCCTTTCATTTTGAAGACAAAGATACTAAGGTTTGGAAAAAAGGTGCTGTATAACACAATAGAGTTAGAACAAGAAATTTCCAGGCCTGCCCCCTGTCCCCACTCCCACAGCTCTTCCTATGACAGGGACTGCCTCTCAGAAAAGCACTTTGTAAACACAGCATGCCTGGGCTGAAGGAAGCAGCATTCAGAGCTGCCCTCTGCAAAAGAACAGTCCCCTTTAGGACTAATAAATGCAGGTGCTAGAATTTCTGGAAGACTTAGGGTGACTTATGTCAGCTTCTCTGCAGCCTGAGACAAATGACAGACTTTCCTATGTAGGATGGGCACATGCACCGTCTCTTTTTAGGGTGTCCATGTGGGTGAGCGATAGCTGGGTGTCCATGGAATGGATCATGTGTAGGGTTTGGCTAGGGAGGAGACACCATTTAAGAACCCTCTGAGCTGGGGTCACTTTGGAATGTCTATTTGCAAACTCAGATGTGGATGGGTGGGAAGATTATGCATTAGGGCTTATCTCGTCCTCTCAGCTGGTTTTCTGTTACCCATGGGCACAGTGGTGGGGGATGGCAAAGGCGCTGACCTATTCGCTCGGTGGGTTCCATTTGCATGTGCCTGTGTTCACCACTCCCAAGGAGCAGGGTGGTGATGGGGGTGGGGCAAGTGTGGTGAATATGATAGGGATCCAGATAGGAGAGAGAAATCAAACCTTGAATTCATACCCACGCTTACAAAAAGGGAGAATTAGTCACCCGTCTTAAGTGTCCAAGGAAGCCGGACCAACCATTTTGGGAAAATACACTTATGGGAAGGTGAGTCTAGCTATAGCCTTTCTCCCACACCTAAATGTGCCCTGCCCTTGGGACTTTTCATTTCCACTAACACACCATTCCCTCCTCTGGCTCATTCATTGCCACTGTCTATGAGAGTGGGGGAGTTGTGACTCCCTAAAACTGGGTAAATCTAGAGATGCCCCCTGACATAGGCACCCTGAGAGGTGATTAGCCCATTTGTTGCAGAGACGCTTAACATTTTTCTCAGAGGGTCACAGGCTGAACTGTCACCTACTGTACAGAGACCTTGCTAAGTAACTGTCAGTTCTTGCCCTCAGCCCTGCCGCTTGCATCCTAGGACAAGTGCAGGGGAAGGGTCTGGATCTGCATTCAGCATTCACACTGTTGTGCTGACAAAGGGCTCCTGAGGCAACCTCTGTCATAAAGCCCTAGCCCTGGGTGTCAGGTCCCTGGATTCTGTGCTAGCCACAAGCTGCTTTTTTTTTTTTTTTTTTTTTTTGGTGGGGAAAGAGGTTTCAAATCATTTATTCTAGAAGAGTAACAAAGAATTCTGTGACTCCTAAGAAGATAAGGAACTCTTTTCCTAAATTGTGACATTCCTAAGGGAAGACAGGCTGATTTATATATGTCTTTGCTTTCTAGGACCCGGTGCTAAGATTCGCATATGATTGGTGCATAGCGAAGAATTCTTAAATTCACAGAGCACCGATCAGGTACTCAGCACGGGGCTAGAAAACAAAACAAAACAAACAAAACAAAAACCCCACAGATAAGGTGTACTCTTTACCCACAAAGAACTTAAAATTTAATAGGGAAAATGTGCACATGAGGCGTTCCCCGCATAGAAGGGACAGAGCAGAGGAGCCCTATGGAATGGGACCGAATGAGCCTGAGTTTGGACCCAATGGTTTCCCCCTGAACTTCTTCACAGACATCTCTCTGCTTGCTTATGAAGAAACAGCACACACATTGCACCCTGAATTTCCCTTTCCCAGCATAACTGTGTAGGGTCAGGTCATGGGTGACATGTCTTGCAGCCCACCCTGCTGTGGGGTCAGAGTTCATGGTATTTGGACCCTGGCTGGCTTGCAGTGTTTCCTAGAGGTTGTCACTCAGCTACTTGACCTTCCTATGGCGATCAGATTCACTATGATAGAAAGTTTTTTGGGTGTCTTTTGGAGCTCATTTTTGAAAAATGGTCCACCTGGTGCCTGCTCCCAGGTTCTGGATGAAGGCCAGGGGATAACAGCAGCATGAACTTGCTGTGGATAACCAGTCCTCTGTTATGACTGGGAGCGGTCGCAGTGCTATAAATAACTCTATCAATATTGTGATAATGGCACTTTAAGGAGGTCTATTTTACAAGTGCTGCATGTAAGAGAGACCACAGCTGCACTCATTAATTCTGAAGTGTGCCTGCCTCCGTGTACAACTTGCAGGTGTAACAATAGGGGTGTTGACTCAGTGTAGGTCTAGATTGTGTCTAGATTAAGAAAAAGGTTAGAGTAACATTGTTAGTTTCTCCATTGTGTTTGGTATAATGAAAACAAATTATAATAGCTTAATTGGAAATGGGAAAAAAAAAGAGCAAAACATAACTTTGTTACAGACTTCAGAGGCTCACAAATAGCTCCTCCCCCTCAAGAGCAAGCATCATAATTGACAGCAGTAGATCTTTTGATAATTAATTGCAGTAAATTATCACTTGGCACAAAGAAGGCATAATTGCAATTAATTTGCAACCTTCGTAGCATAACACTGAATTAGAAATGGCACTGCTGTAATTTTTCCAAGTGAGGAAATGGAGGGTAAAAACAGTGCGCCCTTTTCCTGTGACATGCATTCAGAGGAGAGCCTTACTTACATTGTGGCATCTCTGTGACTCTCTTGGGTTAGGGGTGTTTAATTTAGTATGTGACTGTTGAATGAGAGTTACCCAGTGGGGTCCCTTGCTGAGTTCTTCCAGGGCCTCTCGTCACTTCAGCTTTGCTCAGTCCCACAACCTCAGCCCTGTTCTGTGTCTGGCTTTCTGTATTTGTCTCATTCATTAGTGTTGGGAGACTGGATTAATTCAGATAATAGAAAACAATATTGTTATATTCTATATTATTATAGTCTATTTCAGGAAATGATATTATTATATTCTTATTTTTAAATTTTAATTAGAAGAGCTTTGTGGAGATATCAGTGACATAAAATTTTATGTGTTTCAGTTGTACAACGAGATTTTTTTAAAAAAATTATTTATTTATTTTTGATTAGGTCTACATGACAGCAGAATACATTTTGATTCATTGTACACAACTGCAGCACAACTTTTCATTTCTCTGATTGTACATGATGTAGTGTAGCATCGCACCATATGTGCAGTCATACATGTACCTAGGGTAATAATGTCCATCACATTCCACCATCTTTCCTGCTCCCATACTGTAACATGATATTTTGATATACATATATGTTGTGAAATGATCACCACAATTATGTTAATTAGCATAGCCATTAACTCTGTATAGCTATCATTTGTGTGTGTGTGTGTGTGTTGACTTAGGATCTAGATTCTAAACAAATTATAGGTATTGAAAATGGTATTAACTGTGTTATAGTTGTAGCTTGATCATAGCGCACTTGCCTAGCATTTGTGAGACACTGAATTTGATCCTCAGCATCACATAAAAATAAATAAATAAAATAAAGGTATCGTGTCCATCTGCAACTAAAAAAATATTTAAAAAGAAAATGGGGGGCTGGGTTGTGGCTCAGTGATAGAGCGCTCGCCTCTCATGTGAGAGACCCTGGGTTCGATCCTCAGCACCATATTAAAAAAATAAATAAATAAACAAAATAAAGATATTGTGTCCATGTATAACTAAAAAAACATTTTTTAAAAAAGAAAATGATATTAACTATTGTAACTGTGCTATCCGTTAGGGCTCCCACAGTTACTCATCTTGTAAAATTGAAACTTTGTGTTCTTTGATCAATATCCTCTCACCTTCCCCTACTATATTTCTAACTAGATGAAAAAAGTGTTTTCCTCAAAATGTTTCACTTTTTTTTTCAATGAATGTTATTTCTGGGGTGATACAGATCATTGTTAAGAATCTTTGCCATGATACATACAACTTTGTAGTGATTATAATCAATCAAATTCCAATCTAATTTCTCAAGAATTACTTAGAAATAGAAATGAGGCATATAAACTATTTTTACTGGGTCCTAGAGCTCTGTTTATATTTCATCAGAGTGCCTAGAGAATAAGACATGAAGCTATGGGATGTGACATCTGGGGTAGAATTAAAGTCAGGCAGTCATTAAGCCCAATGGTGGCCCAGAGATGAATGCTTTGGCTTTGCTGCATGGGCCAGAGGCTCCAGGGGTTATGCACCCTTTCCCACCACTACATATATCCACTTGAGAGAGTGTGGAGAGTGGCACTTTGGGCAGTCAGGGCAAGAAACCCATTCCCAAAGTTCTGTATAGTGATTGGCCATTTAAAAAAAAAAAAGATAAGGATCATAGCCTTATTTCAGGCAGACCCATATAACAAAAATAAGCCTTGTTAAATTATTTTTGACAATCTTTGAAGTTCTTAAGCCTTTTGTTATAAACAGTGAAATAAGATGACTTTATAGCCAGAGTTCTTCCCTACTGCTGCCCTGCCATTGAACTCAGGCTTGACCTCTGTGTAATGCCTTCTCTGGGGGTTAATAAATCATTCAATCTTATACAAGGTTCCTTTCTCAAAACCCAATGCTTTAAGTAATCCCTGGTACCCCACACTCACAAATAACTTCCTGCAGTTGGGTTGAATTAATCATGATACTTTTACTGTTTGAGTTAATATTCACCAGTGTCAGGGTTCAAACCATCCAACATATTTTCAAGAGACTGCAAATTGAATTCAAACCTTAGCCCTACTTGCCATAGGTCCTAATGTTTATTTTACTGGAACTCCCTAATAAGGACCTAAAGCACATAACAGGGAAATGTGGGTACCATTCACAAGCCCTGGGTTGAGTGCTCATCTACCTGAGGAGTTAAGACTCCAGTTTCACCATCTAAAACTGAAGCATGGTTTCCATGGGACAAGTGGAGGTAAGAAATTTCTGACAGGTTCTCACTTGAAAGAGGAAGTAGACTTACTCTGTATAACCTTGAAGGTGTAGAACAAACATTCGTGAATGAATGCTCTAGAGAGGTAGTTTTGGCATAAGGAAGAATTGTTTTAACATTTAACAAAGATGCTCATCACCAGACAGGCTGTGAGTAGATTGGAAATCAGTAGGCAGGGAGGAGGTGAAGGAATTTCAGTCTGGAATTTGGAAGGAGGTATAGCCCAATGCCCAAAGCCTAGAATTCCTAGTATCCAGTTCTTGGGGCAGAATCACTGATATAACGATGATCAAACTGAAGACCATTCATTTATTCTTCCAGTCATTCATTCTTGCAACAGATGCCTCTGGAGTATTCCAATACCCCAGGCCCTTTCTATGCCCAGGTGCTCTGAAATCATTTAGATATCCTCCCTACCCTGGGCTGTCCTTAGTTGGGCTGGCCAATGAGCCTCAATATTTTAATATTTTTATTTCCCATATTGAGCAGTGTTCACAGGAAGAAAATATATTTGCTCACAGGAAGAAAATATATTTTCTCACAAGAAGAAAATGAAAAGCCAAACTTTTTGAATCCTACATAAGATTTAGCAGAAACACAAAAGCTTGGTCTGGCTCCCACCTGCCCCTTTACCAACCTCATTTTGATTCTCTCTTTCTTCTGGTTATATTTGCCCTCTTATATTTGTTATATTTGTCTGCTTCCTTCCTTCCTTCCTTCCACATTCAACACTCCATGCCTTTTCCTATCCCACGCTCTCCAAAAGGCTGTTCTGGTGACCTTAACTGACTCTTGAGTTTAGACATAACTTGCTCTTTTCCTGTTCTGCCAGTCTGCCCACCCCCCCATCATTGAATGTCCTCCAGGCATCTTGTAGTTTTCTTTATAGCATGTAATAATAGTTTAAAAATAGTTTTCAAATATTTGAATGGATCAAAGAATTGAAATGTTAAAGAATTTCTGAAATCACAGATTGAGATTCAGTGGTAAAAGATGGGGCCCAGGGCAGAGGGTACAGCTCTGGTGGAGAGCTGGCTTAGCTTGCTGGAGGCTGGGTATGATCCCAACAGCGCACGTGTGCACACACAGATAGGGCAAAATCCATTGCCCTTCTGGGAAGATATCAGATTTAAGAGTAAGATAGAAGCAATATTATATTATATTTTACATACTTTTTAAAAAAATTTTTGAGAATACTAGAGATTGAAACTCAGGAGCACTGGACCACTGAGCCACATCCTCATCCCTATTTTGTATTTTATTTAGAGACAGGGTCTCACTGAGTTGCTTAGTGCCTTGCTTTTGCTGAGTCTGGCTTTGAACTCAGGATCTTCCTGCCTCAGCCTCCTGAGCCTCTGGGATTATAGGCGCTTATCTTTTATATACATTTTAACACACATATTTCTCTTTTGCTTCTTTAAACAGACTTACAACAGGCATCTGTTAGATGAATTGTCTGAGATCACACAGCTGATAAAAGGAGGGCAGGTACAAGAAAGCAGACCTCCTGACCCAAGTTCAAGCTCATTCTGTGCACAAAGGCACTCTCCTCCACCAGTGTTTCACATTGAAATCAAGGTATGCATTAACTGAGCACTGAGAGGTTGCTGTTTCCTCCTCAATATCCTCTTCTTTCACCCTAAGCCCCCAAATTCTCCCTTCCTCTGGGATGCAGCCAGGCTGAGTAGGGGCAAAGGAGAAGGAGAACTGGGGTTAGCCCTGTGGCGGGCATATTTTGGACTAAATCTATTGTCATTCTTTAGTCCAGTGATTTTTTTGAGCTATGTTTTCTGTGGAGCTCTGAGTGGATGCTGCTCCATCACAGGACTCCACAGGTGCCAGTCTTGTGTTACCCTGTGTGAATGAAAGGTGCTCCTGCCTCTGGTCTGTAGCAACTTAGCACTGCCATGGTCATCTCCACTTTACTCCAGCCAATTCTGCTTTGATCTCTTTTGTTAGTTTTGAGGTGCCAGGGATTGAGCCCAGGGCCTTAGGCAAGCTAGACAAATGCTGTACCACTGAGCCACACTCCCATTCCCTGTTCTCTTTTGTATATTGGGCTTTTGAATAAGATCTCACTTGAAGAAAGTGTTCCGCCTAAAAAAAAGCAAACCAAATCCAACCAAACCATACCCCTTCTGAAATGTTACTGTTTATGACCTTACCAGCTGAGGCTTGGGTCACTGAATGGGAGTCATACAGCCAGAGTGGGGCAGAGCAGAGACTAGCACTCGTGCTCTGGATGCAAGGCTAACACTGGCCTCTACTCCAGGCTGCTTGTCTAAGGTTAGAACTGGCAAATTAGTGAGGTGAGATGGCCAGAAGTAAAACTGGGCTGGGCATTGGAAGAAACCTTGTGAAATGAAGGGATGCTATTTGGGGTTCTCCACCTAGTCACCCTTGGGGGCCTCACTACCTTGGTTAGATGTGCACATTTCTTTACTCTTCCCTATAAATAGGCTCCACCTCTGCTCTCACCCAGCCCAGCTAACCCTTCTTCATGTCTTCCCAGGGAAGCCTTTCCTCTCTCAACTTTGAGGACACTGGTAACGAACACCAGGGTCCCTTATCTGTCTCCTAAAATGTCTGGGTGTGCAATTCCTTGAATTCTACCTTACTTTCTGGGTGTACTCACTGAAGACCTCCCATAAAGCAGGGATAGATCTGTGTCTAATTCTAGGACACTTCTGATGTCCTTTTCCAAAGAATGGAGATGTTTATTGTTATTGTTGTTCTTGCTCATTAGCAAGCAAGAAGGCTAAGTATTTTGAGCCTCTTCATGCTTTTGTCTTTGGGGTGAAATAATCATTTTCCATGGACCTTGTGACTTCATCTGGCTCTGAGAGAAACTTGGCGTTTTATTTAAGGTTTTCTGGAATATCCAAACCAGGCAAGCACAAATGCATTAAAGAGAAGAAAGTTACTGTCAATGTGTCGAAGTTGTAGGCATTCAGCAACTGTTGCAAGCTTGAATTAATGATGGGTACTACTTCTTAACTCAGAATCCTCTGACAGTGCTGGCAAAACCTGTGTGACCATGTTAGATGCTCTGGCTAGGGGATATGTAAGCTAGACTTCAGGTGGCGCCTCTCTGCCTATTGAAGTGGGGGAGAACACAGATCTAACCTTCATCTCAAGGGATGTGGAAACACTAAACCATCCCCAGATCATGGGACCTCACCTTGGGTCTGTTGTTCTATGGCCTATCCTGAAGCTGAGCTCTGCTTTAATTTAACCATCCCTCTCTATGCTTTTTCTCTCTGCCCCACGTCATGTGTCTGGTTCCTCATACCCCACCTGAGGTGGAAGCCAGCCCTTTTTCCTGATTCCCACTAGGAAAGCTACCCCTCAAGAAGTCATGCAGATATACAGAAGACTTCCCTGAAAGTGGAGGAAGAGGAGGAATTTTGATTGCAGCAACACAGATAACTTGAAAATTTCACATTACAGATTTTTATTTCTAAAATCCCTTTAGCCAATTGGATACACTGGACTCCAGCCTCCTGCCCTGCAAAATGTCTTTCTTCTCTAATGTCCCTGCTGTTACCTCCAACAAACAAAGCAAAACAGCAAAACAGAGGCAGCCTGTTTCCTCCTGCAGCAGAATTAAGCTCTCTCAAACTTTTGTCCTCTAGATTCAGACTTAAACTCATCAAGGTGTTTAGCAGGATAAAAGTCCTTTCATGCACAAGTTGTCTCCTTCTCAGAAATTAAAAACACAAAGTCAAACAAAAATTGCCCTTGGCTTCATTTGGAATTAGCGTGGGTTGTGGGGCATAAGAAAAGCTCCGTGGGGTGTTGGCTGGTACAGGATGCCCAGTTCCCAGGAAAAAGGCCTGGGCTTCAGCACATGAGGAAGAAGGACAAAGGGGTGGGATCTCTGCAGGGTCTCTGCAGGGCCTTTGCAGGCAAAGTGGCTTCCCTTTTGCTGACTCTGCATTCCAGGCGCTGTCACCACTTGCTCTTTGGAAAGGGGACCGCAGAAAAACGTGCCCTGCTTAGAAATGACAAGCTTACCCAGCCTTGCTGGAGGCGGGAGGGCTGCTGAAAGACAGGCACATCCTGAGGAGGAGCCCTCCTCTAGAGCCCGTGGCCTGTGTCAAGCATTATTGTGACCACCAGCATGAATGTGATTCTGTGTTGTGCTCCTGGGCAGGACTGCCTCTGTGCACTGCCTTCCAGAGATTGGGATTTGAAAGATGGTTGTTAGATGTACGTTAAAATGGCAAAGCCAAGTTCAAGGAGACGCTTCAGGTTCTAGTCCTGGTTCTGCCTAATACCTGCTGAGTGACCTTGGGTAAGTCTTCCCTCACCCTCAGGCCTCAGTTCTCTCACTGAAAAGTGAGGGGTCTTTGTTTTTAAAGTGTGTTCCTCAGGGATTCTGTGAAGCCTTGCAGAAGGGTGAAGAGGTGAGGGGAGAAAGAGATCCCCACCAGGGCAGTTTGGTTTCCCTTTGTTTTATTGCTAGTGGTGCTAAGATTTTCCTTGCATAAAGGATTTGGCCATAAAAGTCTGAAAGCAACGGCTCAAAAGGATGGCTGTCTCCGGCCTTTTCTAACGCTGACGTTACATGATTCTAGATGGAGGCATGAAAAAAGAATGGATGCTGGGAAAGACGCAAGCACAAGAAAAAGAAATTCCTGCAACAAATAAATCCCAGGCCAATCTCTCTTAATCTCTGAAAGTTTAAAGATTTAAAATCTACTTTAAAAAGAAAAACCTGCAGTTCTCAGCAAATAGAGGCTACTTTAAATTATTCAGGTTTGTTATACCCACAAATCACCTATACAGTACATTCTAAATAAAAAGCTAATAACTCTCTTTGCAAGAGGTGTCCCTTTCAGGGGCCATGTATAAAGCATTAACCTGCACTGGGAGGAAATAATACTAGTGATTTTCAAATTACACTCATTTTAGGAAATAACTTAAATAAATGAATCTGGCCAAATGCAGCCTCCTTATTTCCTCTGCATTGAAATGCAGGGGTAATATTTTTCTGCCAGCAAGTATTGGAAACAAAAATCACTTAGAGCCATAAGTACTTAAAGTAACATTTTGGAATCTTTCATAAAATTAGGTTAATACCTTTCCAAAACATTTTGCTTTTTATAGTGCTTAGAAGGATTAGGGAGGGGCTGTTGGGGGGTAAGAGGGAGAAAGAGGACACACATCAGATTCATAGTTCTGAATTTGGAGACTTTTGTAGTCATTCTAGATAGTTCCCTATCATATGCTTCTGTCTTTCTTGCTAGGCCCTCATCCAGCCTCCAGAAGACCCTTTCAGGCATGGCTAAGAGTCTGTTCTCTTCTCAGATCTAGTAGTTGGAAAATACTTGACACGGAGTCAACCCTCCATGTTTGTGAATTAATGCAAATATCTTGCCCCCTGGTTTTCGTCAGAGGGGCAGTCAGTCTCCCACAGGAGTGTACAGGACAATATTCCTTCAAGGGTGATCCATAGGAGGGGAGGATGCTCACTGGAGGTGGGTGGCGTGGATGTTCAGGACACACTCTATCTTCCTTGTGCCTTGCAGGATATAGAGCAGCAAGGTTAATCCAGGGTGTCAGCCTAGACTGGAAAAGCCAAAGTCAAATGAAGCATCTAATGCTGAAGAAGACAGGGAGGAAGTATGAGGGTAGGATGTAGCACAGCAGCTGGAGGTCTGGGTTCCAGTCCGCTGGGTGGACTTCCCAACTGATTGGGGTGATGTCTGTTTAGTGTGTCATTTCCTCATTTGTAAAATGAGAACAATGTTTACTGTATAGGATGGTAGTGAGGATTCAGTCTGGGAGCATTTATTGAGCACCTACAGTTTTACCCAGAACTGTGGCACATCATGCCTTTGAGTGTGCTATCTAAAGAGGAGACAGACAAGTATGCAGATGAGTGCAATGTGGTAGGGAAAGTGCTGCAGTCAAAGAAGTATGGGGTGTTTGTGGGACCTGGCAGAAAGACCCCAACCCAGCCTGGGTTGGGGAGGGTGAGTCTGAGCAGACTTCTTGGAGGATAGATAGGTGAAGCAGGGGTTGTGAGCTGTGTTGGGAGGAGGGCAAGCCAAAGCCAAAGGCAGGACCAAGATCATGAGAACTCTGTATATTATGCTAAGAACTTAGGTTTCATTCCTGGTGACGGGAAGCCACAGGAAGGTTTGGTGCAGTGATAAATTTTGCTGATGTATTGGGAAGCACCAGCCACAGAGCAATGTTCATTTAAACATTTTGAGTTGAGATCATTTTTCCCTCAGAAGAGTCCCTGCATTTCTTAGCTCCGTGCATATAAAGAAAACCTTGATAAGAGAGACTTAATGCCATAAAAAGGGAACTGAACCAGCAGTCAGGAGACATGATCCACACTCCCCTACTTCCTGGCTATGTGATCTTGGGAAATTTACTTAATATCTCTGATGTTCAGATTCACAAACTCTCAACTGGGATTAGCAGTACCTGCTCCGTTTAATCAGAGTGCTGTGAAGGGTAACTCCCTGTGTCAATATCAGGAGTTCATGTTGTGTTTTTTGGAGCTCACCAGAGGATGCCAGGGATCTAAGGTCATGGGACAGGGAGATATGTGCAGGCAAGGTCATGAGAACACTTTTGAGAGGAGGCAAACGCACCTCTTCCTTTTCTTTCTCATCCTGCACCTCCCAAGCAAGTGCACTGTACGCTGTGTGCATCTTGAGATGGCTGAGCAGAGCGGCTGAGGATGGAAACATGCCAGCTGATTTATGAGCAGCAGGAAGATTTGCTTTAATATCGCAACACAAGAAAGTCAAGTCTCTTAAATAATATGGTTTGCAGATTTACGGCTGTGCTGCATGCTCGCGCCGGTGCTGTCTCTGACCACGGATAGTGCTTTACTCTGGAAAGGCTGAAGTCAGCAACTTTAGAGACACTGGGAAATAGATTCTGTGGCAGCAGCCAGTCCACTGGGTCAGCTGTTTTCAGTGGGGCTCCTCTCCCTCCCACCCCTTTGTTAGATGCTGGCAGGACTCTGGGGACCTCCTCAGCAGACTGCGGGCTGCTTGGGTTCTGTGAAGCCAGAAGGCTAGTGGAGAGAAAGGGCTGGTGCATACAGGGCACTAACTGGGAGTCACCAGTGAGCTCCTCTGTCATGTCCATTACTGTTACTGTCACTGGAATAAGGATTGCTCTCCCTTGGGCTTTAAAAAAAGCAAATCAAGAAGGGGGTGCTATAAGTCACTGGTTCCACAATAATAGTAATGTATTCTTCCACGAATATTTACATAGCACTTTTTGTAACCCAGAAACTGTCCTAAGTGTTTACACTTATTCACTATTTTAATTCCCCCAGTAACCCTCAGCATCAGGGTTGTTATTATCTCCATCTTACAGATGAGGACACTGAGGAGGGAGCAACTTCTCCAAGGTCACAGGGCCAATGAGAAATGGAGATGGAATCTGAACTTGACAGTTCGACTCCATGTCCAAGATCAAGTCAACTGTGCCATAAATAAAAATACAATACCAATGAGAGCAGCAGAGCTCACAAAGCATTGGGAGTGTTTTTTTTTTTAATACATCTCATTTAATCTCCACCATAACCTTGTGTAATAGCTGCTATTATAATCATCCCCATTTTATAGATGAGAAATCTGAGACTTAAAAGAATATGTAGCTTGCTAGAGATCAAATAGGTAGCAAGTGGCAGAGCTGGGATTTTAAATCAGACTGTCTGACTTAAGATTTCATATTGCCATTTCCAATGACTCTTTGGGAAGGCAGAGATAAGAAAGAGGAAGAAAACTTTAAGAGTAAGAGTGGGAGTCAGACTGCACCTGTTTTAATTATTGCTAAGCTCTATTGGCCCTACCCAGGCCCATCTGCTTGGTGGGGAGGCAAACTGACCAAAGATACTGTGGAAACTGCACAATGTGCTCAGTGACCAGGCTCCTTGCACCCCTTTCTCTTCATCGCAGGGGCAGTTTGGCTTCCTTTATATCCAGGCTCCTCCTTTCATCTTAATAGCTCCACCAGCTTTTCAAAGTCATTCCAATCTTGGAGTCCACGGCCTTGCTTTTCATCTCTTCTCCAGATCTTGGACCTGAGTCCTTCACTTCTATTTGAACTTAACCATCCACTTTGATGATTCAGGTCCCATTTCCTATAGTCCCAGTTCCTGCCTCCCAAATGCTGAAAGTTTGGCTCAGAACTCTAGGCCTGTGTGACATGCTGTATACATACTGTCAAATTTGCCCAGGTCAAAGGAACACCTGCTTCTATTGTTTCATTCATTTGGTGCATGTATGTATGGAGCTGAGAGAGTACCCACCAGGAGTTGTGCTGTGTTAGATGCTAGGGATACAGAGGTGCCCAAGGATCTGCCAACAAAGAATTCATGACTGGCATAAAACAAACCAGTAGGTACTGCAGAGGATGAAGCCGTGTGATAGTTGAGAACAAGCAGCACTTAGGAGAAATACCTTCAGTCGTGTGTGTGTGTGTGTGTGTGTGTGTGTGTGTATGAACCTTGTGGATAAGGGACACATGGGGTGATGGAGACAGGTTCAGCAAGCTGAGTTTTGAAAGTTGAGAGAGTGGATGAAAAGGGAGAAAAGATCAGGACTAGGGTTGTGGCTTAGTAGTAGAGCACTTGCTTGGCATGTGTGTGGCCCTGCATTCAATCCTCAGCACCACATATAAATAAACAGATAAAGTGAAAAATCCATTGGCAACTAAAAAATATTTTTCTTTTTAAAAGGAGAAGGGATTTGTTCAGGGGTATGTAAATGTTTTCAAGTTCAGAATTGAGTGGCCAGTTTGGGTAACTCTTAGAAACCTGGCATGGTTGGAAAAGGGGACCAAGTAGGGGACATTGAAGGGTGTGTTGGCCAGAGGTGGAGGGCAGGTGAGAGAGAAGCAGAAGCCTTGTTCACTGAGCTAAGGAATCAGTTCAGGTGAGTGAAAAGAGCCAACAGGAGATTTTATACAGGGGTGCGCTCCAGTCACCCATGGATGCTACTCACTCAAACTGGCAGTGGCTGGCTGAAACATGCATCTTGTGCTCAAACTCCCTGATCTCTCCAAATGCCCCATATTCTTACTCTCCATCTACTCCAGATGAACTGTGTTCCTCCCCCTAGGTAGGATGTGCTGGAGAGGGGTGAGATGGCCTGCCCTGTCATAGCCACTGCCTCATCCTTGCAGTTCTGGACGCTTCTGCTTCTGTGGCCCATTCTACTACTCCTGGGCTCTCTGAGGAATAGTAAGGAATCCAGAGGCTGGCACTGAGAGGATGATTGGGAGAGGAACTAGGACAGGTAGGAGGAAGGTAAAGCAGGGTGTTGCAGGTCAGCATAAAGGCTTGACTGTGTACTCTTCCTAAGATGGAGAGCCGTTGGAGGATGTAAGCTTAGACATGACCATGACCCGACTTGATTGATGTTTGAGTAGGATCATGCCAGCAACAGCACTGAGAAAAAAACCAAAAAAACCCCAAACCCAAACTCTACCTGTGTTAGTCTTTTTTCTGCTGCTACAACAGAATATCTGATAGTCAGTAATTGGTGATGAACAGAGTTTTGTTCCACAGTACTGGAGTCTGGGAAAATCCAGGAGTATGGTGCTGGTATCTGGTGAGGGAATGCACGGTATGTCATCCTACTCAAAAGGAAAAATAGGCAAGAAGGGACAAGAGCAAGCAAGCAAGAGAGGTTGAAGCTCGATTTTACAACTCATTCTCTGGTAACTAGCCCAGTCCTTTGATAACGACATTGATCCATTCCTGAGGGCAGAGCCCTTATGACTGAATCACCTCTTACTCTCAACACTGTTGTGTGGGTGATGAAGTTTCCAACACATGGACTTTGGGGGGCATGTTTGAGCCAAGAAAGTGTTAACATGAAAGCAAGAAACTAGTTAGAGGCTGTTGCCTAACCAGATGAGAGATGCAACAGCTTAGATGGGGGGTGAAAGCAGAGGAGATAGCTGGATTTGGAGTATATTTAGGAGGTTGGGATAACAGCATTTTCTCTTGCATTGGACACGGAGTGTGAGAAAAGAGAGGAGGCAAAGGTGACTCTCAGGTTCATGGCCTGTGCAAGTGAAATCATAGGGCTGCCATTATTGCAATGGGCAAAATACCCAAGCTTAAACCTTTTAGGTCCTCTGACAAATTTCATATAGGTGTGGTGTGACTAGGAGCCAGCACCTAAGGGATTGTAGGAAACTCTCAGGGAGCAGTGTCATGACCCGATGGCTCCCATTCAGGTTGGGAAAGTTGAAATTTCAATGTAGGGACTATTCATTTTTGGAAAATATGAGTAATTGTTATCACTCCAGTCTCTTTTCCATATCTAGGCATTTCCAGACACCTGTGTGCTGCCTCTGCAGTCCCATTGTATCTTCCAGGAGGTGCTCTCCTCTTTGCCTATTGCTAAGTGACGGGATTTACTGTGGCCTCTTGTGTCAGACCTAAATCAGGCTCTGTGATGCTGACATTTTGCTAAGCAGAAATTCTGGTGCAGGGACTCAGTAATGAATGGGTCTCTCCACCAGCCTGGTGCATTTAATAACTGCTAGGTTATCCCCAAGTGATTTCCATGGGAGTGGACCAAAAATTGCCTATCAGTCCAAATGAAGTATGCCATGATCTCCCTCGCTTTCCAGTTACTTTTTAATTTCCACGCCACCTGCTCCTAGCTCCACCAGGGCAGACTCTGCCAGCGTTATCATTAAGGACTTGGTCTTCCTGCAGTGTGTAACTCATCATGTCAAGGACCTGTCCCTGTTTAGTGCCTAAAAGAAGTGTTTGCCAGTATAGCAGAATCTCTGGCCTGAGAGGCACTCAATGTGCTGTCCCTGTTGTATCCAGATGAGACTTTGGCAAAATGTAGCACACTGTCATTGCCTTGTGTACGTAATGTATTATGCTTGGCATTGGGGTAAATTCTACTCAGGCACAGTACATGGAAGAAATAGAACTGGGCACAAACCCTAGACGTATTACTTATTAAGTTGGTGACTTTAGGTAAGTTTATTAAGTTAATGATGTGCTTCTGAGTTTCCCCAACAGTAAAACAGCAACAATATCTGCCTCCTGGGTTGTTCTCAGGAGGCAGAGGGCATATGAGAAGCATGAAGAATGACTTGCATATGGTGGGCTCATAGGGCACACAAATTTCATCATTTGCAAAATGGAGATGACTAGGGGTCAAGTCCTCAGATGCCAGGGCATTTAGGTCTACATCCCTGTTCTGCTTCTTACTAGTGTGACCTTGGGAAATTACTTAATTTCATTTTACTTAGTTCCTCACTTGAAAAACAGATTATAATAACACTGGCCTCTAAAGGTTGCTGCATGGATTAGTGAGCTTGTTCATTCATGGAAAAGAACTTAGAACAGTGAGGGGCACAGAGTAAGTTTTCTGCACTTGTTAACCATCGTTATTCTCCAAGGGCCATTTTCCATCCCCGAGATGATTAGTTCGCAGTTAGTAAGCTCTTATGTTGACTTTGCAAAGTCAATCAGATGCTTGATTTCATTTGAGTCTCATGATCCTGAAATGTAGGCCAAGAGCTCCCTCTTCCCTTTTTTTTAAAGGAGGGGGGGGTACTGGGGATTGAACTCAAGGGCACTCGACCACTGAGCCATATCCCCAGCCCTATTTCATATTTTATTTAGAGACAGGGTCTCACCGAGTTGCTTAGCACCTTGCTTTTGCTGAGACTGGCTTTGAACTCGAGATCCTCCTGCCTCAGCCTCCCGAGCTGCTGGAATTACAGGCATGTACTACCATGCCCAGCGCTCACCCTTTCTTTTAACTACTGCATTGTATGAGATACTAAGACATAGACTAAGGAGGTAAATTGCTCAAGATCAAAAACTATGTTAGTGGCAAAGGCCAAGTTAGAACCTATCTCCTCAGCCCCTCTCCCCAGTTCTTCCCACTGCATGATACTGACTTCCATCACCAGCTGGTTGCAGGTTATAGGTCAAGTCCTTGCAGCAGGTGGAGCCTAGTGGCCCATGTAACTCTGAAATCTATGACCAATCCTCAATTGGAATAACAGCGTCACTCCACATTTTTTGAACATCCTCCTTGTCTCAGGTGCTTTACATATAGAGTCTGCTTAAGTAATTCCACATCCTTCCAGATAATTAGGCGCTACCACCCTTATCTTAAAGATGAGGAGGCCAAGGTCTAAGGAGATCTAGTAATTCAACTAAGGTCAATTGGTGATCCTGGGATTTTACCCTAGGTCTGTCGGGGTTAGACCCTGGATTCCAAAGTCCACACTCTTTCCAGAGTGCCACACTTGTTTCTTAGTGCCCTAGCCCAGTGCTTCAGTGGCCATAGGAGCTTCTCTCACTATGTGTTCTTTTTAGGAAGAGCACTAGACTGAGATAGATCTGGTCCCAGCCCTATCTCATGTTAGCTGCACAGCTTTGGTCATCTACATCACCACTCTGGGTTTGTTCATTTTTAGGGTGAAGATTACGCATGCCACAGCTGATATGTAAGAATCAACGTGCACGACTCTGTGTCCACATCCTCAGGGCTGGCAGGAGAAGACTAAGAATGAAAACTACATACGAAAGACTGGAGACAGAGATGTAATTGACAATGCTGAGCTTCTTTCTTTCTTTTTGAGATATAATTCACATATCACACAATTTTACCTTTTAAAGTGAATAATTTAGTGGTTTTTAGAATATGCATAAGGCTGTGCCATGATCACTGCTATCTAATTTCTGAACATTTCCATTGTCTTTCAAAGGAATAATTAGCAGTGATTCTCTGGCTTTGATAATCACTATGCTACTTTATATCTTTGTGGATTTGTCTATTTTGGACATTTCACCTCTGAACATACCTGCATTATCCCAGGAGCTGGGGGGACACCGCATATCTAAATCATAACCGTGGGGAGGAATGTATAATTATTGTATTGCATATTCCTATTTACTATTTATTCTTATTATTTCTCCTTTATATCTCCCATGCTAAGAAACCATTTTCAAGAATATTCATCTTGGAATGGATTAAACACGGGACGGTAGGTCTGTGAGACCCCTGCGGCAGCAGCAGCAGGAGCCGCAGCAGCAGGGGTGGTCCTGCATGCAGGCTCTGCAGAATGACCTTTCACCATGGA
Source organism: Marmota monax (assembly GCF_021218885.2). NCBI lineage: Eukaryota > Metazoa > Chordata > Mammalia > Rodentia > Sciuridae > Marmota > Marmota monax. The sequence goes on along the minus strand of NW_026692907.1, from coordinate 9,227,121 downwards.
CACTGCGGTCAATGACTGCCACGTAAGTGACGGTCATCCCATAAGATTCTAATGGAGCTGAAAATTCCCATTGCCTGGTGACGTCATGGCAGTGCTCACATCCTACTGCAATGCGTTCTTCCCGTGTCTGCGGTGACATGACCTAGAGTGACACGCAGGGCATAATTCTTGACCATGATAACACCCAGCTGATTCACTGCTTTAGGCATTTACTGTACTAGACTTTTCATTGTGATGTTAGAGTGCATCCCTTCTATTTACGAAAAAGCTTCCTGCAGAGCAGCATGCTGTGCTGTGCAGGAAGCAGTTCCCACGTCTCAAGTGTACCACGTTGCATCATTGCTTCGAGAGCCCAGGTCCAGAGGTTGACCTGCGCCATCTAGTTTGTGTACATACACACCATGGTGTTCATCCAGGGACGAAATTGCCTAATGACAAGTTCTCAGAACATGTCTCTGTCGTTAGGCAATGCCTGGCTATTTCTTTCTACTGTGTGCTTGGCATGGTTCTGAGTGTTTTATAAAGGTTAACACACTTGGCAGCAACCTATGGGCTAGTTCCTATTAAAATCTCCATTATGCAGATGAGGAAACTAAAACACAGAGAGGTAAATAACTCGTCCAAGGTCACAAAGCACAGATGCACTGGAGGAGAGATCCAAACCTGCAGTTCATGTACAATGATCACTTTTTTTTTTAATTGTGGAGCAAATTTAAAAAATTGTTTTCTGAGGTCAATTTATCCTGGGTTGATAAACTAACTATAAGGTGTTTCATAGTCCCAGGGCCATGACATCACTATATGTTTGAATAACACTATGAATGAAACAAAGAGAAAATTCCCATTTAAGATTCTAAATTCTCTTTTCTCTAAGACTTTCTTGATCCCAACATTCTCTTATTGCTCATTTATACTGTGTATATTCAATCCAACAAGACTTTCTGTGCCAGACATAGTAACAGGCTCTGGGGTGCAGAGATAATTAAGCTAAAGTTCCTTCTCCCACTTTCAGTGGTTTGGATTGGTGCTTTTGTTTCTTCCCTGACCTTCTCTACCCCCTTTTCTGGGTGAATTAAACTGTAAATAAAGTTTAAATTTTACGGTGAACATTTATAAACTCCTTCTAACTTTTCTATAATGAACTTTCTCCTCATCTCTCTTGGAGGAGGGAGCATGTGCAAGATGGTTTTGTTTCAGTGTCTTGGCATTTCCTGTTGCTTCTGCTGAAATGTTTTCTAATCTCACCCACTCCTCTCAAAATTTTGCATGTGGGCCTCTGCAGGAATTCCCCTTCCTGAGTGTGGTCTTCCCTGACCCCATCTGATAGTCAAACTTTCCCCTACTCCTTTCCCTGCCACACTGTATCTCTTTATCTTATTTAGTTTATATTTGTAGCAGATGTCACTTACATACTACTTGTTTAATGATCTATGCCTGTCTCTTGCATTAGAATATCAGCTCCATGAGTTTTATTTATAGCTCTAGTGCCTAGAACAACTTGGTACATAGTAGATGTTCAATAAACTTCCTTGGAATGGAAGGCAAAAACTGAACAACTGAGCATGTGTGGCTCCATTCTTATCCTCTGGCACACTTTCTTTTCCAGAACATCCTGTTCTCAGGACACATACTCTTGCTTCTACACATACAGGTAGCTATTATTTATCTCCATCCTGCCAAGGTCACTCACCAGGAAGCAAATAGTCATCTACTGGGGTCTCAGATTAAATGTGAACTCCTTAAAGGTGCTTTCCCTGGCTACATTATCCATTGTAGCTCACCTTTACCAAAGCCATTCTCTTTCTCAGCATCCTTTTGGTTTCTTCTTTACTATATTTACTATACTATATTTACTATATTTATATTTACTATATTATACTATACAATGCTTACTATATTTCTTCTTTACTATAGTTACTCATTTATTTATTTCTCACTGTAACTGCTGCTAATGTTGCAGAACTATTTTGTGCCAAGATCTGTGCCAGGCCCTTGGAGATACACTGTGGCACTCAAATAGCCTTCACTCTAGTTGGTGGGGCTGAGAAAGCGAGATGGAGGGACATTGTTGCAGCAGAATTCTAAAATGCGGAACATCAAGCAGAGGATATTTGTTGTCATTGTTCATACCAGCTAAGCCAGATTTCACTGACATCCAAAAGAAGGTGTAAGCCATGGCTCTGCCAAGGAATCACTATGTTTCCTTGTCTCTGGTATAAAGATGACAATAACACCTATCAAATTGGAGTAAGGATGAAATAAAACTATATTTGGAGCATCACTATAAAGTGGTATGACTGTGTAAGGTATGTGTCAACTTACAAAGCTTGGTGTTGAAAACAAAAATGCTTATTTCCAACTGAAGATCATTTGATCCACTCCCTTCCTGTTATTGGTGCTGACAGCTAAGTACTCATTTGTAGTAGGTTTTATGGATGCAGGCCAGGTTGGTGAAGAAGGCACAGTGGTGCAAACCTTCTTTTCCTTCCCACCAAGAATATACTTTTGTCCTGTAGTTCATTCACTCTGACATTTTGGACTTAGATGTATCCCTTGGTAGATCCAGATGTTTCAAACTGGGCAGAGCCAACAGAACAATAAATCCGAGATCAGCTATGATGCATGCTACCCTGCAGAGCACATGGCTGGGCACACAGGTGACAGAATCAGGCACTTATCTAACCTTGATGCAAGAAGGATAGTTGAGGAGGTCGGGTTGCGTTGTTAGGCAATTCAGTATCTCAACAGTCTCACTACTGAGAGCTCTAGTCAGATAGGAATCAAGTTTTCATTTCAGTTTGATAAATATTGAGTGCTTAGTCTATGCCAGGCCTTCTTCTAGGAGCTAGGATACAATGAAGAAAAGGGACAAAAATTCTTGTCTTTGTGGAGCATATATTCTAGTAGAGGAAGACAGGCAATAAATATAACCCGTGAGGTAGGTAAATAGAGCAGTCAGAGAAAGTGAGGTCAGAGCAGAGTGGAAGGAGAGAGACATACCAACCCTGGGGGTGTCTGCATGACGGGCATCCCAGGCCAGGGGAAGGAGAGTGTCTTGCAGCGTTGGGGGCGATGGGGGTGGGCAGGGGGACTGGAGGAGCAATGGGAGGTGAGGACAGGGAGGATTAAAATAGGCACCAAAATTTGCAGCATCTTTTGGGTAATCCTGACCCTGGGACCTTTGCTTATGTATAAAATGGGGAACCATTGGAGGGTTTTTCTCTTTTTTTTGGTTGTAGATGGACACAATCCCTTTATTTTATTTACTTATTTATATGTGGTGCTGAGGTTCGAACCCAGTGCCTCGCACATGCTAAGCAAGTGCTCTGCCACTGAGCCACAACCCCAGCCCCACTGGAGGGTTTTGATCAGAAGAATCACATGACAAGTTTAAAAGGACCATGACTAGATGCTAGAATGAGGCTGGATTATGGGGGAGGGGCACGCATAGAAAGAAAGACCCATTGATTCTGATGCGCTGGGCTGAACCTGGAATGGTGGCTGGTGAGAAGCACCGAGTTCTAAACATGTTTGGAATGGCCACAGGATACTTTCAGAGTTATTATTGCTTAATTAAAACACAGTAACCTACTTCAGAATATTGTCTCTTTTTATGACTTTTTAATGTCTCAGTAGACTACCTCTGACCCTTAAGGACAATCTTGCTACATAGGAAACAGCAGCCCCTTCTCAGCCTTGAGAGGTTCAGTGGGTCTCCCAGGGACACACAGTGTAGTAATTGGCTGAGCTGGGACAAGTCGGCACCTAACCCCCAAATCCCTTTTTTAGTCTTTTGCTCTTTCCTACTAGTTGCCTTTGGATCTGAGCTCTTATTTAGCTCCTACCCTCTGTTTTCTAAGCTCTGCTGGACCATCACCAACTTTAATGGCTTCACTCAAAAATGCCAAACCTCAAAATGCCACCATTCAACAAAGACAATCGGCGACTGGACAGGAGACTTTCTGGCCCCAGTCCTGGAGCCCCCTCCTCAGCCTCCCCTCCTCCTCCACGGTCTCCCCTCCCTCTCCCCCCACCCCCCAGCTCACCCCTCCCTCTGACACTAGGAGTCTGGACTGAATTCAATTATTCCTCGAACTCTCATTACCATCTGACCAAGATTTATGAGTTGATAATTGTCTGAAAGTAAGACCACAAAGTATCATTTGTGTTGGGGGCTGACCTTCCCCGTGACCTTTAGGATTAAAGGCAAAATGAAAAGTGTGATTTCTGCAGAGCCAAACAGTAACGTGATCCATCGGGGCTAATAATCCAAAGCCTCGGATTTCCCTGGTCGAGGACATATTAAAGCTGGGCACAAAGGGGGACAACTAATCCTACAGGTTCATTTCACAAATTAAGTTTTTTTTTAAAGCGTCACCACCTCCCTCTCTGGCCTTTGGGTGCATTCTGAGTGACGTTTTCCAAACAGGATGATGACAACAGCTCACACCTCTGGGGCCTTTATTGGATTATTTTTACAGGCCATTTAAAAACACTTTTTTTGAAAGTCCTAATTGAAAACAGACCTGGCCCCTCTTCTGGGTTAGCGACCAGGGCATCACTGGGGGTGGGAAAATGAATTCATGGAAACTTTCCCAGGTCAGCGGTGGTACTGGCTCACTCACTTCCCTGCAGCACCGTGCACCCGGTAATGGCTCTTCCTCTCGTGAACCAGCTACCCAGAGACAAACTGCCAAGAAAACACTACCTGGGACTCAACATCAAGCTTCCAGCCAGCTTGGAACATTGGTGAGGCATTTGTGGATCCCTGTGGGGAATATATAATATTGTGTCACTCTGAGTTAGGAGGTCACTTCCTAAGGGAAGAGGGGCAGTGAATCATAACATGAGAAGGGCTAGCAAACAAGAAACAACATGCAGCCTTCTCTCAGCTCAGGCAGCCGTGGTTTTCAGTTCAGCACCTGTTTATTGAATCAGGAACTGTACTAGGCCCTCTGCAAAAAAAAAAAAAAAAAAAAAAAAAAGGTGTGAGAACTTCCAGTAGCTCACAGGCTAGGATATCCCCTCTCAGGCACACAAAGACTCAGGGTAGGTTGGGCTGTAGTGGGTGAGTCTGAGTTTGAGGGGGAGCTGGTTTTCTATCCATGGCCTTGGAGCAAGGAGAATCAAGCGATTGTGTTTGGGGACCAGAGATTTAGGAAGCAAGGATGGTTATTAGTGCCAAGTCCAAGGGGTGGGATATAAGAAAAGGGGAATAAAAACTGGAATTCCCTACTGTCAAGGACTACGTTTGTATTTTTCACCAATGTATTCCTAGTGTATCTAATTAACCAAAAGTTTAGATCAACCACGACTTAACTATCCTCTCCTCTGGGCCCAGGGAATGCCTACTGATATCTTTGAATGTAGAGATTATTTTGTACCAACTATTTGAACCCTATCTGGAAAACCTGGATCTATTCCACTTTGAAGTGTCTCTTCATGTATTGTTTGCCTTCTTTCTGCCATTTTAAACCAGCCCAACGCATGCGGGCACCTGTATTGCGTAGCAGATCCAGCTGTGGGTTCCTCTGAAGCCAGGCTGCCTGTTGCAGCTGTAACCTGAAGCTGTCAGTAGTGAGGTAAAGCATGTGCTGTCATTTGGGTCTTATATGTTGCCCGGTGATCCCTGTGAAAGTTTTGGTCCCCAGTGTGGCACTATTGGGAGGTGGTGGAATTTTCAAGAGAAGGCCCCTTGAAGAGGGTGGTGGGATCCTGGGCCTCTGCTCTCTCATTTTGCTTCCTGGCTATGAGTTTTGTTCTGCTGTCTGCTCCCGCCACTCTGTACTACCTTGCCATAGGCCCAAAGCTATGAGGCCAACCAATCATGGACTGAAAACTCCAAAACTATGAGCTAAAATAAACCTTTTCTATTATAAGTTGATTATGTCAGGTATTTTGTTACAGTGATAGAAAAGTAGCTAACACAGCATGCAAAACCATAGGTGGTCTAGATTAAATGCTCAATAAACCTGGGCAGTTTTCTTAATTATTCACTAATCAATACACATGAGCAGTGCAGCTCTCACAGATGTATGCAGCACAATCCAAATCTAAAACCCTCCTTACTTTCCTGACCTACACTCACTTTGACCAAGACCTTGACCAAGCTCAACTCCGCTCTGTATTATCTTTGTGGGGTCTACCTCTGCCTCTTGGTCTAGTGTTAGTTTATCTCCTATGTGCTTGGCTTTCAGCTCCCTGTAAATATTGGTTTGGCTGGCTCTGCTAACTCTTACCACTCCAGATGGCTTCAAGCAAGCTCTCAGCTCACATCTGGCCTCTCCAATCCCAAAGTCCCCACTCCAATGCTGGTGCACTGGTCATCCCCCTGTCCAAGGGGGGCCCACCTCACAGTGTTCTGGAGTGACTTGCAACTGCCATGAGAGTCTACTGTTAAAAGTTGCAGGAAATTTGTGAGCTGGTCTTTAAAAATGAATTGCAACAATTTGCAATGAAACAAAATGTATTTAAAACAAATTTAATAAAGTTCAAAACTCATTGCTTCCAAGTTATTTTGTGATATTTGATCATGATCTCTACTCTTGAGGGTGTCACCTCTACTGTAATTATGGTTAGAAGTACAATATAATGGTGTGCTAAGGGGCAGCACTTTCTAACTTTCTAACTCTTTTCTGTGACATCAATTTGGCAGCTTGAGATTGTCCAAGCAAGAACATTTACATTACAGAACTTGGTAAGAGCAACAAATTTGGGCACCCTGTCCCCTAGAGAGTTGGTTGCTAAACACTGACCAGCACACCACCAGGGTCAGCTCTCCTCCCAGTGTGGCATATTGAGGCTGCTCAGATTTCTGACACCCACACAATTTTTTCAGTGAAGTGAGTTTCCCAGGACCCTTGGTGATTTGTCTTCTACAGTAAGACATCATGCTGAGCAATCAGTAATAACTGTTTTTTTTTTTTTTTTCCAAATGGAGTAGACGTGTGCACACTCCTGGTGCATGTGGCAGTGCTGTGGATAGAATGAAGGCTCACATTTTGAAGTGGTAGGAGGGAGAAGGTGAGTGGTAAGGGAGTGGCTGTTTAAACATATCTGTTTCTTTCCTTTTTCTTCTTGTTTTTGTACTGCGGATTGAACCCAGGGGGGCTTTATTACTGAGCCACACCACCAACACTTTTTATTTTATTTTTAAATTTTGAGACAGTGTGTTGCTACGTTTCTTAGTTCCTTGCTAAATTGCTGAGGCTTGTCTTGAACGTGTGATCCTCTTGCCTCAGCCTCCAGAGTTGCTGGGATTACAGGTGGGTGCCATAATGTCCAGTTTAAACATTTCTTAAAGGATGCTAAACAGGTCTCTAAGAGTGACTTGGTGATCAGATTATCGATATGAATATTGGTATTCAAGGCTTTTCCCTCCCTGCACTGGATTGTCTAAATGGTGAATATCAACTCTGTGTAACTGGGAATTGTTGGGGAGCCTAAGAAATAATAAATAGCCCTGGGCCTTGTACATTCATAAATTTCATATAATGATAACTAGTTAACACTTTCCAAAGGGTTGGAGGAAACAGTCAGTATGACCCTTCACATTTAAAACTCAGCTTCACACATTTTATAATTAAACTGCCTTCCAAGTGACTTATAACATGGGAATTTTCTTTTTTCCTAATAGTCTGCCTTGGCACCTTTTAGGACTTGGCTGTTAACCTGGGTGCCTGCCTTTTGGGAATAATCTTGAGTTCTGGAGAAGAAAAAGTCATTGCTGTGCTTTATGCAAAAGCACAATTTAAAACAGGAGACCAGGGCTACCTCCCTCCCCAGTGGCTGAGTAATTGCTAGGTACATCTCTGTCAGGAATGTCACAGGCTAAGGTTCTTGATTCTGTGCACATCATAAAACCACCAGAAACAAAGTTACTCTTCCTTTGGAAAGTTGCTTTCTAACATGGAGTTTGGGACAACTGGGACTCATAGGGCCATCGATCTGAATTTATTTTAAAAATAGCCTCAAGCAGGCTGGTGGCTTTATTTCTAAAACAATCATTTAAGTCGTGTCGCTACAGATTGTGGACACATGTCCTGTGTCTGTACATTTCCATACAAAGTGAGAACCAGGCACTAAAATACTTTAATGAACATTAAGGCATATTTATTATTCTTTTACTCAAAATAATACTAATGCTGGCAAACATTTCTTAAGAGAATGGCTATAAGCCAGGCATACTCTAAGAAATTTATAGGTATGATATAATTTAGTCCTTTATAAGCTGGGTGTTATTGTTATGAATCTAGTTTTTGCCAGGGAGGAAATTTGAGTCTTAGAGAGGGTAAGTAACTCGCTCAAGTCACACAGCTACTAAGGTAGCCAAAGCATACTTTGAATACAGAGTAGGGCAGGGTAGGCAGGGGGACCAGTGAATCTGGAAGGTCAAAAAGAAGATATTTAGCACAGGGTCTTTTTCTATTAGGTGGGACAGCACTGTTTCTGGAAATGTTTGTTTTAGTTCTATGGATATACATGGAGGAGTTCTGGGTTTCCATGTCAAATATTTCTCTTTTTTTTGGGGGGGGGATAGGAATAGAACCCCAGGGGTGCTTTATCATGGAGCTACAGCCCTATCCTATTTTGAATTTTTTATTTTGAGACAGAGTCTTGCTAATTTGCCCAGGCTGGCTTTGAACTTGTGATCCTCCTGTCCTAGCCTCTCAAGCCACTGGAATTACAGGTGTTCACCACTGTGCCTGAATGTAAAATGAATTTCCTGATGTGTGCAGCAGAGAAAAAAATTGAAGAATGTTTTAAAGCCAAAAGGGCCTCAAAGGGGTTGGGGTGAGTAGGGGTTAAATAAGGAAGTGACCAGGTGACTAGATCAAACCTGCTGCTTAGGGTGGTCACCTTGCTGCTTTGAATAAATGGGTGAAGAGGGTGATGGGGTGCCAGGCAGGTCTGTGAGGAGTGGCTGCAATTGTCTGAGTGGTGACTGATTCCCTCCTCCTCCTGGAACTATTGTCCATGGTGAGGCAGGGGGGATAGCGTGCATGAACATAAACTCTGGACAGGTGTCCTGAGCAAGGGCTCTAACTTCTGTCGGCCTCACGTTCCTCATCTGTTGTCTGGGACCCTAATACCTGCCGGTGGGTTTGATATGAGGATTAACTGAATCTGAACACATCAACCCCTATGCCAGGGCTGTGTACATGTTGCCTATAATTTTGACATTGACAGGAATATGGCCATGTTACAATTACGGATTCATCTGTTCATTGACAATTCAAAAGCTGTTTACTGAATGCCCATGATGTGCCTGGAACTTTGCCAGTCTTGGAGATATGGCCCATAGGGGAGACAAAGTGTGATACTACAGAAATAATAAAAACCAGAGGACACCACTATATATGTAGGATGATACCCCACCTGACAGTTAGCTCCATGAGGACAGGGATTTGTTTTTGATTGCTGTTTTTGTTCACTGCTGTATTTTTAGCAATTAGAATAGTGCTTAGCACATAATGCATATTTATTGTTAGAAAAATACTGGCCACTATTTCTAAACATATGTATATGCAACAAATCACCTAATTTTACAACTACCGTATGAAGTATAGATGATATGCCTACATTAGAAATGATATAGGTGAGCCCTAAAGTGACTCACGAGTAGAGATGATTGGCAACAACTCAAGCCTGTTCTTCCTGCTCTTACCCACTTTGCTATGTAAAAGAAACAGCATATTAGGATGAGCCCAGGAATGTCTCTTAGGGCATGGCCCTGACCCACAGGAAAGGTCTTTGCATCATTGGGGTTTCAGCTACAGTGATAAAGGAGGATTTTGACCTGATTCTATTCTGGGTTGTCTGACTTTTAGACACCCGGCTTTGTAGGACCATCTTTTTAAACACATTCTTCCTTTCCAAAGTCCTCCAATCCACCAAAATAATTTATTTGGCATTTACCATGTGCCGAGCACTGTGCTAGAAACTTTGGGGAAGATGGAAAAATGACATTTTTTGAGTTTGCACTTTCAAAGTTCATACACTGTATTTGAGGAGAAAGGATCTATACAAAGACAGTGGGGGTGTGACATGAGCTGAAGGAGGTCTGAAGTGAGATGCTATTGGCATCTGGGTAGCAGGCAAGGACCAGGCAAGTCCAGGCGTGGGACTTGGAAATCTCCTAGAGGGCCAGGAGACATATGAAACCCCTCTGTGCATGACCCAGGGAGTGGGCACCCACTCTTCTGGCCACTGGTACCTACTGCTCAAAGACAGCTTTGCCTTCTGGAAAGTTCTTTCTAACCAGCTGACATCTGCCTCTGTTTGGTAGGTCTTGGCTAACAGGGAGACTAAGAATTGGAGGAGTGCATGGGAGGCCTCCAGGAGGGGAAACTTGAAGAGGGAGAGAGCATGTGGTACCTGGCAGTGAGCACTCGTTGACTGAGGAGTGGATTTCCCGGATAGTAGTAAATGTGAGCTAATGTCTGTGCTAAGCCATGTGCCTTTGAAAAAAGAACAATTACGGATGTTTTCCCTCCTTATTACATGCACTAATTTCCCCACCAAAATAACAAGGCTGGCATCTGCTGAGAAACTGTATCCTCTGGGCCCATTTTCTGCACATAAGTTCATTTGGAGTTTGCCCTGTGCTGGGGAGTGCTGCCTCTCCTGGACTCCTTATTTTCCTGAACAAAGAGGTGAGCTCTGCCTGCCCCTTTGTAAGTCTGGAAGCCCCCTGTGACTCTGGGCCCAGCTCCATACTACTTGTGTGGGGACACACCAGGGGTGTCTTCTTGCTTCGTGAACCCTGGGAAGCCCCAACTGTGCAGACAACGAGCTGCTGAGCGGCTTGTTTTGGTTCTCGAGCTGACCCACCAGTCATCAGGCCCTGTGATTGATGTGGGGCCGGTGCTCTGGGTTATGTGAACTCAGGGTGTTTTCAAGGGAAAAATTTGGTCATGAGGCAGAGGCTCGCCAGGTTTGAGATAAGTGTGAAAAACACATTACAAAAGGAAACAGACCCGAAGTTTCCTGACAAGGGAAACAGTTAACCCTGTGTTTGAGAGTGAGAAGTACATGCAGAAACAGTGTGTCTCTCTGTGTGCACGTGTCCCTGCTGGAGAGGATGGTGGAGTGTGCGTGACCGACCGTGAGAGTGAGTGTGTGGCATGGGTATGCATGTGCGTTGGGGGGTGGGGGAGAAAAAGAGAGAGAGAGAGGGGGAGAGAGAGAAGCACAAATGTGCCTGGGGAAGGCAGGGATATTAATCATGCTAAAAGCAATCTGGCCTCATGGGAATTTATAAGGATCCAACTAAAATCAATGGGAAGTTTTATGAGACAATTTTCTTCTTGCTGGCTCTGGGGATTGTTTGAACTCATAGAGCTGAGGGCGGTGCTGGCTCAGAGATTCTCCAATTCTCACACCTGTGTGTGTGAGACAATGTGCATTTTCCATGTTAGCAACTCAGATCTGACTCATCTCAGAGGGCTGCCATGGAGGGGGCCTTGACCTCTTGGCTGCTTGGCTCTTCAGCTTGGAGCTGCAGCTTCCCGTCAGAGGTCAGGGGTCTTGTGAGGAGGAGGAAGGGATAGGAGGGCAGGCGGTCAGTGTGCTTTGTCTACGGCATCCAGATAGATGGGAGAGGCCAGCGAGATGCACAGAGGCCTGCAGGCCTCCAATAGCTTCAGAAATCCCCCATGAGTTTCAGAATCCAGTCCAGATACCTCCATGTAGCTGGCTTCCATTTGCCTCTCCCATTCTTTCCCCACCCAGGAATTCTTTGCTGCAGTCCAAGCCACGCTACATGCTGCTCCTGAACAGGCTGTACTTTCATGTTTCTGTTTCTGCTGATGTTCCCTCAGCCTGCTGGACTTAATCCTCCCCACTACTCAGTCTGTGACAGGGCTTCTAATTCAAACAGGATCAATTATGAAATATTCCAAACTTCCGTCCATGAAAGTATAGAAAACATGGTCCAGAAATTCCTATAACCATCATTTGGCTTTGAGAGATATTGGTATTTGCTAAGGCCCTTTCCCTCCCCCTCCTCAGAAGTCAGCTCCAGGTGAAGGCAGTATGTAACCACTTCTAGTGCACTTTTATTATACTTAAATATATCTACAAATAACACATAACCTCATGTGCTTCTATAGCTTGCATAATGGTATTACTCTGGAGTTATTTGGCAATGCATGGTAAGGAGTGTGCACCAGTATTCCCGCTTGCGATTGTGAATGCTAGAGAAAGGTCTTGCATGTTCAGAGCATGTACAGGGACATGCAGGCTAACAGTGCACAAATGGTAGCAATGCAATGGTTGCTTAGTGGGGAGATAAAAATAGGCATGGTTTAATAAAATGAAATATTGTATAATAGCTAAAATAAATAAGATCTATAGACATTGTAGACATAATGTTATATAAAAAGGAAGTAAGCTGCAAAATTTTCTGCTCATTTTTCATGGCCAAGTTAATGTAATCCTTCTCTTTAATGAAGCATTCTGTGAAAAATCCCATCCAAATGAAATTAATTGCTTTTTCTCTCCCAAAGAACTTTATAACTTTATTTGCTTAAGGATTACTTCTTACTCTTCACTCTCCACCACACACAATTATGAGCTTCTTAAATGCAGGAACTGGGTCTTAGTCATCTTTGTATCCGAAAGTTGGATTACAGTTGATACTCAATAAGTGGTTGTGCAAAGACAAAAATACACATGTGTGTGTTTCTAAATATTTCCAAATATGTCATGTTATGAGATGTTTATTCCCTTCATTTCCAGTGAGGAAATGGACTGCAGTGCTTCTTGTCAATGACTTTCCCTCCACCACAGAGTGCAATAGGGGCCAGAATACACGTGTGCTGTCTCTTGGTCACCAGAGGCAGTGGGAGGTGAGAATCCAGGTGATTTGTTTTTGCACCATCTCTCTTGCACTTAACTGCCTTGCACTAGGGGTCAAGAAAGTGGAATGATATAAATTTTATGTCACTGACTCGATTTCTTTGAGATAGTAGAAGTCTTTCTGGGATTCAGGAGGAAAAATAGATGAAGAATCTTAGAGATCAAGTGAGATCATTGAAGTCCAGAAAGGAAGAGTGATTTCATTTTCATCAGCTTAATTGAATAAATATATCTGAATATGTGTTAGGTACCTGTCTACTGCTCAAATTCATCTAAGTAGAGAAAATGGGGAAAATACTAGAAAAGTGTCTAGGAAAGCACTGGAACAGAGGGGGTTTCATTCGGCATCAATTATTTTCCTTCTTTAAGGACAGAGCCAGGACTATAACACAGATCTCCAGATTCAAAGTCCAGTCTCCTTTCAACCCTGTCACGGTCATCCAACGGTGAACCAGGAAAATGAATCTATAAGGAGGTTGTGCCTGCAGTACTCTTGATGGTTAAAAAGAA